>NW_024464939.1:22612500-23862500 GCF_017591425.1 Ochotona curzoniae | reverse complement strand
AGAACTCATCTTAAGACACTGATAAAAACCTTTTTTAAAAAATTTATTTTATCATTCTATGATATAGTTCCATAGGCTCCAGGATTTCCCTTGCCACTCCCCAAATCCCTTCACTCATGCTAATTTCCCCCATTTAATTAAATAGTATAGTCCTCCATAATCAGTTGTAAAGTTAATCATTGTCTTATTCAAGTTTATCCTGACCTTGTAGCCATGTACAATGGCAGACAGTTCAGCATTCTATTGCCAAGAAATATTTAACAGTTTCATTGGGAGTCCATCTTTGATTTCAAAGTAGAGATGCATACTGCATTATATCTTCACATTTGGATATGATAGTTTCTATTACATAGTTACTATACATCCCCTTAAATGAAAAGCCATCAAATAAAGTCAACAACAGGAAGAAAAACTAGAAAATTAACAATATGAAGCTAAATAACACTACTGAATGACCAATGTGTCCTTGAAGAAAGGAAAAAGAAAATTAGACATTCCTGAAACAAATGATACTATTATGTGACTTTTGAGTCAGTGAAGAAATTAATAAGAAAAAAAACCTCTGTTTTGAATGAATGGAAATAAAAACAAAAATACCAACCTCCCTGACATGTAGCAAAAACAGTATTCAAAGGGCTACTGATCTTGTATTTTGCATGAAATGGACTTATATTAGAGAAAACATGATATCTGTCCCTTTTGGATTGATATATATATCATGGAGTATAATGGTCTCTAGTTGGGACCATTTGATTGTAAATGGTAAAATTTCATTCTTTTTATTGGCTGAGTAGTATTCCATGGAGTAAAATACCACAATTTCTTTTCCTTTTTTTAATTATTGCTTTATGATGCAGTTTCATAGGCTCTTGGCTTTCCTGTCCCTCTTCAGGAACTCCCTGCCCCCGTATTCTTCTGATCCCCCCTCCCAGTATTACAATGTGTGGCCCTTCATGAACAGTTATAATCCCATCATTCCACTGTTGAAATGTTTCCTGATATTGTGGGCATGGACAATACCCAAGAGTCCAGCAACCTACTGCCAGGACATTTTCCACTATTTCATTTGTCTGGATGCAAAGAGACATGCTACACTGTATCTCCACTTCTGAACATGTCCGTTTCTGCTGCATTTCTATTATACTTCTCCTCAAATGCAGAGTCAGAAAACAGTCCACAACAGGAAAAAGAAAAAACAGAAAATTTTCATCAACATGGAATTAAACAACAGAATCATCAATGTGTTGTTAAAGTCATGGAAAAGAAAATCAAAATTGTTCCTGCAGAAATTGATGTTGCTGTATGATTCATGTGGTGCTAAAGAACTGACAACAGAAACATGGACATTATTTCCCATGAAATGCAGCAAAAGCAGTGCTGAAAGGAACACTTACAACCTCGGGTTCTTAAAAGCAATCAAAAAATATTTTATGGATGATCAGTTAATGAATTCACAAGGATTGACTGAAAAAGACACAAATGACGAGGAAGTGATAAAAGTAAAGTTCACAGCAAAAATAAATAGATTTGACACCAAATTCCCCAAGAAGATGAGCCAAGACAATTCTCAGCCATATTAGTAATGAGCATTACAGGCAGACAACCACTTAAAATTGCTGATCAGTAGGTCACACAGCTTAGAAAGCAGCCATAACGAGAGGAATTTGCTAACCAGCATAGCAATGACCAAAAGCAAGACACAGCAATGACCAAAAGAAGACACAGAGGTACAGTGAATATTACTGATGCCTCCCCAACAGAGCAGCAAAAGACTATGTCAATCTCACAGTTAGCTAGGAAAGACAACAAAAAAATGGGGGATAAAGAAATTTTAAAGCTTGTTATAAAGCTTCTTATCAGCAATGAGAAGCACATACAGGAGTTCAAAGAATTTAAGGAATATGTCACACAGTAAATAACAGCACTGAAATAAAATCAAGCCAAATTATTAGACATGAATGACACAATGGAGCAAGTTAAATATTCAATGGAAAGCTTCAATAATAGAATGAGTGCAGCAGAAAAAAGAATTTCAAAATTGGAAGATATTTCTTGCTGCCATAAAGAAACAACTAAAAAGCTCCAATGGATCTTACTCAAGCCAAAAGAAGTATTCTGTAATTAAGAGACACTATTAAAAGGCCAATGTAAGAATCATGGGAGTTCCAGAATGTGCAGAAATAGATTCTGGTTTTAAAGATGTATTAAATGAAATATTACATGAAAAGTTCCCTAATACAAAGAAAGAACTGGTAAACAAAATATAGGTGGGCGCAGAACTCCCAACAGGTTTGACTGAAAATGGTCATTGCCACAATGCATGACAACCAAGCTCTCTTCAGTCAAACAAAAGGAAAATATCCTTAACATGCACATGAAAAAAATCAATTAACATTTAGAGGAGCCCCAATCAAATTCACTGCTGCATCTCAAAGGAAACTTTACATGCCAGAAGAGAATGGAGCAACATATTCCAGATTTTGAAAAACAAAAAATTGTCAACCCAGAATAATACTGAACAAAGGTTTCATTTGACTTTGAAAATGAAATAAAATTCCTTTTTTTCACAGTAAAGAAAAGCTCAAAGAATTTGCTTCTTCCAGACCTGTTAAAGATAGCGTCTTGACAGAGAAATGGAACAGTATGTACCAAAAACTGAAAAGCAAACATGCAAAACATCCCAGTAAAATGAGAGAAGAAAACTAAATGAAACAATGAACAACCCTTTGCCAAAATGGCAGGACCAAATAACAACTTATTCATATTAACTCTGAATGTAAATTGTTTAAATGCACCAATCAAATGTCAGATATTCGCAGACTGGGTCCAAAAACAAAGCCCATCTATCTCTTCAGTATAGGAGACACATGTCACCAAAAAAGACAAGCAGAAACTGAAAGCGACAGACATTCAAGGCTAATGGAAAGAAAAAATGAGCTGGTGCAACCATTCTTATGTCAGATAATATAGACTTGGACATAAAAAATACTAGAAGATGGACTGTGCTGGGCCCTGTATTTGCTGGTGCATACAAGAATCTGGCCTGGGAACACCTCAGACAAAGTTTCTTTGGGGATCTTCCCAACTGAAATACTGGACTCAGAACCCTAGGCATGAAAGGACAGAAGATGGAACAAGTTAATCAACCACTTCAGCTATAGGTTGGCAACAAAATACTGGGCAAATAGAGATGCTATGATGGACAATGTCAATCAGTGGATCTTTCAACGACCTCATTGCGTTTGGAGAGGCAAGACTGGCAGCGATTCATAACTGGTGAATTATCAAAACCACTTGAGCGAGTATCTCAGAGCATGCCCCACATCCGGGACTTGGGGTGGGTGGGAAACCGGGTGGGGCTTCTCCCTCAATATCCCCCTTTACCTCAGATGCATGAAGGAAACAATATGGAAATAATAATCTTACCCACTTTCCTGTAGCCCTTGACCCTTTTTACCCAAATTAATTATGTAAAGATTGTCAAAATAAAAAAAATTTAAAAAAAGAAAAAAAAGAAGATGAAAAAAGATACCACATAATGATCAAGGGTTCTATTCAGCAGGAAGAGATCACCATAATAAATGTAAACACACCAAATGCCGGGGCACCTAGCTATATGAAACAAATATTAATGGATTTAAGGGTTAAGAAAAAGACTCCACTACAATAATTCTGTGGGACCTTAATACTCCATTAACATCAGTGGAGAGATTGACGGGACAAACTCAGCAAGGAAACATCAGAGCTCACCCAGATACTAGAACAAATGGACTTACTTCATATCTATACAATCTTTAATCTTGCAGACCAAGAACGCATTTTTTTTCATCACTACATGGAAACTTCTCCAATACTGACCATATTATAGGCCACAAAATAAGCCTCAGAAAATTTAAAAATCAAAATTATACCATGCATTTTCTTAGGCCATCATGGAGTGAAACTGGAGACTAAGTTAAAATACCCTAGAAGACACGCAAATACCTGCAGACTAATTTGCTGCTAAACAAATAATTGGTTATGCAGGAAATCAAAGCAGAAATTTAAAAAACTGCTTGAAGCAAATTGAAGCATCAACACAATATAGCAAAACTTATGGGATATAGATGCTGGACTCAATGCTGGGTGTGTGCTTGCAATGAAGGAATCTCAGCTGAACTTGAACTGTGGTTATGCACCATGGGGGGAGGGTTGTGGAAGGAGCGGGGGAAATCCAAACACCTATGGAACTGTATCACATAATACAATGTCATTAACAATTAAAAAAATAAAGACATAAAAAAAGAGGAAAATTCATTTCAATCAATATTTATGTTAAGAAATTAGAATAGCACCAAGTAAATGAGCTAACCCTACATTTGAAGGAGCTAGAAAACCAACAGCAACCAATCCCAAGATTAACAAGGAAAAAGAAATAACCAAAATAAGGGAGAAAACAAACCAAATTGAGTTCAAAAGAATAATGCATAAGATCAATTAATCAAAGCTGGTCCTTCGAGAAAATCAGCAAAATAGACACGCTACTAAGGCCAACTAATTTTTAAAAAAAGGAAGGAGAAGATACAAATCAATAGGATTAGAGAGGAAGAAGGAAATATAACAACAGGTACCTCAAACATAGAATTATTAGGAAATAGTACAAGCAGCTATGCACCAACAAATCAGAAAATCCAGAAGAAATTGATTGATTTTTGCATACATACAATCTACAAACACTAAAACTCCTTTTTTAATTTAGCCAATTTTTTTGCATTTCTAATGATGTTTTAGTTACTCAATTATGCACATGAGAAAGTTCCCTGAGCAACTGTCTGACTGACTGCTTTATCCGTTTTACTTTGCCAACTGGGTAAGGGTTGCCTGCCACATCTTTCTCCCAGGATCAGATATCTAAAATATCAGAATTAGTTCAGAAGAATGTGATACCCATGTGGATTTGATTTAATTTCATGTCTGCACAGCTCCATGCCTGCAATTTAGCAACAATCTGAACCCTTGAATTTGTTTTCCAATCTTAATCCCTTGGTCTAAAATTATTATCCCCTCCCAAAACTTAATGGCAAAACCATGGCTTAGGGTTAAATCCACATCTCTATATAGTTCTTGTTTTCATCTGGACAGCATATGAATAGAGAAATGTTTACTTTGACCTTGATATTCTCCTTTCTAATTTATGAGCAGAAACACTAGGTACTCCTATCTAGTATTCATTCCCCTAGTCCATTCATCCTTTTCACTTTTGAAGATCTAGAACTCAAAGTAATCTGTATTGAGGCTTTCTGATCTCTATTTTGATTTTCTCTTGAACCATATCTAGTCAAACTTTGCTTTCAAACATTCTGTCAAAGCTCTCCTTACTAAGTCTCCATTGGTGGATTTGATTATGCTATGAATGGTCAGTTGTTCTCATATAGATGACTAGTCAGCAAGGTAGCAAGGTTGAGTACTCCCTCAGTGATTGATGATTCAAGTTGCTTGGTTCCTGCAACCCACAAAGAAGACCCTGATTAAATTTCTGACACCTGACTTCTGCCTGATCAAACCTGGCTATTGCAGGCATTTATCCTGCAATACCTTATATAATAATCAATTCAAGATAGGTTAAATATATAAGTGAAATACTTGAAACTGTAAAACCTCTCCAAAAAAAAAGTAGGGGCAAAAATATTCATGATATTGGTCTCCAATCTTATTTGACTATCAACTGAAAGCTTAGGCAAACAAAGAAAGTGAAAAAAAACTACTAAATCAAACAAAATTTTTTTTCAAAGGAAACAATTAACAGAATGAAGACACCCTAGAAGCTGGGAGAGAATATTTACAAACCATATCCGAAGATGGATTATATCCAGAGTATGTGAGCAACTCATACTACTCCACAAACAGAGTCATTGGTTAATCATTCAAATTTTCAAAAGAAAGTAAAAGAAAATAATTTTTAAAAAATTGGTCATAGGACCTGAATAGAAAACCATCCAAAGGAATACAGATGTCTAGCAGTTATGAAAAGGTGCTCAGCATCAATGATCATCAGGAAAAAGCAAATCAAAAACCATGAGATATCACTGTACATATGTTAAGATATCAAAAGAGTCAGAATGTATACTGACGAGGATGTGGAGGAAAAAGAACCCTTGTACACTGTTAGTGGAAATGTAAATTGACAGTCATTTGGAAAATCATGAAGTTTCCCCCATAAATTAAAAAATTTTAAGTACCATATGATACAGCATTTGACTTCTAGTCATATATCCTAAGGAAATGAAATCAGTGCCTTGGGATAGACCTGCTCTTCCTTTTTCATTACAGCATTCATTCACTCTAATCAAAATAGGGAAATAACCAAGTATTCATTGACATGTGAATGTATTAAAAAAAAAAAAGAAAAAACTACAAAGGCCTTAAAAAGAAATTACTGTCATTTGTAACAAATAGATAAAATTAGAGGACAGTATGCTAAATGAAATAAGCTAGACATAGAGGAAAATACCACATTACCTAATTTATATGAGGAATGTTTTTTAAAAGGAGGTAGATTGATAAAGATACAAAAAAACAGCAAAACAGTGGTTACCAGTGACCAAAAGGTGATGAATGGGGAGGGAGTGAGTCAAAGGATCCAAACTTGCATTTGCATTGGATGAACAAGTCTGGAAATCCAAGATACACTGTAGCTAACACTGCTGGGAAACCTCTTGGAGAGCACAGTTCAGATGCCTTCCCCTACCATACACAGAAAAGCAAGCTATGAAATACAAATTATAGGATAATTTATTCAACTATAGTGATCATTTCACTATGTACAAGAATATGTATAGAGAAACATAATGTTTAAACACTGAATATTACAACTTTTTAAATGTACAGTATTTAGTTTTAAAATTTACTATACTTACAAAGAAAGTAACAAAATGTGGTATATGACCAGAAGAAAAATTTGCTGGTTCAAGGTGTAATGTGTAAAAGAGAAGTAATAGGATTTGGCACTTTTCTTTGTGTTCATTTGATCAACCTTAAACCTCAAAGCCTTTGTACCTCAGCATATCTCCTGGCCTCAAAGGACTTTAAAAAAATCTGTACAGCAATGTTTTTTTTTATCTTTCTCTGGACCCACCTGAACTCAGGTGGTCTGCCTATGTATTATTTTAGTTAGGTCTCTCCCCTAATCATATATCAAATTTGCTACTAGTTAATCTGGTCATCCAATGTTTCATGATCAGCAAATAGAAGACATAAGAAAACATCACTTTGGATGAATGAGGCGTCAGTATGTGAGGTTTCTCTGTAACACTGTATGGTTTCATCATGTGTCTGTAAGTTGTAAGAACTTAAGTAGACAAAGTAGTAACTTAATAGGACAGAGCATTTTGAAAGTTGCAAACTCATTGAGCCACCTAGTAATGAATATAATTGGACCCCTTCTCTGAGAGTCATGACTGGGTGCCAAGTTAGTCAGGATGATGATGATGATGATTAGCAGAGCACAATATCAGGCTGCATGGCTAGATCTCTGCAGTGTTCACCTGCCATGGACTGGATTTATGACACCTCAGACTGATGTGGAGTGAATCTAGTAAAACAAGTGGTTTCCAATGAACCGTAAAGTGGCAATGAGGTTAAGGAGTTTGAGCCTGCTAGGAAAAGATTAGTATTACTGAATAAAAAAAAAAAAGAAAACATTTCAGTGAGCAGTGATTATTTTTGCTTTATTATAAACCCCCTGGATATTTGCACAGACACAGCATTTATAGCTCATTTTTTAAACTTATCTCTGGAATGATCATTTATTTGGAAATATTGATGTCTGTTCCTAAACATTTGCTAAAAAATATTTAGTTTAACTATAAATATGTTAATGTATTTCTTTCACAGAATCAGATAACCACCTAATTTTGCAGACAAATTACTAACATTTCTTTAAAAAAAAAATGTTTAAACTCAGCAGGCATCTTACCTCAGAAATACCAAAGCACTATTTAATTTTAAAATGCTTTAGTGTGACATTTTAGGCATTTTGAAAAGTGCATAAAAGATAAGGTTACCTGACAGTAGAGCTGTTTCACAACATCATTACACTGATAACTACCGGAGCCATTTCATTTGCATGAAACCATTTCATTGCAGCATTGGGAATCAAGTGATATTGTGTTTGGAACCATTTGTGTGTGCTATTTATTTTAGCATAATACATGTTTATTGCTATTTCATTCACAATATAAGTCACATGTTAATAACAGTTTAACAGCCTTTAGAGTCTCGCCTTCTCACACGTTCAATAGCAAGTTCATGAGTAATTTCACAAGGCACACATATCTGTGAGGGTTCCTTGTCATATACACAAAGCATTTCTTTTACAGTTGAGTAGACATTTGCATGCTATAGCCCCCTTTGTAGTGTTGTCAGATATAGTAAATTGAAATATAGCATAATAAAATTCAGTTCAAATAAATGGTGAATATAGTTCCTGTAAGCATAACTCATGCAATGTTTTTTAAGTTACATATATCCCAAAAAGTTACTCATCATTTATCTCAATTTTAACTTGAATTGTGGATCCTGTACTTTACTTGACAACTGTACACTTCAAAAGATAAATTAACTTATATAAATCAACCAGAAACACTTTAAACTAGAAAATCCATGTAAAAATGTCGCTTCAGTCACATGGCATTAGAAATGACTTCGGCGATCAGCTTTCCATCCTCAAAAAATCCATTTGTTTCTTTGCTCCTTTTCAGAGAGAGATTGGTGCTATCTCTCAATTGCATAGCATAAAAGAATCTATTGATAGTAAAAAATATTTATATCCTAATATAGATTTCATTAGCCCCATCGGAACTATTAAAATTATTTTATTTACTTGTTTGAGAGAGAGATATCATGAACTGGCTCTCTTTGTGTTGATAATAAGGTTCAAACCTTGGATTAAACTACGATCTCAATCCAGGTCTCTCTCTAGTGGGAAGCAGGAACACAATGACTTCAGGCAATACCCACAATACCCACATCAGCAGTAAAGTTGGAATCAGGAACTGGAGCGTTTTATGGAAGCCAGACACTCTGTTGTGTGATTCAAGATACTCCAGGTGACATTTTAACCATGTGGCCAAATGCCTTGCCCATTTCATAATAAATTCATATACTCAATACACATGTACAACATATATGCAATATACTTAATATCCCCATTGGAAATTTATATACATATTCAATATTATTTTATTATACTACTTCTGTGAGATGATAGGTAGATAAATAGATAGGCTAGGATAACCAACCCTTCAGATTGGATTGAAGAAAAACAACTAAGTTCCTCATTAAAATCTCCATGTAAACAGAGATGGAATCTGGCCTGATGATCTGGTCCTATCAACAAACAAACCAAGTTACCAGAAGAGGTGACTTAACATACTCCACCCTGGACTATGTGTTTTCAAGATGTCACTGGAAGTGACAAGAAGAATTCAGAATAGCTCATTGCTGTGGTTTTAACTCCGTGTTCAGTGATGAATACAGCAGGCTGCCACTAACAGTGAATAATGCTGCTGATGAAAATTCAGAGCCCGTAGGCAAACCCATGGGAGGCAAATCCGAGTTCCTGCTCTTCCTTCCCTTTATGCTCTTCCCAGAGACTCATTTCTACCTCTTACTCTCCTTAAGAGTACTTGAGAGGGGATGGGGGGCAAAAAGGATCACAGGATCATGTCTGTATCACATCTACTTTGTGTGCTAAACAAGTAGTGTCAAGGCTGATGATGATTCAGAGCTACTGCCAATGAATGAATAGCCGTATGTGTCTAGGAGCTGTCAACAGTATCTACTTCTGTGCATGACTAGTGGGTGATTTGTGTCCCTCTTGCCAACAGTGTTCATAAACTGAAGATTAATGACAGGAAGAGGCAACCCATTGGGGGGTAAAACATTAGTAAAGCAAGCAAGTCTTTGCTGTTTGGAGCTGGAACAACCAAGAGGATTCGTCATTGTTTCAGCTGACTTTGGTGTCCAGCCAAGCCAGAGGCACTGACTGCAAGCACATTTGGCAAAGTCCTCTCCTCTTGCCATCCCCAGTGCCCCGGAAATCCTGCAAACACTGCACAGTTAATGCTAGACTGAAAAATAGTAGTGGTGCTCCTTCTTCTTCCCTCTTCTCTGCTATTTTTAGACAAATTTGAATAACAACCTATTCCCTTCATTTGTTATTCTTGATGAATAGTAAATTATTCTAATAGCATTGACTGGTCTATTCATTTATTATTTGAGAATGATTAGAAGTGAATAGCTATTATGAAGCATTGCCAGTTCCAAAAATTAGACCTTAGGATTTTGTGTTTCTTCCTGACTATGAATAATTATCTCTAATGCTTCTTTTAATTCTGTCACACACATATACCTCTTTCTTCTTTCCAAGTCATGGTGTATTTTGACACAAGAGAAGGATACCTGATACTCAACAGTCTACAGAAAAGCAATGGGTAAATCTCTGAAACACAAACTCCGCCAGACATACAAGGTTTCCAAATTGTGTTCAGACTCAATAATATGCTATGATTTAGTTAAGACTGTGTTATTTACATGTACAGAATACTGAGTAAGACATATTTTGTGGATAATTGCAAAGAAAATAACAGAAAAAATGACATTGCTGTCTGTAAAAAAGAATAGATTCTAATTGTGGGTTAAACAACATTCAGTTTGAAATAGCCATTTTTTATAATGAGGCTTATTGTAGTAGTTTCTAAAATGGACATTATGGCCTTATCCTACCACAACCTTCCCAACTACTCCTTCTTTAGCCCGGTCATAGTGAGTATATCATCTTTTCCACCACCAAGGTTTTTTCTTGGCCCGTGATATTGGTGAAAATTTGGTTCTTCCCTGCGAATTGACTTTAATCCTTTCTGTATTCCCTTTCTTTCAATTGTTCTTTTTTCCTATTGATGACATGGTATCCCATCTCCAAAAGACTCCATTCAGAGTTGCTCACCATCCTGTAAATGGACAGATTCCCATAGGATGGGTCTTTAGACTTGCATAAGTTAGAGGATTTTCTGTTTGGAAAAGAATAGTAAATTCAAAATCCAAAATTAGATACAAAGAGAATTTGGGGGAAATGAGATTAGTACCATGGGGTAAAGATTTCTAAAAACTGTAACCATTAAATAAGCAAATTAAATATGACAAAACTGGACAGAATTAACTCTTAGAACTTTGAAAATTAACGAAAAACATGCAGTAAGTCAGCTAAGGCATATTTAAGAAAGTGGATGAATTCTAGGTAGGAAAAGTAAACTTTGTATCATTTTAATTTATCTTATCCCTAGGTTCATAGTTCAGTGATAGCCTTGAAAGTAGCAGCTCATCTTCCTAGTACCCATACTAGAGGAAACAAAGTTAACCTTGCTTATGAAGAATTGTTATTTATTTTGAACAATCTGAGTCAAAAGCATTACCTTACCTAATTCACCCCACACACTGCTAACACTACAAAGGGTTTGGAACGGCTGCACTCAAAGACAATAGGTAAGTGTTGAAACAAACACTAGACTTTTTGTTAACTTTTAAAAAGCTTGGAAATTGGGCCCCGCGCAGTGGCGCAGTGGTTAAGGTGCTCCCCTTGCACGCCCGGGATCCCATATGGGTGCTGGTTCTAATCCAGGCAGCCCTGCTTCCCATCCAGCTCCCTGCCTGTGGCCCGGGAAAGTAGTCAAGGACGGCCCAAAGCTTTGGGATCCTGCACCTGCGTGGGAGACCCAGAAGAGTCTCCTGGCATCAGCCGTTGTGCTCACTTGGGGAGTGAATCATCAGACGGAAGATCTTCCTCTATGTATATCCGCCTTTCAAATAAAAATAAATCTTAAAAAAAAAAAACATTTTTAAAAAAAGCTTGGAAATAATGCTGAGGGAGCAAATATTTTTATAAAGTAAGGGTGGAAAGTTCTGAAAATATTCTAGATATCAGAAAGCCACATATGCACATCCAGGTCGGTATGGGTGAGCCAGATGCACCTGAGAAGTCTTTAAGCTCTTATTTTTAGATGATCGCCATTTTGTTTGTAAGAAGACAGTCAAGGTACAAATTTAAACTGATTGGGGAAGTTTCAAGTCATGTCACAACAAACACACAAGAATCTACTCCTGAAATTTAAGGAAGTCTTTGTCCAATAATTGATTGGCCACTAAGTACATTGTACTAGATAGAATAGTGAGTTTTACATATTTTAAAATATTACATACAAAATATTTATATTTTCATATAGATATGTAAAACTCACTATTCTATCTATATATATGAATATATATATGTGCCAGAAATATGGCCTTGAAGATTAATTCATAAAAATCACTAAACAAGTAACACTTAACAAAATTGAATGACAACAAACCTTCAGGACAAGAGATATTCTGACTCCTAGAGATGTTGTGTTATCATGTTCAAAATCTCTGCATGTTTTTTTAACCGTAAAATTAAGAGGCATGCATAGAAAAATAAAATACAATCTATACACCAGAAACTTAGCCAGAGGGAGATCAGATGTTGATTTTAGTAGCCATAGAATAATTCAAATCACTTATTTTTAGATTTCAAAGAGCTATAGGAACACTTGTATACATAATAAAATAAAACATAAAAATGACATCTTGCCAATTATAGCATAGCAATACAGAGAAACTACATGAAGGAACCAAATACAGCATCTGGAATTGAAGTGTAACAAGTAAAATAAGAAACTTCCTAAGAAGTTCCTAGGACCCACCATTTCGACAAACAGAAAAAATAATCATAAATCTTCAAGATGGTAAATTGATATTCAGCTTGAGAAGTTTAGAATGAGCATCAGAGAATTCAATCACAACATAGGTGTAAGAAAATTTCTAAAAGATTAAAAGTTGATTTTTTTAAAGATTTATTTTTTATTGGAAAGTCAGATATACAGAGAGGAGGAGAGACAGAGAGGAAGATCTTCCATCCAATGATTCACTACCCAAGTGAGCAGAATGGCCAATGCTATGCCGATCCAAAGCCAGGAGCCAGGAACTTCTTCCGGGTATCCCACATGGGTGCAGGGTCCCAAGGCTTTGGGCCATCCTCGACCGCTTTCCCAGGCCACAAGCAGGGAGCTGGATGGAAAGTGGAGCTGCCGGGATTAGAACCGGCTGCCATATGGGATTCCGGCGTATTCAAGGTGAGGACCTTAGCCGCTAGGCCACGTTGCTAGGCCCAAAAGTTGGTTTCTTAACAGAAAACATGCAAGACAGAACTCATGAATGACATATTTAATGTCTTAAAGGAAAAATTTCACTGTCAACCAAAAATCCTATATCTAACAAAATTATTCTTCAAAAATTAAGAAGATATAGACCAGAATTTTGGCACATAGGGAAAACGTCGCCTGCTATACTGGCATCACATATGTGCATCAGTTTGGGTCCCAACTGCTCTGCTTGGTTTTTTTTTTTTAATATTTATTTATTTCTATTGCAAAGTCAGATATACATAGAGAGGAGGAGAGACAGAGAGAAATATTTTCTCTCCAATGATTCACTCACCAAGTGACTGCAATGCTCAGTGCTGTGCCGATCTGAAGCCAGGAGCCAGGAGCTCCTCTGTGTCTCCCATGCGGGTGAAGGAACCCAAGGTGCTGGACCATTCTCTACTGCTTTCCCAGGCTACAAGCAGGGAGCTGGATGGGAAGTGGAGCTTCTAGAATTAGAACCGGCACCCATATGGGATCCTGGCATATTCAAGGTGAGGACCTTAGCCACCAGGTCACGCCGGGCCCCCAACTGCTCTACTTTTTATCTAGCCCTCTACTAATACACCTGGAAAACAGCAGATGATGGCTTCTGACTTTGGACTAGCCCATCTCTGGCTGTTGTGGCCATCTGAGGAATGAATCAATGAAAGGAAGATTCTCTTTCTCTCTCTCTTGCTCACTGTAAAACTCTGCCTTTCAAATAGATAAATAAATCTTTATAAAATTAAGGCAATAAAACTTCCCAAAGTGAACAAACTAGTAGAAACTGCTCTACAGAAAAATGCTAAAAGCAGTCCTGTGAGGTAAAAGGACAAGATACTGCAGAGAAACCTGAAGCTACATGAAATGATACGACATACACACAAAGTTATACAAAAATACAAATTAGTTTGTGTTTTAAATATAAAATACTTAATTTTTCTATTGTAAACACATTTTCCATCTGACTTAATAATAAGTTTATGCAGAGGTGTACTCAGTGAACACAGATGTTAACAAAGTACAATGAGGGATGAACCAGAGTTCTAAAGAGTCAATGCTTGTATACTATTGACAAAACCTTGATGCTAATCTGAAATGAACTGCTATAAATAAAAAATCTTAATTATGATCTTCAATGTAATCACAGGAAAACAATTTTAACACCCATGGTAAAAGAAGTAATAACATGTATTTAAATGGTTTATAAAAATATTTAACAAAAAGAAGACAACCATAGAACACTGAGCAAGACATGCAGAAAAAAAGCAAAATGGCAGATTTAAGGCCTTTGTTATCAGTAATTATACTAAATATAAATTGTTTAGCCTCTTGAACTAAAAAGCAAAAAGTGACAGAATGACTTTTTAAAAAAACATTTAACTTGTATATTTGAAAGCTGGAGTTTCACAGAGGGGAAGAGACAGAGACAATGGCCAAGATGGAGCCAAGCTGAAGCCAGTAGCCTGGGAAACAGAGTTGGGAGCATATTCCAAGTCTCCCGCATGGGGAGCAGGGGCCCAAGTTCTAGAGACTTCTGTTGATTTTTTCAGCCTGCTAGCTGAATCAAAAGCGGATTAATCTAAACATGAGCTTGTTTAAATATAACAGACGTCCAATACAAACACTGATCAAGATAAAGCTTGAGAGGCTATAAACATACCAAATAAAAATTATACGGCAAATGTTGTTAGGAGAGATCATGAAAAATATACAGTGATAAAGGTATTCATTCAGTAAAATGATACCAAACTGTAATAGAGACCCCAGCAGAGGCCTAAATTGTAAAAAGCAAATGTTTATGGAATTTGAGAGTATAATACTATGCCAATAATAATTTTTGGAAACTGTATTAAATTCCCAGCTCCTGACTTCACCCTAGCTCATCCCCAGCTATTGGTGGTATTTGGAAAGTGAACCACTGAATACAGAATCTGTCTCCATGTCTCTCTACATCTTTGCCCTTAAAATCAAACATAAATATTTTTCAAATTCGATCAACAATCATAAGCCAGAAAATCAAACAGCACAAACAAAATAGAAAAGTGTCTGTTATGATAGATGCTATCCAAACTGACTCAAGACAAAATAGAAATAATTAAAATAAACATAAAACAAGCTACAAAATTGCATTAGCATTTTTTTCCTAACAAAGAAAAACCTAAAAACATTATCCCTCATGGGTTAATTTTATGATATGCTTAAATAAAAATTAATAATAATTCTTCCTAAAACATTCAAAGATGTGGGAACACTTCTTAGTTTATTCCATAAAGCTTTTATTACTCTAACAAAGACATCACTAAACACATAATTAGACAAATATACACTATAAGTACAAGTGCAAAAATTATTTTTTCAAGGCTTATTTATTTGTATTAGAAAACCAGACATATAGAGAGACAGAGAGAAAGATCTCCCTTCCTCTGATTCACTCCCTAAGTGGCCAAGCAGCAGGAGCCAAGATGATCCGAAGCCAGGAGCCAGGAAATTCCTCCAGGTCTCCCACATGGGTACAGGATCCCAAGGCTTTGAGCCATCCTCGACTGCTTTCCCAGGCCACAAACAGGGAGTTTGTTGGGAAGCAGGCTGCCAGGACATAAACTGGCCCTCACATGGGATCCCGGCACATGCAAGGCAAGGACTTCAGATGCCAGACTACCATGGCGGGCCCTCATGTGCTTTTTTTGAAAAACGAAAAATTAATGACTCATTCTTGTCAATTTTTAAACTCACCACCAAGCTGCAGTAATCAAAACAGTGTGATACTGGCATAAGAATAGACATATAGAATGATGGAATGGAATTCAGAGAATTTTAAAGTAGAAAACAAACTCGTGAAGCTATGAGCAGCTAATTTCAAGATTGGTATCAGGTCATTCAACGAGGGCAGAAAAGAGTTCTCTTTCCAATAAATGGTGCTTGACAACTATATGTTCACATGCACAATAATTAATTTGTACCCATACCATAATAAAAATTAACTTCAAAAGCATCATGGATTTATACCTAAGAGCTAAAACAGAAGAGTTCTTGGGACTGAACACAGGTATATATCTTGGTTTTCCTGAGCCAAGCAATATTTTCTCAAAATAATACCATATGTATAAGAACCAAAAAAAACATATAGACAAACTGCAGCTCACCACATTGAACATGTTATGCATGAAAGAATTCTATCAAGATGAGGAAGCCATCCAACAGAATAAAATATTGGCAAAGTATGTATCTAGAAAGAATCCAGTGCCCAAAATGCATCAAGAACTATTGTAATTATGCGGTAAAAAATAAAAATAAGTCAATTAAATAATGGTAAAAAAATCAAATAGATATGCTTTCCCCAGGGAAGATTCACAAATGGCTAATAAACAAATAAAAAAAAAACACTAGTATTCTTAGTCATCACAGCAATTCACATGAAAAGCACACTAAGATACCACTTCACACCCACTAGATTGGCTACAATTTTATAAAATTGAGAATAACAGCTGTTGGCAAGGATGTAAAGAAATGTGAACTCTCAGATACTGCTGGCAGACTGTAAAATGTTATAGTCACTGTAGAACAGAATTTGCTAGCCCTTTAAAAATTTAAATACAGAGTTAACATATGAGCAATTCGACTCTTATATAAATATTTGAGACAATTGAAAGCATATGTTCTCACAAAAAAATAAAAATCAAAGCTCCAAGAATTGTCATTCATCATAGTAAAAATAGAAAAAAACTTGAATTGATGAACAACTAAAACATAGCACAGATAGTCGATGAATAATTATTCAGTCATAAAAGGAATGAAGTTCCTATAAATGCCAACCACAATCAAAATGAAATTTTTAAAAACCATGCTAAATTATTAAAACAAATAGCATGGTCTTATGTTTTTTAATTATTTTGTATTTCTAATTTTTGAATTATTTATTTATTTCACTCAAAAATCAGGATTAGAGAGAGAGAACTGTTCGTTATATGGGATACCTGCACCCCAAGCAAAGAACTAGCCTGATGCATTACTATGCCAATCACTAGGCTTATGCTTTTTTAAAAAAATTGATTTTATTTTTATTTGAAAAGCATAAATACACAAAGAAGAAGAAATAGAGAGATCTTCCATCCACTGGTTCACTCTCTAAATGGCTACAATTGCCAGAGCTGAGCCGGTCTGAAACCAGGAGCCACAAGCTTCTTCAGGTGTTCCACATGAATACAGGGGCCCAAGAACTTGGTCCATCCTCTATTGCTTCCCCAGGCCACAAGCAGGGAACTAGATAGGAAGTGGCATAGCCAGGACTAGAACCCATGTCAATAGGGATGCCTATGTTGCAGCCCAAGGTTTAGCCTGCTATGCCACAGTGCTGGCCACTGGCCTTATGTTTTAAATGCTACAATGATCACATTTATGTTATACGAATTTTAATGAAAAACTATAGAAACACGTAAAAATTAAATTTTTTTATTATTATAAAGGATGAGACAAACTTGTTTAGCGCAGCAGTTAAGATCTGTGTCTGTGGATTCAGTTCTTGGCCTCAGCTCCTTCCTGCAGGTTCCCACTAACGCAGAAGCTAGGAAGCAGAAGTGGCTGTAGTAATTGGGTTTCTGCCTCCCACATTGGAGAACCACATTGCATTCCCAACTCCTGATGCCAGCCCTGGTGGAGTCCTGGCTATTGTAGGCTTTTGTAGACTTAGCTTGTGGATGGGCATTCTGTCTCTCAAATAAAAGATAAAGTGTCTGAAGATACATGGCAGTATGCATCTCTACTCCTGAATCAAAGATGGACTTTGAATGAAGCTGTTAAATAAATTTTGACAATAGGATGCTGGACTTTATATCATTTTCTGTATCTACAATGTCAGGATACACTTTAACTGCAGAATGATGGATTTATGATTGCTTATGAAGGACTATACTATTGTAACAATATAGGGAAAATCAGTGTGGAAGGTGGTTTGGGGCTGGGGTGGGAGGAAATCTCTGAGGCCATGGAACTGTAGAAGAGAAAGGAAGGGAAGGGGAAGGGAAGATCTCACCTCACACACCCCATGATCCCATATGGGCACTGGCTCTAATCCGGGAAGCCCTGCTTCGCATTCAGCTCCCTGCTTGTGGTCTGGGAAAGCAGTGGAGGATGGCCCAAAACCTTGGAACCCTGCATCTGCATGGGAGGCCCAGATGATTCTCCTGGCTCCTGGCTTTGGATCAGCTCAGATCCAGCCTTTGTCAACAGAGGGAAGATCTTCCTGTCTCTCCTCCTCTACATATGACTTTACAATAAAAATAAATAAATATTTTTTTAAAAAGAAGAGAACTTTAGAATGAAAAAAGTGGTACATTTTAAATAATATACAGGTAATATTATTTGCAAAACTGCCAGGTACTGTAAATTTTACAACATCCAGAAAGCTAAAGAGGTTTGTTTTATGGACTCATTTGTATTATATCATAACATTGTTATATTGTTTATATATAAAACTGAATTACTTATATCAACATGCTGCTATGCTTCCCATACCTAAGATGGCATGATATTTATATTGTTATTTTACTATCTGACTACGCCTATTCCATTAATCTCATTTTCTCAAATTTTTTAGCTGTACGCTTTGATGATCTTTTCAGTCAGTAACAATTTTGTACTGAGAGAACAGACATAATTGTGACTTCCTAGCACTACTGATCAAAATAGGTTTGGTCATGATTGATAGTTGGAGGGAGTCAAAGATGCACCTTACTGTGGCCACTTACAGTGGGACTAATGCTTCAGATATTTAACTTCATTCAAAGTACTCCCATCAAAAAGTGGGAAAAGTGTATGATCAGTTTATAATTATATTTCCTGAATTTTGAGTTTTTATAAGAGGTAAAAAATAGTACTGTGTGGTCTAGGGGTAAGAACCCAAACACTCATGCAGTTTAACAGGGATGATATTTGAAGTTTTCTGCAGATCTTCTTCTTGTTTCACATCTTTCTTGCCTTTTTCCTCTATCACTACCCACATTCATCTCATACAGGGACACTTCCCTATCCTCATCAGCCTACCCACAAACATCACAGCAAATAATTTGGCTCTGTGAGCCATAGGTATGTTCTGAAAAGTCTCCCTATCCTAGGACATAGAGCAGTACTTTAAAGCTATCTGTCAACCTAGTGCATACCCTCCCGCTCAAAAGAAGAAAATAAATCCTATAAAAATATCTCAAGAAGCTCAGCCTAAATGTATTCTATTCCTCATTCAACTCATCTGAGCTGGATTCCTGAAATTTATGTGGCCCTGCAGTACCACAAAAGGAAAAGTAAGTATTAGAGGGGAATTTGAAGTGGACAACACTGGTCTTAATAGATAACAATTAATATGGTTTGCTTTTATAAAATTTGCAAAGACACATCACTTGGACAGAGAATTAGCTCATCAGTTAAGCAGTTGGAGGGGTATGACTGCATCCCATGAAAGAGTTCCTGGGTTTAAGCTCCAGCTCCACTTCCCATTCCAGCAGCCTACTGACATGCACCCTGGGAGGTGGCAGATGATGCTCCACGTGGTTGAGTCCCTGCCACCCATTTGGAAGACCTGGGTTGAGTTTACGCCCATGGCCTCAATCTGGCTAAAATAGCAGTTGTGAGCATTTGCTCAATGAACTAGAGAATGGAAAATTCTCTGTGTCTGTTTTTCTGTCTTTCAAAAAAATATAATCAATTTTTAAAAATCACCTCACCTTAGAAACAAACAGATAGAGGGGGCAAGCAGATCCTCACAGCCTAAAATGAAACTTGTGAAAGAGCTTTAATCCTTTTCCTATACTGGCTAATCACTTTGTCTCTCTCTCTCTCTCTGGCATGTAAAAATAAATCTCACCATTACTTGCCTGATGTGCTATCTAAGTAGATGCTGCCTCCCTTCTATCAGTGTTGTGTTATTTTTTTTTTTTACAGTTGTCCACTCCACTAAAGACAATGAAATTTCCAGGAAAAGAAGGACCACTGCTCATGGGTAAAAGAGCAGTTTCACTCCTCTGTGGAATCTCCTTACACACTAGGTTGAACTCCACTTGTAAAACTTCTGACTCAATAATTTATTAAATGCACAAGGCAGACCAAGTTATAACTTACATGAGTCGTATGTCCTTATCCATAAAGTAAATATTACCATACATACACTAAGGTATTTTTATGAGTAACAGTTAAAACAAATTTCAGTAAGACTTGCTTAATAAGTGGTAGATATTATTAATTTGTTTAAGACTTACTTATTTTTATCAGAAAAATAAAGATTAACAGAGAGAAGGAGAGGCAGCAAGTAACATTTTTTTGTCTGCTGGTTCATTCCCCAAGCGACCGCAGGACTAGAGCTAAACCATTCCAAAGCCAGAATCCAGGAGCTTCTTCCAGGTTTCCCACAAGGAGATTCAAGGCTTTCAGCCAGCCTCTGCTGCCTTCCCAGGCCCTAACCAGGGAGCTAGATGGGAAGTGAAGCAGTTAGGATATGAATCCTGCACTTATCATTGAAGAATCCATAGGGGAATCCTGCACTTATCATTGAGTCATCCTTCCGACCTCAGTATTGTTTTTATCCATAAAGTTATTTTTATCATAGCCCATCCCCCCAATTGATTTGCTAAAAAAAAAGTTAGTGAAATGGAATCTATCAAAAGATTATCTTTGTACACTCTATACTTAGCATAGGAGTCTCTGCATAAAGTAAATGCTTGGGAATTATTACAGAACTGAATTTTTAGAGTTTGAATTAAACTCTTATATTAGCTTCAGAGAAAAATCCCGGCTTTGCTTCTCCAACACAAATTGCTGCACAAAAATGTTTCCTTCTCAATGGATCACGGCCTGGAGTGAATAACTACATAACAGATGCTAATCTATTCCCAATCACTAATCCTATATCTGTCATTTATTACCTAAATAGCCTTGAACAAAGAATTCTACATCCTTTGCCCTCAATCTCATCTACAAAGTAAGGATATATGATTTTAATGATGGCATGCCATGAAACAAAATGAATTAATACATTATTGTAGTGTGTACCCTCAGGGTGGGCATTTGGCCCAGTAGTTAAGACTGGTTGAGATGCCTACACCCCTTATTGACTCTTGGCTTCAGTCCCCATTCCGGCTTGTTGCCAGTGCAGTCCCTGTGAAACTATAGACACAGCTCAGGTAATTGAGTCTCTGCCATCCATGTAGTAGATCTGGATTAAATTCTCAGTTCCTATCTTAAGCCTAGCTGTTACAGATGTTTGAGGAGAACCAGAAGGTAGGAGCATCCTTGCTCTCTCCCTCAACGTATTCCCTGCATGACGCAGCTCATAAAGCTCACACAGGCATTCCATATGGGTGCTGCATGTCCCAACTGCTTCACTTCTGATCTAGGTCCTTTCTAAGACCTGGGAAAATCATCAAAAAATGAGCCAAACACATGGACATTTGCCACTCGTGTGAGAGACCCACATGAAACTCCTGGCTCCTGATTTGGCCTGGCCCTGGACTGACCCTGGAAGCCATTGGGGCGTGAAGCATAGAATGGAAGATTCTCCTCTCTCTCTCTCTATGTAAATAAATAAATATTTTTTAAAAGTTTTTTAAAGAGTTTTATACTCTTTCCTAGAAGCAAAGCTTAACAGATAAAATGTTCAATAGATGTGAACTATTTAAGTTCAATGAAATGCTACCAAACATATTTTCCAGTTGGTCTTTTGGTACTAGTCTCTTGCATTTTATTTTCTCTTTTCTCATTTCTTACAGTGCTTGTTATGCATCCTCTATTCCTTGTTTTTCTCCTCCAGCTTCGTGTGAGACATAGGTCGCTTCTAGCTAGTTCTGTTGATGTGTCAGTTCATGAGGCGATTTAACTTGCTTTTGAAATTCTTTACTCTCAACACCTGAACAAACTTCGGATCTGATGGGATAAGCTAGATAGGAATACATCCAGGAAATCTAATGAGAGGACTTAACAAAAGCTAAAAGACCACTTCAAACTAATGCTCACCATATGTAAGTGAGTGTCTTCCCTCCAGTGACTGAAAATAGAAACATGATTAAGAGAAAAGCTTAGGTTTTTGTGCAGAGCATGTCATCGATGTGGGTCTAATTTCAATAAGCATTTTCATATTTCACTACCAGTTTAATGAGCTGATAGCTTTTTAAGAAACAATAGGGTACTACATTAAATTAAAAAGTGAATTTTTTAAATTCAATGGCTCCAGGCATCATTTCTGAGCCGAGTGAATCTTTATTATTCCTTGGACCTTTTTCATCTGGACTAGAGCGCATCATTGATCTGTATAATTCCCAAGAGCTCCTCTCATTCAACCCATTTTTGAGTTTAGGATCTTCCCTAGCTGCCAGTTCCATACTATGTTTGCACTTATTTCTATTAAATTTCATTGGAAAATGACCAGAAATAAATCTATCCTTCTTACCTCTTATCACTGGAATTATTGCATGCACTCACTTTTATTCATGATAGTATACATTTAACTCCTGAAAGACAATGTTCCAAAGAGTGTAGTGTCTATCGCTTTATGTTAAAAATCAGTTGAGGAGCCTGGCATAGTAGTCTGGTGACAAAGTCCTCGCCTTGCGTGCCCGAGATCCCATATGGGCCGCGGTTCGTGTCCAGGGTGCTTTACTTTTCATCCAGCTCTCTGCTTATGGCCTGGGAGAGCAATAGAGGATGACCATAAGCCTTGGGACCCTGCACTCATGTGGGAGACCTGGAAGAGGCTCCTGGCTTCTGGCTTTGGATCAGCTCTGGCCATTTGGGGATGAATCAGTGGGTGGAAGGATTTTCTCTGTCTCTGCTCTCTGCAAAATCTTCCTTTCAAGTAAAAATGCATAAATCCAAAAAAAGAAAACAAAGTAACGAAAGGAGGCAATCATCTGACAGAAGCAGCAATGTCTGAGTTCAGTGTTCAAATGAATTCTTTTGGTTTCAGGGCAACCCAGGGCATGGACAGATAAGATGCTTCAATATAGCCATGCTTCTTGAATTCATATATGGCCTTTCCATGGGTAAAGCTTTCTGGCATCATTTGTTAGGAAGATAAATGAGAGTAATTAAGCTTCAAGGCCATAAGTGGCAAAACTTTGTAAAATTAGTGTATTAAAATGACAGAGCGCCTGGCTTTGCCTAGGCAAGGCATGCTCCTTCACCTCGGCTCTGCTTCTTGCAGTGACCTCCGCAGGCCCCTCCAACTATGCACATTGTTTTCAAGGAGCTAAATGTAGGTCTTTAGACTGTGCCATGTATGGAGGGACAGCTAAGTGTTTGTTTGTTTGTTTTTCTTTGTTTTGGGGGGAGGAGTTGCTTTTATTTTAATAATTTTAACTGATGTATAAAGAAAATACAGTCCCATGTGATATTTCAATATATAGATTGAGTAATGTTCAATCAGGGTGAATTTTACTATGTCCTTAAATATGTATCATTTCTTCATGTTGGGTGGTTTACCCTGTCATTTCTTTGTCTTTTAGAAAAACATACAGTGCAATAACTTGTAGAAGCCATTCTTGACTGTACTATTTAGCTTCACTCTAAACAAATGATACACATTACCTTTTAGTTAATGTTTACTAATGTTCACTTGGATAGCTAGACTTGATGTTAACCAATGGCTACTTTATAAAGAACTTAAGTCTGTGTGATTTTTTTGTTGTTTTCCTAAAGAAGCCTAGGATTTAGTCATATGAACCCTTCATTAAAGTGGTATGAATCAAGTTATAAAGTCTCCTACATCTCATTAGAGAAAAGATTTTGTATAAACAAATATAAACAGACTTAGAGAAATACATTTGACTTACAGCTAACTTCTGAATATATTTCTAAATTCCAGTGTAATTTATCAGCTTTGGGAGTAGAAATATTATATGCCAGAGAGTTACTGTGAATTTGTGAAATACTGTCACTTGACATTTTTTTATTATCTGAGCTCTGTGATACATCAGGGGATACTGCTCAGTGCACAATTGTACCTAATTTTCCTGGCCAGCACTGGCATAGTTTTAACTACGCAAGCAACGAGTGTTATATATCTTATTTCTGGTTTCTAAATATGAAACCTTTATTTTGGTTAAGTGGCAAATGTTTTAGAAAGCTATTTTGTTTTCAAAATAAGGTGGTTTGGATATATGAAGGAAACGCTAAATGAGACAATGTTTCTTTATGATGAGTTACAATGGTGATGAACCTCAAATAGATGATCACACAAAAGCAGCATCCCTTACCTCAGTTACCTAGGGTACTGTAAAGATAATCTTCATGATTTCATAATTTTCAATAATCTTTATATTATTTATAGTCATGCATACTCCCTGAGAGTGTAACCTTTCTTGAATTTAACCCAAAATTCTACAAAAGTTTAAGAAGTTAGACTCTAAAGAATAGGTTGAATCAATGTACTTGAAAAAATACCGAGAGCAATGTTCTGGTAAACCAGTTGTACACTGGTTGTTATTTGTCCCCATGGAACACAATGTGAAATTTGAAGCTTATATATTTTGACATTTTTATCTCAAAGTATTTTGTCATTTATTCTAATTATATAAAACAAAGTGAGGAGAAAATGAAGCAAAGCAATGAAGTACAGGAAGAATGGAGGGAGGGAATTGAAAAGCCTCAAGAAAAAACCACCTCCCCCCACACACTGATTTCCCCATTATTATGAGAATAGTATAATCCTCCACAATTAGTCATAAGTTCATCATTCTGATATTTAAGTGTATCCTGACACTGTAGGTATGGACAATGGCAAATAATCTAGCATCCTATTGTCAAGATATATTTAACACATCCATTGGGAGTCCATCTTTGATTTGGAAGTAGAATTACATGCTGCGTTGTATCTTCACATCTGGATGTGATGCATTCTACTACACAGCTGCTATATAGTTGCTTAAATAAAAAGCCACAAAACAAAATTAACAACAGGAAGAAAAACTAGAAAATTAACAACAATATGAAGTTAAATAACATGCTACTGAATAACCAATGTGTCACTAGAGAAATGAAAAAGAAAATCAAAGGCCTTCCCTTCCTGAAACAAACAATGATAGTGTGTGACCTATGAGTCAGTTAATACTAACAAAAACAAAAACTTTTTTGAATGAATGGAAATTAAAAAAAAATTAAATCCCCTGAAATGTAGCAAAAACATTATTGATAGGGCTATTGATCTTGTATTTTGTATGTAGGTTGCCTTTTATTGGAGAGAACATATGATATTTGTCCTTTTGGGACTGACTTATTTCACTCAGCATAATGGTCTCTAAATAGGATCACTTGGTTGAAAATGGTAGAATTTCATTCCTTTCAATGGTTGAGTATTATTCCATGGAGTAAATTGCCACAATTTCTTTATCCATTCCTCTTTCGATGATTGTCTCGGTTTTTTCAATGTCTTTGCTATTGTAGATTATGCTGCTGTAACTATAGGATTATAGATCCCATTCTCATATGCAGATCTCATTTTCTTTCTATCCCAGAAGTGGAATAGCTGATCTATATGGCAGGTGAATTTTCAGTTCTCTTAGCACTCTCCATACTGAGTTCAATAGTGGTTACACTAGCCTACACTCCCACCAACAGTGAAATAGGGTACCTTTCTTCCCACATCCACGCGAGCAGGTGTTGTTAGTAGAGTTTTGAATGTAGCCCAATCTCATTGGGGTTAGGTGGAACCTCAGTGTGGTTTTCATTTGTAATTCTTTAACAGAACAAGAACCTGGGCATTTTTTATATGTGTAGTAGCCATTTGAATTTGTTCTTTTGAAAAATGCTTTTTCATTTCCTTTGCCCGTTTCTTCACAGGTTTGTTTGCTTTGCTGTCAATGAATTTCTGAAGCTCTTTGTAAATCCTAGATATCCATGCCCTGTCTGCTTCAAAGTGTGCATTTTCTCCCATTCTGTTGATTATTTCTTCCCTTTTTGATAATATCCTTCACTGTACAGAAGCTTTTCAGCTTGATGTAATCCCACTTGTTTATTTTCACTTTGACTGCCTTGTGCTTTAGTGACTTTTCAAAGAAGTCTTTCCCCATTCCTATATCTTACAGAGTGCTTCCTATGTATTCCTCTGATAGTTTGGTGGTTTCTGGGTGCAAATTTAGGTCCTTACTATGTCTGTAGCTGATTTTTGTATAATGTGACAGATGAAGGTCTTGCTTCTTACGTCTGCAGGCTGCTGATTGTCCCAACAATATTTGTTAAAAAGACAAGGTTTTCCCCCCTGGATTGTTTTTAGTTTTTTGTCTAAGATAACTGTACATGTGTGGGCTCCTTTATGGTGTTTCTATTCTGTTCCATTGATCTTCTTCTTGGTTCCTGTACCACTATTAGACTGTTTTGAAGACCACTACCCTGAGGTATATCTTGAGGTAGAATTGTGATTTTTCCCAGCTTGATTTTTATCCTTCGTCACAGCTCTGGCTATGTGTAGGCTCTTGTGTTTCAGACAAACTTTTGTATCTTCTTTTGTATTTCTGAGAAAAACGATGCTGGGATTTTGTTTGCAATTGTGTTGAATCTGCATATTACTTTTGGCAACATGAATATTTTGATGCTGATCCTACTAATCTAGGAATATGGTAAGTTTCTCCATCTTCTGATGTCTTCTACTCTTTTTTCTTTTTTAGTATTTTGTAATTTTCATTATAAAGGTTTTCCACATCTTTGGTTAGGTTATTGCTAGGTATTTGAGATTCCTCTCCACTATTTTAAAGGGAACTGTACTTACAATTTCTTTCTCAGCCAGGGAGTTATTTATGTATACCAGTGTCAATTTATGTTCATTAATTTTGTATCCCATTACCCTGCCATATTCTGTTATGAGTTCCAATAGCTTATTGATTAAATTTTTGGTTCTCCTATGTAGAGAATCATGCCATCTGAAAACAGCAATAATTTTAATTCCTCAGTTCCAATTTGAATTATTTTGTTTTTCTTGCCTAATAGTTCTTGCAAGGACTTCTAATACTCTATTGAAAAGTAGTGGTAAAAGTAGATATTTTTGTCTAGTTGTAGATCTTGGTGGAAAATCTTCCAATCTTTCTCCATTTAGTGTGATGCTGGCATTGGCTTTTTTGTATATTGCTTTGATTGTGTTATAGAATGTTCCTTCTATGCCTACCTTGCTTAAGTTTTTTAGCATAACACGGTGTTGGATTTTATCAAGTACCTTCTCAGCATCTATTGAGATGATCATATGGTTTTTATTTTCCAATTTGCTGATGTAGTGAATCAGATTTATTGATTTGCATATGTTTCACAATCCTTGCATTCTAGGGATAAATCCTACCTGGCCTGGGTGAAGGATTTGCCTGTTGGCTAGTATTTTGTTGAGGATCTTTGTGTCTATGTTCAACAGGGATATTTGTCTGTAGTTCTTTTTGTCTGTTGTATCTCAATCTGGCTTTTATATTAAGGTGATACTGCTTCATTTAAAGAGTTTGGAAGAATTACCTCCCTTGCTATTTTTTGGAATAACTTGTGGAGGATTCAGGTAAGGTCTTGAAACATTTGATACAAATCTTCAGTGAAGCCATCTGATTCAGTGCTCTGTTGGGTGGGATTTAATTACTAATTCAATCTCAGTCCTTACTATAAGCCTATTATGATATAAATTGCCTCATATCTCAATTTTGGTATATTGTATGTGCCCAAAAATCTATCCATTTCTTCTAGGTCTTCTGATTTGTTGACACATAATTGTTGGTAATAGTTCGTAATAAATGTGTATAACCAAATGTGTATTTGGTTTATCTCCTAAGGCAAACATGTGGTATCTAACCCTTTGGGATTGGTTCATTTGCCTTAGCATTATGGTTTCCAGTTGGGCCCATTTGGCCACAAAAAAACTACATTTTATTTTTTTTAATAGCTGAATAGTATTCCATGGAGGGTTCGTAATAAATGTATATACACCAAGTGCCAGTACACCTAGCTCTATGAAACAAATATAAATGGATTTAAGGGGAGAAATAGATCCTGATACAATAACAGTGGGAAATACTAATACCCCAATAACATCAAAGGACGGATTGACAGGACAGAAACTCAGCAAGCAAAAAACAAAGATTACCCAGATGATAGAGCAAATGAACTTAATTGATATCCACATATCTACAGAACCTTTCTCCCTACAGAGAATACATGTTTTTGTTTGTTTGTTTTGTCATCAGTACATGCAACTTTCCCCAGGACTGACCATGTTATAGGCCACAAAATACGCCTCAGCAAATTTTTAAATATTGAAATTATACCATGTGTCTTCTCAGACCATCATGGAATGAAACTGGAGACCAATAAATCAAAATACTCCCCAGAAAGACATGCAAATACACCTGATGTTCTGCCCTTACCCTTCACCATGTGCTTCTCAGAAGACATCATCTTTAGACTCCTATGAGTTTATTCTAACACTACATACACAAAGTTAGAAATCCACAAATAAGACTCAACTTTTTCTTCTTTCTTACACAGGTATGAATTTCAAAATTTTGTTCACCAAAATAAACTCATACTTCAGTTTCACTTTTCCACAAACTCTTTAAAATGCTCTCATGTAATCCATTCCTGTAGTGCATTAAATAGAAATGAATACTACATTCTTCTTCCTCTTCCAGAGTAGAATCTTTCTTCAAGTTATTTGTGATTAGCATTACTAGAAACAGTGCCTTTTTAACTGGTTTCCTGGCTTTCCAAGCCTAATTGATGTGCTGTGGGGAAAAGGTTATCTGATTTCAGTACAATCTGTGACAGATAAAAATGGATTTAGAAAGATACATGATTTATCTAGCAAAAGTGTACTTTAAGACAGTCTACATCCTCCCCTTAACATTAGGATTATGAAGTTAGATTTATAATTTGATCTGTTGCATGTACCTGACTATCCAGGAAATCTAAGTCAGGAATATCATTTATTTCCTAAATAGATATCTCATTACAAACTATAAATTCATTTGTTTCTTTGCTTTTGAACATGACCATAAATAGTTATTCTCTTGACAACTGCAGGCAAATACTGAGGTTGCCCTATACCTAGGCAAATGTTACACTGTTGCAAGAAAAGCAACCAATAGCTAGTGAGCATTCTGGGGCTGGTTAATGCCAAATTTGTGTTACCGATGCTGGTGTGCCAGCATAGCTGTCTATTTTTGTTAAGATATATGGGAGACAGGCACAGTGGGTCAGAACATGCCATCCTGGCCCTCAGTTAGGGAGGTTTTCAGATTGTGTGGGGAAGGGATCTGAGGATGCATTGATTTGGGAGTGGCTGATGGCATGTTCAATAGGAGAGGAATGACTTCTGGGGACTTCCACAGACTGGGCCACTGCATTTGCAAGTAGACAAAAGAGCTCATACGGGATGGTGTCGCAGCAGGAAATCAGCAAGCAACCAGGCCAAGATACCCATCCATGTGAGATATGTGGGCTGAACTAAGTAGCATCGCTCACCACTCACTGGTACCTATAAATGCCGTTGCTGGGGAGGAGAGGCATGCTCAATTGGGCTAGACTGTGTCAGTGCAGAGGGTGAGCCATCCCAGGCTGTACCTCAGCCCCAGAATGCTAGAGAATCAGATATGAAGGCAGAACTTGTGAGCGCTTCTCTGTGGGACTACACACTCTGCCAGTTTGCACAAGAGCTGGGGATGGTGACAGGCCAAGCCAGGCTGGATCACAAAACTCATGCTACATGAATTTACCTACACTCATGGGATTAAGGTTGGGGAGGAGGCCAGGGTTGACTAGGCTTCAGTACCTGCCAAAACACGCAAAGGACAGAACTGAAAGTAGATCATGGCAAGCAGGGTTGTGGCCCTCACCAGCATGTATGAGATCCAAGGCTAGGAGGAACACTGGTAGGTGAAGTTGAATAACTGGAGAACTCCCCTACTGGGCCACAGCTCCCACTGGAGAGCAAGAGCTGGAGCTTGGGGCAGGCCAAGCCAGACTTCAATTGTCGGCATTTGTGTGAGCTGGGTCCAGGGCCAGGCTTGGCCAGGCTACAGCACCCACTGTCATGCATCACTCCAGATTAGGTTTCTTGGGGGACTCCCCAACTAGACCATTGGACTGAAATCCCAGCCACAGGGAAAACTACAGGGTGTGTGGTGCAGCCTGAGGGTGTATGCATCAGGATTTAGCCTCCAAATTGCTGATTACTCTGCAGTGGATATCATGCCCAAGTGCACAGAGAACATGACAGCCAGCTCAGCTAAGCCAGAAAAGGATGCCCAGTGCTTCATTAGAGAATGGAAAGCAGAACAGGTTGGACACCTTTTCTGGGTCTATGCATGCCCACTGAGGTGGATATGTTCAGTTAACACACTTTGGAAAAATTTCTCAACTCTGGTGAAACAAAGCCAACAATGCCTCAAAACTATCAAAAGCAGTCAAGTAGCACCCCAGGAATATTTGTCCCCAAATCAAATTCTCTAAGACATCATTAGATGACTGTCCCAAATCCCTGGGTGCTGATATAGTTGGATAGCAAGGAGTCATCCCCTCTCCCCTGCCCAGTCAACCAGGAGAATAAAATAGGAGTCTATTTTCTATATGGGGGAACTCTGGGGACTCACAGGTTGGTACTTCAAGCTTTTGAACTTGATAACTTCATGCTCTTAAATGTGTAAAGCTGAGAAGCAACTCAGAATCTGGGCTGCTGGTGACTTTCGGCAAGCTCTTTGGCAGTTTCCTAGTGTGCAATTATCTGTGACTCCCTAAGCGAATATCTGGCACATTCGTCTTGGTTATACTGTAATCTTAGCAGCCTCTTAAAAATTATCTTTCCTGAAAATACCTACCCCATGAAGTTTCATTTGTATCAATCAAAAGGAAAAAGACGATATAAGTGGCCAGAAGTTTGTTAGCATGTTTCTTGAAGTTATCTGGAATGAGAGGCTATTTAGGCCCTATTAACAGGAAGTTCAAGAATTTATTTGGCATCATCTTTGTCAGCCTTGAAGACCGAGTTTGATGAATGACATATTGTTCTTTGTTAAGAGAATGTCCTGTACTCTCTAATCATGTAATTTATTATTGCTGTACATATCTGAGATTGATAAACTGTATCAGAGACAGATGGCATGGTCCCTGTTATGCCCAGAACACTCTAAGTACAGAACTACACCATCCTGGAGACGAGAGTGACAACATGTTAGGGTGCCAAAAAGATCTCGTGAAACCACCAACCCTTTTATTATTTAAAGCCAGAGATCAGCTCTCTTCCTATAGATTATACCCTCAGTGTCACTAACTCACCGCCCCTGCTTTCCTCTAGACAGTGAGTAACCTTCCGTAACATCCTCACAGATACAGAGTAACAGAACACTGTGAAATCTGGAATCACAGATACCTGGACTTAAAATGTGCTACGTGATTTCCTTACTTCTGTGACCTGATTATTCCATGTCACCCTCCCAAGACTGAGTTTCTTGAGTTTTCTCATCTGTACAGTAAACATTTCACCTCAGGAAATGTTATGTGAGTAATAAGGAATTAGAAGTACTATTACGTCTAATGTGTACCACAATGGCAATACAAGCATACTGTCGTCTTCCTATAGGTGAAGAATCTTTAGCACAGGGGATTTAAACAGCCTGCATAAGACCATCCAGACAGTAAGTGAAGGAAAAAGGGTTTGAGTCCAGCAGGCTGGCTTTAGAACTTTCAGTCTCCACCACTATGGTTCAAACTATGTATTCAGCATCTACCTTGGTTTCTAGTATACATAAGGTGAAAAACCAAGGTCTTGTTAGTGTAACTGCGATATCTTATAATGCATTTTGTGAATTGTGGTTTTATTGTCCTCCAATTTACACTTGAGCAAATTCACATTCTGAAAAACAAATCTGATATTAAAATATTTAAAAATGCTGCAATCTCTCATTATTTAATAAACATGACTTACCATATAAGACATTTTAACTCCAACCATTACATGGTTGCTATACTCCTTTCTAGAATCATCTTATGACATTCCGTAATTTTAAAGATTTATTTATTTGACAGTCAACAGAGAAAAGGAGAGAAAACAGAAAAATCTTCCATCTGCTGGTTCACTCCACAGATGCCTGCCATGGTCAGGGATGAGCCGGGCCAAGGCCAGGAGCCAGGACCTTCATCCAGATCTCCCATGGCTAACAGAGACCCCAAGCACTTGGATCATCCTCCACTGCTTTTCAACAGCCATTAATGGAGAGCTGAATTGGAAGTGGAGCCTCCAGAACATGACCCAGTGCCCAAATGGGGTACCAGTAACTCAGGCAGGTAGGGGCTTTACCCGTGATATTTTGTGTTCAGATATGCCTGATTGTATATTCTTGCCCAAACAGGTCACTCACTACTTCTCAATTTCTTCATAGCATTTTTTTTTTCTTTTATCTGCCTGTTCTTGCTTCTCAGTTTATACTGGGAAAGCTCCTGCTAATCTACTAGGTCAAACTCAAGTTTCTTTCTATTGTAAGGAGAGTCAACAGCCTTTTCACATGTTTGTATATGTTTAAAATGATTGGAGGCTTCCTGAAAGAAACTATTTGTGGGAAGAAGTTGCCTAATAAATCTTTGTGCTTTTTGGTTGGGTAAAGGAAAGCAGCCAAATCCCTTGATTACTGCCTGGGATTAGCAAGAGGGCTAGCAGCTACCTGCTCCCCATAAGACAGATGTTCAAATTCATGCACAACCAGTATGTCTTTAATCACAAAGCCTTAGTGAAAATGGAAGTACATATGTCTGAAAGTTCCTGGCATTAAGTGGTGATGTGCCTCAGGTGGTAACAAGGAGGTAAAGTTGGTAGAGTAACACCAGACTTTCCATGTGGATGTGACAAGGTATCTGTGTGGGGCTTGTGTCAGCCCTGGAGTCTTTGTTAACCAGATAAACCCCAAGACCAACATAACATGCCTCATGCCAACACAGCACCTGAACTTTCCACATAAGTATATATTTTTTAAGATTTTGTTTACCAGCATGATGACTCAACAAGCTAATCCTATGCCTTGCAGCACCAACATCATATGGGTGGCATTTTCGTTCCAGTCTTTCCACCATCCAACATTTTGCTGGTGACATGGGAAAGGAGCAGAGTGTGTCTGAAGTCCTTGGGACCCTGCACCCATGTGGGAGACGCAGAGGAAGCTCCTACTCCTGACTTGAGATCAGTTCAACTCCTACCACTGTGGCTATCTGAAAAGTAAATTGGCAGAAAGATCACTTTCTTCCTCTGTCTCTTTTAACTTCCAAATAAAAATAATTTTTAAAAATTTTTGTTGTGTTTCTTTTCTTTAAAAGTTTTTATTCAGGGCCCGGCACGATAACCTAGTGGCTAAAGTCCTTCCCTTACTTGCTCCAGGACCCCATACGGGAGCTGGTTTGTATCCGGTTGTGCGGCTTCCCTTTCGGTTCCCTGCTTGGGGTCTGGGAAAACAGTGAAGGACAGCCCAAAGCCTTGGAACTCTGCACTCACATGGGAGACCCAGAAGAAGCTCCCGGCTTAAGATCAGTTCAACTCTGAGTTGCAGTCCCTTGGGAAGTGAACCAGCAAACAGGAACTTTATGTCTCTTCCTCTCTGTAAATCTGATTTTCTAACAAAAATAAAACTAAGTTTTTATTGATATTTTATAACATACAAATAATACATATCGGGCCTAGCATCATGACGTAGTGGCTAAGGTCCTCACCTAGAACATACAAGGATCCCATATGGGCGCCGGCTCTAATCCTGGCAGCCCCGCTTCCCATCCAGCAACCTGTTTGTGGCCTGGGAAAGCAGTCAAGGATGGCCCAAAGTCTTGGGACCCTGCACCCATGTGGAAAACCTGGACCACAGATTTCCAATGAGAATAAATCCAAATCAGTCACTAAGAGAATGTGTTTTCCATACTTTTGATCTCCCAGTCTCACCTTACCAACTTGTCTGCTGCTATTTTGCCTCCAACAAAAGCTCCTTATATTCACTTCTTTGACTCTTTCTCTCTTCCCATAAGGAAAAACACAAGATTATTCTATAGCAAAGGTTGGAGGCCAAAGCTGGGTGCCAGGAACTCAATCCAGGTCTCCCACATGATGGCAAGTACCCAATCACTTGCGTGTTCACAACTCTCACCCAGCACCTGCGTTAGCAGAACAATGGCATCAGGATCCAGAGCCACATGCATATACATGATCAAGCTACTTGTGGCACCTTGAGTGTTGTCCTTTAAAAGGATGGTTGTGCTGTCTTGGTAAAACACTTTTATTTTCTCAAATTTCAGTGTAAACAGGTTCATACAAGTTTTTGATTTGATAAATTCTTGGGTTCCAAATAGCAAGTAAAATAAATATTCTGCTACGCAAAATTGTGAAATCATGTAATCAGAGCTCACATAGTATTCTATTTTAATAAACCTTATTCTCTCCTTTGTCCATTATAATCTTTCACATATTGCCATTTGTTCATGGATTTTTCTTGAAGAATTGCTTCATTAACATAATTTTAGGGTTATCCTACCAAACATGATATTATTTTGTGAAGGATGATCCTGATCAGAGATTGAAACAGTCACAAGATGCTGTAATTGTATTTATTTTCTTTCCTTAAAAAAAAAAAAAAAAACAGCCCTGCTGATGACTGAAATTTTACATTTACCATTTCACCTCCATGTCACCTTCTCTGGTTTTGATGTAATGCCGCAGAATGATGACTTGTATTTAATTAAGCAGAAATCTGGATTAACTCCAGCTGTGGGCCATGCAATCAGTCCTGTGTAAGCAAAAAGGGGTGTAATCCCTAGCTCGTAGATCATTCCTGCATGGAAATCTGTTCTCACTCAAAGCCATCTACAGACGGGGAAAAAATAATTTTCAGCAGCATGAATTACTTACAGTGTGCTGCTTCCCCTTGTCCCCACCTTATGAAAAGTACCAGAAAGGTTAAAAGAGCGCGATCCGTACTTTATAATCAAGAGTCCTGCCCTTTGACATATCCAGCACTTCTTTGTGACAGAAAATGCTGTAGGTATAATCCTCTGTTAAATACAGTATTTTTTGTTTTTATTTTTTTCGCATGCATCTCCCCAGATGGGTGTAATTGGATTCTTTGATACATACTAAACAGGTTTTTTACAGACAGCTTTTTCAGAGGCAGATTTTTTGTTGTTGTTGCAATATGACTTTATCTTTCCTCCAAAAGGAGGTATCTTGGTCTTTCTGAATTGTGAATGGGTTTACTCACAAAGGCCATCTTTTTAACACAGAAACAAGGCTTAAGAGTTTATCTGTTCCATATTTAGGCCATCGATGGGCAATGAGATAGAGACATGTCTGTTTTGCTGTAGTTGGTGAGGGTGGATGGAGACTCATCAAATCTGGGGTAGTTTGCCAACAAAAAAGCATAAATAAAGCCCTTGGAGCTACTCAGAGGAAAGAGTGAGTAAATAAAAACAAACCTAGCAACTTAATTACTATCTGTGTAGCTCAGAGGAGAACAACCTAAACTCACAGCCATCCTCTTTGGGTCTATTGAGGGTTGGGACAGGTTTTTTGTTTTGCTTTTTGTTTTTTCGTTTGTTTTGCTTTCTATTTTTTATTTTATTTTTTTGCAAAATGAGGCAGAAAAATCCAGAGATCACCTCACTTTTTAAAAATTATTGTTAATGAAATCCTTTAAAAAGTAGCCAAAGTATCAGGATTTCTCCAGTGTTTTGAAGTAGATAATTCTGCAAACCAAGTCATCCTATTACACAAGAAAGGTTTTAAAATTCTTGAGTTTTAAGTACCAAGCGTGCAGATGGGTTTGGTTCTATAAAAATAAGCAGAAAGTTCACTTGCCTTGGGTGTTTCTCTGATTGCGAAAACTTACCTACCAAAGCAATCGGACATGCCAAACCGTATCATTTTGAGTAAGACAGACTTAGCTTTGAGGTGAAACTCCCTGACATGACTACAGCTTCTTATCTGTTGGACTGGCAGTGCAAGTCAAGGTAGCATTCAATTGTTCCCCAAATCAGTTCAGCAGGAAACGCAGTTGTCACATGTAGGAGCTTTAACAAGACAAGAATTGCCTGAGCGTCATGGGTCAGAGCAGTCCTCGGGGAGTTGTTAGTAGGTCCCTGGCTGATGTTAATGTGCACCCATGTTGCTATCCAAGAGTCACAAAGGCCTTTTTAAAATAGTGACTCTAGATTTTCAGATTAATGTCTCAGTGTCAGAACAAACTCTGATTACTGCAGCTTCACATTCCACACTAAGAGCAAACCTCTTCTTAGTTGGAGTGACAACAGTGTGAAAGTTAAGTCTGCTATTAGTGGTCACTTGCCTTGTGCAATTAATTGAAAGACAATAGTAGCAGGGGGTATATTTTATAATATAGTATACACAATGATGCTTGAATCATGCATTTTATTATGCATTCTGGTCTCCCAAGAAGGGAGGGCAAGTTTCCTGTGTCAGCAACATTGGTTCAGGCTTTTTTGACGAGAGAAGGAGGGAATCCTCTCCAGTAAACTCATTGCTCTGAATTAGGTTTTGATAAAATATCAGTATGGCACATTAAAGGACATAAACCAAATAGGCCAACAATGGCATTTGGACTTTTTATCCAGAAAAATTCAGGATTGCCAAGATAATTAAATAAATACAAGTTAAAGAAGATTCTATAAACTGCAACAGAATTGGGCATTGGGCAAATTAGGAGCTGGAGATTACTAGGGAGAGCAAGTCATGGAACTGAAATCCATATTGGTCATAGTAAGTCAGTCACATTTGGAGATAGATGCTCGGAGAATGCATAAGGGGCTAAGACACACGTGACATGATTCCTGTCAGAGATTGTTGTTCCAAAAGAAAACCTAGGATAGCATTTTCAGTGCAAATAGTTTATTTAAACTGGATTCCAGGAACAGGTACTAGGGGCAATTGCAAAAGGCCATGCTTTTGGTTTAAATATACTTTGAGTATCTTCCCCAGAGATTCGTGTGTTGGAGCCTAGGTCCACAGGGAAAAGTGGGGCACCAAGAGGAGGTGGGGCATAATGTGTGACATAGTTATGTCATTGGGGAGCAACCCTCAGAAGAGATTAATACAGCTCTTGTGGGACACCTGAGCTTTCACAGGAGCAAATTGTTGTCACAGGAAGGTCAAAGCCTGACTCACTGTTTGGCTTCCTGTATTTTATTCCTGCCACTACTACACTATCAGCCATGACATTTGTCCCAAAGCCAAACTGAGGCATGTGTCTTGCCTTTGGTCCTCCAGAACCATCAGTTAAACTGTCTATTTTTCTTTGTAAAGTTAGTCTATGTTGGGTATTTCATGATCGTAATACAAGGCAGATTAACACAAGGCCATATAGTGTAGCAAATGAAGGAGTCACTTCTCAGGAAAAACAGACCCCAATGTCTGCAGCCCTTTAAGAAAGCGTAGAGGATTTATGTTGAAACTGTTCTACCTAAGAACAGGAAGATAGGCATCAATTCTCATGCCCTAACATGTGAGGATCGCCTTTGAACTTTTCACTTTGCTTCTATATTTCTCTGGAAGTTGGGTTTGAAGAGGAGTTTTAAGTATGAAATTGAGAGAAACCAAGTGATTAGTATGCTTGATTGGGGACCCTGACAGTGAAACTGTCTGTAACCCGTGTCCTCAAGAGGATGACATACCTGCCCACGTGACAGCTTTGTCAAGGACTAGCCTGCATCTTGCCATCTCCATTTTTAATTTATACTGATAAAAATTATGAATTTAGTAATTGTCTTATAATGGATTCATATACTGTTTTCTTTCCCTGGCTCTGAAAATTAAATGGAACATCCAGTTTCAAAAAAGCCACTCATTTAAAAGCAGACCTGTAAAAAGTGGTGTAACAGAAGGCAATTTCCTTTTGAAAAGCCTAGATAAAAACTGTTTGCTTCACACTCTATTCTTTTGCCTCGAAGATAATCAATTAAGATCATCATCTTCCTGCCCAAAGCCACTGGAGACTCAACATCTTCCACTTATGGAAAATATAGATCATGCCAAAATAGAACTCTTTTATCCAATTTAGAGGAAGGCTTATGGTCACATTTCCTAACCCAGCATTAGTAATTGCATTAAAAGGAGGACTGAAAATTTGTGTCTGACTCACAGAAGAACAGGATAGTCAGCCCTTGATGACATAAGGAGCAAAAGTCATTTTTACCACATCAAAGTGCTACTGCTGCAATGTACTTTCCATGAAACAAACATACACACATTTACATATTCCACAAAATGTGTGTGTGTGCGCGCGTGCGCACACTTCAGGAATGATTCAAAGTGTGATATTGGGAGCTGAAGCATAAAGAAATTATAAAATGTCCGTCCACAAAAGAAATGCAGTTAAAATTGTATCACTATTCCTTTTCTAAAATGATAAACTCTGAGCACAATGTGGTCAAGTTTTACACGCTTGAGCTGACATGCCAATCTGCCAGCACTCATATGGTTCTCATACGGCAAATGCTCCAAAGATGCCAGCAAAAAGTGAGACGTTTCTGGCTCATTTCCTTCCATTTTATCGAATGCCATGTTGCTTACACACATGCATGCTCACATATTATATGGGTCTGTACATGTGCAGACACAGACACACACTGGCCTTTGTAACACAATAATAGTGCTAGTATATTCTATCCCCAGCAAGTAAAATTTGCTTGTCCCCGAGATTCACAACAATTTAGCAATAAACAACATTCAGAGTTTAATTTTCAAAATTTTGAATTAAGACTTTTTACTTTCAAAATGATTACAAGTTTCTGCATGAGTCCACAGCAATTCTTTTAAGACTGCTGCATCAATTTTTTTGAAATCCATACACATATATATCTATATGTGTGTGTGACTATATATAGGACTCATTTTTCACTTTTAAGGTATTTTATTTTATGCTGAAAACTGCTATTTCTTTGCATACTAGAAAGTATGTGATGCACAAAGGTAAATAATTTATTCTTTCATTTCTGAAACTGATGTGTGCCACTGTGTTTATAAAATATATTACTCTATTTATTGGATAATATTATTATGTAATTTGAATAGTAAAAATGTAAGTATTTAAATATTTGATGTGTTTCATCAGTTGTTTTGTTGAATCTATACCATGTGAATTTCAACCGTAAATTCTTAAATCAACTCAGTGTATATAGAACTCCTTTGCTATTATTTTGAAAGTTGTACCACATAAGCTAATGGGAAATGTAATCAAAGTGACACACTCACACAGTTGTGACAAATGTAACTAAACATACAAATGAACCATGCTTCTCGCCAAACTTTATCCTCAACCCCCAGCTTGGAGTAGGAGAGGCATGTCTGGTTTTTAACTCTGTATTTCCTTTATTCAGACCTTAATGACACATAAATATTTGTAATTTAATGCATATGATATTTACAAATATAAATACAATATGGTCTACCTTTATCTTCTAGACCCTTACATGTAGTAAGCTCTTTATGCATACTGTATACAAAATGGATGGCAGATGGCAATTGGGTAAAACTAATATACTGTCTGGCTCACAAATGAAAAAAAGTATCTAATGAGTACTATCTTCCATTCCTTCCCTAAGGATGTTGCCATTACAGAAAATATGATTTCAATAAATATAATGAATTATTTTCATTATAAGCACACCACTGCCAATTTTTTCGCAAAGTAATGTTTCTATAAATATATGCCCAAAGCAAAAAATATATATTCAAACTTAGACTAAATTTATTCTGAAGGCTACAATCACAATAATCTTTTAGAAACTTTCCTTAAAAACTCATACAAAAATACAGGTTAAAATAAATATTATCAATGTTATAAGTGCACAAAAAAAGCTGTAACTTTTTAGAGCTTTTTTTTTTTATTGGTATAGCGAAGACTTTGACTGGAGATCAAGCTTTCCATAGTTTCTGTGTAACACTCACTAAAGATAGCAATAACAGAAGTGGGGACCAAACCCAACAGTTAAGACTCCTATCTCCCGTGTTGAGGTGCCTGAGTTCAACACCTGCTGCCAGCCCCTGTCTCCAGCTTCTTGTTCATAATACAGGAAGGCATCCTGGGAGGCAGTGGTGAGGGCTCACCCACTGGGAGACCTGGATTGAGTCCTCCGCTCCTACCTGTATCCACTGTGGGAAAATAGGGAATAAACAAGCAAATGGCAGCTGCTTCTCACTCGTACTATCACTCTCACTTGCTGACTAAAACTAAAACACAGGGAAATAGCACATGATATATACTGGAATAGACAGGATGAAAAAAGATACTGTCAAGGTCTGGCGAAGAGGTGGAGAAACTGAAACTTTGTAAACTGATGGTGGCAATGTGAAATGGTTCACCACTTTAGAAAACAGTTTGATGGTTCCTCAACAGGATAAACAGAGTTAACTCAGCAATCTCCTAGATAGACATCAGAGTAGTGAAAATACGTCTACACAAAAACGTGTACCCAAATATTTGAAGCATTATGCATGATAGACAAAAGGTGGAAATAACCTGAATGTCCATCAACTGGTAAAGGATAAACTGTGATATAAGCAGGCAATAGTACAACACTGATCAATAAAAGTGGAGTATACGTGATAATAAGGATGAACCTTCAAAACATTAAGAAGCCAATAATAAAAGCCAAATGCAATATGATTCTGGTTATATTAGAAGTACAGAATCAGCAAATCTACTGAGGAATAAAATACATCAATGATGTATGAGGTTGCATGAAACTTGGAATAGGGCAGTACTAATGAGTACAGTGTTTCTATGTGGAGTAAAAAAATGTTTGTAAATACTCTAAAATTGACTATGACCATGGTGACACAACTCTAAGTCAAAAACATTTGAATTTGTTAAAAAAAATTAACTGCTAATTCTTGGCATGCATTAAATTAAGCATGGTTTTCAGCTAGTTTCAATTACAACCCTTTTTAATGTTTACATTTACTGTCCATCAAAACAATTTCAAAATGTTTATTTGTGAACTATACTCTCATCACTGCAGAAAGATTTTCTTTCCTATCAAGTTTCTGATGAATTCTGTTTACTTTATCAACAACTTGACACTGTAGAGTTTTGAATACACTATTTTAATACCAGGTCTGTAACATTTTTTCTTATACCAGGTCTGGCCTTTTCGTTACATATTGCATCTGAAAAAGTTTGCTTTGTCACACAATAGAAACATAGTCAATCTATGCAAAAAAAAAAAAAAAAAAAAAGGATGGACTGTTTAAATTACAGGCATCAACTTACTTCCATCATCTTATCTCAGGATTTCTAGGTTTTGAGGATTGTATTTAATTTTACTTGCTTTGTCATTTCATTTTCTACACAAAATTCACTTCTTTTTCAATAATTAAGAAGAATACAGAATGCTTTAACTTATATTAGCAACACACCATCAATTTAAAATGTAGGAACACATGCCATTTCAATTTTCAGCACCAATGTAAGCTGTTGGTTATTCCCCATATAAGAGGACATTAATCTATGAGACTTTTTTCTTTTCATCTTTCCTCTTCATGCTTCTTGGTAAGTTCAGTGTCCTAAAACGAAATGCTCAGGTCTTCTTGCCAAATGTTCTTTATGTTATGTTTCTTCCTTCAAAATCCATTTGTGGATCCTAATATAGAAGATATATTCTACTTTCTAAACATATTTATGACATTTTTGGACTAATTAATATTTAAATGTTTTCAGTGCTATCAACCATGCCTTTCCTGCCATGACTTACTTTCCCATGTGTGATTCATATCTTGGTTGCAAGAATATGTCCTAAAATAATATAGCTGGTATATTTGCCAAGGCACTGAATATCAATGGATGCCCATTGGTGACATTATGTATAAATTACCATGTGCTGAATATAGAATCTTTGGATAGCAAATATTTAACCTGAAATATAAAGGTTATAATTCATTGCATGATGTCTTCTATATTTTGACATGGCAGAAGAGAATTTTTGTTTTCAAGGTGATTTCCTTTAGTTAAACGTTCTGTATGTATTTTATTAAGTCTGTTGTGCATTAATTATTTGCTCCCATATTAAGTACTGTCCTTATTTTCATCACTTTTTTTCCTTTTATTTATCTATTTGGAAGACCGACTCAAGCCAAAGCTCACTGGTGATCAATGCAAGGGAGCATCACTCATGCTCCCCACTGTCTCGACTACCCACCTGTTGTTGTAGTTTTCTCTTCAGCCTCAGTATCAATCTTCTTTGTGGCCACTGTTTCAGTATGGCTCTCCAGTTCCATTTTATTTCTGCTTGCTCTAATCATTCTGCCTTTTCAAACAAGTTTGCTGCCTTATCAACTTGCCTTTCTTAGCTCATTTTCAAAGGATCCTGCTTTCTTGAATTCTATAAGGTGCACAAGCAGACGCAACTCTAAGCTTTACATGATATCCACTCTGAAAAGTGTTCTCATCCGGTTCTTCAGTACTATGTTTGCTTCTCCTTGATGTGGCTGAATCTTTTTGAAGACCCAAATTCATCTGTGTGTACATGTACCTGTATGTGTGTTTGAGCTTTGTGTGTGTTTGCACACATGCTTGGCGGGTTATAATTTGATTTTGCATTAATTAGCACACAATAAACTCCATCTTTCTGTAGGTTTCTCATACACGATATAGATGAATTTTTTCTTAAAAGTCTTGGTGCTCAGTCTCAGAATCTTATTGGAAACCTATTTGAATGGGCAATTTGAGGTAATTTTGCATTATCAGTTCAGTGATGTAGTAATTAGAGATGAGTGAGTGGACTTTACATGGAAGTTTTATTACTGTCTTTTGTATGTTCAGTTTAGTACTTGCACAAGACATGCGGATCATTTTTCTCTTTCCCAGATACTTGTTGAACTATAGGGCAGACTATTAATCCATGTAGTTGGAATACAAGGTCCCTTTCCCCAGTGCTTCTGCCTACCATTCCTGAGAGCCCTCCTTGTCTTTCTGTTTAGTGTAATGATATAGCTTGGTTTTCCCTTACAAAACTGTGGTTTTGAACTTGAGTGATTTACTTAACCCTGTGTTAAGATAATTGCAACTATTTTATAAAGTGTGGCAAAAAGTGAATGATCCAAAACATAGCCATATAAACATACAGCCAACATTTAAAACTTATAACTATGCCTAATGTGTCACACAATTTGAGTCAGGAATATTTGAGACAAGGAGCCCACACCTTTGCCCCTAAGAATCATAACGAGGCACTGCACTCTGCTGTTTTTGAGGTGATTTCTTCTTTTCATTTCATTCTTTTTTAAAAGATCTAAAGTCACTGTGACAGTGAGAGGTTGGGAGAGAGAGAGAGAAAGCTTCCACCTACCAGTTTGCTCCCCAAAAGTCCATGACAGTCAGATGTACGCCAGGCCGTAATCAGGACAAACACAGAAGACAGGGACTTTGATTCTGAATCTCCCAAGTAAGTGTCAGAGACTCAAGAACTTGTGCCACCTTCCAACTCTTTCTCAGCTGCGTTAGCAGGGAACTGGATCAAAATGGAGAGCCCAGATTCAAACTAGTGCTCACATAAGGGATGTGGCATTGCAAACAATGGCTTAATCCAATGCACCACAACACCCACTCATTTTTTCTTTGAATATGGTACAAATATCATTGGGAAATACTAACAGTAACTGTCCCCACATGAGGGACAGTAGGTGGAACTCATGTACTTGCCCTGGTTCCAAAGGAGATTGAAGTCCTGGACACTTGGACGTATATCCCAGCCAGTCACACTTACATAACAAGCCTTTCTTGAACTCCAAGCCCACCTGGCAGCAAGAAGCGCACGGTAAGGTGTGCTAGGCCCTACTATGCTGCTCAATATCACTAGCTGTCAGGGAATATAAAGCAAAACCATAAAGAGGTATCCACTATCTTCCTTAAGAAAGGATACTTTTAAAAAAACAAATGCTGGCAAAGACATGGAGAAAAGGGAACACTTGCACATGTTTGTTGAGAATGCAAATTAGTCTACTCATTATGGAATTTTCTCAAAAACTTAAAATAAATCTGTCCTGTGACACATCTGCCTCACTTCTGAATATATCTGATATATGAAGTAAGCATGTGCAAAAGATATCTGCACACCTAGGTTCATCAGAGTTATTCACAATATCCTAGATAATGGAACCGATCCAGATATCCATTGTGGGGGAAAAAAAAAAAAAACAAGGTGAATCAGTTTAGTGAGTTTTAAAAACACATATAACTTATTTTAAGATATATGTAAATTAAGACTATGCTGCATTAGTAAAGGGATAAGCACATATTAGTGGAAAATAAAACTCAGGAACAGACCCATATAAATATACACAACTGATTCTTGACAAACATGCAAAAGTAGTGGAATGGAAGAAAGCCTTCAGAAAAGTTCATGAAGTAAAGCAAGAACAAAAACAAGACAAAAGCACCTCAAACTAAGCCTCATATCACATAAAAAAACTAATTCAAAAGAACCATGAAAACATATATAAAGTGAAGCCATAAATCACTTAGAAAAATATTGGAAAAAATCTTTTAATAAATGGGAAACAGTGACAAATACAATTTCAATAATAAGCAATTATATTATGAAACACCCTGTTAAGAAGATGACAAGACAAGCAACATAAAAGAATAGTCATAAAATGAACATTCAGTAAGGAACTAGTTTAAAACACATATAAAGAACTCTTAACAAAAAAACACATAATACAGTCACAAAATAAGCAAAAGACATTAAGAGACATTTCACCAAAGAGGATACACAGATGGAAAAACAATCACTTGTTCAACATCATTTTCCTTTAGGCAAGTGCAAATTGAAATCACAATGCCATATTACTACACACTGATTAGAATGAATCAAATAGGACATAAACATAGTACCAAATTCTGGAAAGACTGTGGAGAACTGGAGAAACATTGCTAGAAGAAACATGTGGTATAACCATTATAGAAAACAATCTACAAGCTCATTTATTAAAAATTTTTACTTATCTGAAAAAAAGAAAGAGAAGGGAAGGAAGCAGAAAAACAGGTAGAGAGAAAAAGAGAGAGATTGCCCATCCACTGCTTCACTCCCCGAATGTTCTCAATGGCTGAAACCAGGAGTCAGAAACTCCAGCCACGTCTTTCATGTGAGAAGCTGGGAACTGAAGCAGAGCATCAGGGACCTGAATTCTGTTGTATAATAACAGTGTTGCAATCATTGCTTTATGTCGTTTAACACATGGCCAACTTCAAAGTTTCTTTAAAACTTAGCCTGAAGACATCCTATGACACAGTAATTGTGCTCCTAGAAATAACACTTGTGCACAAGCAAAAACCTCTATGAATGCTCATCTCAACTTTAGTCCTAATAACATAAAATGCAAATAATGCTAATGCCCCTTAACAGAAAAATGTTTAAACAAGACAACACTGACCCATATCATGGAAGACTACTCAGGAGCAGAAAGTTATAGGCCACTCTTGCAGACACCACTTTGGAAGGTCTCCAGATCTTTCTCAGCTACATGCTACAGGAGTCATGTTATGTATTATTCTTGAAATGATGGAACTACAGAAGTCAACAACATCTTGTGATGGTACAGTCAAGGAGATGATAAAAGGGATAAAGGAGAGGATAAAAACACCATGAGGGTCCTGTTAGAGATTGACGGTCTTGTTTCTTGGCAATATCAACATCAATACCCTGATTATGATGTCAGACTAGTTTTTCAAATCCTACTATTAGCAGAAACTAAGCAAATTGTATATGGAATCACTCTGCATTATCTCCTAGAACTGCATATGTATCTACTTTTTTACAATGCGTTTGCCACCAGAATACAGGTACCATGAAAACCGCCACTAAATCAAAGCCAAAATGGAAAAGACCCACATCAGCTTTATTGTCGTTAGGCATGTCAATTTGGGCAGGTCCATCACAATTAGCCATCTGATCCACAAACGTGTTGGCATAAAGAAAAGAACCACCGAGCAATTTGAGGAAGAGGCTGTTGAGATGGGAAGTGGTTCTTTCAAGTATGCCTGTGTCTTGGATAAACCAAAAACCAAGCGTCACCATGGTATCACCATCAACATCTCCCTGTGGAAACATGAGACCATCAAGAATTATGCAACTATCATTGATACTCTAGGACAGAGATTTGATTATAAACATACTTACTGATACCTCTCAGACTAACTGTGCTGTCCTGATTGTTGCTGCTGACGTTCAGGACTTTTTATGTACATTTTTTTTATTATTGTGATTTTATGATGCAGTTCCATTGGCTCTGAGGTTTTTCCATCCCTTTCCCAAAGTCACTTCCCCATTCATTTTCCCTACATTATTATAACAGTAGATTCCTTCATAAACAGTCCTACATCCATCATTCTGCTACTTAAATGTGTCCTGATATTGCAGGCACGAACAGTGGCAGGCAGTCCTACATCCTACTGACAAGATATATTTAAAACATTGGCTGTCTATCTTTGATTTCGAAGGAGAGATGCATACTGCATTGTATCTTCACATCTGTATATGGTAGTTTCTATTGCACAGTTACTATACATCCCCTTAAATGAAAAGTCATAAAGCAAAAGAACAAAAATAGAAAACTTAAAACAACATGAAGTTAAAAAATGTGCTACTAACTGAACAATATGTTATTGGAAAAAATGAAAAAAGAAATCAAAAACTTTCTTAAAGAAAATGATTCTGTGGGTCTGGCACAGTGGCCTAGAGGCTAAAGTCCTCACCTTGAACGCATCAAGATACCATATGGGTGCCGGTTCTAATCCCAGCAGCTCCACTTCCCATCCAGCTCCCTGCTTGTGGCCTGGGAAAGCAGTCAAGGACAGCCCAAGACCTTTGGACCCTGCACCCGAGTGGGAGACCTGGAGGAAGTTCCTGGCTCCTGGCTTCAGATCAACGAAGCACTGGCTGTTGCGGCCACTTAGGGAGTGAATCATCAGATGGAAGATCTTTCTCTGTGTCTCTCCTCTCTGTATATCTGACTTTGCAATAAGATAAATAAATAAATAATGATACTATTACATGAGCTATGTGTCACTGAAGAAATTTAAAGGAAAAAAAAACTTTTTTTGAAGAAATGAAAATAAACACAAAAATATCAAAACCCATGAAATATAGCAAAAACAGCACTGAGAGGGACATTTATAACATCTGGTATTTACAAAGTATAGAAACATCTCAGATAAATGGTCAGGGAATTTGAAGCTGGTATCTCCACGAATGGGCACGCCCATGAGCATATCCTTCTGGCTTATACCCTGGGTGTGAAGCAACTAATTGTTGGTGTTAACACATTGGATTCTGCTGAACCACCCTACAGCCAGAAGAGATACAAGGAAATTCTTAAGGAAGTCGGCACCTACATTAAGAAAACTGGCTACAACCCTGACACAGTACATTTGTACCAGTTTGGAACAGAGACAACATGCTGGAGCCAAGTGCTAATATGATGATGTGGTTTAAGGGATGGAAAGTCACCCACAAAGACAGCAATGCCAGTGGAACCACACTGCATCCTCCCACCAAGACCAACCAATTAGTCTCTGCATCTACCCCTGCAAGATGTCTACAGAACTGATGGTATTGGCACTGTGCCGGTAGGCCGAGTGGAGGCTAGTGTTCTGGAACCTGACATGGTGGTGGTAACCTTTGCTCCTGTCATCACAACTGAAGTCAAGTCTGTTGAAATGCACCATGAAGCTTTGTGTGAAGCTCTTCCTGGTGACAATGTGGGCTTCAAAATTCAAGAACATGTCAGTCAAAGATGTTCATTGTGGCAATGTGGCTGGTGACAGCAAAAATGACCCACCAATGCAAGCAGCCAGATTTATGGCTCAGGTAATCCTCCTGAACCATCCAGGTTAAGTCATTGCTGGCAAACCCCTGTGCTGAACTGTCACACAGCTCATACTGCTTGCTTGTTTGCAGAGCTGAAGGAGAAGATTGATCATTGTTCTAGGAAGAAGCTGGAAGATGCACCTAAATGTCTGAAATCTGGTGATGCTGCCACTGTTGACACGGTCCCTGGTAAATCCATATGTGTTGGGAGCTTCTCTGACCTCTGGATGTTTTTGCTGTCCATGATGAGAGACAGAGAATATGGGTATCATCAAAGCAGCGGGCAAGAGGCTGCAGGAGCCAGCAAGGTAACCAAGTCTGCCCAGGAAGCTGAGGAGGCTAAAACGAATGGTATCCCTAATACCTGCCACTCCATAATCAGTGGAGGAAGAATGGTTTCAGAACTATTTGTCTCAATTAGCCATTTAAGTTTAATAGTAAATGACTGGCTAATGATAACAATGCTTTTTAAAATCTTCAGAAGGAAAGGAGAATTAGGGTTTTTATGTGGCAATTTTAAGTTATTAGTTTTAAAATCAATATTTTTAATGGAAACAACCTGATCCAAAATCTGTCACAGAATTTTAAGATCCTTTAAAGCAAATTTAATGAGAAAAAAACTGCATATGAATCTACACTTACTTTAAAATAAAATGCTTGAGACAAATAAGTAGCTGCTTGGTGTGTCTGAATCCCATAGCAGGGATTCAAACTAATACAAACACTATTTCATTTCAGAGTTTAATTTTGCTTACCCCAAAGTGGGAATACACAGAAGTTTAGTTCAGATAAACCATGTGAACAAAAACATGTTTTTATAATTATAAAAAAAGGAAACCACCCAGCTAGAAATTCTCAAAAGAAAGTCTGGAATTTGGGATACAAATATAAGCAAGTCATTAAAGATCTTGGTGTCATTCCCACAGAAGCAAAGAAAAACAAAACAATTAATCCCTTCTTACCACTGCATTGCTATGGAAACAAAAGTGCTACAGACAACACAGACAACACTTGAGGAACTTAGAGTTCACTTTTACAAACTCTGAAAACAAGAAGAAAAATCAGATGTCAAAGGGCAAAAAGTGATACCAATTTGTAAATCTGGGTCTCAATATTGCTTAGTACTGAGACATCAAAAAATTAAGTTATAAATGGTAATATGACCATAACTCCATGGAAAATTATATATATGATCTCATGCAATTATCTCCACTAGAAGCCCCGTTTAACTTTGTTTAGAAAAACAAGATCAACTATCAACTACATCATGTGTTTATTCACTTTGGGAGAAAATCTTGTATATTGGCAGAACAGCCATGAGCATACACAAGGCATTTCATAATCACTACAACTGAATGTGGAGTTCCAGTGAGCATTAATCAAAGGGTATAGCCATGTTAGCCTTGCGAATTGAAATATCTAGTACATTTTGTTCTCCTTTTTATTACCAATGTTTTATTTTTAAATATATCTATGTTTTTTAAAAGGAAGCAAGTTGTATGTATTTTGTATTTACAGTTTCAAGAGCATAGTGACAATTCAATAATATATTTGTCACAACTAATGAAATGCATTCAGCTTCCCCATTATTATTTGTTTCTTTCAATGACTTGTCTTGTTTATCTTAAAAGCACAGTGACAAAGAAAAAACTACAGAGAGGAGATCTTTTATCTAGTAGTTCACTTCTTAAATGGTTAGAAGAGCCAGAACTGGTTCAAATTGAACCAGGAGCCAGAAACTCCACCTATGTCTCTCACATGGGTGTCTGAGGCCAAAGCACTCGAGTCATATTCTGCTTTCCCAGATATGTTAGCAGGAAGCTGGATCAGGAATTGAACAGCTACAACTCAGATCAGTACTCCAATATGAGACCAGGACTGCAGGCAGCAGCTTAGCTCTCAGTGCCACAAAACCTGTCCAACCCTAGGCTTTTTTTTTAAAGTTTTATTATTATTATTATTTAAAAAGGCAGATTTAGAGAGCAAAGGAGATACAGATTTTTCATCTGCTGATTCACTCTTCAAGTGGCTCTAAAGGTCAGAACTGAGCTGATCCAAAACCAGGAACTTCTTTCAGGTCTCCCACAGCATTGGGCCATCCTCCACTACTTTCCCAGACCACAAGCAGGACCTCGATAGGAAGTGGAGCAGCTGGGATAAGTACCAGAGTCCATATGGGATTCCAACACATGCAAGGTGATGATTTACACACTAGACAATCACACCAGGCCTTCCCCTAATTTTTAATACAAAATTCTTTTCTATCCTGCCCCTTACTGTATTAATCAATCATTAATTTGTGTTCATATTTAGAAAAAAAAATTGTTTTGCTTTTAGCTGCCATGTAAGAAGGGAAACATGCAGCATTTTTCACACTGCATGTGGTTTATTTCACTTACATTGTGTCTTCTAGCTGCATAAACTTTGCTTCAAATAGCAGGATTTCATTCTTTGTACAGAAAAATAATATTCCACTGTGTATATAGTACCACTTTTTCTTTATCCATTTATCTGATGGACACTTTTGTTGATTTCTTATCTTAGTTATTATGCTGCAATAATCATGGCACAGCAGGTACGCACTGGATGAATTCTTAGCATGTGACACAACTTGCATTCGATCAAAAGCACTACAGCTGAATCCCAGGCTCCAACCTTAATTCAGAAGACTCAGAATAAGAGGATGCAGTCAGTGAAGGTAATTAGCTTTCATATCTGAGATGGAAACTCCTAACAAATGCATATCCCATCCTTTCTATTAGAAATTTCAGAAATCAATAAAGCTCTTCCCTTTCAAAATGAAAAGCAGAGAACAGAAGAACAATCCATGTCATGGACACAAAAAGCAAAGAAAGCATTTGCTCTGAAGATTAAGAGGATTGTGGTTCTGATTCTGTTTTTCTCTAGAAAGACAAACTTTTGAGGGGCGTTTGCCCTGACAGTTAAGGTGCTGGTTAACATGTTAGTATCTCATAGTAGAGCGCCTAGATTTTAATCCCACACCTGCTCCTGTTACAGGTTTCAGGTAAAGCAAATGACAGCTAAAGTATTGGGGGAACTGTCACCTAGGTAGGAAAGCTTGATTAAATTCCTGATGCCTGCTTTAGCCCTGGCCATCCACAACCACCGCAGAAATTTTGGAAGCGAACCATTGCATAGTAGACTTTGCTTCATAACACTAATGTAATTGGGTAAATTTGATCATGTGTCAAGTTTTAGGTGACATGAAGAAATAATTGCTAGTGATATGTGTATTATGGATAAAAATCAAATTTCCTATTTTAAAAGATGTATAATACACACAGAAGAAAATGGCATAATGTTGGGGATCTGTTTTAAGATACTCAGCAAAGGCATGAAAATTAGAGAATGACTAGATAATATGATTATGGTAATACCTAACTTGTCATTGTGACAATGTGTTACCTATGGATAGCAGGTGTTGAGGCAGAATCAGAGGAGTGAGGATTCGGGGGTGGGGGGTAATTTTTGTCAAATTTAGAGGGAAAGAGCAGTGTTAGAGAGAGAACACTGTCAGAGAATAATATACACTGTGGGCCTATGAAGGAACAGGCCAGAGAAAGCTGATTAAGCAGGAATGTCCCAAATCATGGCACAGATAATAAAAGTTTGGCTGTCCTATGGCACCAATGGAAGACTGGTTCCAAAACACCCTAAGATTAAAACAAAAATGGTTATGCAACAAGGTGGAGGAATCCACCATGGGGGGAGGGGTATGGGAGGGGTGGGGGGAATCCCCAGCGCCTATAAAACTGTACTACATAATACAATGTAAGCAACAATAAATAAAAAAAAAAACAGAAAAAAAAATCTATGGATGCCTAAGTTCCTTACATGAAATAGCATCTAACCTATGTACAGCTTCATATATATTTTATCATGACTAGATTATTACTCATTATACAGTAATACTCTGTCATGCTGTACTGTTAAACAATGACAAGAAAAAATCTACACATGTTCATTCTGATGTTTTTCAGTTATTTTAAAAATTGTTTATATAAAGTGAACAAATTTCACGCATTTCACAATACAGATATAGAAGCACAATGTAGTCTTACTTTTTTTAATGTGTCTGATTCTCATTTGGTTAAATTTAAGCATACATTTACTGAAGAGGCCTTCCCATTTACTTGGACTGTCATTGGTCTTTTTGTCAAAGATTATTTGGCTGTATTTGTGTGGGTTCCCTTTTGGTGTTTCTATTCTGTTCCATTGATCTTCCTCTCTATCTTTGTGCCAGTACCAGGCTGTTTTGATAACCACTGCTCTATAGTACGTCCACAGGTCCAGAACTGTGATTCCCCCTGCTAACTTCTTGTTCTTTAGGATGGTTCTAGCTATTCGTGGTTTTTTGTGTTTCCAGATGAACTTTTGAATCATTGTGTCCAGTTCCGTGAAGAATGTTTTGGGCAATTTGATTGGAATTGTGTTGAAAATATATATTGCTTTTGGTAGTATAGACATTTTAATGATATTGATTTTACCTATCCAGGAGCATGGGATGTTATTCCATCTTTTGAGGTCTTGTTCAATTTCTTTTTTGAGTAGTTTGTAGTTTTCTTCGAATAGGTCTCTTCAGTAAATGTTGTTGGGACAAATGGCTGATAGCCTGCAGAAACAAAAAGATAGACCCACATCTATCGCCATACAGTAAGATCCAATCTAAATGGATAAAAGACCTAAACCTACATCCAGTAACATTCAAACTCTTGCAAGAAAATGTAGGAAATACCCTGCAAGACCTAGGAGTAGGTCCTGACTTTCTAAGAAGGACACCAAAAGCAATAGCAGTTAAGAACAGAATAAACAAGTGGGACCTAATCAAACTAAGAAGCTTCTGTACAGCAAGGGAAACAATCAGCAAAGTAAAAAAGCAACCCACAGAATGGGAGAACATCTTTGTGCACTATGTAGGGGATAGAGGGCTAATCTCCAGAGTATACAAAGAACTCCAAAACAATCAAAACACCAAAACAAACAAGCCACTCAGAAATGGGCACGAGAAATGGGCAAACATTTCACAAAGGAACAGGCCCAAATGGCAAACAAACATATGAAAAAATGCTCCAGTTCCCTGGCAATAAGGGAAATCCAAATTAAGACATCGATGAGGTACCACCTAACACCAGTAAGATTGGCCCACATAAACAAGAACACCAACGACATTTGTTGGCGAGGATGTGGGGAAAAGGGAACCCTACTCCACTGCTGGTGGGGCTGCAGGTTGGTACAGCCTTTATGGAAATCAGTATGGAGAACACTTAAACAACTAAAAATCTGCATACCATATTATCCAGCAATAGCACTCCTAGGAATATATCCAAAACACCTGTTTCATGACAAACCAACACGCACCCCTATGTTCATAGCAGCACAATCAGTAATTGCAAAAACATGGAAGCAACCGAAATGCCCATCAGCAGAAGATTGGATAAAAAACTTTGGTTCATCTACTCCATGGAATACTACTCAGCTATTAAAAAAAACAAAATGCAGTTCTTTGTGGCTAAATGGGCCCAACTGGAAACTATAATGCTAAGGGAAATGAGCGAATCCCAAAATGTTAGATACCACATGTTTGCCTTAATTTAACCAGTAATTTTTGTTTGTTTGTTTGGGTTTTTTTTTTTGAACCTGTCATTGATACTGTCTCAACCCATGTGTTTTGAAAAATTGAACTTGCATTATTTTTAACATATTGTTTACTCAATACTATGTCAATCAATTCCATAACATTGTATATTGTTGCTGATGTTTTATTGGGGCTTTTAACTGACAGGGACTTTACTCTGTTAGCTCTACCTTCAGACCAGAGAAGGTCTCCCCTAGAAGCCGCTGAGCTTATCTGGACAATAAGATGCTGGACTCTATGCTAGGTATGTGCTTGCAATGAAGGAATCCCAATTGAACTTCAACTGTGATTATGCAGCAAGGTGGAAGAATCCACCATGGAGATAGGGTTGTGGGAGGGGTGGGGTGAATCCCAGCGCCTATAAAACTGTATCACATAATACAATGTTATTAACAATAAAAAAATAATAATAATAAAATATAGTAAACAAACATAAAAAAATTAAGGATACAGAAAGTGGACTGTGCTCTTCAACCCAAGAGGCAGGTACATTTTAAGGGAGTCCTCCCATGGCAGAAATGGCCAGACCTTCTGATTCGAAGGAGGCCATTTACCAAAAGGTTTCAGCTTTCCTTGGAAGAGAGGGATCTTGGCACAATGCCAAAATTGTTACATTTGGAGGTTCCCAACTAGCTTGTCTTCATGGCTGAACCACAAAATCATCTTAAAAATGACCCCAACAGCTGACCTCCAATTTCATAGCAGTGAAAGATTTATTATGTAATTCTGTTTGGGGTGTTCTCTAGAGGAAGGGAGAGTGGTGTTTTAAAACTGCTCCTTTAGAATTTTTTCAAGATTTATTTATTTTTATTGCAAAGTCCTATATATAGAGAGAGGAGGAGAGACAGAGAAGATGAACTTCTGCCTGATGATTCACTCCCCAGGTGACCACAGCAACCAGAGATACACTGATCCAAAGCCAGCAGCCAGGAGCTCTTCCAAGTTTCCCACATAGGTGTAGGGGCCCAAGGATTTGGGCTGTCCTTGACTGCTTTCCAAGGCCACAAGTAGGGAGCTAGATGGGAAGCAGGACTGCTGGGATTAGAACTGGTGCCCATAGGGGATCCTGGCACATTCAAAGTGAGAACTTAAGCCACTAGGCTAGCACACCACACCTTCATTTAAGGTTTTAAAAAACAATATAAGAACTAAAGTATACTTGAAGTCACAAAAGCATCACACCAACACACCAGAAAATAGAGTAATGATAGAAAAAAATACATAAGAATCATCCAGAGTACAGAAGAAAAAAAGTAAAACAAAAAGAAACTTCACAGAGAAGATTTGAGTCACTGGGATGAGGGGCAGAGTCACTAAAGAAGGAATTGTGTAAATGGTACAGAAATGATTATCAGATATTCACACAATTCTTACCTCAGTGAAGGAATTGCTCAGAGTCATCTGAGTTCTAAAAACAAAAACAATTTAAAATGATGCATGTGAGAAGTATACTCACAAGACATCAATGGGTGGGTATCTGGCACAGCCAGGAAGGAGTACTGTGACCCTGCAGCCCAGTGTGCCTGCATTCCAATCCTAGCTCTGCCCCAATTCCAGCTTCTTGTTACTACGCACCGTACAAAGCTACAGGTGCTAGCTGATGTAGTTGAGTCCTTGGGACTTCAAATGAGTTCCTGGTTCCTGATTCCTACATTGCACATTCCTGGTTGTTGAAAGCATTTGAGAGGCGTGAACCAGTGGATGCTATCTATATATCTATATATGTCTAGATCACGACAATGAATCTCTTCTCCCCCCTCTTTTTCTAATTAATTAATTAATGGCTAAACTTGCAAGTTAGCTAATGAATTTCTTCAATAGTCTCCCTTTTCTTGGAATTCACTATGTGGTTTAGTAAATCTAGTCTAATCTGGTGAAATCCCTTATCTGAGTTACTAAATTAAAGGTTTTTATTTGAAAATTTAACTTGAGTTACTGTGTAATACATTCTTTTTCAAAGACTTCTCTGCACCGTTCTGCCTGCTACTTCAGAAGAGCAATAAGGAGTTTTGAGTGCTGCTTTATTTCCTACCATTCACTTGGAGTTCTAGAATGATAGCCTTTTCCTGCTTGGCTGTTTTCACCATGTGGGTAATTGTGGCTGAAGTCAATAGCTAACAAAGTCTTGATTAGATTTCTCTTGGCCAGGACTGTTGGCAATCACTGGCTCTCAGAGGCTCAACCCAGCTGGAGTATCTCCCAAATTCTCCAACCTGCTCTGAAGGCCAATCACTTCTCCAGGTTCCCCTAACCCTTTTCCAAACAGGCCTAAGATCTTTACATTCTGATTCTCCGAGCCCAGGTTTACTCCCAGGATGGATGAACCCTTGCCATCGACTGCCTGCTCCAACTCTACGTCTAAGCTCACCACAAGGCAGAGATGTCTAATTTGGTTGGGTCTCCAGGAACGACCTTTGTCCTCTTTCTTATCCTTACCCTACTTAACCCATGTGGCTCGCTCCTAGCCACTTTACTTTCTTAAAATGTTTATTTCTTCTTCTGTCTTTTTTTAAGATGGAAGATGAGGAAAGGAACAAGACTAAAACCTCTTTAGGACTGGATAAGGGAGAGAATCAAGATGGTAGACTAGGGTAAGGACACGTTTAAACGGACGGAGAAACATTTAATCAGGATGAAGCAGAGAGGGCACATTCCAGCAAATAGAGGAGGACAGAACAACAGCAGAGGGGTACCTGGGGACTGACAGACACAGGAAAGCAGCAGACACAATGTGTGTTGTTACAGTGACTGATACTCTAGTAGCATTCAGCTAACAGCAATCTGAAATCCACCAGCAGCTGGAACCCCACCAGTAATCAGGATTCACCAAGACAGGTCTGGGTAGTCCTCAGATCTGACAGCCAGCAGATCAAGAACTCTAGTAGTGGCACATCAGCCACCATTTTGTACATTGTGGCAAAAGCTTTAGGACTGCAGGGGACAACAGTGAACTGCGCATGTGCTGAGCTCACAAGAACTCACCGAGTTCCATGGATTGCACTGGTCCGGCAGGAAAATAATACCAACTGTGGCATCATATGGATCAAAATAGGTCCGTGTGGCACCCAGACCGAATGGCCAACAGGTTCCGGCAACATCAGCACCACCAACAAACTAGCAATGTAGGACCCCTGGTGTCTCTAATCCTTGGACCTGCTCCAACTGGAAGTGGGAGAAAGGTTGTACAGACAAAGGTGCAGCCTCAGCACGGTATCACAGGAGATGGAGAGTGGTGAGCCAGAATTGGGGCTATGGAGTTATTTGTGGAAATCTAACATAGAACCCAGACCTGAAACTTGATGGAGGGAGTGGCACAAGTGAGTGCAAACAAAGAGCCAAGTACCAACTACAGTAAGTAAAATTAAACTGTAGACATGTGGGTGACACAGTTTAGAAATCTGCCCCAAGGAGAAGACTCTACTAACCAGAAGTACTAATGACTAAGAGCAAAAGAAGAGACAAAGGCATAATCAATATTACTGAAAACTCCCCTGCAAAGGAACAAAACCTATGCCAACCTCAGTTAACTGAGGAAGACATCAAGAAAATGGGAGACACAGAATTCAGAAAACTCATTTTAAAACTTCTGATCAACAATGAAAAGCACATACAAGAGTTCAAAGAATTTAAGGAATATTTTACACAAGCAATAGCAGCAATAAAGCAAATCAAGGCTGATATATCAGAAATGAAGAATCCAGTGGAGCAAATTAAAAGTACATTGGAGAGTCTCCAAAGTAGAATGAAGCAAGCAGAAGAAAGAATCTCAGAATTGGAAGATATTTCCTGCCATCAGGGGGAAACAAACCAGAAGCTGGAAGCAGAGCTGGGTTAAGCTAAAAAAAATGTATTTAAGAACTGAAAGACACCATTAAAAGATCAAATACAGCAGTTATGAGAGTTCTAGAGGGTGCAGAAAGAGAAGCTGGGTTTAAAGTTGTATTTAATGAAAAATTTAAGGAAAACTTCCCTAATCTGAAGAAATAATTGGGAAACAACATCCAGGAGGGGCACAAACTCCTAACAGGCTTGATCAAAAGCGATCTTCACCAAGACACATGATCATCTAGCTCTCTTCAATCGAACATAAGAAAAAGATATTTAAAGCTGCACATGAAAAAGATCAATTGACATATAAAGGAATGCCAATTAAACTTACAGGAGACTTCACAGGAAATTCTATAGCCAAAAAGAATGGAGTGACATATTCCAGATTCTAAAAGTAAAAGAATTGTCGGTCTAGGATAACATGCCCAGCAAAGCTTTGTCTTTGAAAAGGAAATAAAATGCTTCCACAGTCAAGAAAAGTTAAAAGACTTTGCCTCTTTCAAACCTGCCCTATAAATGCTACTTCAAGATGTTCTCTTGACAAAGAGGAATAGCACCTACCAAAACCAAAGGCAAATGGGAAGTACATCCCAGTAAAATGACGGCAGAAGACTAAACCAATGAACAACCCATTCCAAAAATGACAGGACCAAAGTACCACCCATACATATTAACCCTGAATGTAAATGGTTTAAGCTTAATCAAACAATGGATTAGTAGACTGGATTAAAAAACCAAACCCATCTATTTGTTGCCTAGAAGAGACAGATTTCACCAACAAAAATCAGCGGAAACTACATCGCGCGGGTTTTGATGTTTTCTGTTAGTTTCACCTCTTCAAAACACTCTTCTGATTAAATTCTTCAATGACTCATAGATCATACAGTATTTTCTGCAAGAAGGTTCTCGATTCATTTCTTCAGCTACACGTTAGTCATTTAGTAGCATGTTACTTAACTTCATGGTGTTAATTTCTTTTTTCTTCCTGATGTTGATTTTGTTTTGTGGCTTTTCATTTAAGGGGATGTATAGTAGCTGTGTAATGGAGACTGTCATATCTAGTAATACATTATTTAACTTCATGGCATTGTAAATTTCTATTTTTCTTCCTATTGTTGATTTTGTTTATGACTTTTCATTTGAAGGGATGTACAGTAGCTGTGAAATGGAGACTAAAGATGGACTTACAATGAAACTGTGTGCTATATCTTGAGAATAGGATTCTGGATTCTCTGCCATTGTCCATGCCCGCAATGATGGACATATGACTGTGTATGAAGAACTATACTTTAGTAATGATACAGAGGAAGTATGTGGCAGGGGGAAAATTGTGGCTGGGATAAGGGAAATACCAGGAGCCTATAGAACTGATGATAAAATGATAATAAAATGTAAAATGTGAAAAACTGCTACTCTGGAGAGGTTGATATGATGAATATTTGAGATCTTCTGAATGTATGTTTGAATAAAGATATATGGATCTGATAAAAAAAAAAAACCTCTTTAGGACTGGATAAGGAAAGTATGGCTCATCTTCTTTTTGAAATACTACTCAGCTACCTAAAAAAAAAAAAAGTGACATGCATTTCTTTGTGTCCAAATAGGCCCAACTGGAAGCTATTATGCTAAGGGAAATGAGCCAATCCCAAAAGGAGGTGAAATCAGTAACTTATTTCTCCTTGAAAGGCATAGAAAGATGGGAGATATATGTTTTTGTATCCAAACACATGCAACAACAGGTAGGGCAAAAACAGGAGCCAAGAATCCAGACTGAGTCTCCAAAGTGCATGGCAGGAACCCAAATACTGATTACTTACCTGTTGTCTCCGGACATGTGCATTAGCAGGAACCGAGAAAAGTGACCGAAATCCAGATGCTCTAATCAAAATGCAAGCATGACGAGTGCACCAACCCCAGACTCATTTCCCTTTCTCTTGACAGGAAGGAACCCTGAAAGCACCCACTGAGAAGTAAAGAACAAAACTAAACTGAGGTTCTCCTTAGGCTTCCTGTTAAAAATAATGCTCTATTACCACATTAGGATCAGACATCGAGTCAGACTGAGATACCTGAACCAAAGAAGCTTCAGACAATATAAGACTTAGAAAATGACTCCCCCTTGACAACCATGGCAAGAAACGTACTAGGGCATCCAAACATTGCTTGAAACTGGAGAATGGCAAAGTCGGGTAGTGTAAGGTGAGCATTAGAGTGGGTTAAATGCATGCTGGAACTTGTGCAGGCCTATATATGCACCTAACAGAACAGAACTCAAATGTTGAAGTCTATCTTTTCAAAATAAAGCACATTAAATTTATAATAATGTAATGCAGCTGTAAACCCCAGATAAAAGCTAAAAAGCTTGTAAAGGAGGTGAGGTGGGAGAGGAGGACAAGAGATAAGTCAGTCTGCCTCTGTGAAAAAAAATATTTAGGCAACCTTCAGAATCTCAAAAAAGAAATCAGATTAAAGGAAATCCTGACACGCAGCCAGTTGTTATGGGCTTTAGAAGCATCCAGAGAGAAGGCAAAGGCAAACAGAAATAGAAGTGCCTTTCAGAGTGTCAAAAGTGAAAATCTAATGCAATAGAGATTTGTTTGGAAAGAGTAGAAGTTTATTAGAAATAAATTATTACAAAAAGAAATAACTATGAGAAAATGCACATGTGTCCTATCTCCAAGAAATAGAAGATCACAAAGCTTACTGTGCATATAGCATTTATTTCATCATTCAAGGTCATGGAAAATGAGTATTAAGAAAAAAACTATTCATGGATTTCTAAAAGGTTTTGTATCAAAAAAAAAAAAAAAAAAGAAAGAAAAGAAAAGAAAGAAAAATTCTGGGACTATGGCTCAGCATGTTAAGCCTCTCAGTGTGGATGCCCGTTTTAGTCCCAGCAGCTCAAATGCTGAGCCAAATCCCTGCGCACGGCCTAAGAAAGCAACAGAGGAAGGCCAGAGTCCTTAGGCCCCTGCACTTTCATGAGCTATTTGGAGGAATTGACTGGCTCATGGCTTTTCAAACCAGCTCAGTCTTGGCCATTGTGGTCATTTGGAGAGTGAACCAGCAGGAGGACGATTTCTTTTACCCTCTCTTTCTCCCTCTCCCTCTGTAGCTTCACCTTTCAAATAATAAAAAAATATTATAAATGTTTAAAAGAAGGATCCAGTGAGGTAGCCTAGTTGTGAAAGTCCTTGCCTCCCATGCGCCAGGATCATGTGTGCGTGCCGGTTCACACTGGCAGCTCCACTTTTCTTCCAGCTCCCTGCTTGTTGCCTGGGAAAGCAGTTGAGGACAGCCCAAAGCCTTGGGACTCTACACCCATGTTAAAGACCCAGAAGAAATTCCTGGCTCCTGGCTTCAGATTGGTTCAGCTCCGACCATTGTTGCCACTTGAGAAGTGAACCAACAGATGAAGATCTTCCTCTCCCATAGTAAAGAAGAACATTAAAGAACATTTTATTCAATGAAGGGTATCCTTACGTAAAGAAAGACATATGGTAGAGACACAGAGAAGACCCTGCAAATGCAGGGGCAGACAGCTGAGCTATGCTGACAACCTGGTGGATAACTGGGGTCCCAAGAGGTGGCATGGGCCTGGTGACATGCTGATGTTGGCCTATGTAAATCTGACCTTCCAAGAAAAATAAATAAAATCTAAAAAAAAAAATAAATTGCTTAAAAAACAATTGTTTTCCACAAACTTTTGGAGTAACTTTGTTCTAATGTCAGTTACTTTTATTAATTTATTCAATGATACACCTGGGGAGAATGAGAGCGAGAAGCAGAATTGGCAGTTAGAAGGGCTGAGGTTTCCTAAGCCATAGGAAGAAGAGACTTGCTAACAGCCAAATACATCAACAATAGAACTACTTACATTACTTTTATATTTATAATCTAGCTATGTATCTAAACGATTTCTTATTTAAGATATGCTTAGAGAAGTGTGATTAAGAGGTAATTAACTTAAAAACAGCAGACAGACCGCAGGGGGTATCCAAAGGATTAATGCTCAGGCAAGGTACTGGGAAGCCTGTCTAGAAACAAGAAGGCAGCTTTGTTTTCTTTTCAGTTCCATTTGTTCTGTGTTAACCATAAGTACGACTTAATTTTTTGATTGAAATTTCTAAAGCAAATTACATATTCATGGTAAGAATGTTAAGAAAGATATATGGCATATGAAAATTAATGTAAAAATAAACTTTTAAAGCAATCATTCATTTAAAAATAATTCATGTTCTTTATTATTATTGTCATATTATCATTTTATGATTCAGTTCCATAGGCCTTGGGATCTCCCATATCCGTTCTCCTGATTCCCCTCTCAACTGAGTTCTCCCATATAATTATAACTGCATAGTCCCTCACAGACAGTCAGGTCCATCATTGTGGGCATGGACAATAGCAGAGAGTCCAGCATCCCATTGTCAAGACACATCCAACACTTTCACTTCCTCGATCTGGAAGTAGAAATGCACACTGCACCCTCTCTTCACATCTGGACATGTCAGTCTCCGCTACACAGTCACTATAAATCCCCAAGTGAAAAGCCACAAAACGAAACAGGAAAAAAAACAACCAGAAATTTACAATGCTATGAAGTTGAGCAACATGCCACTGGATATGATGGTCTCCATTACAGTTACTATATGTCCCCTTAAATGAAAAGTGACAAAACAAATAAAAGAAAAAAACTTTAAATGCCATAAAGTTAAACACATGCTACTGAAAGACAATGTGTCGCTGAAATGAAAAAGGAAATCAAGAACCTTCTTGATAAAAATGATGCGACTGTATGACCGGAGTCATTAAAGAATTTAATGAGAAGGGCCCAGCGCGGTGGTGCAGTGGTTAAGGTCCTTGCCTTGCAGGCCCGGGATCCCATATGGGCGCCGGTTCTAATCCCAGCAGCCCCGCTTCCCTTCCAGCTCCCTGCCTGTGGCCTGGGAAAGCAGTCGAGGACAGCCCAAAGCTTTGGGACCCTGCACCAGTGTGGGAGACCCGGAAGAGGCTCCTGGCTTTGGATCGGGATAGTATCGGCCGTTGCGCTCACTTGGGGAGTGAATCATTGGACGGAAGATCTTCCTCTCTGCCTCTCCCCTCTGTAGATCCGCCTTTCCAATAAAAAATAATAAAAATAAATCTTTAAAAAAAAAATTTAATGAGAAAAAAACACGTTTTGAAGAAAATGAAGCTAAAAACATCAAAATCCCTGAGATATAGTTTCTGCTGATCTTTGTTGGTGAAATGTGCCTCCTGTAGGCAACAAATAGATGAGTTTTGTGTTTTTAATACCATCTGCTAATCTATGACATTTGATTGATGAGTTTAAGCCATTTACATACAGGGTTAATATAAATAGGTGGTAACTTGTTCCTGTCATTTAGCAGTGGGTTGTTCATTGATACAGCCTTCTTTTGTTATTTTACTGGGATGTTCTTCACATTTGCTTTTTTTTTCCCCTCTTTTTTAATTTTTTATTATTATTTCTAATATATTTTGACAATCTTTACATAGTTAATTAGGGTAAAAAGGGTCAAGGGCTACAGGAAAAGTTGGTAAGAATATTATTTTTTCCAAATTGTTTCCTTCATGTTTAAAGGGGGGTATTTAGGGAGAAGGCCCACCCAATTTCCCACCCTCCCCAGGTCCCGGATGTAGGGCATGCTCTGAGGTTCTTGCTCAAATGGATTCGATATTTCAACAGTTATGAATCACTGCCAATCTTGCCACTCCAAGCACGATGAGGTCCTTGAGGATTCCACTGATTGACATAGTCTGTCATAGAGTCTCTGTTTGCTGCCAAGATATAGCTGGGATGGTTGGTTGACTTATTCTGTCTTCTCTTTTTTCTTGGTTAGGGATTTGCCTTTATTTTTAGTGGATTCTATTTCTCTTCTCTGTCAAGAGAACATCTCTAAGTATCATTTGTAGGGCAGGTTTGAAAGAGACATATTATTTTAACTTTTTTTTACTGTGGAAGCATTTTATTTCCTTTTCAAAGACAAAGGAAAGCTTTGCTGGGTACATTATTCTGGGCTAGTAATTTTTTGTTTTAGAATCTGAAATACGTCACTCCATTCTCTTCTAGCCTGCAGAGTTTCCTCTGAGACATCAGCTTAGAGTCTGCCATTCCTTTACATGTCACTTGATTTTTCTTTTCATGAGCACATCTAGGGATCTTTTCCTTATGTTCGATTGATGAGAACTTGATTATCATGTGCTTTTAGTCAAGCCTGTTAGGAGTTCTGTGCCCCTCGTTTCCCAATTATTTCTTCAGATTAGCGAAGTTTTCCTTAATTTTTTCATTAAATACAACTTTAAACCCAGCTTCTCTTTCTGCACCCTCTAGAACTCCCATAACTGTTTTATTTGATCTTTTAATGGTGTCTTTCAGTTCTTAAATACATTTTTTTTTTTAGCTTAACCCAGCTCTGCTTCCAGCTTCTTGTTTGTTTCCCCCTGACGGCAGGAAATACTTTCCAATTCTGAGATTCTTTCTTCTGCTTGCTTCATTCTACTTTGGAGACTCTCCACTGCACTTTTAATTTGCTCCACTGGATTCTTCATTTCTGATATATCAGTTTTCATTTGATTCATTTCCAGTGTGACATACTCTTTAAATGCCTTAAACTCATGTTTTATATGCTTCATATTGGTAAGAAGCTTTATAACAAGCGTTTTGAATTCTGTGTCTCCCATTTTCTTAATGTATTCCTCAATTAACTTTGAGGTTGGCATAGGGTTTTGCTCCTTTGCAGGGGAGTCTTCAATAACATTGATTGTGTCTTTGTCTCTTCTTTTGCTCTTGGTTATTGTACTTCTGTTATCAGATTCTTTGGGGGACAGATTTCCAAGCTGTGTCACCCCATGTCTGCAGTTTGATTTTACTCATTGTGGTTGGTACATGGTTTTTTGTTTGCAGTCAACTGTGCAACTCTCTCTAGAGATTTTCAGATCTGGTCTCTTGTGTTAGAATTTCACCATGGTCTCCGTAGCCCCAGCTCCTGGCTCTACACTCCACCTCCTCTAGCAAGCAGTATTCTTAGATTCTTAAGAACTCTTATCAATTTGTCTTTCGTGTGTTTTAGCCATCAAAATTTTTATATCACCACTGTATCTTTAGTAATTTCTTGAGTCACACATATGTAGAGTGAAAGTATGCTAATTTCTGTATCTATAATCTTATCAATGTAAAAACTTGAGAAAATTTTATCTTGAAACCCATCATATTTTTTAAAATTATGTCATATCACAAAGAATAAATTATTACTTTCATAACGATTTCAAGTGTCTGCCTCTCACTAGGACATAGAGTTGATAAAAATTTTTGCTTCTTGAGAGATTCTAAAAAAATCACAGCAAACTAAAGTTTATTTTATCTTAAACCTCCTGCAATTCTCTACACGTATCAACATTTGCCTTTTACTTATTAGCTTTTTTTTTCAATACCTTTTTTCCCCCCACTGGCACAAACAGTGATTTTTACTTCAAAACAAAATTGTTTCTTAAAATGTTTTTATCTATTATACATCAGGTTACTTATCTATTTTCAGACAAATTAACATTTCATTCTGAAGGAACTGAGGTAGCCTCGTAGTGGTACCGTTTTCAATGTAAGAGCCTAATAAAGAAGTTGTATTGTTGCAGAAGTAAATACAATTTCTTTAGAAGTTTTACAGAAAGATATGGAATGTCAACATTAATGTATTCCATGGAGTGGCATCAATAGTTAAGTAAATGGACAATTATCCAGAACATATTAGGCCAGTCTCTTTAAAGGCTCTCATTTTCACAGCAGTTTCAGGAATCAGATTCTGTTTCAAAAAACCTTAAACAGCAGTAATATTTTGGTTGTTTCATTGAGAGGGCTGTTATCTAAATTGACTTGAGACTTATTTGCTTTTGTGACTGTCTAGGAATGTCTGACCATTTACTCAAAGTTTCCTAGGTTGTAAACTTACATCTGTTTCTTGTAATTAAATTTCCTAATTTGAATTTGAGCAATATTAAAAGATAGAGATCAAGGCTCCGCTCAATCTCTTATTTCAACATCTGGGTCTGCCCCACAATACAAACTGAATATTTTTTATATTTAATTTTCTTTTTTTTTATTTAGGTTAATGTTCAGTTATTGATATACTTAAGGAATGTCCTACTGCTACAGTTGTAGTTTTATACAAGTGTTCTTAAAAGCTTTCCTATTCTGTCCTGCTCTCAAGTACTTCTCAGCATCTGAAGAAGCTGACAATTAGAAAGTTTTGAAGTTTCTGATAAAAACTATCATAGAGTTAGAAAGTTTGTTTAGAGATCATAGTGTATATACTATGTGTATTTAACTTGCTGACTTTTGGTCATTTAAAGTTTAAAGTATCTTTAAAATATATATGAAAAAAAATCACAGAAATGAAACTTAATACGGGTGAAAATATTTTTTGAAACCCATGCATATGAGATCTTAGAAAGGTCAGATCTTTTGCAACAAAATAAACTTTACCTTAGATTTCATTTCCCACAAATTTCCTTCATTTACTGATTTTATGTATCACAATCAAGTATTTTGAGATTACTGAAATCAATTTTTTCCATAATTTTTCTGTTTGATAGGAAATGCAGGTCTAGCATGGTAAAAAGGGGAGAATGTGTGGCTAAAGTTTTCCCCTTATGCATGCTAGGATCTCATATGGGCACCGGTTCTAATCCCAGCAGCCCTGCTTTCCATCCAGCTCCTTGCTTGTGGCCTGGAAAACCATCAAGGATGGCCCAAAGACTTGGGACCCTGCACCCATGTGGGAGACCTGGAAGAAGCTCCGGACTCTTGACTTCAGATCAGCTCAGGTCTAGTCATTGCAGTCACTCGGGGAGTAAATCAGCAGACGGAAGATCTTCCTCTCTGACTTTCTAATAAAAGTAAGATAAATCTTTAAAAAAAAAATACAACATAATTCTAGTACAAGTTTATAAAAACAATAGGAGCTTCAGGGAGAAAGTTGATACTGTTACAGACATACACATGACAGACTATCCTCTGCTGCTTTCCAGGCCACAAGCAGAGCTGGATCTGAAGTGGAACAAGACACGAATCAATACCCATATGGGACGCCAGTGCTTGTAAATGGGGGATTAGCCTGATACTCCACCGTGTTAGCTCCTGATGTGATACCCTCGTAGATGTCATGGCAGGGGTTTTGCTCTCTTGGAGCCTTCCTCCTGACTGCTGCAGTGGGAGGTTTCTGACTTAATCTTGCCATGCTTATTGAATTGTTCACTAAAAATGTCCCCAAATTAAGAAAGTCATCAATCCAAGAACACTGAGATGCTACGCTAGAAAAGAATGTATTTGAACACTTTACATTAGATTTAAAACAAGTGACATGAAGCAAAAGAAAAATGTATAGCAGTGCTTGTTAAAAAAAAAAAATACAAGAATTATGGGGCCAACACAGTGTGCAGATTAACCTTACACCAATGTGGAAATTCCCCAGAATCACAGCAGGATTTGAAAACTCTCAGTAATACTGAGTTTCTGACAGTAACGATAGAGAAACAGTTAAGGAATAGAAAAAACGTAATATTTTACAACTTGGTCAGTCAACCAGTTAGATATACTGTAACTAGTTAAACGATAATAGGACTTCCTACAAACCACCCAAACTCATTACTGTAATTTAAATTTATATTGGTCTGTTCTATCAGGCCCTGTGAGTCCAAATAAACACAAAATGATCTCTTTATTCAATGGAATACAACATATCCCAGAGGAGGAATAAACCGTAATCATACATTACATAGATGATTGGAAAAGGTGAGTGGAGGTAGCACAGACCAATAGAGATGATATATTTGCACTTACAAATTTAAAATCAGGAAGATGGAAATATTATATTTGGGCTGCTCACAGACGTTAGGTGTATTTAAGAACATCAGAAAATGATAACAAAATTATAACAAAATATATTTAAGGCAGAAATAGAACTAAGCATGATGCTAATACTAGGGAGATACTCTAAGATATTGAAAAGCAGCCATAAAAAGGAATATGCAAATATTGTCAAAATATGCAACAGATGAGAAAATGTCTTTAAGATAAAAGAATTCTAATGCATAGAGCATGAGCATTTACATAAAAGTACAGCTATACGTGAAACAGGTGATAAACTGAGCACACCACACAACAACAGCTTAAGATGACAAAGGAACTGTAACAAATGTTTATTTTGGGGCACTGCATGGTCAAATGATTTGGTTTTAAGTATTCTAATTTTCACTGATTTGAGAAAAATTATATTGCTCATTTCATCACCTTCAGATATCTCAACAGGTAAGAACAATTAGTGGAGATTCAATTCATGGTAGAAAGGATCTATAACTTTTCTGAGTACTTTTCATTGGTTTTAGATTTCTGAAATCTTTCTTGCATTTGTCCTTAACATGAGCCTTACATAATCTGTATGTATTTGTGCTCAGACTATCAACGTAATGGAGTATTCATGAATTTCTCTCTAACTATTACTATATTTCAATAATACAAGAAGGTGATGAAATTCCACTTATTTTAGATGCCATTTTGCTATTTAAGCAGGAGAAAATGCTGTAATTTGCCTCCGATGTATTATTGGTGCAGCCTGAGAAGCAAATGGATTGGAAGCAGGTGGTCTTTATTTGGCTCATGGGAATAGAAAGCATTTCATTACGTGTAGTACCCACTTCAGTCGCATGAGCAGAGAAGTCTCCTTGTCTCTTTTTGAGCATAGGATACAATTTCTGATTTTAAAAACAATCACACAAAATTTTTTTAAAAATTTTTACAGTTCAAAAAATATTTTACAGTTCAATGTTTTATTGTTTGAGTGAATATAGTTATAAATACAAATAAATGTAATAGATTTCATTTTAGAGTTAAAAACTTTTAATGGGGTAACTTTATTTTTGCCTATACAAGTTTAACCCTTACCAAAAAGCACATTTGATTTAAAACACAAAGAAAAAAGTCATTTTATGTCACACATACCATGCCAAATAAACATAACAGGGGTTTCACCTCAAAAGTATGAACGAAACTGACCAACTTTTTTTTTAAAGATTTATTTTATTTTTATTGGAAAGGAGGATACATAGAGAGGAGAGACAAAGAGGAAGATCTTCTGTCCGATGATTCACTCCCCAAGTAAGCACAACTGCTGATACTATGCCGATCCAAAGCCAGGAGCCTCTTCCTGGTCTCCCACGCAGGTGCAGGGTCCCAAAGCCTTGGGCCATCCTCAACTGCTTTCCTGGTCCACAGGCAGAGAGTTGGATGGGAAGCGGGGCTGCTGGGATTAGAACCGGTGCCCATATGGGATCCCGGGCGTGCAAGGAGAGGACCTTAACCACTTGCGCCATCGCGCCAGGCCCTGACCAGCTTTAAAAGATATCAGTTTGGGCCCGGCGCAGTGGCCTAGTGGCTAAAGTCCTCACGTAGAACGTGCCAGGATCCCATATGGACGTCGGTTCTAATCCCGGCAGCCCTGCTTCCCATCTAGCTCCCTGCTTGTGGCCTGGCAAAGTAGTCAAGGACGTCCCAAAGCCTTGGGTTGCTGCACCAGCATGGGAGACCTAGAGAAGTTCCTGGCTCCTGGCTTCGGATCAGCACAGCACTCGCCGTTGCGGCCACTTGGGGAGTGAATCATCACACACAGAAGATGTTCCTCTGTGTCTCTCCTCTCTGTATATCTGACTTTGTAATAAACAAAAAAATTCAGTTTGGCTAAAATCAACGATACGCATAAAGCTAATCTTAATTCTTAAATGAGTATTTTTTTCTGTATAGAAAATAGCTTCCCTATAAAAAGTAAGAAACAAATAAAATCATATGCTCAGGAAGAGGGAGAAATCTTTTCTACAACTACTAATGGGATCCAATTGTGTCACTTTCTTCATGAAAGATCAAGTCATCCTTTTTAAACATTTCCTGGTGCTAAATAATCCTACTCCCCTACTCCCACCAAAGATTTCCAATGAAAATTGCAAAACATCTTTTGGCTCTTTTGCCTTTTGACCCAAATTAAGTAAATAAAGCAGTAATATTTTCAAAGAGCTAGCACATTGAAAATGTGGAATAGGTTCACAGTGATAGATCTGCATGCTCCTTGCAGGAGGGTCCAATGGACACATCTACCAGGATTCTGAGAGAAAAAATTCACAAGTAGTTTCTGCATCCTTGAAGAGCTTCTCTAAGTCAAAAATAGTGACAAACTTTGCTCAAAATGAGATCCCTGCGCCTACCTAGCGCGATAGCATAGTGGTTTAAGTCCTCGCCTTGCACACCCAGAATCCCATATGGTCGCCGGTTCTAATCCTGGCAGCTCTGCTTCCCTTCTAGCCTCCTGCTTGTGGCCTGGGAAAAGACAGCCCAGGGCCTTGGGACCCTGCACCCATGTGGGAGACCTGGGGAGCTCCTGGCTTTGCATTGCTCAGCTCCAGCCGCTGCGGTCCCTTGGGGTGTGAAACACTGGACGGAAGATCTACCTCTCTGTCTCTCCTCCTCTCTGTATATCTGCCTTCCCAATAAAAGAAGTAAATCTTAAAAAATAAAGGAAAAAAAAGCTAAAATGAGATCCCTATATACACAGGGAACATGTGTCTCCAAGGAGCAGGTAGCAAAAAAAGGCTGTATAGTCAAACATACAGCATTAACTAATTGTTTCAAGTGTTCTTGCAGATGGGCAGCCTACTAAATTGTCCTGGAACTGTATAAACAAATTTGCAGTCCTAGTAAACAGAACTTTATCATAAATCATTAAAATAGTCTTAGTCCCACAATCAATTCTTGGATGTAAGTTAATTCACACATTTAGAGCCCCTGAATAAAGGAGGAGCCATGCACCCATTCGGAAGGACCTGTGCCACTGCTGGTCTATATTAATTATTCTCCCAGTCTTCCTCATAAGGACATAAGCCATTTACAAGAACTATGCCTGGTGGAATATGAAAAGCAAATTGTACTTTACAGAGACTGCTGAACATAGGATCTAAACTTACATTACCAATTCCTGAAAAGCAATGATCTCATTGTGGTCAGAGTAGGAGTTACAATGGAAGTGATTAATGGAGTCTTAGCTCATAACCATCTAACCACAAAACCTTGTGACTCTATGAAACCCATTCTCTATTTCACCAGGTTTAAAATGCCAAAGTAGGATAGATTTAATCAGGGACTGGCAGAATCCACACAGTGGTTACCTGACCTGTGAATGTGTCAGTAAAAAAACAAACAAACAACAAAAAAAACTGTATACTAGTAAAATTTCCTCTACCTAAATAACAGAAAGTCAAAGGTAGTATTCATTTCTGGGAAATTTCTGGATATGCATTTTGCCCTCCAGGTCTTGAAGGACACAGGGCAGGTTGATTTCTTCCACATCTTCACCCAACTTACATGTCTGGTCTATGCAGAGAACAAATGGCTCTTGGTTCAGAATGAAAGTGGATTATTATAAACTTCATCATGTGGGGACAACAATTGTAGCTACTGTTCCAATTATTTCTTCAGTTTTGAGTAAATTTATTACATTCTCAGTTCCCTAGCATGCATCCACTGACCTGGAAAGTGGCTCTTTTTTTCTTATTGGCAGTAAAGATGACTGGAATTAGTTTTCCAAAGATTTATTTTCATTTTCCTGCCTCCGGGGCAAATCAGCTCTCAAATTCTCTAATTCTGTGTCATACTGTGGTAAGTAGGGACCATTAGCATCTCTTATTTCCACAAAACTTCACACTCTTACGTTACTCTCTGGACCTTGTGAGTAAGAGGCAGCAATTACCTGAGACCATCTAAAATATTTGAATGTCAGAGAGTGGGAAAAAATCTGATGGAAACACAAAGAATTCCTGCTTGCCAATGGAATGGGTCATGTCAAAGCAGCCCTTCGGGGTAAGGAATAAGCTGGTTCTCAAACAACATAGGAAGAGGCACAACAGGACATTTCTTCTGATCTTAACAACATAGTCCTCATCTAGATGCGTTTCTCCAGCTCATTTACTGAATGAGTCCTGTTTGGGGCAAGAAGCAAAAAGGACTCACCCCAGGTCCAGGCTGTGGGACTCCTTGCACCCTGTCCAGTAAGTTGACAGAATCTAAAGTATAATAGCAAACCCAGATGCTGTTTACAATCTTTTTCCAACGTTACAGGTAATTCAAGTTTAGCACTTTGGAGAAAAACTAAAATGCCCTCTGCAAATTATTCCTCATCTTTGATAAAGCAACTTTTTATTTACTTTTGGACTTGAGTAGAAAGTGCACACCTAACTATGGGCCACCACATACCCATGCATACCTAGCTGGTGTTGTCTTACAGAAAATCAAGCATCACTTCATCATCTAGTGGCAATGATACATGGACCAGGTCCAAGTTGACCATGAAAACCCTGGATGAGGAGATGGCTCGAAGGTCCATGATCCCTACTCCTAATATCTTATCTCTTTTCTTGTTGGTACCAATGATGTCATGGAAAGCTGCCTATGACTAATTGGCTAAAGAAGAGAAATCTCAAAGTTAATGCTTATGTACAGTATGTTTGCATCGTCTTGAAGGGGACAAAAGGAGAAATGAGTACAGGTAAGAGTTTACATTAATTGATGCACTATAGCCCCTGCGTTGGCTGTATCATCAGGATTTACACAGATATGATTGTAATACAAAGAAATCTAGGAAGGAGACACAAGATTAGACATCTCTGAATAGACAAAAGACATAAAATTATTTATGGTCTATGTGAATGCTCATCATAGTAACAATCGTAGAAAAATATTTCAACAATCAGGTGATACGAGGGCCTATCAGTAGGCACCAGCGTGCCTCTTTCCTCAGCCACTCCCTTCCATGTGCAGCGGGCTCACCAACAAGCTGACCATGTGCAGGCACGCAGATGATATAGAACACAAAAGCCTGGACTTCCACTCACAAAAACCATCCCAGCCATATACTGAGTGCCCAGTCTACCAGAATTAGAGACCAATGCTGAGACCCACATATGGCGTCATTCCCTATGGTACTCAAACAGCTCCCTAGTGGCTGGTTGATTTATCAGACTACCTATTATGAAAACAAAAGCATTGTCTTTCCTGAAGAAGACATTAAGGGTCCATTTTAGTCTTCCCTGCATGCAATGTTTCAGTGGACTTAGTAAAATGCGTTACCCATTTTCAAGGCACACTACATGGCACTGGTTCTAATCAAAACTATTGCATTGCAGCAAAGGAAGTGGTAAAACACTTTAAATGTCGATTTAGTTAGGCTATAAAATCCAGATATTTTATCAAATAGTAAGGCTATAAAATCCAGATATTTTATCAAATAGTAATCCAAGTGGAGATGTAATGCTGTGGAGGTGTTTTGAGAATGTGATTAAAGTCCATGCTAATCAACTTTGATCAAATAAATTACTATAGGTAACCCTGGTGGGCCTAATTCAATTAGTTAAAGGAACTTAAAGAACAAATGGAGACCTCCCTTGTAACAAAGTACAGCTGGTGGATAACTTGCACCCACTTGCTAGGTGAATTGACAAAGCCCACAGTACAGAAACGAAGGTTCTGTTCCCTGCCTTTCCTACCTCTTCCTGACTCACCATTCAAGTTAACAGCAACAGAAGTTCCATGCATGTCCTGCCCCTCCTCCCTCTGGTGACCCATTCAAGTTCATTGACAGTGCAGAAATGGCTCCAGAGACTCCACGAACTGGCCCCTCCTGCCTCCTACTGTGATACTTTGGGTTAATTCACTACAGGGAAACTTTGGGCTTTGGCAGCCCCCTTCCTGCCTACTGCCATTTAGTTAATTGAATGCTTGGAAACTTTGTACTCTCAAGCTGGTTAGAGGACAAGAGCTTAAAAACCCCTGACTTTGGCTGCTCCTGGAGTTTAGCCATAGCTGCTATAGCCAAGCTTGGACAATAAAGACTCCTCCTAACACCCCACACTTGAGTCCAGTGAGATCTCTCTTGCTCTGTAACACACTAAGAAGGAAGAACTTTTGCCCGTAGATAGTAGCTACAGTCTAGCCCAAGATCTCTCCACAAACTGATGGCATGGAGAGTATGGACTCGAGCCACAGATCATAATCATGTAAACCTATCCTTGAATGAATCTGGGACTATATGTCTGTTATGGGATCTTTTACTCTTATTGAGTGTTTACATTTCATCTATTCCATGCTCAGTATCACAGCATTAAGCCTAAGACATAACTTATTAAAAATACATCAAACACTATTTTATTGAAATAGTTTTACTTTATATTTAGGTAAAGGAGCCCAAAAACATTTCTCCTTTATTTTGATTATTTCACAGCAGGGAAGCTCACGGTTGTCATAAATCAGGCCTTTTGCACTTTCCTGGTTTCACTCCAGTAAATGGACAAAATGCTGTGAACAATCTATTGCTGAAAATTGGCCCAGGAATGAAATGGTATTTGTTTTGTGGAGGTTAAAAGTTGTGGTATGGAGTGACTTTTTCTTACAACAAACAGAGCAAGAAAAGAAAAAAGGAAGATGTAGGGAGAAAACTGTGCAAAGAAATGTTTTGGATTCCCAAAGTTAACACAGGGGATATTGATGATGTTTGTGTATCTAAGATGATAAGAAATACAGGTGGGAAAGGAGAAAACAGATTGAAGTACTGGGAACTTCTTTCTCAAGCAAAATTCTATCATTTTATTACCCTTAATATTACAGCCAAGGACAGGCCTTGTTGGAGGCAGTTACAATGTCACTTGAAAGGTCCACATCCCATATAGCAATTTCTGGGCTGTAACTCCTATTCTGCTTCCAATACAACTTCCTGTTAATGGGAACCCTGAGAGGTAGCAGCCATGACTCAAGTACTTGTATCCTTGCTACATTGAGACACCTGGATTGTGTTTAGGACTTCAGCTTCAGCTTGTTGTTGTGGACATTTGAGGAATAAACCAGAAGATTTCTCTGTCTTGGACTCTCTCAATAAATATTTATAAAATACCATGATTAGTAATGAGAAAGAAAATTAGACAAGGAAGCATCACCCACCCACAGAGCAAAAATGTTACAAGGTGATAGAAAAAGGCTGAAAGATACCTTATGAAATCTGAGGGTGGCAGACCTGGAAGTTCCTATTTCCAAAGCAACTATAAAATATTCCAGTTTGGATTGGAGAAAACTGCTCTTTGTATCTATAGAGCAAGTTCTCAGCCCCATCAGAAAGGTCTGATAGAACATGGAAGTTTTCAAAGATGGCCCTCAGTCCTTTGATATTTTTCTCATCATGAGGCAGAATCTATAAGATTTTCCCATGAATCAGCATGCCAAAGGTCACGAGTAGGTACTTGGTCATCCACTTCAGCTGATGCCAGCCTCATAGTCATGGGCCAGACACACTGAAGAACATATTGATCTCATTATAGACAGGTAAATTGCCTACAGCCTTCTCGTTCCTCAGAGCTGGAGACATCATGGCATGTGAAACAGGAATGACCAAAGTAATCCAGGAGCATAACAAAGCAGTTGTGTCTTATACCCACAAAGCAGAGACACTTTGTTACCCAGTATAGATAATAACTCCATAAACATAGACCGTATTCTTTGGGCAGAAACCCCTAATTTTTTTTTCTTTAATCTATTTTTATTGGAAAGTCAGATTGACAGAGAAAGAGAGACAGAGAGGAAGATCTTCTACCAGCTGGTTCACTCCCCAAGTGGCCACAATTGGTGGAGCTATGCCAATCCGAAGCTAGGAGCCAGCAGCTTCTCTTGAGTTTCCCAAGTAGGTGCAGAGTCCCAAGGCTTTGAGCTATCCTCAACTGCTTTCCCAGGCCACAAGCAGGGAGCTGGATGGGAAGCAGGGCTACTGGGAATAAAACAACGCCTATATGGCACTCAGCACATACAAGGTGAGGACTTTAACCACTATGTGGGATCCAGCACATGCAAGGTGAGGTTACCGTGCTGGGCTGGAATAGTTAATTTTAAACATCAATCTTAGAACTATGTAAAGAGTTTAATGTTCAAGGGAATTTAAGTAACTAGGTTATAAAATTAGATTCTAATGAAGAAAGTTTAATTTCATCAATTTGAGTTAACTGCTCATTGATCTTTATTCAGAAAAAAATGTAGATGACTATTCTAAGCATATTATTAAAATCAGATACTTGGCAGACATTGTGGCACAGTTGTACAACACTGGCATCCCACATGGGCACCAATTTGAATCATGGCTGCTCCACTTCCATCCAGCTCCCACTTAATGTGCGAGAAAGCAGTGAATGATGATTCAAATGCTTGGCTGCTACACCCATGTGAGAGACTGAGAAGCTCTTGGTTCCTGGCTTCAGACCAGTCCAGTTCTGGCCACTGCGGCCATCTGGGAAGTAAACAATGGAATGCAGGATCTCTGTCTCTCCCTTTCTCTGTAATTCTTTCAAACAACAACTAAATTTTATTTTGAAATTAAAAGTTAATTTAAATGAAATTAAAAATTCTAGAAAATAGTTACATCCACAAAAGTATTTCTTCCACTTTGATGTTAAAACAATATACATTGGTGCCAGTGACATGGCATTATAAGCTCATCCTCAACCTGTAGCGGCAGTATTCCACATGGGTATTGTTTGTATTCATGTTCCATTTCCACTCCACTTCCAATCCAGCTTCCTGCTTATGACCTGGAAAGCAACAGAGGATGACCCAAGCCTTGGGCCCCCTGCATCTACATGGGAGAACTGGAGGAAGCTCCTGCCTCCTCACTTCAGATCAGCTCAGCTCTGGCTGTTGCAACCACTTGGGGAGTGAACCAGTACATCGACAATCTCTTTTTCTCTAGCTATCCTTCTCTAGCTAACCAAAATCTTTTTTAAAGACACATTGATAGATATTGGGAGAAAAAGGCATTAAAAATGTAGAAGAAGTGAACATTTAGGCTAGGGGTAAGACACTGGCTGAACAGCAGCATCCTACATTGGAGTACCTGAATTTGCTATGAAACTACAGTTCTTGGCTCTAGGTTTCTGCCAATGCAGACCGTTAAAGGCAGTAAAAATGATTCGAGCAATTTAGTTCCTGCCACCCATGCAGGAGACCTAAGCTGGATTCCTGGCTTCTGGCTCTGACCTGGGGCAGTCTTGCAGACTCAACTAGCTTAGCTGAACTTTGGCTTTCTCCCCTGCTTCCCTCTCTTTTTGTGTGTGTCTGCCTTTCAAAGAAATAATGTTTAAAAGTATAGAAATAGAAAAATGTCAGAGATAAAAGTATTTCCTCCATGAGACATACACCAGAGTTAAAACAGCAAAAAGAGCCCAGTTTCCTGTTACATAGATCAGAAGTAATTTTTACCTTTGGTTGGATGCACTGAAAGGCTCACAATGGCTCTAACTTTCTTTAGAAGAGCTGTGAATATGGTAGTTATACCAGAATTGCTAATAACTGTTCCAAACTCACCCAATTCCTTGAGAACAAAATATGAGTTTCAATGAATTAAATGTATTGTTTGATATAGCTTTATAATCTGATGAAATTATCTCATTCCCTTTGGTTCTTTCTTCCCCACCCCAAAGTCATATTTTGATATTTTTTAGATTAAAATTAAATTTCACAAATTCACTTAGAGTTGTAGAGCTCAAAATAATTTCTTTTGAGCCATCAGCAAAGTTTAGAACATCCATGTAAAAGTTACCTCAAGAAAATTCCTGGTAGTAAATGAAGGGGCAGGATAACGTAGCATGTATACAAAACATCCCATGCTGAAATTTAAGCAAAAGGTATAAAACTCAAATATTCAATAGGAAAGGAGAGGGATACATGAGAACCATAGTCGAAACCCAAGTTAATGGAATCCCAATTTATAAACACAATTTTGAGGCATTGTTTTCCTTTGTAGTTATAACACAGCTCAATTATAAAAAAGGAAGGGAACTATGCCATGGCATGTAGACTTACTCTCTACCTCAGGTACCAGCACCCAGTATTGGTGCCTCTTCTTGCCCTAACTTCCAGGCTGCTCCACTTCCCATCCATCTCCCTCCATCTGGCCAGGGAAAGCATCAGAGGATGTCCCAAAGCCTTGTGACTCTACACTCATACAGGAAACCTGGAAAAAGCTCCTGGCTTCATAAAGGCCCACCTTGGACTGTTGCAGCCATCTCAGGAGTGAAACAACAGATGAAAGATTTCTGTGTGTCTCTCCTTCTTTCTGTGTAATTATGACTTTCAAATATTTATTTTACTTTTTTAAATTTGAAAGTAATGAAACAGAAGCTGACCAATAATGGAGGTGATCTCAGTGACTCAGTCTCATCATCATTTTCCATACAGAAAGCATCTAATGTTAGTTTTTGAAATATTTTAGAAACAGTTTTGTAACACACAGAAAGTACTCACCCAACATACCATCAGCCATGTCACCTGCTTCTGAACCAAAGTTTCAGTGATGTTTCCCTGTCCAGGGTCTTTCCCAGCCATCTCACACTCTTGTACACGTTTCATCCCATACCCACATTGTGTCAGCTTTACTACTCCCTCTGGCCAAAAGAAAGCTGCAGACAAAATGAATTAAGCAGAATTTATCTGCGCAAAGGATGATTTATCAATGGAGCAACACTCAAACTCCAAGGAGGTTCAGGAAACTTAACACCAAGAAGAGTGATGAGTTTCTAGCAGACAATTGCCTCTAACAATGTGGTTGGATTGGTAAGCTTTAGTTACCTAACCTATCACCTGGTTTACCCAGCTGAAGCTCAAGCTGTGTATATTTGTGTGTAAAACAGTTACAAGAAATGTCTGTAAGGCTGGTATCATCAGGTTATGGAAATTCTTATTCTCCTTAACTCTCTGCTTGCACCTGCCACATTCATTGTGAGGAGGTATCCAACCATATAGTCATCTGGAAGTTACTACTGGAAAATGAGTTTTGTGAAGTACAAATTGGGGATGTGTTGTGTTTCTTGCAATTTTAACACCTAGGAAAATCAAAGGCTTAGGCATTCCTAGACTGTATTTTTCTTTTTCCCATGGATTTTCTTCTGGGCAAAGCTATTGCCAGATGAGAACTCAGCTGCCTGTTTGACTTGCCCTGTTGAAAAGAAATGAATGCTTTGTCCACCACTTTTCTTACCCCACCATACGGAAGTATTTCTGTTTTCCAGGCCTAATTTTTGGAAAGCCATAATTAGAGTTTCCTCATGGGTAAACTCAACCCCAAGCCACCCAATCTCTTCACAGGAGTAAACACAAAATGGCCACATTTCTGATGCCCTGAGACCAGGTGTTATCTGAATAGTTCCTAGATTTACCAGGTGAGGCTGCAGAGAGCACTTTTGTGGAGCTTGCTTTAAAGTCTTTTTTCTATGAGGGAAAGTGCTGCATTAACCAACAAAACAAAACAAAACAAAACATGCCTGGGTGCTGATGATGGTGTCAGCATCCCATATATATAAATGTTAGTACCCCACTTGCTCCACTCCTGATCCAACTCCCTGCTACTGGCCTGGGAACAAGCAACAGAGGATAACCCAAGTACTTGTGCCCCCGACACCCATAGAAAATCAAAATGAAGCCCCTGGCTCCTAGCTTAGACCCAGAACTGTTCCAACCATGCTGGCCATTTTGGGGAGGAAATCAGTGGATAGACGATTTTCTCTTTCACGCTATCTATTTTTTTTTTTTTTATTGTTCTCAACCAAGCTTAATAATGTTCACCAGAAACCAACACATGAAAAGCCATCAATTCAACAGTCTTGAACCAAGATCCTGAGAAAAAAGTCACCACTATGAAATCCCTCCATCAATATAAAAAGCTGAATTTCAGTCTTCCCAATAATACATCCATCCTAAGAATACATAGTGAACAACCAGGTACAACTTGTAGAGCTAAATCATTAAAAGCACACAGACTAAAATTAAACCTTCCCAACTCCATGGACAGATACAACACAGACACGACGAAATTTTATTCCATTTGGCAATAACCTTAGTATAATCCAATCAACCTGATCTGTTGTCTCCACAAAATGGGAGATTAATCCGTTGGCATTCTTGAGGCCTGGTAAGAATACCAAGGGAAGCCCTAGAATTTGAAACTTTTGAATTCTTAGATGCTTTTTTAAAGATGGCTAAAATCATCTGAAACAAGACTTTTTGTTGTTGAAGTTAGCATAACACATTATAGATTAGACTGTCATTGACATGACATGAAATCACGCAAACACCTTTAAAACAAATGCAAAACCTTTGCCAATTTAAAGCAGTGAGAAATTTGGTCAAAAGCACAACAATTAATTTAATATATGAAAATATTTTGTAGACAATGAATACATTATTTTAACTTATACCTTGAAATAATTCAATAGTGCGTTAGAGTTTAGTTGCATACCAAGTTATTTATGAAATAAATTTCACATTTTGAAAATGTCACAAATGAAACCTTAAGAGTTATAAGAGACTAATATCTTTGATTTCTAAATTTGCAAGTTGTCATGGATATACAGATGAAGTTAGCTTGCTAAACATTTATCACAACAAAGGACCTCACAAGGTAAAATTTACAAGCCTAGAGAACAAGTTTTGTAAAATCATTCTTTTTTCCTTGACTTTTTCCACTTTATCATTTTATAAAGATATTTAAAAAGCAGGCGACCAGGCAACAGAAAACTGAGCGTCAGGTAATGGTAGTCTGGAAGAATGAAAAGGAGCCAGCTGTCAGCAATAGAAGGCGGGCCTACCTCAATCAGCGTCTCAAGAAAGGCTGTGAGAGCAGAGCCTTCAGCCAGGCTTCCCACGGGTGGGCTCTCACCTGCCTCCCATTCCAATTCAAAACGGGCAGCTTGACGCTACGCTTCCAGCACTGGATTTTCTACCTCACGGCCACATACAAGCAACAGTCCCCGCGCTGGGAGCTGCGCAGAAAGGCAAACCTCCCCTAACACAGAAACCAAACCAAAGGCAAACATCTCAAGAGCACAGGCCGAGGGGTGCTCGCCTCTGGGCGAAGTCTGAGCCCACAAATCGCAGCGAAAAACCTCAGAGCCCACTGATTAGAGAGAAAACTCAGAGCGCAAGCCGAGGCTGGGGACTCACCCAATTTTATGAGGTCTTAAAGTCCTGAGGTTTTTAAGTCCTGAAGTTTTGGCGTCTTGAAGTCCCTGTTCTGAGGTCTTGTGTCTTGAAGTTATGCTGTCCTTGTTCATGGCGCCAGTTCTCGGGGTTTTGTCCTGCTAGCAGGCCCCAGCTCACGGAGGGTGAAGAAGGCAGTGGCCTCCAGCTGCAAAGACCACCACAGACAAGCTAGTGAGCTGTGCCCGCTTTATTACGCACAGGTTACAGGTTTTAAAGGGTAAGGAAGGAGCGGGCAGGAGGAAGCCTTCCGGCAGACTCCACGCCCACCAAAGACTGCAATTGGCTGCATGACATGTCTATCACTTTAGATCATCCAGTCATGGCGGAGGTCGCGATCCAGGTGTACTTCCCTTGACCTTCTAGCCTTGGGGAGGTCACACTCCACCTGTAGGCCTGAAAGCTGTGCCTCAGGCCATGGGGAAGGTTAGGCTTAAGCCACGCCCTCCAGTCAGCAGGGTGGGGGCCTGGATGATCGCCTACAGGGTGCTGGACTCTGTCATTGTCCATGCCTGAATTGTCAGGATACACTTAAACTATAGAATGATGGACTTATGACCTTTTTGAAGGAATATAATATTGTAACAGTATAGAGGAAATCAATGGGGGGGAGGAGTTTTGGGGAGAGAGTAAGGAGAAAAACCAGAGGCTACAGGATGTATCATCAAACTAATTAATCAATTCATTAATTTTAAAATGAGAGAAATAAGCAGCATGTAGTTAGTTCATAACAAAGAGTCTTTAAGAAGTTAACAGGAAAGACATATTTTTAAAATATTCTGGATGGATTTCAAAAAAAATCTGCTGGCTGACCAGGCTGAACCAGTTTACACCAAATGCTGGCAAATCCGAGCACCAGAGCAGAGTGTGGGTCGGGCCAGGTATGGTCACAACACATACCAATGCACATTACGCCTGGGATTGGGTGCTTGCTCAGCTGAACTAGGCTATAACCCTCACTAGCGGCAGCTGGAATGGGGGGGGTGGGGTGGGGTGGGCAGGGTCAGGCTGCAACATCCACTGGCAAATGTCAAGGTGAGGTGGACCATACCAGACTGGGCCACAGCACCAACCAGCACATGTGAGAACCAGGGAGGGAGGGGGCAAAGCCGGTAGGGGGAATGTGGAGGGCTCCCCTGCTGGAAAGCCACTCCCACTGGAGAGCATGAGAACTGGAATGGGGCAGACCAGAGCAGGCAGAACTAAAACACCTGTGGGCCTCATGTGAGCTAAATCAGTGAAAAGTCAGGCTGGGCTGACTGTTCCTACCAGTGTAAGCATAAATTAGAGTGGGTGAGGGTTGGTTGGGCTTTGCCACAGCGTCAGCTGGCAGAGACTGGCACTGGGGGCTAATTCTGTCAAGTTAAACTCCAGAACCACCTGGAAAGTCCATAATCCAGGAGTGGGAGTAGCCTAGTAGGGAAATAGTGGGTGCCTTCCTCTTGGGTTATCAATCCCACTGGAGATCAAGAAAACCAGGATTGGGGCAGGGATAGCTGGACAGAACAGCATGTGCCAGTATGTGTATGGGCTGGATAGTAGGTTGGTTGGGTTGAACTAGGCATCAATGCCCATTGACATGTACGAGAGCCAAATGGGATGTGGGAGAGACTGAACAAGTCTGCGGTACATACTGGCAAGCATGGGAACCAGGATAGGGAGCAGGCCTGGTGAGGGTTATGGGGAGTTGCCCCAACCAGGCCGCAGCTCCCACTGGTTTGCAGGAGGGCCGAGCATGAAGTGGGCAGGATCAGGCTGTACAGCAGCACCCATTGGTTCAAGTGGAAGACAGGGCTGGAAACAAAACCAACCCAGCAATTGCAACCACCAGAATGTGCATAAGATGATTGGGAAGGCGGACTGTGCTGGACCTTCTGCTGGCAAGCACACACAAGAATCAGCTCTGGGATCACCTCAGATGAAGTTTCTCTGGGGATCCCTCCAACTGAACTGCTGATCTCAGAACCCCAACCATGAAGAGACTATGTCAGCCAGTGGATTCTGAAGAGTTCATCATGCTTGGAGAGGTGAGATTGGCAGCATTTTAGAACTGTTAAACTATCAAAACTGCATGAGCAGAACCATTGGAGCATGCCCCACGTCGGGGACCTGGGATGGGTGGGAGGCTGGGTGGGGTTTTTCCTTTATCTCTTCATTTACCGTGGACACAGAATAATTATTATTATTATTATTATTATTATTTAATATTTATTATAATAATAATATTATTATTATTATGTGGAAAAAATGGTCTTACCCACTTTCCTGTAGCCCTTGACCCTTTGTGCCATAATCAACCATGTAAAGATTACCAAAATAAAAGAAAAAAAATTTTCCCTGAAACAACTTATCTTCTGCTTTTATTTTTACATGAACTTTTGGATTTCCCTCTTAAGATTTCTCTATTATTTTGTTAATCAGATTGAAAGCACACAAATTGAATTCTTGTATCAAAAAATATCAGTGGAAAAGCTAATTTCTGATAGGGTTGAGGCTAGTTTGGGTCATCAAAGTAGGTTGTTTTATAAACTGTGTTAACATGTGTTGGTCTGTAAAATGTTTGCTTATATCCAGCCTAATACAGTGCAGTGGTTGCCATGTCCACCTTCTATCTTTTGAGAAGATTTATGAACTTTAAAATTTACATTAAATGTCAGTATGAGCCTATTCAAATTTCTATGTATCGCTTGCCCAGTAAAAAGGAAAAGAGGGAAATAAGGACAGTGAAAGAACAGTTGAGAGACAGAGAGGAATTTGGAATCTGTTAGTAGCAGTGGATACTGTCAAGAGCTACTGATGATCACCAAGAAAACTTGAGCAGCTGCCTCTGCCATTCTGTGGTGAATTATTAGGTCCACCTGGTGGAAATTGAGCCACTCGATGAGATTAGAGTCTGTCTATCCTATGATCAGCCCTATAATTCAAAGTAATCAAATTTCTTTTTTTTTATAATAGGGTATTTTTTATTAATTACATTGCATCATGTGACACAGTTTCATAGGCTCTGGGATTCCCCCAGCCCCTTCCCATACCCTCCCCCCAATGCTGAATTCCTCCACCTTGTTGCTGTATTACATTTAAAATTCAGTCAGGATTCTTTCATTTCAAGTGTATACCAAGCATAGAGTCCAGCATCTTATTGTCCAGATAAATTCAACGGTTTCTTGGAAAGATTATCTCTGGTCTGAAGGCAGAGCTGGCAGACTATCATCCTCTCAAATGAAAAGCCACAACATAACATCAATGAAAATTCACAACATTATGGAATTAATTGACATGATATTGAATAACCAATATGTTAAAAAAAAATGCAAGTTCTTAACCATACCCTGTGACTACTTCATTGACATTTCAATTTTAGTTTATATACTACTGGTTTCTGTACACCTTAAAATGGCTATAGGGTACTATTCAGCTGTCTCGTGTCTATTTTCATTTTAGTATTTAGCAGTTTATAGTGTTAAAGTATAATTTTGCTGAACTTGGCAGATTTTAGGATAGTCTAAACTGGGTTATGACTCTAACAATTATTATGTCAACAATTGAGGTGCAGAACAGCTTTAGGAGGGGTGTGCAGAGAAACCTTCAATACCATAGTGAGGAGTAACTAATCTTTGTATCCTCCCTAGCAAGGTATGTGTGAGTCCACACTGACCACTTCCTATCTGGTTATAAGCTTTCTTTGTTGTTCTCTGTCTATTCTAATTTGTGTGTGTGTGTGTGTGTGTGTGTGTGTGTGTGTGTGTGTGTGTGTGTGTGTGTGGGAAGGAGATGCTCCAGAGTGACCCTGATGGTCATTGCAAGAGAGGATGGGGATCCAAAGTTGGAACTAAATAAGAACCAGAGAAAGCTCTTCTCCCTAGTCCCAAAGGAAGTTTGCTGTTCTGTTTCTGCAGACCGCTCAGGGTTGCTGGCTGTTGTTCTGATGATCTTGGATCCTGTGAGGAAGGATTTGAGCTTCTTCCATCCCATGTGGTAGGTCCAAGCTGGAGTGAATGACCTCAGAGTTCTTGGCCTCCGAAGGCACTCCAATTCCCCATGGTCTCTTTGGCAGTTGGGATGTAGTCCTTTCTGCCCATACTAATAGTCCTTGATGAGGATTTGGGAGTCTCCAGGGTTGGGATACAAGCCTCCTTCTGTCCCTTTGCTCCACTCTGGGGTTCCCCCCTGCTCTGTGCATATGACCTCCTGTTAAGAGGTTGTCAGGATCGCTCTTGATTCCTCCTGTATGTCTTTGTAGTTTTACTATTGTCTAATGCTGATTTGAATCTGTTGTCTTTAATTTACCTGTTATGTTCCTGATAGGTTATACTTCACGTCTTCCTCACACATTCTAAGGAGATGGAAGATTTCTCTGCTCTCCCGCCCCATTTCCAAGTAACATAGAGCCTTAAAAGTATATTAAATTTTACAATTTTTTGATGTAGATCATAAGCAGTCTGACTAACACTGATTGTTGGTTCATTGGTTACATCACAATATCTTTTGCATGAGATACAAGGCTTTTTGAGGTTGAAATAATATTACAGTTTACAGGTACTGTTTTTCAGATTGACATATTTCATGTTAAATTAAGGCAAACATGTATTATCTAACCTTTTGGGATTGTCTCATTTCCCTTAGCATAATGGTTTCCAGTTAGGCCTATTTGGCCACAAAGAGCTCCATTTTTTTTTTTTCTTTTTTTGTTTAATAGCTGAGTAGTAGTCCATAGAAGTCCACGGAGTAAATGAACCATAGCTTTTTTTTTTAAAGATTTATTTATTTTTATTACAAAGTCCAGATATACAGAGAGGAGGAGAGACAAAGAGGAAGATCTTCTGTCCAGTGGTTCACTCCCCAAGTGAGCACAACGGCCAGTGCTGCTCCAATCCAAAGTCAGGAGCCAGGAACTTCCTTCTGTGTCTCCCACACAGGTGCAGGGTCCCAAAGCATTGGGCCATCCTCGACTACTTTCCCCAGCCACAAGCAGGGAGCTGGATGGGAAGTGGAGCTGCCTGGATTAGAACCAGCACCCATATGGAATCCTGGCGCGTGTAAGGCGAGGACTTTAGCCATCAGGCCACGCCGCTGGGCCCAAACCATAGCTGTCTTATTCAGTCTTCTGTTAATGGGCATTTCGGTTGCTTCCAAATTTTTGCAATTATTGATTTTACACACGTGCAACAGTTTCATTGGGAATCCATCTTTTGTCTGGATGCAGGGCTGCATGTTCTATTGTACCCCCACGTCTGTATATGATAAACCCTAGTACTCTATCACTATACATTACCATAAGTGAGAAGCCATGAAATGAGCTCAACAACCAGTATGAGTTAGGACAGTCACATCAACAACAGCATCAACATCAAAAACGAATTGTAGCACCTTGAAAAAATAATGCGCCACTGAGTAACCCATACATGTGTGACAAAAACGAAACACAGAAGTCTCTTGGTAAAAATTATTCCATCGTATAGTTGATGAGCACATGATGAATTCAACTGGAGAAAAGAGATTATTTGGAAGGAACCAAACTGATGGTCACAACATCTGTGTGGAGGCCACTGCTGGATGTCTGGCTGGTGCTGGGAAGGGATTGCTGGAGCCTGGTTCACTGAAGCCTGGATCGCCAGGGTCCGAGTTGCTGCTTGTCGACTGCTGGTGGGTTTTTCAGTCCACTACAACACTGCTGTCCCATTGCCACAGCTTTCCTGTGTCCAGGGGGTCTCCAGGCACCCCTTGCTCACTGCTTGAGCCCTATTTTTCCCCTGTAATCTGCTGATTGTACTTCTCCATGTCTAAAGATTCTGGGTCTTATCAAACGTGTCTGTACTCTATGCCGCCATCTTGCCTTCCCCCCTCTTTACTATCTTTCTCCTACTCTCTCACTTTCTGCATCTCTAACTTTAAGGAAATAAATAATTTCTTTAAAAAAAAAAAGATTAAATAATCTCTTTGACATATACATAGTAAGTAAGTTTCTGGGATATTGTGTTTATTTTTAAACCTCATAAGCATTATATTAAAAAATATGTTTTTCCATATGCTTACCTACATGTCATTATCTTTTTTGATATTTCCTATGGCATAAGAAAAAAATCAATTTCAAAACAGTATATTCATTTATGACACTTTAAAAGCTAGTATGTACAGGTATGATTTGAATTGTCTGTTTCCATTTGTTTTCCTGTTGTAACCATCTTTCTATGAAGGACTACATTATGTATGGTCTCTGTATGTTGAAAATAATTCTGTTTGTCTATAAAATTTTATGCACAAAATTTCTGTTATGAGTTATTTTTCAGTCTTATAACATTATATCAATTATAACTCAGAAAAAAAGAATTTAATCAAATCCATTATTTCTTTTCATGATTTCTTGATTTAAATAATTTTGGAAATTTGATGCAGCAGCAAAATAAAATAACTTTCTAGTTTGGAGTACTTATCTCTCAAAAACGTTAATTTCAGAGATTTTTACAATGAGAAGTACTCTCAGAAACCATCAAAGAGGAATGGGACTTCATACAATTAATACCATTAAAATAACTGTCATTATACAAGTTACACAACATGGCATAGGAAGAATAATGTGGGATTGAGTGGTCTGTAAAGCCAGATTTTAAGCAACTTAACTTCTCTGAACCTTGATTTTCCCATCTGAGAAATGGGGATTATACAGCAAGCTCACCAAGCTGCAGTGGCAGCAGCTCATGAAGGTTTTGGCACAGAGCCTGATGCATAATTTCCACTGAGTGGCATAAGGTATTTACACTTGACAAGACAGAAATGGAAAAGACAGACTAGTCATAGCTGTTTTATTGGCAAAGCAGGTTAACTTTTATCCTTTATTTTCAAAATTGTCCACAATACTATGTTATTTCCATTTCAATTTAAAATGAAAAAATTGTCCTACGTATTGTACTTCCCAAGGAGCATGTCCTTAAGCCAATGAGTTTACCTTCCAAGGAGCAGATGAATGAGTGAGTCATGAGAAATGATTAGGGATAGAGATTATGTCTGGAGTTGCTAAGTGATGGCTGAGAAGACGCTAATAATTGAGTACAAAACTCTAACATGAGAAACACTGAATGGTCAGGAAGAATAACTTCATCGGATTTGGGACAAGATTAATTAGAAAAGCATAAAGAAGAGGGGGAGGGAATTAGCTTAAAAGGGAGCGAAAACTTTGACAGTAAAAGGTATTATACAAGAAAAATCTTCCAGGAAAAGTGATGAAAGCCCCTGAGATATTTAAAATAAGGTTGGCTGGAAACCAAGAAAATATATATGGCAGAGAACCACAGTGCTTTAATTTAATGTTCACTCCCATCTCTTATTTTATAGCTGCCTCAGTGGGGAGCAGGAGAAAAATGAAGGCCTCTGAATCATACTAGGTGACTAAAAAGTGGGTCCAAAAACCAAGTGTTTAAACATTTCTGCCATGTGTTGTTTCCACGACAAACAGAAAACTAACTAAAGCCTGCATGTGAAGTGACCCATGCTATGTGGTTAGGAATTCTAGGACAAAGCTGCCACAAAGCAAATGGGACAGGAATGAGGACACAGACTGTCAGCAAACTCCTGATGACTTAAAGGAAATTTGGATGCCAGCCAGATTCTAAATCAGATTGCTAGAACATACAAAGGGACTTAATCTAACCAGTTCCACTGAAAATAATGACTAGCTTCACTTAGTAGGTGTATCATTTGTATGAAGTACCAAAGCGATCTTGGTTCTTAACCCTGGGAGGGTTGTTACCAACATTTGAAAAAAAGAAAAATGAGGCTCAAAGAGATTAAGTCCTGTCCCAGGTGCAGTAAAGTCAGAACTAAAATGTGGATTTCAATGTAAATATTTTTCAAATCAGTGATATCTATATCATCTCAAAGTACAAAAACGGACTGACTCAGCATAGATCACACAGTCCAACTACAGAGCTCAGAGTGCACTGCAACTGGGCTTGCTTGTTCTCAGTCTCTGTCCTTAACTATGTTTTCTTGGGCCTCTGTTCCGTTCTTTTACTCACTCCTGTGATATGAAGTAAAGGAAGAAGAAAACTCTATTTTTGATGGCATAACCTAGAGATAAGAAGAAAGAGTCTATATATCTAAGTTTAAATCCACTGGTTCTATTGGCTGTTATATTTAATACCAAAACACATTAGAGCATTCAACTGGTTAATCCAATACCCTAATTTTTATGAATTTATTTCCTATGTAGTTCAGGTATGTATTATATAGTCTTGTGATGTAAAACAATCTCAATAGGAATCACAATGTGTATGTAAGACACTTACTACCTTACTTAACTTTGTATTAATACTTATGTTTGGAAGATTACTTCATGACTATTTTCAAGTCCAAGAGAATCTGTAAAAACACAAAATTTGTAGCATACATTATAAGCTATGAATCTGTTTGTGTCATCATCTATTATTATTTTCATTTTCCCTCAATAGTTTCCACTCTTTATGATGCATATTCCCCAATGTAATAAAGTTAGTTAATAGATAGACATGCTAAAATAAATAAATAACTTTGAACAATCAGGAGCAACATGAATGAAGATCTCTAGCAACTGAAAGCATTCAGGCCATCTTCATCTTACCAGAAATACCTTCTAAAATGCACATATTTTTAATTACACTTTTACTTGTACATTTTCAAGTGTCCTAGCAACTTTCATATCTTCTTGCTCCAATTATGTCTGGAGGAGAAAAATCTATATGGCTATGGACTTGAGGTAGCTATTCTTCTACATCCTACTAAACATTTTGTATAAGGCAAAGTCTTGAAAATGTGGTGTATACATAATATAGAATGTTACTCAGCCATAAAAAAGAACAGAATTCTAGCATCTGCCACAAAGTGGATGGAATTAGAGATCATCATGCTATGCAAGATAAGTCAGACACAGGAAAACAAATACCAATGCTTTCTCTAATACTTAGTAGTTATTTATGAATGTTATCTTTTCCAAATTATATACTTCACATAATAATTTTTTCTCCATTTGTGAATTCTGTCAAGAAACTCAAATATTGCATCTAAATATATTCACCCATGGCTAAAAAAAAGTGTGTGTGTGTGCATGCATGTGTGTGTGTGTGATGTTTACATATGAAGTCAATACGGCAAAATATTAAAAATTGTAAAATAGATGTGTGCTCACTGAATCTTCTTGATACTTTCCTCTTATTTGATTCATTTTAAAACAAAATCATTTTTAAATATTTATTAGAATGATCAGCCTTTAAGGACTTCTAAGGACCCCTTCTAAAATTTTAAGGAGAAAGAAATAATTGAAATGTAATCATGTCCCATTTAGTGCAATTTTAATCTCAGTAAAAACAGAAATGCTTGGCGACATTTGCAGGTGTGACCCTTAAGAACTCTTCCATGCTGGCCTTGGTCTGGGTTCTCTGTGATGCCGGTTGGCTGGAGGTGAAGATAACTCAGATCAGCCACCAAGCTGAGTTCAATGCATGCAAACCCAGATGAGTAGCTCTTTGAAATAATGTTGATGTTTTATTTTTCAGCTTTATTAAACCATGATTTATAAAATGTTTGATTATGATTAACACATAAAATGTGCTTTAATGGCTATAGAAATGTAAGATCATTATTTCCACAATCTCTCTTTTTTTTTTTTTCTTTCCTGTACCTGGGGTAAAGAGGGAGAGAAGGAGAGAAGCCACACCCAGCCTCTCAACTGCCTCCACATCCTGGGATGGGGGATGGCCACCTGATGCCAGCACAGGGTTCCCAATGTGAGACATGCTCTGAGGGTCATGATTAAGAGGTTTTGATAGTTCAACAGTTCTGAATTACTGCCGAACTTGCCATTCCAATCAATTCACAATGAAATCTCTCACTGGTTGATATAGACCATCTTAAAATCTCCATTTGCCCAAACATTCACTGCCAACACTTGGCTGGGATAATTGATCAATTTGTTCTGTCCTCTGTCATGGTACCATGTGTCATCTGCAGACTCCAATATACTGCATATCCTCCTTGTGCACCTGGATATGCTGTCTACTGCTCTGTCTAAACCACTGATGAAGCCCAGCTCTGACATTCGTACTCCACGGCCAGACCATGGAACCTGCAATTCACTCCATGGTTGGATTCTGAGTCCAGCGGTTCACTTGGAAGGTTTCCCAAAGAAACTTTGAGGTGACCCCAGATCTGATTCTTCTGTGTGCTTACCAATACAGGGTCTGTCACCCCAATCAGCTTAAGCACGTGCTGGTGGTTGCAATTGCTGAGTCAGTTCTATCTCTAGCCTTGTCTTCTACACAAACCAATGGATGTTGCAGTCCAGCCCAATCCTGTCCACCATACATTTGGCCCCAAGACAAAGCAATAGGAGCTACAGCCTACTCAGAAAAACCCACCATAACCCTCACCAGGCCCTGCCCTCTGTCCTGATTCTCATGTCTGCCAATATGTACAGCAGACTGATCCAGTCTGTCCCACACATCCCCTTCAGCTTTCATACATGCCAATGGGCATTGAAATTAGTTCAACCCAATCAGCCCCACTATCCAAATCACACATGTGCCAGCAGGTGCCACTCTGTCTAGCCATGTCTGCCCCAGTACTGATTCTCATGCTCACGAGTAGGTATGGCAACCTAGAGGGGTATGCCCAAAGTTTCCATACTGGCCCACTTCCAGATCTTGTATTTTCCAGGTGGTTCTACAGTTTGACTTGACAGAATTTGTCCCCTCTGCCAGCATCTACCAGCTGATGCTGAGGTAAAGCCCAACCAACCCACACTCTCTGACTTACACATGCATCAGTAGCAACAGTCAAACCAGCCTGGCTTTCCCCTGATCCAGATCACATGAGGCCAACAGCTGTTATATCCCTGCCAGGCCTGATCTGCCCCCATCCCAGCTCTCATGCTCACCAGTGAGAGTGGTGGTTCAGCAGGGGAGCCCCATATAGCCCCCCGTTGGGTTTCCCCCCAGTCCCCCCACTTTGGATTTCATGTGTGCTTGTTTAACACTGTAGCCCAGTCTGGCATGGGCCAACTCACCTCGGCATTTGCCAGTGGATGCTTCAGCCTGGCCAGGCCCAGTCTACCCCCAGTTCCAGCTTACATTAATGAGAAATACAGCCTAGCCCAGCCCAGCCCAGCCAGCCCCTAGACTTGGCCCTCATGTGAACTGATTTTTGCTGAGGCCACATCTAGCCTGACCCACACTCTATTCTGTTGCTCAGATTCGCCAGCAAGTGATATGAACTGGCCCAGCTTGGTTGGCCCCCAAAATAAGCCAAATATATGCAGTTGGGTACCATTACCTGGCCTAGTCTGGGCTGCTCCCTATTGTGGTTTCTGCACTCGCCTTTAGGGACTGTGTTTTGACAGAGAAGTTTCCCAAGCTTCTGCTCAGAACCTCTCCCAATACCAGATTTCGTGCATACCAGTGAGTTCGTGGGTCAGCTCTACTTAGTCCACCTCCTATCCTAGTAGGAACAGCAGTCTTCCATAACCGACATTCACCCATTCCAGTTCTTGCTGTTGGGTGCTACATCGCAGCCAAGCCTGTTTCACACCCTGTTTTACAACTCACACATGGCTCAGCAGGGGCAGAGACTTAGCCAAGCTCGGCCTACACCCACCCTGGTTCTCACGAACACTAGTGGGTGCTGGAATCTAACCCAATCTGGCACACCACAGTTTCAGTCCACACTTGTGCCAAGGGAAACTGAAGCCATTTCCAGACCAGACATCAGCCGCCATTCCAGCTCTTGCAGTTACCAGTGGGAACCACAACCCAGCCAGGGTGTTGCCTTTGCTCCCCCACCAGGCTTGTTTAAAATTTCAGATTTTGCACATGCCAGTGGTTGCTCTGACCCAGCTAAGCCTCTCACGTACCTTGACCTTTGCCTTGGATGCTGTAGCCTGGAGTGACCTGGCCTGCCCTCAGTCCCAACTCTTACTGGCAGATGCTGCAACCTGGTCCTGCAGTCTGATCCTATCCCTGGCTCATGCAAACCAGTAGGTGTGCTAGCCAGGCTCGGCATCACCTGCATTCCAGCCTCATTTCTGCATATGCTGGTGACATTAGGTTTGCTCAGCCTTGCCAGGTCCACCCCCTTCCAAAACCAGCCCACACACTGGCCAACGGATGGAGCTACTTTGCCTAGCCTGCCCAACCCCCAGGCCTGAGTCATGTGCTCACCAGTGGCTCATCTCCAGACCCAGATCTCATGCAGGCCAGTGGGTGCTAGGCCTTTGCCCAGAATAGGTTGTCCCTCCTTTATGACCTTTGGATGAGCTGGTGAATGTTGCATTTTGGTCCACCCTGCACCCTATTTTATGATGTACATGCAGATGCTGTAGCCTGGACCTGCCCAGCCTATTCTCTTTCCCAGTACCCATGAGTGTTGCTGGATTCTATGGTCACACCTAGCTCAGCCCATCACAACTCCAACTCTTGAGCTAACCAGCAGGACTTGTGTTTCCACAGAGTTGGGCCCTCACAATCTACCCCCAGGCCTGGTTCTTTTGCATGCTGGTTAATGTCATGGCCCTGCCTAATGTGACCCATCCCCTGTTCCTGTACTCAGTCAGGTACAGAAATCTAGTCCTGCTATACAGACCCTCAGCCCTAGCTTTCACATTGACTGTCATATGGTGGTCCAGAATGTTCCATGTTGACAAGCCAATCTCATGACTCCCGTGTGGGCAGGTGATTGGTCTGACCCATACAGAACTTCTGGTCTCTCCCCTTCAAACCACCAGGTCTCAGTCCCCTCATTTACCTGCAAGTAAAGTGGCCCTGTTGTTAGGAGTTCCTCAGGATTTATTCATCACTTACAGGGACGATGACCTTATCCATGGATGTCCTTCTACAAACCCATGTCCCCAGAGCTCATCTTCGGAGCCAGCAGGCAGAGCGTGGCGCCGATTGCTGCTCTGGTCACCAAGATAGCCCCAGCCATTCTGAAGCAGCCAGGTTAGGCCACATCCCCCAACCAACCAGAAGTGGCTGATAAGGGGTCTGTTTGTGCTCCCAGCCCTCCAAGCCCTCCAGGCATAAGCCAACATGGCCCCAGCCTCCCTGAAGCAACCAGGCTAGGTCAAAACCAGCATACCTTATGCAATAATTTGTAAAATCAAGCTAGCTGGCATATTCATCAGCTGACAGGTACCCTTTTTTAAGTGAAAATATTGAACATCTCTAGCACAATTTCAAGTATTTTCAGGGGCTGAGAGGGAGGGATGTGAGAATTTGGTCAAAGAGCAAACTTTCTACTTTAAGATGAATTAAGTTTCAGAATCTTACTGTACAGCATAATGACTGTAATTGTGATGGGGGAAGCAGGAGGGGTGAGTCCCTACACCTACAGAAGCACATTGTATAATACAGTTTTTAAAAAATTAAAAAATGAAGATACATTAATCACAAAGTAAAAGGGGGGTATTGGAAATATCTATTTGTGAAAGCAACTTGCATCTATCTAATTTTGTGGAACAATACATTTTTTTTCCTTAACTGTTTTTCAGGAAAATGTTGAACAGTGAAATTAAAAGTGGCTCATTTTTCCTTTCCCAATAATTGAATTCTTTGCAAAGAGCTTGTAGTATGCTCGCTCTGTAAGCAAATCAACAGAAATATCCACATACGCACTTACTTTTGGAGGAAGTTTTGTTTTCACCTCACCTCTGTGTTTATTTTCAACAATGTTTTATTTCAGGTTCCCGCAACCCCAATGTCAGTAGCCTTACAATGACCCTCTGCAACAAATAACCCTATCAACAAACTTCTGCACTATCTCTGTTCACACCCTAGTAATTTAACTATTCATCTTTTCTCGAGTCCTTATAAAGGAATTAATTATTTATAGTGTGTTAGACATTTGATGAGAGATTAATTATACAAATGACAACTATAAATTTTAACAGCTGGTATATATTTTGCCTTTAGTATAGGCTAAGCAATATTCTATGTGCTTCATATGCATTCTTTCAATTAGCCATTGTCATTCCCAGGAGGATAAAAGGAGTTAGAAATATCACCAATTCATAAAGAGACATTGAAACTGAAGCAATTTTAAAGGATTCCTTTATTTATTTGAAAGTCAGAGCTACACAGAGTACAGTGACAGAAAAAAAGAGAGGCCTTGTGTTTGCTGGTTCACTTCCCAAATGATCACAACCATTAGGGATGGCGAGGCCAAAACTAAAAGCCTGGAGCTTCTTCCATGTGTGGCAGGTGCCCAATCACTCAGGTTGTTCTCCTTTGCTTTCCCAGACCATTAACAGGGAGCTGAATTGAAAATGGAGCAGCCAGTGCCCAAATGGGTGCCAGTGTAGGAGGCAGTTGGTTTACCTGCTATGCTACAATGCTGGTCCCAGCTGAAGCAGCTTTAATTTGCAGAGCAGATGGTTTACACATAACAAAAGCAACATTTGAATACAAATTGTAACCCATGTTTTTAACTTAAATTATATGGACACATTGATTCAATCATTGATTTTTTTTTCATTGTTCAATAGAAAAAAAGAAAGAACTAATAAAATCTATCAGGAGGTGTTGAAGTGCATATCTCTGTTTTGGTCACTAAATGTGTATTGGAACATCCAACCTATTCTGAATCTTGGGCTAGTTGCTGGCTTATGAACAGGAATACATTCTCTGTCTTCATGGAGTATAAGGATGATACACAAATTCAACACATGTTACATTAAAATTCTAGGCAAGAATGAGTGCTATCAAGGAAAATAAAGCAAGGTAAGGAGACAGACAGCAATGGGATCAATCTGCTTAGCAGAAGTTGCCCCACTTGGAGACCTATAGCTTCTCAGTGACTACAAATACACAGAAAAATGTTTTAAGCAGCGAAAATTCAAGGCCAAAAGCATTCAGGGAGGAACGTGCTCAGATCGTTGGAAAATAATGTTACACACTGAGGGAGGGAAAGCCAACTCTGGATATTGTTCTTGTTCGGATGGAAAGTCTTTGCAGGTTTCCAGGTTTCCAAGCCAAAAATGATGTAACTTGATTCTGTGTGTGCAGATGTGTGAAGTCATAAGTAACATAAAACACACTGCCTTAACCATTTCCAAGTGGACAGTTCAGTGCCATTAAGTACATTTGCACTATGTAACACCACCAGCATCCATCTCTAAAACTTTTCCATCTATGCAAACTAAAATTCTACCTCCATTAAGCACACACTCGCCACTTATCTACACCCCTAGTCCAACTCTTCTGCCTTATGACTCTACAAGTTTGATGAATCCACACATTCTGTATCCACTTTACTCCTTCAACATGATCTTTTCAAGGTTCATCAATGTTGTAACATGTCAAAATTAAGTTCTTTTGTGGCTTAGTTATACTCCACTGTATGTATAGTTCACATTTTGCTTACCTGTTGAGTTCAATGAAATCTGTTATCAAAATTAATTTCATTTGTCAATTTTCATTTTTTAAAAAATGACTTTCAATGAAAAATGACACTGGTGACTCATGTTTGTAGCTTGTAGTATTTGTCTCTTAGTGCTGATTCAGATTCTTACACATGTATGGAAAAGCCTATATAAAAGCACCTTAAGAAATTTTAATGTTGGGCCCGGCATGATAGAGCAGTGGTTAAAGTCCTCACCTTGCACGTGCCCAGGATCCCGTATGGACGCCGATTCTAATCCCAGCAGATTAGAACCCTGTACCCATGTGGGAGACCTGGAAGAGCTCCTGACTCCTGGCTTCGGATTGGCTCAGCTTCAGCCGTTGCAGTCACTTGGGGAGTAAACCATCTCCCTGTCTCTCCTCCTCTCATATATCCACTTTTCCAATAAAAATAAATAAATCTTTACAAAAAAATTTAATAGTATTATAAGGAAATAGAATATTGTCAACTGTAAGAAATCAAAGAAAAAGCTTTATCTAACAATTGATTCAAAACTCTTGAGAGACAACATTTTTGCATGGAGTCTAAATGATTTGATAGACAAAGAAATCATTTCTTGTAGTGGATTGTTCACCAAAGACTTACTGAAATCAAATCAACAGTTCATTCGCTAAGGAGGGTGGAGAAGCCTGGTGGGAAATAGAAACCCTTTGCTCATGGCCAGCCTGGGGAGGATTAGAATGTCATTCTAATGTAAAATGAAACTTTGATACTTTCTGTAAAAATGTTAGGCTACCTAACAACAGAAAGATGCCTTCCTGTCACCCCTCCTGGTGGCAGCTTTGGTGAACATATCTGTTACAAAGCCTGTCATTCAGAGAACCAAAGGCAAAGAGGAAGAAGACCTGCAGCGTCTCCCGTATGGCAGGCAGCCCACACTGGGCCTTGGTGCACACAAGAGCAGTATTGATAGGCATGCTGTCAGTGCCGGCTTGCCTAAGAGACAGGGAAGGGGCAGGGCCGAGTGCCCATAAAAATGACATTGGTCCCTGCTTTTCCTTCCTGAAGTCTAATTTCTCAGCTCTACAGAGACCTCACATGGTAGGAATTCAGCATCAATGGGTCTTTCCTCATGAATACATTTATTCTTCTCTTTCCCGGAGCCCACACTTGATAGTGAGAAGCAGGAAATTTGCTGCACTTGTATGCCCCATGCAAACACGGTCCCGTGTGAAGTGCTAGCATTCGTGTCCCTCAAAATGTGAGCTCTTCTTCATGGTTTTTCTCACTTCTTGCACACAAATTAGGGATGAAGTCCCATTGGCTAGCTTTATAACTCTCTAGACAGTCAAAATACACAGATGAGAAGAGTGAAGACTTTAAGATAATTCCAAGAGCAAAAATAAAATACACCGTAATGATCAAACCAATAGTTTATAATACAAAGGCTAGGGATGGGTCCGGAGTAAGATGTGGCTGTTAAATTAAGTATGATAAACCAGGACGTTACAGTTTCAGGTGGGGAAATTGATGAGAAGATCAAAGTTTGAGATCCCCTCACGGGCTTACACACTGCAACACACGTGCTGACATTAGATAGTGGATAGCGGGTGCCTAGGAAAACATGGGTTGTGGGAAAGTAGATTTTCACCTTCAGTCTACATTTTCTGGAGCTCAGAGGAAGAACAACAGTGGAACTCTGCCAAGGAAAGAGGGGGAGAAAGAGCGAGAAGTTCGTTTCAGTAAGATCCATCCTCTTTGACCCAGATCCATTCCCATTTCTCCCAAAAGGTGAGCACAAATTTAATTTCATTGAAATTTTTATATACATCTCTGTAGATTTAGGAGCAATTAGAGTTTCTGTCACATTTTCAGTGTGTGGGTAGAAGGCAAAACTGAAGATCTGTCTAAATTTACTGACCCTTGCAAATGTTATATAATTCAGTTAGGACAAAATAATGTATGTGCATTTCATCCACTTTACACCCAAGTATCAAGTCCATGGAAACTCCAATTCAATAAATATGCACAGAAACAGACATCGATCCTGTCATCAAGGCAGACACTTGCTGTTAAAATATGCAATAATAACCACCCTCCCTTCTTCTCCCCCTTCCTCCCCTGCCTTCTTTTCCCTTCTTTTCAATCCAAGGTTTATTCTGCAAACATTTATTGGACACCTAATATCCTTTGCATAACCACTGCCAGACAGATCCTTTCAGAACAGAGACTGATTTACATTTTGTTTTCACATCCAAAAAATTGCCAAAAGTTGGACAAACTTGGGATGAAGACACAGAGCCCAGTCTGCAGGCTTGGGCGTCCCGGCACCTGCCAGCTGTGAGTCCCCGGAATTGAGGACATCGTGTTTTCAATTTCCTTCAATAAAGCAAGGAATCTGGCAATTGGCTGGCCTGCTTCAGCTAAACAGAAAGGACAATTTGAGAAAGATCATAGTTCAGGCCCAGTCAGACGGAAAGGATTGAAAGCGAAGCTGGCCGCTGTGTTTCCCCAGCGCAGCGCGCTGTCGCCGTTTGACTGACAAACTGACTTTTTTGAGGTGCTCATGCCCGTTTCAGTCAGAGTTTATTGAAGGTGATTTTGATCTTCTCCATGAGGCCACAGCAGTGGCCATGCCATCTGTCACCTTGATTGCATCGTGGATTCTCTGGAGAGCGCGCCATGGCTCCTGATCATTTACAGATTGCGCAGCTCTCCCCTCCATAAGGACCACATGCGCGGAGCCAGATGGTGAACATACACGCTTATTATAAGTCTTTATCTCCGTGCAGGAAGGAGAGGAACCATTAGGTCTCCCTCAGGAGCCCTGCTCCTCTCTACCCTCATGCTGCTCCTCAACAAATACAGTCTTCTTCAGCTGTCATCGGCCTATCCTCAGAAAATTAAAAAAATAAACAGTGATTCCATCAGCCGAGGAGGCCGGAAACCAGGATGAAGTGGCAGAGCAGTTCCCCTGGCCTTGCCTGGTTTTCTTTCCTGTAACCCCTGCCCTGCTGACTGTCAGCTCTAAGTAAAAACAGGTTCCTTGGAAAATGCATCATTAACAGGGTGATTTTTGAGAACTGCCTGCTAGGATATACAGCCACAGGATCCTGGGCTTTGTTACTGATGTCATGGCTTCAGTGGGGTTGACCTTGTTCATTCCTTTATTTTTCCATCTAAGGATTTTTTGTTCCTTTTATCTATTTGGAAACTACATTATTTCAGGTTCTTGGTTTTTTGTTGTTGTTGTTGTTGTTTGTTTGTTTGTCTGTTATTCTCTGAAATAACATTATAAGGGTAACCCACATATGTGTCACAGCATAAATGTCCTGGGAAGAACCTGAGACTGTTGACCGCAAGCAAGAATGGAAAGCGTGCAGGACAGTGCAACTTTCCTGTCCCTGAATCTCCAGTGGGAGAAGAGACAGAACAGGAGCTGGGTGGTAGAGCAGAGGAGCACAGCTCCAAGCACAAATAAGCAGTTGGGGACTGCCTCTAAAATCACCTGTTCTTTCCAAGCCACCGCACAGCTCATTATCCAGGACTAGTAAGGTGTCTGTAAGAATCCAAAGTGGAACTGTCCCATGTGGAAAAACTCACCCGCTCAGAATGAATACATTTTAGTTGTAAAGGAAGTGATTTTCAACTTTCATTTTGTTTTTTAAGGTCTCATTTAGTTAAGTAAAGCAGATACATGTCAAATTCACATTTTGCTTTTTAAATGTGAGTGCTCCACCAAAATTGAGACATAGGTCATTTTCAGAGCTCCAGCTGATTCACAAGCCCACCTCTTCTGCCTCCACACCCTTCTAAATTAATAATACATCCAAGGCTAAACATCTCTTCTCTTTTCCTCTAACAAGCACACACACACACCCCTTGCTATGTGGGAACATCCCCACCAGGGAACAGCTGTCTGTAGAAACCAGGGAACAGTTCCCATTGACCCATCACCTTAAATTCCTGTCTACCTGGGACACTCATTTAGAATAACTACTATGTTAACCCAAAGATGGCAGTCACCTAAATCCAAAGCTTTACTGGAACCCCGAGCCTGAGTGATGCTAGAACCTGCGAAGATGACCACACTGTCCCTTCCAGTTTGGGTTATAAGGGCATGGGAGTTTTCTACCGATGAAATACCTAGGTTGCATCTTCTTACACACCGTTTGGCAAGGACCTGACTCTTCCAGAAGTAGCAATCTTAGTTGAAGTGCGGGATCGCCACTCCAGAATAGTTATGAGAGACATAACCAAGACAAATGCCAGTGGGAACACATGCAGCTGAATAGATGTCTGCTCTCTCCACATTTTCTCAAAAAGTTACCCAGTCTTCTGTAAGTTTTGTTCACACACAAGGAATTTTTGTAGTAGATATTTCATAGCCAAACTCATTTTTTAAAACGAAACTTCATTAAAATCTGTATCTTCCATGGTAGCACTGCTTTGTTTACATTTTCAGTGAAGCAAAACCACCACAGAATAGAGCAACTAACAAATATTTTAAAGTAAGAAGCTCGGTTTGATTTTAATACAGCAGTGTTCAGAGCAGAGATTTATGGAAAACCCATAATCTTGGAGTCTTTTTTTCTTTTTAAGATTTTGCCTCATTTATTTGAAAGGCATAATGACAGAGATAAAAACAGAGATAATCTCCTGTCTGTTAATTCACTCTCCAAATGGCCACCCACGGAGGGGCTAAGCCAGGCTGCATCCAGAAACCTGGAACGCCATCCCAATCCCCCATGTGGGAGTCAGGGACCCAATCATTTGGGCCATCTTCTGCTACATGAGCAAGAAATTGGATTGGAAGTGTAGCACTCAGTGCTTGAACCAGTGCTCTGGTATGGTCACCAGTGCTACAGACAGTGGCTTAACTCACACATGCCACAAAACAGGCCTCATTTTCTTTCTTTTCTTCTTTGCCTTACTTTGGGCCATAAGGGAAGTGAGTTCCAAGTACTGTGTAAAGGTATGGGGTGGAGCAGAAAATCAAAACTGTGCCCACTCCACTGCTAGCAACCACCTCCTCTACCTACATTCCACAACAGGTGTCTGCCATTTCATGTCCTGCACTTTCAGTTATGGCCAATAGCAATTTGAAAGCAGTAACTAGAAAATTCCTAAGTTTCAAATTGTCCAGAAGTATGACAAAATCCAGCACTGTCATACCTGATATGAATCTTCCCTGTGTCTCTTTTATCTACATTGTACACACTACCTCTTTATTGGTCATCTGGTAGCTGCCTGAGTCCCAGATGGGCAATGTTCTCTAGTAATCCTAATTTTGTTTAATAGTGGCCTCCAAATGCAAACAAAGTATAGTATATTATCATAACTGTTATTTTTTTTTTTTTGCTGATTATTGCTAACACTAATCAGCGTTCCTTAGCTTACAAATTAAAGTTTTCATAAGGATTTATGTGCAAAAACATAATATATAAGAATTACTAGATATTTTCTACTTCTATTCAGGGCCTTGGGATGTACCTACCCCCTGTGGATAAGGGAGACCACAGTATCTGATGGGTTTTTATGCTCACTGTACTTGAGATATCCTGCAAATGATATTTTAAGAAACAAAGAAAAACAAATAATCATTCCTTCGACATCAACTGCTAGTCCCCGAACATGAGCCTTTTTGAATTCTACCTAAGCGCACAGATTTTTAAAATATCAGCATTGTCCCCACTGTATATCATTTTTCCACCTAGCACAGATAGGAATCAGTTTGGGATTAGCTCTACCAAGATAAACAGACGATCCTGACCTTTGTATCTTAGCTTCACATTAGCCTGTTCTTTTAGAGCAAAAACAGAAAGGAGGCATGCCTAGAAAAAAAAAAAAAAAAAGAAAGAAAAAACATTCCATATAGCAATCTTCTAAAAAAATAAAGGATGCATGATAACCAGATAAAGTGCATTTCCTTCAATCTAAAAATGGGAACCTGAAAATGGGAAAGCAAACTGGGCTGGGCTTGAGCACTTAGTATTATTAAGCCCCTTTAACATGCATGAAGGTTTCCTGGCCTCTCCTTGGGGAGTAGATAATTCTACTCATATGAGATGTTGAATATCTTTTCTTTCCATTTTTTAATTTTCTTTATTAGCAGTAGTATTTATTATCTTCCATGGTATGGTTTTGTGGTATAGGGACTCCCCCCTCCACCTGACCCTCCTCCTTCCTTATTCTCCCACCCCTTACTGTTTTCCCCTATATTATTAGCAACTGTTACAAGCCCAACATTCTGCTATTTATGTGTATTATGGCATTGTAGGTATAGACAATGGCAGAAAATACAGCATCGTACTCTAAGGGCTTTTTAAAATTAACTTTTTATTTTTAACATTGCATGCATAGTTGAGAGGGGTGCATGCCCATGTGGGTTTCTGATTAGGGTAGGGAACATTGAGGCATGGAGGAAAGTGAGTGGGACAAAGGTTTCAATTTTTCTTTCTCCTATGTCCACATAGGGGGAACTAGAGGAGACCACTCCTTGCTGTCACACTATATCAGCACCCAGAGATGAGGGACAGTTACTTGACGACACCTAAAGAGTGTTGTGAGGATGTTACTTGACTGCTTTTGATATTTCTTAGTCATCATTGGTTTTACTGCCTCAGCATTGAGAAAATCTTTCCAACATCTAATGGCTAACCAAGTGCACCTTAGTGCATCCACAGGTCCAAGAACAAGTTGCAAAGCTTGGTCAGGTGAGTGGTGCAACCTGTGCTTTCTGTTTTTAAATATTTCTTTAATTTATTCTAAAAGTAGAATTAGAGAGGGACAGACAGAATTTCACTGTTTCATTCCCCAAATGCGAAGACTGAAGCTACAAGCTTCATCCAGGTCTCTTCAGTGAGTATACAGGCCCCAGTGCTTTGGTCATCTACTTTTTTTTCCAGGTGCATTAGCCAAGAGCTAGATCAGAAGAGGAGCAGCCAGGACTTGAAATGGCAGGGGAGTCAGAGGTGGCTTAACCTACTATATGACAATGCTGGCCTAGAGAATCCTGATTTTTAATTCTGTTTTTGCCCCCTCATGTGATGCCAAGATATGAAACTTAGTGCAGTGCTCCCTCGGCTCTGAACAAGGTATCTAGGTTCAGAGAAAGTTCAAGGGGCACTGAATCTCATTGGTGTTTATTTGCAATCTTTTTACTTGGCTCTGCATTTGAGCACATCACTTACTTGGTTCCAGCTTCCGATTCTCTGCCAATGAACAGAACAATACCAATCTCCCAAGTGAGGATTAACTTTAATAAATGAGAAAACATCTCACATACATCTGACATGGACTAAGCCTCTGAAGTATGCTGAACGTGAAATTAAATCTGAACAAATGTCACCATTTCCGATAAAAGATAATACTGCAAACGTACGTGCAATGCAATCATTATTATTAGGTTTCAGTGGAGAAACCACATTTTGTAAAGAGCACAGCAGCAAATGCATGCTTGATAGCAGATAAAAGGGCATAGAAATGAAGAATCAAGGCCATGAGCTCAGCTAGTTGTGTGATCTTTTGCATGTTACACAAAATCATGATATTTCACCTTCTCCACCTTAAAAACACGGGCTCATCACAAAGACCCTATCTTACAGGTTGGCAGAATTAAATAAGATAAAACAGTAACATGCATCATAAATTATAATCTCAAAACCGTTAGCTTCCCTTGTGAGTGCACTGAAGGCTGAAAATAACAGCTCATGATTTCATCCTTTACCAGTTTTTGGCTCAGGTGTAGCAATAAAATCACATTGGTACTTTAAAGCACAGGCAACTGACCAGAATTCATGGTTCACTTTTATTTGTTGGTTTGGGCTTTCACTGCTTCCTAGTTTACAACCATTGTTTACTTTATTTCATTACTGCAAATCATAGCTATAAACTTAGTAAACTGTGTCACAAAGCACACATACACACACACTTGCCCTTGCTCTCACAGGGTGGGTGTAGCTGTGTCTATGCAGATCCACAATTTTAGTGGGATAACACCTGCACTTAAAACAGGAAAAGAAATAACATGGTCTTTGGCTCAAAGTTGAAAAGTTTTGGAAGGTTTGGATAGTGGTCCCAATCCTGCCATTTAACATGCAACAAAACACATATTATCTCTTTATCACTGTAAGATAAGTATTGAATTTCCTTTAGTTTCATGAGGTTTTTGTAAATATTGGATGTAGGAAAGGCTTTGAAATATGTACTAAGTATCCAATATTGATGCTATATGTAACAGACAGCCTCATTACCAGGCAAATATTGGTGAGAAATGTAAAAAGATTAAAAGATATTCTTGTAACAAATATGTAATGTCTGGAAATAAATTAGATTCTAGTTACAAAGCAAGAGCAGAAAAGCTGCTGAATCATGAATGAGAAAGCCAGCTTGGAGATGTAAACTGCTCCCGGGTCTCAGGAGTTCTCGCATCAGATGATCCTGCTTAACAGAGTGGACAACGAGGACACTCACTTTAATTTTGCTTCTTCTGATCTTGGAGAATATTTCCAATATTACAATTTCTATCTCCTAAATGGCATAAGACCCAAATAAAAGTAAATCCAACCAAATCTGCTTAACTCAGACTGCTTTAAAATAAGAGTTCATACAATAGGACAGTTGGTCCCAATCCTGGTTTAATATATCTGCAATACAAAGGGTTTTTGCTGCCTCCTGTTTCTGTAGGAAAAAAAGAAGAAGAACAAGAAAAAGAAGTTTACTAAAATAATGAATGTGAACTAGAATTTAAGCTCATAATAAAAATGGAGAAAAAAATAATTAAGAAATAACAATAAATCAGTCTTTTCAGGGTATGGTTTACTCTTGCACTAAAATTTCAATGGATAATGTCCAAATTTCAAAGGTGATATAGCATGAATGTAAAAAATGAAATTAATTATGATATGGCATGAATGTAAAAAGCTCTGGAGGTCTTTTAAAGAATGTTATACAAATAAGGCCATTTTGAATATATCTTTTTATTTATTGTTACTATGATTTTCCATGATACAGTTTTGCAAGCTAAAAGTAATTTTAAACAACCTCCAATGCACAAAGTAGTTCAATCTAAATGCCATTAGGCAGTAGAAGCACAGGACTCTTTTTACTCACTGACAGTAGATAAGCAGGCATTAGAAGCAAATTGATAATGGTTACCTGATGTTGAATATTACTAGTATAAGTAATATGTCGGAATGTATAAAAAATACATGTATACATTTGTATACACATAATGTGTGCACATATGTGTGTGTGTGTGTTCGAGCCAAATTCAACCACAGCCAGCAGCCACACATCTCATCTTGTGAATGGCATTGGATATCTTGTTCGAAATCTCTGATTAATCTGATTAAGCTGGAGAGTGAATAATCCTTTAATCCTCTCAAGAATACAGTTTATGTCTGCTGAGTGTCAAATTTAAGACTGGCAAGCTGTAAATACTGAAATTTATAGTGAAAGGAAGGAGGAAATAGGCAGTCAACCACCCAAAGTCAAACTGTGTCATTTCTTTCCCAGAGTCTGTCTTCTGTGGGTGACCTTCTCAGCCGAAACAGAATGAGAAGCATTAGGGAAAAATTATCCATCATCCTCTGGAGGAAGCTCCCTGGCAGCGCACGCATCAGTCACTGAGGACCGATCTGCTAGCACGTGCTTCCCTTTTGCCAACCAGTTTAATTATAAATTAATGGATACTGCCTTTTGCTTCTCATTTCAGTTTGGAGCAGAAATAGTTTAAACCAGCTATTGTTGATTTTATAATTAAAAATGATCTCAGCAGCTAAGATTTACCATATTTATTGATTTGGGTTTTTTTTTTTTTTTGAAGAATCACAAAAGCAAGGAAATGAACAAACAAAATCCAGTCAGAGGCTTTGCTTTAGAAAACGCTATTGCACTTAGACTGGGAACCGTGACCTAGTTAACCACACTGAGGAGCCTTAATGCGGCTTCATCACTGTGCACCAAATTTGAAGAATAGCAATAAGATCAGGTAACGTGACAAAAGTGAACTGGGGGGTGGGGTAGTGGTGAATATTTTTCTGCATGTGGGAAATACAAAGCTAAAAGAAAATTCCTTTCAAGCCAACTGCCTGCTTTCTCGGGCATCTGATCCTTTAGTTTCAGCTTAAAAGAAAAATGGCCCCATCATTCCAATCAGCAGTTTGTAATGTCTATATCCAAAATGCTCTGAAATGCCCTTCCTGTTAGTTGATGGAGAAAATCATCCTCTTCGACTAAGATCCTTGACTAATACCTGTCGGAAGGGCACGACTGCAAGAGGTTAGTTTACTCTCAATGACTTTTTCATCTCCTCTGTGACAGCAGTCAGAGGCATGTGGATAAACTAAAGAACTAGCCAATGCTTAAAAGCTGAAAGTCTGCATTATCCTTGGATGTGAGGAAATGAAGCAAAGGAGAATGCTTTCCTAGCCTGAGTAGAGCCCCAGCACCATTGCCATAGTCTAGAAAGTGAGGTCAAGACAAGATCAGAGGTCCAGGCATGATAGCCTAGCAGGTAAAATCCTTGTCTTGCAAGTGCCAGGGTCTCATATGCGCACCTGTTCTAGTCCCAGCAGCTCCACTTCCAATACAACTCTCTGCTTGTGGCCTGGGAAAGCAGTCAAAGCCTTGGGACACTACACCCATGCAGGAGACCCAGAAGAAGCTTCTGGTTTATGGGGGCGAATAGGCTCAGTTGCAGCCTTTGCAGCCATTTGGGGAGTAAATCATCAGATGGAAGATCTTCCTCTCTGTCTCTCCTTCTCTCTGTATATATGACTTTCTAATAAAAATAAATATTTTTTTAAAGGCAAGTTCAGAGCAATCTCTTCTTTGCTTTGCAGGTTGTATTGCATTCTCTGCATTTTTACGGTTCTACTGAAGTCTGCAGAAACTGTATACCCAGCAACCAGACCATGAAGGAAGGGCTTGGGAGAACCACTCTCCCAAATCCTCCTGCTTACCTGGGTGGAAATGCTGCTTTCCATGTCTGCCCCAAACGTATGGAGGTCATTTGAGGCGTGAAGAGCTTTTGCTCCCACCCATCCAACCACCCCTGGCCTGGGTCTATTAGCCTCTACAAGGAAGGTTTCAGCGGTGCTCACTCGAGTGTCTTCCTCTAACATTCATACATTAGGCGCAATCTAGTATTTTCTGTCCTTTATTTTTAATCAGGCTGGCAAATGTCTCACATCTGGCCCACATAGCTTCAATTCTGCCTTCCCCTGCACATAGCAGTAATGGCTTCTGTAATTGTTATCCCCTGGATGTTAAGACTTACATTGTTTTTAGCCGCATTCACCTCTCACAGTGAGCTTTCCTCCTACATCTTCTCCTGGGGAACATCTCCTACCTGATTTTGGAGAGCAGGTCCTTGTTGAGCCCTGAGGACCAAGGCCTCATTACAAGCTTCTTGGTTAAGAATGACTTGAAGCCAGGAGAGAAGGGTGAGGATTTCCTGCAGAATTTTCTAAAGCTTTAGAGACCTGACCAAGCAAACTGTGAATAATTTGCAACCACCTCCATGAAGGAGTTGCAAGCCAGAGCGGGGAATGTGTGGAGATGCATCCCAACATTGGTAACAAACTGTGAAATGGCCTCATTTTGCCTTCATTCAAGGAGTGAGAGCTCTCCTACAACCCCAAAGAATTGTGCACACTGTAAGATCATTTTTGAAATTGTTTCACAATGAATTCCATTATGAATAAATATCTATAGATGTTTACACAAGCAAATGTTTGGTACAGTGATTAAGACTCTATTAAGGGCCCAGCGCAGTAGCCTAGTGGCTAAAATCCTCACCTTGCATTCGCTGGGGTCCATATGGGCATCGGTTCACATCCCAGCAGCTTTGCTTCCCATCCAGTTCCCTGTTTGTGACCTGGGAAAGCCCAAAGCTTCAGAACCCTGCACCAACATGGGAGACCTGGAAGGAGCTCCTGGCTCCTGGATTCAGACCAGCTCTACTCCTGTCATTGCGGCCACCTGGGAAGTGAATCAATGGACATAAGACCTTGCTCTCTGTATCTCCTCCTCTCTGTACACCTGCCTTTCCAATAAAAATAGATAAATATTTTTTAAAAGACTCTGTAAAGATACTAAGATATTGAAGTTCCTGAGTTCAAGTGCCAGGTCCATTCCCAAATCCAGCATTCTGCTAATGCCAACTCTGGGAAGCAATGTGGATGACTCAATTAATTAGATTCCTACCACCAACTTGGGCGATCCTGACTGAGCTCCTAGCGCTTGGCTAGTTGCCAGCCAGGGGCCAGAGCATGCATGTAGGGAATCAACGGGAGGGACTTCGTTCTCCCTCTGTCTCTCCAATAAATGAACAAATGTCAGGGAGAAAAAAGAATGCACATAAAATTGTGTCATTATAATTTTGTTTTTCTGACTGTAAATATCCTCTAATACACTGTCTTCAGACTCTGTTCCTCACCTCATATTTACTACCATTCACATTAATGAATAGCAACCACACTCTTTGTCTCCACAAACAGCACTGCACTTCCATGGCACATTCCTGTGAGGTCCACGCTGTAATGCATACGTCTTGCCAAAGAGCAATTAAAGTTACACAATCCATATGCAGTTCATTTATTTTTTTTCAAAAGGATCCATTTGCTTATTTGGAAGTAACTCTGTAATTCTTCACATAGAGAGAGACACTAGATCTCTTCTCTCCACTGATTGACTCCCCAGTGGCCTCAATGCCAGGCTGGGCCAGGCTAGATATAAGCCAGGAGAAAAAAGTTTCCTCCAGGTCTCCCAAATTGGTGGCAATAGGCCAAAGGCTTGGGCCATCTTCCTTCCACTGGGTTTCCCAGGATCTTAGTAAGGGAGCTGTATCAGAAGTGAAAAAGCTGGGACTCAGAGTGGCACCCTTATGGGATTCCTATATAGGAGACAGTGGCTGAACCTGCTGTGCCGTAACACCCATTTGTTGGCATTCAGAAGCCAAGCGTGCTTGGAGGAAACAATGTTGGAGTCATAGCTGTTGCCGTCTCTTCTTACTGTCTTGTTCTGTGATAACTTAGTTTTAGGCTTAGCTCTTCCTTTTGAGAGCCTTTTCAGTTTCTACTGATCCTATGAAAAGCCCACTCTTAACGCTGCCATGCACTGATATATTCTGAAGAGCTCTTCGTTAAAAAAAAAAAAAAGGTTACAATGGCTAGACTACTACATGACTTTCAGAAAATCTTAACATTTTGACATTTTAGGCCCAGCACAGTGGCCCAGTGGCTAAATCTCTGCCTTGTACAAGTAGGGGTCCCATATGGGCCCTGGTTTGTATCCTAGCTGCTCCACTCCCCATTCAACTCCAAGCTTGTGGCCTGGGAAAGCAGTAGAAAATGGCCCAAAGCCTTGGGACCCTGCACCCACATGGGAGCAGGGATTCTGGGCCCTGATTTCAGAATGAACCAACAGATAGAAGATCTTTCTAGCTTTCTCTCTTCTCTGTAAACTTACATTTTCAAGAAAAATTTTAAAATCTTTAAAAAGATTTTGAAATCTACTTCTTGTATTTCTAGAGCTAACTTGAGAATGCAGACTCAGGGATATCGGAGCCTATGTTTCCACTGGGTCAGAATTTAGGAGTTTCTAGCCCCCAGCCCCAGGCAATGGGAATTTGGTCCACACATTCAGGCTTTTCAAGACACTAAGACAAGATGTGCATCTGAACTCCAATTGCTAGTGATGTCAGATTTGGCCAAATCTTTGTATTCATAAATCTGGGATACAGTGTGGACTCTGAGTCCTCAAAAGGCCTTCGCAACTCAGTTCTTCTCTCTTGACACCCATTTTTGCTCGGATGGAAGTCTAAGCGTACTGCTCTTGCCAGTCATGCCTCACAAGGTCATTGACCATTGTTAAAGACGAGATCTTCTTCCAGAAAGAGATATCCCTGAGACTACCTTCCATGTAACTCCTGGGATAGCCATCACCAGGGAATTTCTCCCTTACCTCAACAAGATTAGACCCCTTTGAATCTATACTTGCCCCTTCCTTGTTCCAGCTCACAATGCCCCTCTGCATACCATTGTTCAGTGTTGAACATTCTTGAGCTCCCTGGGAAACAAGTTACCATCTAGACCAGTCCCCCTAACCCATTGAGTTTCCACATTCATTTCTTTTTTTTTTCCACATTCATTTCTTCTTGACTGAGAAGAATAAATGGCCATGGACCATATCACACCCTGCATATATTTATTTGTATCAATAGCATTCTATTTCCTGGCCTTTATCATAAAATATGATGCTAGTGATTTCATTGTCTCTAGCAGTAGATCATCCTACAATGTGGCCAAGTATTAACAAACAAAAAAAAATAGAAAATGGAACTTTCCCACTTGGTTTTCCCTCTCAATTTTATGCTTTCACAGTGAACTTTGACACAACAGTATTTAAAAAGTTCAATCAACTTATTTTATTGACTAAAATTGAGAAGTTAGCATTATAGCCCAGCAGATAATGCCACCACTGTGACACTGGCAGCACAGGTAGGTCCCAGCTAGTGTTCTGGTGTTCCACTTCTGAACCAGCTCCCTGTTAATGTGCCTGGAAAAGAAACAAAAGATAGCCCTAGTACTTCGACCCTGCAGTTCACAGAGGGAGACTCGGAAGAAGCGCCAACCTCCTGGAATAGGTCTGGCTCAGTACCCACTACTGCAATCAGCTAGGGAGTGAACCCGCAAACAAACAATCTCGGGGGGGCAGTGCGGATAGGGGTTCCCTTTTCTCTCTGTATCTCTAACTTTCAAATAAATAAATAAATCCTTCTTTTAAAAATCGAAAGATGGATAATGCTAATACTTCAGGAAATGTGAGGAATATAGAACCCTTCCTACATCTCCTGATATAACCATAGACTACTGGAGGTATTGTGCAAACAACTTGAAAGTATTTAACTAAACTGAACATTCCCATGACACAATAATCCTACTCCTGGAGAGAATTTTGAGAAATAGTCTCCCAAATTAGGAGATCTACTCCACGATACTATCACAACACTATTTGTGGAGGGGATAAGTAAAAAGCAATCCTAGTGCCTGTCACTGGTGGCTGGGTAAACATGATACCAACAGACAGCATTCTGCAATACAAGAGATGGCTGTTCACACAGCTACATAAATGGGTCTTGGAAACAATAGGTCAGAATGATAAAACTAAAACATAACTCGCTATCTAGCACATGAAATGTATTTTTCAATAACACACAAACACATATGTCAGATACATTAAAATGGTTACCTTGGCTTGTAAAAGAATGAAAACAGCTGTGAGAAACTACTTAATCAAATAAGATAGAGAGGAAAAGGTGGATAGCTGAACAAATGATAGGTAATAATAATAATCATTATAATGATAAGGAAAGATGGAAAAAGGTAGGTAGGAGTGGAAGGAAAAACAAAGAAGGCAGGAAAAATGGTAGAAGGGTAGGAAGGAGAAAGGATAGATGGATAGAGAGATTCCCCCAAACTCCTTCCTAATTTCAGTCATTCACTCACACACTCCGGCAGCTTCAACTCATAAGATACAACGGAAGTGACAACATCTTAAGGCTTTTGTAAAAATTCATTCTGTGGAAGACTCCAACCAAGGAAACTCATATTTGGATGAGAGATTAACGGTCCAGTGCTGTGCTGTTCAATACGGCAGCCTTTGGCATATGTGATTACTGAGCACTTGAAACGTAGCTAATTCAAACTGAGATGTAAAGATGTAATATGAAAGAAATAATATAATAGTAATAATTTTCATATTTATTGCATGTCAAAGATATCTTAGAAATATTGGATTAATTTAAGAATACTACTATTTTTACCTGGCATATTTTAATTTCTTGGAGTGACGAGTAGAATATTTTAAATTGCATCTGAGCAGTGGCCCAGAGCCATGGCTCAATGGCTAAATCCTGACCTTGCAAGTGTCAGGATCCCATATGGGCACCACTTCATGTGCCAGCTGCTCCACTTCCCATCCAGCTCCCTGCTTGTTGGGAAAGTAGTCGAGGACACCCAAAGCCTTGGGACCCTGCATCTGCGTGGGAGATCCAAAAGAATCTCCTGGCTGAAGGCTTTGGATCAGCTCAGCTCTGGCCATTGTGGTCAATTTGGGAGTAAATCAACATATGTAAGATCTTTTTCTGTTTTTCCTTCTCTTTATAAGGCTGATCTGCCTTGCCAATATAATAAGCAAGTCCCTAAAAAATAAACCTTGCATCTATGGCTCACCTTCTATTTTAAGCAACCAGTCCTGATCTAGGGACTTCTATGTCAGTTTAGAGCTTCTCTTTCAGTTGGAAATGTAAAATTAAACAATAACTATTCTCCTACAAAGATAGAAGATACTCCTTTCCAAACATGACTGTAAAGCAGAGGTCCAAAATAGTGGTTGGTTCGCTAAAACATTTATAGGTGGAGTTTACCAGTGAAAGTTCTAGTGGTGTCTGTATTTACAATCTTATCCTTCATTAGAAACAGAGCAAGAACAAACCACAATAGATTGAAAGATCCACTATATATATAAGTACATTATATATATATATTATATATTGGGGACTGTTTAAATATACTCCAACAATGGTCCAAACAGCTAGGGTTATTTGTATCAAGACCATGTAGTTTTCAGACTAGGCTAAGATTTCTAGTTCTGGCATGAAGTATCACTGAAAATCTAGGGTAGAAGAGAAATGAGGAAAAATTATACTCAATATATCGCTTTTCAGCATAAAGGTAAGTTGGAAACAGGAAAAAAGGAAATGGAATACTCATTTGCTTCTTATGCTTAGTATTTAAAGTAATGCAAATTCAAAACTTTTTCAAAAAATGCATACATGGGTCCAGAGCAAAAGGCTAACCAACTCCCTGCTTGTGGCCTGGGAAAACAGTAGAACATGGCCAAAAGCCTTCAGAACCCTGCACCCACATGGGAGACCTGAGCTCCTGGTTCCTGGTTTCAGATTAGCTCAGTTCCAGCCATGGCGGCCACTTGATTAGTGAACCAGTGGGTGGATGACCTTCCTTTCTGTGTATCTGCATTTACAATAAAAATAAATAAATAAATCTGGGTCTGGTACGGTGGCCTAGCAGCTAAAGTCCTCACTTATCACGTGCCAGGATCCCATATGGATGCTGGTTCTAATCCCAGTGGCTCCACTTCCCATCCAGCTCCCTGTTTGTGGCCTGAGAAAGCGGCCAAAGACAGCCCAAAGTTTTGGGACCCTGCATCTGCATGGGAGACCCAGAAAGAGTTCAAGGCTCCTGGCTTCAGATTAGCTCAGCCCCAGCTGTTACGACTGCTTGCGGAGTGACTCATTGGATGGAAGATTTTCCTCTCTATTGCTCCTCTTCTCTGTAGGTCTGACTTTCCAATAAAAATAAATAAATCTTTAAAAATAAATAGGTGAATAAATAAATCTTTTTAAAAAATGTACAGAAACTTCAAAAAAATTTATAGAAAATTGAATTACATGATATGCTCATTTGGTGCAAAATATGAGAAGTCTAAACATTTAAAGAGCTTTTAAAAGTCCACTGAAATACAATACTATGAGAAAACTATAAGTAGCTTCAAAATTTATCTTTAAATTTATTTAAATTTAATTTATCTTTAAATTAAATAAACATTTCCCATATATACATACATATACATATGCATGTATGTATGTATATATATATGTGTATTAGAGATGTATATATGAGATTGGAAGAAGGAATCTATCTATCTAGAAATAAAAAAGAAAGTTTACATGCTTTGAGTACTGAAATGTCTATCAACAATTTCAGGAACTTGCAAGAGGTCACATTTTCTTGTTTGATTATTGCCACGCAATTATGACTGCTGTTCTTTTTTCTCTCTCTTCCCTTCGATTTGCACATGATCCCTGGAGTCAACCCCGAACTGTCAGGGGACTTGTTGTAAGTAACGGTCATTTGTGTTTCATAATTATCTCGAATCAACACAATTAGTTCCACATTCTGCTGTTTTCTTCCTAAGGCATCTGTAAACACTTTTTACACAATTCCAGCAAATAGCTTTTGGCAATAATTAATTTTTTTAATTAAAAAAAATAAGTAAAATGATCCAGGACGGTCACTTTAAATGTGCTTTCCAGGCACTCCAATTGTATAAAAAAATATCCTCCAAGACTCCAGCCAGGAGATTTTCTTTTTCAATTATCAACCTAGGTTCCACAATTCAGAGTGTCTTTGGTCACAGTGTTACCATGGTTAAATCAACATAAAGCCTGAAGGACATCTGATTTAAAAAATGTACTTTACTTGATTTAATGATTCCATTTATTCCCTTGTATTATTTCTATTCCTCATAAGAAACTGTACTGAATGCAGTGTATTGGATGGGATGGTGTCAAAATTTTTCATGCGTATTGGAGTCACTTCAGTTCTACCTAAGAACTCTGGATTTCGTGAGTGAAAAATAGATTCCAGAGATGTGAGCTTGAAACTGCTGCCCAAGATGATTTTGCAGGAAGTGGGACTTACACTCCCACCCTTGGGAGAGACTGTGATATAGATTTTCTGAATTCTTTTAACCTCAAGACAGAAAACTGAGATACAACTTCCCCCTCCCACTTTAAAACAGGTTGTTAGGTCTCATATACTTTATTCAAGTAAAACTTTTAAAAATCATGCAAATGAGAAGTCCTCCCTCAGCCCCAGCTAAAAAAGTTTTTCAAGAAGCAAACGGAAAGTCTGTCGTGTCATTGCTACAAAGTCCACTTTTGGATTTCGATATGGCTAAAATGGTTTTCTTCCCAGAGTTACTCCTAAGCGAGTGCTTTTTGATAGATCCCTCACAGACTGGCAAAAACCCCTGCTGGGTGTTGAAATTTGCATACAGGTACTAAGCATGGAAAATACATTCTGCTCCAGCCACTTACCTGAAGGCAGGCAGGCTTATTGGAGCGTGTGGCCACCAAGAGGAATCATCGTCATCTGAGTCCCTTCACAGAGGCCCTGCTCAGACATGTCTTTGGCTTCCTGTCATTTTAGGGCTTTGAACACGTTGGTGACAAGCTGACAAGGGAGGCTTTGCTGGTGCTCCGAGGACTGGCGAGCAACTGATGCTTCTTCAGGTATACATATTGGCAAGGAGAGAATCCTGCCTCCTCTCATTGTGACAGCAATGAAACACTCATTGAAAGGTCAATCTCAAGACATTAAATTGTGGATGGAGAGACCTCCTATAATTTTCTTCCACAAGTCTGAGAGGAATGTTAGCTAGAGAAAATAGAAATCACAAGTCATCCATACATCAGTGAAACAGCAAGGTATATCAAATAGTAACTAAGAGCAGCACATCAACAGCATTTGGCAATGAAGCTTGAAAGCCTAGAACTGGTGAGCCCCACCCTTGCCATGATGACAGTAACTTTAATCCCACTTCAGGAAAAGAACCCAGGGGCCCTGATCCTGGATCCTCTCAGAGCACTTGCCACAGCAACTTTGGCATCCTGTTTAAGTTTCCTTATTTTTCCCAGAAAAATATCCAGCGATATATTAGGTAATTTCCCAACCCACACTTGGCAATTGTGAGAACATTTAGCCACTTTCAAGTCAAGTGATGACACTGTAAGGAAAAGGCACGAGGTAGTTAAAAATTTGAAGAATATGTCAATTGGTAAAATTAGATAAAAAGTTACGCTGTGTTCTGCCCTACATTTGGACTATCACAAGTGAGGCAAACTTTTCTAGGCAAACTGCTGAGGACTGCCAATTTAACAAGCTGTTCCGTGCTGCAAGGGACATATTTATGGACATACTTTCAACAAGACGTACCTAGTGCTACCAAGCTGTGCTGTACTAAAGAGCAGAAAGAATCATAACGATAGAGTGAAAAAAAAAATAAAGGATTTCACACATGGGTCCTATTAAATCAGATCAATATTCTGCAATTTACAGGCAAAAATATTTAAAATAATGACAGGGTTGTTGCATGATCTAAGAAGAAAACACCCGGGAAATGTAAAAGATGAGATTGACACAGCATGTTTAGCTCCGGCTGTTGTACAACAAGGCACATTAAGGGAGAGAGAAAAAGCCAAATTATATTGTGAATATTCTCCATTTTAATAAGCTAGGTCAACACGACTCTAAAACCTTGCCTTGGCTCACAGATGGTTTTCAATGTAAAAATTATTGCTCACAGAGCCTTTTAGGAAAAATTGATTTCATGTCTCTGAATCTTTTGCAGGTCTGAAAGTCACTCTCTGTGTTATTATTTTTTGGTGAAGTTTTGTGCGCGGGTGTGCCTGTGATGGTGCTTTTCATCCTTGGGTGTGTGTTTCAGGATACTGGTGAGTCAGAATTCTGTTCTATTTTCACTGGCTACCTATTTCTATTTCTAGAAGTACAGATATTGAGCCAACTTAGACTTATCTTCTTTGTTCTGGGGAAAAATAAAACACGCTGCTCACAAGATGGAATATAAAGAATTTGTTGTGTTGGTGGCTTGACAAGAACCTGGAGTGTAGAAGCTTTTGATGATGGGAGTTACCCCTCATACATGCATTAATTTACATCTTTCATTTTATTTGGCTTTGGAATCTTCAGGAGGATGGAAAATAGGACCAAGATTTTACTTTGATAATGAATGTCATCACAGCATTTTTAGAGTCATATGCTTCCAAACAAGCTTTTTCTGTTAAAGGCCAGATAATAAATATGTTAAGCTATGTAGGACACAGGGTCTCAGCCACAGTCAGCCGTGCCATGGAAAAGCAGGTCACAGGCAATTTGTACCAGTGAGAATGGTTGTTTCCATTAAAATTTATTAATGAAAAAAATGAGTAGTGGACTGAATGTGGCTCTGGAGCCATTGATCCTAGACCAGGGTGAAACCAAGGAAAGTCACTGCAAGAATAAGGAGTCCAAAAGTGGGCACATAACACCAAGATCCACACGCAGAAAAGAGGATGGCTCTAGGCTACATGAGTGAGGCACATTTCCCTTTGCACAGCTATTCTAAAATTAGGGCACACCCAGGACAGGACCTTGCTGCTAAGAGCAGGCAAAGCTGCTCATCTGGGCTCTAGTCCTAAGGGGTCTAGCCTCTCCGGGGATGAAGAACCCTGATAACACCTCCTTCTCCCTTCATCAAGCTACATGGTGAGAAACTGCCATAACAGTCCTCGCAAGGCTGCAGCTCCCAGACTCCTAGTGTTTGCTGCTGGTGTGTAGTCGGTCCAGATGTTCCCACTTTCTTTGTTGGCCCTCAGTGAGCCCTTTAAACTGAGCATGTTCCTAACAGCCGTGGCTTTTTCCTGAAAGCCGCAAGAAATATCAAAATTGAATAAAAATGCAACCTAGGAGGCAGAAGCTGCTGGCTCGAGTAGTTGGGTCCCAGGCACCTATCTGGGAGACCACAGTTGAGTCTCCAGCTCCTAACCTCGGCCTGGCCCAGCCCCAGGTTTCTATTTTCTCTGTTCTCAGTAGAAGATAACAATGTCTATCCAAACTGTTGTATGGACCCTTTAGCAAAGAAGTCGCAATGCTCCATAGCATGCTGGTCAAATTGTAAACTATCTTGGCGATTCCTTCTCTGCAAAAAGACTTGTATCCACAATGCAGTTTTCAAATACAAAACATTAATAGTAATTTCCTATCAGAAATATCATCATAAACCGCATTTCTAGCTGTCAAAATGTCATAAATACAGAGACTTCAAATTAATGTTAGCATTTGTTGAGTCCTCACTTTATTGTTAGGCTAAATGAGATTTTATATATATTATCTCATTTAAAAATCCATTTAATGGGGCCTGGCGCGGTGGCGCAAGTGGTTAAGGTCCTCGCCTTGCACACCCGGGATCCATATGGGCGCCGGTTCTAATCCCGGCAGCCCTGCTTCCCGGCAGCCCTGCTTCCCTTCCAGCTCCCTGCCTGTGGCCCGGGAAAGTAGTCGAGGACAGCCCAAGGCTTTGGGACCCTGCACCCGCGTGGGAGACCCGGAAGAGCCTCCTGGCTTTGGATCGGCATAGCATCGATCGTTGCGCTCACTTGGGGAGTGAATCATCAGACGGAAGATCCTCCTCTCTGTCTCTCCTCTCTGTATATCCGCCTTTCCAATAAAAAAAAATAAAATCTAAAAAAAAAAAATCCATTTAACAGAATAGCAAATTTGTTCTACTGATGAGAAATCTAATATTTGTCCAGTTTCAGTAGCCTCTAAACCAAGGAGGGTAATTCTTTTTTTAAAAAAGATTTATTTCTTATTTTTTATTGGAAAGGCAGATATACAGAGAGGAGGAGACGCAGAAAGATCTTCCATCTGTTGATTCATGCCCCAAATAGCCACAACAGCCAGAACGAGTTGATCCAAAGCTAGAAGCCAGGAGTTCTTCCGGGGCTCCCACATGGGTACAGTGTCCCAAGGCCTTGGGACATCCTCTACTGCTTTCTCAGGCCACAAGCAGGAAGCTGGATGGGAAGTGGAGAAGCTGGGATACAATCCAGCATTCATACGGGATCCCTGCCACTTCAAAGGATTGGGGAGTTTCCATTAAGAGAACAAAGTCAGGTTGTATTGGAATCAGAGAGATTCGTGGATATATTGGCTTTTAATTAATTAAGAAAAACAGCCGATGAGAATATACACACTGTGAAGAAAGAAGCCCAGACAACTTGCTGAATTTCCTAGAAAGTGAGATTTTGAAGTAAGTTAACAGCAAATAAATACCACGAACAGAAACAAACAAATACAAAAAAGTACAGAGTAGAGGTTTCAGGCTATGAGTACTATACTAGAAATCTCAACTGAACAGCAGATTAACTATCTACCCACCTCTATTTTTCCTGTGCCTCCTTTGGCCTGCAGATCTACACCCTTCATCTATGTGACAGCATGATCTTCAGACCCAGTCTAGTGGCTTATGCAGAAGGGCACATGAACCCTAACTACTGTACAGGTGTGAGCTATTAGGGCTTGAAACACAAGTTTGGCATCTTGGCTTGCAGAGTACTTGGAATGGAAGGATTCCGGCAGAGCCTTAGAGGCAGCAAGTTCTCCCTGACTTTGTTCTGTCCTCCCACCTCCTTCCTCTAATCCCCATCCTAGGCAGAGCACAGAAAGTAGAGTTCTTCTCCAGCACCAGACAGCAAACCTAGAAAGGTCACTCTGTGATCCACCCCCTGAGAAAGAGGCCTTGAGAATGGCATTCCCCCATCTTGCTGTGAACCCATCTGGGACAAGGGAGAGTAATGCTCAAAAGAGGGAATAAGAATCTGAATAGGCTATTTAAATTCTCCCAGTTAATTCAAAATACCATAAGATCATATCCTTAGTGTTAGTATCAATCCCATTTCCACACAGCTGTACCTTCTTCCTCAAACCTAAATCACACACATACACACACACACACACACACACACACGCCCGCACTTTCCCTGGGTCTTCATTTGTAATGATTCCCAGCTTCCGTAAAACTCTGTGATGAGATGAAATGAATTTATTACACACTTTCCTGTTAACCTGCCTTTTGTTTTAAGCATATTATGTAGGCAATGGACTTTGAAAGGGCTATGCAAAGGGCATCATGCCTCTTGCCCCTACTGAGGTGTTTGGATTGTTCTTATTCCGGAAATCCCAGTGGCTCTGTGGTATGTCACTGTCAGGCTGGCCCCTCTCACCAGCAAACGGGGGGCGGGGGGCGGGGGGAGATGCGCTGAAGCCAGGGTTCACAACATGCACTCTCCACTGTTTCAGCTGACAGGTTGTGGGTCTGCAAAAGGCTCCAGGTGAGTTCTATGAGCGACTGAATGTGCCCATCAATTCTTAATAAAGTTTTCACCAGGCTTACCAAGGGAGACTTAAAAACCAGAACAGCTTGTTTCCTTGACAGCAGAAAAAAAAAAAAAAAAAAAAAAACGACAGCTTAAAAAAAAAAAAACTCTTTGTTGTCTGTCAAGAACTCAGTAGAAATAATACATGCCTAAAAACACAAGGAAAAGTGCATTTTTTCCCTTCGCTTTAGGGTTTTGTCTCCAAGGAGCCTGGCATGAGGGAAGAAGATTTCTGAAATATGGGCAATAGAAATCAGAGACCCTCAGAGGGAAAGGGGTCAGAGTTCTGTAACTCAAAAACTCCGCTGTCTTGCTTTAGGAGTCAGCGAAGGGAACAGGTGTTTGATCCAAAGTGAAGATGTCCCCTGGGATTCCCATATCCCATATCAGGGTGCCCGGGGTTCCAGTGCCCAGTGGGCTTCCTGCTCCTGTGCACCCTGTGAGGCAGCAGGTGACAACATCAACACACAGGTGCCTGCCAGCCCTGTGGGAAACGGGACTGAGGTCCCAGCTCCTGGTTTTAGCCTTGACCACTGTTGTGGGCATCTGGGAGTGAGTCAGGGAATGAAAATGCCCCACAGTCGGTCTCTGTCTCTCTGTGTCTCTTTGCCTTTCAAAAACAACTTAATTTCTTTTTTAAAATAAGGATTCAAGGAAGTTTTTACAGCCATGGGACCAGCAGGCTGCTCAGGAAGCAGAAGGCAACATTCCAAAACAGAAACAAAAAAACAAACACTGTGTTAAGGGACAATTGCTTTTGCAGGGCTAACTCCCACCCCGGCGGGAGCCACCCAGGACCAGCCTCTGTTTCTACCAGGGCTCTTGGGATCTTGGGGCAACGTCTCAGAGCAGCCGCCTCCGGTTTCTAAAGTGGGTGGGGGTCTGCAGTTCCCCGGGGCCCCTGGAGCTGTGAGCCCTCTGCTATGCTGGCACGCCTGGTCCATCGAATATTAATGAGCCTTTGTAACAAAAAGTCTTGCCAAGGGTGGCTGCCATGGACTCTCCAGTAAAGAGAGTGATGCGAATGGGGGTGGGAGGGGAGCTGGGGGATGAAGCAAAATGCCTCTTTCAACTTCAAAAGACTTATTTTGCATGAGAAAACACGGGAGGCTTGCTTAAGGAGTGGCGTAGGCATCCCTGCTCGGTCTTTAAAATCTGCTTTGCGAAAACTCAGGATTAAAACCACAGGCCTCTGGGACACCTTTTTTAAAAATCCTTTCTTCTGCGTCCTTATGTACAAGGGTAAAGACCAGCTTTCTACATCCAAGTTGCCTGTGCTGAAGGGAGGGCGAACAGTGGGGCGCCCAGCCGGAGCCTCTGTCCTCTGCCTGTTCCCGATTCCATGGCCTGAGGCGATGGTTTGCATTTTTAGGACAACAGCCGGCTATCTGCAAGCAGGAGACCTCTCGTCAGGCTTCATTACTGCACACAAAATGACATGAGCGAGCCTGTGGTCCACAACTAGGCTTATGGAGCGGCAAAGACAGTGCATCTCCTTGCAAACTCAACCTCCTTTCTCCCACCACTGCCAACGACCCAAAGGCTGTCCCAAACCCCAGGAGACCTGAGCATCCTTTATGCAGGTGCCTTACTGGGACAGACATGCCCACAGGAAACCAGGCTGGAACCTCTTGTGCTGTTCTATTTTTCCATTTCTATGAGACCTAGAGAAGAGCAGCATCTGCTAACTAATGAAGTTCAAATCCATCCTCTCTCTTCCTTCCCCTTGATGTGCTTCCTGAGGCTATGTCTCCTTTGCACCCTAGTCTACATAGGGCAATTTATAAGGCTTTAGGAGGACAGAGAGCTGGGAAGCAGACCTCATGCTTTACAAGGTCATTTAAACCATTTAATCATCTCCCTAATTGCAGTGGTGTTTTTGCCTATGGCCCAAATTGTAACTACCCTCATAAAACTAAACCCCACAGCTGACAGCTGCAGATAGCACCATCTGATCCTATCTAAGAAGAACTAATGTCACCCAATATACCTTTCCAAACGAGGATGGATCTGTTCGGATCCACCACAATAAAAGAGGTCATACTAGTTTGTTCAATGCTGGTATGCCACCAAGCATTGCGACTGAAAAACTCAGAAGAAAGACACGGAACGACAAGATTACCAAAGGGTGGTATTTAAGCAATTATTTTGTTGGAAAACATTAAAATATAATTAGCAGAAGGATTGGCTTTGCTATTAAAGTCTCAGTGTACATTTTTTAAATCCTGGGACTCAAATATGTGAAAGACAATTCCATGACACAATTCCATTGTAAAAGAGAGCCACCAAGAGAGAGGTGAGATTGGAGTTCAAAAGCAAATCATATACTCTTGACTGACTGTTAGATGTGGCAGGGAGATCAGCTTTCACATAGCAGACTGGCACACTGTGTTAGCACAGAGGCCCAGCTCCTGTAACAAAGAGACCCCACATACGGAGGCTTATCAAGGATAGAATTTGTTTTCCTCTTGCTTAACAGTCCTAGGGTAAGCAGGGCCAACTGACACAGGAATTCTGTCCCAAGAAGTTGTTTGAAGATTCAAGTTGCTTGTATCTCATTGATCCAGCCTTGAGTTCTCAGACTTAAATGTGGGGATTAGTTAACTTTCTGTTAGAGACCCTGACATAAATATCATTTAAGTTATTGCCATATGCAGTATGGATTACACATTCTTCCTTGATTTTGTCAGTTTTGTTGTTGCAGCTCTTCCAAAATGTAAAAGCCATTCTTAGTCCAAGATCTGTATACTACTACACTTTTCAGTATTTTTGGCCCCAAGGGCTGCAATATTTTTAGGGCATTGGAATTACCCAGAGCGCTTCCTAATTTAGCAAGTCTAGGGAGTATCTAATAATTTGCATTTCTAACACATTCTCAGGTGCTACTGAAGCTTGAAGAACACACTTTGAGAACCCTAACCTAATAGTGTTGCCTTTGCCGTCAGAGTCAAAACTGAACTGCTTACTCCCACATACTCCAACACAAAAAGAGGAAAAGAACTCAAGGAAAGCCTCTTTCAGTCTATGATCAGGAAATTGCACAGATGTCCCACTGGCTGATCTTAGTCATACGGCTGTGATTGGTTGCAAGTAAATTGAGGAATGTTAAATAAAAATGGAAGCTCATTAAAGGTTTTAATTATCGAGAGGAAGCAAGAAAGAATGCATTCTGCAGAACAGTTCACAGATTCTGCCAAACAAGCAAAGAAGGGAGTTTAGCTTGTTCAGACTAACCTGTCAATGATTATCCTAGTGTTTACTGGAATATGCCTTTGCTACTGTCACAAGCAAAAAGTGATCTTGTGGCATCCTGGAGGGACCTGAACAAGTACGCATAGGTAACAACTTCCACAAAGGGTACATTAATTCCTGTTTCTTAAATCTAATTTGTGCTTTCATCCTCATGATGCTAAAAATCTCCAAATTTCAGCTCGTGGCTTCCGGTCCTCTGAGTTTTTTGATTCCTAGAAACTTAATAAACATGTATGGTAAAACATAATAAGGAACAATCGGTTGCATATCATATATCAAATAAAAATAAGATGTAAGTGTAAAAATAAAATAAAAATTTACTCTATAAATATTTTATAAGATGTCTCAGTCTCACAAAATGTGTGTAATTGTGGGGTCAAGAAAACCAACTCTACATAGTGGTAAAGAGAATACTGACCAAATGGAGAATGTCTGATTTGATTACAGAGTCAGCTAAGCCACGTAACCTAGAAAACCTCAAGAAAATGAAGATAATCACCAAAGAAATATATTTGCAAAAGGTATAACAACAAAAAAATTAATATCTCATCCAAAGAACATAAAAGACATATCCCTAAAGAGAAATATATCTAAGTTCAAAGAATATAAATGCATATATACATGTACTTTGATTAATAGACAAGTATATTAAAATGGAATATGTCATTTTATCCTTATCAAGTGGCAGATTATTCTTTTAAATCATGATACAGAAAATTGGCCAAAGTTGTAAGAAAAAGGATAGAGTAATTCATTGCTAATAGAGATACACAATTGCAGTTTGGTTACATTTATCAAAAGTTCTAAATATGCACCATAGTAGTCAGACTCTTGGAGTGGTCTCCATCTCTACATATAAATGTTCTTGCCATCTTATCATGTTTGCCCCTGGAGTTTTACTGGATCTGCAACTTACAGATAGTCAATGAAATCAATGTGGCCCAAGAGACAGACCACACAAAGTGATGTGTCACTTAAGATGGTAATTCTCATTGCACTGGGTGGAGCTTCTTCCCTTGCTGGCTTTTAGGAAGCAAGCTTGAACAACCTATGTTGGAAGGCATACGTAGCAATTAACTTTCAGGCTAGCACTAGCACTTTGGACCTTTAATAAGCAGGAAAATGAGGCCTATAGACCTGCAAAGGCAGGATATGTATCCTAGCCACCACCTACAGAGGATGCTTCCCAGTGAGACTGCAGTCTCAACTGACAATTGACATCTTGATTGCTTCCTGTCAGGGCAACAGGCTAAGTCGCAGCTGGACTCCTGACCCACATTATATTATAATTAAAATGTATTGTCTTAAGCTATTGAGATTAAGATAATTTGTTACACAGCAATAGTTACTAATAAGTGTGCATTACCCATTCACACAGAAATTATAACACTTTATTGAAAAGAATTTCACATGGATACTCATCATAGTATTTTTTTAAGTTATTGTAAATATTTAGAAATCACAAAGATGAGACAAAATAGAATTAATTAGATCATAAAAATCAGCAGGAATATTATTCATTCTCCAGCAGTTGTGATAGAAACAAATAGCATTTAAAAAAAAAAAAAAAGAATTTGGGACGTGTAATATGCTAATTCTCTGCCTGCAGTACAGCAACCCATATGAGTACCTGCTCTTATTCTGAATCAGCTAACTTACATACCAGAGAGGATGAACTAGGAATGGTACACACCAGTGTTCAATAGTTATCCTTGAGAAGTAGGAGTAAACATTTTCAAATTGGAAAACACATTTACAAATATGCCTATAGATACAGAGAAGAGGAGTAGTTGTACAATTCTGTATACAGAAAATTTAGTGTCTTTGTGTAGAGAGAAGAAATGAATCCTCACCTCCATAGAAAGAAAGACTGGCATCTACTATAAATGTTAGGGTTTTTTTATGGTTGATATATGTAACAGCCAAATGTCTCGGAGACATGCTAGCCATGTTTACCAGTTCTTGAGCATTAATGATTTGACAACCATGAGATGAGAATTTGGCGTACATTTGTTCATTTAGTCATGGATAGAGGACTTAGATTTTGTCCCCTCTGTTTAGCAAGCAGCCTATGCTCCCAGTAGCCTTCCATGGTTCCTCCACCTTAGGTGTGATGGAGAGGCAATACAAAGGACCAGCCAGGCACAGCTCGAGAAGGGAGCAAAGGCATCACCAGCCACTAACCTTCAGTCCATCAGCTAGTCTGACTACAGCACAACCTCTCTCAATACTTTGTGGTTTTTGTTCCCCAAAGCTACCCTCAGGCTTCCAGGGAAGATTGTATTTGTTGTGGAGTCTACCACAAAAATAGAAGAGGCACTTACTGCACACTTTCCCCTTGAATGACTGAAAACAACAGTTGCTCTTACAGATGCAAAGAAAGAGCAAAGATATTTCAGTAGGCCTGAGGACAAGCTAAAAATTACCAGCTCCTCATAGTAATTACTCATTCAGCTAGAGAACAATTGAAGGTTATCTTTTACCAAAATCTAGATTGCTTTGCAAATCAAGGTTCAGCATGTCTTAATTGCCTTAAGCAACTTACGTACTGTTTAGATCACTCTCACTTCTTCTTCTAAAAAAACAAACAAGGGCCCGGCGCGGTGGCGCAAGAGGTTAAGGTCCTCACCTTGCACGCCCGGGATCCCATATGGGCGCCGGTTCTAATCCCGGCAGCCCCGCTTCCCTTCCAGCTCCCTGCCTGTGGCCCGGGAAAGCAGCAGAGGACGGCCCAAAGCTTTGGGACCCTGCACCCGCGTGGGAGACCCGGAAGAGGCTCCTGGCTTCGGATCGGCATAGCATCGACCGTTGCGCTCACTTGGGGAGTGAATCATCGGATGGAAGATCTTCCTCTCTGTCTCTCTCCTCTCTGTATATCCGCCTTTCCAATGAGAAAATAATAAAAATAAATCTTTAAAAAAAAAAAAAAAACAAACAAGAAAAAAGGTTTCTTTCACTTTCCCTAATTGGAGGTCACTCAAGATGTCGGTCCTATGAAGTTTTCCTGAAATTGAAAAAATACGATTCTGAAGCAGATTCCCTCATCCTGGTATCTTGTTGGTTCAAACTTTTAAAAAGGAAATCCGGAGAACATATCTAAAACACGGAATCAATAAATGAGTAAATCTTCCATCAAGAGATGAATGACACCATGAGCTTTCCAAATAATTCCTCCGGTTTCCTTGTAATCACTCTGCACTTTTCCACCTCCCTTCCAGTAGAATTTCACTGTCCTGAGGAACAGGAGAAGCTAGTAGGACCACAAACACCTGCTCTTTGACTACAGACAATCACATTTAGAAGGTAAAAGTCATTGCTTTCCATCTATCTAGAGGTTATCTATGTGAGAGGATACAGTGCCAGCATCTGTTCATTCTTCAATGTAGACCAGTCCTTCACCCATGATTTTTCAATATTTAAACATTCAGCCAAAACAAAGCTGTGCTTCTGCGTTAACCTTTGGAACTTAAAAACCTGCACCTGGACAATTACTAATTAACATGTTCAGTAACAAAGCTGATAGATAACTGGTGACATTCACACCTCCTAATTGGTGTGATTAGCAGTCCTTTTGTTGTCAAATATTAGCAGCTCTCTGCAAGTGTAAAACACCATAGATAAAGGAATATTAGCAATGGGTATGTGTAGGCGGAAAGGTGAAAGTGCAAGAAACTGGCTACAACTGTCAAATGGAGTAGGAACATTAGTTACTTCATCTTCTTTTATAGTTTACTGCTGTTGTAAAACTTGAGGTTTAGCAAATTCTACTTGTTCCCTGTCACATTGCAGTATGGGAAGATACCTTCGTTAGATTTAATTATGATTAGGAAATCCAAATCAATATTTGTTAAATGAAGACAGATGTATCTGGGGAGCTCTTGTTTTCCTAATGCATCCCATTATATTTACTGTAGTATTCTGGTTAACAAACATACGTGAGTTTTTAAAAGGAAGACATGAAACAAGATATACTTCTGTATTTATAGTTCTCTTTTCCAAAAAACCAAAAACAGGCAATATCAGTCTCTCCTTCAATCTGATGAATAACTAACTTCCTTAGTCTCACCAATAGACAATAAACCTCCCAAAAGGCATCATTCCATCATGATTTAAGCTTATGGACATGGCTGTTCTGCATTTCCCCAATATGTCGGTCCTTTCCTAAAATAATAGATTATACCGACAATACAAACTTGTAGCAAATATGCTACCAAACAAAAGTGTAAATGCTTCTTTTTAAAGGGAAGGGTCATGGAATTATTCTAGGATAAAAATTACATGTTAGTGAGTTCCATGATGGCTGGACCAGTCTGAGGCCAGGGGCCAAGATCTTCTCAGTCTCCCATGTGTGTGCAGGGTTCCAAAGTCTTGGGCCATCTTCAGCTGCTTTCCTAGGCCATTAGCAGGCAACTGAATCAGAAATGGAGCATCTGGACTCAAACAGGTGTTCATATGGATTCTTGGCGTCATAGGCAGATACTTAACCTATTATGCCATGGCACCAACCCCTGGTGGATCCATTTTTAAGATGGCCTCCTCATGCAATGTGGATTTTCAGCATCTACACTAGGTCTTCTTTGGGTGGATCTGAACATAACATGATGCTCAGCTCATGGTGGGCAACACAGGATCATCACATTTGTTATAGGGCAGGTAGCTTTTCCCAGTGAACTTTTCAAAAACAAACATTTCAAGAGACAAGGTAAGAGCTGGAAGCCTTGCTTGTTGGCCAACAAGTCACTAAGGTGAGCCCAAATGCACAGAGGAGAGGAAAACAGATTCCATCACTCACAGTGAAATGGTAACAGCAAACAGGAAGGCATGGGATTGATGGCAGTCACCTTGTATATAAACCATCCTATCTGTTGTTTCTATTTGAATATTTTACTTTTCTTCCATGTTTTCAATTTCTGATACCTTCCTGCCTCACATAAGGGTTGTTATTATACACCAACCTTGTGTCAGTTCTATGTTCAAGCAGAGTTAAGTGCCTTGGATCTCATTCCCATGAGAAACTCCTACAAGGGCACTGTGAGGCTCTTACACTCCACCGTCATCACTCTTCACAAGCTGCACCTCCCATTGCATGATCTCAGTCACTAAGACTTTCTGCGACCACAAGGCCAGGCGTAAGTGCCTAGGTGGCCTGGGAGTAAGGCAGGATCAATTAAGCATGAGCACTTGCTAATCAAACACTACAGATCAGTTAGCTAAGAAAAGTTTTGATGGGTTTGTTTGGTTATTTGTTTAGCCAATGGATAAAGCAGAAGGTGGGGGAAATAGTGTCATGACAGCAGCTGCCCCTGGGTGTGGACAGAGTTAGGTGTGGCACAAACTTCCCATCTATATATCTATAGAAAAATCGTCAACACTTCCCTTTCTCACTTCGAAGTTTCCTTTTAGTAACACATGCAATATATATATATGAATGCATACATGTGCATATGCACACCTATATATACACATATGAGAGAAACAGAGTAGACAAACGATTTCCTTATCATTCTCATGGTGGATATAGCTGAACTACCAAGTATATACGTGTGTGTGTGTGTATATATATATGTATATATATATATATATGTGTGTGTATATATATGTATATATGTATATATATTCTTTTCCTTGCAAAACTGATCAATACACAATTACCAATGTAAGTAATCTTTGTTTAGTCCCTCTTTCCAGCAGAGACTACTAACTATCTTTTAATAGATATTGGGCTTTTCTTTCTCAGTTATATATGCTCCTATTATTGACCATAATAATGCCAGCCATTATTTTTATTTATAATGCCAGCTTATACATCCCCTGCCCCACTGTTCTAAGTTGTGAAACCAGAAGGGGCATGTGTGAATTTTGAGAAATCTTTACAAAGGTCCACTGTCTGTTTATCCATTGGAAATGCGATTTGGAATTGTGGACACCATCTTGGATCATGAGATATAAATCATGAGTAGAAATTGCTGTGCAAGAAGGCAGAGGGAGCCTGAGTTCCTGATGACAATGATTCCCAAGCAGCCACTATGCCCACTCCTAGCTCTGTGCTGCAGATCACAAGGACTTATTTAGGATATTTTTACATATTAGAAACTTTAATTCACACACCTCTGTACTGGTAAAGTTGGAGAATTTCAGCAGGTTAAAATAACCAACTTAGTTTAAACCACTTTTCTAACACACACAGTATAGAAACTTGCCAAACCTAATTAAATTTCACTAGGGCAGATCTTTATAAAAAGAATAAGTAACATATGTATATATCACATCTGAATTTAAATACAGTATTTAGCTGTCCTAGATTTCACAATGTATTCATAGCTGTGAGAAGGGATAAGAAACTACTTTATAATCCATTGAATCCTTGCAAATTCTGTTTAAATATGTTTTTTTTTAATGTGGTTTTGTGTGTGTGCCACTAGTGGTGATGATTGGGAGTTCTGCATGGTAAAATATTCCTCTTTGCTCTGGAGAATGAGCCAAGACTATGCAAGTCCTGGCAGCCCCTTCAAGAGGAGAGGAGAGGGTAGGGCTTTAGGAAGGATACTTGGGTCACAAACTCCATTGGGTTCTTTTTCAGAAATGGCTACCAATCACCACTGCTTTCATTTGGCTACCATTATCTCATGAGGTTTCCTTTGACAATACCTCACCTCCGTATGCTCCCAATAGCCATTGGAATTTTAAAACAAAACATCTACTCATACCATTTCACTGTGGAGAAACATATGTGTATGTCTTGTTACCTCTGGCTTGCATATCATGGCCTCCACATTTTCTTTAATGTCCTTTCCTTATCACATTAATTTCCTACTTAAACATGTTGAAATCTCCACCTTTTTCCAAACATGCCATGTCTGTCACAACCCTGCATTAGGAATTTTCTGTTCCTCATGCCTCACATGTTCGATGACCATGAACTTTCTCTTTGAACTTCCAGAGGCATCTCTTGAGTCACCAGTGCTCAAAGGCCTTGGCTGCCACCACGGACAAGGTTAATTGTGCTTTCCCTTGTGTGCATTATGCATTTAGTTTTACTTCTGTCCAGCACTTTCTAAGTAATACTATCATTGATCTACCTTCAAGTCTGATTCTTCCTAATGTGTGAGATGCTGGAGATCTCCCTAGAGCCCTGCTCAATATTCACAATAGACTAGGAACTTACTATGACATGCAGAATGGATAAAGATCCATGACTTGATACAGGACAATTCCAACCCAAGTAATTTGTATATAACTTCAGTTTTAGAAGTATGTGATAAATCATAAGACTTAAAGAAACCATTTCAGTGCCCTGGAGAAGATACTTTGGGAGTTTTCAGGATATTCATATATCTCTTATATAGCCAAATACCCTTCATCCCACATTGAATAGAAGATTCATATTCCTCACATCTGAATTATCCTGGATTAGAATGAACAAATCTTGGATATGTAAAGGTAAAAGTAGACTTAAAAATTATTGACCTCAGGGTTGTAATTTGTAAATGAGCAAACTAAGGCCCAGAGAGATCAACAGATTTATTTTATTAATCTACATGTAAGCTCTCCCACTGCTTCTCTTAAAATTTAGATTTAGTTGTCTAACTGAAGAACTGAATTAAAAGATATTTAATGGTTGGAAAAATTATATTGAATCATTCCTTCAGATGACCTGCTTTTAGGAAACTGAGCTACTTGCCTCATTAACTAAAAATGTAAACAAACATCCACACGAGAGTGTGTGCTGAGACAGTTTGAGTGTGGTAGAACAATATTTGCTCACATTGTTATGTGAAAGCACATATATACAAAATGAAACAGTATACACAACACAAGAACATGCTAAATCTAAAGATGACGGGCTTCCCAAAGATGAATTATTGTGTCTTAAATCCAATTGTTTTTGCCTCCTGAATCAGTAACTGCCTTCTCTACTGCACTGCTATATAAGGTCATAATCAGGAGAGATTAAATAATCAGAGGCAGATTAACCTCCAAATGCAAAGAGTTCTTCCTAATTTTTCCTTCCTTTTTTCCCCTTAAAAAGTTTATTTCCGGGCCCGGCGCGGTGGTGCAAGTGGTTAAAGGTCCTCACCTTGCACGCCCGGTATCCCATATGGGCGCCGGTTCTAATCCCAGCAGCCCCGCTTCCCTTCCAGCTCCCTGCCTGTGGCCTGGGAAAGCAGTCGAGGACAGCCCAAAGCTTTGGGAACCTGCACCCGCGTGGGAGACCCGGAAGAGGCTTCTAGCTTCGGATCGGCATAGTATCGGCCTGTTGCGCTCACTTGGGGAGTGAACCATCGGACGGAAGATCTTCCTCTCTGTCTCTCCTCTCTGTATATCCGCCTTTCCAATGAAAAAATAATAAAAATAAATCTTAAAAAAAAATAAAAAAAAAAATTAAAAGTTTATTTCCTAGGGCCCAGCACTGTGGCCTAGCAGCTAAAGTCCTTGCCTTGAACATGCCAGGATCCCATATGGATGCCGGTTCAAATCCCGGCAGCTCTACTTCCCATCCAGCTCCTGCTTGTGGCCTGGGAAAGCAGTTAAAGCCTTGGGACCCAGGAGTTAAGTTTGAAGAATTGCCTCTTATTATGCTCATAGTGTAACCTCACTATGGCATTACTCAACCAAATGTGTTTCATATAAATGCCTAAAAGAATACTGATTGTAGTCACCTTTGTGTATATTGTAGTACAAGGAAGATAAGGATACTCATTTGTTTAGAAATAATTTTATGACTATATGTTTATGATGTGAAACATCTACAAGAAGAAACTAAAAAGAAAACAAAATCCCCAAACAATCAAGCAACCCAGCAGCCTCAGTATTTTCAAACACCTAAGTTTTGAAACCAAAATATCCATCTGTTGATACAGTTTTTAATTTTCCTGAAAATATTTCAGTTCCACCTAGGCAAAACCCAAAATGTACTCACAAAAAAAAAAAAAAAGCACTTGTGTGGAAAGAGGACTTGGCTTAAATGTAATTGTGATCTCATTGCAAGAAAAGTATTTCAACCATGTAAAAAATACTCTACCGAGGACTGAAACATTGAGTTACATTTTAAGATGCAGTAAATAATGGCAATGTTGATCAACATAATCCAGCCTCGAAACAATGTTATTGCTATTTTTTCAAGATTCTGGTATTTATTTGAAAGACAGTCACACACACACACCAAGAAAAAGGATGGGAAGAAAGGGAGTGACAGAGAGAGATCTTCTCTAAATCAGGGGTTCACCCCCGCTCCCAATGGCCAATTGCTGAGTCTGAGCCAAGCCAAGGCAGGAATCCATTCATCTGGGTCTCCCATGTGGGTGATAGGTGCCCAGGTACTTAAGCCATTTTCTGCAAAGTGGCCTTTTGGATTTGATATACTTTTTCAATCCTGCTTAAGCTAATTAATATACTACTGCTATGATTTGGACATGTCTCAGTGTATTCACTAAAGGTTCGTGGAATGGAAGCTTGGTTTTCAGTGTGGTGTTGGAGGTGACAGAGCTGATGCCTGGAGAAAGGTGCTTGGATCTTTAAACACTTGTACGTATAAGGAAATGTGGGACTTCCGTCTTGCTCTGGTTTTCTACTTCAAGATGTCCTCTCTTGCTCATGTAGACATTCTTGTCACTGTGAAACCTTTGCCATGAGGTTCTGACCAGAGCCAGGCCAGTGTTGGCATCTTCCCCTCCAATCTCCAGCTGGACTGATGTTTTGTTATAGTTATGAAAGTCTGAATAATATAATTATCTCACACAGTAAACTGTTTTGAAGAAAATAAGAAGTTAATTTGTAACATAAATAACAGTCTGAAAATTCTAGTTGTTAATATGAAAACTTTTCCACATTGGACCATAGGTATCTAAAATGAAAATAACAAATTTTCATCTGTGTGTTATATAAATTAGTCTCATCTGTTCCCCTAGACATGGTGTATTTCTACTATATTACATTTTAAAGTTGATTTAGAAAAATTGATAGAATTCCAGTTTATGGACCAGCTTGAGAACAGAAAGTTGAGTCAAAACATTTATTTCTATTTTGTCATTTAAATGAAAATGTAACTTTAGTATTTAAAACAAAAATTTACATTAATGGTCTTACTCTATATTGAGTCATCAAACTGAAAAGATAATAACAAAAAGATAGAGAATGGAATGGAAAATTATCTAACCATGTGAATTCAAGTAACAAAGACACCTCCTGCTTTGAACTTTTCCACGTTCATGTGATAGGAGATGCAGACAGACCTACTTCATCTCTGGTCCTCTGAGGTTTGCGGGTACACAGTGCTGCTAGTGCCAACCCTAAGAAGCCAAAGGAAACTTTCCAGAGCACAGGATTCAGAGCTTGCCCTAAGAATTTCCACAATGGAAGCATGCACAGGGTTTGCACTCTGCCCTGGCTTTGGCTCTGGGAGCTGCTTGGTGACATTCAACTCAGAATAGAGTTTCAAAGTTGGTTCTACCACTGCACATTGGAATCTGAAATTTGGTAGGGAGGGAGATAGTGATACACAATTCCTGTTTCAAACACATAGAATAAACTTCTTATTGACATAAGCAAGTTGAACATTTGCCATAGTAAATGCAAAATAAAGTAAAACCGGGAATGTTTTATTCTTGGGAATTTGGTCCTTGAAATTGGGAAATTGCCTCAGCTCTCAGTTTGAATAAATGTCAGTAAAATTTATGAAATATAATTGCCAGTTGTGGAGTTGTTACCCAATGATTTCTTTTAATGATTATCTTAAATTTACCCCAGCTGGGCCAATTTTATATCCCTTGTCATGCTGTGTTGAAGTATGGTCTATCTTTACCTTAATGTTTACCATGCAGTCCTATAGGTTGGATTATATCCCATACTTGGATAGATTACCAGAGAAATAGTTACAGATCTCCTAATGAGATCTTTATATTGGTCTCTGAGCACTTTCGTAGTGTCATTTTTAGTATCACAATTGTAATCATATAACTACTTATCTATTATTTCTTAATGGTATTAAGTAGAGTACCATAAATTTCATTAATCCAGAGGTTATATGTGATGACTGACTGCCTAGAAACACTGTATCTAAAGCAGAATAAATGTTAAATAAGTGTTATTTGAATGAATGAGTGAATTCATTAATTCATCTCAAATCAGCATGAGTTCATGTGGCTTTTATAATAGACAAATATGGTGTGTGGGGGGAGAAATGTAGAATTGTTGGTATTTTCCAAATTTGTCTATTTTGAAACTTCAAATTACTTGCAGTGAATGTGCTCATTGAAAAGATTTTGGGCAGAATATCAGCATCTGTGTATGTTCTAAAAACACCCCTGGAGGGGCTTGTATATGGCATAGCTATCAAAGTCACTGCCTATGACACCAATATTGGCATCCCATTTGGGCATCAGTTCCTGTCTCGGCTGTTCCACTTTATAACCAACTCCTAGCTAATAGCCTGGGGAAAACAGTAGAATAATTCCCAAATATTCAGGCCCTTACATCCATGTGGAAACCCAGATGGAGCTTCTGGCTTCTGGTGTCATATGGCCCAGAATGGGCCATTGTGACATCTTAGGAGTGAACGAATGTGTGAAAGATCTCTGTCTCTCCCTTTGTAGCTCTGATTTTCAAATAAATAATCTTTTAAAAAAATTATATAAATTCCCCTGGTAATACTTACACAAAGCATGTTGGGAGATACCATGTTGAGGGCTTATAACCACCTTAGATCCATTTTTTTGTCCAATGTATCCAATGAACTAAGGACCTCTAAAATCCTTATAATTCCCATGCTGTTTTAAAAAAATACTAATTTCATTATTTTTCTTTTTTCCTGCCCATTTCTTGGTTTCACACTTGAAAGCTTGCTTGTTGCTGGGTGAAAGTAGAGATTTCTGGCTAGCATGTTGGCTGAGGCATGCCATTTAATGTGGTGAACAGTGTGTCTGGTCTGAGAGGGAAGCTTTTTTCTATTACAAGAGTCAGCTGAACACTCACTAGCTAAAGATCAACCTAACATGAGTGTTTTCTGTATGGCCGGCTCCTTTATTTTAGAAAACTGCATTTTAATGGTATTCAGAAACAGAGATATCTGTCATTTCTTCCCAGTATCCCTCTCAACTCCTGATAACAGAAACCCAGGTTTGCTTTGGAACAACCACTTTGACTCCCCTGATATGATATATACAAAACTGATCTCTCTTCCCAGACTTAAAGTACAACTTGGTTGGTTTCAATCCTCTTGGAAATTCCATTCTACTGATGAAAGAAATGGTTGAAGATGGAGCACAGGTTTACCAGGACTTTTGAGAGTTAAGAAGTTCTCTCTTCCAAGGAAGATATCAGAGGAAACTTAGCTTTTCTTTTTGGTGGGATTATAAAGGTGGAAGTTCAAGAACTGCTAGAAATATTTAGAGACCCTACAGCTAACAGACTACATTCATGTGTTTCTCGGTTGTAACTAATGATTAAGTTAAAACAAATGGCAAAGAAACTGAGTTAAAACCAATCCTTGATAGCATTCTGTACATTTCCGAAGTAAGGCTTAATGGCCCTTCCCTTATTTGTGACGCTAATAAATCCCCTGTATGTTTATGTCAAGTTAATCTGAGTCTCTGTCACTTGAAACCCAAGCATTCCTAACATAAGTGAGATCCAGGACTAATAGGAAATAACCTTCCATGTTCTTTGAGGGACGAGATAGAGGAACTGGAAAATTATCAGTGGAGTCAATGAGTGCCAGCACACCTCCATGAAATGCCATGGCTTTTGACAAGATGTAAAAATTAAATCTCTTTATAAGAGTATGCTCAGTAACTATATTTCACAACCCAGAAAGTCATAAACATAATCTAGCAAAATATTTTTCTGATTTGCCAATTCATTACATAAAGTCTCAGAATAATATAAAACATTGGAATCACATTCCATTAAGTATTTCACTAATTGCTTTTATTGGAGTGAAAATAAAATTACATGAAATCAGGATTATCTCAGAAAATTCAGGGCATATGGTGACCATATCTAGGGAGCATCCACCTTGTTTTACTGGAATAAATTATTGTTAAAATGAACACACTGCTAGAAAGGCTGTTACCAGTCTGCAGGTCATAAAGATAAAAAGAGCTAAACCAACCTCTCAGTGCTGAATTGGCAAGTGAAAAGATACATTCTGCACGCAATAGGTAGGCAGTGAATATATTTGACTGACAAGAACCCTGCTAGGACTAGCAGTGAGCTATTTAAGTCCTGCTGTTTCTTATTTGACTTTGCCAGGCTTGGCTGCAGTGTGAGGATTTTGTAACCATTAACAAGAGCCCCAAGCTACGTTTCTTCCTCTACTTCAAACTTTTATAAGCCAGTCAGGTGCTGGGCTCTCATCAGTGGCTGATAAGTGCACAGAGTTTAAAGAAAGCATTTTTGGATTGGATTATTTGATGTTGATAAAAATTTCACTATGCCTATGTTAACAGGCTTGTTACTATGGAATTTGTAAATATATCCATTAAACTGTAAAATGATAGTCCTGTCAAATTGACCTGCTTTTAACCTATGTGTTTTAGACATCTGGTATCTAAAAATTCTACCATACAACACAAATCAAAGTAGATGAGACCAGTTAGCTGAAAACAACATGAGAGTGATCGACACTTGAAATTGCTGAAGAGATGAAGAGAAATGAAATAGAGATCGACTTTGAAAATTTAAATTACAGTAGGCTTTAGAAAATGCTTAAAAATGTATCTGCCTATTGTTCATATATGTAATACATACACATTATACACACTTAGTCACATATGTTTCATACTGACCTCAAGTGTCAAGTAACAAAAGATAGCAAATATTTTGCCTTCATAAGACAAAAAAAGTCAATCCAGGAAGGAAATGGTTATGTTCTAAAAATGGACTAACATGTTGTGGTTCTATAACGTCTCTAGAAGAAATCGGTGCATGTATAATCCTCACTCCGGCTTTCTTACTAAGTGAATGGCAGATGATTCTGTTTAACAAAGGACCACATTAGCAGCTCATGCCTCAACATGTCCAGGAAAGAACTCTTTCCACCCACCGCAACATCTAGGTCATTCTTCAGATCTCTCCCACTCCTCATAAAGTCTTTACCCTAGAAGAAGCTACCATTCTTTGAACATGTTTTTTGTCCTCATACAGTGCTTTCTCATTTTGTCCAACAAGATGGATAACATTTTCATTTTCTTTTTTTAATTTTATTTTTGATGATGTTTACATAGTTGATTAAGGTGGGAAGGGTCCAGGATCAGGGGAAACTGGGTGAGACCATTGTTTCCACATTTTCTTTTCCTTCTTCCTGTCTGGGGAAAAAAGAGAGACAAAGGGAAAAGCCACATCCAGCTTCCCAACTGCCTCAGCACCTGGAGATGGGGAATGCCCAATTGATGTCATTTCAGAGTCCCTGGTGTGGAACATGCCTCAAGGTCCAAGTGGTTTCGATAGTTCTGAAATGCTGTTGATCTTGCAGATGCAAGGATGAGGCTCTCCTTTCAAGGTCCATTGGCTAACACAGTCCACCTCTGAGTCTCCATTTGCTTAGGTATTTGCTGTCATACTTCACTGGGGTGGTTGATCAATTTGTTCTGCCCTCCTTCCTCTGCTTTGGTACCAGGTATCTTCTGCAGGCTCTGACATATCCCATGCACCTCTGGGTATGCTGGTCACTGCTCCACCAAAGCCACTGAGGAGGTCCAGCTTTGGCGAATGGACTCTCCTTCATATTTGTAAGATAATATATATCCCCATGTTACAATCTGGGTTCGATATATTTGCACTGATATTTTACTGACAGATCACCTAATTTTGATTTGCAAAGGTAAAATGTAGCAGACAATGTTTGTATGACTGGTGTCTGCTAGAACCGGTTGATTATAATTAGACAGAATCTGGCAGCTTAGATTCCAAGAGAACACAGTGAACTTGTATTTTACCAATTTTAGTAATGATTCACCAGGCTTTATACTTGATTCCATCTGAAACTCAGAAGAGGATATCCAAGACATTTCTTTCCCCTGTATCTGCCAATTTCACTTCATGTTCTCACTTTGTGCTTTTCCTAAGGAAACATCAGTGATTTTGGAAGATAGAGGTGATGATGACGGTCTCCTGAATGTTTGGGAAACAGTATCACTTCAGATTTCTCTGACATTCTTATCTATATGTCTCTTCTTATTTTTCCCTTTTTCTCCTCCCACAAATTTATACCCTCATTATTCTCATGACCCAAAGACCATTTTTCTACTTGTTATTCTGATTCAGCACCTGGCCATAGTGTGAAAGATGCACAGATCCCATATTGATTCACTTGGAGATATGAATATACGTATGTATGAACTTTTTCACCAATTTGAAGACATCTTCTTTTCACATTACAGCATTTTTGAAAGCACGTCTAACAGTTGGTACTGCTTTTGATATGATGGAATGTAATACATACTATCACTGTCATGGCAATGTTATGTTTTCTAATAATTCAAGCACTCTTGTTTTTTTTTTAATGTCCCTCCCATTGTGGGCACTAGGTCTAATAGTTAAAATGTCCATGTTCCACTTTGTAATTCCTGCGCTTGATACCCACCTCTAGCTTCTGATTTCAGCTTTCAAATGAGGTGGACCTTGAGTGGCAGGAGTAATGGTTCAAATTGTTACATCCCTGTCACCTATGTGGAAGATCTGAATTGAGTTCCCTGCTGCTTTATTCTCTGTCTTAGCAGTTTCAGACTCTGAGGGAATGAACCAATGGGTGACAGCATATGCCCTCTCTATCTCTCTCGCATATATTCTCCTGATCTGGTACCTGAGTTCCAAAGCTATTTAGATTCTTTCTCCTGTGTTATTGTCCAACAATTCTTAGGGAAACACATGTCAAGACTCCCTTTTAAACTCCAAAATACATTGTTGAGTTTTCCTAGGCATTTTCAAATATGTTCACTTCTCTCCTCCTCTGCTCATCCTCCAGCTCCCTCTTGTCTCTGACAAGGTGGAAAGCCTCTGCTGCTAGAATGCCACGGGTGGGTTCCAGCATCAGTGTGTGTGTGTGCTTGATGTATGTATTTTATTACTACCTTTCCTTCACAACCAGGACTGTCAATGGAAACACAGCATTTTTTTGCAGCTTTCTATTAGGCGTCAGGCTTTGCACATCAGAAATATTTGGTAAGTGGAGGCTAAGCGGTGGGAGCACATGCATGCGCCAGGCAGACACATAATATAACTTCAACTCTACCGTTAACTTTTTCATTTCCCTGCAGAAGTTGTTTCTGTCCATATTTTTACTTCAGCTGGGCTGAGTGGGAGAAAGAACTCAAAGGGAGGTCGAAGCAGATGGTTGTCACAAACTGCATACGGCAATTGAGAATTAGTGTGCAAGCATATGCAACCTGGTACAGTGTGAAGCATTCCAGCATATGAGCGCCGAAATAAATCAAGCCTGGAGAAGATCGGGATGATAAAAAGATGAGCTCTTCCTTCCCTAGTACATATATATATTTAGGCCTCCTGAATTCATTAGGATATGTTCTCTGTTTTCAGTAGGCAAGTTAACACTGAAATTGAGCAGATTCATGTAGATTCTGGTATCTTGCCTTTTCTCTCATCTACAGTGTGTTTTCTGGAAAGACATATTTCTAAAGAGACATACATCTTTTTCATAGAAGGAGGATTAGGGATTGTGACGTCAACATACCTGGACAAATTTTCCAATCATAATCATTACTAATAAATCACAGAGATGTACATTAACTCCCTAATTTAGTAACAACAGCTATGCATGAGGCATGTACAGGTTGCATGGGATTTCCAGATGTGTTTCTTATTCTTCTTGTTCTTATTCTTCTTTTTTTTCTAAGCTGCTCTTGACCCTATTGGTGATCAAATCACTCACAAATATAAGTAATTTCAAGTTTTTTTTTTTCTGGTACAGATAGCTCTAAAGAAAGAATAGTTAGCAGCAAAGCATGACAGAGTCACTGCCCAGAGGTCCTTACAACAGTGATAAGGAGATGCTCACATTGCCTTTTATAATTTTAAGTAACTCCTAGCCACACTCATCAGTACTCTTAGGAATGTCAGCACAGGAGTCCATGCTTGAGTTTCCCCATTGTGGAAGTGCAGAAACAGAGGAGGAAGTTTAATGGTCATCATTCCGCTTCTCAGAAGGGCCATGGCCAACACTATACTCAGTCTCGGCCTGAGTAGGGATAGCTTTCAATGGCTGCATGTAGAACCAGGCTGAAGGCAAGCCTACTCCCAGGGTCAGAGCTACATCCAACTCACCCTAACTCGCTCACCAGTGAGTTTTCAAGAAGGGGCAGTTGTTTTCAACAAGACCCTTTCAGTCCTGCCTTTTGTTCTATTCACCTCTGTCTTTGAAAGACATGAAAGAAAGAAAAAGGAGGGTAAGTGATAAGTGTTGGCCCAAGAATAAATACTGAATTACATATTGGTAGACCAAAACACAAATCAACTCGGAACTACGGGAGTCCACCAACACGCACATAAATCATTTATAACGATAATCCAAGACTAGGTCCAAATCTCATTAAAGTATATGAATCCTTAATCTATTTTGGCAAAAAAGCGCCAATACACATTTTTTCTTTTTATCATAAATTACAGTTCTGTGGCACTGTGCAAATATTACCAAGCTGTAAGACAGCTGTGCTCCATTAAAATGTGTAATGGTCGCTGATTTCTTACAGCACACGGTCATCAGGCTGAATCTACAGCCAGTAATTAGGAAGATGAAATGTTTAATTGTGCCTTAATTTTGATAAAATTTATCTGTCACACATCCCGCAGCCGAGCATTATGCTCACAAATCAATGTCATCGAACCGAGCAGAAACTCAAGCACCAGACTCTTGTCCCTAGCAGCTTCATTTGAATACGTAGCTGTTGGTGGAGAGTAACCATGCTTGAGAAGAAAGTGAAAACTTTCTTGATCTCAACATTCCGAGACAACATTTCCTTTATGGGAAAGTCATAAAATCAAAGAACAATTCTATTCCTCCCCTCCCCCCCCGCCCCACCAATAGTTACATCCACTTTTGGCTCTGATTATGTAAAAGATGATAATCCCCCAGGGACTAATTGCTTAGTTTTAAAGACTTTAGCATGGAGGGAAAGTTAAGTGGAAGGGGAGAGAGGAGGAGTTGGATTATGGAGAAGAAAATCAGATATGTTTTTAGTTCTATATAAAGAGCATATTAATGACATAGATGAGCATCATCATTTTAACCGACTAAATATTCTAGATTCAGAGAATATACATTTTATGCAAATAGAAACTGAAAAGTAGAGTTAGTGTCCAAACACTCCATGGATATCATCAGGTAGCGTTTACTGTCATCCCAATTGAGATACCCTATATATGACAGAAAATTGCACAATCTCTATGCATGTTTACCAATCATACTGTTTAATACATTTTTCAACTGGAGAGAAATGTTTTTTAAGCACTGGGAAGTGTAAGTACAAATACCTGCCAATACTGGAAATTAATTTATGTCATGTTTTCCCTACAAAATGAATCAGTGATTATTCTTTCTCACCCACAATATCCATAGCTGCTTATCCAAGAGAACTTAATGAGCATATGTTGGGATGTACTTTTCATTTTGTTTCACATAACTCTTGAAAGAAACGACTGAGGGAGAGCATAGCAAAGATCCTAAAGAGGGGTAGCAGGCAGGTGAGAAGGAAAGGCACCAGCTCACCAGGTGAGCCGCCACAGAAGAATACAGCCCCAAGACCCTGAAAATGGATGGATGAATGAATGAATGAATGGAGCATCAGTTTTGCCAGACAAGCAAGTGAAATTTTTATTAAGCTTTACAAGGTGTGCTCCATAGGTCAACACTGTAACAAACGACATCAGTAAGTTTTTTTAAAGTAATTGGTGGCTCACCAGCTGATTAATAAACCAGCTGAAGATATAAAGCCTGCCAGCTTACTTTAAAGTAAAATAAGTCTCAAGATCACGAATAATTTCAGAAGAGTCGTCGTGAGTGCCAAATGGCATTAAGCTATAGCCTGCTAACAAGAAGACTCATTAAAAACACTTTTCTAAACTTAGTCATGGAAATAAGTCCAAGCTAAAGATATCCTACTCCCCATTCCCTTTTGTTCTATTTTCATGGGCAGATATATTCAGGGACTGGATAGAAGGGTGATATTCTGGTACGAGAATTGTGTTTCATCTTACTGGCATGCCACATAGCCTAAGCAGAAGTATGAATAAGTAGGAAGGTGAAAATGGCATGAAGAGTAGTACTAAATAATGGGTTTTGGCACATGTCTAGAGAAAGCTGATTTTATATTCCATCTTCTTATATGACTTTAGAGAGTTTACATTTATCCCAAGATCATGTGTCCAATGGGTTTTATACCAACCATTTGATTAGAACTACTGTAACTCCTTTCCACAAGCCAATCCATTGTGCTCCCCCTAAGCAAGAATGATGACAAGAGTATTACAATTCAAGCACATGCACTTGAGACTTTCACTCAGTCAGTCTGAAGCTGCACAGAGAAAAGATGCAGGGCATCCCTTTTAGAGACCCTAGGCTGTAACAATGCAGTACAGTTTTGGAGACAATGGACATAATGTCAAAATTTTCTAATTCATCAGTTTCATAATCTGACTGGGTTAGAGGCACCCTCCTGATCCTGTAATCCCCTAGCCAGTGCAGGGAGAGCAGCTGTCTTTGTGATGCCCCTGTGGCTGTGTTTGGACGGCTTCCTCCCTGCTTGCCTCTGTTGAATACATTGGATCCCACAGGCTGTAGAAATCTCAATGAATACATCCAAGCCCTGTATTAGCAATCTAGTGTTCCCATCAGTTCTCACTACAAGGTCAAGAGTACTGCAAATTAAATACCTAATTTAAAATTTGAAAGGCACACTAATTTTTGTGAAAACAAAGTCCTTTGTTACTAGGTTGCAGAAACAGCACTAGCTTAATTGGGCAGAAGGACTGGACTTTAATCCTAGGGGTGACTTTAGCTTGGGGCAAGGAATTATCTCTATAGACTTAACTGTCTTCATTTTAAAATTTACACACATGGTAAAATTAATGATTCTATAGCCTTGCACAGCCCTGGTCTTCTATGATTTTATAAGGATGAAAGTACACATTCACGATCTATTGTGCACTTGGAGACATTCATTTGCCATAAACTCCATGCTGTCAGTTGAAGCTTTGGACATTCATCTAGCTTTTCCATTTTATTTTTCACTAATTCTTTCACCTATGTAATTTTTTATACTAAATTTCAGTGAGAAAACACCTTGTTATTCTCCAGGTACTTCGAAAGAAATCTAAGGATCAGAATCTCTGCTCATTAGAGATGGGGCTTAGAAGCTCAAGCAGTCACTTTACAAATAAGAAAAACAGAAATCAGTGGGAGCAAAGCCACATAGAGAGGAGTGACTCTATTTGTATAAACTGTGTACTCACCCATTGCTGCATTCACTCTGGTGTAAGGAAGAGACAGAGACAGTGGGCATCGTTTGCAGGAAGTGTGGAATTAGACGTTATATCCTCCTTCCAGTCGCTATTTTCCATGGTTGACAGTGTCCAGTATGAACAAGAGTTTTTATGTATGATTATCAAGTATTATTAAGGGCAATGTGACACAGAAATGTATGTCTCACTGTTAGTTATTCAGCTTAGTGGGAAGAGAGAGAGAGATGAAGGAAGGGAGGAAGCGAGGGAAGGAGGGAAAGAAGGATGGAAGGAAAGGAGAAAGTAGGTTAATTTTACAAAATAATGAGGACCACTGATTTTTTGACTGATGATGGTTATTGTTATTACATGAAGAAATCAATTGACTTAAGAATTCATGCAACGAAAGAAAAATAAAAATGATGGCTGAGCGGGTGCTCCAGTAACCATATTCATATGGAGATAGTATTTTGAACACCTTTCGAAAGAATGTTGAAGACAAATGAGAAATCATAGTGTTTCATTTTAATATAATAATATGTCACGCATCCTATTGTCAAGATATATTTAATAGTTTCATTGGGAGTCCAGCTTTGACCTGGAAATATGTACCTTCAATGTCAGGATACACTTAAACACCAGAATGATGGACTGCTTATGAAGAACTACACTATTATATTAATACAGGGGAATTCAGTGGGGCGATGGGGAGAGAACTTGGGAAGGGAGTTAGGGAAATCCCAGAGTCTATGGAATTGTATCATATATATATGATATCTATCTATCTATGTATATGTATATATATGTGTCATATAGGAATCAGCATGATGGTGTAGCTGACTAATCCTCCACCTGCTGTGCCATAATATTGGTTTGAGCCCCAGCTGCTCACTACTGATGCTTGGAAAAATTCTGGAAGATGTCCCAAGGCCCTTGAACCCCTGCATTTGTGTGGGAGACCTGGAGGAAGCTTCTGGTTCCCAGATTTGGACTGGCACAGTTTTGGTACGTGCAAACATTTGAGGAGTGAACCAGTGGATGGAGGATCCTTATTTCTTTCCTTCCCTCTGTAAACATGCCTTTCCAATAAAAAAAAAAAATCTTAAAATAAAAAAGAAATAATCAAATGTTTCCCATCGAAGAAAACCCCAGGGCCAGAAGACTTCAGTGCTAAATTCTACCAAACTTTTAAAAGACGAAATAATAGATAATCATTCTTACACTTTTTTTTTAAAATGTGGAAGCCACCATTATCTTTGTTTTTTTTTTTTTCTGACACAAGCTCCTTTTTTTATTGGAAAGTCATATATGCAGAGAGAAAACAAGACAGAGAGAAAGATCTTCCATCCACTGGTTCACTTCCCAAGTAGCCACAAGGGCCAGGGAGCCAGGAGCCAAAAGCTTCTTCCAGGTTTCCCATGCAAGTGCAGGGTCCCAAAACTTCTTCTGCACCAGCCATGCAGGCGCAGGATCCCAAAGCTTCTTCCGGGTCTCCCATGCAGTTACAGTGTCCCAAGGTCTTGGGTCATTTTCTGCTGCATCCCCAAGCCACTAACAGGGAGCTAGAAAGGAAGTAGAGCAGCTGGGATAAAAACTGGTGCCCATATGGGATCCTGGCACATTCAGGGCAAGGACCTTAGTCATTAGGCTACTGCACTGGACACAGCACCATTATCTTCTTACCAAAAGAAACATTCTAAGGTCTGGTGCAATAGCCAGGATTCCACATGGGTGCAGATTCGTATATTGCCTGCTTCACTTCCAATCCATCTCCCTGCTGTAGCCTGGGAAAGCAGTTGAGGATAGTCCAAAGCCTTGGGACCCTGTACCCATGTAGGAGATCCATAAGAAGCTCTTGGCTCCTGCGTTCAGATCAGCCCACCTTGGGCAATTGTTGCTACTTGAGGAGTGAACCAGCGGATGGATGATCTTTCTGTCTTTCTTACTCTCTGTATATATGCCTTTCCAATAAAAATAAATGAATCTTTAGAATAAATAATTTATATATTTTTAAAAATGCAAATATTCTATGCAATATTCTATTAAGTAAACATGATCCTCTTACGAAAACCAATCATTGCAATTAAAGAAAACTACTGGCAAATATTCTTGATGTACAGAAATATAAACATTCTAAACAGAATAGCAAATCGATTATAACTACAACTTGAAAGGATTGTTATACATGATAAAGTTGTATGTACCCTAGAGATACATGTATTATTCAACAAATTCAATCAAGAAATACAGCACACTGTATCAGTAGACAAAAGGATAAAAATCTTAAGAGAATTTAAATAGGTATAATGGAGTTGATAAAATTCAACATTCCTTTATCATAAAATCTGAAAAAAAAAAGGATTACAACTGAACCCACTAAAGTTATTTACAACAAGCTGGCAGCTAACACCATACTAAATGGGATAAAACTGAAGACTTTCTCTGAGATCTGAATCAGGACAAGTGTTAACTGGAAATGCTAGACATATCAATAAAGTCAGAGAAATGAGTAAAAGGCTTTCTAGACAGAAGAGAAGACAACTTGTCAATTCAGATGACACAAACATTTGCATATAAAACCCCAAAGACCCCATCCTGAAACCGTTAGATGCAAAAAGCAAAGCATCAGTGTTGTATAGTACACTGAGTCACTGTTAGTTATGCCACTATCCCATAGGATGTTATAGGTGCTCTACTTCCTCTTTTTTAAAGATTTATTTATTTTTATTGCAAAGTCAGATATACAGAGAGGAGAATCTTCCATCCGATGATTCACTCCCCAAGTGACCACAACGATGGCTGGTGCTATGGCAATCCAAAGCCAGGAACCAGGAACTTCTTCTGAATTTCCCATATGGATGCAGGGTCCCAAGGCTTTGGGTCATCCTCAAGTGCTTTCCCAGGCCACAGGCGGGGAGCTGGATGGGAAGCCAGGGCTGCCTGGATTAGAACCAGCACCCATATGGGATTTTGACGCATTCAAGGCATGGACTATAGCTGCTAGGCCACCTCATCAGGGCCAAGGTGTTCTACTTCTGATCTAGCTTCCTGCTAATGTGTCTGGGAGAGGACTGAAAGATGGCCGAAGTGCTTGGGCCATTGCACTTAGCCCAAGAAGGGAAGTGCTCCTGGTTCCTGGTTCCAGCAAGCCCTAGCCCTCATATACAAGAAGAATCTCCTGGTTTCAGCCTGTCCCAGCCCTGATTGTTGTTGCCACCTGAGGAGTGATTGAGGTTATTTAAGATCTTTCTGTGACTTTCTCTCCCTGTGTAACTTCTTTTCAAATAAATTAAAGCATATTCACAAAAAATATTGAAAATTTCAAGAAAATTAAAGGACACAAAGAAAGAATGCAAAAATCGGCAGGACTGTTATGCATCAGTAGTAAATAATTTGAAAAATAAATCAAACAAAAAAAAATCCCTTTCTAATAACTTTAAAAATCATCTGGGAAAACATTGAACCAAAATTATGGAAGATTTCTACAGTTAAAACTGCAAATCATCATTGAAATAAGTTGAGCAAGATTTATAAAAATGAAAACACATCCTTGTCCATGGATTGGAATGCTGATATCTTTTAATTGTGCAAACTACTAAAGGTTATTTACATATCTAATGCAACCCCTATAAAAATTTCAATAACATTTTTAAAAACAAGAAAAACCACTACTAAAATGTACATGAATCATGAGAGACACCAAATAACAAAGCAATCTTGAGTAAAAACAGTAGAATGCAAGAGGTATTCTTTAACAAGGCTGTAGTAATTAAAACAGCATGGTATTGGCATAAAACAGACTCATAGACAAATCAAACAGAATTGGGACCCTAGAGGTATAGCCAAGCTCCTACATCCACTTGATCTAGAATAATGTTACAAAGAACTTGCATTGGGAAAAGGACAGTCCTTTCAGCAAATGGTGCTGTAAGATTGGGCACCACTTCCAGAAGAATGAAGAATGAACTCTCACCACATACAAAGTCATTCAAAATTGATTAAAAGCCTAACTGTAATATCTCAAACACTGAAACTACTAGAAGAAAAGAGCAAAGACACTTGATGACACTGGAATGAGCAAGACTTTTCTAAATATGACACCAAAAACAGACAACAAAAGCAAAACTTGGATCTTGTTAAACTAAACAGCTTCTGCCTGGTAAAGAAAAATATAAGCAGAGTATTGATATAACCATGAATTAGAGAAAATATTTGCGAACCATAAGATGTATTACTATCCAGAATATATAAGGAACTTAAGCAATTCAGTAACAAAAGAAACAAACAACCCAATTGAAAAATGTGCAGTAGATCTAAATGGACAACTCTCTTTAATCATCAGGACTGGCCAAATCCAAATTACAGTGAGATATTACCTCACTGCAGTAAGATTGGTTGTAGCAAAGAAAGTAAATGTTGGCCAGAATGTAGAAAAAAGGGAACCCTTGCCATACTGTTGGTAGAAATGTAAATTCATGTGTCTTTGTGGAAAATGTATAGTGGTTCCCTTAAGATCAAAAACAGAACTACCACATGGTTAAGCAGTTTCAGTACTTGTATAATTCCAAGAAAAATTAAAATAATCAATGACACTTCTTTACTCCCACATTCATTGCAGCACAATTCACAGTAGGCAAGAAGTGCAAACATACTGTGTATCCACTGATGAATGGGCCAAATGTGGTGCATATACATAACGGAATACCACTAAACTACATAAACACAGGAAATCTTGTCATTCACAACAGTGTTGATGTAAGTGGATGCACTGTGGTAAGTGTAATAACCACAGAAAGTCAAATACCACAAGATCTCATTCATATGTACAGTCTAAAAAAAAAAAAAGAAGAGTTTTCCACTATAGGTGGAGTCCAAGAATGGTGTAGCGTAGTGAACCATATGTCATATGGTTTAGTGAACCATACACTGAAGTGGGAATGTGAAATGGAATAAAACAGAAGTTAAAAATATGATGGTGGTTACCAAAGTCTGAAGAGAAAAGATAGAAATGGATGAGGAAATGTGGATTAAAGAATACTATATTACTTTTGTAGTAAGAATTTCTGGGATTCTCTTTCAAATAGTGTATCTACAAGTTTTATTGTATTGTATATTTTTCATTTAAAGGAAAACTAGAAGACATAATATTTTTTAGTTTATTTTTGTTTGAAAGCCAGAGTCATAAAGAGAGAAGGTGAAGAGAGAGAAACAGACTGAAGAAAGAGACCCTTGACCTATTGGCTCACTCTCCAGATGATCAAAGCCAGCAGCAACAAGCTTCTGAGTTTCCCACATGGAGAGTATGCGCCCATACATACTTGGGCCACCTTTCACTGCTTTTTCCAGGCTATTATTAGGAAGCTGCACCAGAAGTTAAGCAGCTGGGACACAAACCGGAGCCCATATGGAATGTGACAGATGGGGCATGCTTGCCTGCTATGCCACAACAGCAGCCCCAGAAGACAGGATTTGAAGAATGCTTTGTTCATATAGAAATGTTACATTTGCTGATTGGACATTACATTGCATTCATGTTTTGAAACATCATATAATAAATCACAAACATGTTCAATTTTTACCTTTCTAAGAAATGATTTCTCAAATTAAAACATTTTAATGATCACAATTAAAAAGCAGACGTAAGATTTATATTTTAACAATAAAAATCTACTACTTTTAAGATTGCTTTAAAAAAATTGGATACTTTCCATAAACCAAATATATGTAGCATGCTGGGAACTGCTCAAACCCAAAGTAGGAGAAAGGTTATACAGACAACAGTGTAGCCTGAGCAAGGGACCACAGGAGGTAGAGAGTAATGAACCAGGAGCTGGGGCTACAGAAACCATCATGGAAGTCTAATGTAAGACCCCAGACCTGGAACTTACTGGAGGGAGTGGTATAAGTGAATGCAAACAAAGAATGGTGTACCAACCACAATAAATAAAATCAAATTGTAGACCTGTGGTGACACAGCTTGGAAACCTGCCCAAAGGAGAAGACTCTGATAACCAGAAGTAGAGTGACCAAGAGGAAAACAAAACATAAAGGCACAATGAATATTATTGAAGACTCCTGTGAAAAGGAGCAAAAGCTTTTGCCAACCTCAAAGTTAACCGAGGACTACATCGAGAAAATGGAGGATACAGAATTCAAAACATTTTTTATAAGGTTTCTTATCAGCAACAAGAAGCATGTAATATAGGAATTCAAGTAATTTAAGGAATATTTCACACAGGAAATGAATCAAATGATAGCTGATATATCAAAAATGAAGAATCCAGTGGAGCAAATTAAAGGTACAGTGGAGAGTGTCCAAAATAGAAGAAAACAAGCAGGAGAAAGAATCTTAGAATTGGAAGATGTTTCCTGTCACCAGGAGGAAACAGAAAGCTGGAGATAGAGCTGCGTCAAGATAAAAAAAGCTATTCAAGAATAGTATTAAAAGTATTAAAAGGCCAAATAAAACAGCTATGGGAGTTCCAGAAGGTGTACAAAAAGAAAAAGTTGGGTTTAAAAATGTGGTTAATGAAATAATAAAGGAAAATTTCCCTAATCTAGAGAAAGAATTGGGAGACAAAATCCAGGAGGGGCACAGAACTCTCAACAGGTTGACCAAAAGCAATCTTCACCACAACATATTATAATCAAGCTCTTTGCAATCAAACATAAGGAAAAGATCCTTAAATGTGCATGTAAAAAAAAAATTGATATGCAGAGGAATGCCAGTTAAATTCACAGCTGACCTCTCACAGAAAACTCTATAGGCCAGAAGAGAATGGAGTAACATATTCCAGATTCTAAAAGCAGAAAATTGTCAGCTCAGGGTAAAGCACCCAGCAAAGCTTTCCTTTGTTTTTTAAAAGGAAATAAGATTCTTTCACAGTAAAGAAAAGTTAAAAGAATATGTCTCTTCCAAACCTGCTCAACAAAGAATACTTAAAGGTGTTATCTTGACAAAGAGAAATACCATCCACCAAAACCAAAGACAGATTTGAGGAACATCTTAGTAAAATAACAACAGAAGACTAAATCAATGAGCAACCCATTGCTAAAATGACAGAACCAAATTATCACCCATTCATATTACCCTGAATGTAAATGGATTAAATTCATCAAACATCATAGATAAGTAGACTGCATTTAAAAAGGAAAAAAATAAAACCCATCTATTTGTTGCCTACAGGAGACATATGTCACCAACAAAGATCAGCATAAACTACCCCATGGATTTTTTTGTTGTTGTTAATTTCATCTCTTCAAAACTCCTTTTCATTAAATTCTGCACTGACCCATAGATCATACGGCAGCATCATTTCCTTCAAGAAGGTTCTGGATTTTTTTTTTCAATTCTTCAGCGACCCATTAGTCATTCAGTAGCATGTCATTTCACTTCATGCTGCTTTTAATTTCTTTTTTTCTTCCTGTTGCTGATTCTATTTTGTGGTGTTTTATTTAAGGGGATGTACAGTAGTAACTGTGTAATGGAGACTATCATATCCAGATATGAGGATACAACTCAGTATGCATCTCTACTTAGAGATCAAAAATGGACTTCCAGTGAAACTGTTAACTATATCTTGACAATAGGATGCTGGACTCTCTGCCATTGTCTATACCCACAATGATACACATTTGACTGTTCATGAAGAGCTATACTATAGTAATAATACAGGGAACTCGGTGAGGGTGGAGGAGACTTGGGAAGGAGGAAGCGGAAGAACCTATGGAACTTTATCATAAAACGATAATAGTAATGAACAAGAAGACAAAAACGTTATATGTGTGTGTATATATATATGTATAAACACACATATAGATATGCTCTACGGAATACTACTCAACTATAAAAAAGAATGAAAATTTTATCTTTTGCACCTAAATGAATGCAACTAGGAAGCCATTATGCGTAAGAAATAATCCAGTCCCCAAAAGACAATGACACATTCTCTGATCTGCAATAATTAATACATAGAGTACAAAAATGTAGTCGACGATGTGAGAGTGAGATTCTTGGAACTGATTATTGGATATCATTGTTTACATGTACACCAGAGGGAACCAAGACCCAGTCGCGGTGACCTCTTAGTTCCCCAACCTGGCTTGTTACCAGCAGCAGATCCTTCATGTGCCAGTGGTTGTTCTGATCCAGCACAGCATAGCCCATTTCCCATCCTGGCTTTTGCCATCTAATACTGCAATCCAGCCAGTTTGGCCTACCCCCAGTCTCAACTGTTTGCTAGCAGGTGAGGTAGCTTAGCCTTGCTTAGACTGTTTCCATCCCTGGCTCATGCAGACTGGTAGGTGTGATAGCCCAGCCAGGCATGACTCACATTCCAGCCATGGGCATGCCTAGCTCAGTTCGTCACCATCCCCAGCTCCCAAGCTAACCAGCAAAAATTGCAGTTCCACAGGGGTGGAATACACGTTCCGCACAGAATTTGTCCCCAGACTCAGCTCTCCAGTGTGTTGGACAGCAACATGGCCCAGCTTAACTCTACCCATCCCCTGTCTGACTTTCTCTTAGGGTACTGTGGACTAGTTCTGCCAGGTAGGTCCCCAGCCCTAGCTTTAGTGTGTGTTGGTAGGCAGTGTTTGACGGTGATCCATGCTAACTAGCCCAGCTCAGGTCTCCCACATCGGTTGGTGCATTGATCTGATCCATAAATGTCCTCCAGCGTCCCCCCTCCAAAATGCTTGGTCTCAGCACCCCCACTTACCTGCAAGTACAGAGCCATTGTCAACGGAAGTCCCACAGAAGTCATTCCTCACCTACAACATATTCCGCTAGCGATCTTCCATCCACACATGTGTGGAAATTCCTGGGATCATGCAACTTGTCTAGGTGCAAGCACCATGGTCTCTGCACACCCTGCAAGCATCATCCCTCAGGTTACCCTGAAGCCTGCACCCTCAGACTCCCACATGCATTCCACTAGGTCTTGTTCCTGTGAAAGCCAGATGACCACTCCTACAGAGCAGCCCCAAGCCCAGGGTCTGGGGCCAGGCCCTCGCCCACAGCAGCCAAATAATAAGTTTTTTTATTGGACGTATAACTGTATTAAGATGTATAATGTAGTGTATGTATCCTGAGACCCTTATACATAAATGTTCTCATATGATCTATGGACATTGCCTTCAGAAGACTATTGATTTCTTTTTTGTCCCATCTTCAATGGCCATTTGACCACAACCACAAATCTTTATGCAAATGTATGATCTCACTCCTAAATATTTTACATTTTACAACATCACATTTTTTAATATCAACATTGATAATATGAGATTTTTTTCCTTTTTTAATATAATTTTCTCTTCATGGAATGTATATATATTAAATTTTTCAATGATAGAGAAATTACTGAAATAATTTCATTAGTAAGTGAAACTTTATTCAGCAGAGATTCATCTAATGAGCCTTTGCTTATTTGCTCACATTTAGTGAACACTGACTTTGTGCCAGGTAGGTTGTTAGAGATTACCACTTGAAGGGTGACATCACTTCTGTAGAGAACTCACCATCTAGAACACAAACCAACCCTTAACCACAGAGTCAGGAAATCTTGGAGATGAGAACTTGAGTAAAAATTAAGTATTTTCTATGAAAATGTAATTTACCAAGCTTTTGTTAAAAAATGAATCTTTAAAATATGAAGTGTGGACACTTACAAAGTGTAAGTGTATGCTATTACTGGAGATGCTTGCATTTCATATCACATGCCTGAGTTTAACAGCCAGCCCACTCTTCATTCAGGTTTTCTCTAAATGTGTGTCCTGGGAAACAGCAGGTGATGGACCAAGTAGTTGAAACCCTGCCCCTCAGGAGGGAAGCCTGGATTGATTTTCTGGACCCTCCTTTTGTCCTGGCCCAGAATTGGCTGTGTACATATGGAGAGTGAAACAGTACATGGAAGATAGCTTTCTCTCTGTCTCCTATACCTTCCTAAAAAAATAAATAAATTTTTAAAAGTAAAAACAATACAAAGCAGTGAGTACTATCAATAAAAATAAATTCTACTACATGGCTTGGATCATGTTCATGAAAACAGCATCATATATTCAGTACAGATATCAAATGAACACAAGAGAGTGTGACAGGTTGAATAACAGCGTCACAAAAGTAGTTAGGTTCAAACTCCAGAAACTTGTAAATGTTGTCTTAGATAATCTAAGTGTCCTTACTGATGAAAGGATTTGAGGTATATAGATTATTCTATATTCTGATTGGACCATAAATGTAATCACAAATTCCCTGACAACAGGAAGCATGGGAAAGTTGACTGTGTAGAAACAGGCGATGTGACAACAAAAACAAGACATTGCCTTGAGTTGAAGGAAGAACAGAATTTTGGTGATCCCTGAGATGACAGAAGCAACGAAAGATTTGATCCTGCTGATACTTGATCTCAATGAAACCGATTTCAGACATCTGCATTCCAAGGTTGTAAGAGGATACAATCATGTTGTTTTTAACCACTAAATTTGTGGCGAGCTGTTACAGTGGCTACAGAAAACAGGGTAAATAATAATTCTACAAAATTTCCAAACCTGAGAATTGACACTCATGCATTATAGAATCCCTATGCCTGGGCTGGGGTTCCAAAGTCACATGACATAATTAAAAGTTTAACTGTACTTTACAATTTTTTATAAAAATTAATTTATAAAATGTTGATGTTTGTGGAAAAGTATATCAACTCAATGCACAAGAAAAGACAGAGAACATGGGAAGACAGAGGCATGGGAAAATTAAAGTTTAATACTATAATTTATTCAATAGGCTTGTCTTGTCCACTATACTCTTTTGAGAAATTACATTAAAAGCTAGCAATAAGGTATTATTTAAAAATTTATAGTTACTTGCCTTTTAAGAAGATTCCCTGTAAAGTGATGCATTCACTACACATTCATTGAGTCTTTGGGGATGAAGCAGTGATCTAAACATAACCCTGAGCATCTTTAAAGCATTTCCACTTTAGAAAACTGGGTGAAAGTGTTGATAAATAACAACAAATGAATTTCATGAACTCTATGGAAAAGCATATACAGTGAGTGCTGAAGAAAAGCCTGCAAGAATAACACATTTACATTATATCAGGTTTTCAAATATTTGATTTTATGTTACAATGGAGAACATTAATATTGGAAAATCTGCCTGCATGGAATGTTCCTTTTCTGAAAAATAAAAAGACTTTAATCCGTGATGCAGCTACAGCGGTGTCACATCGCCTTCCTGGCTAATGCTCACAGTGATTAGAACATGAAACACAGAAAGTGATAGGAGAAGTTTTAGTAATAGGAGTCACTTACGATCTACATAAAAGATGGATAGAAGTGTTTTAAAGAATATCATGTTTAAAATACTGAGAGTGAGTCAAGTGTTGTAGCATACCAGTACAACGTCCTTTGGGATGGCCACATCCCATGCTGGGATGCCTGGGTTTGGCTGTATTCCTCTTCCAGTCCAGCTTCCTGCTAATGCACACCCCGTGTGGCAGCGGCTGAGGGATCATGTTCTTGGGCCTGTTCCAACCATGTGGAGACCTAGATGTAGTTCCTGGGTCCTGACTTTATCCTAACCCAGTCCTGGCTGTTGTGGGTATGTTGAGAGTGATGAAAGAGCCTTCTCTCTCTGTTGCTCTACCTTTTGAATAAATATTGATGATAGGATATGTAGCAAATATTACAAAAATAATCAATTCATAAGCCAGTGTTAAGCACATTGAACAACACGTAGCTCGGGATTAAAGAAAAGGAATTTTTTTTTTTCACTTTCTCTGACAGTGCTGATATTTTTCAATTGTCATTTTTTCCCACCCAATGCATTGGTAAAGGGCAATCACATCTTTGAGAGACATTAATGAAGCTTCCTGTGATCTGCCCATATTATAAGGCAAAGAATTTCTCAGTCTACCCTAAATGGTAACAACAACTTATACTGGAAGAAAAAATAGATCCCTAATGACCACCAGATTTCACCAGCTGAGGTACACTTAATAAACAATAAATATTATCACAGATAAAGTTACAAACAAAATAGTGTTGAAAAATACATAAAGGTGAAAAGCATGATTGGATAATTTGAATGAGAGTGAACAGAAACGCTGTCATTTTAATTTCTGAGCTCATGGGTATGTATTCAGGTGTATCAACTGGAAAAGAAAGTTAAAGTTCCCATTTCATGATTTCTCTGATTGCTTCCTTCAGTGAACAAAACAACAAAGAATCAATCCTGCTGATTCTGAGTCTCAATGAAACCGATTCAGACTTCTAAGTTTCAAGAACTCAGAAGGGAACATTGCAGCTGTGTCATCAGTCAAGAAGCAAAGGTGATGTGATCTCTTTGGGTCTCTGTCTCCATTCCTCTTAAAAATAAAATGCTGTCAGAGTTTACACACTCAACTAATGGGTTCTGTCCGTATCAGAAAGACTGTTTCTCCTCCTATTATTGGAAACAACTTAGCAATTTTTCTTTTAATATAACAAACAACACCGAGTTAAGCTGCTTAGTGAAAATGTCAGTCAAGTAATGTCGATGGATAATTCTTGTGGTTCTGTGTTACCTATTGTGCAGAATTCTTGTTCTCTATCAATAAGAACAACAGCCCCCTGGGCCAGTAACTTACAGTCCTGGAGCACAGGCTTAGCTCGGTGAAGCACAGGCCTGACCACAGAGCACATTAGCTGAAATCAGGACCAGTGGATCACTTGGCCTCTTACACTCCTATCTGGCCCAATATGTAAGTTATTTTGGAACATTTATGTTTGAAGATTTGAAGAAAATTTTTATTGAATGAATTTTTACTCCAAGAGAGAAATGTTGGCATCAAAATTAAACATCAATCTCCTCATTGTCATATAATTAACAATAAAACTAAATTGGCATGACAGGATGGGATTACGATACCTGTTTGGTTTCAAGTTCCAGTTCTGCTCTCAATTCCAACTTGCTGAGAATAAGAACCTTGGGAGGAAGCACATGATGCAGAAGTGGTTCAGTCCCCATCACTATGTGGGATGCTGGATAGAACTCCTGGATACCAACCTCCTCCTGCTCCATCCCCGGCATTGCATACACTTGAGAAGTAAACCAAATGATGAGCTACCTCTGTCTTTGCCTCTCTGTCTCCATTGCTCTTAACAGTAAAAATAAAATAAAACCTTGCAATCAAATATACATGAAAATGAAAGATTTATGAATCAAATACAAAAATATTCTAATGAAAGTCTTACAGTGCTACAAGTTTCAAACAAAAGCCCTATGAAATCTTTGAATCAATGTTATAAATGCACTGCAGTGTAAAACTAATAATTGGTCTTGTATTCATAGAGCATCTCTGTGAATCATATTTTTACATGAGTCTAAATGAGTAACATTCAGGGATCCCAGCAGCAGTGCACATTGGACAAAGAAATGCAAATTATGCTATGCTAGATTTTAGTTGCATTATTGAGAGAACTAAGAGAATAATAAATAGAAACCAGAAGGTAGCTCATAATGATAGTAACTTCAGAGTTAGCCGCATCCCAGTGTCTGATCCTCAGTCTCATGCTCTCCAAATGTATTTTTTGTCAGAATATCTGAAGTCAGTAAATTTTCCCAGATGCTTATCCAGTCCCTGAGCTTGCAGGTTACTTTATATTTACCAGGACACCATATAAATGTGCAATAGAGAAGAAACATTCTTCCATTGGCGACAAAATTTGCCTTCTCTAGAATATCTATCCTATCTTTCCAGATGTTTTAGAGGCAAATTTCATAACAATATTCTTTGTGTCACTTAACTATTGCAAAAGAAGTTGAAGAGTCACCAACACCAAGAGTTATTTTATCAAGACCATGGGACAGCCTGGTAGGCTATCTCTGGCTGTGAATCGATGGCCGGATGTTTTTGTCAGGGTTTTCTGCTTTTGATAATGCTGCGCAAACAATTAAAACCTTTTTGTGGTAGATTTTCTAATCTAGATAAATTGTATATTATCATTTTCCCACTTCTTTGGTATATTATTAAATTTTATTTGATTTTTTTTTTGCTCTAAATTATTGTTGGAGTCATTGTTATTAGTTGTCCTTTAGGGTACTTTTATTTTTAAATAACAAGAAAAACCTAGTTCACTTTTTTACCAGACTACAGTGAGAACAAAATCAGGGAGAATAAATTTGGCCATGGAGAAGAATTTTAGATATAGCTCCAGCATGACAGCCAATCTAGTCCCATCTGAGTAACATACAAGGGTAATGCATCTATCCAATGGAGATCCCGGGAGACAATCAGGTAGAAGTGGACAGGACATACAGTACTCCTAAAAGTGGCTAAATAAATCTGGAATATGGAGATACAAAGGAAAGACAAAAGCAGGACAAGATTAACATTCAATAAAATTATCTGAAATTTATATTTCTAATCATAGCTATTGGGAAATCAAGAATTTAAATTAAATCAGAGTTTATATCCAACACAATATAAAATAAGGAAGGGGCTTGGTAAGGTAGGTGTATGTATGTCCAAGGACATTGTACAGGGACCTTGTGATAGGCATGTTATGTGCTCATTTAATCATGGGTTTGGGAGTAGGGGAGATGTGCAAGAAAATCCTGCCTCCACCATCATTCGGTAGATGATAATAGGCAAGCTTGGGATTTTTTTTTATCTGCAAAATAGAAATATTTACTTAAACAATAAATCACTCAGTATCACACATATCATTGTGCCTACTCAATGAATGACGGTAATTAACTTCTGTGTGAGAGGCTATTCACAGACTGTCTGCTTTGATGAGGACCTGTGAGAGTCTCGGAGTCAGCAACATGCAGGCTTCTAGCCCTGGTACTGAGACTGAGGAAGGCCAGCGATTTCCTCTATATGGAAAAATCAGTCACGGTGAACATGATACAGAAGTAAGAGTAAGGTCATTGCAAGACAACAAAAGGATCGAGGGCTATATGGGCATGAATATTTCTCCTGTATCTTTTTACTAATGTGCTTACATATGCCTATATATATCGCATATGAACATATACACAAATATTAAGCAAATATTTTTATTTATTTCCTCTTTCCCTTATCAAGTAATGTAAGATGTATGGCATTGCATTAGAGAGAAGACCCAAGATCTTCTATTTGCACATTACATAGCCAGATTCCTGCAACAGCCAAGGCCTGGCCAGGCCACAACCAGAATCCAGGAACTCCATATGTGTCTCTCACGTGGATCACATGGGCCAGGTATGTGAGCCATCATCTGCATCTTCACAAGCACAACAGCAAGAAACTGGTGTCTCTCCTCTCTGTATATCCACCTTTCCAATAAAAAAAATAATAAAAATAAATCTTAAAAAAAAAAAAGAAACTGGATTTGAACGAGAGTTCAGATTTCATCTCAGGCACTCACACACAGAATGCACCTGTCCCATTGAGGTTCTACATTGCCTGTCCTAGAATATTAAGTTTTAATCCTAGAAACCTGTGTCTATTCACAGATATGCTATCATCATTTCTAGACAAATGGCACTTTGAGACAGAAACAAACATTTTAAACATTAAAAAGTCACAAAGATTTTCTTCTCATTCACATTTTCTCAAACAAGTCAGTCTTCTCCAACAGGGAGACGGGGGGGGGGGGGAGAGGAACAGAGAAAGAGAGAGAGAGAATGAATTTATGTCAAAAAGAGATTTCAGCTTGGGAGTTTAAGCCCAGAATTTAACACAATGCCATCACAATCCTGTAATGGATCAGTTGAGCAGTTTTTTCATGATAGAAAAAGATAGTTAATGATAAAGGGTATATGTTAAAACGACAAAAAAACCCAAGAAATTACAAAGACATTTTGTTTTTAAACTCAGAAACACTACTATGGAGGAACTCTATAAGGAAATTCATGACTTGACAGTGAAACACATCACATATTTTTAAAAATATCTAATACAGGAAGAATTCACATCTGGAAGATTGTAATGGCTTTAAGGAAGGCAGTTGAATTCTCCATGGGCCTGTTCAAAGAGATAGAATTTGGAAAGACAACAATGTGGAATGGAAGACTTCCTAAGGGACAGATGCCTAAGCAAAGATTAAGAGTCAGAAATGTTTAGATCTAATTGAAAAGTTTAAAAGGTTGTTCTTTATATTAGTCACATTTAATCCCTGAGATTTTTATATGTCAAAATCCCAAACTAGCCATTTGAAAAATGTTTAATTTAGTCATGATAAATTAAACTCTGTCCTGTATTCCAATTTAAGTATACTTTTCTTTTTAAAAAGATTTATTTTATTTTTATTAGAAAGTCAGGTATACAGAGAGGAGGAGGGATAGAAAAGAAAAGCTTCTGTGTGCTGACTCACTTCCCAAGCAGCTCCAATGGCTGCAGCTGTGCCAATCCAAAGCCAGAAGCCCGGAGCCTCTTCCACATCTCCCACTTGGGTGCAGTGTCCCAAGGCTTTGGGCCATCCTCGACTGCCTTCCCAGAACAAGCAGGAAGCTGGATGGGAAGCGAAGCCCTTAGGATACAAACCAGTACCCTATTGGATCCTGGTGCACGCAAGGCAAGGACTTTAGTCAAGGGGCTACTGCGCTGGGCCCTGATTATAATTTTCAATTCCATCCTGAAATGAAGTCATACAAATTCAGACTGGGGCATATTATATGAAAAAACGAGGAATATATTATTTTGAAATTGTCAAAATTTAATCACTTCATTGAAATGACATCCATAACTTTCTAACAATATGTTCCCCAAGTGCCCTGAACTAACTGCCTTAACATTCTTCTTTCTTAGAAAAAAAAAAGTGTGGATACCTCTTAGAACTTGAAAAATGTCAGCAGAAGCATTTGACTCAGCTGTTCAAACTTTGCTCGGGATGCTTTTATCCCATGCCACAGCATCTAGATTCATATACTGACGTTATTTTCAATTCCAGCTTCCAGCACACCATGGAAAGCAGCTAGTGATAAATCAAGCATCCGTGTTCCTGACACTCACGCAGAAGACCTAGCTAGAGTTGAGTCGGCTGGCTTCAGTCTGGTCTAGCCCTCAGCCTCTGCAGGCTGTTGGGTATGAAGCAGGGGACTAAAGCTCTGTCTGCTTCTTTGTGCCTCTCTGCTTTACTAATAAATAAATAAATGAATGAAAATACAAAAAAAGTATTTGAAAACCCCCAAAATTATTTGAAAACCCCAACAGAAGCTTTGAGTTAGGGATTGATTAGGATATAAGATGATACAGATATATGAACTTGAGCAGAAAATCTGTTTTCACATTTTCTATACTTTAATTGCTAATAAAAATTTGATAATGATGGCAAAAATCTTTTCTGGAAACAGTTACAATATTGGTAATGACCCATACTGGGGAGATAAATCCACTAGGTAGGCATGCTTAAGTAAAAGAAAGTCTTAGTACCTCATTTGTCTACTAATAAGTGTGTCTTCGGAGGGTCCTTTAAATATTATTGATATGATGAGTGATAAAAGAAGACTGCCACTGCCTGAAAACACTGACTAACTTACCTGCAGTAAAGCACATCCACCTGAGGATTCACAGTTTGAATGAAAGGTACAGTCCAGGTCAAAGAAAGTCTATTTTCATTAGGAAGAGAAGAAATCATGTCTCTCATAATTTTTTATAACTTGGAACTATTAAGTATTGTTCGCCAGCTTCTTTCATGTAGCTGTGATATCGGCTTAAAAGACTAATGTAGCAAGTCTATATTCATGTCACCCTTTCATGTAACTTTGAAGGATAATCAACCTTGTCATAGAATGTATTCATTATTCAACACATTTTGCTGCATCCTTATATATGTGCACAATGTGTTGATCTTCAGGGATTCATACGGGAACAATTCAAACCAAAGAAAGCCCTAACCTCACGCAGATTTCACTCCTGTACCAATGGCATGACAAGTTTCTTTCCTCCTAAATTGTAAGTTCGTGGATCCCTTTGGTCTTCTCCACACTGATACTCAATACATGGCCTTGGAAGAAGCACGTGCTAAATATTTATAGGAACATACCACTTCTAAGCCTGGTCATAAAATCCTCCCGTAAGAATTTCTTGGTGCCATTGCATGCAGACACCACAAAGTCATCAGAAACTGGTAGACATCATGTCAGCAAATATCAAAAATTACTGTGTGAATCAGGGCTCCCATTCTCACCTGCAGTTTCTTTTCAACTATTTATAGAAATCATAAATGAATTTTTACTCTGTATATGCCATTTATTGCTTTGTTCTATTTATTGTAGTAGCAAATAGATTTAAATTTCAAAAAGTAAAGACTGCTTTGTACCTTGTGTGTGGAAAATTTGAGGATGCTGGACAAAACAGGTAGAATGCTATAAAATAGAGAAATCTCATCCTCTCTGTGTTGTAAACCAGTACTATCTGCTGTTGGTAGATGACTACTTTTGTTACAAAAGACATATTAAGAAATCATAGATTTTTACTGTATTTAGATGTTTTATAGCAAAGTAAACATTAGAGAAAGTGAATTATCATTTATATAAAGTATGTTTTTCCTCTTCACTCAAGAACTCAGTCAGGAAAACAACTTAACTTCCTGATGCATCACAGACTCACTGTTGAGATTGAAATTTGTCTCTAGATTTAACCAAGAGTTGTCAAAATGTTAATAATACTTTTATTTATCTTTTTTTCCTATGCTTCTTCCCTTAATTTTCTACTAACTTACATCAAAAGATTGAACTGATGTTTTGTAACATCCTTTTATCTTTATTCAAGTTACAATTTAATACGTTTTCATAAAAGTGAAAACAAAAATATCACCACACACATACATCCTAGTGTACGTCACAATTTGTATAAAGTGGGAATTAAATGATAAGGTCATTTCGGTTTTTTGAAAGGTGGCAAATCCACATATAAAGTATCCATTTTCCACATTTTTTTAATGATCCTCTTGCACAGACACGACACATATACACGCACACATACACACACATCTAAAATTCTACATCAGCTCAATGATAAATCGTCCAAGTTGCTTTCTCAATAGAAGAAAACATTAATTTCAGAGAAGGCAGCATTTTTTTTTCTCATTTTTGTGATTTCCTAGTAAGTGGATATGGTTTAGCTAGAGTACTTGGACCAGAAAATAAATGACTCCTGTTCATCCTTTAGGTGCCAACTACGTTCAAGCATGAGGGGTTGCTGGCCCGCAGTGCCAACATACAGCACCTTCGCAGGGAGGCCAAGGCCCTCATGCTCCAGCAATACCAGACGGCGCTCCAATGAGGCGGGCTGCTTCTGACAGGTGGTGGCACAGGAGGTAGTAAGTGAAAGCAGCTCAGCATAAATAGTTCCAGTGAAATACAAGAATAATATTCTGGCGTCCCCAATTCATCTCTCTTCATTCATGACTCACAATGAACACTTATTCTGATGGGCACATGGCTAAACTACCACCTTCCAAAATGACAATTCCTCTCCAGCCTCTTACAGAAATTATCGCTCATCTGGAAACCTTTCTCCACTCAAGTTCAGCAAAGTTAGAACAGATAGAATTCTCTCCTCACTGACCTTGGAAATCTGTCCCAAGCTGTTGGCCATTCTGGTCATCTTTTTTAGACCAGCTGCTGTCTTCATATCAAGAGAGGATTTGGAGAACTCCGTGGGTCAGAAGGAGGTAATGTGTTCTGGGTCATTTCTAATCCGTGGAAAGCCCAGGTGTATAAGACTGAACCAGCCAACAAAAAAGAGAAAGATAGGCAGACACAGAAAAACAGAATATTTAACCAGGAAAGAAAAGCACAGAATTTGATGTCGGGGGGAATGGACTAAGATCCTAATACATCCATAGACAGCCCAAAAGTCAAAATTATATGATCTTTGAGAATTGAGAAATTCATTTTTAGAATTGGTTGAGGAATATAATTTTCTTGTCTTATTTTTGAGAAATCAAATTGAAAATTCAGAGAGGCTCTTGTCAATCTAAAATGTAACTTGTTAAAATTTGGTGATGGGTAAAATGGTGTTAATTATATTTTGTCCTCTAATGTTTCATGGGTTTTAAAGTTTCCACATGAAGATTATGAAAGTTAAATAATCTAAGCAAGTAAACAGCCATGAGTGTAACAAGTATCTGTCATACATTAAACATGTATATAATGCTAAATATACTTTTTGTTTTCCACAAATGTCCACGTTTTTGCAAATGAAATTACAAAGATTATATAGCTCAGTAACAATGGAATTACTGTGCAAGTGAGAAGACAAGTCATCTACAATACAAAGTGAAAAGCCCCGTGAATTACTGATCATGAAACGCAGGAGTTGCTGGGAGTGGAGTTGTTCCACTGAGAGCTCTAAGAACTTGTCAAGACTTCATAGTTGACACTCACACAGTAGATTATAATACCTTAAGTATTAATGGAAAAATTAGTAGAATGGAAAAAATCCCACTTCTTAAAGCCTGTCTATTGACTTCAAAATATCAGGTCTTCCCAACAAAACAGGCTTCAAGGTAATAACCAGCAGAAACATCACAGGTTTTAAACCTCTTTTTATTTAGCAGGTCATAATTTCAAGTCTGATTAAATTTTGTACTCTCATTGCCTGATTTCTGCTCCTTCCACATTAATTACTTTCAGGACCTTGCTAACTGGGATGACCAGCGAGGACAATTTGTCTAGTGATTCGTTTTACTTAGTATTCCCAATATTTAGTGTTCAATGCTTACAAAGTTAACGTAACTAAGAGCACAGTAATACCAGCATAAAGTTTCTGCCTTTTAACATTTCAAGATCATCATTAACCCTCAAATCTTCAAAAAGCCATTTGAGATTATTTGACTAAATTCTGTATGTAATTGTAACTTGGCCGAAGATTTTTTTCCTCTATGGGGATTCCTGGCAAATTGCTGTTTCTTGGCATTCTTTTTGTCCATGAAATGAGGAAAGCTGAAATAATTTTTCCTTTAAATTGCAATGCCCCCTTGAGATCGCAAAATCTTAACATTGTGGGCAGAGAGATTAGGGCGGGAGTAGAGATCATTGAGGGACTTTAAACTTAAGAAGTTTGCAAAACATATTTCTGTACAAGCTTGAAACTAAAACCAGCTCCCCATTTTATGGAATGGTGCTGGCTGAGGCCCCCCCAACAAATACATGAGAATGTTGCTACCTTCTGTCACTCTAAACAAAGCAGCCCAGGGCCCCAGAACCCAAGGCCCAAAGCCTAAAATGGTGGGACTCTTAAGAAAAACAGCACCTGGTAAGTGAAATAATCTCAGGCAAATAAAGAAATAGATAACACACATTCAACACTATGTCAGATCCTGTCATTTCTGAGGCTTCCACACATGCCTGGAAATCTACATATAGCTCCTTAGTAAATCCTAACAGCACTGGAAAGTATATGCTTGTTTCCTTGGTTTACAGCTGAGGAACTCAGACCTGGAAATGCTTTCTAACTTATTCCAGATTCATAGCTGGTCCCTTACTGTTAACCTGATCACTGCCTTCCAACTTTTCAATATCCTTTGCCAGCACTTGTATTTTCCTCACATTTTCTCTTCCCTTTTGGGCCTTCTTTAAAAGCACCCAAAGCAGGCCAGAAATGCTTGAAATTTTACTCTCTTCTTGAGCAGCTTGCAATCAATGACTGAGAAAAGAATGGATACAAATATTCCATATCTCTCATCTCTCAAGGGACATAACACTAGCTGCCCGATTTCCCTGGAAGCGTCAAGCTCCAGTTTCCCATGGTGATAACTTGCAGCATCACACACTCTTCCCTGGCTGCCTTTCTTTCCCCAATTCTGGCCCTCAATTCGCTAGGATTTCCTGAGATCACCTCATAAATATCTTATTTGTCTTAGGGTGTACTTCAGATTAACTTAAAAACCTTGGTCTGATTCCTAACGCTTATGATATGTTAACATTATTCCACACTAATATGATGATTCAGGAGAGAGAAATATACAACATCTAACATTTTGTTAACAATAAAGATATCCAGCTGTTTAATATACTTGGTAGTCTTTCCCTACAGTGCACAGGCTGCTTAATGCATCAACTTCATCTATTATATCCCTGGCATCCCTATAGTCTTGCGTTCCTACAGTAATGTACATTACTATGGGCTCCAGGGTATGGTCAATATTTTTGTTTGGAAGGTTTATTAGACATACATTGCTGAAAAGACAAAAAGTGAGCATCTCTCCATCCTGATCATTTACAAGCCTCTCACGCATGGTGATGCAGAGATCTCACTTTTTCCAGAGCGTAATTCTGGGAGTAATTCATACAGAGTTAAGAACTCTGGAGTTAGACTTCAACAATACGTATTACACTTGAAAACCAAGTAGAAGATGAAAATAACCAAAGAGATAGGATTTGAAGGCAAGAGAAAGTTGCTAGCACTGCAGCAGCTTCAAGAAGTAGCCACTGAGGACGCTTGGCCAGACAAAGCAGAGCCTACTCATGCTAAGCCACTCAGCAGAATACCACCAACTCAGTTGCGCTGTGAGTGTTTGTACTCTGAATCATGCTCAGCCTCAGTTCATAGGCTCTGGGTCCCACATAGGCTCTGGGTCCAGGAATCCATCCCACCCGTGGAGGCAGACCAGAAACCAGCATTGACGGCCCCTCTGAGATGTGAGCATTGTTGGAATGGGGCTCATTCCCTTTGGAGTTTGAAAGAGGATGATGAGGATTTGCACAGAAATTGTCAATGAAGTTGAAACATTTAAAAAGATGGAATTTTTCAGCAGAAGAAAGTGTGAAGTCACATGACCAATTTTCAGAAAAGAGCAATTAGCTCTAGGCAGGCAGATGCTTAATGAAATAATTATAAAATGTCAAAGTTGAAACATCCTTACTTGAGGTTACTGTCAGAAAAATGACAGTGCCTAACAATTGCAAAATACTATTTTATATGTTTACACAGAAGAACACATTCAATTTTCTCACAACTCAAAATCACTGTTACTTCGATACTATCAAGGTTGGATAAATTAATTACAGAAAATTTAGGAAAATGTCTTAAAGTCATACAGCTATCAAGTAAAGCTGAGCAAGCTGCCATTAGAGTCTGTGCTTTTAAAATAGAATCCTACATTGTGTTTACAAACAAAACAAAAAAATGCAACTAGCAGAGTTAACTATAGAAATAAAATTAGTAACAACTACAATGAGTAACATGAGCATAAAAAAAGTCTCACTCCTTTGTGATCTCTACTCACTGAGGACTTTGCAGCACATCACTGGAAGACAGTTTGGTACATGATTAACCATTGGAACTCAGTCATCAGCCAAATGAGAACTTCAGTTCCCAACAGCTCTGCCTCACACTGCCTCAGAAACCTGGGCCCCATGTTTCAGTCTCTGAAATAACCATTTCTTCATCTATCTAAGTATATTAGTAGCCCCCAACTCATAGCAATGCTTTGAGAATTAAATGCAATTACATATTGCTGAAGGTAGCACAAAATTTTTCAGTTAGTAAGTGCCCAGGAAGTATAGCAATCCGTATCAGATGTAGAACTTAGTTCTTTAACTATTTGTTTTACAAAGCTGAATAACTGGGTTCTGCAAGCATTACCTAGAGTAAGAGGGGAATGGCAGAAAAGTGAGAGAAATTTGGTTGGAGATGACAAAATGCACCCTTCTCCCAGGGAGTAGCAGCAGCGCTGATCTCTGAATGGCTCTGTGACATTTTGTCCTTTGCAGTGGTGAGTCAGCACAGCACAGATTTCAGTACTTATTAATAGTCTCAGAATCTGGTGCCTATAAATCTCGGTGGTCAGGACAAAAGATCAGGCAGCACAGTAAGCAGGTAATTCTCTCTTGAAGTGCTTTTCATTGTAACAATTACTTACTCATTCCTTTCATTTTCTTTCTATATACAATATACTGCTTATAAAGATATTAATAGCTCCAATAATTTGGTCCTTGTGTAATAAATCACTCATTTCTGGGAGGTTCCCTTTAGAGTCTTAGAATTATCCAACTGGTAGGCGTGTCATTGTTATGTATGTGGGCCCTGATACTTTAGGTGACTCAGGAGGAGGAGGCTGTCCATGTCAGAAAGACTACCACCATGTGGTTAAAGGGATGGAATTTGAGTCCTGTGATATCAATGCATATTCCAGGTAAAGAAGGGAAGCTGGCTTTTTTTGTGCAACCTTGTGGCTATGATGCAATCAATAAGTGCTCTGCAGCAAAACTCCTGTAGTCCTCCAGGGGCTGAAATTTGGTGCAATATCTAATTTCTATATTGGGATGCTCACATCCTTTATTGAAGCAACTGGGCTCGAGTCTCAACTATATGCTCCAGTTTCCTGTTAATGGGAGTAGCACTTTCAGTTCAAGCATTTGATTCCCTGCCACCCACATGGGAGCACCAGAGTGAATTCCAGGTTTTTGGTTTCAGTTTGGGCCAGTTCCTGCTGATTCAAGCATTTGAGGAATAAACCTCTGGCTTTGTCAGGGTCTCTCTCCTCTCTATATTTCATTTTTTTTTTAACATATTTATCTTTATTGGAAAGGCACATGTACAGAGAGGAGGAAAGACAGAAAGGAAGAACTTCTGTCCAATGGTTCACTCCCCAGGCAGATGCAATGACTGGAGCTGAACCAATCCGAAGCCAGGAGCCTGGAGCTTCTTCCAGGCCTCTCATGTGGGTACAGGGTTGCAAGCTTTGGGTTATCCCCAACTGCTTTCCCAGACCACAGGCATGGAGCTGAATGGGAAGCAGGGCCACCGGGATTAGAACCAGCACCCAGGCCAGTGCACCAAGTGGTGCCAGGCTCTGCCTGCTGGCCACCCGCCAGCGAGCTCTGGGGTTTTTAGGTTATATAATTGCTGCCTAGGAATATCTATGAGTAAGGCCAGTTGTAGTGTAGGTGAGAGATGAATTATGGGTGATTCCCAGTAACGGGGTCATGAAACTTTCGGGCAGGCCTGGGGACTAGACCTGATGGTTTGGAGGGGAGTATCCCTAAGATCTATTTGGGCCAGACTGATTCACCAGCCAAATTAGGAATCCCAAGATAGGCTGTTAGCATAGAGCATCACTGAAGTCACACACCAGTCCACAGTGAAGCAATGCATGGGAGCCTGTCTGGCAGGGATAGGTACCATTACTTGACTGGGTGGTGGAATAGTGGACTGGTCACATTTGGCAGGGTCAAGACACTAACCAGCACACAAGAGAACTTGATCCTGGGTAGACTCTGTGGGGGAAGTGTGGGCCCAACCCTGTGGAAATACAAGTACCGCAGGTTAACTCGAGAGCTGGGGTGGCGATGAGCTAAGATAGGAGTGACCATAGCACCTGCCATCACTCACGGGTAAAGGAACCGATGGCTATCTAGGCAGGTCAAGGCAGCACCACCCGAAGGTGCATCCTAAAATAGGAAGTAGGGTGGCCGAGCTGCAACTGGAAAGGGGTGGACTGGGCAGGGCTAAGCAAACTTCAACTCACAAAGAAGAACAGAAATCAAAATGGAGCACATGTCATTCCAACCTAGGCTCTTACACCAACTGGTCTGTGTGAGGCAGGGATACTAAGGCACAGCATCGAACACAAAGGCTGAGAGAGGTGAGGAGCTAAACCAACTGGGTCAGAGCAACCACTGGCATGCATGCAATCTAGGGCTGGGAATGGACTTGGGGAGCTGTAAGAATACACCTTTGCTGGGTTGGGATTCTCACGGAAGGGTGTGGGGGCTGGAGTAGGGGCTGTGTTCTGGTCTGGATATGGCTGCAATCTCCCTAGGCCCAATTGTTGACTGGAGCTGGGCACACAAAGCTGGGCTAGATGCCAGCACCGTCTGGCACTCTGGAGAACCTGGGTAGATGTAGGACAGACTAGGCTGGGTCTCTGCCCCTACTGAGCCATGTGTGAGCAGTTTCTTGGTATGGACAAGCCTTGGCTGGGGTGAAACATCCAACACCAAGAACTGGAATGGGTCGAAGGCCAGAAATGAGGGCCAGCCCGTGGAACTACCAGTACGCACAAGACCTGGCATAGGGAAAGGTTCTGAAGGAGGAACTTGGGAAACTCCTCTGTCAGAACACAGCCCCTACAGGTGAGCGTAAGAACCACAATAAGGAGCAACCCAGACCAGGCGAGAGAAAGAGATCCACCATCCTACATATGGCATAGGTGGGGGGCAGACCAGGCTGAACCTGTTCACATCACCCACTGGCATATCTGAGCACCAGCATAGGGTATGGGTCAGGCCAGTTTGGGTTGCAACACATATCAGTGCACATTAAGAAATGCCAAGGTGAGGTGAGCTGTACCAGATGTGGTTGCAGGGCCCAAACAGCACACGTGAGAACTGGGAGGTGTGGGGAGAGGTGCAGGGGGTGGGGGGGAGGCAAAGCCAGCAGGGGAATGTGGGCTCCCCTGCTGGACACCCTTTCCCGTTGGAGAGCATGAGTTGGGACGGGGGCAAACCAGACCAGGCAGGGCTACAACACCTGTGAGCTTCATGTGTTCTAGATCAGGGAAGGGCTAGATTGGGCTGACTGTTCTGACTGGTGCAAGCAAAAATTAGAGTGGGTGAGGGTTGATTGGGTTTTGCTGTAACATCACCTGGCAGAGATTGGCACTGGGGGCTAATTCTGTCAAGTTAAATGCCAGAACCAGATGGAGAGTATATAACCTGGGAGGGGGAGTGGCCTGGTAGGGAGATAGTGGGCACCTCCCTCTAAGGTTAGCACTCCCACTGAAGAGCATGAAAACCAGGACAGGGGCAGGGGTGGCTAGACAGAAAGGCACCTGCCAGTATGCGTGTGGGCTGGATAGTAGGTTGGAAGGGTTGAACTAGGCTTCATCGGAACCAGGGTAGGGGGTAGGCCTGGTGGGGGGGTTATGGGGAATCACCCCAACTAGGCCGCAGCTCCTACTGGTTTGTGTGAGGACCAAGTATGAAGTGGGCAGGATCGAGTTGGACTGCAACACCCACTGGTTTGTGTAAAAGACAAGGCTAGAGACAGAATTGACCCAGCAATTGCAGCTACCAGCATGTGCATAAGTGGATTGGGGCGACTGACTGTGCCAGTCCCTGTAGTGGCAAACTCACACAAGAATCAGGTTTGGAATCATCTCAGATGAAGTTTCTTTGGAGAGCTCTCCAATAGAACTGCTGATCTCAGAACCCCAACCATGAAGAGACTATGTCAGCCAGTGGATTTTGAATAGGTTTCATCGCAACTAGAATGGCAAGATTGGCAGCAATTCAGAACTGTTGAACTATCTAAACTGCATGAGCAGGACCCTTGGAGCATGCCTCACATTGAGGACCTTGGATGGGTGGGAGGCTGGGTGGGGCTTTTCCCTTTGTTTCTCCCCTGACCCCAGATACAGGGAAAAATGATGATATTACTGTGGAAATAATAATCTTACCCACTTTCCTACTGCCCTTGACCCTTTGTACCTTAATCAACTAAAAAAAAGTGAAGTTCTGAAAATAAACTCTGTAATCTGGAAAAAAAGAAAAAGAACCAGTGCCCATATGAAACCCTGGTGTTCAAGGCGAGGACTTTAACTGCTATGCTATCACACTGGGCCCATCCTCTCTATATTTCAATTAATTAATTTGAAAAGAAAAATCTATACTTCTAAAAATGCATAAATACTCTAGACAGCAAAACTCAAATGATCTTCCTAGTTGGTGGTATGCATTGATACTCTGAAAAGGACTCATGGACTATTCGTATACTCTCAGAATTTGCAAGTTGAAATATAATCCCTTCTAAGAATTAATGGAGCTTCAAAATAGGAAGAGAGATAGTTAGATAATGCAAACAAAGCCCTTATGAGCAGGATTAGCATTACATCAAGAAGAACATTCCTTCTTTCTAGAATGTGAGGATACAGCAAGGGAGCTATCTGTAAACCATGAGGAAGATCTTACCAAAAACCTACTCTTCTGATACACTGATATCAAGATCCAATCTCTAAACTTGTGGGAAATGAGTGTATATTATTTAGCAATCCAGGCTGTGATATTTTAACAAGCCCACCCGAGTTGGCCAAAGTAAGTGGTGACATATCTTAATAACATAGAAGATTCTTAGGATACCCCCAGAATTTGTTTTATGGGCCTGTTCTCTTGGCTGATCTTGATTTGTGAGTCTGTGAGTTGTTCTTACTGAATTATTATACCTTGGGGGAAGTGTAAACATTCAAATTCATAGCCATTGGGTCTAAGGTGTGAGTGACTTGCTGTGATATTGCAAAATAACTGTTTGATATATTTCCTCACTTAAGAGAGAGGGTTCCTGAACCCCCTATAAACAATGGAACAAAGATAATTTTCTGTTTTAATTTTGCTCTTTGAATCTGATTTCTAACGTAGAACTCCTAAGATCTTTGTACTTCCCAAATGAAAGGAACATTTTTTGTTCTTAGAAGCTTCTCTTAGTGGGCTCCTGAATAGCCTCAGCTTGGGGTTTGTTACCAAGGAAATCAGCCAGGTGATAGAAGAGATGGAACTTTCAGAAACACCCACTCCATCTGCAGAAAGAAGAGAGGGGCTCAAGGTTAAGAAGGTCACCAACAGCCAATGATGTAATTAAGTAGGTGCCAGCTAGAGAACTCATTGTTGGTGCAGAGAAAAATGCACACACATTAGTGAAATTGAGTGGCTGTAGAAAAGAAGTATTTATTTTCCTGAAAATCTGGAATTCATGAATCTGCAACTGGTGTATGAATTGAAAGGAGTCTTGTGCCTGACCTTGTCCTTCACTTGTTTTTGTGTTTTTTGCTTGTTGATTGTTAAAGATTTATTTTTATCAAAAGGGTAGATTTACAGAGAGAAGGATATACAGAAAGATATTCCATCTGCTGGTTTACTCCCCAAATGGCCTCAATGGCTGGAGCTGAGCAGATCTGACACCAGGAGCAAAGAGCTTCTTTCAGGTCTCCCATGCAGGTGCAGAGTCCCAGGGCTTTGAACCATCCTCTACTGCTTTCTCAGGCCATAAACAGAGAGCTGGATGAGAAAGGGAGCAGCCGGGACATGAATTGGCACCCATTTGGGATCCCAGGGCTTGCATGGTGAAGATGTAGCCATTGAGACATTGCACCAGGCCCCATGTCCTTAACTTGTAAAGTTCACTCCAACTTTGGGTAGTTAGTCTCAGAACTGCATTGCAATAATCAAGTGAAGAACTTTGTATGAAGTGACTAGTAAGACACTGCACTCCACCATAAAAGTTGTAGAAAACAAAGTACCATGTTTAATCAATCTGTAAGAACTATGGTGTTTTTGAAAGGTTTAATCTTTTGTAATAAAAAATTTCAACTATAACTTGCACCTAGTTGCTCATTCACTTGCATGGCTAGTGGTGCAGTCAATCCCTTGGAAGTGCTTACACACTTCAGGGTTTTGATTAACTAAGCCATTAAATTAAGGCATCTTTCTCCAGAGAGAATACTGATGCAAAAAGATCTATCCATCTAGTTTTTCTCACCTTGATTCTTGACTTTCTAAAATTGTACAGGAAGGTCCTCAATGCATATAACATGCCCCCTGGTTATCACAAATGTTTGTGTTCCATCATTCATTCATCATGTATACGTTTGTTATTCATTTTCCATTTACTCAACAAGATTGAAATAATGAAAAAAATTCCATCCTTGGTCTCAAAAATTTTCTGAAATTCTACTGTTAGCTCTGTGACCTTCGGCAAGTTATCTTTCCTTTTTTGATATAAAAAGATCAAGCTAGATGACATTATTAGGATTATGAAAGCCTGTCCAATGCTAAGTGCAATTGATTCCTTGAGTCAGCCTCCATTTCCTGGGAGACTGAAGCATGAGGCCTTTCTTCCTTACTGTATGCGTGCCAAATCTCTTGTGAGCCTTCCTTCAGTTCCTTCTCTAGCTTCCCTCCTTATTCCATAAATCTGCATAGGAAAGGACCAGACAGCTGCAGCTCCCAACAGCTTTGGTTTTCATCACTGCCTGTGTCATCCTGCATGCTCAAGCTGCTTTTTAAAGGGGCCAAACCTCCTTTAAACAATTCTAAATGTTTTTGCCTTTACAAACCAGCATATAACAAGCTTACAGTACAGTTTCCCATAGATGATTAAACTAGCAAGATGACTTGGCTGTGGACGCTACTCTGTAATGAAGCTAGAGATAATGTCAAGTAATAAGAGAGATATGGAGTGAATGGTCACAGCACAAAAAGGAGCAGGAGAAAGAGGATACCCATCTTTAAAGAGGACTATCTCTGTACCATGTACTATGTCAAGTACATGAATGGATTGGTGAGCTCTCCATTGCAACCAGAATTTCCCACACACAACCCACACTGAATCTTGATGGTTGTAAGGAATGATACTGCACCAAAAGGCAAAATAATACTGAAATGTTAGAATGGCAAAGGCTGTGTTTCATCTTCCTAAATAAGTTACAGACAGAGAAGCGCACATTCCCACGCTCACAGCCTAACACTCCCTGCTATAATTCTTTTTATGCTAGGCTTTCTCCCACATCACATCTTCAGTTTTGTCACTGATTTAGAGACAGTAAATTGTACTGTGACTGTTCAGCCAAGCATATAGCTTTGGGCGTTTTTTAATGTCAAGAGAATAGATACAACCAAATATTACACTGTGATAACAATATGGGATTTAAATTTCAAAGATCAAGACAGTGAGAAACAAATGTCATGACCCATTCATGCCATTGTAGCATCTCTCACCCTTGAAACTGCTTTGAATACTGGTGTTTGCCTTCTCAATAGTGAAAATAAAACATCTCCAAATACTGATAATTTTGAAATTCTGACCTCAGTGTATTGTGGTATCTGACCCCTTGTTGATAATTAACTTTCAAAGTTTAGGCCTCTGGAATTTGGCAGGCTGTTCTAATTGAACCTTTTTCTAAAAAGAGTAAGATTTGGCTAAAGAAACAGTGCCCTTGACTAAGAAAAGAAATGATGCATAATTTTATCAGAAACGTGGCCCTTGACTTTCAATAATGTTCAAAATCAGAATTTATTTATAGGAAAATAAAAAAATCCAGTCATTTACATGCTTCACATATGTGGCAACAGATACGTAAGTATTTAGGTGCATGAAGGCTGTAGGCTCATTATATCCTAGATGGACATTATATGTAACAGAACACATGGGACAGTAAAAAAAAAAAAAAGTATCATCTTTGAAAGCTAAAGGCCTCCCTACTTTAAAGCAGCATAGAGTGAAGGCCCCCAGCTTTCCTTGTCTATTATAAAAAGAAGAAGCAAAAAATTAAAAGAAGGAAAAGCAAGCAATAAGATAAGGAAGGAAAAATAAAAATAGTAGAAGTAGTACCTGTCAATTAGCATTGTAGCAAGAGTCAAATAGCACATAGGGAAACAATGCATATAAATATATATAAAGACAATATTCTTCATAGAAATATTCTAATATATATATAAGGACAATATTCTTTATAGAAATTATACTCTTGATATACTTCTGCATACTGAAAAAAGAAATCCAAAAAGGGACTGCGCCTGTTTTAATACTTAACAGAAGTATTGTGGGAATGTGTTTGCTGATTGTTTTTGTCCTAAGTTCTTGCCCCCACAAGAGATAAAAATCCAAAGCAGGGACATAAATAAAGTGCACTAATGGGAAGCTGTTTATTTAAAGTGAGGGCATTAGTATACATTCAGACATGAGTGTGGGCAACCTTTTACGGAGAGAAACTCCTCATGGGAAAGCCAGAGAAAGACCCGGTGGGCAGCCACAAGCTAAGAGTACAAAAGAGGGCTGAGCCCCTGCCTACTGGTCCCTTTGACTATGGGGTCGCACCCTAATTGAATATACAAACAGAATGGTTTCAAACAGGGCTCAGTGGGCATGATATCCTGTAAAAGTTTCCATGGGTCTCCACATGGAGCTCAATATACAAGTGTTCATGATAGCCTCTTCTTGAAGCTGAAGGAAACTCGAGTGCATCATGAGAAAGTAGATGGGCTGAATCGTCACATAAAAAGGTGGAGTTAGGGTGCCAGGTTAGATACAGAGGCTGCAGAAAATCTTCCAGCTGATTCTTTTCAGTCTAACCCAGCCCCACATCAGACATGTCAGTCAAGACAACCTGCAGACTCTCAACTCAGCACAACAGCAGTCAGCCTCTATTGAGAATTGCTGTGGATCTTGTTTCCTGGGCATTCGATTCAACTAGACCTCAAACATGTATATTTTTTATTAGCACCTTTCATTGTTTGAAGATTTCTAGATTCAGCTTGCCATGAGATATGTCCTTCTTGCCACCTAGGGTACTGTACATGTTGGAATGCTGGTTGCCATAATAGGGTTAAGTACAGTCCTGTGCACAAAGGCTCATAATGTGAAATAGTGCATGGTGGGTGGGTGGTGATAGTCACACTGCACTTGGAGCAGTTCGTTCTGGTTTAGTGTTTGATAAAGAGAATACACATCAGCAGAGCATGGAGCTTCACAAAAAAGAGGGACTAATGAAGGCAATTAGGAAAGAACACCTGTCATTGAGCAATCGTAACTCCACACCAGCTATAGCCAGAGATTGCTCCCAATTGTTGCTTACAACAATGGAGAACCTCCGGACTGTGAATGTGAGCAATGATGGATGATCATAAAATTACCAAATGTGTTTTCACATTGTTCAATAAAATTCTATGACTTTGTCGATCTGTGTTGACACAGACCGACACAGGACTAGATGACTAAATGTAATGAGAAGCTAACTGCTTCTTTGGGCTTGTAGGTTCATCTGTTACTGCTGTGGTTCTAGACACAAATTATGGCTTTCTTATAGTGATCAAAAATGATAATAGTCAATTCTGATTGCCTATGAAATATCTGTATTACACGAGACATTTCAAGTGAAACAAGGCTAAAAGCAAAGTCCCACACATAGATCTGAACTAGTGGGCTACCTATGACTCAAGACTTTCACTTTAACTAATTGTAAGCTCATAGTTGGGCAAAAAAATAAAAAAATAAAAAAGATTGTAAAGGAAAAAGAAGAAATGAGAAGCAAAGCAAAGTAGGTTAGATATATACACATTAGCTTCAGTAAAGTCTTCTAAAACGGCTACTTAAAATAGCCATTTTAGGGTTCAGCATAGCGGCCTAGAGGCTAAAGTCCTTGCCTTGCATCCACCAGGATTGCATATGGGTACTGGTTCTAATCCCAGTGGCCTGCTTCTCATCCAGCTCCCTGCTTGTGGCCTGGGAAAGCAGTCAAGGACAGCCCAAAGTCTTGGGTTCCTGCACACATATGGGAGACCCAGATGAAGCTCCAAGCTCTTGGCTTCAGATAAGCTCAGCATCAGCCATCTTGGCTGCTTGGGGAGTGAATCAAATGGATGGAAGAACTTTCCCTCTGTCACTCCTCCTCTCTGTATATCTGCCTTTCAATAAAAACAAATAAATAAAATAGCCATTTTATAAAATATAAATACCCATAAAATAAACAAAGCATGTAATATTTAATAAACAACTCTCAAACCAACTACTAAATACTCAGTATGTTAAATTTTTTTCTTGGGACAGCATTGCGGTATAGAGGTAACATTTGAAACTCAGCTGCTCAACTGCATATCAAGCTTTCTGCTCATACACCTGGGAAAGCAGTAGAAGATGGTCGGAGTGCTATGGCCACTCACATGGTGACCTTGAAGAAGCTCTGAGCTGCTGGTGTTAGCCTGGCTCTGCACCAGCTGTTGCAGCCATTTAGGCAGTGAATCAGTGGATAGAAGCGCTCTGCCTTTCTCTTTGTAATTCTTCCTTTCAAATAAACAAAAATAAATATTTTTAAATGTTCTTACTAGATAATAATCTAGGTTATTATTTTAATACAAGCTCAAAAGCTTTAAAAAATCAACACTTAGTTATTAAAAAAATCTCACAATTGTAGCTGTGCACATTATGTTGTTTTTCTGTATTACCGGTGAGAGGGAATGTTATGTGCTAGAACAACCTGCTATGCTAGTAGGCATGTATAGATTATCCTATACTTGAAAAAAGATCTTTTGTTGGCCTTTGCTGCACTTCTCTGGGTTAGTAATTAAGGACTAATTGTGCTTGCTTCCCACCTGTTTCATAAAGCAATACTGAATTAAAACTGTTAGCATGGTTTTGATTGTTGGAAATGAATTAACATAATAATTATTTCAGGGAACAAAACAAAAAAACAATGAAAAGTCACACTCTAGAACATGATGGCATCTAAGAATCAGATTTCAGAGACTTAAATCTCATTAGCTTCAAGTTTGCAAAGCGTTTCAACCAATGGAGTCACAGTTCACAAATAAATACAAGTCAAGTGTGGAAGCCAGAACTACTTCCAAACTCGCATTCTTCTTTTGTGCCAAAATATGTATTTCAGAATCAAAGTGTAAAGTTACAGAATAGCTAAGTCTTTCATGACTATACAGAATTCTTGTGTTACCTAATTGTGTTATAGCACACAGATATTTTGTGTAGGATTTCTACAGTAGATTTTAGAAAATACTTCACAATCAAAATAATAAAAACATTAAGTTATCTTTAATTAAAAATCTAACACTATACCAAGACATGAATGCACATCACATAATTATTTATTATGTTTGGAATTTGCAAAAGTGGAAATCTTGTAAATTTATACACAGACTTCATTAAGGGGCGTTATGTGATGATGGATTCTTGGAAAGAAAATGCTGGCAGAGGTTCCAAGCCAGATTATAAAAGACAATGAGTTACCCATTCAATCAGAGAGAAGAGGTAAATCTCTTGGCTTTAATCAGAACACTCAGACAGATCTCACAGCCCTTATGAAGACCTCTCTTTGCATAGTCCTTTCCAATTTTTCTGGACAGGCACATGATCACCAAGTTACACAGAAGAGAACTACAGTCAGTCCTACCTTCTGTATTTTCAAGTTTTGCACACATTCCTTGAAAGTAATTTTTAATCATCTATCCTACACACATACAGTTTTTTTTTTCTTGTTACTATTCCCTAAACCAATACAGTAGAACAACTATTTACATTTTGTTGGTGTTGTAACAAATCTAGAGATGAATTAAAATGTTCAGAGGATGTGTGTTAGCTTTATGCAAACAACACATCATTTTATGCAGAGTTTGAGCATCCACAATTTTTGTCATCCACAGGGGTTTCTAGAAGCAATTTCCAACAGCACCCAAGGACAGTTGTGTGTATTTGCTATGTTGATCTGAAAGACCATCACCACATGGTTACTTGTAGAGGAAGGTTGGGAATGTGAAAAGACTATTTAACCTGGACTGTTAGTTTAATAGGGTTGCTGGGGGCTGACCCAAACCAAAATTGCCCAGTGTGGTGTCAATCTGATAGAAATTACAGAGTCTCTACTGTGTGTGTGTGTGTGTGTGTGTGTGTGTGTGTGTGTGTGTGTGTGTGTGTGTTTTAGCCGCTATGCCTTTGAAATTTGATACTCAGTTGAAAAATGAAGTAGGCTTTTGTGTCTACTCAGAGAGATTCCCAAGGGGTGGAAATACTGTTAAAACAGCCAAAGGTGTATCTCCCTGGGAAAGGCAGCATACTTCCTTGTTCTCCTTGATTAACAAAGTAGTTGTGTTTCCCCTCTACACCTGTAAAGTCACAAGCACTTTCCATGAAGGCTCTAGGACAAACTGGCATCACAAACAAGAAGAGTTACAAGACTGTATCCTCTCTGGTTACTGAAAAATCTCTCAGGCAGTCTACCATACTGCTCCCCTAGGTAGAAACAAAAGTACTTGGAATTCTTCTATGAGCCATAACCTTCATATATCTTGGTCCTAGAACACTCTACCCAAGCTCATGCTGTTATCGAAACTGACCAGCAGAGACTTGATAGCCACATGTGGAAAGGAAGAACGTAAGAACGTTTGTTTACTCCAGAGAGTACCAGCCTGCATCTTTCCATAATGGCTGGGTCCCATTGTCATCCTGGCTCCAAATTTTATAGGGCAGTTGCATGAGCTATTTTTAGCACTGGTGAGGGCAAGCAAATGGGGATACAGAGACAAATACACAGTAGTTAGCTTTCAGATTATTACAGTGCTGGAAATTTCCCGAGTTGTCACATGCAGCGTTTCTTTATCTCTTCCGTAATCTCAGCATAATTGTGATGTTCCTGTGAGAGCTGGTTTCTTGTTATGTGACCACCATGCCCCGCATTTGAGCGAAGCATTTTGTCAATGTGCAGACCCATTTCTACTTCATACACAACTAAAATGAACTTTTTTCCCAAGGTCTTTATCAACACATGCTTCTCCCCGTCCAGAGTTAGCCATGTCCACTCATCAATTAACACATTGCTATTTTATTATCAGAATTCAATATTTTATTAATATTTTTATAAAATAACTATTTTAAAGTTTAATAACTCTAAATTTGTATAGACTCAGGAAAAATTATTTTACCTACTTTTGGTCTCGTTTTCATGAAATGTATAATGTATAACAGTTCCTCGCAATAAAACTTTATATTGTTCTCTGCTTTGTTGTAGACACTGACAATAAAGTAGAGGGTAAAACTAGAGTTTTTCTATTCCAGATCACACATCCTAATACAAAGGAGAAGAAGATGAGCAACAAGCCTGTGAATCAGCTGTAGCTTTTAGGTACACACTTGGAATTTCCAAGATTAACATGAAGCACAGTGAGTTTTTAGGCATTGGGAAGGCAAGGTAAGTGTTCAGCCGAGGTGGAAGGGGAAGAGTCCTCTCTGAGGAAAGAAATTTTCAGTGAAGAACAAAACCAGGAGGAGTGGCAGCCTACCTGTTAAAAGGCATCGAGTGTGAATGGTCTGCTGTGTTTAAACAGAACAAAGATGTCAGTAGCAACGGAGGTTCAATAAATAGGCAGGTGGAAAAGATGAGATATGATATAGACATGGTATCACATGGGATTTGTAGTTTTTTATTCTAGTGCAAAAACAGAGAAACATCAGAAGATTTTAACCAGTTGAAAAAATTAGTTTGGGATTTCAGAAGGCACAGCCTGATTGATTCATGGAGGAGGCATTTGTTTGCGCAAGGTAAGAACAGAAAACAAATTTTGAGCAATGTTCCTATCATCCCAGTGAAAGGTGTCATAGCTTAGAGAGTATTGTAGCAGTTAAAATTATGGAAGTCAGAATGTATTTTAGAGATATTGCTAACATGTTAGATGAAAAGAGTGAGAAAAATAAATGAATGAAAAATGATTTTCAAGGGTTGGACCGACAAACTCAAATGAAGGCAAAAAAGATTTGGGTAAGAGGAATGAATTGATAGAGGTGGCTCAAAATTAGGATTGAGATATGATTGAATATCCTAGTGAAGACTGAAGGGGCCATGGAGTATATGAATTTAGAGTTCCAAGGAGAGAAGAATCTGAAAGCCTCACAAGGAAAGGATTGCCAGGGTCTCAATGGAAAAAAATGTTGAATTAAACAAAATTTTCTTTAAAAGAGTCAATGTAGAGAAAATAAGAGCTGAGGAATAAATACCAGAGTGGACCAATCTGCTGGCCTAGAAGAAAGGAAACTAAGGGATGTGGAGGAAGTGGGGAAGAAAGGGGAAAAAGCAGAGGATATGGTGTCCTAGCACCCTGTACAATAATGTGTTTCAAAAAGACAGCAAGCATCTGCTGCTGAATAAAGAAAGAAGAGTCGAATATTATTTTTGGCAAGAAACAGGTCAATGTTTACTTGTTCTTGGAAAGGGAAATGTTGCGTAGCTCCTGGTGCCTAGCTGCCTAGCTGATAGTCAAAGACAAAGATGATGTTGATTACCCTGCTAATGGGCCTTTCTTCATCCACTCTAAACTCCCCTCCCTTGGAGAGAGAGGAGTAAGCTATTGTAGACGTGGGTTTGCTTAGCAAAAATGCCACAATATTTTATTCTAAGTTTCTTCCAATCTCTGAAATTCATGAAATCAATCAATCATCTTCTTTTAAAATCCAAATCTAAAACTTGAAATTGCCTCTTAAAACTATTTAGAATCACCAAATTAAGGTAAGTATGATTGCATGCAAAAACCTGGCACTGAAGCCTTAAAAAGAAGGGTTATCTAAAAGCATGTATGCCACTTAAACCATGAATATTGGATTAGGAATCTGAATCAATAAAAAAAAAACTGTCATAGTTTATTCTTCTAATGTATTTTACTTATATTTTGCTACCCTTCTGCTCCAAGGCTTGATCCTTGGAAAGATTAGAAGAACAGATAATCTTGAATTTGACATTCTATTGAATATGACCAAGGCACATCCAATTGAAAATTTAGTTATACAAAAATTATTTTACAATAATACAAAAAAGGAATTCATATACTAATAGAAATTATTTATCTCAGTGAATAATTCAAAGATTAACTATTTCCCCAAACTCTGATATCATAGAGAAGGCAAAATTTAGGGGTCGGTGTGATGGCTCAAATGGTTACTTCTCCATCTACAAACACAGCATCCCTTAAAGGCACCAGCTAGTGTCCACTTCCAATCCAGTTCCCTGTTTGTGACCTCAGAAAGCAGTAGAGGTTGGCCCAAAGCTTTGGTACCCTGCATCTGCATGGAAGACCCAGAAGAAGCTCTGACTCCTAGTTTCAATTCGGCTCACATCCAGCCATTGTGGCCATTTAAGGAGTGAACTAGCAGATGGAAAATCTTTCTCTGTTTTTCCTTCTCTCTCTAAATCTGCCTCTCAAATAAAATGAATAAGTAAATAAAAAGAAGGCAAAATTTGTCTTTTTTTCTTTGTTTGCTTCATTTTAGGAAAATCTAAAATTAAACTTACTTTACATTCTAAAAATAAGTAATTTTACTCTTGAAAACTTATCCAATCACACTTTAAACTCTAACATACATATTTCTAGATTTTAAACATATTTGCATTCTTTTAAATTTAAAAAGAGACAGATTTGTTAACATACCGTTCTAAAATGTTAAGAAAGCTATGATCTGGCTTGATTTGTATATAATATAGGCAACATTTTTCAAATAAAAACACCTTGCAATATATGCTACTTTGAAAAAAAGAAAGAATGATTGAACATGACTTCCTCAAGAGCATTAAGTTTTCCACAATGTCTGTTCAGTGGACAAAAATTAGGACTTGTCATTCTTAGTCTGAAGCAATGCTTAACTCCTGTTAAACTCACTTTGTCATAGTAAAGAAAACCAACTTGAATTCCAAACATTACAAGTGACAAAACATTTTACAGGGTATTCATTTTGTATGTAGACTGCACCTGAATTACTCTGCTTTAATCTAAATGAAAAACCACAGTGAAGTCAAAAGTTATTTACTTTTGCTTCTTCCTTGACATAGCTTAACAGGACTTAACAAGCTGAAAAAAAGAAAGCTTGCACAGACAGAACTCCTTATTCTTATCTGCAGCAAAGCCCACTCACAACTTCTCAATCAGTGCTGATAACAGCAGCACTTTAATATGAAGAGCACTGCCTTGCATTCATAGGCTGTTTTCTAGCTTACAAACTGCTATTTGTATTGGGTTTGCTTCTTTTTAATGAGAGGGAAAAGTTATGTGGAGGATTTTATTCCCTTAGAAGGCAGGAGACTTTTGGCAAGATTTTCAATCTTTCCTCTGTGGCCAATTAGTGACAATTCCACTTTTGCAAGACAGCCGTCTCCCTGTCCAATTTGACAAGGCAAAGCAAGAAGACTGACACTGAATTCGGTGCCAGCAGTAGTTCAAAATCTCACCACCGTCAAAATAGGAATTCGGATGCAAAATTTCAGAGCCTGTATAGTCTGTTAAGGCATCCATAGAGACTGAAAGGTAACCAAAGAGGACTTTGGACGGGATTAGGTTGGTACCAGTGTCAGTGTTTCTGCAGAGCAGATAGAACAGCACGCTTTTGTTGAGGGCATAATTGGATAACTGGGTAATCACAAATGTATCAATGCATTTGTTCCAGCCTGATTTCTTGTAGAAAATATAGGAAGAATTGTATTAACTAATATGTTCTTGGTTGATTAAATAGTGGCACAATTGTTCACTGGAGTACTCTGAACCCATGTTATACTATGTGGATTGTGCAGATCAGACTACAAAGCAAAGGACCTTATTCATCACCATAGTGCACTATTTCAACTTTTTCTTGATAGGAATTAGAAAACCATTGAAATTTTTTTAACATAAGAGTTACAAGATTTTGACTTACATCTCCACGGAATCATTCTGGTACTGTGTTGAGAAGCAACGAGGGCAATATTGTGAGAGGTAGCTGTGGTCACGAGTCAGGGAAGATCCAATGGTGCCCCAAAACAGGAGCTCTCGGCTACAGATGGGGTATAGTGCTTAAAGTCTGTAAATGGTGGAGCTCAGGGAAGATTTTCTGACCTATAGGATGTAGGATGTGAGACAAAAATGCAGAGTCAAGAAGGACTCTCAGCCTTGTATTAAATGTGTATGTGTACAGAATATAAATGAACATACCTCTCAAAATAGCCAAGTTGTTGCTGAGTAGTTGAGCAGCAAAATCTTTATTTTCATCTTTCAAATTTTATTTGGAATTATGCAAAAAAACATGTCTTGTTTCAATAGTTTAAAAACTATTTTAAAAGATCTATACTAATGCCAATGAGAATAACAATTGTCGTGTGTGTGTGTGTATTTGGTCATCCACCTTTTCATGAACAACAACAAACCCTGCAAACCACAACTCTGGGATGGGCAGTGACATTGGACTCTCCTACTAGCCCAGTTTTAGGATTTGCAGCAAGTAGCATCTCTTTATCTGAATCTTTTCTAACTGAAGGAAGCAATTCACTAGGGCCTCCCACATGATGAACCTTTCAGATTAACACCACAGAGTCAGCACACCTGGCAACCAAATCACAGAAGTAAACCTCCATCTGTGTAGTGAAATGACTAATTCTTATTCTCATTAACCCTCATACTTAGCATATTTGAGTCTTCCTTTGCAAAATTTCATTTTCTGTTTATATTTTCATAGTCCTGATGGTATTTATGTCTGTACTTTTGTAAGTGACCTCAAATCTTTTTAAACATGGAAGATAAAATAAATATATATAGCTTCAGCACTCAGAGGCAAATGCTGAAGCAAAATGGGCCATGCCAGGCTGGGCTGCAACACCTACCAGCAGGTGCAGGGACTCTAGACTGGGAGTGAATCTGGCAGGGGAGATTCAGAGACTTCCCTGCTAGGTCATTGCTCCACTGGTAAGCATGAGAACTGGGACTGAGAGCAGATTTGGCAAAGTAGGGCTATAACACCTGTCAGCCAACATGTGAGCTGAGTTATGGGGTGATCAGGCTGCGCTGGGCCACCATACTTCCTGACACATGCAAGAGCCAGAATGAATGCAGGCAATTGGGCTTTGCCACAGCATCCACTGGCATGTGCCAGGACTGTGTGCAAATCAGGTCAGGCTGGACCACATTATCTTTTGGAAAGTGTCAGAAAGGGCCCAAGAGGGAAACTGTGGGTACCCCTCTGTTGGGCTGCAGATCCAGCTGATAAGCATGAAAATCAGGGCTGGAACAGGCAAGGCTGAACAAGTGGCAGCACTCTTCAGCATATGTGTGGCATGGGTCTGTGGGGTGGGTTAGGCTAAGCAACGCTGTACCACCCATGGGTGTGTACACGAGCCGGTTGGGGTACAGGAGGAGCTGAACTAGTCTCTTGAATATGCCAGCATGTCCAGAAACTGAGTCTGAGGTTTTAGGGGTTACCAAGACTAGGCTGTAGTTCTTGCTGTTGTGTGTGAGGGCCAGGTTTGTGGTGGGCTGGATTGGGCTACCTATAGTACTCTTTGGTTTGCATAGGAAATGGGACTGGGGGCAGAACTGACCAATCAACTGCATTCATAGGTGTGTGCATAGTAGGCTGATGCAGGTGTCTGGCTGATGCAAGTGTTGGACAGACCAGACCCAATACTATAGTTGGTGCACACAAAGTCAGATCTGGGGTCACCGTAGGCAAGGTTTCTTACAGGACTCCCTGCCTGGTTAGCTGGATTCAAACCCCAGCCACAGATCATGGAGTTCATGTGTTGGGATTGGGCCTGCTCAGTTACTAATGCTTGTGCAATGGACAGTATGCCCAGACACACAGCCAGCTCATCTAGGCCAGCAGAGGATGTGCCTCTTCAGAGGGTGAAAGCAGAACAGGTTGGATAACTCTCCTGGCTTAGCTTTGACAGCACTATGTGACAATGCACTAAGGTTGACTTTGTCACCCAATGGACCTTGGAAAAAATTTTCTCAACCCTGGAGCAATAAAATCAATAGCATTTCAGAACTAACAAAACTACTCAAAACCCTGGGAACATTCTTCTCTGCATGGGGTCTCTAAAATGACATTGAGTGGACATCCCTCATCCCCAGGGACTGATGTAGTTTGGCAGCAAGGAGAGCCCCCCTCTGCTTTCTCCATCTCCACTGCTTAGATACAGGAGAAAAAGAAAAAAACTGGAAAATTTGTCCCACCCACCTTCTTCCATGCCTTGATCCTCCCTATACTAATTGGTGACCATGCGGTCATACACCCTTCTTAACTATATAAACAAAATTAAAATTTTAATTTAATTTTAAAAATAAATACAAGTACAAATAATTGTATCTTTTTTTCTCCACTGTCCCCCATTTAGAGTTCAAACTTATCCGCTTTATCTGTGTCCTATTCACTATCCTAATTGCTTCCCTCTTTACTATACACTTAGCAGAAGTCATGAGGAAAAGCACTCAGTTGAGAAAAATAGGCCCCAATCAAGTTATTTGATAAAAAGGTTCCAACAGATACAGCACATCAATATTATCCAGATCCAGGGTGCTGTGCATGAACTTGGGCAGATACATCCTTAGCAGGCATACCCCTGGCCAACCATGGCATCCCTCTGAATTCCTTCATTCAGATTAATAACATTTAATTGTTTCCACAACATTATGACATAGTACACGACAGGGTAAACAAAAAGAGCCTTTCCAGCACACTATAGACAGTTTCTGCGTCTTATACAAAGACAAGATCCTCCTGTTTGATCAGACCTTTTTGTCCTTCAGCGTACACCTTTTTTGAACCCAATGGATTGGCAATAATTCTAAGCTGTGTCTCTCCCTAGGCTACCTACAATGGGGATTTTTTTCATTTCTAGCTCATGTCATGGCAAATACTCCAACGCTTGGAAGTTACGACACACAGTCTGTGCATGTACTAAGCATGTGGCTTCCTGCATATGTCTGCACATCATTTTTCAGGAAACTCTATTTCACACTACACCAGCTTGATGAGTAGCTGTTGTTCACACCCACTGAGAAATAACTCCATGTGAGAATAATACCTTTACAACTTTGAAATGTCCTCAGACAGACTCCTCGTCTTCAGGCCATCAACCTGCTGTGAACTCTCATCCTGACTTTTCGCACTTACAGGCAGCAGTCATGAAACACACTGTCAAACAATATGAAGGTTTGTGGAGACGTGGAGGAGTGAAAAATTAAATTGGAGTCAAAACATCTTTTTAGTTGAGTAATTTTTTGATAATTAAAAATTCTACCACACGTGAAAGTATTTCATATTTGGTGTCTATTGACAACTTCTGCACTGTGTCCTAGCATGTCTAGACTTGTGCTCTTCATTAATATTCATCAACATCAGAAGTTCATGTCTTCAGGACACTTTCAACTTCCATCTTTTTAAAAATATGTATATCCTGGGCCCGGCGCGGTGGCGCAAGTGGTTAAGGTCCTCGCCTAGCGCGCCCGGGATCCCATATGGGCGCCGGTTCTAATCCCGGCAGCCCCGCTTCCCTTCCAGCTCCCTGCCTGTGGCCTGGGAAGGCAGTCGAGGACGGCCCAAAGCTTTGGGACCCTGCACCCGCGTGGGAGACCCGGAAGAGGCTCCTGGCTTCGGATCGGCATAGTATCGGCCCGTTGCGCTCACTTGGGGAGTGAATCATCGGACGGAAGATCTTCCTCTCTGTCTCTCCTCTCTGTATATCCGCCTTTCCAATGAGAAAATAATAAAAATAAATCTTTAAAAAAAAAATAAAAATATGTATATCCGGGTAAAAATTGTACTTGATGCTTGGAACCATAGTTATAATAATCCATCAGCAATTCTGAGCTCAGCTTGAGTGTTGTTTCAATAAACTAAGTTTTATCTAACTTTTTATCTAACTAACAAGAATAATTTTATCCATCCATTTGGGTAAAAATTCAGCAACATACAGGCATGTAAGAAGTATTTCTAAGGATTAAATAAAATATAACCAACACTTACACTTGACAACAATAGCTAGCCCTGAAACAAGCCAGCCCAACCGCTGATAGATAGGAAATCTGTGGATCTGATCATGGAGGGAATTCACTGGGGCTTCAGAGAAGAGTGGCAGTGTTCACGACAGCCTTCCCTAATGCAGCAGGAACACCTCTCAGCAAGGACAAAGTCACAAGCATCAGACATCTTGTGTTCATTTGTAGTTAACTAAGAAGTTCAATTAAGTGAAAACTCACCCCCAGTGCTTAGTTTTAATTCTTCTACCTATTACCCTAAACTAGCTCAACATCTGAAACTCAGTTCAACTCAACAGATGTGACTTGAAGATCATAAGTGCCTATAGCGCATGAGACACAAGGAAGAGGAAATATGGGTTAGGAGGGAGGACAGGGGAACAATAATTTGCCAGCCAGAAGAGGAAAGTGAGCCATTCCACACTACCTGCAATTCAGATCAAGAGTTGAAGAAGATCCAGCATGGGGATATTGATCACAGATGTCAGAGAGAGAAGCAGAGCAGAGGCATCTCAAGGGGCTGCTGTTGCTGGCAGTGGATGCACATTCAGTAGCATGGTAGCTGTTTATGCAGGGCAACTTCTAGATGTCACCTTAAAGACCCCCATACAGTTTCCTTTCACTTGACCCTCATCTAAAAGTTCAATGAGCACTGTTATTCTATTTAACAAAATTTCTCAGGAATATACATCTATACTCTGAATTTACAAAATGTTTATATCTAAGTCATAACTTGGAACTAAGCCTCCAATAATTACATGTGTATGTATATACATATAAACATAATAATATATGCATTTACATTTATATGAACACGTAAACAAACAACAATATATATTAAGAATACGTTGTAGCCTAAAGTCCTTGTCTTGCATGTGTCTCAGGATCCCATATGATTGCTGATTCATGTCCAAATGCCCCACTTCCCATCCAGTTTTCTGCTTGTGGCCTGAGAAAGCAGTTGAGGATGAACCATAGCCTTGGGATCCTGCACCTGTGTGAGAGACCTGGAAGACGATCCTGGCTCTTGGCTTTGAATCAGCTCAACTCCAGCCATTGCATCCACTTGGGGAGTGAAACAGCGGATGGAAGATTTTTCTCTTTGCCTCCCCTCCTCTCTGGTAAAACTGACTTTCCAATAAAAAACAAATGAATCCTAAAAAATGACTATATATTATACTATGTATACATACACAGATATGAATTTCCTGGAGTAAATATTTGCTTATATTTCCTTTGAAACTTTTAAATAATTATTAATCTCGAGCTATCGATGAAAGCAATCTCACTTCTAATTTAGAACATTCACAGGAAGTTCAAGAGATGACATGTGGAAACAGGTGAGGCTTGAAAAAGATCTGGTCAAATCAACAAATGCATTTCCCTCAGAATTTGTGGCTATAAGAAATACTTCTTCCAAAATTTTCTTTCAAGTTTCTCAAAAAGAATGCAAGAATTTTTCTTCCAGCTTAGTTTCTGTGAAGTACTGTATAAATACATACATGAGTTGGAAAAATAAAACTGCAGTTACTGTCATTTATGTCAGGATAAACTTAAAACAGAAGAATGATGGACTTGTGACTGTTGCTGAAGGGCTTTGTTATTGGGGAAAACAGTGGGAGACGGAAGAAGGAAGTGGAAGGTCCAAATCCCTGAGCCTAAGGAACTGTGTCATTCTTGAATAAATAAATAAACTGACAGACAAACAGTAAGGCCCAGTGGTGGTTAGGGGTGCCCAGTAGCCCTTCAGAGAGACTCACCTGCCCAGTACCGCACCCACCACCAATGACGATACCCAGAAAAAGACATCTCTTCGTAAATATCTGTTGGCTAAAATTCCTGAAATATTTTACAAAATTAATTTAAAAACTTTGTGATCAACCCTTGCGAAAACTGTATGTTGCACATTTGGAAAAGAAGCCATCAATAATTTGGAAAACAATAAATTCCTTTTCCCTCCACAATCTGTCACTCATTTCTGCTGGCTTTTGCTTTTATGCCAATAAATCATAAAACCTGCTCCTACGTTACAGAGGCATAAATTAATGGAATTACTGTATTAAACATTACTCCTGGCAAATGGTCCTTGCATCTGTATAGTTTTTCTCTTTATCTGTTCTCATGGATGATTTCAATGATTTTTAGATTTTCCACAATTAATTAATTAACTAATTAATTTGTCCATCAGGAGCATAATTCCAGCTGTCACTGATCACCTCTTACAGCATATTGCTACCAGATCCTTGGAACCATGTAATTTATTTATCAAGACTCAGCAAAAACGTCCGATGTCACTGTCACAAAATGCTTTTAAATGATAAAAGCACAATTTGGCAACCTTTGCTTTAACATTGGCTAAGCCCCTATGCCCATTCCTTAAATATGACAGTACTGTGAGATGACAGATTCAAATGACAGACACTTTGAAGAAGTAGCAAATCCCAACAAGGAGCCACCAGAATCTTCAAGACCACATATGTTCATTGTATTTTTACTCATAGAGAAGCATTATTCTTTCCCCTGCATTTTGTAGCACCAAGGATTTCTTGTCAGCATTGGATGAGGACTGAGATACACACAGCTTTCCACAGGGATGGTTTCTGTCTCCTAGTGATGCATGAATCATCAAGATCTTTGCTGAAATGCTGACTGCCTTATTTCTCTGAAACAGGAGATGTGGAGAATTGGACTGGAGCATATGTACCATGCAGTGCGTAACGACACTGCATAACTACCTGGAGATTAAGACAGCTATCTAAAGTATGGACTAAGTACTCAGTAATAGATAATCTAAAAAAGAAATAAGAGATAATCTAGGGCGTTTTGATGATGGAATTATCTCGATTCTGAGAAATGCCAGGTAAGGCTGACAAACGCTAGGCTATCAAAGGCTGGGGGGCAATGGAATTAAAAGATGTTTATTTTTTGCATGAAAGATTTGAAAATCCGTGTGTACAAAGGTTCTTGCAAGAGTACATAGAAAATATTACTATTTGAAGGAAAGAAGATAATGGTGGAAATATCTCACCCACCTTCCTGTAGCCCTTAACCCTTATCACCCTAAACAACTATGTAAATATTATCAAACATAAAAATTATTTAAATATTACTATTTTAAAAAATATGCATAGATTTTAAACATTGTCATCAAAATAAATTTATCTTTTAATTTTACCTTCCCACAAACACTTTGAGGTACCTTATACTTTTGAGGGAAATACAGAGTCCATTCTTCAAACTGAGTGTGTGACTTTTCTAGTTGCATGTGAATAATTCAATGGAATGTTATTCACTTCAAGGTTAAAACTTCTCTGTTTTGGAGTAAGATACATTTTTCAACTTTTGCAATTAGAAAACTCACTAGTGCACTTACCAATATGGATACCTTATAATCATATTTATATTACTCTTTGAAAGATCATATACAAGTATTAACACATATCAAATTAAAAATATACCAGCACTGGATTTGGCCAATTCATGACTTTCATGTACCATGACCAATTGGTAATCCTTTCTTGGTTCATCTTGCACAGAAGAAGTAGGAGGCCTACCCACAACTCAAGATTTCACAACACTTTTTATGAGACAGGAATACAGAGTATGTGAAATATCCTAGGGCACCCATCTCTTGGTAGACATAATTTCTATCAAAATTCCATATTTTTACAGGCCAAGTTGCCAGTAAACAAATAACTAGATAAGCAGATAAACAAATAATTCCAAAGAAAAGAAATTTTAAAAGTGGAATATGACATTTCCAACCATACTTAATTTAGTAGACAATAAAAAAATCGACATAAGCTTCCATCTTTATTCCCTTGTTAAATGCTGTCCTAGGAAAGTTAATTACAAGATCCCACTGAGTCTGACTTATAGTGGGTTAATCAAAACACTTCAGTTCTGGAGAATTACAGTACTCACAAACAGAATGAATAATTGAAATCCAGAGCTTTTATGCGTCAATGGAAAAAAATTTCATGGCACATAAATTTATTCAGCTTATTTGCGTTAAGGTTGCATGATCAGAGCACTGTCCACAGGAAAACAATGGTAGTACCTTGATTTAAGTGTGATGAGCATTCATAAATATTCTTAGGAAGCAAAATGTACCTACATTTAATCAGCACTTATTAAAATTTTATTCCCTATAGTTATTCAACAGGATCTGTGGTATAAAAACATAATTACAAAAATCAGATTTGAGCTCATTTGACAACAGAAGGGTTTTATGGTGACCTATCTCCAAATGTTCCTATTTGTAATTAAATGCAGCGATCAGCAGTAAGGATTTTGAAGCTGTTTTAGTAGTTCCGCTATTCTGCTTAACATGTGGCACCCGTAATAATTAAAATGATACTAACACATGCACAATTTTATGGCCCTTATGGTGCAACCCATTATGCCAAATAAGGGCCTCTGTTTTCACAGCATACTGCACATGGTCTCATTACACCCACTTTTCTTTTCCTGTCTTCACACTAACAACTGTTAAAGTGAATCAACACACGAAACGTACTCTAACAGCTTAGTGTTTATGATATGTGTGCTGTTAGTCAGTGAACAGGAAAATCTAAACATTTACTGTTTATGTAAAGAATAGCGTTAGTGTTAGCGAATTGCTCGGGTCTGCTTACTTTATTATCTAGATCACAAACGTAATGATGGGTTTCAATGGCATCTATATTTCGCTTTGTTTTGTTTTTCAATGCAGATGTCTATAAAAAACAGAAAAAATTAAGCATTTATGTGTCTTGGAATATGTTTTTTGAACCATAGCATAATTTAGGGATTGCTAAAATAGAGATAGATAAATCAGTAGGAGTGGCATTCCCTTGGAAAGACGAAAAAGATGAGGAGAAGAAAGAGAGAAAGTCATGTGTTGAGGACTATTTTCTCCATGACGTTCCTGGGCTGGATTTAGTTTACCTATGGCATTATAGAGCTGTAGACCATTTTTACATTACACCATCCCAAAATTTATAAGAAACTGGGAATTTGAGATTAGTGCCATTTTATCATGAATAATTTTGTAATTTAGAAGCTCCTCCAAGACCTCCTACACTCATTTTGCAGTCAGCAGTTCCGAATGACGTTCAGTCTTTTAGTTCTGGGACAGAGTCCAAAGTAGGTCCCATCGGTAGAGCACCAACGGATTGGGCAAGATCTCATGCCTGCACTTTCCATTACCATTTTTCTGAACATTAGTTGAAACTTCAGTTAGAGGATAACAACCTTTGTTGATTTCTTTCTTTCTTTCTTTCCTTTTTTTTTTTTTTTTTTCCCGTCAGGAGTCCACTTAGAAATTTTGTTGTATTGGCGCTAACGGAGAGTAAGCTAAGCTGAGTAGGCCTTGAATGTTAATGGCTTAATAGCTCAACTGATTGCAAAGATACAAAAGAAAAATGCTCACAGATTGCAGCCTTCACATGGTTTGGCTCCAAGATCTCATAAACAGTGTGACGTCGACCAGTAGAGAACCATGTGGATGCTGTACCGGGACCATGCGCTCATTACAGAACTGTGAAAATTTGTGGGACCGCAGAATGAAAATTATCAGCCAGGAAATTAAAAAAAAAAAAAAAAAAAAAAGACACGATGCGAAACGGTTGGGCAAAACAGCTTAAGAAAGACCTAACACTTCCTTCTCTACCAGCCTCTTTAGTTAAAAGACTAGGTACATTTGATATTGTGTAAATATCGCACAGGTCCAACAAGCTGGAAGAATCCCAGCCACCTCCGGCTCAGAGCCTCATGCTTTAAGACAACATTCAGGGAAGACTTGATCCCCACCATCAGGGTGCATTCTACAACTCTACTGCTTACAAAACACAAAAACAAATACCCACCCTCTTGAATAATTAAAGGACTAAAGCTTCTGTCTGAACTTGAAGATGCTACGTTCCGCGATCTCCGTTCTTTGATTAAAATAAGCATTTGTGATCAGTATTAGAATTTACTACCCTATGATCAAAAACAAATAACCCAGTTTGTTTGTTTCTTACTGCAAATGAATTAAATTAGAAGCCATTAGGAGGACTCGCTGTTTATATCCTTGTTTCAGCAGTGGTAGTATTTGAAGTTTCCTGCGGTAAGTTCATTACTCGTATTTTGTCCAGAATTAGTGAAGCGTGCTGAAAATTGCTAATGACAGATGTTTCTCCACTCTGTCACACTTCTTGTATCATTTGATTTGGAAAGCAACATACGGTGTTCTGCTCTATCAGTATGTCACAGACTGTCTGTAAACAGCTGGTCATAACTCAGTTCAGTGAAAACCATTACTTTCCAATGAAGGGCTGGACACCCTCCAAATTGCATTTTGGCATGGCCTCGGCTGCATAATGCACAAAGTTCCTCTGTTCTGAGGTTACCTAAGGAACATTTCTCACTTTCCCTACTTGTTTTTTATGCTTCAGAAAATAAGAATGTTTTTTCAGCAAAAGATAGAAGATCAAGAGAATCTGAAAAAAAAATACATATTTTAGTGATTACATCAAGCACTCAGAAAATCTGCAAATGATGCCTGGCAAAAAACAGCAACATGCCAAAAATGCGTATCTCACCATTTTAGTTCTGTCGGCAGTGGAAGACAGCAAGCTCCATTAGGGTCAGGAACTCAAGATGACACATTTAAATGTCTCCTATAAAATAGCTGTGGCAGGTGAGTATGACCAAGCAGGTATTGAATGATTTCTAGTCACTGTGAGAAGTATTGAAATCATTCCCTTGTCACGTGTGTGAGAGTGAAATTTGAAGAAAGTGATCTTGCTGTTTTTATTCGGAAGCGCATCAAGCCAAAAGCCAAATGCAAAATTCACCTAAGTATAAGGCTAAACATAGTATACTTTCATATGACATTTTAAAACATGCCAACAATTACATTAACAATGCCAAGTTGTTTAAATAATCACTATGACTCAATTTCCAAGAAGCTGTTAACAACATTCATCAGGAAGTTTAGAGTACTGCTTCTTCACGGACTGAAAAAAAAATCTTCAAAGAAAACCTCTGGATACAGCAGGTGCAGACATAGATGGATATCTTTAAAGCTTCTTGACACTTCCAGATCTATAGAAGCCTTTTTATTCTTATGAAGGACCTAGCAAGAACATGTGAGCCTGCATGAGGATCTGAACAATATAGAAACACATCCATCTCAGTTCAGCAGTAGTTCAAATACCTGTCAGGTGAATACCAAGTCCTCACATATACTAAATGACTGTTAGTGAGAATATTGTGAGATTCTTTTCCATACAGGGAAACAAGATCTATAAACAATGAACTCCAAAGGCATATTCTTTATTTCTTTTGCAAACTGCATTTCTATCTAGGTAAGGCATACATGTCTCTTCAGAATGCTTTTCTGACTTCTCCAACCCACCTTCTTGTCTTCCGCTCATGTGCATAATAACTCTACTTGGACCTAGGAGAGAGAGAGAGAGAACGAACGTGAAATATATCTGTGCAAGAGTCAAAGCAGACTTCAAAACAAATGACACTTATTTTTAGATTCTGTGCATTTATTTGAAAGGCAGAACATTACTGAGAGAAAGAGTAAAAGATGGAGAGACATATACAGGGAGAGAGAGAAATCTTCAGTTTGTCAGTTCCCAACAGCTAAGATGTCCATCCCGTCTCTCGTGTGCATGACAAGTGCCTAAACACTCCATCTTCTGCCTTCTCAGAGGGCACCACCAGGATGCTGAGTTGGAAGCAGAGCAACCAGGAATGCAACTGGCTATCTGACATGGGGTGCTAGCAACATAAGACAACAGTTAAACTCACTGCACCACAGTCCTGGCCTATGGTAACATTTCTGACCAGGTCATGTAGAATAATTTCCCATGTGCAAAATAGACAACATTTTAGTACATCCCAATAAAGGGAAATGCCTTCAACTAATGAAAAAATGCCAGCAGCATTTGCAGACTAAACAACATGTGAAAAAGTGCCAAATGCCTTATGAAATTCCAAGAAGTAAAAACTATTCACTGAGACTCTCTGTAATGAGCTATGTTACCTAGATCTAACTTTTCTCCTCTTCGTTCAGGTCACTTATTAATTTTTCCTCCCATAGATAAATTCAATAGATTACCTCTCTCAAAAAGTATTAATAGAGGAAACATTCAACAATTGGATGAAGATCAAATAAAGTATGTCTTGTAAAATCCCTGCCACTCATTACATCACTGAGTACAATTGGTTTTTCAAAACATCAATATTTAAGGCAATATTTCAACAAGAAGTGTTTCTGTAGGATTCTTAATGGGAGACCATTCCTGGAAATCACCTTTATATTAACCCCCCCACACACACCCCTTTAAAAACAGAACAAAACTTCCTCCCATGGGATATATCCTTCCATTTGAGTAATAGGCTCTTTGAAGTTGCTGTATTGTAAATTTCTTGGCTTAGTATGTACTTGCCCAATTAAACTAGGCTGAGCTACAAAAGAGCTTTATCATCTGCAAATGAAGTAACAGAAAAGATGAAAAGACTTTTGTTTTTTGCAGAGGGTTTTACCTTTTTTAAGGGATCTAGCTGGTTAAGACTCTTAGATACCCAAAGCTTATCAAAGATAATGAAAGAGATGTTATCAGCATTCTTGCCTTTTTCTCCATCTCTCTGTCCTATCTTTCGTCTTTTGAATATTCATCTTCATTTGCGCAACTCCATTTCTAAGCACAACAAGCACAACTCTCACTCCTATGCTAAAGGAAAAACACTTAGCAAGGGGCTATTGCTTCCCCAACACAGAGAAACACCCTCACTTACCACTGAACATGTACCTGCTCATCTCTCAAATAGTAGTAGGGGAGCTTCTTTTATATTGATTATACCAAGTGGCAAGAAAATGAAATTAGGATTTTGCCTGAATTTCACAATGTGATTTGTCTTCATTGTTGTGATTGTATTTGCTGTTATTTCAAGGATGGTCTTTTATTCTTCTATTCTTACGTCTGTCGATGGTCTTTTTTTTCTCTCACTGCTACTTCTAAATATGAGCTATGGCTCCTAGAGCAGATGGGTGAGAAGAGAAATAATTTCCACCCTATAACTTGTTAGAAGAGCTCAGTGCCTTGCCAGTTGGCCAGGAGTTTCAACACTCAAACACAAAATACACAGATTCTCAAAGAGTGGTCCTCTATGTGGTTCTTATTTGAGTCTCTTAAAATCTCAATAGGGCCAAAAAATTATTCATTGAATTTTTGACTAATGAAAATTGCAAGTTATGGCCAACATCCTATTGGTAGTCCCTCATTGTCCTTCTGGTGGAAACTCTAGCCAATAAGGATAATAAAAAACACACTCTTCCTGTCCAATGTATCTAAATAAAGCCTACTTGCGGATATTGTATTCAATAAACAATTTTTTAACCATTTTAATGAGGAATTTTCTCAACAATACACAGCTGAAACTTTAAAAAAAACCAGAAAAGCAAGGATGAAGAGGGCATAAAAATGAATGTAATTGCCAGATACATAAAACATATACTGATTTATCAGCTGCTGTCAGTTTCCGGACTGAAATACAAAAAAAAAAAAAAGTGCCCTTCTTGTGATAACAGTTTGATCTCAGTTTATTCAGTTCCATTCAGCAAATATTTATTTAATGTACAAAAGAATTGAACAACACATTCATAATGACAGAAGCATGCTCTTATGGAGGGTCAAAGTAGCACCTGTACATAATTCTAAGCCCCTATTTTAAATTTGCTGAGACACAGAGAATGAGTGATCTCTAAAAGAAGGATTACTTAGTTTATAATTTCCAGTTTAGGAAACATGATCTCCATCATCCACCAAAATATTAAAAAAAAAGTCCCTGCAATTAGATTGCAAATAGCTTTTGATGATCTAGGGCCTGATTAATAGACAGCTTACACAATTTGTCATCCAAACAAGGACACTTTGAGAATGAAGAGTGGTGCTATTAATAATTGCCATATCGATATGAATAAATTGTGACTGTCCCAGACAAACAGGGACATATGGTCACCCTATTGATTACTTAATTTTGAAATTTCTGCTTCTTTCTGCTACCTGCCTCTAGTTGACCATTTTCTTCCTTATTTGACAATATTGCGTGAGGGACTAGTCAGAAATGGTTCATGTTCTTCAGACCCAAAAACAAAATTTGGGAGATCATTCAATGACCATGCATTTGTTCAGTTGCTGTGTTGCGAGGTATTGGCAATATGAAGATACAAACAAGTTAGTTACTCTCTGTATTTTGTTCCAGTAAAATTTGAAAGACGTATTATATGCATAAATATTAAAGTTTTTACATTGCTTCTCAATAAAATGACAAAAATACTTTAAGTGATTTAAAAATAATTTTTAAATATAGATGCTTTATTATGGAACAGTGTTGTGACACAGCAGCTTAAGCCATTTTATGCAACTCCAGTATCCGATTTCAGGGTGCCAGTTGGAGCCCTGGCTGCCCTGCTTCCAATCCAGCTTCCTGCTGATGAGCTTGGGAAGCTATCAGAAGGACTGAGTGCATGAGTCTTTGCCACCACAGGGAGACCAGAATGTGGAAGACCCAGATGGAACTAGTGGCTACTGGCTTACTCATTGTTATAGGCATTTGGAAAGCGAATCATGAACCTGTGATATAGAAATGTTCTCTTTCTCTCTCCCCCCTCTTTCCATCCAACTTTCTCCACCACCATCCATCCATCTTCTATTGCTCTGCCCTCTGTGTTTCAAATACACAAATCTTATTTCTTGAAGTAGTTTATTTTTTCTCACTTTTAAAAAAGATTTTACTAATGCAAAGAACAGATTTCATGTAAGTTGAAGTGCATCTGATAAGACACAGAGACAAGGGGGTAGTAAAATGATTCTTCTGCAATAGCTTTTAATTCCCCTTTCCCAGTCATGATAAATTCCTTCAAGGTGTCTGTAACTACCTTTTGTCTTCTCCTTTATCTTTCTTCTCCAAGTCCACCAGACAAGATAAGGATGGCAAGAAGGAAGCCATGCAAAGAAATAAATACATATTTACAGGAGAGGGAAAGACTATATTGTCTTTGTCCCCTTCAGAAATCCAGGTGAAAGTGACAAAATAAATTTAAGTTTTATTATATAATCTAACCGAGTCAAACTTAAGAAACACAAAAGTCAGTTCTTTAGGAAACTCATAAGGAGATTTTTAAAGGTTATTCTCATAATGAAAGTATGTGAAAGGAGAAAATAAGAAAAATCTCTTTGGAAAGGTACAGGGAAAGGAGGGACTAAACGTGAATTGAAAGACGTCTGACCCAGTTACTTACTGATGCACCTGCAAAGACAGTCAAAGATGGTACAAGTACCCAGGCCCTTGCCATTCATGAGGGATGCCTGGACAAATTTCCAGATCCTGGCTCCCATCCTGTCCCAGTCCTATCTGTTGCAGAAATTTGAGGAGTGAACACTCTGCCTGTTAAATAAGCAAATGAACAAGCAAACAAATAAATACTTTTATTGGAATATGATTGCAGAGAAACACAAACCTTTCCCTGCAATACCTGGGCATATTTACTTTGGTCACATGACTGAACCTTTCAAAATGAAAATCTTTTAAGTGTTTGTGTGCGCATATGTAATACGCAGGTTTTGAAAAATTAAGTATCTGAAATAAATATTCCTTGTGTAGTTTTCACTACCTACACTTATTTCAATATAGAAAATTACCATATTACAAGTAGGCAAAATGATAGATGAAAATGAACATCACAGGTAAGGCTTTAGTAGTGCTGTCCATCTCCAATTCACTTGTGTTGATAAATGCATTCAACAAAACTTTGTGGGGTGTCCTATGTGCTACATTCTATTCTAGATATGGAGATTGAACAAGACAGGTAAAACTTCAGGCCTTCATAAAGTCACATTCTGCTGAACAGAGACAATACTTATTAGACTTCAAAAAATTAATTATTTTGAAATGTTCACACATAAGTAGAGGTAACTTCAGAAGTTTCAGTTCAAACAAGAATGTCTCAAGATATCCTCAAAGGTCAAAAAAACAAGTTATCTATCAGTCATCAATGTGGTTTATGGAGGCACATGAAACAATGAGATCACTAGAAGATAAACAAGGAAGTGAATTATTAGCTATGTAAAATAGAAGAAAAGGTGTGAGCACTTACTACAATCCTATTATTACCAATATTACACAATTTATTTAATTATTTTATGCATTTGATTTGAAAATAGCTTTTTTTTAACCTTAGGCATTATAGAAACAGACAAAAATGTCATTCAGAAATAGCTATTTTGCCCATGCTTATCTGTTCATATCTGTTTTCAACTTGCCTGACTTTCTTTCTATGTCTTCTGTACCACATCTGTGTTGCTTTCCTTTTCCTCACGCCTACATTGTTAAGCTATTTAGTGTTCGAGACACCATTTCATAGCCCAATGGACAGAACCCAGAGGAAGAATGGGACAGCTGAGCCAAGACTGTGCAGCCCTGGCTGGGGTGCTGGCTCTCGGTATTCCTTTCCTGGACTTTGGGGACGATCAGCAGTACCTCAGTTCTACTTATTGATGGTAGGGTATGGAGAATGGGGAAGAATGGGAAGATCCTATGGAATGTTCCTCTGCTTCATCTTTTGCCCTTTTTAATGCAGAACCTTGTGGGTTTCATTCAACTCTACTCCATTTTTCATTCTTTCATTTTTGCAGGCCTTCCCCAAAAGCATTACTCCTGTCGCCTTTCTCTACTTAGAAATGAGACAAAGGAACAATAAGTGCATCTTTCCCCTTTCCAAATTTCCACCTGTTAGAGAAAAAATCTCAGACCTTTGACAACTGGCTGGCCTGAAGGTCATGGCTGGAGGAGGAGGAGCTTAGCTGTCAATAATAGACAATCCTCCTTCTTAACTTGTCCTCCAATGTTTAATTCAGCGTCACCATTTTTGCTCAATTACTTTTTGCTCTCTCTCATTTTTATAGAGGCTTGTTTGGTATTAGAGGAGGGTGAGTCTTGGCTTCATTGTTCCATCTTTACCTGGAAATCTCTACTTCTGGTATTTTAGTTAATCTGCTTGCATGTAGCCACATCAGCACCCACTAAGGAACTGTAAGTAGTGTTTGTGTTGTGCTTCTTACGCCACATACCAACAACCGAATAGGAGGAACAATTCAACTAACAAAAGTTTTTCATTTTTAATTCTATCTTCATGACACCTGAGCCCAAATCAAATATTGAGATTGATCTATAAGAAACATTAGCCCAGAAATTTTTTTGATGAGATAGACATGGGGCAGAGAAGCTCAGCTGAGTACCACTCTTGTGAGATTCTAAATTATGCCTTGAACCAATAACATGAACTTCCTTTGCTTTTCTAACAAACAGTGCCATCTTCTGCAAAGAATAGTCATGCAACGGAGTACAGCCACATCACCTTTCAGTGAATGGAAAACAGACATAGAAAGTAACCAAATACTTGAAAATAGGGAATAGTTAGCAAGGCACAGAACATCTTTTAAATAGGATGTATTAGTAAGCATTACATTTATAGTGCAACAACAATGTTAACTATGTAGAATTATGCTTATACATTTATTATAGTATGAATAACTAAAGCAAATATTCTAACAATATATTTAGATTACAGGGTGAGACTTTGTTCCCTACATTTCTACACTTCTATAACATTTCTAGAATATATTTTGTGGAATGCAAAAGAATTAAGTTATAAGGATGAAAAGCAATGCTGTTCAATGCAGCACCTTCAAATAGAAAAAGTGAAATAGAAAGATGTAATTTTTAGAAGAACAACTTTCTTACACACCAAACCACTTGCTTATTTATTTTCCAACACATAAATTCAGACTTTTAGCTCTCACTACTATAGACAGACATCGAACTCCACTGAAAGTGATTGAGAAAAATCTTTGAGAAAGTCAATTTTGTGAAACCATCTAATAATAACTTTGGTGAAAACTAACAGATCTGCCACCATATCCTCCTCTTGGTTTGTCATTTGGCCAGCTATTTGTTCTTTCAGAGGGTTATTTTTACCCTAATGGCCAATTTCATTTTTTAAAAAGCAGAAAAAGGAAAAATATGGGAATGAATTTCATGAATGTCCATCCCTTTTCACCTCCTAAAACTCAAGCCAAATAGCATCCATGTTCTGCCTTTTTGGGGTCGATGCACACTGGCCCACAGCAATGAAAATCCTGGACTCTGCCTTGTCACGAAGAAAGCTCCTGCTTGTCCAAAGAAAGGCATGAAATCGGGAGTTGACAAAGATTCTCATTCAGGAAAGAATTGTCACCATTTTTGCTGTGCTCCGGCCAGAACAACATATGGCAGCCCAGCTGACAAATATAATCTTTTCCTCTTTTTTTCCCATTTCACACGCACATTTCATTTGTGGAATATTAAAACTTCACACAAAGTGCCTGTTAACCCCTTGGCACCACAGTATCTCTCGTCTGGGATGTGCTATTTACCAGAATCCTCATGCCCAGCTGTGAGGGGGTTAAGGCCAATTGAGAAAGAACCCATGGTCAAAGGCCATCTGATTCTTCCCTGCCTCCATGAGGATGGGCCAAGGCACAGCATTTTTAGGCACAGTTATCTTTATGTTGGGAAATGTGTGGCTTCCTGGCTTCAGTGTAAACCGCCTTGTTACCCTGCAGCCCAGAGCGTTTCAGTTTCCCAAATTTGAGGTATTTTCTGAAGCAGCTGTCCTTACATTCTGCCGTCCACAGGGACCCAAAGTCCAGCCTGCTCCCGACTTCGCATGCACATTGCTGGCCCTGGTCTCAAAGGAAGAAAGCCTGCGCATATGATTAAATAGCAAAAGCCACTTCCTAATGTTCTCTATCTTTCTGCCAGATGCAAGCATTGAATCTAGGCTTCAGTATCATTGTGGACAGAGCCTGGGCAGGGGACCCACTCAAAAACTTCCACATTACAAGATGGAACTCTGATTTCAACAGAGACACTCTCAACACACAGCCAGTAAGAGGTATTTGGGTAAGCACAGGCATGTGTTTCTCTATTTCAATTCAGTACTTCCTTTTAGGCTTTTTATTTAGGAGCATTACCCACTATAAAATAAAACATTTGATATGTATTTGCAAAATAAATTTAAAACATTTAGAAAATAGAGGACATAATAAATCATACCCATAGCTTCACTGCTGTTATTAAGTAGCTGGCATCATTTTACCATATCTGCACCAGCTCATTCTCTTTTTTAAAATAGTAAGATGTAGAAAGTGTCAGGAACTTCTGACTATACTATCCATTCCTCCCTAACTCTGTTAAATACTGTTCTGTAATTGATGTACAGCAACATTGTTTTATCTGTTCAGGGACATTGCTGCTGTAGTATGGATATATTCTGAATGTGTCTTCCTAGAGTTTGTGTGCTGGAAACTTGATGTGCAAGGTGGCAGTGTTTGGACGTGGCAGAGCCTTAAAGAAGTAGGGCCTGGAGAGGTAGTTAGGTTGCTGCAGACATCATCCTCAGGAGAGATTTGTGCCGGTTGGATAGTTGATTTCCACAGAGCAGGCTGTTATCACAAGAACACCTTTGAACCTCTTGCTTCATGTCTCACCATGTGACTTATCCCTCTTCATGCACTCCCATTGTGGTACCATCCATCAGGAAATTGAACCCAAGGACTAATCTTTGACTTCCATCTCCAACACCAAGTGCTAAATAAACTGCTTGTTAAAATATTTATTCATTTGAAAGCAGAGTTTACAAAGGAAAGAGAGAAAGAAATTCCATCTGCCAGTTTACTCCTCAAATGGCTGGTCCGAAGCCAGGTGTCAGGAAATTCTTCCAGAGCTCCCATGTGGATGCAGGAACCCAAGCACTTAGAGTGTCTTCTGCTGTTTTCCCAGGAGCAATCGCAGGTAGCTGGTTGGAAGCTGAGCAACTGAGACTCAAACTGCTGCCCATCTAAGCACTATGCCACAATGCCAACCCCGAAGCAAACTGCCTTCCTAAATTACAAAAAAGTATATTAATATAAACAGAGCACATTTGATAGTTATATTGCTAAATAATTTTTGAAAAATATATATTACCATCCCTGAAATATTTTGTCATAAGAACATAAAATGAATCAATATGTATTAGTGAAAATGTTCTTTGCCTCTTTAAAATTTTCCATGAACACTATTGTACTACATATAGCATTTGTTCATTTGTGTACTTGACATTATGTTTCTTTCTGTATAGCAGTAAGGTTGATATCCACAAAATAAGGTCCAAAAATGTAATTTTGGGTACTTTCTCATCATTTTAATAAACCAAATTTTACAGATTTCCTCTTAAGGGATTACTCAGTTTTAACTCAGTTTCTGCTATTGCAATGAACTGCCTAGAATATATTCAATCACACTTCATTTTATATATATCAGATGTTCTTTAAAAATAAAAATAACACACAAGCGTTTATTTATTCTTATTAGAAAGGCAGATTTAAAGAGAGAAGGAGGGCCCGGCACGGTGGCACAAGTGGTTAAGGTCCTCGCCCTGCACGCCCGGGATCCCATATGGGCGCTGGTTCTGTCCCAGCAGCCCCACTTCCCTTCCAGCTCCCTGCCTGTGGCCCAGGAAAGCAGTCGAGGACAGCCCAAAGCTTTGGGACCCTGCACCAGTGTGGGAGACCCGGAAGAGGCTCCTGGCTTCGGATCGGCATAGCACGGCCGTTGCGCTCACTTGGGGAGTGAATCAAATGGACGGAAGATCTTCCTCTCTGTCTCTCCTCTCTGTATATCCACCTTTCCAATAAAAAAAATAATAAAAAATAAATCTTTAAAAAAAAAAGAGAGAGAGAGGGAGAGACAGAAAGATCTCCCATCCACTAGTTCAGTGCCCAAATGGCTGCAATGGCCAACCTGAAGCCAGGAGCTTCCTCCAAATCGCCTATACCAGCGCAGAGGCCCAGGTCATCCTCTGCTGCTTTCCAGGCTGGATGGAAAGTGCAGCAGCTGGGACTAGAACCAGTGACCATTTGGGATGCTGGCACTTGCAGGTAGATGATTAGCCTGTTGAGCCAAGGCACAGGTCAGTGTACCGGACATTCTTTATAATGATCTCTAGGAGGTAAAACTGCTGAGTCCCAAACTCTGAGCAAGTTTTGTTAGACATACCATTTCCCAGAGTGATTACATCAATCATTGCCTTTATCATCACTTGTAAGAATGTTTCACACATTCCTGCCAGCCAACATTTGCTGACATTAGACATTAGTTTTTTCTAAACCATTATATAGATGACAGTTTACTGCTGATTTACTCTTTAGCTTCCTAATTATTAGTTAAGATTTATTTGATCTTTATATATTACCTTTGCCCATTTTTTTTCTTGTTGATTCATAGAGTTCTTCAGCAATGTGTTAGAGTAATTTTCCCCAAATCAACAAATAGATTATCTTCTTACTTTGCTTTGTTATCATTTTTTATGTAAAATTATATTACTAAAATAGTCAAATGTGTCCATGTGTTATGGTTTGTACATCTTGAGTCTTATTGAACTTTTTTTCAGACTGTAATTTCAAGCACCATATTATGCATTCTAAGGCTTTCTTATACAATTAGTTTGGCTACAGTGCTTGTTCTGAAAACATAAATTTGTTCCAAGACAATTGATATATGAACGTGAGTGTAACAAAAACTTGCACTTTGCTTCTGTGCTATTTCATGAAGGAGAAACACCAGGTGAATGCGCATAGCTGCATGCAGATTGACGAAGTCATGTGCTACGTGTTGAATGTATCTTAAGCATCTACAGGCTGCCTCTGTTCACAGCTGAGTCAAGAGCCACATCCTCTCTGTCTGACGTCACTGTGTCGCATCACTTTCCAGATAACTCCTTCCACTCCTTCATAGTAACAACAGCTGATGCTTCTGAGAGACACGCTCATAAGCAAACCTTTCATGGCTTTTTTTTTCAAATAAAACTGAAGTGTCATATTTACTGTGGGTATTTACATGTGTTTGTGTGACTTCATTTCTCCTCTACACCTGGTCCTTTTACCACAAGATTTTGCATATAGAGTGATTTTTAGAAACATGTATGTTATGAAATGGTAATCTGAAGTCTTATATTTCACATTTAGATCTTTGATTCAGCTGTAATTTAATGCTGTATATAATAGATGGTTGAGAATTTTTTCAAGGAGATAAGATACTTTTCCCTTCATTTTAATTATTACATAGTTCTTTTATTATTCTTGTCTCATTTCCCTAGCTATGAACTCCTGTTTAAAAAAAAACTCTTTAAAGCAGTAAGTAGTAATACCCTTTACTTCATCATGAATTTCAGAGTTTCTCAAATTCCATGATTTGAAGTGATATTTGATAGATTTTGATGGGTATGATTTCTAAGATTATAAAAAAGCATTTGTATTTTTAGTGTATTAAACAAGATTACTATGAACAATTGTTGAATTTCATCAGACATTCTTTCTGTATCTACTAATGCAATGATACATCTTTCTTATGTAATATCATAATGTGATGAATCATCATAATAGATTTGCTGAATGTTAAGATTTTCTTGGTTTTTTAATAAATCAAAATTAACTATGAAATAAATATTTTTGTGATATGTTTCTATGTATAAAATTATGTATAGTATACATTTTCTATAGTTTTGTTTCACTATAGTATACATAAAATAAAGTCAGCCAATTTTAATGTAGCATATGATGAGTTTGAAATATATATAAATATATAATAAAATCTTATTATCAGAATTAAAAATTTTCAAACTTCTGTGTTTTTTTTTCATTTTACCAGGACCTATCTACTTGTTACTTTTCTTGTAGTTTATCATAAACAGAGTTTCCTGAGCCTCTGAAACTATAAGGTAATGTTTTTACCAACTAGTGGTGATTTCTAACTCTTAGTTTGTTAGGTAATTTTTCTGTACAATGTTATAGTTTTGGGATTTCAACAGTATGTATTTTAAATGATTAATGTATATCTGATACTCTGTTCATTTTTCCATCATTTGAGGCTTTATTATTCTTTATTTATAATATTTCAAATATGATTGCAAGTCTAGTGAAATTTTCATTTCAGTTATCATAGTTTTTAGCTCTAAAATTTCATCTGGTTCTTTTCAGTTTGCTGCTGTGATCTCCTATTGGTCCTCTCACTTGTGTCATTTTTTATTTAATTCTTTGAATATATCTTTAATCTACTTCATTTAATTGTATTCATGAATTTTCGTTAGTATTTTTGTCTAATGCATATCTGGACCTACTGAAGGCACATATCCATTGATTATGTTACTTCCCTAATTAAAGTTTACAATTTCCATTATCTTTGAATTTCAAAAATAAGCGTGGTCACAACTAGAAAGTAGAAATGTTACATGGGAGACATTGTGGTTCATGTTTTTCCCCAAGATATTAGATATATAACATGAATAATCTCTCCCTCCTGTTATCCAGTCCCAGTCACCTAGGTCTCTAGGAAGGATTTTTCTCCTAGACTGCTTTTTTTCTGATCTTTGGTTATTTCTGATATTCTTGAATAATGCAATTATCAGCCAAGCGTTCTGGAAGGCATATCCCCAGCCTGAGCTCTGTGCTGGCCAGCAAACTCACATCCTTATTGGGAGCAGTACTGAATTTAGCTCTTTCCCTCTTGGACACTTGAAGAATGTTCTACTTATTGTTTATCAAAACAGATAACTATAGAAATTTGGGGAAATCTTTTTCTCAGATTTTGCATCTCAGTTTTATGAAAATAAACTATTTCACCTTCAATCTTGACTTACAGGTATCAAATTCATAGAATGTTTCCACCAGTATTTAATGAAGGTACTTCATTTTTGTCTGCTGACCAGCACACCAGCCCACACAAAAACTAAAGCTGGGGGCCTTTCTGGCAGGGCTAAATCCCAGTAGCCATCAGTGAGTTCAAATTAGGGGATGGGTAACGTTAGGCTGGACTATAACACTAACTAGCACATGAGAAAGCCAGGTCCAGAGGTAGATTCTGTGTGGGATATATGAGCCTAGCTGTAAGTCCCACTGGTTAGCTTAAGAGTTGGGATAGTGACAGGCTGAGCTAAGCATGACCATAGAACCCTCCAGCACTCAGAGTTACTGGGGCTGGGAACAGACTGAGCAGGTAAAGGTTGCAGCACCTGAAGGTGCATCTTAAAACAGGGTGTGTGCCAGGCCAGCCCACAACATCCACCAGCTCATACAAATGCCAGGATGGACATGCTCATACAAATGCAGGCTATGACAGGTAGGGGCTTAGCACCTGCAGGCAAACGTAAGGTCTGGGCCTGATAGTGAGCCCTATGGGGGGAGTTTGGAAAACTTCTCTGGTGGGCCATAGCTCTTGCTGGAGATCACGTGTTTCAGGACTGGCTGTTATTCAAGCTAGGCAAGCTAACTCCACCCATCAGCAAATGTGTGGGTGGTTTGGGAAGGGTGCAGACTGGGCAGGGCCAAGGAAACCTTAGCCCACTGATATGTACAGGAGATAGGTTGGAGTGCAGGTCATATTGGGCTAGACTATCACACCTACCAGTATGTATGAGCCAAGGATGGGAGCAGACTGGGCAGGGCCAGGCTACAGCACCCACCAGGAAAAGTTGGGACTAGGGGCCAGCCAAGTCAGGCCAAGCTGCTGCATCAAAAGGCAAAGGCCAAAGCAGGTGAGGGGCTATGCCAACCTGGATCAGAGCAACCACTGCCAGGCACAAGATCTGTTACTGGAAACAGTCCTTGTTGGAGGAGATTAAGGCAAAGCCCTGGCTGGGTTGTGATTCCCACTGGTGAGTGCAGGGGCCAGAATGGGGGCTGCAATCTGATCTGGACATAAATGCAGTGACCCTCAGGATAAGTGTGGACTGAGTCTAGGCTCTGCCAGAATGGGATAGGCTCTAACAGACACTGGTGATCATGAGAGCCAGGGTAGGTATAGGATATGCTGGATTAGGTTTCTGCCCCTGCTGAGCCATGTGTGAGCTGTGTCTGGGTATGGACCAGGCTTGACTGAGCTGTAGCACCCAACAGTAAGAATAGGAATGGGTGTGGGGTGTGGGCAGGCCAGGGAAGACCACTGTTCCTGCTAGGACAGGAGGTGGGCTAAATCTGGCTGGGACATGGACCTACTGGGGTGTGCAAGATCTAACAATTGGAGAAGTTCTGATGGAGGAGTTTGAGAAATTCCTCTGTCAGAGCACAGTCCTTGCAGGTGAGCTCAAGAAGCAAGGCAAGGATCAGCTTATCCAGAGTAGCTCAGACAAAACCAGGTTACAGTACCCACCAGCATACATTTGGCTCATGTCTGAAGGTGAACCAGGCCGAGCCAGTTCATATCAACTGCTCTCAGATCTGAGAACAAAAATGGGGTAAGGAATGAGCCTATCACTAGTGAAACACTAGCAAGTTCACATTAGGGCCAGGATTGGGGGCTGGGCAAGCTGAACTGTAGCCCCTACCAGCATAAGCTGGAACTGGGAGTGGGCTGGGCCAAGCCAGGTTACCTTACCCACTGGCACATTCTGAGACGAGGGGGCCATGTCTTAGACCAATCAGCACACTTGAGACCCAGGGAGAGGTGGGGCAGGGAGCATGAGTGTAACCTGGTAGGGAGGTAAGGAGCTGGATAGGAAACAGGGCTGCTGAGGCTAGAACCAGTGCCCATATGGGATCCTTGCACATGCAAGGTGAGGACTTTAACCACTAGGCTACTACACTAGTCCCCAACACTCTTATCTTTACATATTTTCTGCTTTGATGATCGTATCCAATCTCATGACCTTAAAAGTGTGCTTATGACAACAATGTTAAAGTCTTAACCTCTATCCTATTCCTTGCTTTTAAACTCCATACTCAGGGGCCAGCATGACAGTTCAACTGCTTATTTCTCCTTCTAAACACACCAGCATTTTATAGGTGTCAGTTCATGTCCCTGTTGCTCCACTTTCCATTCAGCTCCCTACTTGTGCCCTGGGAAAGCAGTAGAGGAAGGCCCAAAGTCTTGGGTCCCTGTACCCGTGTGAGAGACCCAGAAAAAACTTCTGGCTTTGGATCTGCTCAGCTCCTGCCATTACATCCATTTGGGGAGTGAGCCATCAGTTGGAAAATCTTTGTTTCTCCTCTCTATAAATCTATCTTTCCAATCAAAATAAATCTTTTAAAATAATAAATAAAAATATAAACACTTTACTCATATGTGTAGCCAGAGTTCCAGGGAATTGATTTTTTGCATATATTTGGTCTTTACTATTTATTACTTTCTTGTTTTAGAAGAAAAAGAGAAAAGGAAAATTTTATTCAAAATCAATGGCTATCATATTGATCATAGATGTGTTCAAACTTGACAGGCCAAATATAATCTTCAATTAATAAATTTATCTTTGGACTTTGAGTTTTAACACAATATTTGTTGTCTACCTTTCTGTTAAAATTTTGAAAACGTTAAATTCTGTCATGTTTTGAACCGTTCCCTCATGGAGAAGTTGTGTGGAAGTCAGTCCTATATTGTGCTCTACACACAGCTCACTGCTCAGGGAAGTTGAAGATACACACACACAACATCATTACAGTCTCTGCTTTCAACAAACATGACTTAGATCTTGGCCCAGTGTAATTACTAACTAATTTTCCCTTTCGTAAACACTTTAGATGACACTTTGCCTGTAAACCAACATATACCATCTTAGAAACTGTGTCTTAGTATAGTGCCTGGTGATAAAACAAGACGTGTGAAGCATTCTTGGACATTCTGGGCATTTTTAGAAGAAGAAAGTTACACTAGAACTGAAATTGTCTAATTTGTTTGTATAGGAAAATGGCCTCTCTTTGTTGAACTTGTAAGTCTGAAGTTATCTATACCCCTAAGAGGAAAGTTGTAAAGAGACCTTGTAGCTCACCAAACACTGATGCTCCTGCTCTTTAGGAGAAAGTGCTGACTACCGAGAAAGCTAGAAAATGTATATCAGAATCCAGTTACCTCCTAGGGAGAAAGATTACAATTCTATACTTTGCTTTTTCTTCGGTTCAGTCACATTGCATTTCACTAATGAGTTAAATGTTTCTATTTGAGATTTATAGGCATGAAAGTAAAAAGAGCCTCAAAGAAGAATATTCCATAAAAGGCAAGAAGTCTAGATTGAGAACTTAGAATCAGAGCCAAGGCCTGAAATTTCATGAATAGGCAGATCGTTGCCAATCAGCGGTTAGGATGTTTGTACTTATGGAATGGTGATAAATCAAGTAGAAATTGAAGTCTTTAAAGAAAGCCCAAAAAGGAATATCTATGAGGATAGATTAAGAATAACGGCTTTGAGCAGCCAAAATCAACAGTCATTCAGAATATCATTTCCTGGTAGACTGACAAAAGTTTCTAATTCTCTCCTGGCCTATCCTTTGGAAGCAGACAACATCTCTTGAGACTGAGTGAATGCCAGAGTTCTTGGACAATTTCAATCAAAAAAAAAATCATAAGAGGTAGAAAATGGACTGTTTATCAATGTAAGCAGGTAAAGGAAATTTGGGGATTACTTGAGAAAATAAAAAGAGTATGACTATATTGTTTCTCCAGAACAATAAAATCAGTACAACTTCAAATGATTGTAGTTCTTGTATAGGACAGATATTTCCACATGTTTAAAGAATAACAAGTCAATAATGAGACAAGGAAGAAGCCTCCCATTTACAGTATCTGGAGCAGAAGGGCCTTCTCTCTAACTAGGCTTCTTCCTACACAGTTCTCTCCCAGTGAAGTCTCTAAGTCTGACTTAGAGACAGCCATATGGAAAGAGACAGCCAGTTATAGAGATATTTTCATCTCTGACAAGAAATCTGCTTCATGGTAGCAGATAAACAGGGAAGGACTAATTAGTAAGTATAACACTAGCTTCTTAATTAAAATCTCCCTTTAGACTCAATCTAGTTCATGGAATGACATTTAATAATGTTGAGTTATAGTTATGAATGCATTTGCCCAAATGTTTCATCTTTGATTAAGATAAGCAGTGCCCATAGAGAAACAGCCTTCCCAAGTTAAGTCATCTATAAATGGAGCTTTCGCAAATCTTTTCATTCTGGAACTCAAATGTGCTGTGAGTATTGCCTACTGTAGAATACCCTGGGTACACATTTTTCAAAGAGTTACTAAGCAAGACCATGTATATGACATTTTCATCACAAGCTTCAACAATAGGAATACACATGAGCAAGTGTATTCACATGTGTACCTGCACATATCAATATCAAGATAGCCTTCCTTTTAGAGAGCTGCAAGTGAGATAGATGCAAATCCTTACCGAGCCTTGAAATGCAAGAGAGCAGATAAGCAACATTGCCATTTCCCTGTGACTTCCTCCTGAAATGATGGTAGATTGTTTTTCCTTCAATCCACTACAGTTATCTGAGAGCAAATGAAAGAATAAAGGAGAAGAAATAGTAATACAACCTTGGATACGAATGGATTTGCTTTTACTAGAATCAGTTTCCTTGGACAAATATGGCATCAGGAGTAGAAGTTAGAGACACTGCTTCGGATGCCCACATACTCCAATTCTCCACTTCCAACCATCTTTCTGCTAAAGCTTACTCTGGAAGTCAACCAATGATGGCTTGAGTATGCAGAACTCTGGCATCCATGTGGGATTTGGGTTCCAATCTCTTGTCATTGACCTGCCCCAGAGCTAACTATTGTGGACATTTGGGAAGTGAATTAGTGAATGAAGGTTTCCCTCTCTCTCTCACTCTCTCTCCCTACCAAATAAAGTGAAACTAAATAAATATTCCAAAACGTCGTACCAAAAATGACTTATTTGATGAGAAGAACGAATGTATCTAGCTGATGAGATCTTTAGCATCAGGGATCATATTTTATTAATTATTGTATCACAAAATAAACATTTGTCTGAGTAAAATTCAACTATTACCGTGTCCTTCTAATTGGTGTTTAGTTACAAGAGAAATAACATCTAATGCTAAGGGATTGGCATTTTGACATAGTGGGTAAGGCAGCCTCGTTGCTGGCATTCCATTTGGGCACCAGCTTGATACCCAGATTCTTAAGTTTCAACCCTGCTCCCTGAAAATGGCCCTGGAAAAGCAGTGGCAGATGGCTCATGTTCCAGCATCTGTTATCCGTGCAGGAGAACCAAATGAAGTTCCTGGCTCCTGGCCTCACCTTGGTTCAGGCTGGAGCAATGGATCATTTAAAAAGTGAATCCTTTTCCTCCCTCACACTCTCTATAACTCTGACTTTCAAATTGCAAATCTTTTGGGGGACCAGTGCTGTGGCATAGTGGGCTGGGCCATCATCTGTTTTGCCAGCAACTTATTGCGTTTTTTTGTTTGTTTGTTTGTTTGTCCTGGCTGTTCCATTTGCAGCCCAACTCTCTGCTTGTGGTCTAGGAAGACAAAAGAGGATGGATTGGGTTCTTGGGCTCCTAAACTCAAATGGGGGACCTGGAGGAAGTTTCTGGCTCCCGGATCCAGACGGGCTAGCCTCCAACTGTTGCAGTCATTTTTCTCTCCTTCTCTCTATGTATCTCTGTCTTTCAAATTAAAAAAAAAAATAAAACAAATACTTAAAGATTAAGTAAATCAACATTTAAAAAGAAAAAAAAAGGAGGAAAGTTGATTTCAGGCATGGCTGAACTCCAGAGCTCAAAGGATGTCATTATAAACTGACCTTTTGGTTTAGTCTCTGTGTGTAGCGCATTAATTTCAAGTGAGTTCTGTCCCCTTAACCGCAATATTGAGAAAAGATAGAAACATTCACTAAATCAAGTCATTCATGACCAACATGTATACATCTCCTAATCTGACTGTGTACTCCTCTTTTTAATTTTTTTTTTAATGTTGGAAAGGCAGATTTACAGAGAGAAGAGACAGAAAGATCTGTCTGCTGGGTCACTCCAGAAGGAGCCACAAAACGACTGGAGCTGAGCTGATCTGAAGCCAGGAGCTTCTTCCAGGTCCCATACTTGGGTGCAGGGTCCCATGGCTTTTGGCCATCCTCAGCTACTTTCACAGGTTGCAAGCAGGGAGCTGTATCGGAGGTAGAGCTACCAGGACACAAAACAGTAAATGGTGCCCATATGCACTCCCAGCGCATGCGTGATGAGGATTTAGACTTGTGTACCCATGTTTAGTTTCAAATTAGCAATTGTGGGGTGCAGGCATAGCAGAGCCTTTTTTCTGTCCTATTAGGAACTTTCCCAACTTACATACATACCCTGATGGAGTCAATGCAATGGATATGTGACTTTCTTCTCATGATAATAGTGAGAAACACCACCGTTTTGAGCAAGTCATATGTAAAAACAATAGCTACAACAACAGAAAACAGCAAGCACATGCAGAACACTGAGGTCAGTGCAAACTAAAATGGTGTGTGTGAAACACTGGATTTAGACTGAAGTGCCATGTGCCCAGGGGAAACACATGCATCTACCATCCATCAAAACACCTATTCAGCCCCAGTTGGGGGAGCCAGTCAGCAGAACTCCTCCCCCTATGCTGTCTCACTTGTATTTAAACATAGGTTCCCAATGCACCATTCCTAGGTTGTATATTGGCCTTTTATTAACTTTTATTTGCAAGTAAACACAGAAAATTAAAGGAAATTTTTTCTAATTTCTCAATCTAACTCTAATTGAATAGGATAAAATGAGACTCACGTTCATCCCTGAGTTATTCATTACATAGCCAAATGAGCTTGAACACCACTAGAGTCAGGGCAATGTCCTACGAGGTACTGGATTATCTATCAACAATGAAGAAGCATTTTGTCTTTTCTATGCCCTCCCTCTAATGACAGCTTTCAAAATATAAAAGCTTATTGTCTGAGACATTCCAACATAGATTCTTCTAGGAAGAGACCAAACCTGAAACTTGTCAATCACAGGAAATGCTAATAGTTACGTCTGAATCAGTAGTAGTGAGTACAAGGGCTTTGGCAGAATACGAAGATTTGGATGGCAGCTTCCAGAATCCTCCTGGAAATCATACAACTTTAGGGCTACAGGTACCCATGATCACTGCCATGGTGATTCCTCCACCTTTTTGCATTACCACAGTCCAAGATCAGTTAAGATTCTTTCATTGCGAACATATACCAAGCATAGAGTCCAGCATCTAATTGTCCAGATAAGTTCAGCAGTTTCCTGGGGAGACCATCTCCGGTCTGAAGGTAGAGCTGACAGAGTATTATCCCTATCAATTAAAAGACCTGACATAACATCAGCAAAAATTTATAATGTTATGGAATTAATTGACATAGTATTGAGTAGCCAACATGTTAAAAAAAGAAAAAAAATGCAAGTTCATTACCACATCCTGTGACTACTTCATTGGCATTTCAATTTTAGTTTATACACGACCGGGTTTTATACACCTTAAAATGGCTCTGGATTACTATTCAGCTGTCTCGTGTCTATTTTCATTATAGTATTTAGCATTATATAGTGTTAAAACATAATTTTGCTGGACTTGGTTTTTTTTTGGGGGGTAGTCTAGACTGGCTTATAATTCTAACAGGACATATGTCAACAATTGAGGTACAGAACATTTTTTAGGAGGGGTGTGCAGAGAAATCTTCAGTTCCCTAGTGAGGAGTAACCAATCTTTGTGTCCCACCTCGTAAGGTATTAGTGTATCCACACTGACCGTTTCCTGTCTGATGCCAAGCTTTCCTTGTTGTTCTCTATCTATTCTAGAGTTTTGTTTGTTTGTTTGTTTGTTTGTTTTGAGGGGTTTCTGGAGCGATCCTGATGGTCATTGTGAGAGAGGGTGGGGACCCAAAGTTGGAACCAAGCGAGGACCAGAGAAAGCTCTCCTCGCTAGTCCTGAAGGAAGTTTACTGTTCTGCTTTTGCAGACTGCTCAAGACCCCACTATTATTTTATTGGAGCCTATTTCTTCCTTTAAGTTCATTAATATTTGTCTCACATATTTAGGTGCTCTGGCATTTGGTGTATATACATTTATTATGGTGATTTCTTCTTGCTGAATGGGTCATTTGATATTACATGATGCCCTTCTTCATCTGTTTTAGTGTTTTTTTTTTTTGTTGAAGTCTATATTATGTGATAAAAGAATGGCTATTCCAGCTTATTTCCTTATCCTGGAATATCCTTTTCCATTCTTTCACCTTCACTTTCTGCATATGTTTGTTGGTGAAATGTGTCTTAGGTGGGTCCTATTTTTTATACAGTCTGCTAAACTGTGCCATTTGATTGAGGCATTTAAGCCATTTTCATGCAGGGATAATATCGATACGTAGCAATCAATCCTGTCATTTTAGTACTGGGTTTCTCATTGTTTGATTTAAGCTTCTTTGGTAGTTTTATTGAGATGCTCTCTGTATTTGCCTTTAGACTTGGTTGGTGTTTTTTTTTCTCTGTAGCACATCTTTATGCCACATTTGTTGGGCAGGTCTGAAAGAAACAAAGTGTTTCCATTTTTATTTACTTTAGGAGCATTTTATTTCATTTTCAAATATAAAGGAAATCTTTGCTGGCATGTTTTTCTGGACTGACGATTTTTTTCATATTAGGATTTGAAATATGTCATTCCATTCTCTTCTGGCCTGAAGTGAGTCTGTTTGTAGTTCTTCCTTAAGATAATTGACTTCTATCACATGCATATTTATGTATCTTTTATGTTCAACCAAAGAGAGCTTGCTTATGATGTGTAATTAGAGGATCAGCTCTGGTCAAAATTACTCATGGTTCTCTTCTTTTTTTCTATTTGGTTTTCCCATTCTTTCTCCATGTTATTTCAGTTCTCATTTACTATTTTAATGAATACATATTTGAATACATTTTTTCAGTGTGTGCCTTCAAGAACATCCATTATCCTTATGTTTGGTCTTTTGATTGTATCACTTAATTCTCGAATTTTTCTTAGCTTTGCTCAGCTCCTCTTCCAGTTTCTTGACTGTATCAACATTTTTGCATTATCAGTATTCCAGTTCTGAAATTCTTTCTTCTATGTCAGTCATTCTATTATTGAGGCTTTCCATTACATTTTAAAAGTTGTTCTATTGTGTTCTTTTTTCTAACAATTCAGTTTGATTTTGTTCCAATGTCATCTTTTCCTGTAACGCATTCCTTAAATTACTTGAATTTCTGTACATTATTCTCATTTTTAGAAAACTTTATCATTAAAAAAAAATTATCTGGCAGTTCTTCTATGCCCTCACCAGTTAATTCTGTGATTGAAGTAGTGTTTTTTGCTCCATTATATGTGTGAAATTGGTAAGTAACTTCTCCTCTGTCTTAGCACTTACACAGCTTGCTGTTGTCCTCCCACAAGCTTTGCCATAGAACTCAAAATAATATCCAATGTGGCACTGGTGGGAGTCTGGCAGTGAATCTACCCCATTCTCACATCTGCCCTATAGACTTCTACTACTCTGATTCTGTTTGTGATTAGTTTAAGAAAATCCTTGGGACCCGTAATTCTATGGCTGGATTCATCTTCCATGTTCCCAACAACCTTTTTTCCTTTTTGACCTCTTGTGGAGATCCAATTGCCACTGTGGCATCTGCTTGCTGCACCACCCCTCCACAGAGTGGCATTAACCGTCCCCTTTTTGTCTCACTTCGGTCTATCTTACTGAGACACAATGAAGTTGCCACCAACCTAATTCTATGTTCTTACACCCCCACCAGGGCTAAAGGTCAACCTCTAATCACCTACTTAAAATAAACAAACAGCCATGACTATATTCAATGCAGTTCTTGTGCTGTGTCATTTAGCTTATTCTCAGCAGATGAGCTTTTTTTTCTGACACCCAAGGGCTTTATGTTTTGAATCAAGATGCCCTGATCCTGAGTCTGGCTGGCTGCCTTATTTTTCTTATTGACCATGATATTCTTAAGCAGACTAATTTTAAGGAGCCAAAGCACTTCCTCAAATATTGCTATTTGCTCCACCATCATCAAATGCTGCATACATCAGAACTGTTTTGCCTTGATTGTAGAACATTCATCCTTTTTTAAAAGATTCATTGATTTTTATTGGAAAGGTAGATTTACATAGAGAAGGAGAGACAGAGAAATATCCTCCATCCGCTGGTTCACTCCCCATGTGACTGCATGTGACAAGTGTCAATCACATACAACTAACATAGTGAGGACCTTTTTTCGGAAAATATTAACTCACATTGCAGCTTCAGTATGCCACAATAATGTCTGCACGATGCCAAAAACATCCAGATGGAACTGGAGAACTCAGCCGCCACCACATGCTTCATCTGCACCGATGTCTTGTGGAGACAGCCAGCACGGATCTCTGGGGCCTGGAAGAGTTGCCAGGCAAGAAGCCAGAGGGAAGAAATATCGCCAATATATATTTAAATTAAATTAATTAACATTTATATAACTCTCTACACAGTCTAAGTAACTTTTATTAAATATAGTGTCTCATTTAATTGGAACAACCACCTTCTAAATTAGGTATTATGGTTTGCCCAATTTGTAGAAAACAAATGTAAGGTTCCTCTAAATTTATATCACACAGCTAGTAAGAATGAAGCCAAGACTTGAACCCTACACTTCTCATAGCTAACAACTATGATTAAAAGATTACTTGAATCAAGAATTTATGATTGCAAAAAATTATGCTCTTGTGCTATAGTTAATGCTTCCCACATAGCTGTGATGGAGGTAAACATAAATGCTTTGTGTTGTTTTATACACACACATATACACGCATCACTTCTCTGTGTTCTTACACAGAACTTGGAAGCAAAAAAAGAAAAGCAATGAAAGTGGAAGCATAAATTAAATATATCTTAAATTCAGTACACTTTGTTCTCTGAGGCCTTAATACTGGAAACATGAGCCCAGACAGGTTTTGCACACCTTAGGTCATCCACATCTAACAAGGCATATGCTTCTGTGAAGACCGACAATAATAATCCAATGTTTCCAAGATTCACAAGTTGACAACGTGAGGCAAGTTGCCAATTCTGCATTCTTGAAAATTATTCTAAGTAACGGGGCTAACTCAATGGTATCATCCCCAGAAGGAGAGTCCTAGTTTATTCTTATTTCCAAAACCAACCACAACAGCAGTATTCTATGTACTCTTTTTTCATGAATACAGTTTTATTTACTTCTCAGGCCCTCATCTTGGTCACAAATATCTACAACCCAAGTAGCTTAATTTAAGGGGGAAAAAGATGTGAACACAAACACAACACTGGTCTTGGACCTGGCAACTTCTACAGATTGAAAACAGCAGAACCAAAATTTCCCTCAGAAAATAAAAGAAAGCAATAGTAATTCAGAGACACTCCAGCCACTTACGGTGAATTTCTGAAGTTTCGTAGCAAAGAAAAGATAAATGAGTAGATTAATAAAAGATGCAGCCACTTAACCATGTATTGGAGCAATTGAATCTCCTAAAGGCTCATGCCTCAAAATCAAATCTTATATTCAGAGCAAACATATTTTTCTAGAACACTAGTCAACTTCAAAAAACAACTTAAATTTCTACCCACAGTAAGATGCTTTTGATGCAACAATTAAGACCCTGCTAGGACATTCACAGTCTATGTCTGAAGTCCAGGGTTTCAGTCTCCACTCCGCTTATACTTTCAGCTTCCTGCTAATGCATACCCTGTGTGGCAACTGGAGGACTTAATAAATTGAAGGCTCTTCACTTCAGCCTGACCCATGAGAGCCATTGTGGACATTTAGGAAGTAAATCAGAAGACAAAGCTCATTCTCTCTCTCTCTCCCCTTTTCAAACAAATTAACAGTTAAATATACCTTGATAATATAATACTAGATTTTCTTAGTCTATATATACAATTCCATGACGTATTTATATAGCAGAATGTTAAACTTGTAATTGTTACTAAAGAACTATACTACTGTAATAAATGGGGGAAAATGGTGGAGGAAAAATGGTTAAGAAAAGGGGGAGGCCAAGAGGGGGGAAATCCTTTACCCACAAAAGCATATCATGGAAAATAATAAAAGTAATTTTTTAAAATTTTGAAATGATTAGTTGCAAGTAAAATCATTTCCTGTCTTACTTAATGAAGATGCAACATAACAGTGCCACATATCTGAGCTCAAGGGTGAAGCCTTTTATTCATTGTGTCAGACAGTGGCTTCCTGAAGTACCATAAAAAGAAGTCAGAGGCCACCCTCAAATGCCAGAAAAGATGCTACTATGAAATAGTGAAAATTCACAGACAAAGAGAGCTGAAACGGGAGTACAAGTTGTACAAAGTACTCTCTCAACATTAGCTCCTACAGGGAGATTTATAATTATATTTATATATGCAATTAAATATGCAACAGTAAGAAACAAACATGTTAATTCAAGGCGACATAAGCAAAGAGCCAGCCCTGGCCTGGAACACATCGTGCCGCATGTTCCCTGGATGACTAAAATTATCACTGTCTGTAGAGCTACATACGTAAAATACAGAGACATAGACAATTTGGGTCAATTTTCTACTGGGCATCTCCATGAGAGTAAGGACTGTAGTTTAGGGGTTTCATAACCCCAATCCTTTAGCTTTGCAGTCAAGGATTTAGATCACTTAAGCAAATATTCATAAGTGATAGAAGGGTGTTACCCACACCCCAGGAAGCACAGCCCGGCTGGCTGCTTCCATATCACAGATCACATATTTCTATGTGCCAATTCTCTTCCTCCTATCCGTGGAGACAGAGAACACTCCCTCCAAAGGAGGAGGCCACTTCTTGGATCTCAGTTTTTCGAGTGAGACCCGTGAGTGAACTCCTTTTAATATCGACAAGGACATAAGCCAGAAGCCCAAAGTCCCTGTCACATTCGTTTCAAAAGCACAGCATGGTATATTTCTGTGGCATTGCTTCAACATGTATTACCTCATCAATTCATTTCTGAAAAAGTCAAAATAGTGGAGGCAGTCTATTTTGCCAACATTTTGAATCAAAGCTGTTTTGAGTTCTTCAGGCACCAGAAAGCAGCATTACTTAATGAGTTGCATCCTCTCCCAGACTTGCTGCAGCTTTCAGGTTCAGAACTGAACATAATGTATTCACTCACTTGTTAGTTCATTCAGGAAATACTAATCAAGAGTGGACTGTCAGATACTCTATGAAGAGGCTGCAGAGGCACAGTAGTGGTCAAAATACGATCACTGTGATTTGTGGATAAAGGTCCCGGCAGTATTTATTCTAAGTTCTTGCCTCCTTGTGAGAAAAGAATTCAAAGAAGTGACCTTGATAAAGGGCAAGAATGGCAGCAAGATTTATTGAAAGAATTCAGAAAGACAATATTCAGATGTGAACACAGGCAGCCCCAGGAGATCACCCCCTCGAGGAGAAAATGTGCCCCTATCTAGTTGTATTGCTCTGTATTTGGAGGTAGGGCTGGTACAATAGTGGAATATACATAAGGGGTGAAGTATGGGCAGAGCTGAGTGTGGGACAGTCATGGCATCTCCACATGCAGCTCAGTTTACTTGTGTTCATCGTGGCATTCTCATGATGAGGAAGCTGAAGCGCATCATGGGGAAGTGAGAAGCACACAAGGGGATGGAGCTGCGGTGCAGGACAATGGCACCAGCCTGCTGAAAACCTCTCAGCCCTTTTGATTCTCACTATCTTCCTGTAACAGCTGAACCCAGAACCTAGGAGGAAAGAGATGAGTAACAGCAATCCACGGGTTGGATATGCCTTCTGTGACAGAACAAGTGAGGGTGCCATAGAGGTAAAGAGAAAGGATCTCTTGCACAGACAGATTCAAAGAGGGATCAAGATGGGATTCCAGAGGTGTGGAGGCCAGCACCAAGCCCAAAGAAACAAGAAACTAGTCACCTCAAACGCAGCAGCACCTGCATGCTCAGGACAAAAGAAAAAATTACCTGGAACTCTGGATTCCAGAGGTTAAGAGAGATTGAAAAGAGTCCATTATGCAAGAAGCAGCTGAATGGCTCATTGACCTCACAATCCACATGTATTTTCTCCTTAAGAAACCCATTTCAGGGACCCTGGGACACAGGGATTCTAACTTAAGGATTTACAACAAATTCAGTATATTTCATGAACGCCTTCCTAGCAGCAGAGTAAGGGTATCTCTGTCACCCCCCCAACCCCACCTTTCCATCTCTCTGCAAAATGTCAGCAGCCAGGACAATTCAATGACAGGTCTAGGCCCTGGGAGGCAGGTTCTCTCTGTGCCAGGGCAGGAGATGTACAGGGAACAGAGGGACTCAGCCAAGCTTCCTGGTAGAAATCTTCCTATTCCAACCTTAAATCCCTCATCATCAATATTTTACTTGCCCTAATTCCTTGACCACAAAAAAAAAGACTCCCTGGAGATAGGTAGATTCCTGGTGTGTCCATACACCTGCAATGTCAGAGAAACATGCTCATCCTGCAAAGCTGGCTCACTGTTGTCAGGTCAGAAGGATCCATGCCAAGTACAGGAGGTAGAAGCTTGAGGCTACGGAGAGGCTGGGAAAGGAGGACAAGGGAATAGGGACAGGAAGATAACCTGGTTGTGTCCTGGTTAAGAGACCGGGGCTGAGGGCTGAATGCTATTTTAGACATTAGTCTGTCACACAGGTACAATGTGAGCCTCTGCCTGCAGTCATCCCCTACCGATCTGGGGCCGGGCTGGAGGGAGTGTGGAGGGGGAATTAGGCTAATTATGTCTTTAAGGCAGGTATTCCCCTAGTTTGGGGAGCACAGGAATAAGTAGGAAAATTGCCATGGAAAAGAAACTGTGGTCACAATGGGATGGCAAGAGGTAACAAAGGCCAAGAAAGTCTGTGCTCCCTGGGAGCCCTGTGGTCACATCTCATGGTGAACACTGGGAAGCAGAGTTAAGAGCATGTGAAAGGATGATTCGAAAACTCACACATTACAGGTGTCAGAGTTGGGGGGGACTCCTAGTCAGCAGCACCAACCTCCAACAACCTCCACGCCCTTGACTCATAGCTAAGGAAACTGAGGACTCAGGACATGAAGAACCGCCTCTGTGGCATCCTAGTGGAAGAAGAACATGTAACAGTTGCCAAACTCCAACTGTAGTTGCCTTAATGTGCCTGCCACCCTGCATTCATTGGTTATGGCTGCCATAGCTGAACACAGTCGGCTTGGCAACTTAAACAACAAAAATTTATTTCTTCCAAGCTCTGCAGGTTAAAAGTCCAAAACTGAGGTGGCAGCCATGCCGTTTTCTCTGGGAACTTTATCCCGGCTTGTCCCTGACCATCACAACTCACATGGTCTGGTCTCTGTGTGTGTTCATGTCATAATCTCTTCTTTTTTTAATGTTGATTTCTTTTTTTAAAAAAATTGTTTTATTTTGGTAATCTTTACATAGTTGATTAGGGCACAAAGGGTCAGGGGCTACAGGAAAGTGGGTAAGATCATTGTTCCCACATTAATATTTTTTTTCTGTATCCAAGGTAAGAGAAGAGATAAAAGGAAAAGTCCCCACCCAGCCTCCCACCCATCCCACTCCATGTCCCAATGTGGGGCATGCTCCAACGGTCCTGCTCATGCAGTTTTTGATAGTGCTTGGCTGGTGCCACATAACCCTGTCATTCTGCCTCAAGCCCCTTAGACAGGGGCCCATGGGTTGCCAAGGCTCCATCAGCTGGCAGCCCATGGGGCTGCTGGTTGTGACAGCCTGGCCAGTGGAATCAGTCCAGGCTCTTTCTTGGCAATTAGAACTCCCAACATGGAGCACAGTCTCAGGAAAGAAGACACACAAAGAGCAGGGCTAAGAGGAGTCGTGTTCACGGAACAGCAAGCTCGGTAGAACCATGGCCTCTCTGCTGGCAAAGAAAGAGCTGGCACAGGACCCTGCTATACACAGTGAGTCCTTCAGCTAGCTACATGCATCAGGCTCAGGAAGCCTCATGGGAAGTGGGACTGACATTCTGAAGCTGTTAATGTCTGATCTTCCTGATTTCTGAGGCCATCTTCATTTGCCAAACCAAGCAAAGAATCGGTGCAGCCTCTACTCCTATGCTTTATGCAACTACAGTAAACCAAAAAAATATTACTCTGGACAACTCTTTCATGTTTTTGGCCTGGGAAATTCATGTTTTGCAGGACAAAGAAAACACTTGGAACTGGACTTTTCCTTTTGCTCTAAGACAATGACGTCTGTGAGGCTTGAAACACTGCTCATAAGTCCCTGCTGCTGCGTATAACCAGACTAAACGAGATCCAACATCATGGAGCAGCAAAGTCTGGGATGGCCACATTTTTTCCCATGGTAACTTGGTTCTGTGTGTAAGAAATGTGATTTCAAATGCAATGGAGAAAGAAGAAAGGGTGATCTATTAAACTAACTTTTCAAAAAGGTCCTCCTCACAATAGCCTCCTTGTTTCCCTCCTGAGAATCTTTCAACACTGAGAAGTTTCAAGAGTCTTTTTCATTGTCTCCTTGCTTCTACTTCACCTATTGTAGTAGTCAGGGTTCTCCAAGAAGAGAGAGTCAACAGGAGACAAATATATACAGGAAATTTGCTATGCAAACTGACTCACATGGTTTGGGGGTGAAGCAATCTTACAATCTGTTACCTGCAGACTGTTGGCATAATATAGTCCTGAGAGCCGACAGCGTAAGCTGACATGGGGAGCTCTGATGTCCAAGGGTATAAGAAGACGAACATTCACCCATCCTCAACATTGTTGCTCTATTCCAGCCCTCATCTGCTTGGATGATCCCTGTTGGTGCTGTTGAGCACAGATCTTCTCTACTCAGTCTATCATTTTGAATATTTCTTCTGGAAATACTCTCATAAATACACCCAGAAATCATGTTTCATCAGCTGGGCATCTTTTAGACAAGTCAAGTAACACATCATACCAACCATCATATCCTTTTAGAAGGTAATTTGCCACCTATCTGCCCTTTCATAATTATATCTTCAGATTTTTTAAAGATTTATTTATCTCATTTGAAAGGTAGATTTTACAGAGAAAGAAGGAGAGACAAACAGCAAGAAAGATCATCCATCTACTGGTTCGTTCCTTAAAAGGTCACTCCAGCCTGAGCTGAACCAATTTAAAGCCAGAAACCAGGAGGTTTTTCTTGGTCTGCCAGGCAGGTGCAGGGGTCCAAGGCCTTGGGTCATCCTCCATTGTTTTCCCAAAAGCAAACAGACAGCTCAGCAATGGAGCAGCAAGGACATGTGTCAATGTCCATATGAGATATTTGTGCCACAGGCAAAGGATTAGTATCCTATGCCACCACACTGGCCCTGTTTTCAGATATTTTAAAGAAGATTCCTCCCTAACTGCTTCACTCAAAGGGATATTTTAATTGGCTTTTTCCTCTTTTTAAAAGTTTTTGTACATCACAGAAAAGAGATGGAACCAGAGGAATACCACTTGCTGGATCAGTTTCTAAATGTCCACATTGGCCAGCAAAAAGGACTGAGGATTTTTCACCCATGAAAGCCAGGAGGCAGAACTTCACTTGGATCTCTGCTATGGCTGTGATGTACCTAACTCATTGGGCTATCCCCACAGCCTCCCACAGTCTGCACTGCCAGCAAGCTGGAATCAGGAACTAGAGTGGGAGATCAAACCCAGGCACTCCATAGAAGATGGGGATGTCTTCATCATGAGGCCAAAAAGCCTGACTCTTTACCCCTTTAACACCCTCTATTCCTTTCCATGATTCAGTCACTCCACTGCAAATATGCATCAATTTTCTTTTAGTCTTCCTAAAAGCCACGACCCTCAAATACACCACCAGATTTCGGAATCATTGGTTAACAAGCCCCTGTAGGGTAGAAATCGGGTGCCTGGGGCTTTCATTCTGTTTTCCCACATGCTCAGAATATCTTCTCAAGTCTTTCTTCTCCAACCCAACACTTGCCCAATTCCTGATAAGGAGTTGAAAGTGGGTCAGAAAAAAAATCAACCTTGGCACAATTTCCCCTAACAACTTAAAAATCCCCAGGCTGAACCTTCTTTTTAGAATCAATAATTTCCTATCAAGAGATGCCCCCAAAAAGCCTTAGGGGCAAAGCCACATTGACAGGAGCTGAAGAAGATACAACAGGGTTAGCTGTGCAAATATGTCCTGTGTCTCCTGTGGACATGGTAAAGGGTTGGGAGCACAGAGGGAAGCTTATAGCGATGAGAAAGAAAAAAAAGTGACTTTTTTTCTAATCATACCTAAGTATCCCCTTTTTGTAAAACAGTTGAGCTGTTAACTTCTATGCTAAAGCACGTATGCACTTTGGAAAGGTAATTTGAAAGCGAGTTGAGCCATGACAAATAGGGACAGCTGGCTTAATTGAATCATTTGATCTAAGACAGCTCAACTTGGTTATCCTCACTGCAGCCCTCACTGATATTAGGGAGTGAATCATTAGCCATGAAATCATGTCGCCTTCCCCAACTGCAGTGCTTCTGACATGACAGCGATCGCAGCCTGCCCTTCATTATAGTTAGCACCAGTAAGTTCTTTAGTCTGTCAAGAAAACAACAGAGCAACCTGGAAAACTTTTAAGCTCAGCCTCACTGAAGCCATTTGATTCATGTGCCACAGAGATCTTTCAGAGCAAGGTAGGGTGTGAGTTGGCTACAGGAAGAAGCAAGCTCACCCAGGCTAGGTGCAAACTAGGTCCTTTGACACCCACACCTGCTGTTACAATGTGAGAGCAGCCTTGTGTTTTAATCAACAATTTGTGCTCAGTTGGGAAAGGTGGCTCTAAATGGGGTAATGACAAAGTGCTTAACATTTGACCTACAAATGACCCTAATGGGCATCTGCATACATGTGTCACATTCCTGTCATCTTCAATTTAGTTTTTGCAAAATAAATGGAAAGAAAATCTTCTTCTTTTCCCTGGGACTGTCAAAGGAAGCAAGGTATTTAAGAGAACTCAAGTGGAGGCACATTCGACTGAAATGCAAGAGCCAGGACAAAGAACCTAAAAACCCAGAGAAATGAAAGTGGGAAGGAGACAAAGTCAATTCAAAATGAAAGGCAGTTTTGTCTTCTTCCTCCTGGACCCTTCTGAGGGACCCATGAAAGGCATTTGAAACTGATGTCTAAAGATACCAGCAAGAACTTATTCACTTGCACCTGCCCCACCTTGGTCTGAGATAGCCCTTACAGGGGCTAACCACGTGCTCGTCTAGGTTACTTGTGAGACTGATGAGCCACTCGCCTCTACTGTCTCACAATGAGCCTCAGTCATGCCCAGTACAGTATAGACTAAGTCAAGGTATTGTCTAGTTATTGCTCCACAAAGCCAACCTTAGCCTATCTAGATCTCATGTTTTGGCCAAAAAGGTGGCTATATTGGACAGTTTGTTGTTATTACAAATAAATTGCTGAGAAGAGTCTTTTAGGAAAGGTTTCTTTTGGTCACACACTGGTAGATTCGCAGTCCAATGTCAGGTGCTTCAGGCCTCTGAGGAGGGCAGAGAATGACGAAAGGAGGATCGTATGGCGATGCAGGAAGCAGAGAGCTCACTGACCAATGCCTGTGTCACCAACACCCTCGCACTCCGAGGGACACAGAGAGCTCATTGATCAGAGCCTGTGTCACTAACCCTCTCGCCCCCAGGACCTAGATACCTCCCAACAGGTTCACCTCCCAGGCACCATGAGCCTATTAAGTCTCCATTCTTAATCCATCACCATTAACATAAGACTTTAGGATTTCAACATCTGAATGTGTTTAAAAAGACAAATCCATTAACATGTTAAAGAAATAAAAATTGCTAGAAACAGTAACTGTAGCCTGGATATAATTTAGAGCAGGTACAATTCAAATAGGAATATTCAAAGATTTGAAAAAAAAAAGCTACAATAATGACATTTCCTGACAGTGATGCTGAAAATACCGTCACATTTAGGATGGAATACAACCGAGACAAAGAAACAAGAACTGATATGACTCACTCACACCGCTGTCTAGTAGGTAAATTGACAAAGGTTCCTTAGAGTGAATGCTGAGCTTAGGAAAACCTGCCCAAGCTCTCCATGTTAGTGCCTGTGCATGTGTGTGCACAGGTATCACAGTAAGTCTGTATTACACACTTTCAGAGCTGGAACACAACTTGGAAGGCGTCTCTTCCAAACCCTCCCTTTGGTTACAATTGAGAAAAATCAAGCAGCTTTGGAGTCCACTGCCTAGTAGCAGTAGAATCAATCCCAAAATCTTGGCTGCACTTTGCTCGCAAACGAACTTGAATTTCACCATTTGATGGGAGCAATGGACTACAGAAAGATTTCACATTGACAGCTGACCATTTTGTAACACCTCAACACAGGAAATTATTTTCATAATAACCATGACATGAAGCAAAAATGTGGGAATTACAGGTAACAAAAATATTTTAATATATATCAATTTAAGTATGCCCATGAAAATGTTGAAATTAAAAATTAAGAATATAGTATAGAAAAAGATGAAAATAAAATCATTTATTCAACTATTTTAAAACATATACAATAATTTGAACCTTAATCTACTGGTTACAGTACAAACAACACTATTCAGTATTTCACATAGAACTAAAGTTTGCTCTGGCCAGCAAAAATAAGACACTTGTCAGTCATACCCTGATTGTTTTAAGTTATAAATAACAATAAAAACTACAGCAATCAGTTTTTTTAACAGTCAATTTTTTACCATAGAATGGTAAGTTTGAAGAAACTCAACTTCTCTTTCTTCACCTTGATATTTACTTTATTTATAAATATTTATGCTATACTTTATTTCACATCCGTTGCTGACATTCAAGGTTGTACGCTATCCCCTGGCTAACTCAAAACCACCACCCACTGACAAAACCATTCTGGGACGCAGTAATTTCCCCGAGCAGTGAGCACACAGCATGTGGAGTTCACATGTGTTGGGGCTGACTGTAGAACTGGGAATTCTTTGTTTTCCGTGTAGAATTCCATGTTTTTTTCAAGAATGAACAATAACTGTTAACTGCTATTTCAACTTATCAGTGACTTCAGTAATTATTTAGAATTCAGACCACAAAATATGGTGTGTTTTTTTTTCAGTGCATTTTGCCACTGACATTGTTTAGAATCACTTGGACATGATGAAGGCACAGAACAAATGTAGTTATTTTTATTTTGTTGTGGATTTTTTCAAATACACCCCATATTGTGTGCCTGTGAGTGGGTCCTCTGTCTTGCATCCTTCTTGAACACATATGTATGTGATTCTGGGTGGCTGGCTGAAGAGTATGCAGACCAGTGATTGGAAGGAAACTGAAATGTTAACTAACCTGGCTTGATCTTCACAGGTGTGTTGATTGACCACTCTGTACCTTACAAACATATCCCAGTAAAGTCATAACTGTACAAAACAGCATGTAGTCTGGAGTTCAGCCTAGCATATACTAAGGACTTGTGGCCAGGACAAACCCTTCTATTTGTGCCGTCTCATTCTCTGTGTTCATATTCTGAGATAATAGAACTTTGTTGCTCTGCTACCTATTTCTGAGCCATTTTCTATTAAAATTCCTTCAATAAAAGATTTTAATCCATAAGCATTTAAGTCGTGCATTGAAAAAGAAGCCATCCAAGATTTATGAATCTATCATGTGCACGAGAACATTATTTTCAATCACATGCATGTACACATGTAAGGATCGTGTCTGCCCTGCTCTATAGCCCCGCTCAGGGAGAAAAACTCATTAGTACGAATCAATTACATAAGTAAGCTAAATAAGTAAGTATGTAAGTCTACCTTCATGATAGATTAAGAAGGCATAGCAAAATGATACCAATCAAAGGATTGCATCATCTTCCTATAATACATACAGATTATCCCAAAGACATCAAAACACTTCCGTAAGACCACACAATGAGTTACAGAATTATTTTCCTCATATTCTAGTTAAACATTTTTTTTAATTTATGTTTGTAAGTTTCATTGGAAGTCTCCCTTTTATTTGAGAATAAAGATTCATATGGCCTAGTAGCTTTACTTCCCAGGAGGCTAGTCTCCCTTGAAAAGTTCATGTATATTAATATATTCTTATACATATATGTATACATTTGCTTATATGTATATATAAACTGTACTTTGCACATTAGCCCTCTTATATCAAGGCAAACATATAATTGTCCTTTGGGGATGAGCTTCCTTTGCTCAGCATGATGGTTTCCAGTTGAGACCATTTGTTGCAAATGACAAGCTTTCATTCTGCATTATGGCTGAGTAGTATTCCATTGAGTAGATTAATAGTTCCTTTATCTGTTCCTCTGTTGACAGAAATATGGATTAAGTCCATGTTTTCACTATTGTGAATTGTGCCATTGTGAATAAAGAGTTGGAGGTCACGCTCTCAAATGCAGAGTTCAAGTCCTTTGGATGTATTGCCAGGAGTGGATTGGCAGATAAATTCTCAGTTGTTTGAACTGTCGCCACACTGACTTCCAAAGTGACTGTACTAGTTTACTCTCCCACCAACAGTGGATGAGGGTATCCTTTCCCCCCTCATCCTCACCAACAATTGTTTGCTGCTTCCTGGGTGTGGGTCACTCATTGGAGTTGGGTAGAACCTCAACGAGGTTTTTATTTGCATTTCCCCAATAACGAGGTATCCTGAGCATCTTTCACGTGGCTATTAGCCTTCCAAATTTCATCTTTCAGAAATATCTGATCATGTTCTCTGCCATTTATTAGTAGGATTATTTGCTTTTCTACTATAAGTATATGGAGCTTTTATAGATCTTGAATATTTGTCCCCTATCTATTGTGTCAAGTGGGAAGATTTTCCTCCCATTGTGTTGGTTGTCTCCTTACTTTATTGCCCATTTCCCTTGTTGCACAGAGTGTCTTAGTCTTATGTAGCCTCATTTGTTTATTTTGGTTTTAATTACCTGAGCTTTTCGTGTCTTTTTTAAGACTTCGCCTACGTCTTATAGAGTGTTCCCTATGTTTTCCTCTGGTAATTGTATGGTGCTTGAGCATAGGTTTAGATTCAGATCCATTCAGAGTTGATTTCTGTATAAAGTGAAAAGGTAGAAGTCCTGCTTTTTACTTTTGCAAGTGGATATTCAATTTTCCCAACAGTATTTGTTAACAGACTATTTTTTCCATGGGTTCTTTTCAGTTCTCTTGTCAAAGACAGTTGGCTATAGCTGTGTGGGCTCAATTCTGAGGCTTCTATTCTGTCCCATTAATCTTCCCTGCTTTTGAACCAGTACCATATTGTTTTGATTACTATTACCCTGTAATAAATCTTGAGTTTTAGAATTGTGAGTCCACCACCTTTGTTTTTCTTGCTGAAGATGGTTTTCACTATCCAAGGTCTGTTATGCTCCCATATAAATTTTTGCATCATCTTTTCTACTTCTGAGAAGAATGTTGTTGGGATTTTTTGAGTGGGGTGACTTTGAATCTGTAGCTCACTTTCATTAATATGTATATTTTGATGACATTGATTCTACCGATCCATGAGCATGGCAAATTTCTCCATCTTTTAATATTTTATATTTCCTCTTTTGCAGTTTTCATTGAAGAAGTCCTCCAAATCTTAGCTTAAGTTTATCTCAAGGTGTTTAAGGGTTTTTTTTATGCTGCTCTTTAAGATTTATCTATTTTTATTGGAAAGGCAGACATACAGAGAGGGGAGACAAAGAGGAAGATCTTACATCTGATGATTCACTCCCCAAGCGGCCGCAATGACTGGGGCTGAGCTGATCAGGAGCCAGGTGCCAGGAGCTTCTTCCGGTTCTCCCACACGGGTGCAGGGTCCCACATCTTTGGGCTATCCTCAACTGCTTTCCCAGACCACAGGCAGGGAGCTGGATGGGAAGCGGGGCTGCTGAGATTAGAACCGACACCCATATGGGATCCCGGTGCGTACATGAGGATTTTAGCTGCTAGGTTATTATGCCAGGCCCTGCTGTTCTTTTTAATGTAACAACTTTTATAAGTTTTGTTTTTTTTTTTTCAGCCATAGAATTGTTTGTTACACTAAGGCCAACTCAGCAAAGAATCAACACACTCACATATACAATAGAACAAATGGGCTTAGACATCTACAGGACCTTTCATCCCACAGACACAGAATGCATTTATTTTTCACCATTGCATGTAATGTTCTCGAGAACATTCTATGCCATATTATAGGCCATAAAACAAGCCTTAGCAAATTTAAGAAAATCAAAATTATACCAGGTGTTCTCAGACCATCAGAGAATGAAACTGGAGTCTAACAACTCAAAATACTACAAAAAAATATGTAAACACCTGGAAGCTAAACAACATGTTGCTGAGTGGAAAAAAAAGAAGAAATTAAAAAGGAAATAAAAATTCCTTGAAACAAATGAAAGTGTCACCATGACAAATTAAAACTTAGAGGATGCAGGAATGTCATTCTAGGAGTGAAGTTCATTTCAATTGGTGACTATATCAAGAAACTAGAGTAGCTAAATGCTTTTCTATTGAAAAGCTTATTTCACCTACTGTATAGAATCTTATTGTATAAAAGCTTATTACACCTACTGTATAGAATCTAGAGTGACAAATTGTCATCACAATATGTGCAATTCCTCAGACTTGAATATACATAGTCAATGCTACAACAAAACCCTTGGAGATTTTGAGAGCTACCAGGAGAAAGGCTTGGTGGGTGAGTTAAGGCCCCAAGGTGGTTGATGGGTGTTTGGATGAAAGCTGCCCTGGGGACCAGCATCTTACCTCTGCCTCACTCAGGTGTACTAGAACAGCATGCTCTTCATCCCTAAAGAAGGGAGTGTGTCAATCAGGGCAATGGAGCTCTGCCAGAATGGGACAAGATTTGTACTGAAGGTCTGGAGGCAAGTGAGACGTAACACAAAGCATCTCTGCCTGAAGAAAATTCAGGAACCAACCAGTGAAAAGTCACTGTGGTAGACCTCGCTCCACCCAAAGGCAGACCCAAAGCTGTGGCTGCTACAGTGAGTGGGGAGCTGTCCTACCCAAACGTACTTGCTGTTTCATTTTTGAAAGGGGAATCATGTGCTTGCCATCCCTTGTACGCCTGACTTTTTGTCTTGTAACAGGTCTGTCTGGAAAAGCAAACTTTTTAATCAAAGGAGCAATGAGGCTTCCACACAAAGTCTTTTAACTACTATGTCATTACTCAAGTTGGGAAGATTAGGTACCGTGGCAACACCATCAGCTGCTTTCAGATTTGTGGTTTTGTTTCCATTTTTCACAAAGCAAATACTTCTCAGATTTTTTTCAGGGTTAATTGGACAATTTGGATGAGCTTATGCCTGTCTTTTCAAAGATGTCCAATGTTTTTCCAAATATTTCCACTTCTTATTCTTCTTCGATTTACAGATCATTTTCTCCTGAACAGGCAGCAGTTTCCATGCCAGCTGGATTGGAATTACAGAGCATTCATTTCCAAAGTAGGTTCATGTCCAGAGCCTTGATAACAGACCAAGGAAACTGACCAGAGATGGTTTTCTAAGAATATTTGAAGGGAAATGATCCCATTCTGAAATGTCATTGTTATATAGTGGGAAACAGAAAGTTTTCTTACGTAAAATATCACATCTAGAATTCTATAGCTATAGCATTTTCTCTTCCCAATTCTCTGTTGTCTTACCCTCACAATTTACCAAAAATGAAGGAAGGAAGGAAAGAAAGAAAGGTGAGTTAATTTGCAATAATTACAGCAAATAGCTCTAGTTAGATCTTTCAATTCTCCCAGCAGTTATAAACATCACTAAGCACTTTGGATGAATAATGTAAGAATTTACTCCCAATCTACAACACAAACTATTGGAAGCGTTGTCAGGAGTCACTTTTAAGTTATCTACTCTCCAGCTGCTATTGAAAATCCTGCTGTTAAAGATTAGAGAAGCAAATAAAAGGAACCACTTAAGCTAACACAGAGATCTCCCCATCTTGTTTCATCCTTCTTCCTCATGAACAATATCACTGTAGTCCCTTGAAAATTTGTTCTCTAGAGCTGCAGTTTCACAATAAGAAAAATCAAGATCACTAAACCTATTAAAACCAAGTGGAGATGAAGGACATTGTCCACTGTAATATGCATACTGGTCTCATGTAAAATATTACCTTTATTGTTTGAATATGTATTTATTTCTTTTCACCTACTTGAAAGGCAGAGATAGAAGCAGAGACAGAGATCTTCCATTCATTGGTTCACTCCCCCAAATGCCCTCAACAGCCATTCCTGGCCTGAGGTCAGGAGACCAAAACATCATTCAGGTCACCTATGTGTATTGTAAAGTCTCCCACATCGCTGACAAGGGCCCAAGTACTTGAGATATCATCTACTTCCCTCCAGGATGCATTAGCAGGAGCCAGATCAGAAGTGGGCATGAAAGTACTTGAGCCAGGCACTTTGATACAGAAGGTGGTCTACGGCCATACTACCCTGAATGCACCCGATCTCATCCGAAATAGAAGGTGGACATTCTAGGGAGCCAATTCACCTACTGTGCCAAAGATCTGCTTTACCTGGTGATTAGGTTGGACATTTTCATAGGAGTGTTACTCCATTTTTTATTCTTGCCTGCTGACAACTTTGAATTGTCCTTCTCCCTGTCCCCTTCATATCCCACTCCTAGACAAGCTGCTAACAAAGCCTCCCCTTTGATCTCTGCAGAAGAATCAAGCTCCACAAGCTGGTTCTGGTACTAAGGAACTTTCTCTCTGCCCCACCTCCCACACATTGAAGATCCAGGCCATTCTTCTTTGCCTGTCCCACAAGCCACTTCCCAGCTGCTTGAGCAGGCTGGCCTGCTCTCCCCAGAGAATGTTTATACACCTTTTCCTACCCTGTGTGTGTGTGTGTGTGTGCGTGTGTGTGTGTGTGTGTGTGTGCAGACACATGCATGAGCTCATCGCTCTGCATATCGCAATCTGCTTTAAAACTAACCCAGAGTAAACCCATGTGGTCTCTACACTTGTAGGTGCCTATAGCCTGGGCAACTTGGCCATCTTGGTGATACATATTGGTTCCCAGACTCAGTTGAGGGCCACTCCTTTGTGTGCTCCTAAGATTCTGTACTCTCTGATCAGGGGGAGGATTACTTCAGTATGACTGCACACAATCATCTCCTGGAGAGCAGAAATCTGCCTGTCTCGTTTACAATAACACCCCACACACACTCAGCACAGAGCAAGCACTTAGTAGTCAATGGGTGATTGGAAGAGTGAAACTGGGACAAGTGTTTATGAGATAACAGTTGGAAATGCCTTTAAGATACCACATCTCAAGCCAGGCACGGTAGCCTAGTGATTAAAGTCCTCACATTGCATGTGCTGGGAGCCAATATGGGTGCAGGTTTGTATCCCGACAGATCCACTTCCTTTCCAGCTCCCTGCTTGTGCCCCAGGAAAGCAGTACAGGATCCTGCATCCATAAAGGAGACCTGGAAGCAGCTCCTGGCTCCTGGCTTTGAATCATCTCAGCTTGGGCCATTGCAGCAACCTGGGGAGTCTCCTTCTCTCTGTAAATTTGACTTTGCAATAAAAGTAAAATAACAAAATCTTAAAAATAAACCAATACCCACAACTCATAACAGTGTCCCACTTGGACTCCCACCTATGGTTACTGATCCCAGCTTCATGCTCTTGCAGGCCCTGGGAGGACACAAGTAATTGTGTTCTTGCCACAAATGTAAGAGAACTCAGCTGAGTTTCTGGTTCTCAGCTTCAACTCTAACTGTGGCCCAGGTGTTTGGGGAATGAATTAGTTAATGGAAGCACTCTCTGTCTCTCTATAACTCTCACATAATTTTTTTTAATGTAAATATACATTTAAAGCAAAAATGAGCACGATTTAAGTAGAGAAGTGATTTGCATGAAAATAGCAATGATTAATAAGTATCAAGGGGGAAATTTTTTTTTCTACAGCTTAGAAAAGGAAAAATACACAATAGAAATCCTGGCCTACAGACTTCGAACACAGTTAAACTGCCAGTATGGAGTCCAATTGCCTGGCACCCACACGACCCCAACCACAGGCACTGAAATACTAGCGCAAATTACAATTTACTTCCCAAAAGTTAAACTTCATTAAATATTAGTTTAATTTAATATTTTCCAGATTAATTTAAGATTAATTTAGTTCCTGCCGTTTGTACAACCCAAGCAGTAGCTCACCCTTCTGTCATTTCTATCATCTCTCAGACAGCAGAAAAGAGGAAAATGTATGGTTAAGGAGAACTATGATAGAGTAAGTGGGGGGAGATTTAATTAAACTATTACATATATTTCCCTTGCAAGTGAAAAAAAAGCCATAAATTTGCCAGCAAGCAGAGTTTATGCCCATCAGGAAGCCTGATGAGCAAGAACTTTGCAGATATGAAAAGAAGTGGTGTTTACAAAAATGCCTTAAATGGAAATTCTGGTACGGTCCTTTACACTACATTTTTCCCCTAAATCTAATCATGTGTATTTATGCCAAAGGAATCTTTGATCCCTTAATTTGTTTTCAAAGAATAAAAAAAAAATTTTTTCTCATTAATACTCAACAAATCTCTCTTGTGCATGGTTGTCTTTTTTAGAAGCCTAGGATTTTAGAGCTTAAAAGCACATAGGAGAATGTCTAGTCCAGTGGAATTCCTGCCATTTTAACACCGTGCTCTTGCCTTGAATTAGTTTGTACATGAAAATCAACGCTCAAAATAGTTCAGAGCACAACTACGTTGTTGGATTGAGGATGGGACTCCTGGGCCCTCTCCTCAGTGTACCCCAAGCTGCACCCACATATTTCACCATTAGTGCCTGAACTTTACAGTTTAATATTTACCAATGTAAATCAACCTCCCCCTTTTATAGATAAAAAAGCTCAAGGCAGGACCAAGAGAAGAGTCTAGTTGCACTGATTAACTAACAAAATCAAGTGAGCTAGATAACCCTCCTGCCCACCCAAGCTGCTTCTTTCCTGACTCACTGCAGTTCCAACTACCCAATCCCAGCAGCCCTCGCAGTGAGAGCAAGGCTGACGATTCAGGCCCATAAGAAGCTTTACCCGGGAGAAGTGATCCCAAAACATGATCCAATGTGCCAAAGGGCTGCTTGTAAATCAGTAATATCTACCACAGTTTTAAAAGTAAAATCTTGCAGAAAACTCTTTTTAAAAAAATGAAAAAAAAATCCCCCTCCCTCCTTACAAATTCTGCATCTCAGAGATAATGAGTTTTATCTTCACTGAACATATGTAGAAGTGTATCTCTAAATATATCAGTATTAGATTAAAAACTAAGGAATTTAATCCTTGTTCTCCGTTCTACATCTTCCCTTAGACTTAGTTGTATATTGTCAAGATTTTCAACTTACGTTTCTGAAATTATAATTACATCTCCTGTGCTCTGTTGATTCGTGAGCATTCTTGAGCAAGCTGTTTTTGTTTATTTGGTTGGTGAGTGGGTGGGTGGATTGGTTGGTTTTGTTTCTTTTTTCTTCCTCCTTTCTGGAAGCATTTGGAATGTTCTCTTTCCCCTTCATGTTCTCAACTTTCACAGGTTATATTTAGTGATATAACTTTTATTTATTTTCATTTATGCTGCTCAGAACTCAATGTCATTTTTAATCAGCACATTTATGTTTTTCTTCAGTTCAGTGACATTGTCTTCAAGATTTCTGTTCTCCTGCTATTATAATCCTATCCCTGTTAGGAGCTCTAATCAGTGAGAAGGATACTGAGGACCCAGCTCTATCTTTATATTGCGTGCCTTTCTTGTATATTTTTCAAAACACTGCTTTTTTTTCTGTAAATTTAAGCATGTTTCTTTTAACTTTGTTCTTTAGATAATGAGCTCGGTCTTGACTTTGACTTTCCCTGCTTCAATCATTTATTGAGACTATTTCCTCAACACTGTGTCTTTTTCTTTCACTATTTCTTTATTACAACAGATATTTTACCAATGAGCAATTTCCCCAATCTCTAAGAATCCTCAACTTTCAAAATTGCTTCTTCTTCTTTATTTTTTAACAAACCAAAAAGAATATTTCCCCTCTCTTTACACTCACTATTAAGTTCCTATCTTCCTGTTCGTCCCTTTTGCCAAATAACTGCCCTTCTACATGACACTAAGCAAGTAATAGCACTTTTACTTTTCTCAGTAATCGATACTATATGCTGACTGTAGTTCAAGCAAATTCAGCAAATGTTAAGAACCTAAGAAATAGGAGGCATTGAGTTAAAGATTACAAGAAATGATACCATGGTTAGAAGCAATCAAGAGATAGACTCTCGCACTGTGGTGGAGTGGGTGAAGCCTGTGATACTGACATCTCATATAAGAGCCGGTTCATGTTCTAACCACTATACTTCTCATCCAGCTCCCTGCCAATGTCTTGGAAAAGGAAGATCTCTCTCTGACTCACCTTCTCTCTTATTTCAACTCAACCTTTCAAATAAAGTACAAATAAATCTTAGAGAGAAAGATAAGCAACAATAACAAATTATGCCCAGTTACTCAATTCATTTCTAGAATCGGGGAGGAAAACAGTCATGGCAGACATCACACATGCCCAAGAGTATCTGGAACTTGTCTTACACCAGGCATTTCTCAGCTGCTCACAGTTAGGTAGATCCAGCTGACTTGCCCTGACCAATGCACTGTGAATAGGAATGGCATGTGTCCCTTCCAGACTGATGAAAAGCAAAAAGATCCACAAATGCACAAATGATCCTCTACATTCCTTTTACAGCTGGGGTGGCTCAAGAGATTCCCTGTTTAACCACCAGGGAATAGACTTTTAACCTAGAGTCAAGTAACTGGAGCAGGCAGGATAGATAGCCAAAACCAGGAAAAAAAAAATGTTTACACTGCTAAACTACTGAAATTTTCTGCCAGAGCAAAAACTCTAATCAATGCCAACTAACAAGCTAGAGAAACTGGGAAAGAAGAGAGAGAAACGTGAGGGGAAATCAAGTAAAAGGCATCTTGCAACCAAAGAAACTCAAGGTATCAGAGGGATATTTGTTACTAACATATTAGGAAGAAATCAGCAGGATATTGATGCACGTTGGTAATCACCTCATCATCCTAAATACAGTTTTACTCTGCTTCAACACTTTCCTTGGACACACATGAAAACACTATCACAGAAGCATAAACCGGAAATGTGAGAACTAAATCCATATCACCCATCAGACCAAATTATTGAAAAAAAAATTAGAATAGTTCTATTGAATGAAGAAGTAGAATCCAATATAACAGCTGTTAATTTCATCTTCTCCCACAAAGAGAAACCTTGATGATTCACTTGGAGCTTTTAAAATCATACTCTTCTCCTGCTTACTATTGACAGATTTTTCTATCTAGTTATTTAACATATATTGCTAATCTCCTATACAGATGAGTAACAGTACAAGACCCTGCCTACACACTCTGTGTCCTCAATACAAAATGCTTCCTATTCCTGTAAGTACCAAGCATCTATACAAGCAAATCCACTAACATCAAGCTGGAAAATGCAGACATGATAAACCAATCCATCAAATTCCTCCTATCAGTTTTTTCTGAGTGCCAAATCTAGGATGGTTTTTAAATTTATATTTATTAGGATCATAACTAGATGCTGGGAGAAGTAGGAAGAGATAGAGATACAGATTCCAAATCAGAGGCAGATGGAAGGAATAAGGAGAGTACAATTCACAATAGGCTGATATTTGGTCAATGAACAATAGAGAAGAGAGGTTCCAAACACCTAATCGCCAAGTAACATCGAAGAAAGAGAAATTTTGATCACCCTTATTTGACTGGTACACACCACACACAAGTATTAAAATGTTACTCTGTACTCCCAAAATATGCACAATTATTATTATGAAAACCTTGAGTATTTTTATGTACTACACAAGAATCATAAGAAAAATATTCCGGGCCCGGCGCGGTGGCGCAAGTGGTTAAAGGTCCTCACCTTGCCGCCCGGGATCCCATATGGGCGCCGGTTCTAATCCCGGCAGCCCCGCTTCCCTTCCAGCTCCCTGCCTGTGGCCTGGGAAAGCAGCAGAGGACGGCCCAAAGCTTTGGGAACCTGCACCCGCGTGGGAGACCCGGAAGAGGCTCCTGGCTTCGGATCGGCATAGTATCAGCCCGTTGCGCTCACTTGGGGAGTGAATCATCGGACGGAAGATCTTCCTCTCTGTCTCTCCTCTCTGTATATCTGCCTTTCCAATGAAAAAATAATAAAAATAAATCTTTAAAAAAAAAAAAAAAAAAAAAAACCAAAGGGCACAAGCTTTGAAAATGTGATTTAAAAAAAAAAAAAAAAAAAAAAAATATTCCGAAGGTCTCCCCAAGAAGCCAGTGAACTTATCTGGACAATAAGATGCTGGACTTTATGCTAGGTATATGCTTGCAATGAAGGAATCTCAACTGAATTTGAACTGTGGTTATGCAGCAAGGTGGAGGAATCCACCATGGGGGGAGGGTTATGGGAGAGATGGAGGGAATCCCAGTGCCTATAAAACTGTATCACATAATAAAAAAAAAGGAAAATATTCCAAAACAATTGACATTACTGAAAGAGCACAAAGATTTTTACATCCCTCTGTAACTGCACCCTTCTCCTTTTCTTTGCCTGAGATAATTTTCTCCTACATCAGCTTCATTGCTTAACTCCACGTCTTAGAAAAGCTCAAAAGGAGCTCCTTCCAGCCTGTTCTCAGCTGCTTGACAACATCACTGCTTCCTTCCCTGGTATGGGCTTCCACCAGAGTTCTCAGTGAGAGCGCCCTTATCCCGTTTCCACTCCTGTGATAACTCCATTAACCAGTCCAATACTTCACAGAACAAAAAGGAGGATCCCTACATTGTCTCTCTCTTTACAAAACAAGCTGTCTCTTTATATGTCGTGCTGCTATAGGAGAATGCCAAAGATTAAGGAATGTATAAAGAACAATGTTTATTTTGAATAAACTTTAAGCTGAGAAGTTCAAGATCAAGCTGTTGGAGTTTGGCCAGGGTTTTCTTGCTGCATGTATTAACCCACCGCAGGAGGCAGAAAGGAGCGTGTACACAGGAAAAGCTAAAGGGGACCCACCTTGCTTTTACAACAAACTAACTCCTGTAATAATGGCATTAAGCCACTTGTAAAAGTAAAACCCTCATATCCTGAACACTTCCCATTAGGCTTTATTTATTAATATGGTGGCATTAGGGATTCAGTGTCTGACACATGGGTTTAATGGACATAACTAAACCATAGCATGGGTTGCGTTGTAAGGGGCAACAATCAATGAAATGTCAAAATGTTTTCATTGAAAACTGAGTATAAAAATGAGAAAAAAGAAAAACATTTAGAGCATTTCCTACCATACTTTCTTAAGTAAAAGAGATATCGTTCAGTGTAGTACACATAGGTGGGCCTCCTGAGGATTTATGCTGTTTCCAAAGATTTGGAACTGAACTATTCTATATGCTACCACAAACAATGAGCAGAAAAGTTGAGGATAAGACTGATCAATGGCAAGTGAAAGACTAAGGATGTTAAGCTAAAGCTTCTAGGTCTACATCTTTGTCATTTCGAGTCCTCACATTAGCCATGTACAACCAATGTAGGAATAGGCCTCTTTGAGAAGGCCTTGATCGATGAATGCAAGCACAAACACATCTCCTACAATCTTCCATGGTTGTTTGAAAATATGTGTGACAAGCAATTCATAACAGTGAAACCAATAGAAATTTTTATACATTGATTTACAACTGCATTGGGGGAAACTGGCATCAATTAATGAATCTAAACTTGCAGAAACAACCCAGTAATTCTACATGTAATTATACACGCTGGGATGTGCTGTAAGTACATACTCACAACTTTTGCACACTTACAATACCTAAACAGATTGTTCATAGCAATATTGTTTGTAAGAGCAAAATCCTGATGCTATGGAAACCCACTAACGGGAAATAGGATAAATTTGTCATAGTCATAATACACATTAAAAACCATAGTTAGGGCCCAGCACAACAGCGTAGTGGTTAAAGTCCTCGCCTTGCATGCCGGAATCCCATATGGGCATCGGTTCTAAACCGGGCTGCCCCACTTCCCATTCAGCTCCCTGCCTGTGACCTAGGAAAGCAGTCGAGGACGGCCCAAAGCCTTGGGACCTTGCACTCGCGTGGGAGCCCCAGAAGAGCTCCTAGCTCCTGGCTTTGGATTAGCTCAGCTCCAGTCATTGCGGCCACTTGGGGAGTGAACCATCGAAAGGAAGATCTTCCTCTCTGTATATCTGACTTTCCAATAAAAATAAATAAATCTTTAAAAAAAATTTAAAAACCATAGTTAATTTGTCAACATATGTGAAACTCAAAAACTTTCCTTCAAAATTGGACAGATAAACAAAATATAATCCCATTTATATAAAGATCAAATACAGAAAAATGAACAAAATGTTTAAAATTGCACATAAACATATGAAAGAAAGCAATTAAGAAAAGCAGGAGAATGATTCACACAGAACTCAGTATAGTGGCCCCTTCATGAGTAAAGAAAGAGATAGAAAATGCAGTTTGGGAGTGACAGACAGTAAGTCTTAAAAGAATTGCTAACTTTCTATTTTTCTGAGTTTCCTAGTGACCATATGAGCTAATGGCCTTTAATCATATAAATGCCAAACTCTATCAGATTTAGTGTGCGTAAGAATTCCTATTTGAAATGTGCGTTTGCAGACCACTTGTCAGGTAATCTGCTCCACTAGGTCTCAAAGTCAAGGAGATGCCTCAGGTTCCAATTCTTGTGTCAATAATCTCAGCTATATCCATTGGTATGCCATGGGCAATCCTATATGAAATGCTAAATGATTCTTGTTGAATTATTAAGTTTATGTTAGATGTTTACAGGCTTTATTTTGAAGATGAAAGGTTGTACAAAGCTCCAATGTGCAAAAATTATCTGAACAGAGATGTTCCAGTTCAAGTTGCAGAGAAGGTCCCGTTACTTGTTTTCTGTGCTTCTCTGATGCTTACAACAGGCTTAACAGCAACTCCAGACATGTGTAAATTTGTGACCAATGAACAGAAACTCCAGTGCCAGTCCCATTCAACATACTTCAAAATACAAAGAAGTAACTATGTAGGACTGACTATAAAGCAAAGGTAAGCTGAGTAATAAATCTTAAATACATATTAAGTCATTTATAAACATACATTCGTGGAGACTGTGTTGTGACTCAGCGGGTTAAGTCTCATACCAACATTCCATATTAAAGCACTAGTTCAAGTTCCAGCTGCTTTTGACCCAACTCCCTGATAATGTGCCTTGGAAAGTAGCAGTTGTTAGCCCAAGTACTTGCTATCCATGTCAGAGACACAAATATAGAGTCCTTGGTCTGGACCAATACCAGACATTATGGAAGTGAACCTTTGGATAAAAGATCTCTCTCCTATGTCTGTCTCTCTCTCTCTCCCTCGCACTCTCACTCTTTTTCTCTATTTTCTCTGTCACTGTGAATTTCAACTAAATTTTTAAAACTTTCTAAAAATATGCAAGCTGGTGCGATTCATTATGTATACATAATTTGCATATGAAAAAGTATAATGTCCAGCACATTATAGGTATTTGTATAGTGTAAGTAAATTGGTGTCTGATTCATTCAAAACTCTATAAAATTTGGAGAAAATAGGAGTTAAGGCAAGAGTAGTGCTGTCTGTGATTCTAAGTTTTGGGCGAAATTCACAAACCAGCAATAGCCACAATTTGTTACACTGAAATGCTTCCAGGCAACAAAAGTAATAGATTTGTTAAGCTATCCATGGCAAACCACCACACCCTGAACACCTGCTGAAAGACAGAATTTTCTAGTTACAAATGTAGTTTGAACATGCTGCCTAGAACAGATCTACTCTGCATGAAACATGTAGCCAACGTGGTAAAAGAGTGGAATGGAATATTCAAATAGGTGGGTGGCTACATATTGGTGTAAATGGAACATCATGTAGAGAAATGTGTTCTTTCTTTCTGAATTTACATTTTATACACAAACACCATAATTAATACTTGGCCATAAGTGAAATTTCATGAAACAGCTTTGGGGGACAATTTGCTAAACTGTTCCTACATATAGTCTATCCCTACCAAACACTGGCCAAATCTTACAGGATCTGTCATGGCAAAAAGAACATTGAAGTTGGTTTTCTGGGTGAAAACCCTTCTCTTCACAAGCCCATTGGTTTCTGTTGATTCTCTTGGCCTTCATTCAAGAGAAGCTGGCATGTGGTGTTGCCTAGCAACAGCATGCAGTGTGCTTTTCTGCTAGCCCATAGAACGACTGTCTTTCTGGACCCCATGGCATTCAGCATTGTGGTATTGTAAATGATGACACTCTCTCAGGAACTTGCATTCCCTCTCTCTAAAAAAAAAACTGATTGAAAAAGACTACTCAGTACTCAGTCCTTCACCACAAATATTTCACATAAATAATGGCATAGTAAGAGACCAGAGAAATAAGAAAAACATCCCGTCAATTTCTAAATTCTCTGACTGCTAGCAGAAGAATTAAGATAGTCATGTCATATTGGAAATTTCAAAATATTTTCTCTAAATAAGCTATGGCTGCTTAATGCCTTCCATATATTCAATAAATAATTAATGCCTTTGCCAACATAATACTGTTTAGTACTCAATGAGACATACACTGTTCCTGCCCTTATACAACTTACTTGCCTGTTCATTTAATCTCTCCAGCAACTGAATGTTCACCTGCAAATCATATTTCACACCCTGATAAATAATAGCTAAAAGGGGAATTCTGTTTGTTTAAACAATAAACATTTAAGTGCCCAATTCAGATGCCTAAAGTCATTCAATTAGGGCCAGGAGAATCCATGTGAGGAAGTCAAGAAAAAGAATTCAAGTGACCAGGAATTTGACATGTAGGAAGCCTCCACAGAAATAGTAGCAGGATGTTTGAGACTCATCATCCTGTCGGGGATTAAGATTCCTGAATCAAAATGAGGGATGGAGATGTTCAAAGGTATCTCTGAAAGGCCAAAAATTAACTTAGCAAATGGAGATAATCGAAGTGTCTGTTCCAGTCTGCAGATTCACCAAGACCTAGAGAACACACTGTGGGTTTTAGTTACCTTGCAGTTCACCTGCTGAGAAAAGTCCTCTCAAATCCTCCACTTTGGTAAGACCAGGAGAGCATGACAGGTGTTTGAAAACTGTAGACAACTCCAGCTACTTCCGTCTTCCTATTGAGCCCAATCATTTAGGCAGAAAACTTCAATTTGAGAAAGAACAGGAAAAAAAATCAAGCAACAAACATTTGGAAGTAGAAAATAATTACAATATCAAAGACAACTGCAGAACAAAAACACAACATGGACAGTCAAGACACAGTGCTACCGCAACAGGTAGAAAAGGGTGAGACCAAATACACAGTGACCTAGGTTATCAGAACTGATGTTATTTGCAGAAATATAGAGAGATTTAAAAGGGAGATGACACACTGTTCGTCTAAATATGAAACAATCTCTGTTCAAATTCTTTATCACGAGATAATTCTAAATCTAAAGACCCTTGTGGTGTCTCAATTTCTGTAAGTTACCTCCAGGGCCCTTCGACTACGTCAGTTTGTAAATGGATGAGATATCTTCTTAAAGTTTCAGGAATGACAAAGAGAGGGATAACTTCTTCAGAAGAGTTGAACCCAAAGACACTTCCTCAGAAACATTCTTTCTTCTTCTTTAATTACAGCTGGATGCTTCTCCCCAAAAATTTTCATTAAAAAGTTTAAAAAGGCAATAACAGACTCTCTGCAATATTTTTCCTCTCCTCTTCAGAAACAAAACATTGTAAAATTGGAAGAGAAATCCCATTCTCTATGTTTACATGATGAATGGTTTTTTTTTTTTTAAAGAAAGCTATTGAGAGAATGACAGAAATGAAGGAAATTGGCGTAATTTAATCAACTTGGCTTCCTTTCACAGTTCCCTTTGTTTAAGCCACCCCAGGTTGGGAGCACAAGCAATTGTTAACTTTTTTGTGACATCTCAAAAAGACTTTTAAGGCAGATGTTTAACATAGTGCAGTAGCCTAGCAGCTAAAGTCCTCGCCTTGTACCAAGATCCTATATGGACACCAATTCAAATATCGATAGCCCCACTTCCCATCCAGCTCCCTGCTTGTGGCCTGGGAAAGCAGTTGAGGATGGCCCAAAGCCTTGGGATCCTGCATCCATTTGGGAGGCTCAAAAGAAGTTCCTGGCTCCTGGCTTGGGATTGCTGCAGCTCCAGCTATTGCGGCGACTTGAGTGAGGAGTAAACCATCAGACGAAAATCTTTCTCTCCTTCTCTCCTCTCTGTATTTCTGACTTTACTATGAAAATCTAATAAATCTTAAAGAAAAAAAAAAAGATGTCAATTGGGATGCCTAAATCCCAAAGCAGAGTATCTGGGTATAAGTCTCAGCCCCTCTTCTGATTCCAGCTGCCTGTTAATGTGTATCTTGGAGACAGCAGCTGGCAGCCTGAGTAACTGAGTCCCTGATATCCACATAGGGGACCAGGATATTAGAACTGACTGAGTTCTGAATTCCTGGCTTCAACCTGGTCCAGTGCTGGCTGTTACAGGCATGAAAACAGTGGAGCAGCACCCAGATGATTCCCTCTCTCAATCTCTCTATGTCTCTCTCTCTCTTTTCCTCTCTTTCCCTCCCTTAAAAAGGGCCTGATTCAGATGCCATGGCTGCCATAGCCTCTATGCCCCATGACACATTCAGAAGTTAGCAGTTGGTTTTGTCTATTTAGCTTTGAGGGAGAAACAACAGAGTGCTGAGCAGCCAGGTACTGAAATGAAGTCACTGGCAAATCTCAGAAGAACAAGAGGGACAGTAGGCCTGAATCAGCAGGAAAGGCATAGGCCTGATGAAATAATTTTGAGTTCAACTGTTGGCTTCAGGGTGTGCTATTGCTGCAGAGGACACAAAGATGCACATGTTCCGGTGCATATGCACACATGGACACACGCATATACATCCCTTCCAATCTGACCCTATCTGATTTTACAGACTAATCTTGCCTCACTGACCACCCAAGGCTCATGGTTCTTTATGTGCCAGTCACCACAGACCTATAGACAATCTTCTGGGCTCTAAAGGTAACAGACTGACCTGTGTCCGTGCCTTTGTACTGCCTTGCATGTGCCTTGCAGATCCTTCATCTTTCTGCTATTCTGATGAACTCAATTCTAAATAACCTAGCCTGTTACAGATGTAATGTTGTGCCTCATGCCTCCTCCCCTTTTGATGTATAAATGTAATGGTAATATGAGATGGGCACTTTGGGACTTAATTTAATCAGGAAAGTGGGGCTTCTGTGGTGGCACTATATTGTCTTTACAGGAGGAACAGAGCTATTCTTACTCCCTGCTCTGTGACATGTGATGGATAGTAGACAAATAGAGTGCAAACTGGGAAGTCAACCCAACCAAATCCCAGCTATGCTGGCACCTTGCTCATGTGCATCCCAGGGTCCGGAACAGAGAGAAACACATTTATTATTCCAGGCACCCAGTCTGTGGCACTTTTAGTACAACAGTCCAAATGCTGTCCTTTCATGAAAACTACCCAATGCTTAAGGAGCTGATGAAATAATTTTCTTCAAATCTCTGTACTTTCACTGCCTCTTGTATCTCCATGAGAGAACTCAGACGACATTGGCCTTTGTCTCTACACCCCATAAGATTAAATTTTTCAGTGCTTGATCACATCACTGTCACCTCTAAGCATAGCACCTAGCTGAAGGTAGGCATTTGTTAGCTGTTTGCTAAGTGAATGCGATGTGTTTTTTGTTTGTTTGTTTAGAAACCTAATTTATATTCTTGAGGAACAGTAGAGTTTCTACTTGATACTTGTTGAATTTTTATTTGGTGGCGGGTCAGACTTGTATTTGCAAAGTAGATTGATGGTATGTAATTGTGAAAATTAAGAGTAAAACAAGAAAAGGAGGAAGATGAGAGTGAGGGAGAGAGAGTAGGTGGTAAGTATCATATGCTCTTAAAATTGTATATATGAAATACATTAACTTTGTTCCCTTTATATGAATAGAATAGAAAAGTTAAAAAGAGAAATTAGTGTGACAGAAACAGCAACTTTTCTGTAAGAAATTTCAAAGTGAACTTTTTTTGAAGTCCTATTTAAAGGCACCACATTATGTACTTTGCACACAGGATCTCATTGTACTTTTCCCCAGCCCTGTAGAGTGTTATCCAAGGTCCAAGAAGTGTTAGAAGAGTCACCAAACATGACATAAAATGAAAATGAAATTCTTGGAAAATAAAATTAAAGAAGACCTTACTCATGTGCAAAGAAAAAAACCTTGCAATCTATGCGTAATTTTTTCATAATATGCATCTCCCATAAACTTTTTGAAGATCTCTCATATCTAGTGGAGGACCTGGTTTGAATGCACATTCTGCAAAAATCAACAAGACTCTTTCCCATAATACTAGAGTTTCCAAATGGAAAGATATAGAGTACTCATAATAGTACATACTAACATGTAAAAACGAATGACATCATGATGGGCCCGGTGTGATAGCATAGTGGTTAAAGTCATCGCCTGGCACGCCGGGACCCAATATGGACACCGGTTCTAATCCGGGCAGCCCCGCTTCCCATGAAGCTCCCTGCCTGTGACCTGGGAAAGCAGTCTAGGACAGTCCAAAGCCTTGGGACCCTGCACCCACGTGGGAGCCCCAGAAGAGCTCCTAGCTCCTGGCTTTGGATTGGCTCAGCTCCAGTCATTGTGGTCACTTGGAGAGCGAACCATCGAACGGAAGATCTTCCTCTCTGTCTCTCCTCTTCTCTGTATATCTGCCTTTCCAATAAAAATAAATCTTTAAAAAAAACACAATGGCATCATGCAAGCCATGGTTTATATTTTATTGTTAACATCTCTATATATAATTTAATGGCATCATTTCCTATTAGTCACACAAATGTACCATCCTAGTGAGAAGCAGATGGGGTAAAGAAGAGACTGGAAGACATGGTGACAGCATCCTCTCCATGTGACAGTGTTCAAAAGAAGAGTGAATGCTGGAGTCAATTGCAAAGCAGCAGTTACAAGGAGTGAAGAAGGCAGGGTGATTTCAGCAAAATCAAGTGAAGCATTTTAATGATGGAAACACTTTTAAGAAAGAGAGCTTTTCTCCGACTCTTCTGGGTGTTTCTTTGAGTTACCATGGAGAGTTACAGGTTTGACAGAGCTATTCCCTACTTTGAGGCATTAGGAGGTTGTCGTAAAACTCACGCTTGTGGGGGAGATCTGTTTTTGAAGTTGTACAGAATTACCAATTAATGAGTTCTTGTATTATTCTTTTATAGCTGGTTACATCTGGAAGAGACTCCGGCTCAAGGGAACCCTGGTTGGTATATTATTAATTCTTACTTCCGAAGGCATGCTAGCCTCAAGTAGCCTGCTCTGTTTGTCATTCCCTTCTTAGAGACCTGATAACTTCAATAACAAGCTGGCAATCAGGCAACACTCTCATTCTTCTTAAACAGCTTTCTTGATTGCTATAGCTGTATCAGAGATTCCAAATAGGAAAGTATTTGGGATCTCTGCAACAAGTTATCCTTGGCAGTTGCCCACATGCCAAGCCATGGATAAACATGAAATTGTAGAATGGATCAGAAGTTCTGACATGATTATGTTGAAAATAATCAAGCACTCATAATCAAAAAAATACAATGGTTAGTACTCAAAGGGTCAACCTGGTAACTAACATGCAACAGCTACTGTACAGTATTTCTCAAATAATAATGCCATTAAGCAACCATCTACCATAATATCAATTATGGTGGACAGCCTTTGATTTGCTTGCATGTTCTTACATGAGGAACAGGGTATGGAACATATTTGTTTTTGCTCAGAATAAATTTTAAGTTTGCCTGAAACTATAGAGCACAATATAATTGACACCCAGATTCTACCATTTAAAATTAATACAATAGTTTGTCACACTTAGTATTTTTAATAAAAGCAATAATTGTAGCTAACGTCTGTGAATTAACCAGTCCAGGCAGTATATCGAGTGCTTTATAAATGCTAATTTGATTAGATTTTACCAAATCCTATGAGGCAGGTTTGTGTTGAGCTCCCTTTTACCAAAATGAATGTAAGGTATGGAATTTTAAGCATGTGCCAAGTCACACCCCTTTAAGACACTCATTAGTTTGCTAAGGCTGCCACTGCAAAGCACCAGAGACTGGGAGATTCATACAGCAGAAACTGATTTTCTCACAGTTCTGGAGGCCACCATTTGCAGATTAAATAATCTTCAGGAATAGGTCCTTTAACCAAATTCTTTCCAAGTCTTCACATTCTCGTCTCTCTATGCACAGCTGCATGCTAATTTCTTACAAGGACAGAAGTCATATTGCATTAGGGCCCACCCTAATGGCCTCATTCTAATTTAACTGGAGCATTATTCACAATAACAAAGATATAGACACACCCTAAGTGTCCATAGGTAGATGAATAAATAAGTAATTGTGACAGTGAGCCTTTCTTACACATGGTTTACACGTCCACAGATTCAATCTGTCTTGCATTGAAAACGTTTTGTCAGGATGACATAGCAGGTAAGGCCACCATTCCATATAGGTAGTACCAGTAACCCCATTTAGATGCTGATTCACATCCCAGCTGCTCACTTCTAATACATCTGTCTGTTAATAGCCCAGATGTTTGGGCTCCTGTCACCAACATGAAGGACCCAGATGAAGCTCCTGGTTCTTGGTTCTTGTTTTAAGTATTATAACTAATCTAGAAATGATTTAAAGTACACATGAGGGCAGAAATTTGGTCTAGCGGTTGAGACATGTTAACCTTCCCATGTCCCATATGCTGAAGTGCAGCAGCTGGAGTATGAATCAGCATCTATATGGGATGTAGGCACCACCTATATGGGATGGTGTGCCAACACAACTGAAGAAAGTAAGATAAGATTAAAAATTCAGAAGGATATAGAGTTTATGTATAAATACTATGCAATTTTATACAAGAGATTGGAGCATCCATGGCTGTGTCATGCAGAAGAATTATTCAGGGCACTACGCAAGTAGCCTAGTGGCTAAATCCTTGCCTTGCATCTGCTGGGATCTCAATATGCGCCAGTTCGTGTCCTGGCTGTTCACCGTCCCATCTAGCTCCTTGTTTGTAGCCTGGGAAAGTAATAGAGGATGACACAAAGCCTTGAGACCCTGCATTAATGTTGGAAACCTAGAAGAAGCTCCTTGCTCCTGGCTTCGGATTGTCTCAATTCTGGCTGTTACAGCCACTGGGGAGTGAACCAGAGGAAGATCTTTCTGTCTTACCTCTCTGTAGACCTGACTTTCCAATGAAAATAAATAAACATTTTTTAAAAAGAGTTGTTCAAAATGTTCATAAAAGACATATTATGAAAAACCTTCGTATATTTTGATTTTATACCAAAATAATCTTATTTTTAATTTCATTTTACATGAATTTTTTGGAAGTCCATTTGAATACTATTCAACCTTAACAAAAGAATGAAATATCATCTGTGACAATATAGAAGAACCCAGAAGACACGATGCTAAATGAATAAGATAGACACAGGGAGAAACATGCTTCATCATCTCACACTTGGAATCTTAAAAAGTCAAATACATAGAAATAGAGCAAATCAATGGTAGCAAGAGTGGTAGGTGCTTTCAGTAAGACTTGCTTAGTAAGTATAGCCATTATTGGTTTATTTTTAACTTTTTGCTTTGTTGGAAAGGCAGATCTACAGAGAGAAGAGACAGAGAGAAAGATATTCTTTTCCACTGGTTTACTCTCCAAGTGGCCACAATGGACAGAGCTGAGCTGATCAAAAGCCAAGAAGAGCTCCTCCCGGGTCTCCCAAGGGGGTGCAGGGTCCCAAGGCTTTGGCCCACCCTCTGCTGCTTTCCCAGGACACAAGTAGAGAGCTGGATTGGAAATGGAGCAGCCGGGATACTAACAGGCACCCATATGAGAGCCTGACAGGTGCAAGACAAGGATTTAGCCAGTAGGATATTGCACTGGGCCCATAAGGCAAGAAACTTAAACTATTTTCTTCAAATAGCATTGTACGCTGACACTTTTCATGCTGCCCTTCCTTAATATAGTAACTGTCATTCTAACCATCCCCAAATTAGTTAACAGTGTCACTATTTAGTGTTCAACATGTCTTTAGATTTGATAACAAGTTTGTTGATTTTTTTGTCATGATTTCTTCTCAGATTTGGTTTACTCTTCTGCATGATTGTTTCTTTCAGTGAGAATTTGATAATAGCAGTGAATTTCAGCTACGCACATCTGAAAATGTCTTTATTATTCTTACACAATACACTTTTAGTTTCAAGTTATTTTCCCTCAGTGCTTAAAGATTGGGTTCTATTACATTCTAATAGCAATTGTTCCTAGAAATCCATTCCTTTATTGGAACCGTCATTTGTTTGTGAGTTTGAGAGTAACTTGTCTTCTCTCTCTTTTGCCTTACCACCCCATTTTTTTTTTTACTGTGATATGCCTACAAATTGCCTTTGTTTCTGTCTACCATGCTTGACTTGCTTATCTTTTTCCATTCTAGAAAACTTTTAGTGATCACCTCCTCAAATATTTTCTCACTTTTATTTTTTCTATTTCATCATTAGAGACATCCTAATGGAAAACATTGTATCTCTTCCTTTGTCTTCATCCATGGCTCAGTAATGATTTTTGGTGATTTCCTTAAGCCTGTAATTTGCTTTACTTCACCAGTTCTCTCATACTATATTCTAGATTATCAATTAACCTATATAGTCAAAGTGTGTTCTGCTGTTGCAATTTTATTGATGTAAACATTTTTCATTTACTATTTTATACCTTCCCTTTCTTTAAATGCAGTTCTACTATTTTATACCTTCCCTTTCTTTAAATGCAGATGTTGCTTTATTAGTTCTCTTACTTTCCTTCTTGAAATTTTTATTATAAGTTTTTCTTATTGTCATATTAACTATGGCTCCTTGAATGTGACCACTGCTTGCATCCTTATACTATTTCTTATCATGTTAGGGTCTCTGTGGATTAAGGTCTCCTTCCTATATAATCTTACCATGTTTGATACAGAAATTATCTTCAAGGGATGAATCATTTGTGTCTGGCTGAAAAGGTCAATACAGAATTTAGTATGTTACAGTTCATGTGGCATGAACCATGACTTCACATTCATTTTTGGATTAAGTCACAACTGAACTGTCATCTACTTCCTAATGGTACAGTGTCTCAATACGGCAAAGCGAGCTCAGTTTTACCCACAGTCTGAGCAGGCTAATGCCTTATACAGTTCAGTGTCTAGCAGTTTTACAGAGTGTGTTTAAGATCTAACACTGCAATAAATGTCCATGATCCAGGTGCTCAGTCCTTGTAAGCTCACATCCTCAGGTGCCTCTTAATCTTATTGGTTGCCTCATTATTTCTCTCATTTTGAACATGGTAGTGATAAAAATGGTGCAAATATTCCAAGTGAAATGGGTATTTCCCAAGTCAACTCAGTTAGCTATATTGTTGCTAAAAGCATCCAAACTATATTTTTTTTAAAGATTTATTTTTATTATTTTTTCATTGGAAAGGCAGATATACAGAGAGGAGAGACAGAGAGGAAGGTCTTCCGTCCGATGATTCACTCCCCAAGTGAGCGCAACGGGCCGATACTATGCCGATCCGAAGCCAGGAGCCTCTTCCGGGTCTCCCACGCGGGTGCAGGGTCCCAAAGCTTTGGGCTGTCCTCGACTGCTTTCCCAGGCCACAGGCAGGGAGCTGGAAGGGAAGCGGGGCTGCCGGGATTAGAACCGGCGCCCATATGGGATCCCGGGCGTGCAAGGCGAGGACCTTTAACCACTTGCGCCACCGCGCCGGGCCCCAAACTATATTTTTAAAGAAAACACAAGTACAGAGCATCACATGACAGTCACACAAAGTACAAAGTGAGAAGATGGGATGCATTTTAGGATTAAGATACCCATATACCACAGCAGCGTACCTACGTTTCAGGCCAGTTCTCATTCCTGACGCCAGTTTGCTGTTAATACAGCATTTCTTGGTAATATAGACCCTAGAAGGCAGCAGTGAGAGCTCATGTAATTAATTTCTTTCCTCCCACCCATGTAAGAGATCTGGATTGAGTTCCTTCTTCCTGGCTTTGGTTTAGCACATCCTTGACTATTGAACCGCCAGATCAGAAGTCTCTCTGGCTTTCTCTTGCTTCCTGTCTCTCTACCCCAGCATGAACAAATGAAATGAGTTTTAAAGGAAAGTGAAAAGAAAAAGAAAAATTTTCAAAAACATCTATAAGCACTGATAGACTAAAGAATTTCCAAATGCAGGTCTGGCATGATGGCTCATTTGGCTAATCCTCCCATCTGCAAGCATTTGTGTCCCAAATGCACACCAGTTGGGTCCCAGATGCTCCACTTTGCATCTAGCTCCTGTTCATGGTCTGATAGCAGTGGAGGACGCCACAAAACCTTGAAATTCTGCATTTACATGGGAAATCTGAAGGGGGTTCCTGGCTCCTGTCTTCAAAGCAGCTCAGCTCCAGCCATTGTGGTCATTTAGGGAGTGAATCAGCAGATGGAAGGTTTCTCTCTCTTTCTCTTTCCCTCTCCTCTCTCTGTCTCTATAAATCTACCTTTCCAATAAACATAAATGTAGAAAAAATTCAAAAAGGACTTTGATTTTGTAAGTAAAGCTCTGTGATCACATTTTTAAAGACTAAATTAGAGAAAAAAGAATTTTGACTGGAAACTTCAGTGCAAGTATAGTACTATAAATTTGTTTTTACATTTTATTATCATTATTATCATTTTACGATACAGTTCCATAGGCTCCTGGCATTTCTCTTATCCCATTCCCAAATCCACCCCCCACCTATTTACTCAATATCATTACTAAAGTATAGTTCTTCGTACACAGTCATATGTCCATCATTGCGGGTATGGACAATGGCAGAGAGTCCAGCATCCTATTGTCAAGATATAGTACACAGTCTCATTGTAAGTTCATCTTTGTCTGGAAGTAGACACGCATTGTAGCCTCACATCTGGATATGTTAATATCCATTTCACAGCTACTGTACATCCCCTTAAATGAAAGTCGTACTACAAAATCAACAATAGAAAGAAAAATAGACATTTACAATGCCATGAAGTTAAATAACATGTTACTAGATATACATGTATGTTACTACTATACATCCCCTTAAATGAAAAGCCACAAAACAAAATAAACATCAGGGAGAAAAAAGAAATTAACAACACCAAGAAGTTAAATAACATGCTACTAAATGACTAACATGTAGCTGAAGAAATGAAAATCAAGAATCTTCTTGCAGAAAATGATGCTACTGTATGATCTATGAGTCATTGAATGATTTAATCAGAAGAAAGTGTTTTAAAGAGGTGAAACTAACAGAAAACATCAAAACCCACATGATATAGTTTCTGCTGATTTTTGTTGGTGAAATGTGTCTCTTCTAGACAATAAATAGATGGGTTTTGTTGTTTAATCCAGTCTACTAATCTACGACGTCTGATTGAGCTTAAGCCATTTACATTCAGGGTTAATATGTATGGATGGTACTTTGGTCCTGTCCTTTTAGGAATGGGTTGTTTATTGGATTTAGTCTTCTGTTGTCATTTTACTGGGATGTTCTTTGTATTTGCCTTTGGTTTTGTTGGGTGCTATTCCTCTTCTCTGCCAAGAGAACATCCTGAAGTATCATTTGTAGAGTAGGTATGGAAGAGGCAAATTCTTTTAACTTTTCTTGACTGTGGAAGATTTTGATTTCCTTTTCAAAGACAAAAGAAAGCTTTGCTGGATTTGTTATCTTAGGCCGACAAGTTTTCTCTTTTAGAATCTGGAATATGTCACTCCATTCTCTTCTTGCCTGTGGAGTTTCCTGTGAGAGATCTCCTGTGAGTTTAATTGGCATTCCTTTATATGTCAATTGATTTTTTTTCTTGTGCACATTTCAATGTGTTTTCCTTATGTTCAATTGAAGAGAGCTTGATGATCATGTGTCTTGGTGAAGACCTCTTTTGATCAGTCCTGTTGGGAGTTCTGTGCCCCTCTTGGATGTTCTTTCCTAATTCTTTCTCTAGATTAGGGAAAATTTCCTTTATTATTTCATTAAATACATTTGCAAACTCAGCTTCTCTTTCTGCACCCTCTAGAACTGCCTTAACTGTTTTATTTGGCCTCTTAATAGTGTCTTTCAATTCTTGAATACTTTTTTGGCCTAATCCAGCACTGCTTCCAGCTTTTTGTTTACTTCCCCCTGGTAACATGAAATATCTTCCAAATCTGAGATTCTTTCTTCTGCTTGCTTCATTCTATTTTGGAGACTTTCCACTTTTAATTTGCTCTACTGTTTTTAATTTCTGATATATCAGCCTTGATTTGCTTTATTGCTTCCTTCAATTCTTTGAACTCTTTTATGTGCTTCTCCTTTTTGATCAGAAGCTTTAAAATAAGTTTTATGAATTCTTGTTTCCCATTTTCTTGATGTCTGCCTCAGTTAACTCTGTGATTGGCATAGGGTTTTGCTCCTTTGCAGGCGAGTTTTCAGTAATATGCATTGTGCCTTTGTCTCTTCTTTTGCTCTTGGTCATTGTACTTCTGGGTAGCAGTCTGCTCCTTGGGGCAGGTTTCTAAGCTGTGTCACCCACAGGTCTACAATGCGATGTTACTTGTTGCAGTTGGTACATGGCTCTTCGTTTGCAGTCACTTTTGCCACTCCCTCCAGTGAGTTCCAGGTCTGGGTTCTTATATCAGATTTCCACCAAGAACTCTGTAGCCCCAACTCTTGGCTCACCAGTCTCCACCTCCATGCCGAGGCTGCACCGTTGTTTCTGCAAGCTTTCTCCCACTTCCGCTTAGAGCAGGTCCCAGGATTAGAGACACCAGGTGTCCTATATAACTAGGTTGTTGAAGGTGCTGATCTTGCCAGAACCTGTTGGACGTTAGGTCTGGGTGCCACACGGACCTATTTTGACCTATATGATGCCACAGTTGGCATTATTTTCCTGCCGGATCAGTGCAACCAATGGAACTCAGGGAGTTCTTGTGAGCTTAGCACATGTGCAATTCACTTTTGTCCCCTGCAGTCCTAAAGCTTTTGCCACAGTGTACAAAATGGTGCCTGATGTACCACTACTAGAGTTCTTCATCTGCTGGCTGTCAGTTCTGAGAGCTTCCCAGACCTGTCTTGGGTGGAACCTATAGAATGCCACGTTGCTGCAATTCACTGAGTCAGAAAGGAGTTCACTCCCAGCTCTGCGCATGCTCAGTCCTTTCCCTTGCCTTTGCCTCCTTACACAAAATGGTGCCCAATTTAGCTCTAGGGGGTTGACTGGACTGTGAAATCTACCCTGTTCTCGCACTGTTTGTCTGGGATCTGCTGCTCTGTCTCTGCTCCTGGTCAAATCAAACGGACCAACAGGATGGACAGTTCTTTGTTTGGTTTACCTCCCAAGCTCCCAGTGACAGTCCCTTCCCACCTGGCTGCTGGTGGAGTTCAGATCACCATTAGCTGAATGCTGTTGGGGTATCTGGTCACTGCAACACCACACCATTGTTTTCACTGCTTTCCTGTGTCTGTCAGTCTCCAGGTATCCCTCTGCTGTTGTTCTGTCCTTTCCTATTTCCCAGAATGTGTCCTCTCTGCTTCATCCTGATTAAATCTTTTTTCCATCTGTTTAAATGTGTCCTTACTCTATTCTGCCGTCTTGATTCTCCTCAAGTATAGAGCTATAAGTTTTTTAATGAATCATAAAAACAAGTGTCAAGCAATCAGAAATTAGGATCTTATTAAACAAGACATGGTAACCCTTTTAACTCAGCATAAAACTTAAGAAAAAATAGAAATTCATAAAGTTAGAATTATAAATTTAATTTTTACTTCAAAACTAGGGCAAATATTTTCTAGTTTCCACAATAGTGCTCTAAACAGAAGAGGAGTTAGACTGTGCATTTTATATTGTTTTCTTGGTATATTCAGAACACTCTGAGAAACAATTGTTATATTTTTTTTTTTACCAAATGTTGGTTAAACTCCTCTAAGATGCTTAGCACTATACATATCCAAGAGACCTAAGCACAGGATAAAATCCCTCCCCTGGAACAGGATAACATTCAGGCCATAGGAAATAGTAATTAAGGTGCTCGCGTCAGCAGCACATATACTAAAATTGGAACGGTACAGAGAAGAGTAGCATGGACCCTGTGCAAGGATGACATGCAAATTTGTGGAACGTTCAATATTTAAAAAAAAATAAAAAGAAAGAAAGAAAAGAAAATAGCGATTAAGGTCACATAGAGTTTAATCTCAATATCAACTTTACTGACAAACCTATGCCATAGGAATGACTATGAAGTAAAGCCCAACAGTTTGTTTTTTTTTTTTTTAAGGAACAACACTCTCAAAGAAATGTTATATACCAAAAAATCCTAATCCCACCCCCAGTCCAAATGAACAAACAAAAACAGCATTGCACTTCACAGCTTCCTCTAACTCTCCTGCACTGCCCCAAATCTTCTGAAGCCTGTTTTCTCAAGACACATGCGTGGGCATCTGGCATAGCAGTAAGACACCTATATCTGATTCCAGCCCTGCTTCCAAGTCCGCCATTCTGGTGCTGAGCACCCTGGGAAGCAGCAGGTGATGTCTCAAGTATTTGGGTCTTGCCACCCACATGGGAGACTGAAAATGAGTTCTGATCTTCCTTCTGGTTTCAGCCTGGCCCAGACCCAGCTGTTATGGGCATTTGAACAGTGAATACAATGGTATTCTCTCTCTCTCTCTCTCTCTCTCTCTCTCTCTCTCATCCTCTCACTCTCATCTCTGTCTCTATTTCTTTCTGCCTTTTGATGAAATAAAAATAAATTTTAAATTCTTTAACTTAAAAAAAATTTTTTTCCAAGTTCCTTCAAAACTCTTCCCTTCCCAGCATCCTGTGAATGGCCAGCATTGATTCCAAAGAGCTTCTATTTATAAAATCTAAGGTACTGTTCTAACATACCATTCCCAGGTGCAATAAAAACAGCCAGAATATCCCAAACCTCACTGAAGTGGCATGTTTAGAGCAGCACATAGATGAACCACAGCGTGCCTTGGGTACCCTGAGATCTGTTACAAGGATGGTGGTACAGGAAGGGAATGCATTTCCCTGAAATGTTAATGAAGTGCAGCCAAAATAGAGATAATTATTTTAATTAATGGTAATGATTTTAACGGTTGAACATTTCAACTAATTAATTATGATTGATTGCTTGTTACTAATCAAGGAATATGATTCAAAGTTGTAATTGAAAAACCAGGAGCAATAGTTCCCACAGAGAGCATATCACAACCCCACTGAGAAACGGGCATCATTTTGCCCTTAAAAATCACATTCTGGATCATTCCAGTCCTTTTTCTCTTACACTTACTTTCAGATACACAGGTAGGACATAAGTTTTAGTTTTATATTTAGGACATTTCATCAAAAATAAAAGCAAAATGTGAAAGACATTAAAGAAATAATTGTGTTATTTTTATAGCTATAGTTTTTTATATAATTTTATTCATCTAATTATATTCTTGTTGAACTTCAAGTCTAAGCCTTCATTCTTTCTTAGTTTTTATTTTTGTAATTGTACTTTTTATTATTATCATTTTATGATACAGTTCTATAGGCCTTAGGATTTCCCTTATCTCTTCCCCAACTCCCCCCTGCCTCACTTATTTCCCCTATATCATTACTATAGTGTAATTCTTTATACACAATCATATGTCCGTCATTGTGGGCATGGACAATGGCAGAGAGTCCAGCATTCTATTGTCAAGATATACTTAACAGTATCATTGGGAGTACATCTTTGTCTGGAAGTAGAGATGCATACTGCATTGTATTCTCATATCTGCATATGATAGTCTACATAACACAGCTGCTATACATCCCCTTAAATGAAAAGCCACAAAACAAAATCAACAACAAGAAAAAAAAAGAAATTTACAGTGCCATAAAGTTAAATAACATGCTGCTAGATGTGATAGTCTCCATTACACAGTTATTATACATCCCCTTAAATGAAACGCCACAAAACAAAATCAACAGGAAGAAAAAAAAAAAGAAATTAACAACACCATGAAATTAAATAACATGCTATTGAATGACTAATGTGTCACTGAAGAAATGAAAAAGAAAATCAAGAACCTTCTTGGATAAAATGAGTTTCATCTCTTCTAAGCCTTTAGATAAAATTTTTTAAACATTTATTTCTTTTCATTTGAAAGGCAGATTTTACAGAAAAAGAGAGAGGGAGAGAGAGAAAAGATCAGGAAAGAGAGGTTTCCCAACTGTTGGTTCACTTCCCAAACAGCTGCAAGTTGGGCCAGTGAGAAGCCAGGAACTTCTTCGAGGTCTTCCATACAGGTGCAGGGGCACAAAGGCTTGAGTCATCTTCTGCTGCTTTTCCAGGCCACAAGTAGGATTAGATGTGGAGCAGCCAGGCACAAACCGGCACCCATAGTGGATGCCAATGCTACATACAGATAATTAGTCTGCATGGCACCACACTAGCCCCTAGGTAAGATTCTTAATACAAGGAATTACTTAGATTGTTCAGATAAGATGAAATATTTTTAACTTTAATTTTTGTGAATTCTTTTAAGTGTATTTATTTGAAAGACAGGAATAGAATGACAGAGACAGAAAACAATTCTATCCACTGGTTCACTCCCCAAATTTTTGCAACAGAGGAAGCTGGAAAGTAAATTCTAGTCTCCAGAATGGGTGGCTAGATGATAGCCAGCATGTGCACATGGTGAGCTGCCCCCGGGCCTGCCTGGGCTCTGGGGGGCTGCTCCCTTCTGGGTGAGTACACCAAGGGGGGAGGTCTCTGTGACTGGGCAGGTCAGGGACCCACCCACTGCCTTCATTGGGCAGCTAATGGGATTGGGGAGGGGCGCGACCTTGGGCCTGGGAGTTTAAACTTCCAGCAGCCTCCCTGCTGCTGGTGGATCTCAGGACGGGGCATCTCATGCCTGGATCCCAAACAACAACCACCATGTGCACGTGGTGAGCTGTCCCTGGGCGGCCAGTGCGCCATTTGGTGCCAGGCTCTGCCTGCTGGCTGCACAGCCGGGGAGCTCTGGGGTCTTGGTTCTTTGAGTCACTGCTTAGTTAGCTCCAGGTTGAACCCATTGTGCTTCTAGGACATGAAGTATTCGTAAAGATTCCCATTGGCAGTAACTCTTCCTTTGTAAAACTTGTAATCACTGAACAATGCTCACCACCAAAAACCAGTCCATGCAAAAGAAATGGCTCGGGGCTTCTCCTGCAGAATTATATCATGTTACCTGACATGATGATGCATCAGGAGAAGGGTCACATTAAGCAAGCCAGTACATTAACTAGCACTCAAGAACTATAACTGGGGGTAAATTCTGTGAGGGATGTGTGGGCCACATCCTGTGAAAATTCTAGCCCCACTGCTTATCTCAAGAGTTGGGGTGGTGATGGACTAAGCTAGGTGTGATCAATCACAGGCAAAGGAACCCCCAACGGTCTGGACTGGTCAGGGCAGCAGCACCCAAATGTGCATCCTGATTAGGGTGTGGGCTGGGCCAGGCTGCAACGCTCACCAGCTATACAAGGCAAAATGGAAGGCCAGACTGCGCCGGGTACTGGCCTAAACCCAATGACATGTATGAGAACTAGATCTGGGAGTGGATTAAGGGAAGCAACTTGGGAAACTCCCCTGGCAAGTCATAGCTCCCACTGGTGAACATGTGGTCCAGACCTGGGGGTCAGACAAGCTGGACAAAGTAGCTCCAACAACTGGCTAATGTGTCAATTGGTAATGTAACAGGGTAGATCAGGCAGCACTGAGCAAACCTTAGCCCACAAGTAAAACTAGAGACCAGGTCGAGCTAGGCTCTTGTCCCTCTGGTCTGCGTGAGCCAGGAACACTAAGCCACAGTGTCTAAGGCAGGGGCGAGGACAAGTGAGGGGTTCTGCCAAGCTGAGTCAGAGCAACCACTGGAATGCAAGTGATCTATGGCTGGGAACAGGCATGGTTGGGGAGCTAACGGGACAACCTTAGCTGGGTTGAGGTTCCCACATAGGGGCGCCTGCGCTGGAATGGGGGCTGCATTCTGGAAATGGTTGTAGTCTCCCTTGGCACAAGTGTGGACTGGGACTGGATGCACCAAACAGGGCCAGACCCCAATACCCTCTGGTGTCCTGAAGTACCAGGACAGATGTGGGATGGACTAAGCAAGGTCTCAAACCCCTACTGAGGCACGTGTGAGCCATATGTGGATATGGAAGAGCCGTGGCTGGGCTGAAACATCCAACAGCAAGAACCAGATTGGGTTGAAGGCCAGTCAGGAAAAGCCACTGATCCTGCTATGACAGGAGGAGAATTGAGTAGGGCTCATGGACCCACTGGTAAGCGTGAAACCTGGCATTGGGAGAGGTTCTGATGGAGGAGCCTGGGCAACTCCTCTGGCAGGACACAGACCCAGCACTTAAGCGCAAGAAACATGATAGGAAACAACCCAGAACAGGCCATGGAAAGTTACCCCCTGGCATATATCTGGCATGTGTCAGGGAAGACCAGGCTGAATCTGTCCACGTCATCTACTGGCAAATCCAAGCACCAGAACAGAGTATGGGTCAAGCCAGGTTCGGTCGCAACAAAGACTAGTGCACAATACGGAATGCCAATGTGAGGTTGCCTGTACCAGATGTGACTGCAGCACCTAACCAGCACGCATGAGAGCAAGGAAGGGAGGGGGCGGAGCTGGCAGGGGAATAACGAGTGGCTCCCTTGCTGGACAGCTACTCTCACTGGAGAGCATGGGCTGGGATGGGGGCAGACCAGACTAGGCAGGGCTACAACACCTGTATGCCTCATGTGGACTAGATCAGGGAAAAGCCAGGCTGGGCTGATTACTCCTACTGGTGCAAACAAAATTAGAGTGGGTGAGGGTTGTTTGGGCTTAGCCACAGCATCAGCTGGCAGAAGCTGGCACTGGGGGCTAGTTCTGTCAAGTCAAACCACAGAACTACCTGGAAAGTGCATAATCCAGGAATGGGAGAGGCCTGGGAGGGAAATAGTGGGCTCATCCCTCTTGGGTACCACTTCCACGGGAGGGCTTAAAACTAGGACAGGGGCTGGGGTGGAATGGTGTGTGGGACAGACTGGATTACTGCTACACATACTGGCAAACCAGGGTAGGGGGCAGGCCTGGTGGTGTTATTGCAGGTCACTCCAACTAGGCTGCAGCTCCCACTTGTTTATGCGAGGGCCGAGTATGTGCTTGGCAGAACCAGGCTGGACTGCAACATCCATTGGTTCCAGTGGAAGTCAGGAGTGAAAACAGAACCAACCCAGCAATTACAACCACTAGCTGATCAGGGCGATGGACTGTGCCAGGCCCTGTACTTGCTAGCACATACAAGAATCTGGTTTGAGCACACCTCAGACAAAGTTTCTTTGGAGATCTCCCCAATCAAAATGCTGGATTCAGAACCCTAACCAAGAAAAGAAAGAAGACAGAACAGGTCAACCAACCATCTCAGCTATGATGGACTAAGTCAATCACTGTATTCTTCAAGGACCTCATAGTTCTTGGAGTGGCAAGATTGGCAGCGATTCATAACTGTTGAAATATCAACCACTTGAGCAAGAACCTCAGAGCATACCCTACATCCAGGACCTGGGGAGGTTGGGAAATTGGGTGGGCCTTCTCCCTTTAATACCCCCCTTTAAACATGAAGGAAACAATATGGAAAAAATACTAGTCTTACCCACTTTCCTGTAGCCCTTGAACCTTTTTACCCTAATTAACTATGTAAAGATTGTCAAAATTAAAAAAAATGGGTGGCTGATAACCAATTATTTGAGTTTGTCAGCAAAAAATTGAAATCCTAAGTGATGCTGGAACCAGTCCTGTGTATAAGCAAAAAATGAAATGTCAATGAAGTAGTCACAGGAGGTGGTTAAGAACATACATGGTTTTAACATATTGATTATTCAATACCATGTCGATTAATTCCATAATGTTGTAAATTGTTGTTGATGTTGTGCTGGGGCTTTCAATTGATCGGGATGATATTCTGCAAGCTCTACCTTTAGACCAGAGATGGTCTCCCCAAGAAACTGTTGAATTTATCTGGACAGTAAGATGCTGGATTCTATGCTTGATATATGTTTGCAAAGAAAGAATCTGGACTTAATTTGACCTGTGATACTACAACAAGTTGGAGGAATCCACCCCGCGGGAGGGCACGGGGAGGGGTTGGGGGAATCCCAGAGTCTACGAAACTGTGTCACATAATGCAACGTTTAAAAAAAAAAAAATGATGCTGGGACTTGAATCCAGACAGTCCATTAAGGGATGAGAGCCTCCCAAAAAGCATCTCAACCACTGCATGAGACATCCACCACCAATTTTCGATAATCATATTGACTGAAAATTAGTTTTCTACCCAATTAGAGCATTTTGCATGGCAACTTACTAACCCTTTTATAATAGGACAAGCTGAAGTATTACTTGGTAATCATCCAGGAACTTCTTTTCACTGTTTTTTTGTACTTATAGGCTTACTGAAAAAAGGCAACTGAATACCTCAGCATAACCTGGATTTGCCATGTGATTTGTTACTCTTTCTGCATCAGTAACTATTACCCTGCTGTGCTAACGAGGTCTGCTCATCCAAGATAACTCTTTTACAATAAAGAAAAACCACGCTGTCCTGCTACCACTTCATAGACAGGAAGGTAGGGAAGAGGGCAACAGAAAGAAAGAGTGGCAGAGTAAACAGCAGGACCGGGTCAGTTTGGAAAAAGAAGTCCATGAAGCTGTGGTGTAGGGCATGAGGCTAGAACAAGAGTAAGACACAGTTCCAACGGCCAAAGTGGGAAGCATCTTGAGGGTCACCCAAATTAAAGGCTTCTGTAGACAAGGAGGAAATCCTGGGGGCCCTTAGAATGGGGAGAATAAAATCAAATATGTTTTAAGGAAATGACACTATGTGCCTGTTGGCAGCTGTTAAGGAATGAGAAGAGAGCCTGGGAAGATGGCTGTTCCTCTTGTCAAGGTGGTAAGAAACTGGCTCAGGCAATGGTTAGGAACATTCCTGCCACAAGATTGCCTGGATTCAGTTGGCAATTAGCTGTATATTTTTTGTGTTGCTAGAAATTAAATGCTTGGTGACTAAGGAGCAGATTCAAAGCTGAGGGGGAAGATTAAGCTCAAAGTGGGACATATTCACATCAAGGCATTGAGGACACTCTGTGACTTCTTGGTTATATTCATGTCTTTCAAACTACCCCCACATGACAGTGGCAATGTCTTTCTCCACATCGTGTATACACCAAGCAAAACAAGTGTCACCCAAGGATATATCCAGGTTCTAAACTGCATGGGTAACAAGTCTGGGAAGACATTCTTTACTACTGCCTGAGCTGGATACAAATGCACAAGAGACTGCCAACGCTTGGCTATTTTTCTATGTTTTGTGGTCAAAGTACTGATTATTCGTCAGTTAATTTACACAGCTTCCTCTGACAATACTTTAACCATAGTCCTTGAAAACACTGGCTGCAAATCACTTCTGCAGAATGTATTCAAAAAGAGTGGCTGATCTCTTTTTTTTGCTCTGATGAAATTCAGTATCTAATGATTCACAACTGAATCCATCTTTCCCTTGTGTGATTCCAGAGTCCTGGATTCTTCCTCATTTTCTGCGCCCTGCTGTGTGACCCAGCTGGATTGAACATCAGCATGTTAAAACCCATGTGACAAGGTTTGAAGTCCCTGAAATCGTGTATACATTCAAGACTCACGCCCAGGGCCTCTACGGTTAGATCATCTGTCATTGGGTGTTAAGTGATTTGCAACGGAAGAACTAAGAATTGTAGAATGTAGGAATCCCCCCAAAATATTTGGATACAAATACTTCTTTCCATAATCCTGTACTGAGATTCTGGAGGTTTAGGAAAGAACTTTATTCCTCTCGGAGATGATCAAGGTTTAAGTGCATTGCCTGTATTCCAGTGAAGAATTTATTTTTTAAAAATCTAGAGGGAAGTAGACACAGATTGTAAGAGTAATGATATTCAGATCATCAGTTCTTTTTTTTTAATGTTGCTGCAGATTGTCCACTCAGGAATTTGCCCTTGGACGTTTTTAATCTCAGGTCACTCTTCCTTCTGCCATTTGGCATTCTCCCAGGTCGTCTCTTTCCATCATTTGGTAGAAACATTTGCCAAGCATAATGAAAAAGATGAATCTGCTGTAGAAAGTGTCAGGGTTACATTTAGATTTAGCCAGTGTCAAAAAAAAGAATAGTCAGTTAATTCTCCTTTCTTGGAAACTTAAAAACAAACAGCAGACTAATCGTCTGGGTGTCTCTAAGCTATGAGTCAAACCATTGTAGCATGTTTTTCTGATTCTGCTGTGTGGTTAGAGTCTCATTTCAGCACTAAGAAGTGAGCCTTGGAGAAAGAAGCAAGGAGCATAGAGGCAGAAGGAACTATTAAAGAGGACAGCCCCAGAAGACACTGTGTACTACAAGATCTATAACTGAGGTATTCAGTGGCAAAACAAGACTCAATGCTTAGACTGGTGTTCAGAAGTGTGCAATTGTTTTGCCAGAATGAGAAACATGAGCAATATTAGCATCCTAACATTGAGCTGTGGGTTCAGGTTGGAGTCATGTAACGGACACGATGCATAAGAACAGGACCTCTCGGAGTGTGAAGGGTACCTCCTCAGCTGGCAGTCCAGCCATGCCACTGGCAGAGATCCATGCAAGGGGAAAGGAAAGGAGGAAAAATAAGTAGTTCTTCTTTCACTCATGGCTCGTCAAAACTAGCCATGGCATTGAATACCCAAAGCTGAAATCCTCCACACATAATTAGGTTGAGGTTGATAAACCTGAGGAAGGTAAGAAAATGACGAGTGAATGACATATCCACGGGGGGGAAGAGGGGAGTTTGACAATTTCTCCTTCTTTCTCCATCACCAACTTTTCTTGCTACTAATGAATTCTGCCTTCAGAATAGATCTGACTCTGATACCCTGATTAGTAGCTAGGTTAAAGTTCTTCAGGTAGGGCCCAGCACGATAGTGTAGTGGTTAAAGTCCTCACCTTGCATGTCGGGGATCCCATACAGGCGCTGGTTCTAATCCTGACAGCCCTGCTTCCCATCCATCTCCCTACTTGTGGCCTGGGAAAGCAGTCAAGGACAGCCCAAAGCCCTGGGACTCTGCAGCCGTGTGGGACATCCGGAAGAACCTCCTGGCCCCTGGCTTCGGATTGGCTCAGCTCCAGCCATTGCGGCCACTTGGGGAGTGAATCATCGGACGGAAGATCTTCCTCTGTCTCTCCTCCTCTCTATATATCTGACTTTCCAATAAAAATAAATAAATCTTAAAAAAAAGTTCTTCAGGTAACATGTTCAAGGTCACAATAATGGTTGAAGTTTCCCAGACATAGTATTCAGCAGCATTCTCTTACAAAATATATATAGCTAGCTATGAATACCTAACCACAATGAGTTAAGCATCTCACAGCAAATAAGCCTGTTAAAATAAAAGCCTTAATTTTCCCAGTCCCAGATGAAGTGTAAAAATAATCCATTTACCAATTACAAATGTGCCCAGTGGAAGCTATTACGGTGCAGCAAATGTGTATCCTATATCCAAAGATGATGTTATTGTTATATTCTGTGATAGAATTTTCTCCTTGGATCATCTCTCCAGCAGTTGTAATGAGTTCATACACAGCTATTGAAATGCTTTCTTTTCTTGTCATTGGTAACCAAAATCCCTATTTGTTAGACAGTTGCCCAGAACTGGAGCCATCATAACAAAATAAATCAATGCTCGGGGAATATACTATCAATGCTAATTTTTTTATTACTACAAAATTTTGCACAATGTGTAGAGTGAAGATTTTTAAAACATTGTAGATACAAAATGGTATTCTATAAAACAAGTAAATCATATTATGTGTATTAATTCACATAGGTATATAAAATTGGCTAGTATTATAAAAATTCCCTATACCTGAGTGGTAATTATAATGAATCATAAAAAGAACAGGCCAATTCTTTCTCTACAGGTTTATTGATACCTCAAAGTCCTAAGTTTATACTCTAAAAATAAAAAATTTGTGCAAGGACCCGGTGTGATAGCCTAGCAGCTAAAGTCCTCACCTTGAATGCACCAGAATCACATATGGGCACTGGTTCTAACCCCGGCAGTCCCACTTCCCATCCAGTTCCCTGATTGTTGCCTGGGAAAGCAGTCAAGGACTGTCCAAAGCCCTGGCACCCTTCAGCTGTGTGGGAGACTCGGAAGAGTCTCCTGGCTTCAAATTGGCTCAGCTCCAGCCATTGAGGCTGCTTGGGGAGTGAGTGAACCATTGGCTAGATCTTCCTCTCTGTCTCTCTTCCTTTCTGTATATCTGCCTTTTCAATAAAAATAAATAAGTCTTTAAAAAGAAAACTTGTACAAAACTTAGAGAACAGGGGTCAGGGCAGTGGCTCAGCAAGCTCATCTTCTGCTCTGTAGTGCTAACATCCGGTATGGGCTCTGATTCGTGTCCCAACTGCTCCACTTCCAATCCAGCTCTCTGCTTGTGGCCTGGGAAAGCATTGCAGGATGGCTTAAGCACACCCACATGGGAAACCTGAAGGAAGCTCCTGGATCCCAGCTTTGAATCAGCTCAGTTCTGGCCATCGCAGACATTCGGGAAGGGAACCAGCAGAGGGGACACCATCTCTTTCTCTCTTCTAGTTCTCTGTAAAGTCTGTCTTTCAAATAAAAATAAACAAATCAGTTAAAAAAACTTAAAAGACAAAGCACAGATACAAAGTGTCCAATCAAATCATCAAAACTAAATACAATGTTATAAAGATGGAGTAAACTACTCATCATTCATTTTGCAAAGCAATTAACTATACAATTTCATTATCACCTCCTTTGAATTCTGACTTTCAAATAGCTTTAGTTTTGGCTTATTAAGAAACCACTGCAGGGGCCAATGCTAAGGCCTAATAGAGAAGTCCATTGCCTGCACCGCTGGCACTCCATATGTGTGCCAGGTGAAGTTCCGGTGGCTTCACTTCCCATCCAGCTACCTGCTAATGTGACTGGCACTGCATCAGAAGAGGGCTGAAGTACTTGGATCCCTGTACCCACATGAAAGACTTCCAAAAAGCTCTTGGCTCCTGGCTTCACTTCAGATCAGATCAGCTCCAGATGTTGCAACCATTTGAGGAGCGAAACACCAAATAAAAGGACTCTCTTTCTCTCAGTTTGTCTCTCTGTCTTTCTCTCTCTCTTCCTTTCTCCCTCCCTCTGTAACTACCTTTCAAATAAATACATACTTTTTAAAAAGAAACCACTGCAAATGGTGTTTTCAAATTTTAAATATTCTATCCTATGTCACAGTAATTTATGGTACCTAATATTGATCTAGAGTCAGAAAATCAATTAAAAATACATTTGTTCAGCACCTTGCCCGTATACATACAGAAAATTGAAAGATAGCACAGAAGTTTCCTTATGTTCTAAGTTCCAGATACTAGGTTGTCAGTTTAAGAGACAGTATTTGACTAAGCATATAATATTGGGCAGGCGTGAGGAAAGGGATCTCTCAAGAAGTTTCTTCCACTAATCTGAGTATTTGAATAATAGTCATTAGAAGAAGTGTATTTGGTTTTCACTTGGCACTTTCCCAGGCACACACAGCACACATGCTTTGAAGCAGAATTACATAATAAACAAAAGAGTTTGCCATAAAAAAAAAAAACACAGAGCAACCTTTATTCTGCCACTTACACTTACAAATAGTTTCTTTGTAAGAATAATGGAAATTCCAATGATACTTCCTCTACATACTTCATATTGTGAGTTTCAAATGACATAAAAATACAGTAGTAATCTGTAAAATTTAAAGCCTAATTTGCCTAGTTGTTTTTTTGCCAACTGTCATATCGATAAGCACACAATCAGACTTCACTGGAATTGATATAATTCCTGGCCAGGGTTTAAGGATATAACCAACTGTAACATAGAAAGAATTTGGAATTATAAAACTAAAAGGACAAAATATCTGAAATGAAATACAAAGTATCTGGAATTAAATTCCTACTATGTGGGTATTATTAGCATATTAAATACACCTGCAAAAAAGATTAACATACACAAAGATAGATGCTACAAAACAGTTTTTTAAGATTTATCTATTTGAAAGGCAAATTTAAAGAGAGAGAGAAACACAGAAAGATCTCCCATCTGCTGGTCCACTCCCTATTCAGCCATAATGGCTGGAGCTGCAGTTGTATTCCTTGCTCCCAATGGTGATCCAGACCTTGTGGCTATTTTAGGAGTGAGCCAGACAATGGGGGTGTTTGGTCTCTATCTGTATCTCCATCTCTTTACTTCTGAAATAAACCAGGTCATACCTACACACAGCAAAGATAGGGCTGTTTCTGGTAAACAGAAGGCAACCAACCAAAAGATAAGAAATTAGATATTGAGATATTGTAGAACTATTGGACCATGACTGAAATTGCCTGCTACAAACTTCTTAAATCTATAATAAATGCACTTATTATTCAAGAGTACAAACGTGCAAACATATACACAAACACAGAGAATGAGAGAGATCTTATCCAAACTAGCAAATTTTACTTCTAACAAGTATGCAAGTATGACAGGAATAAATCTTTGGCGCTAATAATAAATTATTAAACTATGTTGATTCTCTTGAAGGAAGTTTGCGAGGTCTCCAACAATCATTCTCTTTGCTCCCAAAATCGCTAATTTTGTTGTTCAATGGCTGGATATTAATATCACCAATGCTATTTAGATGGTGAGATGTAATCCAATGACAAGGGGCAAAAACTGAGACCAGGACTCTGCCAGTCAAGACAAAGAGAAAGGTTAGAAGAGAATTCCCCTATAGAGAAATAATATTCCGATTCAGACTCACACAGGTGTCATGGGTCAAAATTATAGAAGGAATTTACAATTTTAGAAAACAGGCAACACTTGGAAATTCAAGTATCCATCTTTCTCACGTCCAAGACATGAGAAAGCTTCCCACAGCAGTCTGCAGGCTCTGGTGCTGGATCCCTAGGTCCTGAAGACCAGCCTGAGGGTCATGCCTGGCCTTTTCTCTCTGGTCAAAGAACCTGCTTGGGCATCTGTGTAAGTAAATGGCTTCTTCCCAGAACAGGAAATTTAAGCACATAAATGATGGCAGGATCAGTGGCAGAGAAGATAGAGATGAAGGGAGAAAGTACTTAATTTGTGGTCAAGAAAACAAATCCTGTTTTTTTTTAGCCTGTATGGAAGTGAAAGAAAAAAATTCCCAAGAACTCAAGTTCAGGACACAAGACCCTTCCAATAAATTGGCAGAAACTTCACTGCTTTTGGCACTGATGAATTTCTTCCTTAATGCATGTTTGTTTGTTTCTTTGATTTGGTCTAGTTTCCTCCCAGACATCATCTTTTCTTTATCTTTGTATTCTAGAATCAGAGCAAGGACTTTTTGCCTACAGTAAGGGAGAGGAGCCCAGCATGGTTTTCTTATTCAAGCTCTGATGATTACACCTCTTTGCTGCTCAGTTTGTCTCACAATGTGAGCGATAAGAGAGTCTAGAGGGCTAAATTCTGACTAGGTTTTATTCAGACAATAGCACCAGATGGATACATGATATTTTTCAAGTGCTCCTCTCAAACTAATATATAGATTCAACGGAATTGCAAACTCCCAACAGATTTCCTCTGGGTACATGACAAGATTATTATAATTTATATGGAAATTCAAGAATAGCCAAGTCTCTCAAGAAGAAATTCTTCCCTGTAAGATATCAGTACTTATTATAAAAATGATAGTAATTAACATTGCAAGGTGCTGGTAAACAAGCAAACGATATAGAAGAGTCCCAAAACAGATTTATTCTTACGTGGGAACTTTGCTTAAAGAAAAAGTGGCATAGCACAATAGGGAGGATAAGACTCTGTTTTCAATGAAGCTGTAGATTGATTGGATATTTATGGTGGACTTTAAATGCCTATTATGAAAAAATGTAAAATGTCAACAAATTTTATATTTAAATGTGGAATAGAAGGTTTGGATATATGTGGTTAAATAAAACATTAACATAGACGGTAAAAAAATGAAAACATAAGCCACCATAAGCAAAAGTCAGAAAAAGTAAACAATACAACCAGCTACCAAAGAACTATAGGTACAAGCAACGGAACATGAGGAAATTATGAAGTTTGCTGTTGTTGCTTTTTATTGTTTATAGAAATACACTTCATAATAAGAAACACATAACAAATAGCTATCCAAATGAATGGCACTTTTTTTTCCTTTTTTATACGTTTAATTTATTTGAAAAGCATATAGACAGATATAGACAAAGATCCCCTACTTGCTACTTTACGCCCCCTAGGTGCTTACAACAGGTGGGCTTAACCAGGAGCTAAATTCAATCCAGATCTCGTACAGAGGTGGCATAGTCACAGATCCTTGGACTGTCGCTGTGGCTCCCACGGTTCACACTCATAGGAAGCTAGAAATAGAAATAGACAGGACTTAAATCTAGGCGCTCCTACATTGAAGATGCAAGCTTGAAAACAACAACATGGTAAGGAATTGTATTTATAACTTCTTAATTTAAAAGGAAAATTCAATAAGCAGGATAAGCAACAAATCAAGCATTGTTAAAAATGAAATAATCTGATGACATATTCATAAAATGTCTCAGTGAAACAAGAAAGTAAAGCAGTTGATGACAATAAGAGAGTTGAAGGATAAACCAGAATATAACTGGCCAGAAATCCAAGGGAAGACAGAGGGAAAGGCAATAAACACATAAAAAGATAATGAATGGCTTCACTATTTCCAGAACTGATAAAAAAAAAATACAGAATTCCTGGGCCCAGGAAATACCCCATATCCCAAGCAATGAAAAATAAATTCTCATCTAACACATAATAGAGAAAAGGTACTTCTCCAGAGATCTTGAAGGAATCTTAAGAGAAAAAGTTATCAGAAAGATGGGTTTGTCTACAGTGACAATCAAAAGCAAAAACCAGTAGAATTCTTAAAAAGTGCTGAAAAAAAATAGCTATCTAAATCTGCTCACGCTGCTATGGTCTAAAATACCAAGAACTTAAGCAACAAACATTTATTTCTCACAACTCTACAGGATTCCAGCATGGCTGAGTTTGAGCAAGGGCCATCGCTCATGGTATGCAAGTGGTTACCTTTTTGCTATATCAGTGTATGGCAGAGAGAAGAAATTCTGGTGGTTTCTTCCACCAATGACAATAATCCCCTCAACACCTCCGACCTGATGACCTCCTTACACTAACATGCTCAGGAATTTGAGAGACACAAGAACTTTTACTGGTCAACAAAACTCTCAACATTAAACACTTTATCTGATGACATTCTTTCATGAAGATAAAATAAATACACTTGGAAATAAAGGAAAACTGAGTTTCCCACCAAAAACATGCACCAGAAAAACTCATTCTTAAAAAAAAGTTTATTCTATTTTTATTGGAAAGTCAGATATACAGTGAGAGAGAGAGGAAAATCTTCCATCTGTTGATTCATTCCCCAAGTGGCTGCAACAACCAGTGCTGCACTATTCCGAAGTCAGGGTCTCCCACGCAGGTGCAAGGTCCTAAGGCTTTGGGTCATCCTCGACTGTTTTCCCAGGGCACAGTCAGGGAGCTGGATGGGAAGTGGGGTCACCGGAATTAGAACCTGTGTCCATATGGGATCCTGGCAGTTGTAAGGCGAGGACTTTAGCCACTAGACTTCTGCGTCGGGCCCCTCAATTATTTTTTTAAGAAGAAAATAACTCCAGAAAGATATGTTTGAGATGCAAAAAGAATGATAAAATTAAAAACACTTAAGAAACGCTAATTCAACATTTATTTAAAATAATATCTAAGAAGACTAACAATAGAGCAGAACTAAAATGCTGGATAAATATTCCATGAATCTGGAAAGATGTGATCAAAGTTCAAGGGCTCTGCAGCCTAGAAACTACCAAGGTCTATGATGCTGCAGCATGAATATCTCCTGGGAGCTGACATGAAATGCACTTGTGGGCCATTTTCAGGAAGATCCCCATCCGAGGTCTGAGTGCCTTGGTTCCAGTAGCAGCAATATTTCCAATTCCACTTTCCCACTAATATGACCCTGGGAGACTGCAGATGATGGCTCAGACCTTTGGGTCCCCACCACCCATGCAGGAAACCCTGATTGAGTTCTTGGCTCTTGGTGTCTGCATGGTCAAAACATGGCTATTTGCCAATGAGCCAGAAGATGGAAGAGCCTTATCAGTGTCTCTCTGCCTTCAAATCAGTGAAAAATAAACAAAATTTGGAAAAATCAATAATATAGGCATTGTGAATAAGCAGTTCTTTGGGGAAGCCTATATTCTCTAGAGCCACACTGCCCAATAGAAATGTCTATAAAAAGCAAATACTATGCATCTACATTGTTCAATATCATATCCACTAGGCACATATGTCTATTTGGCAAAGCATAAAGAAGCACTGAATGGAACTGAGGTCCTGTGGGTTTATTTTTTTTTTTTCTTTAATCTAATGTCTTTAATACATTTAACTGGCTATTTGTGGCTACTGGCTGTCATACTGGTCACAACCTTACCAGTGAACATTGTAAAACCTAGAATCAGGATCACCTGGGATATGTTAGAAATGTAAACACCATCCCTGCTGAATGAAAACCTAAATGTTAATAAGATTTCATGACAATTCATTTGTATGTTAAAATTTAATAAGCACCGCATTGGAGATTTTGTCTCCAAACAAGGCTATATGAATTGATTAGGATTTTATTCCTTTATTTAGATTAAGTTTGCTTTGACATTTTCTCATTCTGAAAGAATTTGTTCCTCTGTCTAAGCCTAAACCTAGGGCACATGGGATTTCAAGCATACAGTGTCCTTGTGTCCCAGTTTGCTTGTAGCTCACATGCAAGTCTCCATTCCATAGTGACCTGTGTCACAAGACTGTGCATGGGAATTGTTTAAACATCTTGCAATTATAAAGTACAATTCAAAATAGAAAATAATTATAATTTGAATGATAGAATGTAACCCTGCAAATACTGTCTTGGGTGGATACTCTGTACGATAAGTTAAGCCTCTGCTTCCGATGCCACATCCCTTATCAGAGTGTTTCTACTTCTTGCTCCTTACTCTAAGAGCATTCTAGACTTTACATGAGTTTTCCATAGCCACAATAACAAATTATGGTAAGTTTAATGACTCACAGCAACACAAATTTATCTTACTGGTCTGAAAATGAGAAATCCCACGTGGATCTTACTCAGCTGAAACCAGGATCAGCCACACTGGACTCCCTCAGCGGGAAAGAATCTGTTTCTTGTCCCCTTTGAATTGTTGGTTGAACTAAATTCATTGATGTTGGACGATGAAGGCCTCCATTTTCTGGCTAGTTGTTGCTGGAAACCTATTGCTGGGTTCTAAATGTCCACACCATCCCCTCCAATTCCTTGACTTGTTGTTTCCTTCTTCTTTAAAGCCAAGTCCCTCCCACACATTTAATCTCTCCTACTGTTAACAATTCTAGGATTACATTTGGTCCTGATAATCCGGAATAATCTATTTCACAATGTACTTTGCTCAATCACCTGAACTGTATCAGTGTTCCTTTTGACTGGTGAAGTAGTAAAGTCACAGTCTCCAGAGACTCAGGCACATACACCTTTGGATACTTTTTCTGGCAACCACACCTGCTTTCACCGGGGGCCAGTGTGCTTCCAAGAGAGCACTGGACTCTGCCGGCTGGAAGATAACAGCTACAGAACAAAACTCAGGAAAGATGTAGAGTGGATTTAACCATAACTGGATGGATACAGGCTACCAAAATGTGTGGGACTTCACTCACATACTGACCACCCAGGGTTTATTGAATCCTGCTGATAGCTGAAAGTCCTGTGGTGAATGCTAAAATAAATGATGGCTGTGCCCTGGTCCTCTCTGCTTTGGAGAAGAAACTCAAAAGGCGGTAACAGACTGAACACCTGACTTCTAGAATGCCAGTGATTGATGAAGGAATGTATGAGAACATGGAAGGTGGAGGAGTCAGCGGGAGGAGAATCAGAAGACTCACCTGGAAGAGTTGCAACCTAAATAACGGAGATGTGAGTTGTCTGGTGTGATCAAGTCCAGTCCAAGACAAGTTTGGGAAAAGACCAGGAGGCGCCACATCCTGTATCTGCATCATAGTGAGGATTCTCTCTGGTCACACAAAGGCCATGAAACTCCAGAAAGGATTACAAGCCCAGACATCATCAGACTTTCTACTTTCAAAAATCATTCATGGAGTAGACATGAAGAACTAACCCTGCAAGCTTGAAAAGAATTGCCAATGCATCCACTCAAACACAGAAGGAATCTGTAATATCAAATACATAAAGTAAACAAATCAATGAAAGGAAAGAACTACAAAGGCAACTTCCTCTTTCAGTCCTTTTTTGTGATTTTTTTTGTGACAATTGCTTAGGGACAATCTGAAGATATGTGGATTTCTTTTTCTTTTTTGTAAAGTACACTGTAGTGGAATATTTCAGGGGTATCTGGAAGTTCATGAGGCACATTTCAAACTGCCTAAGAATGCAGTATCTTCTTCCCCATTCAGCCATCTTCCCCTGTTCCCTTCATCAACTACCTTCTCCTCCCATCACTAGACTCCCTCCATAGACAGACTCTGGGGAAAGTATATCACATTTTAAATGTAGTCAAAGAGATTTCTATTTAAAGATGTTCTATATTTTCATAACATGCTTTCCTGAATTTAAAAGTAATACATTTCATAGTTGGAAATTTGAAAAATATAAAGTTCTGATGCAAATTCTTTAATCTTCAAAAAAAAAAGGAATGCTTCAAAAAGTGTGATTATAGTATGTTTTCATGCCAGTTATATTTTAATAAAGAAACCAGAAATACATGATGATACTTTTCTTTTTTTACCAGAAGTTAATTTGCCCCTAGTTATTTAACTATTACTTTAGTTATTACATAGAATCCATTGGATTAAATAATTTACAGAAGTGTAATTTGTTTCTTATTTTTCATTTGCCTTGTGTGTGTGATACCATAATTAATGCTATTGACTTTGGCCTGCAATGGCCTCTATGTCTCAAGCTTGGCTTGATGTTCTTTCTTTACATACTTGCCTGTAGCCTAACTTGATGTACAAACAGATTATAACTTACTTTCATAACAAATAGCTGAGTCTCACCAAATCTCAACTGGCCAGCTATTCAAATCATGTTCAAGTAGGACTCTCTAAAGCTATGAATAATCAAGTTTTCCCTGTTCTTCACTTTCTCTATCTACCAATGTGAGTTTAACCCACCCATGCGGTAACAACGGAGCAAGTGTTCTGAAACATTTTTTTGTCCATCCAGCCTTCAATACTTAGGATCCCAAAAGTCAAATTAGAGCTACAAAACTAGGCTTATTGTAATTTTGTCATTTAACAATATGGTAAATTTTAGTCATCTTTGGTTTTCTGAAAATATATGTACTCTTGTGTTTTTCTACTGTTGCATGCTTTAAGAATTTACTTTAAAAGGAATCACCAAAGGGACCTAGCAGGATGACTTAGTGGCTAAATCCTTGCCTTGCATGCGGCATGATCCCCCATGGCACCAGTTTGTGCCCCAGCTGCTCCACTTCCCATCCAGCTTCCTGCCTATGACTCGGGAAGGCAGTGACGGACAGCCCAAGGCCTTGGGACCCTGCACTCACTTGGGAGATCCAGAAGAAGCCGTAGGCTCCTAGCTTTGGATCAACTCCACTCTGTCGTTGCAGCTACTTGAGGAGTGAACCAGTCAACAGAAAATCTTTCTGTATTTCCTTCTTCCTGTGCATCTGATTTTCTAATCAAAAATAAGCAAATATTTTTAAAGACTCACTAATGTATACTCACAGACAAAAAAATTAATGTTCTCATGTTAAGAAAAGAAAGGAAAAACGACCTGAAAATATTAGTGTAATTGTGTGATTAGTGTCTCTCCTCTGGAGAGAGGACAGCCAACACACAGACAAGGACAGCAATCTTCCAGGAGTGAACATTTTAGAACTCATGATTAGCAGTCCAAAGAGGGAAACAAGTGCTCATGAAACACTTAGCATTGAGCCGCCATTATTGTGAGCTCTAAGGGTACAGCTATGAAAGCTAGGCAAAAACTCATATTCCAAGCTCGCAGTCTACCCAGGTAGAAATCATCACAGAAACAAGGGGAAAAATGATGCCAGGTTCAATGCAAAATCTGCAACTACAAATAATGGAGGATGGAGGGGTGAGGGGGTGACTGATCTTTAAACCTGTTACTAATTCTTCATTCAGCTATTAGCCAAAGATACATCCACATTTATACTAGTTTACTTTGCTGGGTCCTAGGCATTTTTAGACCACAATTTGCAGGATCAGTATCTAAGGGTAGCAGATATTAATCTCCCACGTGGCATCTCCCAGACAATCATGCTATTTGTCTTTTTAAAGGTTCCCAAATTCATGTTTATATAAAACCTATCAATAATCAACCAATGATTAACTTATCTGTTAAGACATAAGCGCAATTCTTCCCTCCCCTATTTGCACAAACCTAGGCACTTCTACATTCAGAAGCTTCCACCTGAAGTGAATATTTGCAAATCCAATTGAAGAACAAATGGGGAGGAGGGGAAGTTGGAAACTTTTCCTGAAGAATGTGCTGAACCCTTCCATTATTTAATAGATAAGAATGAATACTGCTGTTTAACTAAATCCAGTCTCTGAAATATCTAATTAAAACTGATGTGCTTATTTAGTTTCCAATTCATCACAGGTGGGCCCACATTAATGTGAAAATGAGAGTAAATTACCAGCATTTGGCAATCTCACTGAATGTCATTCACATTATTAGCTCAAACCTCAAAACGCATTTTAAAAATGTGGTTCACAGGTAGGGCACCGTTTCTCTCCACACAAACAAAAGTTTTTACCTGTGGGCTTCTCAGTTTTCACTTTTATATAGAGGGTTTCCAGTAACACAAGGCCCCCTACTGAAAAGCTGCTGTGTGATCCAGCAGAAGGTGTGCTGCCAGGAAGGTAGCAGGGGCCCCATGCCCTCTCTTCCAGGTTGTTAATGTCTCCTGAGAGTGACTGTTTAGTTTGGCCCAACTCCCTTCTAGCTTGTCAACTGGAACTTCATTAAAAATGCAGTTCATTTAACTTTAAAGAGGGGCTCTTTTCTAGCAGTTCTCACACAGGGTTGGAAGAGAACAGCTTTGGTTCCACCCCAGTGCAGAGCCACCCACCATGAGGCACAGGGGCCAGGGCCCTTCATCCCTCCTCATTTTACATCTATCACTGGAAGGCCATCCTCCATGGAATTCACCTTGAAGGACTCTTGACAATGATGTGCAGCAATGTGCTCTGGAAATGCACAGATTAGAGTCTTCCGGGATGGCAAAACAACCTCCAACTTTGTTGAGTCCACACAATGTATGTATACAGTGACTCACCAACAACTCAAAATTGCATTTTCTCCCTGTTTCCTAAAGCTGCCAAATTCACATAATTTCTTTCACTCTTAGAGCATCTAGTGTTACATGCTCATGTATAAGCAAAATAAATTATTTCAGGCTCAGAGAAAGCAGGCCAAGAAAACTCCCACTTGAAGCACATTAGCAAATTCATGTGCTCTACACTCAGTTTAATGCCTAAAATCCTAATTGGAAACTTGTTCCCTCAGCTTAAGTGTTTGGACCTTCAGACTGAAACATCAGATTTCTTAAGCAAGAACACGAATGACCAACAAATAGATGTGATTTTAAATCACACAAGGGACCTAGAAAATCAAATTCAGCTAGTTTAATTCAACAAATTCACTCAACAACTTGCTGAAATTCTACAAAACCAATAGCATATATTTGCTGGTGAGAAAGTAGACGTTTTTCTCACATATTAGTGGAAGGAGTAGGGTTTGTCACAAATTTAAAAAAAAATCTGAAAATTATATTAGGCTTAATTTAATATGTATGCATTATGCTTAGCCTAATACTAGATGCTACAATGGTACAATCAAATGCATCCACATCCATTTGCTCATTCCTTCCTTTGGGGATCTAACCAATAAAAACTAACACACCGGTACATAAAGATAAATGTGAAAACACCAAATAAATGCAGTATTGTTTGTGACAAGGTTGGGCAGGGATAACTGAGTATATTGAAGTACACCCATACTATGAAATGACAGAATTTTTATGGAAAAAAAATGAGCTCTTTGTTAATTATTGACCTGCAAAACTTTTCATGTTATGTAGTTAAGTGAAAAATGAGGTTATAGTATTTTACATATAGGAGAGTGAAATGCAATGGTTTATGCAAGGTGGCCTAGTGGTCAGTTATTAGTTGGATTCTAGATAAGGTGCTGAATCTCACCAAAACTCAGTTTCATTACCTATCAAATGAGTGTGGAAAAAAACTAAATAATATCTCCTATCTAATAAGATAAAAATAAACACTAACCGAAAAGGAAGCTAGGAATGTACAATAAAAGCCACAGAATAAGCATTCGATTAATGCTGATTCCCTATTCCTATGCCTTTAAAGTGAATCATTTTTCTGAACATTTCTTAATAGCTCTAGCAAGAAAATCCTAGGACTCTCAATAATAATAGCTTGTCTTACTAAGAAGTAGCACAATTTTGAGGCTAGAAAAATATGAACTAAAAATTTTGTTTGGCTGCTTGACCACTGACCTTGGCTCAGTGTGTGATTGTTTGGAGCTCCATTCCTTTTTCTCACAATGTTTGTTGTGAGGATTAATTAAATTGAGCATGTCCTGTGGTGTGTGTGCACATGTACCTTGCCTCGGAAGTGATGTTCTAAATGTTAGCACCTCCTGTGACATAGTTATCAAGGAATTGACATGAACTTTGGCTCATGACACATAATAGGCACAAGATAAGCATAACTTTTAATTCATTTTCTTCTTTTATTTAAAACTGTCATGTAGAGTATTTCACATGACCTTAATATTGTGTTTTCCTGATGAGAAAGGAAAATTTTGATAGCCAGTAAGCAAAGAACTTATATACAACCAGTGCAAAAGCAGAACCAGTTTTCTTGGTTTAGAAATAATTCGTTAGGTATTGTCATGTATTCACTAGTAAACTGAAAAATCTAAACAAACAAACAAAAAAAAAAAACTGAAATTCTCAACAGCAGTGCTGCTTTAGCTGCTTGGTTCCTACAGTAAGGTGACCAGGGGATTCCCAGAGAGGACCCACACACTCAAGTTCAAAGTCAAAGGCCCAACAGGGTCCTGATTGCTGCTCAAACACAAGAAAAAATTCAGGAACAAAATATTAAGTAAAAGAAGAGCAGAGGAATAAGATTTAATTAATTAATAAAACAGAGCAGTAAAACTACAAAGAAATATGCACATGAAAGAGTGATGATACCATCAAGGGTGAGCTACACTCAACAAGATTTGGGGTCATCCGTTTACACGATCTGAGAACACAGAGGGACTTATTTGGGGGACCAATGCCACTTCCAGTTAGCAGTTTCACAGAAACTGCAGTCTCCTGACACATGCAAATGAGGGTGAGGGACAAGGTCAGCTTGAGTGGAGCAGGTAGAGCCGCAGAGAGGACACAATGACCTCAGCTCCTGCTTACTAACGCTTCCTCACCTCTATCAGTAACACAGGACTTGGCTATCTGCAGTGAGGTCAACACAGGCAAGGAGTGGTAGCGGTTCCTCAAAGAGAGTAAACACCTGTGAGGCCAGGTCTCAGTACTGCGTTGCTCTCAGTCTCGGTTTCCTCCTCAGAAAGTGAGAGCACCAAGAATTGACACCACCTAGGAAATGCACACGGTCTCTAAACAAACTTTGTGCCCCAGTGGGCAAAGAGGAGACTGAGCTAACAAGCAGTCTCTTTCCACTCAGTGAACCTGGACCCATCATTCCTTGTTCCGGAAAACTCTACTATGTCATTCCCTGAGGTGACAGCAACTCAAGAATTTAGCAATTCAAAGAATCCCTGAGTTTAGAAGGGCTGGGGTAGTGCCTGCAGCTGTCTGCCTGGAAAATTCCTGTGGACTCCTTCCCAGGACCCCGGCACAGTAGCCCAGGAGAGAACCAAGGACTCACTCCCAATGATGCCCCTCCAGAGAGCATGCCTCTCTGTCTCCGGTCTCAGCTCCAGCAAGCAGCCAAAGGAAGAAAGATGTGCGCTTCTACCAGCACTGACAGCACCCTGATTAGGGATTAAGCTCTCACCAATCCTGTCTCCACCCAACCACAGAGTGTCGTTTTGAAGAATCATTTGTGGTAAATGAAGGGAGAGGAGTTATAAGGGCAAGAAATTGGTAGAAAATAATAGGAAAGAAGTGTTATCATTTGATGAGGGTAATAACCTTTCTAAACTAGTGTCCTACTGCATTAGATTTTCCATGAAATTATTTAAAACAGCAGGGAATCAAACATCCCCACATTATTAACCTCTAGTGGGTGCTTACTGAAGAAAATCCAAAGGATATTTATGTGTCTCATGAAGAGGTTGAACCTTAATATTCCTGACTGAGGCAATGAAGCTGTGGAATCCTGCCCAGGGTTGTCTTTGTCAACAATGGGAACCACAGCTGTGTTTCTTGCCTGGCAAATATGCTAAGTCATTCTTCATCCTATGGCGACAAGCAGACTATGTCAATCACTACTTTCCAGCTTGTGGCTGCTCATTACTAAAAAGAAGTCAGGACTTCTTTGCAGCTAGTCCTCCCCTTCCAAGGTCTAGGTTAGGAGAAACACAGGAAAGCACAGCTGTGTGTTTTCTTGGAATTTTTTCCTGGAGGAAAACACAATGGGATAGAATCTTTGCCTCCATAGCCTCGATCTTGTTATAACAAGCATCATACCACAAAGAGAGCCACTCACAAGAATCTTCAGCCACAGCACATCACAGTACCTGGCAGTAAATCTGCCACAATCCGAATCAGCGTGGAAGCACTGTGACCCAACAGGTTGAATTACAGCTACATCTTAGCATTAATTATAATAATGATATCTTAAACCCTCATTTCATCATAAAGACTAGTTTCACTATGACACTTGGTTCTTTGTTCCAGGACTTGCAAAATTTCCAAATTGCATTAGTAATTTAAAACTAATGTTTGCTCAAGGTTAAGAAATGTAAGCTTTACAGATTTATGTGTTTTTCTGAAACGACATTCAAATAAATGATAATTAATATACAGGGAAGCTTGCTAACACTGATTGGATTCCTTACTCCTTATAAGTTAGAAGGATTTATTCTTTACATTTTTTGAAGAACTGTGCATGTATAAATTATAGGGTCGTTGTGAATTCCAAGGCTATAAATACAGTGGAGGACCCTGGTGGTTTCATACTGAACAGCTGTTTGCAGAGAATGTGCCTCTTCCATACCCTGAGGAAGGCACAGAATGTTGAAATGTTGGCTAAATGTTCAAATTGTTCACAGAATAAATATCTCTGAAAACAAAAAAAGAATTGTGAATGGCATCCATCCCTGGATTTGTGGCTTGGTCTTAGGGAGCTCTGTCAAAAAGCATTTCCATTCCTCCCCTTTATTCACTTCCTTCCCTTCTCTGCCCTTCTTTGCTGGAGCAATTTAATTCGAAGGCTATATAATAGCTAGAGCTGAGCAAACTAGGCACAGTGGTGGGGCAGCAGGGGAGCAGACCATGGTGGCCATACACAGGGTGTTGGAGTCTGCACAAGAAGGGGTCACAGAGACTGGTGGCCTAGTGCAGGATGTCAGACCCATGAACAGGTAAAGATAGATCAATGCATGACAGAGTGTCTAAGCTGGCACAGAGTGTGGAAGGTATGCCTCAGGAGAGAGGGAAAGGTGCCTTAGAGTTCAGAAGTAGCAGAGCAGAAGCCATCTACAGTCTCCAGACCTGAGAAGAGGGAGATGACAGCCCCAGTAGGAGTCATTAGCACAGCACAAAATGCTGGATAAGGAGACTGTCCCGACAGAGTTGTGACCTAGTGCCAGCTAAGACAGGAGAATGTCTGTGTGGGGCGGCAGCTTAGTACAACAGGTTGGAACTGGAGACACTTGACAAGGCAGCCATTCAGGAAAAGAAAAGCCCCAGTAGCTATCCGAGTTCAAAACATCTGAACTTCACGTTGATTAGGATAGCACCTTATAAGATCTAGCATGAGGTTTCCAAGCTCAAAAGATTCACTGGGTGACAAGGCCCTCCATTACGGTGAAGAGAGGCTGATTGAAGGAAAGGGCTGAGGCAGTATGAGGAGGGCATCCATGCGACAGGACAGTACATGGTGGAATATCAGTTCTAAGCAGGGTAAGAGTGATGTTGTGGAATAGTGAGTAGGCTGCCACCTGCAGCTCAGGTATCCTTCTATGGGTATCATTTCAAGTCCCACCTGGCTGCTCTGTCTCCAATCCATCTTGTTAACAAAATCCTGTGCAAGCAATGGAAGATGACCCAAGCCTTTGGGTCCCCTGCACACACATGGGATACTCAGAATGAACTCTGGCTCCTGGCTTCAGACTGGCCCAGACTGAGCCATTGTGATCACTTAGGGATTATAATAGAGGATGGAAGTTACTCTCTCTCTCGCTCTCTCTCCATCCCTACCTCTCTGTATGCATGTGTGTGTGTGTGTGTGTGTGTGTGAGAGAGAGAGAGAGAGAGAGAAAGAGAGAAAGTCTGTGTGTGCACCTCTGCATTGCAAATAAATAAAATAAATATTTTTAAAATAAATTAAGTCCAGTTCAATTAATCAGTGTTAACTTAGAAAGAGGTCTCTAATTATGGGCCCAATTTCACCTGGTGAAAATGTGAAAACACTGGACCATTGGCAAGGCTCATAAAGTTTAGGTAGGTCACACAAACATTTTCCCAAGGGTAGGACTACAAGGCTAAATGAAAACTAGATTAGGTATACAAAAGAATAAAGCATGATTCTTGCCTTCCAGCAGCTTACAAACAGCAATTATAAAATCAAGTATATGAGCCAGAGAAAGTAGGGAAAGAGCAGCAGAAGTTTCACAGAGCATTAGTGATTTAAGGTGCCAGGAAAGTATAACAGGAACCAGTGATGAAGATGTTTTTTAGCTGCTCAGAAGAGAAACATCAAAGAAAAATCCAAGTGACAGAGCATGGAGAAAGCAAAACAAGACGCTTCTTGGGAAAGAAGCGAGAAGTCTAACTTCAGGGAAAAGGATAATGCATAGAATAATAGGTCAAGGTAGCAAGACAGAAATGAGACAACACAATTGATTCCACCTCAGATGTGTGCAGATTTGTCCAGAAACTTTCATCAAAGTTGAATTTTAAGAAGATAACTCATTCCATGAGTAAGCCCCTGCTAAGCCATGTGTGAGCTGTGTCTGGGTGTGGACCAGGTCTGGTTGGGCTGTAACACCCAACAATAGAAACTGGAATGGGTGAAGACCAATCAGGAAAAGCCACTGTTCTTGCTAGGACAGGAGGTACACTAAGTAGAACTGCCCCATCGACACACTGCTGTGCATGACATCTGGCATTGGGAGAGGTTCTGATGGAGGAGATTGGGGAACTCCTCTGTGGGAGCACAGTCCCTGCAGGTGAGCACAAGAGCCACAGTGGGAAGCAGCCCAGACCAGGCCAGGTAATGGTACCCACCAGCCTATTTTTGGTGCAGGTCTGGAATGAACCAGGCTGGGCCAGTTTATATCACCTGCTGGTGAATCCAGGCACCAGAATGGAGTGTGGATCAGGCCAGGCTGGGCCACAACATAAGCCAGTTCACATAAGGACCAGGACTAGGGGCCTGCTGGGCCAGCAAGGCTGTAACCCCCATCAGGGTGATTTGGAATTGGGGGTAGGCCAGGCTACTGCGCCCAATGGCAAATACTGAGGTGAGGTAGCCCATGCCAGACTGGGACACATCACACAACCACCACACATGAGACCCAAGGTGTGAGAGGGTGAAGCCTGTAGGGGGCTTGCATGCGGCTCCCCTGCTGAACCACCACTCAGACTAGAGAGCATGGAGTTGGGATGGGGACAAACCAGGCCTGGCATGGATACAACACCTGTTGGCCTCATGTGATCTGGATCAGGGGAAAACTAGTCTAGGTTGACTCTTAGTACTGGTGCATGCATAAGTCAGAGTGAATGTGGGTTGGTTGGGTTTTGCCACAGCATCAGCTGGCAGATGTTGGCATGGCGGGGCAAACTGTGCAAGATCCAAGAGTGGGAGTGGCCCAATAGGGAAACAGTGGCACCTCTTTATGAGTTGCCACTTCGACTGGTGAGCATGAGAACCAGGACTGGGGCAGACATGATTAGACAGAGAATGGCACCCGCTGCCATGTTTATGGACTGGGTAGTATGGCTGGTTGGGTTGAACTAGAATTCATGCCCATTGACATGTGTGAGAGATGAATGCAATGTGGGACAGACTGGACCAGTCTGCTGTACATACTGGTAAGCACAGGAACCAACACAAGGGTTGAGCCTGGTGGGGGTTGTTGAGTGTCACTCCTACTGGGCTGCAGTTCCTACTAGCATTCTCAAAGACCAACTGTGTGGTGGGCAGGATCAGGCTGAGCTGCAATACCCACTGGTTTGTGTAAAAGACAAGGCTGGAGACAGAACTGACCCAGCAATTGCAGCTACCAGCGTGTGCATAAGCAGATTGGGGCGACTGACTGTGCCAGACCCTGTATTGGCAAACACACACAAGAATCAGGTCTGGAATCACCTCAGATGAAGTTTCTCTGGGGATCCTCCCAATTGAATTGCTGGACTCAGAATACCAATCATGGCAGAGGATTGCAGCTTCCATGGTATGACCATTGAATGCATATGTCAAAATTGGGCCTCCTCAGTGGCCCAGATGGAGCAGTAGACAGCATGTTCAGGTGCACATGGAGGATATGGCAGTACATTGGAGTCTGCAGAGGACACCTGGTACCATAGCAGAGGATGGAAAACAGAACAAATCAATCAACTACTCCAGCCAAGTGTTGGCAGTGAATATTTTGTCAAATGAAGACTTAAGGTGGACTTCATCAACCAGTAGATTCTGGAGAGATTTCATTGTGTTTGGAGTGGCAAGATTGGCAGCAATTCAGACCTGTTGACCTGTCAAAACCCCATATGCTGGACCCTTGGAACATGCCCCACATTGGGAATCTCGTAGTGGTCTTGGGTGACTGTCTTCCATTCCAGGGTATAAAGGCCTTTGGGAGGCTGGATGTGGTTTCTCTCCTTGTCTCCCTCTTTCCCCCAGACACAGAAAGGAAAAAAAGTAGAATATGGAAAATAAGAATAAAGTATTTAAAAATATACAAGAAAGATCATTCAGGGCTTGGGGTTGGGGGCAACTGCAGCTCCCTGCAGTGTGGCAGCTGTGGGGGGTGCCCCTGCTGGGTCGGCCCCAATGCTGGGGACTCACACCAAAGACACTGCTGGAAGGCAGTGAACGAGTCCTCGTCCTTGGGCAGCCAGTGTACCAAGTGGTGCCAGGCTTTGCCTACTGGCCACCCACTGGCAAACTCTGGGGTTTTTAAGATATGTAGTTGCTGCCTGTGGACACCTATGACTAAGGCCAGTGTTAGTGTAGGTGAGAAGTGAATTTTGGGGGATTCCCAGTGACAGGGTCATGAAAATTTCAGGGATGCATGGGGACTGACACCTAGTGGTTTGGAAGGAAGTATCCAGAAGATAATTTGGAACAGACAGATTCACCAGCCCAATTAGTAATCCAGAGATGGGCTGTTAACATAGAACATCACTGATCACCACACACCAGTCCACACCAAAGCTATGGATGGGGGCCTTTTTGGCAGGGTTGGGTACCATTACCCAACTGGGTGGTGGAATGGTGGAGTGGTCACATTTGGCAGAGTCAAGACACTATGCAGCACACAAGAGAACTTGGTATGGGGGTAGACTCTGTGGGGGAAGTGTGGGCCCAAAGCTGTGGAAATACAAGTCCCCCTAGTTAGCTCACAAGCTGGGGTTATGATGGACTAAGCTAGGTATGACTGTGGCACCTGCCATCACTCACGGGTAAAGGAACCCACAACAGTCAGGGCAGACCAAGGCAGCAGCACCTGAATGTGCATCCTAAAACGGGATGTGGGGTGGGCCGGGCTGCCACTGGAAGGGGGCAGAATGGGCAGGGCTGAACAAACCTTAACTCACAAGAAACAACAGAAATCAGGTTGGAGCACAGGTCATGCCAAGTAGGCCCTTGCACCTACTTATCTGCGTGAGCCACAGACGCTAAGCCACAGCATCTAAGGCAGGGGCCAAGACAAGTGAGGGCCTCTGCCAAGCTGAGTCAGAGCAACCACTGGCCTGATCTAAGGCTGGGAACAGGCCTGGTCGGGGAAATAACGGGACACCCTAGCTGGGTTGAGTTTCCCACCATGGAGCCCATGGGCTGGAATGGGGGCCGCGTTCTGATCAGGATACGATTGTAATCTCACTTGGCACAATTGTGGACTGGGACTGGAAGCACCAAACCAGGCCAGACTCCAACACTATCTGGTGTCCTGGAGGACCGAGAAGAGATGTGTAACAGACTAGGCTAGGTCTCAGCCCTTACTGAACCATGTGTGTGCTGTATGGGGGTATGGAAGAGCTGTGGCTGGGTTGAAACATCCTACAGTAAGAACCAGATCGGGTTGAAGGCCAGTCAGGAAAAGCCACTGTTCCTGCTAGGACAGGAGGTGAACTGAGTAGGGCTGGCACATGGACCCGCTGTTATGCGTGAAATCTGGCACTGGGAGAGGTTCTGATGGAGGAGCCTGGGCAACTCCTCTGCCAGGACACAGACCCTGCAGGTAAGTTCAAGAAGCACAATAGGAAACAGCCCAGAACAGGCAATAGAAATTATCCCACTGGCACACACATGGCATGGGTTGAGGGCAGACCAGGCTGAATCTGTTCACATCACCCGCTGGTAAATCCGAGCACCAGAACAGAGTGTGGGCCAAGCCAGGTTCAGTTGCGACACATACCAGTACACGTTAAGGAATGCCAAGGTGAGATGAGCTGTACCAGATATGGTTGCAGCACCCAAACAGTACATGTGGAAATCGGGGGAGGAGGAAAAGCTGGCAGGGGAATGTGGGCTCCCCTGCTGGATAACTACTTCCATTGGAAAGCGTGAGTCAGGATGGGGCAAATCAAACTAGGCAGGGCTATAATACCTGTGGGCCTCATGTGAGCTAGATAAGGGAGGGGCCATGGTGGGCTGACTGTTCCAACTGGTGCAAGCATAAATTAGAGTGAGTGAGGGTTGGTTGGGGTTAGCTGCAGCATTAGCTGGCAGAGGCTGGCACTGGGAGCTAATTCTGTCAAGTCAAATGCCAGAACGACCTGGAGAGTGCATAATTTGGGAGTGGGAGAGGCCTAATACGGAGATAGTTGGCACCTCCCTCTGAGTTACCACTCTCACTGGACAGCATGAAAACCAGCACAGGGGCAGAGGTGGCTAGACAGAAAGGCACTTACCAGTATGTGTGTGGGCTGGATAGTAGGTTGGTTGAGTTGACCTAGGCTTCAATGCCCATTGACATGTACGAGAGCTAATCGAATGTGGGACAGACTGGACAAGCCTGCAGTACATACTGGCAAGCATGAGAACCAGGGTAGGGGGCAGAACTGGTGGGGGTGATGGGGAGTCGCCCCAACTAGCCTGTAGCTCTAACTGGTTTGTGTGAGGACTGAGTATGAAATGGGTAGGATCGAGCTGGACTACAACACCCATTGGTTCACGAAGAAGACAGGGCTGGAAGCAGAAACTGACCCAGCAATAGCAACGACCAGCATGTGCATAAGCTAATTGGCGTGACAGATGGTGTGCTGGACCCTGTACTAGTAAACTAATGCAAGAATCAAGTCTGGGATCATCTCAGATGAAGTTTCTTTGGAGATCCCTCCAACTGAACTGCTGATCTTAGATCCCCAATCAAGACGACACTGTCAGCCAGTGGACTCTGAATAGGTTTCATTGTGATTGGAACGGTGAGATTGGCAGCAATCCAGAACATGTTGAACTATCAAAACTGTTTTTCAGGGCCCTCGGAGTGCGCATCCCTTTGGGGATCTGGGATGGGTGGGAGGCTGGGTGAGGCTTTTCCCTTTGTTTCTCCACTGACCTCAGATATAATGAAAAATGATAATATTAGTGTGGAAACAACGGTATTACCCACTTTCACCCACTTTGACCCTTTGTACTCCAATCATCTAAGTAAGATTATTTAAAAATAATTTTTAAAAATAAAGAAAAATGCAAGAAAGAGCATCTTTCTGTGAAATATTTGTGGTCTAATAGTAAATCAACCCAGATAGAGTTACAATCTGGAGAGCTTAAAGGATAGTAAGCCCGGAAATGCTCTGGGTGTATCAATGTTCTCAGATAAATGAGGAGAAATTTTAGGACATGTACCGCTTCAGTGTCTTCCTTGAAGGAGAAGGAAAAGCTGACAAAGAAATTAGAAAGACAGAAGAGGAAGAATGTTTTAGGGAGGAGAAGCAAGTTTAAGGGCCTTGACACACTAGAGAAGCTAAAGTAGGTTATTGATGTGGCAGTCTACAAAGGCTTTGGTCTGACGTCTGTTTATCCCCGTTATATGGTGTGGAAAAAATTGGGAAACATTTTTTGGAATCTAGGAAGTACATAATACCTTTCAGGAGTTATACAGAAGTTGACCTATATGGAGTGTTTAGCGAAATGCTGAGTTTGGTCTTACTTGTAACACTAAGATGGCTACATGGCCATATTACCTGAGGCAGGAGCTGTGAAACACCAGAATCTATTAAAGCTGCACCACAGTGTGTGTTCTAAATGAGGGAAGAGACTTACTGACATGTGGCAAGCAATCTTTGGATTTGCAATCAGAATAACTGATTTCGGGGAATCAACATGGCAGAATAGGGTAAGGATACGTTTAAACGCACAGAGAAACATTTAATCAGGATGAAGCAGAGAGGACACATTCCAGGAAATAGGACAGGACAGAACAACAGCAGAGGGGTACCGGGAGAAGGAAGCACACAGGAAAGCAGCGGACACAACAGTGTGGTGTTGCAGTGACTGATAATTCAGCAGCAATCAGCAAACGGATCTGAACTCCAAAAACAGCCGGAACTCCACCAGCAACCAGGTGGCAAGGGACTTTCACTGGGAGCTTTGGTTTTACAAATATATTTAATGAAATAATAAAGGAAATTTTCCCTAATCTAGAGAAAGAATTAGGAAAGTACATCCAGGAGGGGCACAGAACTCACAACAGGACTGATCAAAAGCGATCGTCACCAAGACACATGATCATCAAGCTCTCTTCAATTGAACATAAGGAAAACACATTGAAATGTGCACATGAAAAGAATCAAGTGACATATAGAGAATTCCTGTTAAACTCACAGGAGATCTCTCACAGGAAACTCCACAGGCAAGAAGAGAATGGAGTGACATATTCCAGATTCTAAAAGAGAAAAATTGTCGGCCTAGGATAACATATCCAGCAAAGCTTTCTTTTGTCTTTGAAAAGGAAATCAAAATCTTCCACAGTCAAGAAAAGTTAAAAGAATTTGCCTCTTCTAAACCTACCCTACAAATGATACTTCAGGATGTTCTCTTGACAGAGAAGAGGAATAGCACCCAACAAAACCAAAGGCAAATGCAAAGAACATCCCAGTAAAATGGATTTAGAAGACTAAATCCATGAACAACCCATTCCTAAAAGGACAGGACCAAAGTACCATCCATACATATTAACCCTGAATGTAAATGGCTTAAGCTCAATCAGACGTCATAGATTAGTAGACTGGATTAAACAACAAAACCCATCTTTTTATTGTCTAGAAGAGACACATTTCATCAACAAAAATCAGTGGAAACTATATCATGTGGGTTTTGATGTTTTCTGTTAGTTTCACCTCTTCAAAATACTTTCTTCTGATTAAATTCTCAATGACTCATAGATCATACAGTAGCATCATTTTCTGCAAGAAGATTCTTGATTTTCATTTCTTCAGCTACACGTTAGTCATTTAGTAGCATGTTATTTAACTTCTTGGTATTGTTAATTTCTTTTTTCTTCCTGATGTTGCTTTTGTTTTGTGGGTTTTCATTTAAGGGGATGTATAGTAGTAACATACATGTATATCTAGTAACATGTTATTTAACTTCATGGCATTGTAAATTTCTATTTTTCTTTCTATTGTTGATTTTGTAGTATGACTTTTCATTTAAGGGGATGTACAGTAGCTGTGAAATGGATATTAACATATCCAGATGTGAGGATACAATGCAGTATGCATTTCTACTTCCAGACAAAGATGGACTTACAATGAAACTGTCTACTATATCTTGACAATAGGATGCTGGACTCTCTGCCTTTGTCCATGCCTGCAATGATGGACATATGACTGTGTATGAAGAACTATACTTTAGTAATGATATAGCATAAATAGGTGGGGGGTGGATTTGGGAATGGGATAAGGGAAATGCCAGGAGCCTATGGAACTGTATCATAAAATGATGATAATAAAATAATAAAATATAAAAAAAGAAATAACTGATTTCTGCTGTTGATACTTACAGTGCTTGTAGATTGATTAACCTCTAACATTTCTTTGGGTCCCTCTGAATCACAATGTCTTTATAAATGACTGGGATGTAGCACCTGTCCTTCCATATTTCACAGTCAACATGAATAATAAATTAGACGTGAAAGGACAATTTTAATTATGAAGACTTATCCTGGGCTTCATGACAACAGTAAAAGCAATATAATAGTAAAGATGTGTTTTTAATTTTTTAAAGTATAAAACGTTTATACCCTAAATGGCTTTTAAGAGATGACCATTTCTTACATCAATAAGGAGAAGACAATTTAAAAAACTTCCCCCAAGTTTGAATGGCAGTGGATTCAATTTATAACAAATGAACTGCTCATCAGGAATAACTAAACTTTGCAAGAACACAGTTTAAAATCACTTTTATTATCTTTTCAGCATTATTAATTATTCTTTCATCCAAATTCTTATTTTTATTAATGTATTTTTAATACTAAAATATTTCTCCAAAGTTTTGTTGTTCTATCTGAAAAAGGCTGCATTTCAGTCGCTGTAGTTTCTGATTTTTGTTCTGCTGAAAAATCCTGTGATAGAAGCTAACTAATAAATCATTTGACAAGAATTATAGAAAAAAACTTTGATATTCACAGTTCTGACATAATGAAAAGCTTATAATTCACTAGTGTGACCTCACAGCTGTGAATTACAAGTTTCACTCCACTTGTTCACAATTTGTCTTTGAATTTATACTATGAAAAGTGAGAACCATATTGTCAAACTGTCACTCCATATTGATATATTACTGCTGAAGATTAAGAAACATTTTGTCAAACAGCAGTAAAATAGAAATACTCTAAAAGAAGCAGGCGCCTCATACACACCTGAAGGCAATTATGAGGCAAACGGGGAAGATGCCCAGAAAAGGGCAGCATTTTATCCCTCTGGGAAACAGCTTTACTTTCTTTGTTTAATAAGTACAAATTTGTATATGACACTCAATATATTTCTAACAAATTTAGAAATGAGCACTTCTTGGGCCCGGCACGGTGGCTCAAGTGGTTAAGGTCCTCACCTTGCACGCCCGGGATCCCATACAGGCGCAGGTTCTATCCCAGCAGCCCCGCTTCCCTTCCAGCTCCCTGCCTGTGGCCCGGGAAAGCAGCAGAGAACGGCCCAAAGCCTTGGGACCCTGCACCCGTGTGGGAGACTTCAGATCAGCATAGCATCGGCCGTTGTGCTCACTTGGGGAGTGAATCATCAGATGGAAGATCTTCCTCTCTGTCTCTCCTCTCTGTATATCCGCCTTCCAATAAAAAAAATAATAAAAATAAATCTTTAAAAAAAAAGAAATGAGTACTTCTTAAACACAAAAAAAAGCCTCCAGAAGTTGGTACTATTATTTCTATTTTATAGCTGCAGAAACTGAGGGGCAGGGAAGTTGACCTCTTGGCTAAGATCAAGTAGCAGAGTCAGAATTCAAATTCAGGACTCATGGCTACAGAGACCACACTCCAAGCCCTCTTCACCATTCAAAGTTTATAAAGGTGTTTTTTATCAAAGGCAGGGTTGTCTGGTCAGCACTTTGCATAGTAAGCTAAGCTTTTGCCTGAGCCACCAGGATCCCATATGGTTACTGGTTTGTGTTCCAGCTGTTCCACTTCCCGTCCAGCTCTCTGCTTGTGGCCTGGGAAAGAAGTGGAGGATGGCTCAAGTCCTTGGCGGCTGCACCCACATGGGAAACCTGAAGGAAGCTTCTGGCTCCTGGCTTTTCATTGGTTTAGTCCTTACCATTGTGGACATTTGGGGAACGAATCAGCAAATGGAATATTCTCTTTCTCTGTAACTCTGCCTTTTAAATGAAAATAAAATAAATCTTAAAAAAAAAAAAAAGCAAAGGTAGAATTGGCTGAATCTACAGTAGCCAAATATTTTGAAAATCAATTTAGAGATTTTTTATCATATATTTTTTGACAGTAAAATTTCAAAAAGTTGAAGGAAAGACTTTTTTAGAAAAAAGTACTTGGTTTTGATTTATTTTTAACTACTTAAAATGTATCTTTCAGTTACTTAATCATTACCCAAATTTTCACAATATGCAAGAGTGGGTCAGACCAGAATCAGGACCCCGGAACTTTATCTGGGTCTCGTACATGGATTGCAGAGGCCCAAGCACTTGGGCCCTCACTCACTGATTTTCCAAGAGCATTAGGAGGCAGCTGGATCAAAAGCAGAGCAGTTAGGGCTTGAACTGGTACTCTGATGTGGGCAACGCTCCTAACTCAGAAGACAGCTTAATGTGCTGCATCATACTATCAGCCCCCAGACACTTTTAGTTTAATAAAATGTCAAGCTTACACAAATATTTTAGGGATGCTTCTAAGAATTGTTATGTGCCTTTTTCTCCTTTTGAATCTTGAACAATTTCTATCTTCAGAACCATTTGAAACTAAAATGTAAGTTGTCTTATAACTCTAAATGTTTCAATATTTAGCTCTTTTTATTATTTTTATTTTATTATTTATTCTCTTTCTTTGGATGGTTTTTACACAGTTAATTAGGGTAATAAGGGACATCTGACACCACTACAGGATTCCCAATGTGGGGTATGTTCCAAGGGTCCAGCATGTGGGGTTTTGACAGATCAACAGATCTGAATTGCTGCCAATCTTGCCACTCCAAACACAATGAAATCTCTCCAGAATCCACTGTTTGACGAAGTTCACCTTAAGTCTCCATTTGCTCAGACACAGCTCACACATGGCTCAGCAGGGGCAGAGACCTAGCCCAGCCTGGCCTAAACCCACCTTGGTTCTCACGAGCACCAGTGGGTGCTGGAGTCTAGCCCAGTCTGACACATGACAGACTCAGGCCACACTTGTCCCAGGGAACACAGCAGCCATGGGCAGACTAGACATCAACCCCTACTCTGGACGTTGCACTCACCAATGTGAGCCATAATCCAGCCAGGGCGTCTCCTTTGTTCCCAAAGCAGGTTTGTTATAAGCTATAGATCTCGCGCATGTCGGTAGTTGCTCTGACCCAGCTTGACATAGCTTCTCACCTGTCTTGGTCTTTGTCTTTAGATGCTGGAGCCTAATTTGTCCCAACCTGCCCCCATCCCAACTGTCACTGGTTGGTGCTGCAACCTGCTCAGTCTGCTCCTATCCCTGGCTCACGCAAACCAGTACGAGTGACAGTCTAGCCCAGCATGATCTGTGCTTCAGCCTGGTTTCTGCAGTTGCTAGTGAGCTAAGATTTGGTTGGCCTGCCTAGTCTGCCCCCTTCTAAACCAACCCACACATTAGCCAACAGTTGTAGCTACCTTGTCCAGTCTGCCCGATTTCCAGGGCTGGAACACGTGCTCACCAATGGGAGCTATGACCCACTGGGAGAGTTTCCCAGGTCCCCCCACTCAGTCCACTCCCAACACAGATGTCATACACATTCCAGTGAGTGCTAGCCCATTTTCTGGTATAGTCTGCTCCTTTAATCAACCTTTAATTTATGGTAAAGATGGAAACTGTGTACTTTATTTTCACACAAGCAGCTACTCCATGGCTTTCCTCCGTCCTTCCCACATTCTGGGTTAACATAATAAACCTTTGCTCTCCTGCATGGACTTTAAGTGCCAAGATCACCCAGGGACAGGGAAAACAACCTGGTGATTTCTTTAGAAGCAAAGGGCAGAAGCATCGATTATTCAAGTCTCTGAACTATATCCTATTTCCTCATTTCTTTGTCAGCAAGTTGCTTCCAAAGGACATTCTTGGCAGGATCATGCATTTCTAGGCAACGACTAAGGGGCAACTAACTATATACACATACTCATGTATCCCAGTTTTTGAGAAAAAGCAGGAGAGAAGCACAAAGCAGGAGAACCAAGTGCTGAGATACAGAATACAGGCTAGTCGGTAAGCATCTCTTGCTTAATACTTAGCAGTGGTTAATATCATCATAATCAGTACAAGCAATACAGACACAGAAACTACAGTTACTGCCTCCAGCAGTCATCTTGAGGGAGGGAGAAAACTACTATTATAATCTTGGTAGACATGATTTATAAAGAATGTAAGAACACTAAGCTAATTGAGCCATGTCTAGAATTCATAGAAGATTCAAAGTGTTTAAATATGTTGTGGTATATGATCCAACTTGGTATTTTTAAATTGGACAGTATTGACTTAAAAAGCATTTTTCTCCAAGTTTTCAAAATAGTCAATACTGAAATAGCATGTCCTGTAACTGTTATAACAAGCTTGTCCTAGATACAAGAAAACTAATTGTAGAATCTGGTTTTCTCCCTTTTCTAAAAATATATGATAAATAAAGCGTTATGAGTTTAATTAAATAAATATTAACATATTCCTTAAAATGCATTTCTTAAGATTTCACTTTTTTGGCATCATCTCCCCAATAGCCAGAGCAAAAAAAGGATTTAATCTCATCTGAAATATGAATTTTTAGTGACTAGGAATTTTGAAAAGCAGCCATTGCACACCAGATTGTTACAGGAATGTCTGTTACCTAAGCATTTGACTAAGTCCTCTAATGAAAAAGTTAGACATATTTATGCTATTCTATTTAACGACAAAGTAAAAATTATGCTGCTTTACTTTTCTAAATTCTAATATTAATCAATCTTCAAGAAAATTAAAAAGCAGAATTAGAATTACAGAGCCAATTTCATTACAAAGCAAATTAAGGTCAGCTAAAATATACTTCGAGTTTTGAATCTGAATATTTTCTTCCTCGCTTACTACTTTTTGTCACTTTAAAACTAAAATTAAATCAAAGACATCTCTCGTTTCTGTTCCACAAACCTCCACCATCACTTAGTAACTAGTAGACATGACATAAGGTATCTATAATCTAGCAGTTAAAACAACGTATTTTGGAGTCACCACAATGTAGATTGAAAATCCCATTTCTGCTACTCACTAATCATGTAACCTTGAAGGATTTGCTTAATCTCTCAGGGCTCACTTTTATTATCTAGGAAATGGTGATAATAACTGAACTATATTATAATAATGTTGCAAATGTTAAATGAAGATGTGTATGGTATTTAGCATGGTGTCTAGCATTTAGTTTTCTAAATATGTGATTTATTGTATTATTATAATTATACAAAGCCTTGGATCCCTGTACCTGTGTCGGAGACCCTGAAGAAGCTCCTGGCTCCTGGCTTTGGATCAGCTCAGCTCCAGCCATTGTGGCCACTTGGGGAATGAATCAATGGATGGGAGATCTTTCCCTCTCTGTCTCTCCTTCTTTCTGTAAATCTGCCTTTCCAATAAAAATGAATAAATCTTTTTTTTAAAAAAAAGGCTAAAATGAGATTTTTCAAGAACCTTTATATTGAAATGGTACCTGTGGATGTAAAATGGGAAATAGCCAAGTGAGAAGTCCTCAGAATTCAAGGGAACTCCTTCAATTCATTATCGTGAGGAAGAAGGGTAGAAAACAAAGAACATGGAAGGGGATTAGGAAGAGAAGCAAAACAAAGCTAGCTTATAGAGGACAAGAAATGGCAGTTCAAAGGTGGTTGGGTCTGTAAAATCTTTAAAGAAACTGGACTAGTCTCAAAATGACAAATCGTTGACCTTGACAACGGAGGATAGCTGACAGCTCTGAGTGATGAGTTTGTGTGATGTGATCAGGACACAAGACAAATTACAGAGATGCAAATGAGTTGATGAGACAGAACCACTGAGAACGAGCAAGATTTATTATGGGACTTGGCTTACATGTTTGTGGAGGCCAAGAAGTCCCGTGATCTGCTACCTGCATGTTATAGAGCAAGACAAACCAGTTGTATAACTGACTCCAAGTCTACCACTCCATAGGGGTGACATCATTGGCTCCTTTGTAATTTATATTTTCAAAGATAGAGGGTAGAGTCCCAGTGGACAAAGGCCAGAAAACCAAGAGTCCTGATGTCCAAGAACAGGAACAAATGGATGTTGCCCTTCCTCTGCCTACATGTTCTATATGAGCTCTCACTGACTCAGATGATACACATATGTTAAGGGAGGCTCTTTTTTCTTTAGTCTACTGATTCAAGTGTTAATTTCACAGGCACTCCTCAAAAGAATGTTTTATCAGCTATCTGTGTTTTCCTTACCCAAGTAAGTTAAGTTGATGCATGACATTAATCAGACACAGAAAAAAAATCAAGGTAGTTCTCGATATGTAGATTGTTCACCTTCACTTATGAGGTATTATTTCATTGAAATTTCAAAACAACTTGTGAATTGACCAGTACTTAGAAAAATAATTCATGGAATCAGTGCTGTGGTGTAGCAGTTTACCAACATCCCATATAGGTGCTGGTTCAAGTCCCAGCTGCTCTAGTTCTGATCTAGCTCTCTACTAATGCATCTGGTAAATCACTCGAAAATGGCCCAATGGACTCGGTGCAATAACACAGTGGTCAAAGTCCTCACAAGCTGGGATCCCATATGGGCACTGGTTCTAATCCCAGCAACCCCACTTCCCATCCAGCTCCCTGCCTATGACCTGGGAAAGCAATTGAGGATGGCCCAACACCTTGGGACTCTGCATCCACATGGGAAAAAGTTCTTGGCTCCTGGCTTTGCTCTGGCCTACCACTGACCATTGTAGCCACTGGGGAGTGAACCAGTGGCTACAAGACGTATCTTTTTCACTCTTTCTCAACCTATAACACTGCTTTTCAAATGAATAAAATAAATCTTTATAAATAATAAAAATGATTCAGTAGGGAAAAACAAAATACCTGAAGAGCCAAAGTCTAGATTAGAGGTCATTTACCTTCCAAATATCAATTTAAACAATTTTTAAAATGCTGTAAATTGAATTTCTAGGTCAAGTAGTCTTCAAAATGTATTTAACTCATACTGTACAAATAATCACTTTTAAATATATTTATAATAATACTCACTACATTTTTTTCTAAACAAAAGCATCTTCTCATTATGGTAATTATTACACCAATAAAAATCTGGAGATTGATGTAAACTTTGAGGTCACCGATAACTGTTGCATGAAAGAAACCAGTCCTCTATACTGGCATTAGGCGAAAATGCTTTACTGCATTTGTCTAAAAGGTTGACTCTGTAGCCTAGACCCTCCCTGCATATTAAATGGGGTCACAACAGGTCCTTGTTATGAACCTGAAGATATTCCTTTCCCCATCATTGTTCTCATTTTGCATATTCAGTCATAAATCACGATCATAAGTTAGACAGTGTTTAAACATATGCACACACATACACGGGGATGGAGGAGTATTGGTAGGTGTTGATTGATTCATTCAGCAAATATCTATTAATAGTAACAGATAAAGATGACTGAAGTCTAACTGACCAGACAAGTAGTTCACCTTCCACAAATGACTACTGATTATGGCCCAGGGCTTAAAATAATGGTTGGTGGTCAAACACAAATCTTATGTAACAACCCGTAATGCTACCATGGGGGTGAGCCTTGCCTGCTCAATCTTGAAGACCCATGTGCTGAGTTATACCATTGCCTTGACACAGCAGAGAATCACAACTCCTCATCTGAGTAGGGAAAAGGCACGTGTACCCCCAAACAAACCTGAGCTTCCAGAACAGGACTGAAGCCGAGGTTCTGCCACTTGGTCATGTTTCTGTACTCAGGAAAGGTGAAGATGCTCATCTTATCCTGAAGCTTAAAAGCCCTCTAGCCTAAGGCTCATGGGACATTCCCTGGTGTCTAACATCTGCACTCACTAGATCTCTGCGCAACACCCTGTAATGCAATGAGGGACAAATGTCGTGTGTCTTCCCCGATTAAACACTGTTGCAACAGGTCTCGCGCATGCACTGTTAGGCCATTTGCCCTTGATATAAAAGCACCAACAATAAATCAGGCGCTGGAGACACAGTGAGAAACAGAAAGCCAGCAAACTTACATTCTCGTGAGGAGAGAGAGCAAATAGGTAAGTAGTACACCAAGTGGAGAGAAATGATGTCAGGAATAATACAATAATAGGAAGAGATCATGTGATCAAGGGAATATAAATGGAATTAGGCACCTTTGCTCTTCAAGGTAATGACTGAACAGTGATGAAAAAGCAAATAAGGGCCCAGCACAGTAGCCTAGTGGCTAAAGTCCTTGCTTTGCATGCACTGGGATCCCATATGGGTGCTGGTTCTAATCCCAGTGACCCCACTTCCCACCAGCTCCCTGCATGTGATCTGGAAAATCAGTCAAGGACAGCCCAAAGCCTTGGGACCCTGTACCCACATGGGAGACCTGGAAGAGGCTCCAGGATCCTGTCTTCGGATTGGCTCAGCTCCAGTCATTGTGGCAAATTGGGGAATGAATCAATGAACAGGAATATCTTCCTCTCTGTCTCGTCCTCTCTCTGTATATCTGATGTTGCAATGTAAATAATTAAATCAGAAAGAAAAAAAGAAAAGAAAGAGAGAAAGAGAGAGAGAGTTTTGTGTGTTTCAGGTAAAGCATTCTTCACAAGCAGTGCTAAATTCGAAGACCTTCCCAGAAAAGACTACTTGATGCATTCGAGGCTGAGCAAAGAGAATAAGATCAGAGTGGCAGGAAATGAAGTCATTTAGGTCATGGTTGAGAGTTTGGAATTGATCTTGATTCAAATAGAAAGCTAAATCCAAGAAAGATTCTTTGGCCTTCCTGTGGAGACAGGGCATGGAAAAACACACAATGGAATATAAGCATAAGGAGTGGTTAGGAATTGGTTGTAATGATCTTGGCAAGGTGTTTTGGTATAGGATGAATAGAAATAGATCTCATGATAAAAAGTTAACATGGGAATATCTAGAAGATAGAGCTGACAAGATTTGCTAATGGATATGAGGAAATACAAAACAATAAAGTTTAAAATGGCACAACCATTTTTTTTCTACTCAGCAAGAAACCATTTATCAACACAGTGTAACTACAGCGTGATCACATTGGTGGGGACAGACTGAGTTCAGGTTCTGATATGTTCAGTTTTCTATCTCTTGGACAAATAGGAGATGCTAGATAGACATTGCATGTATCAGTCTGGCAACCAAGAAAGTCATCGGGGTTCAGATATAAACTTCAGGAGTCATCAGCACACAGCGTGAATGGGGACACAGAATATCACTTAGGACAGCCCCTAAATGTGGTGCCAGATGGTTGGCAATGTGCAGATCCCCACACCCTTTCATGAAATGCACATTGCAAGTGCTCTTTCCAGAATAATGCAGAGAAACATTTGCTTTTTTTGACTTTCATTCTTTCACAATGGTACAGTACACAATGGTACTTGAATACATGAGGTGTATTATAGCAGCAGCTTGAACTCAGAGGCGGTTATGAGAATTCAACTGTCTTCCTTAATCCAGACATAGGCAGATGTAAAGCATGCTCTCATTAAATTTTTTTGTTTTGGCAATATAATTTTTCAACATAAGACTGTTAAAAAGATAGGTAATAAATTTATAATAAATAAATTGACCTTTTAAAAAAGGCAGTTTTTAAAAATTTTTCAGACTCCATTTTTTTTAAGATTCATTTATCTTTTATTGCAAAGTCAGATATATAGAAAAGAGGAGAGACAGAGAGGAAGATCTTCTGTCAGATGGTTCACTCTCCAAGTGACCACAACAGCTATTGCAGAGCCAATCTGAAGCCAGGAGCCTAGAGATTCATCCGGGTCTCCCATGCAAGTGCAGAATCCCAAGGTTTTGGGCTGTCCTCGACTGCCTTCCCAGGCTACAAGCAGGGAACTGGATAGGAAGTGGGGCTGCCGGGATTAGAACCAGCACCCATATGGGATCCCGACGCATGCAAGGCAAGGATTTTAGTGACTAGGACATCCTGCTGGGCTCTCAGACTCAATTTCTAATTCAATAACTATTAATAGGTATAACCTAGATAAGCAAGCATTCTTTAGAATCCTTGATAATTCTTAAGGGTGGAGAGAGGTCTAAGACCAATGAGTTTGAGAGCTGACAGCCTAAGAAACAGGTAAAATGGGGATGAAAGGAAGCCTAAGAAAGAGGACAGGAAAACGAATGTGGGAAAGTAAAGCAGAACCTTCAGGGAGTCAGCGATAACCAAGGTAATATCCTAGTGGCAACATGGGAGGAGAGTATTTCAGGAAAGGAGACATTACCTGTTGCAGAAGAAACACAGAGAACCACGTATACAAAACACATGAAATTTGTTCCCTTTATATGAATTTTAAAAACAAGAATAAGGAGGCAATGAGGTGGCGCATGCAGTTAATCCTATGACTGCAGTGCCAGCATCATGTAAGGACTTCAATTCAAGTCCCAGCTGGGAGACCCAGAAGAAGCTCCTGGCTACTGGCTTCAGATCAGACCAGCTCTGGCCATTGTAGCTATTTGAATAAAAAAGCAACAGCTGGAAGATATTCTCTCTCTCTCTCTCTCTCTCTCTCTGTGTGTGTGTGTGTGTGTGTTTCTCTGTCTGTCTGTCTCAAAATAGGCATAAATGTCTGGTATCCTGCACAATATAAAAGCATAAATAGTTCTTTCATTATTATACACCATAAGAAATAGGAGTAGGTACAAATGCAATCAATTCAATAGTTACTGAAAATAATGAAGGGAGAGATGCTATTTGACATTTGAGTGAGAGGAGTGGGAACGAAATAATCACATGGGAAAAAGAGAACCGATCAACCAGTGAAATATGGTGGCATCACAGAGCAGGACGAAGGGCTCCCTTTAGCTTAATGTTGGAAGGTAAGACCAGCCAAGAGTCTTGTGAGTTTCCCTCCAGTTATGTTTAACCAACAACTTTCAATAATAACCACATATCTCAAAATCTTCTAATTGAATTGAGTTTAAAGACATTTTTATATTTATTTTAGAACATTTTAATTTTTAGTTACCTTTCTTTTTCTTTATGCTTTAAAGAAACCAACATTTAATTTTAGAAGTGACAACCACATTTAAATTTAATCATTCAATTATGTCACTTCTTTCAAACAATTTATTCTACAAGAAATAGAACCAATATGTTATTTTATTAGATATCGACAACTTCTGGATCAGATGAAATAGCGTTACTTCACAAGGACACCCCCACCTTCACCTCCATGAAATCAGACTGGAGTAAACATAAACAAGGCATTGTCAATAGTATTATCATGAGCAATTATGTCCTAGTTAAGTCACTTGTTTCATCGCTGAGTGTTGTGCACAGCCGTGATGATAATTATAACCACAAAGGTCATATCTATATTCTCTCGGCTTCCAGTCATCCAGTTTATTACCATAATTGACAGTTTTTGCCAGAAGCACACTTGTTAAGAGCAATCTGAATGCTGTGAGGCCCATGTCTAAGAGAAAGAAAATGTGCCTAATCTTTCCTCATCTCCCCATTGCCAACTCTGATTAGCTATTTGAATTTTTTCCTAATTGTCTGGAATCCAGGCCTAATAAAGGTCTTCACATCACAGTGCTTGAGGTAATCAGGGCCTTTGTCAACTTGAAACACAAACACAATCTGAAGGTCTCCCGCGATAGCAGATAGTATGAGCACTGTACACTGGCCCTGTCGGAAATGTGAAATACTCTCTGTTGAGCACTTGTGGGTGAGATGGTGATACAGTTTGTAGCAAGAATTTGTGAAACTAGAACAACCCCTGTGTATTCCTTACAAGCCTTTGTCCACCAAGGACTCTCACTGCGGCTCAGTTGTCCTGAGTGTGACCGTGGTTGATTCCAGTTGTATTCAGTTTTCCTGAAACTATCAATTTCCACTGTCTGGACCTCAAAGATGGCTTTTGGGTGAAAATATACTCTTTTGCCTGGTTACACAGAAAGAGGATCTCCTCAAACTCTTGTTATGTGTGTTACAAGTTCTGTAGGAACCACCATTATCTGGAATATAAAGAACATTAGTCACCCATTTAGTTAGCTACCCAGTATTGCCTTAACAGGCTCCCTAAACTGGGGTCAGGTAGGAGAGAAGGGGGAGAATTGCCCCCATATAAGCCTTTCCTCCTCTAGTAAGAAGGTGGTAGATGCATTTTCCTGGGGGCTCAGCACAATAAAACTGAAATTCTAAGGTTTATGTAGATATCTGTGTCAGCAATGCTAGTTATACTTGCCTTGGGTTTTTCTAAATAGATAATTTAGATAATAGATAATATTATAGATAATAATAGATATAAATATAATAATAATAAAATAATATAGATATAAAAATAATGGATAATTATTTGAAGCCCAAATTGAGGACTATGATCACAAATTGTTTGAATATTATTTTTTCATGAGAATTTCTAGCCATCATAAAGATATATTAAAGTCCTATATAAGCGAAGTAAGAAGTCTATCCAGGTGCCAATCTTTTTTGTCCTTTTCATTTGATTTAACAATAGCCAGTTTACTTTTTGAAAAAGGACGTGTTTCTGGTTTTTATCTGTAGCAAAAAAAAAAAAAAGGAGGTACTATATCTTGTGGTCCTATTACATATTTTTATTAAATATCTATCAAAATTCTACAAATTTAGATTGGCTGAAAGCGTACATATCTTAAATTCACTCCTGCTTTAAACAGAATTTTTTCTCTGAACCATATAGTTATCTTTATATGCAGATGGGCTGTCTCCCACATTAGAAATAAACTGGCCTTAGTTCTGTTTCATTAACTCATATTTTTTTTTTCTTTTCTGTGCCACTCTTATGTGTTATTCTGCTAAATTTCATAGATTCTCAAACTACCTTTAGTCTTCCTTGGAAAAAGACAAAGAATAAACAAACGCACAAACTCCCTTTCTTTTCTTTTCTAAAGCCCCCACACAAAGAAGGCCCATTCCAATGTCTGCCTCAATTACTCTAAAAACCTTCTGGCTGGTCTCCCTGCCTCTATTTTCTCCTCACAAATGTTAGATTCCACTTCGCCAATATTGTTTTCATCACTGCACCCAGCTGCTCAGAGTTTGCAGTTGCTTGGTAATGTCACTATAGTGGATACAATCTTCAAGGCTTACATTCCGAGTCCTCCACCAAGTGCCCACACACTTCCAATTTTATCTCTTCTGCTCACTAACAAGGTTCTTCTGCTCTGATCATTTGAAATGGTTGCTATTCTCTCCTACTGCTTGCAACTGCACAGACCCCAACTCCAGTAACTAGTGCTCACATTACCTTTGGAAAACCGTTGAACCTTTCTTAGCTTCAGTTTTTTGAATTATGAAATGGAAATAGAAGTTTACACAGGCTTTATGAGTAGAGAAAGTGTGTGGAAGTGTCTAGCTTAACTAAACAAATGCATTCAGATGGCTAATCTTCTGAAGTGCCTAATGCATAGTTGGCACCAGCTCTCCCCAAAAACAATTCAGAATATACAGCTCTTTACTGCTACTGTTATTTGCACAACCTTGAAAAACTCTGCTACGTCCTCAGTCACTAACCCTGAAAGAGCAGGTGAACAATTACACAGACCTTGAGGTCCAACAGAAGCAATTCATTCACTACTGCATGATTTTGGGCAGGTGACACTTGCATTTTCCTATGTGGTCCATCTTTAGGATTCTAGGAGCACAGAAAGGATGTCTAAGACATGACTACTACTTTCTTTGAATACCATCAGAACAATACCTTCCATTGCTGTTTCCTTTATACTCAATATAATAAATGCCTTGCTTGATTATGCATGATGTAAGGTTGTTCTTTATAAGAGGAGAACCATTGAATCAAGATGGAGGAATAAGAGGAGGATATGTTTAAACAGATGGACAAACTTTAGCCAGGGTGAAGCAGAGAGAGCACATTCCAGAAAACAGGAGAAGACAGACCAATGACAGAGGGGCACCTGGAGACTGACAGACACACAAAAGCTACAGACACAATGGTGTAGTGCTGCAACGACCCAATATGCCAGTGACATTCAGCCAGTGGTGATCCGAAATCCATCAGTGGCCAGAACTTTACCAGCAACAAGGTGGGAAGCGGAGTTCACCTGGAACTCGCAAGGTGAACCCATGCAAAGAACTGTGCATCCTTCTTATTTCTTTGACCAGGAGCAAAGACAGAGAAGCAGATTCCAAACAGGTGGTACAGAAACAGGGTGGATTTCATGGCCCAAACCACTAGTAGAACTGGATCAGGCACCATTTTGTGTAAGGAGGCAATGGCTATGGGACAGGACTGTTCGTGCACGAAGCTTGGAGTGAACTCATTTTAGGATCAGTGAATTGCAATGATATGGCATCCTTCAGGTTCCACTCAAAATAGTCTGTGTAGCCCTCAGACCTCATGGCCAGCAGATCAAGAACTCTAGCAGTGGGCATATCGGGTACAATTTTGTTCAGGATGTCAAAGGCTTTGAGGAACGGCACTGAGATGTACATGCACTGAGCTAGGTGAAAATTCAATTAGCTCAATGCATTGCACTGGTCCCACATGGAAAATAATACTGACTTGGCATCTTATGACTCAGAAAAGGTCTGTGTAGCCCTCATACCTAGCAGCAGTTTCCGCCAACATCATCACTGCCAACAACCTGGCTATTCAAGACACCTGGTGTCTCCCTAATCCTGAGAACTGCGTGAACCAAAAGTGGGAGAAAGGTTGTACAGACAACGGTACATTACAGTGTGGGATCACAGGAGGTGGAGTCCTGAACCAGAAGCAGGTCCTCCAGAGTCCATGGTGGAAATCTGACATAAGAACCCAGATCTGGAACTTGCTGGAGGGAGTGGAACAAAGAACTGCAATCAAAGAACCATGTACCAACTGAAACAAGTAAAATTGAATCACAGATATGTGGATGACGCAGCTTAGAAACCTACCCCAAGGAGAAGAATCTGATTGCCAAAAACGCAATAACCAAGAGCAAAAAGAAGAGACAAAGACACAATGAATATTACTGAAGACTCCCCTGCAAAAGAGCCAAAGGCTTTGCCAACCTCAGAATTAACTGAGGAAGACGTCAAGAAATGGGAGATACAGAATTCAAAACATTTGTTATAAAGCTTCTTTTCAACAGTGAGAAGCACATGCAGGAATTTAAGGGATATGCCACACAGCAAATAGCAACACTGAAACAAAGTCAAGCCGAATTATTGGAAATGAAGGATGCAACAGAGTAAATTAAAAACTTAGTGACAGTCTCAATATTAGAATGAAGAAGGCAAAAGAAAGAATTATAAGATATTTCTTGTCATAATGGGGAAACAATCAAAAAGCTGGAAGCAGAGCTGGGTCAAGATGAAAAAAATCATGAATTAAGAGACACTATTAAAAGGCCAAATAAAAGAGTTATTGGAGTTCCAGAAGACGCAGAAAGAGAAACTGGGTTTTAAAATGTATTTGGTTGAATAATAAAAGAAAATTTCCCTAATCTGGAGAAAGAATTGGGAAACAACATCCAGGAGGTGAACAGAACTTCCAACAGAGATGACCAAGAATGATCTTCACCATGACACATGAAAATCAAGCTCTCATCAATCGAACATAAGGAAAAGATCTTTAAATGTGCTTTGAGGATCCAGCGTAGTAGCCTAGTGGCTAAAGTCCTCACCTTGCATGCAGGGATCCCATATGGGTGTGCCGGTTCCTGTCCTGGAAGCTCCTTGCTTGTGGCCTGGGAAAGCAGTCGAGGACAGACCAAAACCTTGAGACCCTGCACCCACATGGAAGACCTGGAAGAGACTCCTGGCGCCTGGCTTTTGATCAGCTCAGCTCCAACCATTGCAGCCACTTGGGGAGTGAATCATCAGATGGAAGATCTTCCTTTCTGTCTCTCCTCCTCTCTGTATATCTGACTTTCCAATAAAAATAAATCTTTTTTTTTAATGTGCACAAGAAAAAAACCAATTGACATATAGAGGAATGGCAATCAGGATCTAAGCTGACCTCTCACAAGAAACTCTACAGGCCAGAAGAGAATGGAGTGGCATATTCTGGACTCTAAAAGCAAAAAAAAATTGTCAGCCCAGAATAACATGTCCAGCAAAACTTTCCTTTGTCTTTGAAGAGAAAATAAAATTCTTCCACTGTAAAGAAACATTTTAAAAAATCTGCCTCTTCCAAACCTGCCCTACAAATGATACTTTAAGATGTTCTCTTGACAGAGAAGAGGAACAGCACCGACCGACCAAAACCAAAGGCAAATGTGAATACCCCAGTAAAATAATAACAGAAGGCTAAACCAATGAACAACCCATTGTTACATGACAGAACCAAATTACCACCTATTTCTATTAATCCTGAATGCAAATGGCTTAAACTCATCTGTCAAATGTCATAAATTAGTATACTAGATTAAAAACACAAAATCCAGCAATTTGTTGCCTACAGAAGACACATGGCACCAACAAAGATCAGTGGAAACTATATCTCATGGATTTTTATGTTCTTATTTTTAGTTTCATTTCTTCAAAACACATTTTTCTCATTAAATTTTTTAATGACTCAGGTTATACGGTAGCATCATTTTCTTCAAGAAAGTTCTTGGTTTCCTTTTTTACTTCTTCCATGACACATTAGTCATTTGGTAGCATGTTATTTAACTTCCTGGCATTGTATGTTCCTATTTTTTCTTCCTGCTGATGATTTTGTTTTGTGGCTTTTCATTTAAGGGGAAGTAAAGTAAATGTGTAATGAAGACTATCACATCCAGTGGCATGCTGTTTAACTTCATGGTATTTTAAATTTATGGGTTTTTTTTTTTTTTTTTTTGCTGTTGTTGGTTTTGTTTTGTGGCTTTTCACTTGGTGGAACTTATGTGACTCTGTAGTGGACACTGGCCTGCCAGATGTGAGGATATGGTGCAATGTGCATCTCTACTTCTGGATCGAGGAAGTGGAAGTGTTGGATGTGTCTTGACAATGGGATTCTGGATTCTCTGCCATTGTCCTTGCCCGCAATGATGGACTTATGACTGTCTATGAGGAACTATGCTGTTGTAATGATAAGGGAGAACTTGGGGGAAGGGTGAACATTAGGAGAAGGGATAGGAGAAATGCCAGAGTATGTGCAACTGTATCAAAAAATGATAATAACATGATGATACTAATAATTAAGTATTGTTTTTAAAAGATCGTTCTTTATAACTGTGACACCTATGAAAGATAACTGATAAAACAAATCTCAGAAATTGGACTCTAGCAGTAACATTTCATTTTCTAGTTACTAGTAAACTGAAAACAAGCACAATTTTTCAGAAGCTCTAAGATCAAGATAGAAATATGATCATAAAATGGAATTCTCAATATAACAGTAGCTCCAACTCATCATTATACCTGGCTCCCAAACCACTCTGGTGAAATGCTCTCTACCATATGTAAGCATTTTATAAATAAATTCATATTGCCTTTTTATATTCAGAATATAGAACTTGGCGTTGAGCAGTTGCTTTGTGTTTAACTTTTGACTAAATGTAGACTTTGTCACTACCACAAATATGTAACATCAATCACAAAGGGTGTTTTTGTTCTATGATAGGACATGCTTGCCAAGAGTGTTATCAGTTCTTCTGATCCGAAGACAGTCTATGCCACTAACCAATTTTACATCATCATGACTTTCATTTATAGACCTTGGTAATTCCAATGCTGTTTCTTTCTATAGTTTCTGATATCTCTGAGTATTGCTTTCCTTCCCATAATTGATACTGGGAAAATCCCACAGCAGCAACACTATCTTAGTCTGCACTGTGCTGCTGTAACAGAATGGCACATACTAAGTCATTTGTAACCAACAAAAAGGTGTTGTTCATGGTTCTGATGGGTGAGCCACTGAAGATTAAAGGTACCTTCAGCTAATGAGAGTCTTCTTGCTGGATTGTCGCACAACAGAAGGTGAAGAGGTGAAACAAAGGAAAAAGAAGAAGAGGTGAAGAAAAAGAGAAGGGTAAGTGACTTGTTGTTTTGTAAGCAACCCATTCCCACTATATTGGCATTAATGTGCCCGCAACTACCCTACTAACCTAATCAGCTTTCATTTGGTCCCAACTCCCAATGTTGTTTACACTGTTTCAATGGGGATTTACTTTTCACAGATGCTTAATAGGTTACACATGAAGACCATAATAGTGCCCATCACTTTCCCTACCTAATTTACTCCAAATTCCTAGCTAACCTTCAACCCAGAATGAACTATTAAGAATAATAGAAGGCAATTTTCACTAGATTCATTTCTTGATTCCCATTTTGAGTATGTTGATTTATTTTACATTGAATTATTGTGGGAGATTGCCCCTGGATCTCTGCCTGCTTGGCCTATGTGGGACCTATGTGGGAGGTCATAGGCACATGGCACACAACCCCTGGCAATGGTTTCAGCTAACCAGACAAGACCAGTGAGCTGCACCCTAGTCTCTCTTCTCTATCCTTGGACAAGATACACTAGGTCTTCCTTGATAAGCAACTCTGAGAAGTTGGTGAAGTCCCATGTTTCTTGCCAGCCACACATGGTGTTGTGTGACTTTCAGCCTACTCACAGTCATACATGGTGAATTTGACCCGTGGCATACCTCCCAGCCATGTGGTTTGTGCATGACCTGCTACATGATTGAAGGGTCCAGAAAGATAGATATGCCTCCTAGACAATTACAGTGTCATTGTTGGGTGGGAGGACTTTAAGGATGCACGTTCCCCTTTCTTAGTCTATATAAGTTTGTGCTTGCTTCACAATAGACAGACATGCTTGAGCAAACTGTCTCCAGTGGTTCATGCTGAAGAACACCACCACCACCTCATCCCCTCGGTGGTCACCGCTTCACCCCTCAGTGGTCACCACTTCATCCCCTCAGTGGTCACAGGGGTCTGCTGGCCAGGAAACCCTCAAGAAATTATGGGCTGAATCATATCCCATCAAAAAGATATGTTGAGGCCCAGCCACACCAGCATCCCTTATGGGCAACAGTTCGTGTCCCTTCTGTTCCACTACTGATCCAGCTTCCTGTTAACAGCCTGGGAAAGCATTAGAAGATAGCCCAAGTAGAAGGTGGCTCCTGTCACCCATGTGAGAGACAGGCATGAAGCTCCTGGCTTCAATCTGGTTTAGCCCTGTCCATTTCAACCACCAGGGGAATAAACCAGCAAATCAGATTCTCTCCCCACCCCCCAACCGTGTGTGTGTGTGTGTGTGTGTGTGTGTGTGTGGCCTTCTCCCTCACTCACTCTATCTCCCACTCCCTCACCCTGCCATGTGTAACTCTATATTCCAAATGAACAAATAAATCTTTTTCTTAGAAAAAAAAAGGGATGTGGTTAAGTTAAACTATCCATTTTTAACTCACTTGGAAATACGGTCCTTGAAGATATATTTCATTAAGATGAGATCATGTTGCAAAAAAGTGTACTTTAACCCAATAAAACTCATGCCCTTCTGGGAAAACCGAGATTTAATATAGGACAGACATGTGCAGACACAGAGCAAGTAAACATGAAGACAGAGGCAGATTTGAGCTGAGCTGATGCAGGCCAAGAAACAGCAGAGCCTCCCAGAATGTGGAAGAGCCTAGAAAGGGTTCTCCCTCGGAGGAATCATTGGGACTGTGCCCTGAGAACACCTGGGTGTTGGACTTTGTCCTCCAGAACTTGGAAACAAGCCACTTAGGTTTTCGATCCTTTGTCATGACAGCCCTAGCAAACCAGTGTACCACAGCCTGTGCTCATTCCCCAAACTCACTTAGAAATGTACTTTTCTCCCCAAAGAAAACTGCAGGGCAAAGATAGGTCAATGTATCTTACCCCGTATTCCTCCAACTTGGAAGTGCTCATGGGCACCAGTGGACTAAGGATGACTTTTCTTAAATGTCTTTGCACTTTCTTGCCTAGCAGTCCAGACATGCCAGGTCAGTGCAGTGACATTTTAGAGCAGTTGAAAGTCCACAGAATGTGCACATAAACTACAATAAATACTCTTCCCACTGTTTCTAGACATCACAGACTTTGAACAGCTCTGTGTAATAATACTCTCAATACTGTCAGAAAAACTATCCCAGGCTCCAGGGAGCTGACCTCTCTTCGTCTGGTCTTGTTAAACAGGAGGAGAAATGACAGCATTTGTCGATTTCACCATCTGTAAACTACAGTTGAATATTTCAAAAGCAGTACAGGACCTGTTTGACCTCAGGTGTGATCAGAGTCCCAGAAATAGAATTACTACCTAGCTGATTCCTCTGATTTTTTATTGCTGGTGCTTTTAATGATATCCCTATTAAATGAAAAACTCTAAACATACGGCATAAATTTGACTTTTAAAAACCAGATGCCTAACGCTTTAGATCTCCCTGTTAAATTAACATAGGTAAACAATGTTATCTCCATGTTCACAAAAGAAACCATCTCTTCTTCCTTTTATGTTTTTTTAGAGACTTTGGGTAAATGAAGGCCTCACTTGGTCCACTAGGCACATATGCCCATAATGGAACCAGTGCCAATTCAGGCAGCTCCTTTATGGGAAATGACATTCGGCAGAAGGGCTGAGATCCCCCTGAAAGCTCCACATATTGTCGAGGCAGCTCAGAGGACATGCGTGGATCAGTCAGATGGTGCCCACAGCTGCTGACAGCCCTTGTGAACTGCTCAGACCTCCTCTGGCTACCATTTGCACCAGACTTTCCTTGAAAACTCCCCTCTTGTGTGTCACTGCATACAAGACCAAGAGGCCCACAGAGAACTCACACACCTTTGTCAAGATAAATATCAAATCATGGGGCTTTAGAGCAGCAGACTCACAGAAGCAGAGTTAAGATACATTTTTGCACGATTTTTTTTTTTTTTGGCTTTTGTTACTGTCTTGCTTTTGGAATTGTTTCTGTCACAAACAGTTCTATATTGCCTTCGAGCACAATGAAGAGACTTGTCCGACCATGCCTTTCAATGCTTTATTTCCTATTCATGCAACAAAGTAACTTAAATTCTACTCAATAACTTAACTTCAATTAAAATCTCTTACTCATACACATTCAATTCGTCTAGTATTCCTCCACCCAAAGGCTCCTGGGCTTTTCAGCCTCAGGATGGAGGACATGTCCTGAGGCCTTCCTTACCTATTCTATGTTCCCTGGATGGAGTTCCAGAAAAGGAGAGGCGGTTGTCTCTTCCTCAAGGCAAGAGAGGTTACAGCCTTACTCTCTTCCGGTCAGGCTCAGAGCACATGAGAAAGTCATCTCCGTGAGCTAGTGGAGCACAATTGTCCTTCTGACAGAGTCCCTTCTTATACCCAGTTTCTTGGCTCAGTGCTTATTGCTGACTTGTTGACCTTTAACCTCTCCTTATCAACTCCTTAGAGACTAATAGGGGTTGGGGAAAGAGAGTGTACCTTATCTTGACAACACAAGTCCTCGGCTAGTCCAAACATGTCACAAACACGTGCAAACCTGTCACTTAATATTGCTACTTACTCTACAGTGAGAATTTACATACAGGTTAGCATTGCATTGCCTTAGTAATGTTTCATATATCTCATACACAGGATAACATTACGTTATGTCAGTTAATATTCCACACATCTCATACATTAAGGAGATAGGTTGTACACAATGATATTTTTAATAAATTTCACTACTATGTTCATCACAGGTTAGTTGATTGGTTTTTGATAGAAGGGATTTTTTCTTTCTTTAAAGCATAAATGTTCTGCTTTTCCAAAAATTCTAAGCCCTAGTGCTATGATTAGCATCAGAAGCTGGACAGCTTCCATCCAAGTGAACCACTGATTTCAAGGCAATCTTACCTCTTGCTTTGCAAACATGATGAGCAGGCCCAAGAGAAGCTTGAGACAGCTGAGAAAAGCAATTCCATAGCTGGTGCACAAACTTGCAGGAAGCAAGCAAGCTTCCAGTTTACTATTTTTTTTTTTTGTCATTTTCAGCATAGCCAGCAACAAAGGTGCAGAGTAGAGGAGGGGGTTAACTTATACATAGTCATGTTATACTGTGCCATCTTGCAACAGATTTTCTGAGGACTTTGTGTGGGTTTGTTAGAGGAGTAAAAACTGGGTCAGAATAGTTTCACACTCTACTACAATGTTCTTTGCATTTTTATAGCCTTCAACTTAGACAAATCATATTCATATATCATTGCTAATTTCCAAAACAATGACACCAAAAACTTTGGCTACAAATGCACAATGTAGTTTAGCCTAGAGTTAGATTTGTCTGATTTATCAAGTTAGCACTGTAACCAGGGACTCATTAAAATAATCTGTATAATGCCTTTCTTGTTTTAACAGGAGAATGATTATAATGCTTTGTGGTCATAAAGTTGATTAAGCTTGAATATCTTTTTTTCTTTTGCAGAAACAGAATTTTCCAATATCATGAGATTTTCCATATTTACTTACCATACTTATCAAATTTATGATTGAAGGAAAAGTAAGAGTTCACCAAATACATTGATGATAAAATCAGGATTCAAAATTATTTCAATATAGACAACCTAGCATAGGCATATAGCATTATTATTACACATGTAAGACTGTGTCCTCTGAGTTAAAATTATCATGCAAAGAAGGATACCATAGCTGCAGCTTAATGGTTGTATTCAGGGAAACAGTAAAATAAATCCAGTTGGGTACAAATTTCATATGAAGTGAAAAACGTTGACATGGCCTAGTAATGCCAGAAGAGTGTAGACCAGGCATGGGGTTTCCCAGTCACACCCAGGTCAGTTCTTGTCTGGCGTCAAAACTTTCATGGCTTCTAATGCACCTCCTTCAAGAAGTCCACACTATTCAGCAAGGCTGTTCTGAAAATTTGAAGAAATATGAAGCCATCAAAAGCCTGCTAAAAGTTATGGGCCCTCCATTCAAAAAAGAATGCATGTATGTTTGATTTGGCCAATCATTTCTGGGTGCTGGCAAATTCCTTAAGGACTCAGTGAACAGCAGGCCCGGATTCCAGTTACTTGTAGATCTCAGATTAGGAATATAACCAAAGCAGCAAGAATCATGATATTCTGGAACTGAAGTTTATCTTGAACATGACATTAAAATGTTTTGTGAGGCCAGTGCTGCTGCAGAGCCAGTAAAGCTGCTAACTATGATGCTGCAATCACCTGTGGGTACCAGTTCTCATTCTAGCTGCTCCACTTCCAATCCAGCTCCCTGCTAATAGCCTGAGAAAGACTGGGGGAGATGGCCCAAGTGCATGGGACCCTACCACCCATGTGGGAACCCTGGAGGAAGCTCCTGGCTCCTAGTTTCAGCCTGGCCCATCCCTGGCCATTACAGCCACCAGGGTAGTGCTGAGTAAATGGAACATATCTTTCTCTGAATCTCCCTCTCTTGCTGTAACCCTGACTTTCAAACAAACAAATCTTTAGGGGAAAAAAAAGGTATGTTCATCCCTGCTGAAACCCAGAATTGACTTGAGAGACATCAACGTGCTAGTCATGGACTTTGGTCAGAATCTGTGGTTTACTTTTGGGTTTGGTTTGGTTTTGTTTGTTTTTGGTTTTTTGGTTTTGTCTTTTTTTTCATGATGAGCTCCATAGGTTCGGGGATTTCCCCTTATACCCTCCCCATAAACCCTCCCACCACTGTTTGCCCATATTATCATAATAGTATCGTCCTTCAGCAACAGTCTCAAGCCCATCATTCTACTATTTAAGTGTATCACTGCACATTGTAAGTATGGACAGTGCTAGGGAGTCCAGCATCCTATTAGCAACATATATTTAATAGTTTTATTGTGAGTCCATCTTTCATTCGGGAGTAGAGATGTATATTGCATTATATCTTCATTTCTCAGTATACTAGTCTTTATTATACAATTCTTCTAGATAAATATATGTATATACAGAACATGCTGGTTTTACACAATCACAGAACCACAGGAAAATATCAAACAGCTTAATATAAATAGATATTCTAGTAAGTGCTTATTTTCCATAGTTTAGCCTCCTATATGTAACAGTCATATTATCTTATGCTGGATAGCAGGCTAAACAGTTAATATGAATATTTCCAATATATCCTCACAACAATCTTATGAAATGAATGCTATTATTTTCTCCAGTTTAGAAATGAAGGAAACAAGACAAAGAGGTGTTGATCAATTTCTTCAACACAAGTGTGCTCTGCATGAAGTTGTCCCCAAACTAACCAGTGCCTATGGCTAACCTAACTACTATATTATATTGCATCCCTGGTGCACCAAGCGAACCAACCTTTATTCTTCAGGAGATGCTGCTGAGCACCTATTACATGAGCACGTGTTACCAGACCATATTCACCACCTAAGGCAAAGCAGAACACTTTTTCACTTAGAGGTTTAATATCTTGTTGTTCACCTAATACATTCTCAGTCTCTTCATTTTGCATTTTCCTTATGATTATGGAAGAACAGCCCTCCGCATCTGTCCTATTATGCCTCTCCACCACAGCAGCTTACCTCTTCTACTCATCTTGAGTTATGAACCCTCATTGTCTGGGCTTACACTCTGGACATTACCACTCTTCAGAGTTATGGATTGTTTTCATTATTCAATTCCATAGCTCTGACCTGACTTAAATACTTTTTATAAACATACAGGCATGAATGAATTTTGGAGTGCAGATTGGTTAAAATTTTGTCTTTTGAATACTAGCATTCAAAGATACTCTGTGGTATAATCACTGTCTCATAAGACTTCAGCGATAGAAGTCATGATGCAAACAAGAGACACACAGCGTCTGAGTCTTCCTAACAGTCCTTCCACCTGCTCCTGAGGAGAAAACTCACACTTCACAGCCTTCCCGTCCTCCTCCAAACACCTCCTTATCCTCTCCCTTAGACTTCCCACAAGTGATCTTTTTTTTTTTTCTCTGAAACTTTGGATCACGGAGTGTGGGAGAGTTTCATCTTGTGCTAGTTAAAAAAAAAGGAAGGAGGTAAATTATTATCAAGTTGTAAACAGAATCATAGTTAGGTAACAAGATATAAAATATTCATGCCTTGCAGGGCTATCTCTGCTGATGTGGAACTTTAGGCTATGGAATTACAATTTTGTGTGAAAGAATAGGAGAATCTCAGACTTCACCAGGGGCAACAACGTATGGAGGAGTTTGTCTCCCTGTCCTAATCTCACATAGAATACTTTGTGGTGAATTTACCCACAGGTAAGGTTCTCACATTAATGGGTCTCGCAGATAATACTCACTGAACATCAGGGAAATAAACAATTGCACAGTCCTGATAAATTCTCTTAAACTGGTCTCTAGGGGAGCAAAGCACCCCAAAACCCATTTGTTCTGTGTCAGAGCAGTACTATGAAAGGTTGGCCATGGTATGTGTTAAAAAAAAATCCTAATAAACATATCTGATAAATCATGATGATAGCCTCCATATTTCTTTGTTTAATTCTCAGTTTTCTTGTAAGCACTTCTTGAAGTTTGGTTGTAATGGATCATTACGTCCATAATGTGCTCAATGTTGGAGTGAATTTTGAACAGTTTTAGGCTGCATACTGTTTTCTTCCAGATAATTTACTGGATTAAAATTAGCAGTGTGAAAAGCTGTAGAGAAATCTAAATGCCTGCCAAATCAAAGAAATAATCACATTTTTATGAATATTTAATATCATAGTCATGGCAAATAAGGCAAGTAATTAGTACTTACCATAAATTTGCAAAGTATTATTTTATGTAAATGTTACATTCTACTAGTTTGATATGAATTATTCATTGTATAACCAGACACTGACACAAACCAGTAAACATTTAAATCTATGTGCTATTAGTTTACCTACCTTCAATGATTTTATGCAGAATATATACATATTTTTTCTGTGAACCATGTTTTCTCTGCTGACTCAAAAAGGGACAAAAGACAGTGAAAGGAATGTGAGTTAGAAACACCCACTCTATAATCAATAGTGAAAGACGCTTAAAATGCACCTGTAAAATACATGTGCTCCTCCTGTGTGCCTATACAGAGCCGCTCATGCTACCTCTGAATCTTCACCTATCACAGGCATTGATCATGAAGACCAATGGTGAGTGATGCTATGAAAATAAGCGTGTTGAAGAGAAACAGCTGTATCATAAAACTAAAAAAAAAAAATTAACCTTTTCCAGAAAGGAGAGGTTTCTGATAAGCGATCTCCACACTCCCAAAAATCATGTGTAAAGGAATGTCTGATTGCCAGAGAGCTCTGGTCACCAAAAGTCCAACAGTGTGGTTTATACACAGTATCCTTTGCCCTCTGGAGGAATTGCAGACCAAAAATATCAGCCAGACATCCAGAAGGACTAGAAACGAAAGGACAACCCCACAGGTGATTAAATGCACGCTTACCCCCACCTTCCAAAAACAATGCTCTAAACAGCTAGGCTGGGATGTATAGGGGTGGGGAGAGGGAAGAAAAAGAGTAGTGGGAGTGCTCCTCCACACATCACCTGTGTGGCTGCTCTTTTTCAGTTTCTAGTCCTTCTGGATGTCAGGCTGATCCCTTTGATATCCAGGTCTTCCTCCAATGAAGTGAAGCTGACCATGCACCGGCAAAGGATGCCTGAGGATGCCAGGTGTGGCCTCTTATATGAGAAAAGCACCAGGAGTAAATGATGACCTCCTACATAGAAAGGAGACCCTATCATGGTATGAACTGTTGGATTCCCAGGGCTGAGGATGGACACATATGCAAGTAGCTAGTACAAGAGCACATCGGCAGATGGGAAAAGGCTAGCAATCCATTGTATGAGGGTGTGTGTATGTATGTGTAGAAGAGGGTGGAAATAATTTGAGCAAGATTTTGCTCTCCAACTTACATAGACATGTAAAACCCAAACTGTTTAGTTACCATTAATAGGATAATGTTAATGGTTTGGTGGATTAAGCAAGAAGCTTTGAGCCAATGATGGTGTCAAAGAGGCAAACATAATGGGAATTCTTCAGGTCGTGGGGAGCCTACCCTCAGAAGGCAGACCCCATAAGAGCATTGATCATATAAATCCAGTTCTTCCTGCCTCCCTACTTCCTGCTTACCATGATATTCTCCCTCCACTCACATTCTGTCCTCACACCTCACACTCTTTGGAGTGAGTTGTTTTGGACTTAGAGCCTCCAGAATTATGAGTTGAAATAAACTTTCTTCATTCCTTAACAGGCCCACTTGGGTTAAAACAAAAACAAAAACAAAACCTAATTAACATAGAAAATTCATGCCAAGGAGCAAGGTTCTACAATGAAACATATCTGCAGATATGGATGAGCTATTGAAATTGACCTACTGGAAAATGGTAAAAGACTTTGGAAAGATAATCTAGAGAAAGCTTATGATACAGTAATTAAAACATGACTGGTTATTCTGATGAAGAGTCAGAAAGGTCGAATGTTGGTAGCAAGTGAACTATAAAGGCTATGTTAACAAGTTCTTACATAGAAATGGAAATTCTATTGGGAACTGGACTGAAGGCCATATCCTTGTTATGTGGTGACAGAATCCTGACTTTTTCATATTTGTGTCCACAGATTTTGTGGAAGGCTGAAGTTCAGAGCAAGGATGGACTGGAGCAAGGATGTTGTTAACTGCTATTAGCCATTTGCACAGTGAGAAGCAGGAGCAAAAAGGAACTGAGGCAAAAATTTAGATAATTCACAGCCTAGCTGGGGAAAGAAGGGAGACAAGGCTTGTGTGGGATGTGAAAGTGAAGTAGAACTTCGTGTTAAAGAGATTAGCTCACGTAGCATAGAGCACTGTGCTAAAGGGCAAAGTGATGACAGCAAGATCTGAAAGTATTTCAAAGATCTTAGAGGCAAACCTCCCATCACAGTCCCATCATAGATATAACAGTGAAATTTCAAGGTTCTTCCAGGGCACAATCATTTCGTGAAGGACAGAACAATTCCAAATGCTGGTTTATCAGCAAAGTGCTCCAAGGCTGCTGAAGCCAGGCCTGACATGGAATACCAGATGCGGTTCCTGCTGGCAGCAGACCCTGGCATTGTTCTCATGATGCTGTTTTTGGAGGCATGAAGAATGCAAACAGGTGAGTGTCATGGCAGCTTCTAACAGGATCTCTACAGAAACTATGAGAAGCCAAGCAGAATTGTGCAACAGAACTCCTAATGGAGTTATGCTGCCTGGAGTTATGGGAGAGACACTGCAGGGGAGACTGCAGAAAGGGTGATGTATCACCAATATGAGACACTCATCAAGAAAATCTGCAAGTGATGTGCCAGGCAATCCTGGGAAAATCATGGACAACAGCAAGGAGCCTCAGAGAGCAGCCATGTGGGCACAGAACAAAAGCTATGAAGACAAGGAGGTCTTCACCTGAATTGCAAAACAATGTTTCAGACCAACTGCTAGCCAGGAGAGAAATCTGTTTCAGGGGTTAAGTCATTGCAGAAACACTACACTAGAGCAATGGCAAACTGCAGTGTAAATTTGAGGATGCTGCAGACAGTGTCTATCATGACAATATCTGGTGGCCCTCCAGAGAGCAGAATCCAAAGCTGCAGGGTGAAGGATGAAGGAAGTGCAGCCCCTCCTACAACATGCCCAGCATGTTAGATAAGGAACTATATAATATAATGTTTACCCTTCCAGATTTTAGTCCAGTTCTTCCTATTTATATTTCCCTTTTTTCGAAATGGAAAGGTATAACCTGTGATTGTCATGCCATTGAATCTTTGGAGTATGTGACTTGTGTTTGGTTTCACAGGGATTCAGGGTTAAATGAGTTTGCCTTTGATCTCAGAAGTGGCATTATACTTTGGACTTCTGAATTAACATTGGGTTAAGATTTTGTGATTTGGAGGAATGAAATGATTGTGTTTTATACATGAAAAAGACATGCCTTTTGTGAAGCATGACAAAAAATGCTATGATTTGAAGGGCATTTTGCACCCCAACTCAAGCAGATGCTTAAACCAAAAATTCATGTTAGCATTGGTGTATTAATGTTAAAAGCTGAGGAATAAAGGGTGAAAGTTTCATCTGGGAAGTGGGCCTAAAGAGAAACTTCTAGGTCATTGTCCTTAGAAGATAATTTTCATCAGAGGACTGGTTATATAAGTCAAATCCAGTCCATCTACTTCCTAGCTCATCGCATGACCTCCACATTGGTTCCACCATCCACCACCCTTATCAGACATCAAACTAATGGAGCCACGCAGTCCTTAATACTGAGTTTCAAAACTGTAAGTTAGAATAATCCTTCTTCCTTCCCAAAAAACACCTCCCAAATTTTTATACTTAACAAAAAATTGACCAACTCAGAATGAAAAGATTAATCCATGAAAGTCTTAATCTTACTCAGCTTAGGCAAAATGTCACACACAAGGCAATTACAAACTACAGAAGCTTATTTCTGACCATTAGTAACTAGGGAGAGACCGTTCTTGGTTCACAGGCAATGCCTTGACACTCTGTTCTTATAAGATGGAAGGACCAAGGGACTACTTCAAGATTATTTTTGTAATCTCACTTATGAGGGCTCATGACCTAATCACCTCCCAAAGAATCCAATTTCAAATGCCATTCCTGTGGGAGTCAGAATTTCAACATGTAAATTTTCGGGGACACAAACATTCAAACCACAGCAATGTCCTGCAAGCCAAAAGTCATTTTACAAATATTCCATGTCCAGGAATATTCACACCAACAGTAACATCTTCCTGCCACTCTCCTCTTCCCTGATGTTCACTTCCATCTTTCACACTGAATTAGAGAACAGTATTTGGTAAGTAAGAGAAGACCACCAACACCCCTCCTCAAGCATAAACACACAAACAGGTCTGCATGTTGGTTGTTTGCAGCTGGCTAAAGCTAAAAACATTAAATAAATTAAATAAAAACAGATGTTTCATATACTACTGTAGCTGGGGCATAATAATTACTAAACCAAAGTTGATTTGTTACTAACAATAACCAAACAATTTTTTGCTATCTGGAACTAACCAGAAAATCAAGAGACCAGCCCTGAGGGCAAAGGAAGAACAAACAGTGGAGAGAAATGAATGAATGGATTTTTCTAAACTCACCACATGAGCCCTACTTGCACAACATGATAATGATGTTATGAAGCAGGATCTTTGCCAAGTATATCATCCAGTTGTGTGCAACTTCCATGAAATATCCAAGATAGGGTAATCGTGGAATAAAGGCACGGTTGATTCAAGTCCTAGATCAGGCATCCCATTGGTTTGGCCTCTGATGATGAATAGGTGGCAGAGGCATGCTCAGGAACTGGTGAACACACCTTGAACTGGAGAAGAGAGTATGTGAAGATAATCCCAGACTTTAATAACAACTATTCACTGATAACTTCAGAGGCCTCATGAAACTACCAAGGGGTTGTATGAGAAACACCTATGTCTCCAGTTGTCTAAGTACCGCCAATAAGTCCTCATCTCCTAAAGAGTCCACCACCTCCCACTAGCATCATCTTAGAAATAAACCAATATCCAAGCTGGGCACCAATCATATGACACTATTTCTCACAAGCTTTCCACACATGCACCCACCTGAGTGTGTCTGGAGCAACACCATTTGAGGATGCTCAGAACTTGAGAAACACGAAGAACACTCTCAGCCCCTGCAATTCTTAGCCATCTGGGAGCAAGGATGCCTCTTTTCCTGACTTTGAATATCCATCCAAGAGTCAAACGGGATAAGTGATGACAGAGGGCCTATCATCTACTGCAGATTGATTGACATAGCAATATCTGAAAAGTATTCTAAAGTGAACAAAACAATTTTTCCCATTACCAGTATTTTATAATAAAATAAGAGGTCCTGGGTTCTCCATCTCCAAGCGGTCATGGCAGGAGTGATCCTCCTGGGTCATTCTGTGCTTCACCACCCCACCCGTAGCCCAGCCCAGGTTTGGTTCTAGCAATGAGAGAGAAGATGCTATCAAAATTAGAACTGAATTATAAAAGTGCAATTTCTAAACCTAGAATAAAACTTGAAACATTTGGAATTTGTGTTTCATTTGGCTCTGGAAAAAGATGAATTTGAAGCTGCTGCAGATTTTGACGTCTATTTCCCTGGGGAGTCTTTGAGACCGCGTAGATAAATTACAATGTAATCCTGATTAAAATGAAAGTTGTGATATCTCAAAATTCCTGAAATACAAGGACTGTAAAAGGTGCATTTCTAACCACTTACTGTTTGTGGTGACCATCTAATGCTATCCTATGTAAGCTGTGGGGAACATCACCCTCCTTTCTACCCCATAGTTGGCAATTTCTCCTTATAAAATCAGTGCCCTTTTTTTTTTTTTTTGCCTTTGTGGTGATTACAGCAGGAATGATTCTGGTTCTTTCATCTACCCAAAAATGACACATGTAGACACATATACTTACACACACCAATTAAAAGAAAAAGAAAGAAAAGACTCCAAGCATGGAAGAATGTGTTTGACAAGTACAATGAGCAGAACAGAGCTGGAAAGTGGAGCCATGTGCTCCATAGGACTTTTCTTGGCTTGAAGGGTTTGGGCTGTGCTTGTGAGCCACATGCTGTAAATGAGGAAGTCCACTGTGGAGTTGACAGGTAAGATACAGTAAGTGCCTATCAGAAGTCAACTCACAAAACCAAGCCTTTGACAACACACTGTGACGCACAGTGGGAAACACACAATTTGCCAGCTGGCTCAGCAACAAGGAGAACCACATCCAGAATGCTTAGCTTCCTCTCTCCTGCAGAAAGGGGCAGCCCCTTTTGATTTCAGGTTGGCATGCGGAAAGGACGAGAAGGGGAGACAATAATTGCTCATGATCAAAAGATGTGAAGAAGAAAATACACAGTGGAAATCTCTCCATTAATTGTGCTCCTGCAACCCCTCACCAATCCAAAGTGAATATACAAGAGAAACTACAGGCCCAGGGAATATCAGAGCAGGAAGCAGGAGTCTACGCACACAGACAGAAAGATGGGGCTCGTGTAAATGTTTGCCTTTCATTTATTTTGAGCAAACATTTCCTTCCACGTAACAGACTCATCCTGATCAGTAACTTCCACCTGGTGTTCTTTAAGCCAGATGGAAGTATAAATTATTTAAATACATGATCTTCCATTAGCTGTTGAGTTTAAGTGCCCCCAGAAAAATTTAAGTGCTTTCCAGGATTTGAGAAAGCATTTGCACTAAGACAGATAAACATATTTTCAAGACACAATTCCAATGGCAGCAATTTTTAGAGTTTAAAATACAGTCAGCATTTGCATCTATAAGTAGTTATGACTTCTGCAAAAGATTGTTTATACTATAAAAATAAAATCAGATCTAATGAGCTAATTAAGAGGCTGTTCCTCCCCCTGTGACACTAATCCATAAAAACCAAACATCTTGTTCGTCATGACCCACTGGGGAGTAAAACTGACCCATCTTGAATAACTTTTTCTCATTCATGGATTTGACATTTTGTCCAAAACTGTGTTTTTAAATTTAAAAAGATGAAGTCAAATTTTTAATTTTGATCGGTTTCCTGAAGGGGAATCAAATTAGCACTCATAGAACAAAACTACTGTGTTCATATACTACAGAGCAAGTGTAATAGATTCAGTAAATAGAGAGTAAATCGTACTACTTGATATTTTTTTGTACTACTTGATTTTTAAACTTGTGATCACTCACTTGATTGTAGAATTACAAATGGAATATGTTATCCCTGTGTGTTCATAATGTATAAAGTTTCAAAAGCTGAAAAGACCATATAGACCACCTTGACAGGTGCTATAAATCACAAATCCTAAGTCTGTGACACTGGAGCAGGATACAAGAGTCTCCATTTCTTTCTTTTCACAATTTTTGTACATTTACTTGAAAGACAGAGAGACAGAGAGAATTGCAGACAGATCTACCTGCTCATTCATTTTCCAAAAGCCCTCAACATCCAGGATTGGCTCAGGCTGAAGCTGGATGGCAGAGAGCCAAGTACTTGAGCCACCACCACCCTTGGATTGCCACAGTATGTATTAGCAGGAAAAAGAAATCAAGCACAGAGCCAGGAAGCAAACCCAAGCATTCTGATATGGGAAGTGTGTGTGTGTGTGTGTGTGTGTGTGTGTGTGTGTGTGTGTGTGTCCCAAGTGCTGTCTTAACTACTACACCTAACAGGTGCCCCATTTCTAACACCCAGTTCTCAGATGATCCTGTAAAGCTGGTCTATGAAATATCCTGTATAACAAAGTCCTGTTAGATGCCTACCCATCAATCCTTGTCAAGATGCCACATTCTGGAAGGATAAAACTGTCAGATCTCACAACACACGAAAAATCTCCACATTCCTTTTAATGTAGCACCAGTAGGTTTCACATCAGCTATCACACAGATATAACAATAACATTGTGCAATACTGTGCTAGTCTGCTTTCTGTTGCTGTAACAAAACACCAGAGGCAGAAGAGAATATCATTATGTTCTCACAATTGTATCAACAAATTATGCTGAATCTCTTAAAAACCAAATTTGAAAAAAATGAAAACAGAGGGGGGAATACTAGAGGCTGAGTGGTTCCTTATAAAGAGGTTTAATTAGCTCACACTTTCGTAGGCTGAGAGTCTGAAACTGAGTGGCCCCATCTGTTTAGCCTTTGGTCAGGGCCTCATGGCAGATGGCATCCCAGTGGTGGGAGTGTGAGCCGAGGAGATCCCATCATGCCGCAGGAAGTCAGATTCAGGATACAGGCTCCTTTCGCAAGCGCTCGCTCTCCTGGGAACTAACTCATGGAAAGTGAATTCACACATTTTCAGGACAGCATCCCAAAACCTCACCACCCTCCTACTGCAAGGGCCACCTTTCAAAGGTTCCACCACCTATCAGTGTCTTTACCTTGAGGACAAAACCTCCAAACAAGGACCTTTGGGAGGCACACCCACAACCTGGCTTAATCATTGCAGGTACAGCAGTTTTAGACATGTTTTTAAGCAACGAATAATTCATTGAAAGATATATTGCTCAGAAGTCCATACTGTACAGAGCACAAAGGCGGAATTTTTCCAAGTGAAGAATGGTGTGTGTGTGTGTGTTGTGTATGGTTTCCATCCCATGGCCTCTCTCATTTAATCACTCTCAACCGCACTCGTGGTCCAGAGGGCTGAAGTCTCCTCAAGTCTGAAAAACCCAGCTGGGACACTGGAACATATCTTCGTGCTCTGAATTTTACTTTTCTTGTTTGTGGTTTAGAATCTTGATGCTAAATTACACCAAAAAGTCTCAAAGGTCTCCGAGTGGCTCCAACCACAGATGTCTATTGCATTTCCTTGACTTGAAAACACATTGTGTACATTGTATTACAAGCTCCACTTTCCATTTCTTGCAGGGTCTTCATTTTTCCTCACATTTTGGCAGTGAATCTTTGACCCCCCTCCTTTCTTCCTTTTACATTCTGTCAATATTGTTCTTCATTCCACACCTCTTCTTTGCCTTCTGTGTCTTTTCCCATTAGTGGAAGTGGCTACACAAGGGACCACACCTCTGGAACATCAGTCCTGGATCCTCAGTCCATCATTGCCCTCTCCCATCGCAGAATTCAAGCATTTCAGTGTAAGCAGGGACCATGGAGGATTCCAACTCCACACCTCAGTGGAGGTTTATTTTAAACAAAATTTACCCACTATGCCTACTTCTTTCTTTACTTTTTCTTTTTAACTTTTAAAGAGTTTTTAACAAATTCAATACAGTTCATAGAAACAAATCTAACAATATATTGATGTTCCCTTCCTCCTCCCTCTTGCTTTCTATTTTTAGCTTTTGAGATAACATCTTTTAAACTTACATTACATTCAAAAGGCTTAGTGCTTCATCACATAAGGAGTTTGAAAAGTGTGAAGCACAAAGGTTGTAGTTGGATGGACATCAACAATAACTGAATGGGAAAATGACCATTTCACCCATATATAGTAAATTTTAAAGCAAGTAATGCAATATTCTTACTTTGTTTGAAGATGATATAGAAGAAATTTTTACAAAACAATATTTACGTAATACTGATACACACATTTATTTATGTTTTTTTATTTGTCTTTCTGTGTCCAGTTCAACATGTCTCCAATTATATCCATTTTATGCAAACGGTAGGATTTCATTAGTTTTGTAGCTGAATAACTATTGTGCATATATACCACGTTTTTTATTTATTCATCTAATGATGGATACCTTGGTTGATTACAAAGTTTGATTGTTGTGAACAGGGGTGCTAAAAACATCTTGGAGCAGCTGGCATTTTGACACAATGTTTTCACATCTTTTGGGCATATACTCAGGGGAGGAATTGCTGGATCATATGGCCAGTCTAGTTCTAGTCTTTAAAGAATTCTCCATAGCATTTTCAACAGTAGCCACACTAAGTTCATTCCCACCAACAGTCCCTTTTCTCACATCCTTGTCAGCATTTGTTACACTATCTGATTTTAGCCATTTTTAAAATTTATATAAAAGGAACAAATTTCATATACACAGCTTTTAGACACCACTGCCTTTCAAAAGTTGGTTGTTACTATGAGATTAACTTCAAAATATAGTTTTGTGTCACCTGGTGACACTTCTGAGGGTTCCAAAGGTTATTCTTTGCCTAGTGGTGTCATGGCTATCTTTATGCAAGCACACTGCATCATGGTCAGACAATGACAAAACTGCCTAAAGGTGCATTTTTTAGCACATCTCCATCATTAAACAACATGGGACAGTATCACTTCTTAACATAATTGAGGTTTGAAAGGTTTAAAAACACTTCTTTTCCCCCAGTCAGGTTCAGAATTAGAAATACACAGAGGGCCCGGCGCGGTGGCGCAAGTGGTTAAGGTCCTCACCTAGCACGCCCGGGATCCCATGTGGGCGCCGGTTCTAGTCCCGGCAGCCCCGCTTCCCTTCCAGCTCCCTGCCTGTGGCCTGGGAGGGCAGTCGAGGACGGCCCAAGGCTTTGGGGCCCTGCACCCGCGTGGGGGACCCGGAAGAGGCTCCTGGCTTCGGATCGGCATAGTATCGGCCCGTTGCGCTCACTTGGGGAGTGAATCATCGGACGGAGGATCTTCCTCTCTGTCTCTCCTCTCTGTATATCCGCCTTTCCAATGAGAAAATAATAAAAATAAATCTTAAAAAAAAAATAAATAAATAAAGCAGAAATACACAGAGCCCAAAAAGATGAAAATAGCACATTACTTTATATAACTTTTTAACTTTTATAACACCTGATAAAGCCATTAGAGAATTTGTTTCAAAAGACAGAACTAAGTGAATGTGCTCATGATGCTAGACAGCATTAAATTATACCCTGCATGCAAAGCCGTCCTGGAGTGTTGCAGCTGTAGGACTCCTGGTGCCGCTGGCAAACTTCTCTTGACTCCAAGACCCTGACAGAGCAAGTCCTGCTAAACTCACTACATATCAGAGAGTGGGTTACATACACTTTCTCTGCAGACTGGAGAAATTGAGACAATTTGGAAAATGAACTTGCTCTACACTTCTCTCATATTTGCCTATCAGATCTCTCTTGCTCTGTTCACTGCTCCTACCAAAGGGAACAGATAAGAACTTTAGGATGTTTCCAGCTTCACAAGGCAAGAAGAGAAGTGGGAACCACTTTGCTACAAATAGATGGATTTCATTCTTTTTGGTGACTGAGTAATATTCCATAGACTAGATGTACCACAATTTCATTATCCGTTCCTCTTTTGATGAGCATCAGAGTTGTTCCCATGTCTTCACTATTATAGATTGTGCTGTTGTAAGTATAGGATTACAGATCACTTTCTCCTATGCAGATTTCATTTCCTTTGGATATATAATCAGAAGTGGGTTAGCTAGGTAATATGGAAGATCAGTTTTCAGTTGTCATAGCACTCTCCACACTGACTTCCCATTATGTTCAGTGAAATAAGCAAGTTCCAAAAGAATAAATATCATATGTTCTCCCTGATTAAGACAACCTTCACGCAAAATACAAGCTCAGTAGATATATAGATACACACATATATACACATATTCACCTAGAGGAACTGTATAATGGAGACTACCATACCAAGAAGGGAAGATACATCGCAGTATGCATCTCTACTTACAAACAAAAAAAAAAAGGACTGACAATGAAACTACCAAATATACCTTGACAATAGGATGCTGGACTTCTTACCATTGTCTCTACCTACAATGTAATGATACACTAAAATAGCAGGACTATACTGTTGTAATAATATGGGGGAAATCAGTAAGGGAGAGAGGGGTAGGGAGAAGGTGGAAAGGAAGTCCCTGAGACTATGGAACTGTATCATGAAAAATAAAAACTGAAAAAAGCAGAGAGAGAGAGATAGGGAATATACGTTTCCTCTGAACATGGACTTTCATGTGAAAAAATATAATGTGATATGTCAATTCTCTCCTTGCTGGTCCAAGCACTAGGGAATCATCCTTTTCATCATTGGTTATCAAGTCTCCAAACGATTTCTTAGTGAGGACAAATTGGTCATGCAAGGTTTTATGCCAACATTTGTGATGGTTACAAATACAAGACACTGTTAAACCTTTCAGCATATTTAAAAACTTAGTTAGAGATACTAGATTTAAATAGAATTAACTAATTAAATATTTTAATAACAGTTAAACATAAAACTGAAAGATGTTTTAAGTCAGCACATAATTAATTTTAAGTAAAATAAGAAGCTAGAAGGAGAAGAAATCTTGATAGGCTGGGGTGATAAGATGAAGGGTGGATGATCTGGGACTTCAGCAATGGACAAAAATGTAAGAGAAAGGATGAAGTAATAAAAGGCTGAAATAAACCAGAGGGGCCATTACAGCTAGAGTGAGACAGTTTCTGGTTTCCACTGTTTCCACGGGGCTGCATGGAGGGAAATACAAGAATTTCAAATCTGCTTGGCTAGCGTCTCCACACCTCAACTGTAACACAGGTATTACAAAGTTATTGTCCCAAGGTACTGGAGACACCAAGAAAGAAGTACCTAAACCAACAAGAGCGTATTAATTACACGATGAGTGTTTGGTTATTACTTTCATCAAAATCATTCCACGGATTACCAGAAAACTGCCCATGAGTTCTGGAGCCTTTATTGTTACAATGTATTTAATAAAGAATGAATTTGGCCTCTCATGTCCAACTGGTCTCTTTAACATCACGTAAATATCATCCTTAAAGAAAACCCCATTTTATTACCAAAAAATCAAACATTTTATAAAGCAAACAGCATATGCACCCACCATTCATAGTCATCAGTTATGAAACGAGTCAGTCTTAAAGTTTCATCCCAAGTCAATTAATTTTTGAAGCTATATTCTTTTTGAACATTATGACCACAATTCACCAACATACCTAAAAAAATAATTGTAAGTCTTCAAACAATACTAAAATGTCTCCAACTGGATCGTTTAGAAATATTATTTTTAGTTTATTTAAGACAGAACCAAAATCCAACATTGCAATTAGTGTTTTTAACATCCCTTTAATCAAAAGGTTTCATGTCTACCTCCTTGTTTCTGGGAGGAGGGATATTCCTTGAAAAACCAAAGTAATTTGCCAAGTATTTGAGTAGCCTTCTCATGGGAGCAGTATTTGTCATCATTGTCCAGATCTACCTTTCCATTAGTCCCAAAAAAGTTAGTTTTCTAACAGTTTGTCTTGATCCACTATTTCTTCTATTAAATTAAATATATCGGGAAGGCAACTTCCTCTCACTGATTATTTGATTACTCAGACGTCTGGTTTCTATAATAAAGAGTTGTTTGCCAAACATTCTCAACAAGTGAATACAGTCACTATTAGAATAATTTTTAAATTGTAGATTTAAGTATATTTGAAATGGTTTGATTGATTACTTACTCCTGAGGATCAGATTGTCACATTATCAAGCAATGAGAGCCTCTTTAAGTTTTGTTGTATAATGTGGCAAAATTCAATGTTGTGTTGATCATTTTACTTCATTTTAATTTCTAGAATTTTATAGATAATTTTGATTTATTATTGTATGAATATTTCTGTATTCCAAAACAAAACAATGTCTATTTAGGTAAATGGGAATTATTACCCCTTGTTCCTTCCACAATAAGCATTCATACACTCACATACACACATACTGGTATACCCTCATTTGTAGGCTGACTTGTGATCTCCTAAAAGAAACGTTGAAGTTTTAACCCAGGGTATCTGTCACTGTAACTTCATTTGGAAATTGGAACCTTCGCAGATGTCTAATTTAAGGTGTAAAGCTGGATGAGGGTACACTCAAATCCGGTGACTGATGTCTTAAGAGATAAGAGAGACCTAGATCAGAGACTCAGATACACACATAGGAAAGGCAGAACCTGGAATGATGTAGCTACAAGTCAAGATTTCTCCAGAGATGGCCAGTAACCACCAAAAGCAACAAAGAGGCAGATTAGGATTCATCCAGAAGGTCTCCAGAGGCAGTACACTCTTGCAACACCTTGGTGCTGGACTTCAGCACTCCAGAACTAGAGGAAAGACATTTCTGATGCAAGTCACTTGTTAAAAATAGGCCTTGGGATTTAATACATATCCTCCTCACCCCCAACTCTGTGATCTTAGATTAATGTTACCATGTGACACACACATTCGTTCAACATGCTTTTGTCACCTAAAATATACATTCTGATGCTCACTCCATAACAGTGAAAGACATTCTGTGTGCTTTGTTACAGCTACACATGCTTCAACTTGTGATTTTACTAGAGTTCACTCCAACAGCTGTTGACCAAATTGTTGTACTTTTCTAGCTTTTTTCTACAATCAGCATTATTACCAAATCCCTTTCAAGACATACTGCAGATATTTACTCACCAAAACAGCACTGTGCGCCATAAAAGGACACACAGACCTATTGGAAAGGATTGAATGAACCTAGTCATAAATTCACTCATCTATAGCCAACTGATTCTCAGCAAAGATGCCAAAACTATGCAGAAGAGAAAGATAGTTTCCTTAACACATAGTGCTGGGAAACAGATTGTTATGTGGAAGACTGAAAGTTGACCCCTGTCACAAACACTTTTAACCCTATGCAAAAATCAACTCAGGATGTGTCAAAAATAGAAATGTAAGACCTTGTTGGAAGCCATTCAAGGTAAACATCAACGATCTGAGAAGCAGGATGATAATTCCAACTCCACTAGGGTGTTCCATGTGTCCTTGTAAGACAATGACCTAAAGAACTCTGTGTGCTCCTGGAGGAATCCTGGTCTCCTCCATGTGGTGCCTATGCTTATTAGCAATGCGATTGATCTTAGATTATTGCTAGGTCAGATAAACAGATCTGATATCCAAAAAAAGTTACATCTTCAGGAAAGAACTTGATGGAGTGCCCCTTCCTTTCGCAGAGAGGTAACCTCTGGCCCCCAGCTTTTATAATCTTCATTTTTTTTCACTCTTACTTGTACCTATTTGTACACTGTCTTCCTCTTTACCCTGGTTCATATCAGTAAGACCTAAAACTCAGAAAATACAAAGAGAAATACTTTAACATATAAGTTTAGAAGACAGTTTTCTCATTTTCAGATTTGTTGATTTATTTGAAAGCCGAAGTTACAGAGAGAAACAGATATTACATTTACTGGATTACTGGATCACTCCCCAAATAACTGCAGGTTGAACCGATCTGAAGCCAGGAGTTTCTTCAAGGTCTCCCACATTGATGCAGAGGTACAAGTATTTGAGCCATCTGCTGAAATCCCAGGCATATTATCATGGAGCTCTCTCTCTCTCTCTCTCTCTGTTTCTCTCTCTCTCCCTCTCTCTCTCTCTCTCTCCCTTCACTGTTAAGCAGAATAAATACATTTTTTAAAGTACACTAAACTCCTGGATGCTGAACCTGTAACCTCTGAACAATGCTCACCACCAAATACCAGTCCATGCAAAAGAAATGGCTCGGGGCTCGTCCATCAGAATCATACCCTGTTACCTGACAATGGATCGGGAGAAGGGTCACATTAAGCAGGGCCATTACATTAACTAGCACTCGAGAACCATAACTGGGGGTAAATTCTGTGGGGGATGTGTGGGCCAAACCCTGTGGAAATTCTAGTCCCACAGGTTAGTTCAAGAGTTGGGGTGGTGATGGACTAAGCTAGGTGTGACCAAGGAGACTGCCATCAATCACAAGTAAAGGAACCCCCAACGGTCTGGACTGGTCAGGGCAGCAGCACCCAAATGTGTATCCTGAATAGGGTGTGGGCTGGGCCAGGCAGCAAGGTTCACCAGCTCATACAGGGCAAAATGGAAGGCCAGACTGTGCCGGCACTGGCCTAAACCCAATGACATGTATGAGAACTGGGTCTGAGAGTGGATTAAGGGGAGGAACTTGGGAAACTCCCCTGGCGAGTCATAGCTTCCACTGGTGAACATGTGGTCCAGACCTGGGGGTCAGACAAGCTGGGCAAAGTAGCTCCAACAGCTGGCTAATGTGTGAAATGGCAATGGAATGGGGCATACCGGGCAGGACTGAGCAAACCTTAGCCCACAAGCAAAACTAGAGACCAGGATGGGGCACAAGTCATGCCGAGCTAGGCTCATTTATCTACTGGTCTGCGTGAACTAAGAATGCTAAGCCACAGTGTCTAAGGCAGAGGTCGGGACAGGTGATGGGCTGAGCCAAGGTGAGTCAGAGCAACCACTGGCATGCAAGTGATCTATGGCTGGGAACAGGCATGGTTGGGGAGCTAAGGCGACAACCCTAGCAGGGTTGAGGTTCCCACCAAGGGGTGCATGGCCTGGAATGGGGGCTGCATTCTGATCTGGAAATGGTTGTAGTCTCCCTTGGCACAAGTGTGAACTGGGACTGGATGCACGGAGCTGGGCCAGACTCCGACACTATCTGGTGTCCTGGAGGACCAGAACAGATGTGGGATGGACTAGGCATTCCCTATTGAGCCATGTGTGGGTCATATGTGGGTATGGACAAACCATGGCTGGGCTGAAACATCCAACAGCACGGACCAGATTGGGTTGAAGACCAGTCAGGAAAAGCCACTGTTCCTGCTAGGATAGGAGGTGGATTGAGTAGGGCCAGCTCATATACTCACTGGTATGCACAAAATCTGGCATTGGGAGAGGTTCTGATGGAGGAGCCTGGGCAACTCCTCTGGCAGGACACAGACCCGGCATGTAAGCACAAGAAACATGATAGGAAACAACCCAGAACAGGCCATGGAAAGTTACCCACTGGCATACATCTGGCATGTGTCAGGGGAAGACCGGGCTGAATCTCTTCACGTCATCCACTGGCAAATCCAAGCACCAGAACAGTGTGGGTTGAGCCAGGTTTGGTCACAACAAAGACTAGTACACAATACGGAATGCCAATGTGAGGTTATCTGTACCAGATGTGACTACAGCGCCCAACCAGCACACATGAGAATCAGGAAGGAGGGGGCAGAGCCGGCAGGGGAATAACGAGTGGCTCCCTTGCTGGACAGCTACTCTCACTGGAGAGTGAACTGGGATGGGGCAGACCAGACCAAGCAGGGTTACAACACCTGTATGCCTCATGTGGACTAGATCAGGGAAAAGCCAGGCTGGGCTGATTATTCCTACTGGTGCAAACAAAATTAGAGTGGGAGAGGGTTGTTTGGGCTTAGCCACAGCATCAGCTGGCAGAAGCTGGCACTGGGGGCCAATTCTGTCAAGTCAAACCACAGAACTACCTGGAAAGTGCATAATCCAGGAATGGGAGAGGCCTGGGAGGGAAATAGTGGGCTCATCCCTCTTGGGTTACCACTTCCACGGGAAGGCATAAAACTAGGATAGCTGCTGGGGTGGAATGGTGTGTGGAACAGACTGGATTACTGCTACACATACTTCAAACCAGGGTAGGGGGCAGGCCTGGTAGGGGTTATTGTTATCGCTCCAACTAGGCTGCAGCTCCTACTGGTTTATGCGGGGGCTGAGTGTGTGCTGGGCAGAACCAGGCTGGACTGCAACACCCATTGGTTCCAGTGGAAGTCAGGAGCTGAAAACAGAACCAACCCAGCGATCACAACCACTGGCTGATCAAGGTGATGGACTGTGCCAGGCCCTGTACTTGCTAGCACATACAAGAATCTGGTCCGAGAACACCTCAGACAAAGTTTCTTTGGAGATCTCCCCAATCAAAATGCTGGATTCAGAACCCTAACCAAGAAAAGGAAGAAGACAGAACAGGTCAACCAACCATCTCAGCTATATGTTGGCAGTGAAATACGGGGCAAACGGAGACTCTATGATGGACTATGTCAATCAGTGGATTCTTCAAGGACGTCATCGTGCTTGGAGTGGCAAGATTTGCAGCAGTTTATAACTGGTGAACTGTCAAAACCACTTGAGCAAGAACCTTGGAGCATACCCTACATCCAGGACCTGGGGAGGGTGGGAAATTGGTTGGGCCTTCTCCCTTAATACCCCCTTTAAACATGAAGGAAACAATATGGAAATAATAGTCTTACCCACTTTCCTATAGCCCTTGAACCTTTTACCCTAATCAACTAGGTAAAGATTGTCAAAATATAATAATAATAAATAAGAAAATACAAAAAAAAATTTACTTCAGGAAGGTCTTTGATTTTCTTTTTCATTTTAGCAACACATTGGTCATTCAGTAGTATGCATCTCTGCTTCCAAATCAAAGGTGGACTCCCAATGAAACTGTCTGCCATTGCCCGTGTCTACAATGTCTGGATACACTTAACTAGTAGAATGATGGACTTATGACTAATTGTGAAGGACTATATAATTGTAATGACATGGGGGAACTTCGTTGGGGGAGTAAGGGGAAGGACTTGTGAAGAAGTAAGGAATATCCAGAGCTATGGAACTGTATCACAGAATAATTTTTTAAAAATTAATTTGGGTCCCGGCGCGGTGGCGCAGTGGTTAAGGTCCTTGCACTCCCGGGATCCCATATCGGCGCCGGTTCTATCCCAGCAGCCCCGCTTCCCTTCCAGCTCCCTGCCTGTGGCCCGGGAAAGCAGTCGAGGACCGCCCAAAGCTTTGGGACCCTGCACCTGCGTGGGAGACCCGGAAGAGGCTCCTGGCTTCGGATTGGCATAGCATCGACCGTTGTGCTCACTTGGGCAGTGAATCATCGGACGGAAGATCTTCCTCTCTGTCTCTCCTCTCTGTATATCCACCTTTCCAATAAAAAAAAATAATAAAAATAAATCTTTAAAAAAAATAAAAAAATTAATTTGAAAAAAATAAAAACAAAAACTTTATGAGATACTACCATATTAAAGGGCATACTTCAAATGGAAGGCAAACTAGCTCAGATGAAACACAGAGATAAAGAATGAAAAACACTGAAAATGTTGAAGATGAACAGTAATCATGCCACTCGGGACACCTACCTCCCATGACAGAACGCCTGGTTCAAATCCTGGCTCCTCTGCTTCTGATCCAGCTTTCTCTCCATGCACACCCTGAGAGACAGCAAATGATTGAGACACTTCAGTGAGTTCCTTGAACTGAGTTCCAGCTGCATGACTTTGCCTGACCTCGCTGTGGCTTTTAGGGGCATTGGAGGAGTGGACAAGCTGATGGAAGATCTCTCTGTCTGCCTCTCAAAAAAGGCGAAAGAAATATCACAGATAGCATTACTCTTTACCCTTAAATGTTTTCATTGCTGTCTCCTAGGAACCAGGTCATTTTCTTACACAGCCACAACACAATGATCAAGTTCAGGAAATTCAAAATGACACACTACAGCTAGTTAATAGAGTTAATACTTAAGTTTTTTAAATAAAGCTCAAATATTGTGTTATCAAAGAAACCTTTCCTTGCCCCCTCTTTCTTCCTTCTTTTTAAATTAAGTCTTGTTTCTAATCTTTCGCTTCACAGGATTTTAGCATCATGCTTGCCACACTCCAGGGAATTTCCTCAATACAACACTTACCGCACATAGCCACAGCATTCTGGAATGCAACAACCAAGAGTGTCTCCAGTGCCTAGGACAATGCTCAAAATATTAAAGGGCCTCCAACATTATTCCTTAAATGAGCAAAATGAATGTTTCATGCATAGTTTCTTTGTGTCTTTACCCAAAGCACAAAATGGCTAATTTATATTTAATATGTGATGCATTTAAATATCTTATTCTCCTTTCTACTGTGTTAATTAGATATCCTCCTGTACTACAACACATTTACCATAAATCTTAAGTCTGTTCATTCAGTTTTAGCTAAAATTGTGTCATTCCAGATTCTGTCCAGTCACCTGCCATTGTCATATAATTAGATGAGGACAGTAACACTTGAAGATACATGAATGATAAGGAGAAACTCTCATTAAAACTGGAAGGCAGGTGGTTATGTATCAGGCAAATTAGAGCAGATCTCAAGGTCAGTGTTTGTGATAAACAAAGGGACTTCAAGCACATGGAAAATTGAATTACACGTGGTACAAAAATGGTTTGAAATCCCTGTAGTTTTTTCACTTTATGCATTTTCCATGAGCTTTGTGAGGACCCCTTTTACACACAATGCGTCCAGCTTTAAATGACTTCCTTCCCTGTCATTTCAGGCAATTAGGAAAGTAACTAGAGGGACAAAGCCAAACAGAAAAATTGTTGCTGTGGTTTAGAAATAAAACTTAGATTTGTATCAACACAGATGTCATTGCACAGTTCTCAAGTATTGTGATAAATGAAAGAAGACTGTCCCACTATCTTCTGAATCTAAAGTTTTCATCTAAGAAAATCCTTCAAATGACTACTACTGTCTGACAAATTCAATCATATATTTTGTCTTACTTTATCTCTGCAACATATGGCATCATCATCAGCATCATCCCATTTTGTAAGAAAGAAGGGGCGGGGCCACCTGTTGGGATGTGTGGAAAATTAATATGAAGGAAAATATAATGTGAAATGTTGAGGATGGTGGTTTGATGAGGGATAATATAAAGGAATATTTGTAATTGGGCAGTAGTGTGATGTTGGGTTGTTTAAAGATTAATATTTGGATGTGGATGTTTGAGAAGGTGGAAGGAGGGTGATTAGATAATAATGAAAGGGTTTTATGTGGGTGGGTAAAATGGGGTTTTATGTATGGATAGGTGAGAAGGGAGATATGTTATAATGATGTATGTTTTATGATTTGGTTTTTAGTAGGGGTTTTTGAGAGTGTATGGGGTAGTGGATGTAAAGTGAAGATATAGGTATGAGTTTGTTTAGTAATGGGGTCAGATTGATTATTTTAAAGTTTTGAATTGAATTATTTAGTAATATATTGTATATAGTGTATAGGGGAATATTAATTGTTAGATATATTAAGGATATAGGTAAATTGATTATTATGTATAGGGTTTTTGAAAAATTATGGATGGTATTGTGATTGTTAGGAGGTGGGTTGGGGTTTTGTGTTTGAGGTGAAGTGGTAATGAGGTTTGTGGGTATTGTTTATTCTGGATGATGGGCTGAGTCAGATTCTCTGTGTTTGCATCCAGTCAGGTTGATGTTGGGTACTCCTGGTTCCCGAAAAGCTGGGTAGTGTTTGAAAGAAAGTCACATGTCCAGCTGTCCCCCTAGGTGAGAGAAATCAGGGCTTGCTTCTCTAGGACGCACAAGACAGATGCAAAGGAGGCCAAGGCTTGCCTGCCCACACAGGCAGACATTCTCCCTGTCTTCTTCCCAGGATGACTTGAAGTTCTAGGCAAAGGACCTTGTGTGCAAAGGCCTAGACAAGAAAGGTTCAGGACTCGCCCAGTGATGCAGGGCTTCAGGGACACAATCTAAATTAGAATGTGCAGCTTCTTGCTCCCTGGCCTGTGTTGAGTCCACGTTGGCAGGCTGCTTTCCCTGCACGACTGTGATTCTTGCTGAATAATTGAAGCCCAGGCTTTGTCCATAGCAGGGATATTACTGTTTGATTTTGTGATCCCTAAGGGACAGCTACAAACAGCTGATGCCACTGCTGGTATTGGAAATTGCTACAGAATGTGAACATTTTTCTAGTCTCCAGTTGGAAAATTCAGTAGGCATTACACTTGAAAGTGGGCACTTTGTAGAATTTTTTAAGTTCAAGAACATCCATTGAGAAGGCTTCAGAAGTGAGTAAGATGCTTTTCTGCAAGCCACCGTTGCATCTGAACAATAACTTGCACACGAAAATTAATTATAAATTGGCTAAATCCTACCCTGAGGGATTGAGATAACACAGAAGAAGTACCTGCTAATGGAGAGATGTCTACATGTTAATATATAGGCCACCCCCCGATGAATGGGTTACAAATCCACTCCCAGGGAAAACAAATCACAACAGCTGGGTTACAATGGAAACCCCCAAATTTGCACACATAAAGGAAGCAGGTTGACTGTGGTGATCCCCCTGGATGGTGGCCTGTGGAGCCTAACAATTCCCTGTGAGGGCCTTGGAACAGAAAGCAGGGACCAGTCTCACACAGAGCTCATGTGCCTCTGTATCTGAAAATTCCCTTCCTAACTGTTTAGTGGTTATTTCATACAAAAACATTATTCATCAAATACTTATAATTTAATTATATCAAGAAATGAAGATTTGTAACAAAGGCAAAGAAAGATTTGTTGACTTTCCATTTTAAAAAAAGACAAACAAAAACAAAAAAACATGTGCTTGGCTGCATGAAAGGCCAGGTGGAAGCATAAAGTGTGAACAGAACCCCCTCCCTGCTTGGTAGTAACTTTGGTTCTTCCTTTTCAGACTCTATCAGATGAATCCACACATTTGCTAGCTCACGTAGTTACTACCTTTTTAAAAACAAATTAGAATTTCTTTTCTATGTTGCATAAGCGGTGATTCTTGTTACTATGTACTCTATCTTGAGCTGTGAGGTTACAGTGGGAACAGCAGGGAATGGGTGCGCAGGGCTTTGCCACATCATGTTTAGGAATTTGCTGCTTATCCCTTTTAATAAATTTAAGTCTGAGTTCTTCATTAACCCACTCGTGCCTCAGCCCCCTCAGTAGCCTGGTGGAGGACAAAAACACCCTCTGCTCTTCGTGTTGAGAAAGAGTCCATGAGGACGGCTCTGCGCATCTCGCCTGCTCTCAGCAAATGTGAGTTGAATATGAACCTGGGAGACAAAAATGAATGGTCAGAGGGGCAGCCCCAAAGAAAGGCCATTTATACAAAAATGTTGTCAAGGGGAAAAAAAAGGACTCACTGGCTGGAAGGTAAGAATGATTAGCTAAGGCAAAAAAAAAAAGTTTCTTTTTATTACACAACTTAGTTTCATGTTTATCTGGTTTTGATTAGAGTTTGGTTTTGAGAGAGTGTTTGCATGTGTGTGTATGCATATGTGGTATTTTCTGTATTGTAGCTATTCAATAAATATCTGCCACATGGATATTTTAAAAAGACGCATTTGGCCAAGGGACTTGTCTTCCCTATAACACAATTCCACATATATTATACTTTCCATGACTATTTGTTGTATTAATGAATATAAGTTTATAAAATAGGAGTTTTCAAGTTCTTTCTCTATGACATTTTATATATTATTTCTAAAATTCATTTTCACCACCAGTACTCTCACACAGCCTCCTTGGTAAAATAAATATTCCAGACCCCTGTCTGGCTTTCACTACTGAAGAAAAAATTATTATCAAGCCAATATCAGAAGTACTAACTATAATACAATGTTCTGTTCATTGTGTCATCTTTTAACAATCTCCCAGATTTTTTCTTCCTAACAACCCACATGGCTGAGTTCCTACTATTTGACACAAGCAGCCCTGCCACAGTGCCAAGGGCATTCTAATCCTCCTTACCCAAGTCTACAATTTAATTTCATCTTTTCCCTCACCTGGCATCCATCTACACATTCAAAGGCCACAATTACATAACTAGCAGACACTATATACCAAAGGGAGACAGGATCCACATCTTCAATTGTGTCTTCATTATAAAGGAGAATTCTCTGAGCCCAAAAGGGAATGCCAACCACTTAGAGAAGCTCGCTTGAGGAGATGGCTGTTGGGCAAAGCCATCACTCACTATCCACAAGCAGAAGCCTGATTACCGCTTACTCTCTCAATTTTGTCATCTTGGAACAGGAATACTGAGGCCGTTACTATGCACAGCAAGGCTGCTATCTATGATGCTGGCCTCTCCTGTGAGCATTGGTTCAGCTCCACCTCCCCCTTCATCTTCCTAGGAAGGCAAAGGAAGATGGCCCCAAGTACTCAGGCTCCTGCTACCCATGTGGGACACACAGAGTTCCAGGCTCGTGACTTTGGCCTGGCCAAGTCTTGAATGTTTCAGCCACTAAGAAAGTGAACCAGTGGATTAAAGATTGGGCTTTCTGTTCTCCTTGTAACTCTGCTTTTCAAATAAGTAAATTATCCCTTTCCATTGCCCTGGGTTCTCTTAGACTGGAACAGGATGTAAAAAGAAAAATATATGACCCAGTTACTTCAGCGGTCTAAAATTCCTATGTTGGAATCCTGACCCCAAGGTAATAGCATTGATGGGTGTTGGTGGCTTTCGATATGCTGAGGAACAGAACCCCTGGATATGGTCTTTGCCCTTATTTTAAAAGACCTCAGGGAGACCCTCTCCCAATCTCCTATGTGAGGTTAGAGTGAAAACACAGCTGTTTATAAAGCAGTAGGGATCTGCATCCTCCAAAACTGTGAGAGATATGCTCCTGTGCTTAAAAGCCACCCAATCTATACGTGTTTTATAGCAGCTTGAAAGGAATATGACACGTCATCACTGTGCAGCTTCAGGGGATCAAGGCAGTTCCTGAGCCAGTTCTAGGTCATGTTAGAGATGAGGCAGAGACAGGAATGCCAGGAGCCAACCCTCTCCATCTCCGACTGAGATCAAGAATATCTCCCTCTTCACCCATGATAGCTCTGGTTCCATTTTGATCCTGCCATCTTCCAGATCATCACATTGACCCTTCTCTCTGTGCCCCATAACAAAGCAACCGCTGCATCTGCAGATCCTCCTCCAATTCCCCAGACCAAGCCCAAATCCCACAGTCAGCCCCTCCTGCATCCCTCTTAGCAGGCGGCCTTAAGGTTCACCCTTAGGCACTCTCCCTGCAGCATCACACCAAATACACCTGACAGCTGCAGCCCCAGATGTGGGAGCGCCGAGCCTGGTGGACCACAAGCCAACACCTTCAATAACAACAAAATTAACAGCTGCCACTTCTGGGGCTTACTCTGGATTAGGGACCTTCTAAAATGCTTTATGGGTTTCCATTGTTATTCCTCAGCAATATATGCTGGATGAAGATAAAATAACTGCTCTAGTAAGTGAAGAAGCCCAAGTTCCACCCCAGGTCAGTCTGACCCAAAGCTGTTGTTTCTCCCTCTTGCGCATCCTGCCTCCTGGGCAGAGGGCAGCCAGCCAGGGCAAGGAGGCTCAATGTCCTGATTCTCTAAAGTTGAAGTGGAGCACAGCTTGCCCTGGTTCTGCTTGATTAGTTCCCAGCTAGTGTTTATTGTTAAAGAGATAGGAAAGGGAAAAGGCAAATGAGCCATCTCCCTGAAAGGAGTTGGGTTTTCATTTTGTAAAACATAAACTTGAAATTGGGGCTGTTGTGCTTACAGCTGGGCTGAGAGCAGCTTCCCCACTGACGAAGCAGAATGGCAGAGTGGGCTGTGAAATACAGCAGACCCAGCTCAGTCCTGGCTGCACCCCTCCTGACAAGGGGCACCTTAGGCAAGTAGCAGCTTAACCCCTCTGAAGCTTGAGTTCCTGCTCTATAAAACGGGCTTGATGATGCCCACCTCAAAGAGAGGTCATAAAGTGCCTGATACTTGAAGTTTTATAAACATAAAAGCTATGATTGCTACCATTAGAAAAAGCAGTGGATCTCAGAATTTCCATGAGTTCTGTGAAATCGTAAAAGACTCAGATGGGTCCTTTCAATGTTCATTAAGAGTCACAGGGGCTATCAGAGCCAGAATGAGGAGGGAGGTGAGGGAATGGCTTGCGTAGGGGAGCGCCCAGAAAAAGGAGCCATTCTAAAATGTGAGGAAAGTCTTGTTTGACATCCTGTGAGTGTTCATCCTGGGAGCCAACAGCACAGAGAAAAAAATTATGTTGTAAATACAGGACATGGTAATTTTCAGATTTTGTAAGAATTCAGGCCATGGAAGACTTTAGTTCCCACCCCCTCAGAACAAAAACAAATTCTCTTCTTCCTGTAAAGAACCCTGGAGACTCCACAACACAGGGTTCAAAAAGAAGAAGGAAAACATAGATACGTGTTTGTGTGTGTGATGTGTGCAGCTACATATCGGATAAGAAAGCTATACCCACTCCCAGTAAATGACTTACCACAAACCTCTCTCTAATGAGCTGCAAGCTATTCCTTAAATGGGAAGGGGGAAATACGAAGACAGGAAATGGGAAAGGATGGAGTACAGGAGCAGAGAGAGTGACAGAAATCATTCGGCTTCTAACACGATGCAGTGAGATATAAATACAATCAGAGGGGTTAATCTAATCCTTTTGTGAAGCACTGAGTCAGAGAACAAGACAAAAACAAACCTGTGATCTGGAACTTGGCGGGCCCCCACTCGGGGGGATTAATGAGGAGTACACGGCTGTGAAATTACGTGCCCTCTGAGTTACGAAAATGGTCCTGCTGGTGCATGACCTTGAAATGAAGGGACGCAAACCTCACCTGATCCACAATTATGAGGCCCACAAAGGAGGGGCTGGAGGGGCCGGGACAGGATGGGAAGAACAGGCTGCTCAAATGTTCAGAATATGAAAACCCACAAATCTCCACCAACCCCAGGCTTCAGGGGGGATCTAAACACAACATAAAATATTCAGAGGACTTTAAAAGGACGCTGGCATTTGTTGCGAAGCATTAGGAGGCAAGCCTGTCCTCTTTATTTACACAGAGTAGATATTTTGTGGCTGTTGTTATGGACTTAGTGATGTTTGTCTCTGTTCAATTTTCCCTTTGCAATAAAAAATCGTTGCGAGATGATTTCTAGTCTTAGCTGCTTTACATGACAGTATTATCAAGGATTCATCAAGAGGCCATCTGTCGAATTTATGAAAAAAATATGCAAAAACAAAACAGATGAAAAGGAAAGAGCAAGACAGACTGGTCCAGGGGAAGATAGATGTGGCAGCATGTGCCTCCGTGTGAAAATTACAGCATTTAAATACTGCGGAATAAATTACTGTGCCGAAAAATTAGTGATGCTCTCCCACTTGAGATGCTGCCCTTACCATAAGAGCATAATGAAATATATCACTTATCAAATCACCCTTTCCTCAGACGATTATTATATTCTAATGAAAAATTAGGAGAGGAGAGACATATAAGCCTCAAATGGGAGGGATGAAAACGAGCCAGCGTGGATTTGCTTTCGGACGCAGCCATGAGAGGCAGCTCCAAAACACACCGTCCATATGGAAATAAGAGCTTTCTCCCTCTATTTATTAGAAAGTCAATAAAATAAATTGCGGATTGTGCGAGAAATTGAAATAATATATATTAAAATGACAGCGAGGCTGGCCAAGCTTACACCCAAATTAGATGGGCTGTAAAAACAATGTATTTCAGAGAAGAAACTGGAAGGAACATAGAAACACAGGAATACACAAATGACCAGAGCTGCAGTGTCGCCCCCTGGAGGCGAACGCAGAAGCACATGCACTTAGAGCTGGTTTGAGGGATCCAGGAGCAGTTCCTACTGTCTCTGAGACTGATTCTAAAAGAATTCCTGCATGGAGGGAGGGATTGTTTCCAGGCCACACTGCTCAGAACGGCTTCCTCTGCCCCCCAGTCTCCCTCCCTCGCTCCTTCTCACCGTTCCTGCCTACAAATTGGTCAATACAAAGTCTGCCATTCCAGCAGTTAGCAGTGTTGTTAACCCTGATATATTAAATGTATTGTGCCAGGTATAAATACGCTGTAGATGACACCCATCCCTAGATTTAAAAAAAAAAAAAACAAAACAACAACAAAAAAAGTCCTGTCACAGCAAGAGTCAATGTGTATGATAGACCTACAATGGAAAATAGTAAACGGTGGCAGTGTTAGCTGGTCATTGTCAAAGTACACTGATTCAATAGGTTGTCCCTCATATGACACCTGTGAGATCACTATTGCTCATGGTTGCCCAGTTCGCAGGTAAAGAAATGGATGCAGAGAGATGTAAGTATCTCATCCAAGTTCACAACCAAGCAATAGCCAGGAGTTGGAACCTGGACTTCTCATTCAGGGTGCTTTAACCTACCGCACTATGACCCTTCCATTAGGGAGGCAGGCTTCCCTTACTATTCTTGACATGTTACAAATTCTTCAGTCAACACAAGTAAGAAAACACTCTCTATGAAACTAGGTTGGTCCCAAAGATCCCTCAGATGATTGCTAACCACACTTTTGAACTGTCTATCCTAGCTTGCTCTCTTCTGACAACAATTTAAGATTCTCAAGAGTCAAAATTTCATTTCACCTATGAACTAAATAATGGTTGCTTTTTGCAAAACGAAATGGTTGCAAGAGAGGAAAATGACACTCTTTTGGAAATGAAAGACAACTTCAGCATTTGAAATAATATAATATTCTACACAAAATTAGATTATCTGTGTGAGTCCTTGTTCAGATGTTTAGCTTCTTTCTAGTTTCAACAAAAACAGAAAGCTGACCAACTGTAAATAACCACCACCTTTTTTATCATCTAACTTGTTTATTTTTTGAAGAATTGTTATTGTCTGCAACTAAACATTCTACTATATCAGTCAGGGAAGCTCGTTGGCCCTAACTCACCTGGTCCTGATGGCAATAAGATTCATCAGCTCTCCTAATAAAATCCCATTCGAATGTGTAATGATTCCTCAAACACATCTCGGTCACAGCAAAGTGAGATGGCACTTCCCAGTGGTCCCTCTCTCTCTCTCTCTCTCTCTCTCTCTCTCTCTCTCTCTCTCTCGTCTCTCTTGCATAGGCATAGGTGATACTTTCTGAACATACAAGAATAAATCCTTAAAATTTCTTGTTACTTTTCAAATTGTAGTTCTAACAAAATCATACTCATTGGTCAGCTAACGTAAGCTCAGCCCTTCATCTTGAATTAATTTAAAATGACACCAAAATGTGAAACACATTTGTAGGTTAGCTCTCTCATACCAGATACTAACATGTATCTTTGGCTTGAGGACACAAAGATCAATACTAACATAAAAATGTTTAGCTACCTGTGAGAATTTGCCTAGGATGTAACAAAACTGCTCCGAGCTTTCACAGCGGTCTTAGACACATTTTAAAATGAAAATGCACATAAACGATTTTAATTACCTGCCATGTTTAACGAGTTACTTTCCCTCCAGCTTCTTTTTCTATCAGCAGACTCAGCCCACATGTCTATATCTCCATAGTATGGGCAGGTGAACTCTTAACTACCCACGATTCCAGCCCCTGGGATTACACTCCATGCAGGAAATTTTTTGTAACTAAAAGTTTTACAAGTTATGTGTGTTTACTCTCTGAATTTCAGAAGCACTTAACTTGTCTATCCCACCATAGTCCTCTCACAGACATGGAAAAAGTATCTAAAGCTGTAAACTACTTTACTTCTGTCTCTGCTTACTCAGAAAATTGTACTTAGATAGGCCTTCTTTCAGCTGCATACTTGAAGTACTCAGTGTGATGTTTTGTTCTTCTGGAATGCCCTTCCGCTTCCCACCACCCATCAACCCATCTTCGTTGGCATCCAGAATTCTCTAAACCCAAAGTATCATGTCTTCTACTTCCTGTCCTTGTTAACTCACTTTTTGTACTTACAGATGCCCTTGTTATACTAAGCTCTTAAAGGAAATAGAAAGTAATATTTGCCAATATTCAGTTTTGGTGAAAGCTATTATGGCTTTTGCTTAAAAAAGAAAGGTTGCCCAAAACAGCATATAAAATGAAAAGAATCTCTTATGACTGAAGTAACTGCTTCAAAACTATATGAAAGTATTGCATTTCCCTTGGGTTATTTCTCTAAAACATTTTTCAAATTATTAAGAATTGGAGGGAGGACTCCTATGCCGGTGAATGTGAGTGGAACAGTCCTGCCCTTATTAATGACAATGTCACAGAGATGAAGCCATTTGCACTGGCCCTCTATCAGAGCGTTCCTCCCTCACCTCACCACCAGGACAACGGTCTGCTATTTTACAGATGGAGGAGTTGTCATTTCCCAAGGTCACTTAGCGTGTCAGTGCTGGCATCCATCGCAGAACTCAGTATCCTAATGCCTCATACAGGACATACTCTTCCAGAACCTTCTCTGGGTAATTCCTCTCCCCTTCCCCTGGGAAATCAAGGGGAGAACCCATATGTGTGTGTGCAGTCACATGAACCCATATGCACACATCCATACACCTATGCACTAAAGACGCAAGCAGCTCTACACACATGTATGCACACTCCAAGACACGGCACATGCAGCATGCAGTTTCCACGGCTGCAAACATCCAGGCTGTTTCCACAAACCACTTGAATGCCATGACTAGTAGCATTTCTAGACAGGAATCAGCTGAGACCCCGTTCATGCACATTAAATTAGCTCCTCAGTCCAGGACACTGCCCACATGGAGTCACTGTCATCGAGAACGAAGGCCACCCCCTCTCCAGGCCCCTTAACTTGCGTTCCAGCCAGTACACAGAGCGAGAGCAAGAGCGCTCAGCATGAAAGGATGGGTGTGAAGCCAGAACGGCAGACAGGAATCCGGATGACAGCCCCAGCCTTGGGTTGCACTTGGGTCCGTTTTGTTCTCTTTAGAGGTCCTGCCCCTTGTAGAACAAATCTCTGCTCTGTGCCTGCTCACACAGGGAGAGGAGGCTGGGGGAAAGGTGGTGTTATCTAAAATGACTGCTACGCCAAATAAACCCTCTGCACACCCCTCAGCCTTACAGACACTGAAAATAAATCATCACCAAAAAGCTTATTTTACAAACCCACAAATCATGGGAAATATAAACGCTTGCCTTTCTAGTCCTATGTTTTAATAAAGACTCCCCCACTTCCCCCCTTCCTCCCCTCCGACTCACTCAATTACAATATCACTATCAGTTCCCATTACAGGTCAGAGATACAGCGCTTAATGTATGAGGAGCCAGCTCTCCTGTCCTAATAGCCTGTCATTCCCAGGATTTGAATGTCAGAATACAGCCTGCCGCGGTAATGCTAGCCGGCAGCCCAATGATGAAAACTTTGGACAAATCATGAAGAACACTTCAGCCCTGCATCACCGGAAGGTTACCGGGGAGAGCCTTTCCTCCTGCCTTGACCCCTTGATCTGACAAGTGACACCTACAAAATGAACAGCTCTCCAACTTAAATTGTTTAACTGTAGCCTGATCAGTTTTATTATCTTGCTAATCCGAATATCAGCCGTTTCATCAGAATGGAAGATATGCATATCATGAATTATTTTGACACGGGGACCTTTTAATTTTTGCCAGCAATATTTCACTGCCCCAATCAGGGCCCGCAGTCACTGATGCCGCTCGCCTCCTGGGATGTCAGCGGACAGCGCACTCCTGACAGCACCAAATCATCGGGGAGCTGTAACGAGCCGTTGCTGCGATTATTATTATCTCCTGTAGTCATGCATTTCATTACCACTCGGCAGCCGGGGGGCTTGGGTTTCCGGGCAGTCGTCTTCAAGAATCGTTGCCATTTTATGGGCTTGCCGAGCTCTGGGGTATAATTTCCCTTTTCTTTCCCCTCCATAGACGAGGCGAGGTGAATTCCTAATAAAAACAAAACACGAGGTAGGCACTGCAGGAAGAGCGAGCTCAAAACAGAACATTAAGCAGCAGTGAGGCAGCCTGAATGACCCACTTGAAGTTTATGAAAGCGGTGGTTAATCAGCAATATGGCTCGCTACAGAGAGACATTAAAAGGGAAAGAAATGCTCCTTTTAAAATTGCTAAGTGCTGAGAATGCTTTCTTAAGGAACACTCCCTTCTTCCCATAGATGTGTTTCTTAATTTCCCTCTCCCAGCCTAACCATTTTCCTCTCCTGCATTTCCATTCTCCTCACTCTGTGTCTGGACCGCGTTGTCCGCACTCCCCGAGCCGTGCACTGGCGCTGCACCAGCAGCTGCCCCAAGCAGCCCAGGGTTCGCACTGTCACAGGTGCGCCTGCTGTAGACGGCACCTTCTGCGCGAGTCTTCATATTCTCGCCAACACCTGACCCGGAGCATCTGGATCGCATTTATTGTGTCCTTTCTGATGGCTGCCAAAAACTCTAATACTAACTTTGCTGTTGCTGACAAAATAAAATGTACCTGTGTTAGGATCAGTAATTCTGCCTCTCAGTATAAAGCCCACAGAACCGACAACAGGGACTCAGTCATCTGCGCAGTTGGGCTTTGTGCAGTAATGTCCCCAGTAGACAAAAGAGAAAACAACCCAAGCATCTACCCCCGGGTAGATTGTGGAAATTATGGTACGAGTATACATGTGATAGAATATTACTGAGCCCTAAAAAGGAAGAAAACTGTGACAACACACTACGTCGGTGAATCTGAAGAACATTATTCCAGACCATAGGAAGAGAGGCATTATTAGACTCCTCTTTAAGAGACAATCAGGGGCCCGGCGCGGTGGCGCAGTGGTTAAGGTCCTCACCTTGCACGCCCGGGATCCCATATGGGCGCCGGTTCTATCCCAGCAGCCCCGCTTCCCTTCCAGCTCCCTGCCTGTGGCCCAGGAAAGCAGTCGAGGACAGCCCAAAGCTTTGGGACCCTGCACCCGCATGGGAGACCCGGAGGAGGCTCCTGGCTTCGGATCGGCATAGCATCGGCCGTTGTGCTCACTTGGGGAGTGAATCATCGGACGGAAGATCTTCCTCTCTGTCTCTCCTCTCTGTATATCCGCCTTTCCAAAGAAAAAAATAATAAAAATAAATCTTAAAAAAAAAAAGAGAGAGACGATCAGATCGGTCATATTTATAGAAACAGGAAATAGAATAGTGGTTGCCAGAGCCTGGTGGGACCAGGAGAGTGGATCATTCTCAACCAATACAGAATACCAACTTGGCAAAATTAAAAGAATCGTGGAAATGGCGGGGGTGAAGGTCACCCAAATTGTAAATGCACTTTGCGTCACTAAGCTGACACTTAGAAATCATGCAAAGAATAGATTTTATGTCATGCATGTATTTTATCACTTATTGCATCTGTTAAAAAAAAAAAATACAGCCAACTTCCAGCTGAGAACGGACGCTCGTAGACTATACACTGTACGTGTGTCTCGTTAGTGCTTTCATTTGTTCTTCTTACCCATATTATTTTTGTTTTATTTTCCTCACCAGCATTTTAAAAACATTATTTTATTGTTATGTGTTAGTTTTTTGTACAATTTTTTTTCTCCAGAACAGGAAGAAATTTAATATTAAAATATACTCAGCCTGGCATAACAAAGCTGTTGGGTTGTGGTGCTGCATGGAGACAATGAATGAACACAATGCATTTCTGAAGCCACATAGCAGCACACATGAGGTGGGGGACCTCAAGAGGAAGGCTGCCCTTGCTTCTCCATGCAAGGGGTGACTCTCTCCCAGCTTTAGGCTGAGAGCAGGACTGGACACAATGCTCTCACGGGTGTTTCCCCAGTCTAGGATCCATTAACATTCATTACCTCTCCTGGCCAGCCTCCTAGGTATGGGAGCCTGCATTTCAGAACAGCTCCCCACTTGGCTTACTGTTCTGTTGTTGAATATTAAAATTCTAAATAACTTTTCAACTAGGAGCCCTGGACTTCCATTTTACACAGAACTTCACAAATCACGTAGGTGATCCTGCTGTGACTAGACAGTGAACATCTTAGGATCAAAGAGTCCATCTCATTTTTCACCAAATGCCCCGTGCCTGGCAGGTGGTTCCATAGGACACAGCTAACATACAGTCAGTCAGCAAGCCCTCCACATTTTTGGGTTCCACATTCATGGATTCAACCAAACACAAAATGGAAACACTCAGGAAAAACATTGCATCTGCGCTGAGCTCGAGCTGAGACTGAAGTACAGAACAGCAACTATTCACATAGCACCGTCATTGTTTTGGGGTAGTATAACTCATCTACAGATGCATGCAGAAGGACGGGCATAGGTTATATGCAAATATTAGTTTATATAAAGGACTTGAGCATCACAGCGTTTGGTATCCACGGGGGTTATTCCCCAGGGCTATGGGGAGAGGACTAGATGAACTGAAATGATGTTAAATCCTTTATTTTGCAGGCCTAACTATTCCTGCCTTATGTTACACCACCCCCCACACAAGTTCTCTGTCTGCTTCTTGATGAGTATAATCAGGAAACATAACCAGAAAGAGTAATTGCACAAAGTAATTTTATTTACACCAAATAAGGAGACAACATGTCCAAAATTGAGACTCTTCAAGCAAGAGACAGCAATGAACTCCTATTTGCAATGTTCATTAGCATTTAAAAGGGAAGACTTGGCCATTGCATTTACAGGTGGGTGTAGTTTGTGTTCATAAGCATGCTCTTACATATAATGCACACTATGGTAATGAGGCTTAAGCTACTTCTAGGGCAGAAATTTTAGCCTTAACGTTAGGGCAAGGTTAACGCTCAGACACCTACCCATGTCCAGTTGTCCTTACTGGTCCTAGCTTCCTGATGTCTGGGGTCTGCTAGAGTTGCCTGCTTCCTCCATCTGAACCTGAAACTCATCTTTGAGGAAATGTTAGGGTTTCACCTGGCTACCCAGGAGGAAGGACCCCTCAAACTCCTGCCTAGCTATTAGTTATACTCATTATCTTTGTATCAAATCCACTTGAGACAAAGCCTGAAACCCACAAAGGGCCAGATGGGAGAAAAGGAAACTCAAGGGCCCATCAAGAATGAAGACGATGTCATAACCTTGGTCTTGTCTGGATTCAAATGTCTGTGTGGAAATCGCCATTAGGTGAACAGCATGCTGTGTTACATCCATAGCCCTCCATGGTTGTAGCCTAGGTCCTAGCAGCAAGACAGAACGGGATATGGATCAGCCAGGCAAGTCATTACAAACACAATACTTCCCAAAGATATGAGTTTTTACCACTTCCCTAGGTGACCCAGCCAAGCCACCTCATCACTCCTTGTAGTTTCACTGGCAGGGAAGACTTCCTTGACTCTCCATCTACCTACACGTGCAGGGAGAACACAGAGCTGGAACAAGATTGTGAGCAAGAGGGGAGAGTGGAGGCAAGGGAGAGCGACGTGCAGATGACCACTGAGGAGCACGGTCCCCAGTTCCCCTCACAATCAAGGCCACTGTGACATCAAACTTCCAGGAAAGATTTCCGAAAGCTGAGACCTTTCAGACCCTATCCTTTCATTTCTCCAAAACCATCAAATTATAAAGAAAATTCAACCCAAGTATGGCCATTTGGAGTCTTTGTAATATGTCAATTTCTATTTTCTTGAGGATTGAGGACTAGAATACATTTACACACACACACACACACACACACACACGTATTTGAGTCAGAAAAGAAGAAGAAATAGAACACTGAGTGTGGATGGTGAGGAAGGATTGGAGAGGGAATGGTGCCGGGGCAGCATTTTCTAATTTGCAGACTCTTGCTAAGCCACCCCCCACCCACATGCTCACTCTGTTCCTAACAGCATCTTCATCAATTAAGATTCTATGGGACTGGCAGGCTCCAAGAGCCACAGTACCATCCACATACTCACTATTCCACTGGCACAGCGAACAATCCCGAATATTAAAAGTAAAGCAACACATTCTGCTGTGTCTTTTGTATACAGACAGCTGAAGCTGCATGAAAGTTTGGCACCAAAAGGCCAAGTACCATATTTTCAGCCACCCACACGCCAAACCCTATAATAACTACAGACTCTAGATGTGAAATTTTCAGACATTTGCCGTGAAGAAAAACTAATAGTCATGTTTCTTCACGGGCTTCCTTTCCTAACAGGGCAGTTTCTCAACTTTAAAACCTTGTCGATGTAAGCTACAGAGAACAAAGGATCTTGCATAGATATTTTCACCAGATGTCAAATGGTGCTTATTTGTCTCAACAGAAAGCCCCGCTTTGTGCACTCCGTTCACTTGGTGTGTGTGCTCTGTCACTAGCATGTTTTATGAGTAGAAAGCTGCCACCAGTGTGCTGAAGTTACAATAGGGCTTTAGGGAAGTCTGTTAGCTAAGACTAAATATTGCTCTTTTTGCTTTTAGTTAAAATGTAACTCCATTCCCTGCCTGCTTTTTTAATAAGAGAAACACTATAGCTAAAGTTATAGCAGGATTAATAAGTAATTCTTTTTCAAGTCTAGAAGCAAAGATGTTCAGTCTCATTGTGCTTTTCATAAGTATATGAGCTACAGAGTACCAATCTTTTTCCCAAAGATAACACCAGAAAACATTTCAATACTGTCCTGCATGACCTTCAGGGTTCTTGTACTTAGATGAGCTATGAGAACCTAAACTGAGAGCTTAAGTTGTCCGTTCCTTGAGGATGGCAAAATAGTTTATCCAAAATTCCACTGAGCTTCTGAAAATAAGTAGAATGTTAAATTGTTATACACAAGAAGGGCTTTGATGTCCCTCATTCTGTCAGATTAAAAATAACATACATGTCTACATTAGGTGTTCATCAAAGGATCTCCCCACCTGTAAGAAAATAAATATTTCGGGCCAGCACAATAGCCTAACGGCTAACGTCCTCAACTTGAACGCACCAGGATCCCACAGGGAGGCTGTTCTAATCCAAGTGACCTGCTTCCCATCCAGCTCCCTGTTTGTGGCCTGGGAAAGCAATAGAGAATGGCCTGAAGACTTGGAACCCTGCAACCGCATGGGAGATTAGGAAGAGGCTCCAGGCTCCTGGCTTTGGATCGGTGCAACTCTAGCTATTGCAGCCACTTAGGGAGTGAATCAATAGATTGAAGATCTTCCTCTCTGTGTCTCCTCCTCTCTGTATTTCTGACTTTCCAATAAAAAACAAATCTTTAAAAAAAAAAGAAAATAGATATTTGAGTATACCTTCTATCAGTGAGGGATGAGGCAAGTGGACAAAAATGACACTTTGCTCAAAGCAGCAGTAAATGAAATCCCACAGCGATAAGCAAATATATAAAGAATGTATCAGATCATCAGGTAACTGTCTCTAGATTTCACAGAGCATAATGCAAGGTGCCAGGCTCTTAGAAATATAAAGGAAAAGCAGTGTGTTTATAAGGACAACTTTGGAAAAGTACAGGGAGAATCGGAACACTTTCTGATACTTCAGAGATCCTGACATAAGAAGTTAACCTCCCAGTACAGAATGACCTAAGACAAATCAGGGAGAGGAAATCGGGAGAAGGGTCTACAGCATTTAGACAGCATTAGGAAAAGGTTGACTGAATTTAAACAAAGGCTGCCTAATTATCCTTGGTGAAGAGTTGGCACCTAATTCCCTAATGAGACAATGGCAAATTCAATCAGGAACACTGAATGACAGTTATGACCCGCTGTAAATTCTGTAACTTCACAGAAAAGTGTACCCAATATCTTCCCAGATTGTGCCTTTTCATGCTTAATTTTCTCTTTCGATCCTAAAATGAAATAAATCACTCAACTTTATGCTGTCAACTTTATGCATGAAAAAAATGTTCAAATTATATTGTAGTGCAGATGTGGAGTTCTGTATGAGGGGTACATAGACAGAGTATCACAGGTACCTTTTGATAGAGTAGCACCTGTCATCCATGTTAACTTTATTGCCTTGACCATCAACTCGCAACCACAAAAAAAAATCTATAAATATAAATCACTTTCCAAAATTATTTTTAAATGACTATCTAAACTCGCAAAAAAAAAAAAAAGTAAGCAAAAGTTTTAGAGGTCAAAAGTAAAGAAAAAATGGGAGCCACAGCAATAGCTTAATTGACTAATCCTCCCTTTGCAATGTATGGGATCCCATATGGACATCACCATTTGTCCAGGCTGCTCCACTTCCTATCCAGCTCCCTGCTTGTGTCCTGGGAAGGCAGTAGAGAACGGCCCAAAGCCTTGGGACTGTGCACCTCGGTGGGAGACCTGGAACAAACTGCTGGCTCCTGGAAGAAACTGTTGGATCAGCTCAGCTCCAGTCATTGTGGCCACTTGAATAGTGAACAGGTAGATGGAAGATGTTTCGCTCTGTCACTCCTGCTCTCTGTATATCTACCTTTCCAATAAAAATACATTTTTTGAAAAGTTATGAAACTGGGAACCTGAGTGCACCTTCTCTGTGCTTTTGAATACATTGTTTTAAAACCATTTGCCATGAATCAAAGTCAGGTGTCTTCCCTTTTGCTGGCAAAGCAAGGAACGGAGACAAGGCTTTGGACCTAAATTTAAGGGAATATAGTGGAGTCCCTGCTTACATCAGAGATTTTCAAATACTGTAATTTGAAGAAAGAGTAAATAAGAAAAATAAAATAAATCTTCACCCCTTAATAACAATAATATTTCCATCTACCCCAGCTTACATTCCTGGTTTCAAACAAAAACTAAACAAAAACCTGCTCTGATAATTGCAGACTATGGAACTATATGTCTGCATTAGGATCCAGAAACTCCTAAGTTGAGACATCAACTTAAAATGTGATTCCTAGTTTGTAACTGTTTCCAGTGGCACCAAAAATAACAACACACAAAATCTTCCTGAAGGGATAGGTCCTCAATTCAGTCAATTCCAACGACACAGATCCCCACATGAAAATGATGTTAAAATTCAAAATCACAATATTGCTGGGAAAATAAGTCATCACTAGTAAAATCAATGAGAGGCAATAAACAAAAATAAAAATAGATTGGAACCCTATGAATATCAAATAAATAACTGTTGTATAAACAGTATAAATTATAAAGTAAGATCTTATTTTTAAAAATGAAAGACTGAAAATCCTCTTAACAAGAGGCATTAAAAGAACAGTATAAATTTTGAAAATTAAAAACAGTTTTAAATAAAAACTTAGATGAGACACAAAGGAGACACAGTTAAAGAAAGAATTAGAGAGCTGGGCAAAAATGGAAAGAAATTAGAGCTCAGAAAGAAAATATATTTTTAAAACTAAATACAGGGAGAAACATAGCACATTCATACACTGAAAAGCTTGTTATAACATACATGTCAACAGGCAATATAATTCCAATCAAAATCCCAACACACATTTTTGTATAAATGTATTTATCTGATTGAAATCTAGTTGGGAAGTTACACCGTGTAAATGAAAGGCTAAGGAGCAAAAAAAAGAGTCAAAACTCATAAAAAGTATGAAGATCATGTAGCATTATTGAAGAGATACATAAGCTTAAGCAAAACCGATAAACAAAATTGAGTAGAAAACCTAGAAGAAAATCCACACCTAAGACCTTTAGAATTGGTTTTGCAGATCACTGAGAGATGGAATTCAAATAAATGATTTTTCCTCTTAAAAAAACTAAATTTCTACTTTACAACACACCAAAAAGAAGCCCAAGGTGAATAAAAGATTCAAATGTGAAAGGCAAGAAAAGACAAGAAATTTTAGGAAAATATCTTTATTTCTCTGAGATAGAGAATGATTTTTTTTTATGTTACACAAAGTACAGAACAGAATTAAGATTTCTCAGTTCAGTTTCACATAGTCAGAACATTCTGGATTAGCCAAGCATATTACAAAGTAAGGATCATATGCAGAATATATCTTAAAACCTACTCATATAGATTATAAATAAGCAAATAAATTCATGAAACTCAATGAGTAATTAACAAAGTAAGCCAAAGAAGTCTTAAAAAATAAGCAAGAGATTTGAAAAAGACATGTAACGAAACTAAACTGAATCACCAATAAGCAGATGAAAAATGCTCAAGCTCTTTAGATACGAGGTGAACACAACGTGAAACTCCAATGAAATACTATTTATAATCACCAGACTGACAAACGTTTAGAAACTGAACAATATCAAGCAAACAAGAATATGAGATTTGAATTGGTATCACTACTGTAGAAAGCACTTTGATGTAATCCAATAAAAATAAAGAAGAACATTCTATGACCTATAATTTTTTAAATTTCATATTATGACACAGTTTCATAGGCTCTGGGATTCCCCCAAGCCCTCCCCATGCCCTCCCCCCATGTTGGATTCCTTCACCTTGTTGCAGTAGTACAGTTCATATCCAGTCATGACTCCTTCATTAAGAGCATGTACCATGCATAGAGTCCAGCATCTTATTGTCCAGATAAGTTCAACAGTTTCCTTGGGAGACCATCCCTGGTCTGAAAGCAGAGTTGGCAGAATATCATCCCCTCCAATAAAAAGCCACAACATAACATCAACAGCAATTTACAACATCATGGAGTTAATTGACATGGTATTGAGTGACCAATATGTTAGAAAATGCAAGTTCTTAACCACATCCTGTGACTACTTCATTGGCATTTCAATTTTAGTTTATACACAACCAGCTGCTGTACACCTTAAAATGGTTATAGGGTAGTATTCAGCTGTCTCGGATCTATTTTGATTTTTATATTTAGCAGTTGCAGTTTATAATATTGAAGCATGGTTTTTACTGAACTTGGCAAATTTTAGGATAGTCCAAACAGGCTTATAAATCTAACAAGGCATATGTTAACAATTGAGGTTCAAAACAGTTTTAGGAGGGATGTGCAGAGAAATCTTCAATACCTTAGTAAGTAGTAACTAATCTTTGTGTCCTACCTAGTAAGATATATGTAAGTCCAAACTGACCATTTCCTGTCTTTCTAAGCTTTCCTTATTGGTATGACCTATAAAATTTTCTCTTATTCATACAACCAAGAGAAATTTTTATATTCAGACACAAAGATATTCACTGAAACACTCCAAAAACAGAAAAAATAAACAAACTAAGCAGAGAGTATAAATAATCCAAATGTCTATCGAAAGTAGAATAATGGGCCCAGTGCAGTAACCTAGTGGCTAAAGTCCTCACCATATGGGCACCGGTTCTAATCCCCACAGCTCCACTTCCTTTCCAGCTCCCTGCTTACGGTCTGGGAAGACCCAAAGCCTTGGGACCCTGTGCCTGAGTGGGAGACCTGGAAGAAGCTCCTGGCTCCTAGCTTTAGCTCAGCCCAGCTATGGTCATTGCAGCCATTTGGAGAACCACTAAATGGAAGATCTTTCTCTCTGTCTTTCGTTCTCTCTATAAATCCTCTTTTCTAATAAAAATAAATGAATCTTTTAAAAAAAAAAAGTAGAATGACTAAATAAATTAGGAGATACATTTAATGTAGTGGTAAGCATCAATGAATTGCTAGGATATACAATACCAAAGATAAATATCAAGGGCACAATATTCATTAAAAAGGGTAAATTTAAAAAGAAGACTATGAACTATATAGTTGTAGTCCCATACAGTTCAAAAAGGTGTAAAATTAAGCAACATCCTATTCTGGAGTACAAACTTGTGGGAAAATGTAAATAAAAGCAGTGAAATGGAAACCAGAAGTTGCAGGACAGTAGGAACATCTTATTTGCAGGGAGTTCCTCTGAAAGCTCTGATGTCCAGCACATTCTAGAATTTTTGTGAACTCATTTATTTTATGAACACTGCTCATATTTCTTTGTATCCAATCCATAGCAGTTAAGAACTACCTCATCAAAACAAGAGCTGGTGTGACAAGCACCGATATATCTGCCACAAATAGAGATAAAGTGAGATACTGTGTTACTATTTCATCAACTTCATTCATTATATTTGAAATGCTTTATGATTTTTAATTAGAATATATTCTCATGTGCATTTCTCAATACTGATTTTGCCAGAAACACTGTGAATCTTCTGGCTTCTCAGTTTCAGATCATCTTAAAAACTGGGAAGAAGCAGAGAGTAGAACAAGTCAGACTCATCCATAATGCGCTACTGAGAATCATGCACGCGCAATATTAGTTTTTTATCCTTAGCCTCAAATATTTTACAGTCAAAAACTGTTCCAGAAGAAGGTTGGTGGCAGTTATGTGGACATTATAAGACCCTACAAATAAAGAATAGGCTTAACTGAGAGAAGGAAATTGTTGGCATTTCTTTAGCAGTCTGTAAACAAAAGTAATGGAGACTAACAATGATGAATAGCTTCAAACATCCTTCTGTTCTAAGTGAAGGCCTGAATTCTATATCCTAATCTAAGGATGGTTCTGGGAGTTGGACAAAATTCTGCAAATCGCCCTATTATTTTCCAGAATTTTTTCATGGTGCAATACTCTTCTTGACCATTGATGTCTCAACTGCTCATGACGTAAGAGCTGAAATTGATCTGTGGTGTTTTCCAGGTGATGGCATGGGAAAGGCAGCCCAGGCTAATAGCACTTCTCCTCCATGACCATCTGTGCGCAGATTCTCCTTGCCTCAATTGTCTAATTTCCAAAGAGTCCACCATAACTTTGTTCTGAGGATTAAATGAGTCGTTGCAAAGCACTCGACATTGTAGGTGCTCCGAAAAAGTCAAAACCATTCTCTTTGCACTATTGAGTAAATCCTCTATCCTAACATCCAGAGCATCTCTTCAAAACTTGCCAAAAGCTAGTGTGTAAGAGGATTAAAGAAGGGATGCCATCCCTGAGGAGTATTCTCTCTCTCTCTCTCTCTTTCTTCCTCCCTCCAGCCCACTCTTGTTCCCTGCCTTTCAAATCAATGAATAAATTTTTACAAAGTAAATAATATTCTGACATTCTAAAAAACAGAGAAATATCTGTATTTGTTTTATTTTTGTTGCTTAATAGATCTTGACAAATGTGAAGCAGAAAACTATTTTAAACCTCATTTCAGCAAGCTTCATTGCCATCAGCTGGTGTTTCCTAGTGTCTCCTGGGTTTAGCATTTTCTTTTGCAGAGTATTAAATAATGTGGAACTATTAGTTCCTGCCCTCTGAGGGTTTACACTCTAGGATATATCATTCACTAAGGAGAAAATAATTCTTTCATTTTGCAAACAGTAGGCAGATGGTTTAATCCATTGGGTTTAGCTTCAAGCAAACAAACAAAAACATTTTTTGAGGTATAGAAAGACTGAAAGATAAAAACATATCAAGAATTTATATATAATTTGGCTCCATGAAAACATTCAAACTTAAGTTTTAAATATACATAATATTTGCACATTTATTCTAAGTAGTCAGCTTAACATTCTCCAGTTTTTGAAAGATTCTGTTGAATTCAACAAGTAATCCCAAAACCTACCATGGTTCTGGTTGCTGCATGGAATTTCCATCACTATTGTCTGTTTCATGTTTTTTGGACTTCAATCATGTGCCAGACACAAATCTAGGAGGTGGGACAAGAGACTTAAATGATACAAACAACCTGCGTAGTCATTGAATACCAGGCATGTCAATCTTTTTTCTAAATCTCATAATATAAACAAAGATGCAAAGCCTTTAAATGTGTTTTGCTCACCATTTTCACCCTACAGTGAAATATACAGAAGCAATATCAGGTCCTATGCTACATGCGTGGGAAAATCCATTGCAGATCTCCAAGGTTATATGACAGCAACTGTGAACACAAGATGGACATCAACATCATTTCAATGTTCTACCAAAACCTTCCATTTCCATACAGAAATACAGGAGTCCTCCCTTTTTTGCGTGGATGTGTTTAAAGATCCCTGTGGATGCTTAAAATCATAGATAGTTACAAACACTAGATATTATCAATTTTGTTATATACATACATATGATAAAGTTTAATTTAAATGTTAGGCACAGTGAGAGACCACCAACAATAGATAGCAATAAAATATACCAATTATACTGGAATAAAGCTTTTTGAAATTTGTAATGGGGCCAGCATTGTCCAATGGGTTGAGCTATAGGAGTACCAATTTAACTTCTAGCTACACCACTTTCATTCCAGCTTCCTGTGGCCTGGAAAACAGGGCTGGCCCACGTACTTGGGATCCATACATCCATGGTGAGATCAGAATGGTGTTTCTGGCTTCAGTCCAGCCCAGATCTGACTATACAGCCATTCTGGGAGTGAAATAAGATACAAAATCTATTTTTCTCTTTCTTTCTCAGCTGTCTTTCACACATTCAAATAAATAAAACTTTAAAAGATAAATAAAATATGTGATATTTTATATCTATAATTTTCAATTTAACATCTTCAGATTACAATTGACCATGGATTATTGAAGCTGTGGAAAGTAAATTTCCATGGATCAAGGGAACCACTGTAAATAGTGAAAACTTAGAATTTAGTATCAAATGATGTTTGCTGTCCTTAGAAACAATTATAATAAATTCCAGCAGCAATAAAATGATAATAAAAAAATAGCCTTTGAAAGATGGACTCTAGAACAGAGAAGAAAGTTAACAATTTGTTCTCATAATTAATATTATGATATCACGCTGGGCCCAGGAATATTTCTTAATTAAAGAATATTAGTGAAACAGAAAAATTTCCAGTTGATTCATATATTTTTCACTTTTAGAATTTCTGGTTCATCCTCTTTAAAATATGTAATGTCACTTTTTTATAGTTTCAACTTTCCATCTGAAATGTTTTAAGTCTGAGCTCTGTCACCGTAAGCATAATAAAGATGACTTAGTTCAGGCTGCCTGATCCTTCTACTATGGATGACACAAGGATCGGTTTGTGTGCAGTGTGATATATGCTGGTTCACTTTCACGTGGTCTTATCTTTCATGTGTCTGGTTATCTTTAACCATGTAGTACACTGTAGTGAAAAAAAAAATCAGAGCAATAGCTTGACGCTAAGGGTAATCTTTACTTTCATTCTCGAAGAAAGATTTTTTTACATTTGTTCTGCAGAAGCCCAAGTGCTGCCAATGCAGGGTTGATTTGATCAACTTCAGAACTTAGGGGCTACAGATGACTTGAAACCTTGCTGAAATCCATGCAAGGATGGGTTTAATGTCAGGTTCAATCTCACCCCTAGAATCAGCCCTTTATTGCCCCACACTCAATGTAGGTAATTTCACAGATTCCACATCTTTGCAATCCCTGGTTCCAACCTTTGATTACCCATCTACAAACTAAACCTTAGAAATTACTACAAAAGTGCCCTATAATACATAAGATTTTTTCCACATCAGTAGACACAGGAGAGACAGAATTAGTTCTCATCCTTCTGATTTCATGTCAGGAAAAACCACCCCAGTGTTAAACTGTGACAAAGCTGAGTGCACCTGCAGCATCATTCCATTTCCCTCTCTAGACTCACTTCCATCCAGCAACCCTGAATCTGTGTTTTAGTAAGTTAGAGCCATATCATTTGCTGAAACTCAGAGATGCTGTTATCTTCTGATGACTCGTTGTGCTATTCTATTAAAAAGTTTGCACCTGTAGCTGCCTTCAGATGTGGAAACTGAATGCCATGGAATGAACATTTAAAGTCCATTGCAACTCGTATGTTTAAATCATTTTTTAGATTTATTTATTTTAATTGGAAAGTCAGAGATACAAAGAAGGAAAGAGATACAGAGAGGAAGATCTTCCATCCACTGACTCACTCCCCAAATACCTGCAATGGCCAAGACAGCCGATCTAAAGCCAGGAGCCAGAATCCTCTTCCAGGTCTCCCACATGGGTACAGGGTCCCAAGGCTTTGGGCCGTTCTCGGCTGCTTTCCCAGACCAGAAGCAGAGAGATGGATGGGAAATGGGGTCACTGGGATTAGAACCAGCACCCATATGGGATCCCAGCACCATGCCCTCATATCTTGACATCTTAATCCCTAATATATGGTATTAGGAGGTATAATCTTTGGGGGTTAATTCCATCATGACAGCTGCATGCTCAGAAATGAAATTAGTGACCTTCTAAAAATGACCTGGAGAGTTCACTTGTCCCTTGGTCTATGTGAGGACACAGTGCAGAGATGGGCAAGCCTAGCACAATGACTCAATGGCTAAATCCTCATCTTGGAAGCATGAGGATCCTGTATGGGCACCAGCTCAGGTGCTCCATTTATGATCCAGCTCCCAGCTTATAGACAGGGAAAGCAATAGAGGATGGACCAAGACCTTGGCAGCCTGCACCTGCATGGAAAGTTCCTGATTCCTGGCTTTGGGTCCCCCCAGCTCTGGTTGTTGCAACCACTTGGGGAATGAACCAGCAAATACAAAATATTTTTCTCTGTCTCTTCTTCTCTTTGTAAATAGGAAGGAAGGAAGGAAGGAAGGAAGGAAGGAAGGAAGGAAGGAAGGAAGGAAGGAAGGAAGGAAGGAAGGAAGAAGGGGTACCTGGGAACCTGGAAGACAGTTCTTACCAGACATTGAATCTACCATAATTGTGTCCTTCTGAACAGCGACAAATAACTATGGTTTGCACCAGATGCTCTATGATATTTCTGCTAGAGCAGTCTGAGTAGACCGAGATGCTGATTAAAGGGTTTGGTAACCAAGAACAAAAGGGGGGGTGAACACATTGCCAGCACAAGGTCCTGCTGGGAATCATGCAGAATTCTACTGGGGCACACCTACATGAGCTAAGCTGCTGCTCCAAACAATTGTATCTCCTATTAGCACCGGTTTGAGTCCCAATGATTCTATTTCTGATTCAGCTCTCTGTTATTTTACCTAGGAATCAGCAAATGATACATCAGGTATTCAAGTTCCTATCACTCACTTGGGAGACCGGGATGGTGTGTCTGGTTTCCTGGTTGCAAGATCTCTTTTTCAATTTTTTCCTTTTTAAACAAATAGATAAATCTTATTTAAAACAATAAAATTCTACTAATCATCTCCCTGTCTGGCAGAGGCAAGGCTGTCTATCTCCTTCATATAAGAGATCATTTTAACTTGGGATCCCCTACATACAAAATAAGTATAGTTAGCAAGCATTGAGTTCACATTATAAACTATGATATATAATGGTCAATAATTAATGTAGACATTCATTTTTCCTAAGCATTAGATTTGACCATATGAAATTTTTTTTTTGTAGAACAAAAAGAATTCACTATTGGCTTTTTCACTGGACTCAATCTAATAAACTCTTACACTTATATTTTAACACAAATTTGACACAGTTGGAGTTTGCTGAAAAGTCTACCCATTTCTCTTACCTATTTATGTTATTATAAATCTGAGTGTCATTGGAATTATTGTTGAAGACATGTGTCTCCTTGAATGTGAATGAACTCAACAAAATGCTTCCCATGTAATGCCATCTGCCACGGGTATGGCAGGGGGTCTTAGGGTTTGTTAGTGAAGGTAGAAAGTCTATTCTAAGCTGACTGTGGTCTGCAAGCCTCTTACACACATTAACAAGTGCTTATTGCAATTCTGCTTGACTTGTTCAAACCATTCCACAGATGCAGTTAATGTTCTCACTTAGTATCAAATAAGAACCCCATAGTTTTAGGTTTCTTCAGCTCACATTACAATCTAAATTGTACATTCAACAACCTGATTTTGGTCCTCTGCTTAGAAAGCATTTGTTTTTTGAGTCCTTTTCCCAAAGAAGAGGAATCTGTCCCTTACTATAGGTGTGACCTTGAGCAAGATTCTGTGACAGACTTTGGCTAAAGGCTCAAGATTTTCTTTCTTTTTTTAATATATTTTTATTTTCAATTTTGAATTATGTGGTACAATTTCATATAGGCTGGGATTTCCCCCCTGCAAACTCCCACTCCACAACAGATTTTCCACATTTTGCTACAATTATGTAGTCCTTCATAAGGAATCATAATTCTATCAATCTCTTATTTAAGTGTACCCCGACATTGTTGGTGCAATGTCAGACAGTCCAGCATCCCGTTGTCTACACATGTCCAACAGTTTCATTGCGAATCCATCCTTTGTCTAGAGCAAGGATGCATGTTCCATTATACCCCCACATTTTTATATGATAGAGCCCAGTACTCCATCACTATACATTTCCATAATTGAGAAGCCATGAAACAAGGTCAATAACTGGTATGAGTTAGAACAGTCACAACAACATCAACAACAAATTACAGTACCATTAAAAAAAAGCCACTGAGTAACCAACACATGAATGACAAAAAGGAAACACAAAAGTCTCTTGGGAAAAAGTGATGCCACCATGTAATCCATGAGCCAGTGATGAATTCAACAAGAGAAAGGAAAGTATTTGGAATAAATGAAACTGAAATTTAAAACATCAGAACACATGAGATGCAGACAAAACAAACAAACAAAGAACAGTATAAATCAGATGATTAAAGTTACACTTTCCATGTTGGTTTCCTTATATAAGAGAGAACATATGGTATTCATTCTTTTGTGATTGATTAATTTCAATGAGCATAATGATTTCTACTTGGGACCACCTGGATGTAAATAGTATAATTTCATTCTTCTTAATAGCTGGATAACATTCTGTGGAGTAGATGTACCACAGTTTCTTTAACCACTCTTCTTTGGATGCACATCTGGATGGTTTCCAACACTTTTGCTATTGTAAATAGTGCTGCTGCAAATATAGGATTACAGATCCCCTTCTCACATGTAGATTTCACTTCTATTAGGTATATTCCTAGGAGTGGGATAGCTGGGTCATAAGGCAGGTTTATTTGCAATTCTCCAAGCACTCTGCATACTGATTTCCACAGTGGTTAACCTAGCCTACGTGCCCACCATTAGTAAAAGAGGGTGCCAAAGGCTCATGATTTTCTAAGATCCAGGTTTCCCTGAAATTAGACAATGCCATAGTATTCAGCCCTGGATCATAAAATGTAAATAAAAATTATATCTATCAACTCTGGACACAACAATCAGGGACAGTTCCTACTTTTCCTACTCTAATCTTTGGCTCCCAACCAGGGGCAGAGATTCTAGGGCAGGTCTCTGGAGTTCTAGGGTTGGTACAGTACTAGAGAAAAGCAGCCTGTGTCCCGAAAGATTGTGTGGTCTCTTCCAGCCAGTCACTATAGGTAACAGAAAAGACTATGTTGTTACATTGCAAAAACATTGAAGGCTTTTGTTTTGTTTTGTTTTGTTTTGTTTTGTTTTGTTTTAAGATATAATTATTTGGGAGAATCAAGATGGTGGAAAAAGATAAAGACACATTTAAACAGACAGAGAAGCATTTCATCACGATGAAGCAGAGAGGACACATTCCATGAAATGGGAAAGGACAGAACAACAGCAGAGGGGTACCTGGAGACTATCTGACACAGGAAAGCAGGGAAAACAATGGTGTGGTGTTGCAGTGACTGATACTCCAGTGGCATTCAGCTAATGGTGATCTGAAATCCACAAGCAGCCGGAACTCCATCAGCAACCAGGTGGAAAAGGACTTTCACTGGGAGCTTGGGAGGTGAATCCAGACAAAGAAGTGTCCGTCCTGCTGGTCTGTTTGATTTGACCAGGAGCAGAGACAAAGCAACAGATCCCAGATGGGCAGAGCGAGAACAGGGTGGACTTTACAACTCACTCCACCCCCTAGAGATGAATCGGGCACCATTTTGACTAACGAGGCAAAGGCAAGGAAAACAACTGAGGATGCACAGAGCTGGGAGTGAACTCATTTCTGACTCAGTGAACTGCAGAAATGTGGCATCCAGCAGGTTCCACCCAAGGCAGGTCCATGTAGCCCTAGACCTGACTGCCAGCAGATCAAGAACTCTAGTAATGGAACATCAGGAGCCATTTTGTACACTGTGACAAAAGCTTTAGGACTGCAGGGGACAACAGTGAATTGCACATGTGCTAAGCTCACAAGAACTCACTGAGTTCCGTGGACTGCACTGGTCCCACAGGAAAATAATACTGACTGTGGCATCGTACAGGTCAAAATAGGTCCGTGTGGCACCCAGATATAATGGCCAACAGGTTCCAGCAAAATCACCACCAACAACAACCTAGCTATATAGGACACCTGGTGTCTCCCTAATCCTGAGAACTGCTCCAACCAGAAGAGGGAGAAAGTTATGCCCACAACAGTGCAGCCTCAGCACAAGATCACAGGAGGTGGAGAGTGGTGAGACAGGAGTTGGGGCTATGGAGTTCTTTGTGGAAATCTAACACACAAGAACCCAGACCTGGAACTTGCTGGAGGGAGTGGCAAAACTGACTGCAAACCAAGAGCCATGTTCCAACTACAATAAGTAAAATTGCATTGTAGACCTGTGGGTGACACAGCTTAGAAACCTGCCCCAAGGAGAAGACTCTGCTAACCAGAAGTATAATGACCAAGAGCAAAAGAAGAGAAAAGGCATAATGAATATTACTGAGGATCCCCCTACATTTGCCAACCAGAGTTAACTGAGGAAGACATCAAGAAAATGGGGGATACAGATTTCAAGACACTTGTTATAAAACTTACCAATAAGAAGCATGTAAATCAGACATTCAAGAAATTTAAATGAAAGCTGAATATCAGAAATGAAGAATACAATGGAGCAAATTAAAAGTATAATGTAGGGTCTCCATAATAGAATGAAGCAAGCAGAAGAAAGAATCTTAGAATTGGAAGATATTTCCTGTCATCAGGGGGAAGCAACCAAAAACTGGAAACAGAGCTGGATGAGGTAAAAAAAAAAAAAAAAATTCAAGAACTGAAAGACACTACCAAGAGACCAAATATAAGAGTTATGGGAGTCCCAGAAAGTGCAGAAAGAGAAAATTGGATTCAAGGTGTATTCAATGAAATAATAAGGGAAAATTTCCCTAATCTAGAAAAAGAATTGGAAAACAACATCCAGGAGGGGCACAGAACTCACAACAGGACTGACCAAAAGAGATCTTCACCAAGACACATGATCGTCAAGCTCTCTCCAATTGAACATAAGGAAAGGATCCTTAAATGTGCACAAGAAAAAATTAACTGACAAATAAAAGAATTCCAGTTAAACTCATAGGAGATCTCTCAGAAAACTCTACAGGCCAGAAGAGAATGGAGTGACATGTTCCAGATTTTTTTTAATATATATATTTTTATTAATTACATTGCGTTATGTGACACAGTTTCATAGGCTCTGGGGATCCCCCAACCCCTCCCCTACCCTCTCCCCATGATGGATTCCTCACCTTGTTGCTGTATTACATTTCAAATTCAGTCAAGATTCCTGATTCAAAAAGAAAAAAATTGTCAGCCCAGGAAAACATATCCAGCAAAACTTTCCTTTGTCTTTGAAAAGGAAATAAAATTCTTCCAAAGTAAAGTTAAAAGAATATGCCTCTTCCAAACCTACCCTACAAATGAGACTTCAAGATATTCTCTTGACAGTGAAAAGGAATACCACCCACAAAAACCTAGGGCAATTGTGAAGAACATCCCAGTAAAATAACAACAAAAGGCTAAACCAATGAACAACCCATTCCTAAAACAACAGAACCAAATAACCACCCATACATATTAACCCTAAGTGTAAATGGCTTAAACTCATCAATCAAATATCATAGATTAGTAGACTGGATCAAAAAAAAAACATCTATTTGTTGCCTACAGGAGACACATCTCAGTAACAAAGATCAGCAGAAATTATATCTCATAGATTTTAATATTTTATTGTTAGTTTCATCTTTTCAAAACACTTTCTTCTGATTAAATTCTTCACTGACTCATAGATCATAAAATAGCATTATTTTTTCAAGAGGGTTCTTGATTTTCTTTTTCATTTCTTCAGCAATACATTAGTCATTCAGTAACATGTTATTTAACATCACAGTGTTTTTAATTTCGTTTTTTTCTTCATGTTGCTGCTTACATTTCGTGGCTCTTCATTTAAGAGGATGTATAGTAACTGTGTAATGGAGACTGTCATATCCAGTAACATGTTATTTAACTTCATGGTGTTGTAAATTTCTATTTTTCTTCCTGTTGTTGAGTTTGTTTTGTGGCTTTTCATTTAAGGGAAAGTATAGTAACTGTGTAATGGAGACCCTATCATATCCAGATGTAAGGATACAATGTAGTATGCATCTCTACTTCTAGACAAAGATGGAGTTTTAATGAAACTCTTCACTATATCTTGACAATAGGATACTGGACACTCTATCATTGTCCATGCCGACAATGATGCACATATGATTTTGTATGAAGAACTATACTATAGTAATGATATAGGGAAACTCAGTGAGGGCGTAGAGATTTGGGGCTAGGATAAGGGAAATCCCAGGGCCTGTGCAACTGTATCGTAAAATGATAATAGTAAAAAGATAAAATTTTTAAAAAAGAAAATGATGTTGTTCTATGACCTAGTAATCAATGAAGAATTTAATAAGAGATAAAAACTATTTTGAGCAAATGAAAATAAAAGCACAAATATCAAAACCAATGCGATATAACAAAAACAGTACCAATAGGGCTATAGATTTTGTGTTTTGAATGAAGTTTGCCTTATATCAGAGAAAACATATGATATTTGTCCTTTTGGGACTGACTTATTTCACTAAGCATAATGGTCTCTAGTTGAAGAAATTTTTAAAAAACTAACAAGTGTTGTTAGCTCCTAAATATTTTCTGCAATCAACTGCAAGTTTTGAGCTTCCTAATAACCAGTGCATGTCAAGCAATATAGTTAGCTGCGTAATTCACAAAGTTTTTGACTATGACATTGTGAACAAAATCCAGACCAACATCCTTACACTACACAAAATCAATTTATTAAGAGACAGGGGCCAGCACTGCGGCACAGTAGGTGAAAAGTCACTGCCAGTGGCTCCAGCATCACATGTATGTGTGCCAGTTCAAGTCCTGACTGCTCCACTTGTACCCATATTTCTGCTAGCTTGCATGGGAAATAAGTAGATGACAGTCCAAGTAATTGGGTGCATTTGCACCCACATGGGAGACCTGGAAGGAGTTCCTAGCTTCAGACCATCCCAGCTCTAACCTTTGCAGCCAGCCATTTGGGGAGTGATGCAGCAGATGGAATAGCTCTCTCTTTTCAAAACTCTGATTTTTCAGATAAATAAATAAATTTCCTTTGAAAAAATTAGCAGAGAAAGGAGTGAGGAAAGTATCATTATGTGCCTAGAATTGTGTCTATGAATGACATAAAATCTGTTTGCTTTGAATTAATATCACATTAACATGGAAGTGTTCAAATAATAATTAGATATATTTGGGGGGTGTTTATAAAGAAAAGGGGATGGCATTGTGACAAAAGTTAAGTCACCCCCTGCAATGATTGTATCTCAAGTCAGCAGTTAAAGTTTAATCCAGCTTCCTGCTAAAGCAACGAGAAATGAAGCAGAGGATGGCCCAAGTACTTGGGCCTCTGTCACCCACCTGGAAAACCTGAATGGAGTTCCAAACTGCAAACTTCAGCCTGGCGCTGCCACAGCTGTTGTAGCCAACCACTTGGATAGTGAAAAGCAGAAAGGAAACTGTCTCTCTCCTCTCTCTGTCTCTCTCCTGCACCTCTGCCTTTCAAATAAATGAGCCCAGTGCAGAAGCCTAGCGGCTATAGTCCTTGCCTTGAATGTGCTGGTGATCCCATATGGGTGCCTCTTCTAATCCCAGTGGCCCTGCTTCCCATCCAGCTCCCTGTTTGTGGCCTGGGAAAGCAGTAGTGAATGGCCCAAAGCCTTGGGACCCTGCACCCACATGGGAGACCCAGAGCTCCGGGCTCCTGGCTTTGGATTGGCTCAGTTCCAGCCATTGTGGCTGCTTGGGAAGTGAATCAGCAAGCAGAAGATCTTCCTCTCTATCTCTTTTCCTCTCTGTATATCTGACTTTCCAATAAAAATAAAACAAATCTTAAGAAAAATTAGCTACACTTAAAAATAAATAAATACATTTTTTTAAAGAAATGGACAAAACATAAAATAGCAAGCTTTTTGGAAGGGATTCGATGTGGGGTCAAAGGACCGGGATGTGGATCTCAGCTCCACCGCAAGCTCTCTCTCAGACTTCCAGGAACCCCTGGGACTTGTACTGCAAAATGGGGATAAATATGAGTCCAGTGGTTTTCAAACTGCTGCACAGGCACAGCGTGAATTTGGAGATAGGTGAGACTCATTGGCCAGCTCTCGGGTGAGGCCAGCAATACTGAGCCTAGTATCAGCAGAATGGAGCTACTCCTGCCCTGTGCAACAACTTTTCTAAAATGCTCCCCCTTCATGGATTCTTTAGAAAAAAAGAGACCTAACTTTCCAAAATCTGGAAACCACCAGACCAGATGGTCTTCCCCACATGTCTCTAATAAATCCCCTTAAAGTTGGTAACGTGCTTGAGTAAGAAGGGTAAGCCAGTGTTTACTATGGGCATTACCTCCACGGTACAGATTGGAAACCACAACAGGAGATGAAACAAACTCTCACTAGCAGAAATGCCAAGACAAGAACCTCAGTCAGCTAACAAGCCGGAGTTCAGAGTTCCAAAAATTTGAAGCACTTTATTTTAAGAGAAAATTCTATTGGCTGCTTTGCTTATGCCACAACACAATTTGCATACAGGCGCATGATGTGGTCTCCATTTATGAAATCATTTTACATAAGAAACATGCATAAACATTTGCAGCCATATGTTTGAAGTCCATGGACATCTGTAATTAAAATGACTCCAATAGCATTCTGGTTTTGCCTCCTAAATATAGGTTTTCCCCATGCTGATTTTGGATGCCTCTGAACTGCTCCACCCCCTTTTCAAACTGCATCTTCTAACTACAGTTTCATGAATCACAAAAAAAAAAAAGAAGAAGAATAAGAAAAAGAAGGAAAGAAAATGACACCTGGTTCAGAAAATTCATAGTTCACAATTTTATCAGGCCAGATAATGAAAATACAGCTGTTGTACATAAATTACATTTGATAAGTGATAATCTTTAGGTATGTTCTACACATGTTTAGATATAAGTAATTAGAGTTGTCAATAAAATGACAATAAGATGGTTGTTAGAAAAATGGGTTTGGAGGCTCATGCTGGGGTGTAACACGTTAAACCTCTGCGGGTAGTCTCAGCCATAAACCACCCACCCAGGTAATGTGGTATGGCGACAGTATTCTCAGTAGAGAAGTCTTGGAGACAGTTATGGTGAACTTGTCTGCTCATTAGCAACCAAGCACAAGCATACATAGGGCAGGGCCAGGGAAATAAGCCCCAGGGTAGTAGCAATATTTCTATTGCATGTAAGCATCTGTTACATATTATAAGCCTAGCCAATCAGTACAATTGCCACGTACTATGCCAGGTGGAATTGTGTAGCCCATCATAACATATGTAACCCACCCGCACCCTAGAGTTGTTTATTACAAGACCACCTCAAGATTACCACAAGATGGGTATGGACAGGGGAAGGCAGGTGAAGGAGACAACCAAATTACTGGAAAGTACCCAAATAACCAAAAGAGGTTGAAGGGAAGAGAAACACCTGGATGGCTTTGGGCTTCTTCCCAACTGCATGGGTCCACAATGGTCTCAAAGTACCATGGAGACAGAAGGGTCTCAATGCATGTGCCAAAACCAAGGGATGGTGGCGGGGTGGGGGGCAGTCTAAAGTCTCTGGACATGCACCAAACCATGTTCCCACTGCCCCCTCACATAGGCTAAATAAGCAGAGACTGATCCTGGAACTCGCTACCCCACAAACCCCCACCTGCAACATCACCATTCCATATTTGCACTAATTGATTCTAGTCCTGGCTGCTCCATGTACTGCTGTTGTGTCTTGGAAAGCCAAAAAAAAAAAAATGTTTACATCTTGGTTCCCGCACCTATGTCAGAAACCCAAAGGGAGTTCCAGGTTTCTGGGTTTGGCCTGACCTAGCCACAGCTGTTGCAGCCAATCACGGAGGTAAGCGACAGATGGAAGATTTTTCTGTGTCTCTACTCCTCTCTATAATTCTGTCTTTCAAGTGAAAGAAAGAAGAAGGAAGTGAGGGGAGAATCAAGATGGCAGAAAAGGATAAGGACACATTTAAACAGACAGAGAAGCATTTCATCACGATGAAGCAGAGAGGACACATTCCATGAAATGGGAAAGGACAGAACAACAGCAGAGGGGTACCTGGAGACTATCTGACACAGGAAAGCAGGGAAAACAATGGTGTGGTGTTGCAGTGACTGATACACCAGTGGCATTCAGCTAATGGCGATCTGAAATCCACAAGCAGCCGGAACTCCATCAGCAACCAGGTGGAAAAGGACTTTCACTGGGAGCTTGGGAGGTGAATCCAGACAAAGAAGTGTCCATCCTGCTGGTCTGTTTGATTTGACCAGGAGCAGAGACAAAGCAACAGATCCCAGATGGGCAGAGCGAGAACAGGGTGGACTTTACAACTCACTCCACCCCCTAGAGACGAATTGGGCACCATTTTGACTAACGAGGCAAAGGCAAGGAAAACAACTGAGCATACGCTGAGCTGGGAGTGAACTCATTTCTGACTCAGTGAACTGCAGAAATGTGGCATCCAACAGGTTCCACCCAAGGCAGGTCCATGTAGCCCTAGACCTGACTGCCAGCAGATCAAGAACTCTAGTAATGGAACATCAGGAGCCATTTTGTACACTGTGACAAAAGCTTTAGGACTGCAGGGGACAACAGTGAATTGCACATGTGCTAAGCTCACAAGAACTCACTGAGTTCCGTGGACTGCACTGGTCCCACAGGAAAATAATACTGACTGTGGCATTGTACAGGTCAAAATAGGTCCGTGTGGCACCCAGATATAATGGCCAACAGGTTCCAGCAAAATCACCACCAACAACAACCTAGCTATATAGGACACCTGATGTCTCCCTAATCCTGAGAACTGCTCCAACCAGAAGAGGGAGAAAGTTATACCCACAACAGTGCAGCCTCAGCACAAGATCACAGGAGATGGAGAGTGGTGAGACAGGAGTTGGGGCTATGGAGTTCTTTGTGGAAATCTAACACACAAGAACCCAGACCTGGAACTCACTGGAGGGAGTGGCAAAACTGACTGCAAACAAAGAGCCATGTTCCAACTACAACAAGTAAAATCGCATTGTAGACCTGTGGGTGACACAGCTTAGAAACCTGCCCCAAGGAGAAGACTCTGCTAACCAGAAGTATAATGACCAAGAGCAAAAGAAGAGACAAAGGCATAATGAATATTACTGAGGATCCCCACGCAAAGGAGCAAAACCCTTTGCCAACCAGAGTTAACTGAGGAAGACATCAAGAAAATGGAGACACAGAATTCAGAAAACTCATTTTAAAGCTTCTGAGCAACAATGAGCAGCACATATAAGAGCTCAAAGAATTTAAGGAATATTTTACACAAACAACAGCAGCAGTAAAACAAATCAAGGCTGATATATCAGAAACTAAGGACACAGTAGAGCAAATTAAAAGTATAGTGGAGAGTCTCTGTAATAGAATGAAGCAAACAGAAGAAAGAATCTCAGAGTTGGATGATATTTCCTGTCATCAGGGGGAAACAAACAAAAAGCTGGAAACAGAGCTGGATGAGGCCAAAAAAAAGTATTCAAGAACTGAAAGACACTATCAAGAGACCAAATATAAGAGTTGTGGGAGTCCCAGAAAGTGCAGAAAGAGAAAGTTGGATTCAAGGTGTATTCAATGAAATAATAAGGGAAAATTTCCCTAATCTAGAAAAAGAATTGGAAAACGACATCCAGGAGGGGCACAGAACTCACAACAGGCTTAATCAAAAGAGATCTTCACCAAGACACATGATCATCAGGCTCTCTTCAGTTAAACATAAGGAAAAGATCCTTAAATGTGCACGTGAAAAAAATCAAGTGGCATCTAGAGAAATTCCAGGTAAACTCACAAAAGATCTCTCATAGAAAACTCTACAGTCCAGAAGAGAATGGAGTGACATATTCCAGAGTCAAAAAGAAAAAAATTGACGGCCCAGGATAACATATCCAGCAAAGCTTTCTTTTCTCTTTGAAAAGGAAATAAAAGTTTTCCACAGCAAAGAAAAGTTAAAGGAATTTGCCTCTTCCAAACCTACCCTACAAATGATACTTCAAGATGTTCTCTTGACAGAGAAGAGGAATAGCACCTACCAAAACCGAAGGCAAATGCAAAGAACATCCCAGTAAAATGACAACAGAAAACTAAACCAATGAACAACCCATTCCTAAAATGACAGGACCAAATTAGCACCCATACATATTAACCCTGAATGTAAATGGCTTAAGCTCAATCAAACATCATAGATTAGTAGACTGGATCAAAAAAAAAAAAAAACCATCTTTGTTTTCTAGAAGATACACTTCACCAACAAAAATCAGCCTAAAATATATTTCATGGTTTTTGATGTTTTCTGTTAGTTTCCTTTCTTCAAAACACTTTCTTGTGATTAAATTTTTCAATGACTCATAGATCATACAGTAGCATCATTTTCTGCAAGAAGGTTCTTGTTCATTTCTTCAACTACACGTTAGTCATTTAGTAGCATGTTATTTAACTTCTTGGTGTTGTTAATTTCTTTTTTTTTCCTGATGTTGATTTTTTTTTTTTTGTGGCTTTTCATTGAAGGGGATGTATAGTAACTGTAATGGAGACTGTTATATCCAGTAACATGTTATTTAACCTCATGGTGTTGTAAATTTCTATTTTTCTTTCTATTGTTATTTTGCATTATGACTTCATTTGAGGGGATGTACAGTAGCTGTGCAATGGAGACTATCACATCCAAATGTGAGGATACAATGTAGTATGCATTTCTGTTTCCAGACAAAGATGGACTTACAATGCAACTGTTTACTGTATTTTGACAATAGGATGCTGGCTTCTCTGCTATTGTCTATGCCCGCAATGATGGACATTTGACTGTGTATGAAGAACTATACTTTAGTAATGATATGGAGGAACGGCGGGGGGGCGCGGAATTAGGGCTGAGATAAGGGAAATACCAGGAGCCACTGGAACTGTATCATAAAATGATAATGATAATAACAATAATATAGAAGGAAGGGAGGGAGGAAAGAAGGGAGAAAGTTTTTCTGCTAGCTGTGTGACCCTAAATTAAGTATTTACTTCTCTGTACCTGTGCTTCTGTTTTTTAAATATGAGGTTATTATGTTTTTGAAGAGTTAATATAGTTGCACACAGTGTACTCAGAACAGTGCTTGGCTCCTAAATGCTTAGTAACTAGTAATTAAAAAAATAAGTCAGTTGGCAAAAGAAAATCTCGGTTGTCTTAAGGCATTCTTATTTGGTATGTTAGTTAAATGCAGACAAATGTATCCCAAATGGAGCAATCTACTTGCACTAACATAAACTTGCTAACAGGGACACATAACTTCTTTATCATACATGGAAAGGACATTACTTTTCAGCAGATACCAAAGAAAGGAGACTGAGTAGCAAATTCAAGCAAATAGCATTGGTGTGAAACCAAAAATTTGTTATATTTTCTTCCTTTCTTCTCTTCTTTCCTGCCTTTCTAAATAATCCAATCTGAGAGCATTAGTTCCAAAGGTATAAGATAGGCATTTGGGTGGTCCAGCAGCCCTGCCTGGGTCCTGGGAGCCGTGCTATGAAAGAAAAGCCAGGAAGGGCCGTGATCAAAGAAGGCCGATTGAAATGAGGGCTGTGGGCTTCAGGTCTAGGAAGAAAACACACATAATACTGAAAAATAAGCATCACAGGCAACAGGGATGGAATGTCATGTCAGCCGCCACAAGAATGTGTGCTATTCCTGGAGGTTTTCTGTAAGTATTCTATTATTTCAACTGAAAAGAAAAAAAAAAAGCAAATATTTATTGCCAGAAAAAATCAACACTGTATTTTTTTATTTTGAATTTTATGGTACAATTCCATAGGGTCTGGGATTCGCACCCCCTCCAAATTTCCACCCCTGACTGATTTCCCCCACATTATTACAATAGTACAGTCCTTCATAATAGGTTGTGATTCTATCGGTGTTTTTTAAATGTCAACACTGTATTTTAAGCTATTTATTTGTAAGTCTGTTGCGACAATTAAATAAATTAATATGTACAATGTATTCCTTTGTAGAGGGTGCGGTCTCAAAAACATACCTACATGGGGTACAATGTTATTACAATATTAATCTGAAACACATCCCCCACACCACTGGCAAACGAGTATGATCAGCAAAGTCAAATACATGAAAGGATTCAATCAGTTGGCTGGAATAGTCACTACCATGAAGCGAATGTTGGAACTAGATGACCTTGAGGCATCATTTGTACTTAATTATGTCTGGTCCCATAGTGCTAATTACCATATTTCCTCAGCCCTTTCATAAGCAGCCTCCTGATTAAAAATCATTCATTAGGTACAGTACGATGTATACCATAGCACCAAAGCATTATACAGGCTTGATTAAACGTTGCTCTTTTCTGGAGTCCCCTAGTACACTTAACCACTCTCACTCCATAAAGAAAGAGGCTTATTCTGAGTGTCTCCTCCAAGGGCACTAGGCAGGATGACGGCAAAGACAGGAACAAAAACCATGAGACTCCCTGACCTTGCTTCCCCTGCTGGTTGTAAGTCACTAGCTCAACCTACCCAACATGCAGATAAGGCTCCAACTCTGGCAACACTTGATCATAATCACTAACCCAGTTCGATTTCACCGTTTTCAGCTTCAACTTAGCACTTAGTTTGCACCTTTCAAACCTGCCCCTCCACGCCCACATTCCAGGGGCTTACTGCAGCATTATGGAAATAACTTTATGGAACTTATTTTCCATGCAGAAAGCCAGATTCTTCCCTTTTGAAAACTGACATTGTGGAGATGAAAATAGAGAATAGGAAAAGCAGGAACACTGCACGCCACTCAGCCCGGTATCTGATTCTCCTCACACTGCCTCATTCCTGGCGCGCACAGCTCGCTGTGACATCGAGGGGCTCTCTGCCAGGAAAGAGCCACATGGACTGCCGAAGGGAATCACAAGCTGACCCTCTCAGCTCCTCCTCCTCCCCCTCCTCGGCGCCCCACTGCCAGCTTCACCAACAGTTAATTGCCTTTTTGTGCAAAGAGTTTGACAGTCAGACTTCCACAAACCACTCAGATCTTACCCCCTATATGGTTTATGGGGGTAAAAAAGAAAAAAAAAAACTGTTTCCATTTTTAGGAGAGCATAAGACCTGGCCTATTTTATTTAGAAATTAATAATAATTCTGAGTGCTCTCATTCTCTGTTCTGGAAGAGCAGTGAAGCAGCTCTGCAATGAAGCATTTACCACTGTGCGTGCCAGGACAAAAACAGATGGACCAAAAAAGTTTAGATGGATGAATCTGAAAAATTGGATGACCTTTACTAGACCCCCAAAAGTTATAAAAATTAGAAGAGCAAAACTTCCATTTGCCAACAGGATTCTCTGCAATTTATAAATTTCATACTGTGGCTCTGGCCCAGGAGGGAAAGATCCCATCATTCTCTAGTTAGCCAGACGTGGTCAACTAGCCACCAGAATACACTGTGTCCCTTGTCCTCTGGTCTCCTTACCTGATGGTATGGTTTTGAATAAAGCCCAAACTTATGCAGTCCTTTTCAATGCAAAATCACAGGTTGATGGTAATAAGACAACAAAAACTTAATCCAATTACAATGTCATGAGGTCCGTAGATTACTGACGAGTTACCCTTGGAAGGAGTTCTTGGAGAACTGTGTGAGGCAGGCCCAGCTCCTTTCTCTGCTTCCTGACTTACCTAGAAATCCTTCCTCTGCTGGTGCCAATGCACTGCTGTCCTTATGCACAACTCTCACCTCAGGCCAATACAACACCCCATCTTAAACTTAAACCTCCAATGTTGAAGTAAATAAGTCATTTCCCTTTATAAAGTTAGTTTCCTGGGATTTTTGGTTGCTGCTGCTGTAAAGAAAGGTTGACAAATACACAGACAGCCTAGCAAACTGTTTTATCACATAGTGCCCTTTCACTCAAAAATAAGGAAAGAAGATGGAACATTTAGTTCATGGTCTCACAAGAACAGGAGTTTCTGAGTCCTAATCTATAGAAAAAGATGCTGCAGTTTGTTAGAACTCATCTTAAATGGCACTGAGCTGAATTTGTTCAGTTCTCAAATGGGCCCAACAACACTGCAAGTTGCCGCCTCTTACTTGTTGTAGACACAGACTGGCTCAGGATCAGAATGATCTGAGACCCTACAGACTTGGAGCAAACAGTTGGCACAGTGGTTGAATTACCAGCTAGTATGCTTACATCCTATATCCAGTTCCTGAGTTCAACTCCTAGATCCACTCCCAAACCTTGCTTCTTGCTAATGTGTGCCTTGAAGGGCAGCTGCTAAGACTCAAGTACCTGAATCGCTGCCACCCCTGTGAGAGACCAGGATGAGTGCCTGACTGCAACCTTCTGGCTGGCCCAGCCTCAGCTATTTCAGGCACTTGTGAAACGAACCAGTGGATAAGGAAATCTGTGTGTGTGTGTGTGTGTGTGTGTGTGTGTGTGTGTGTGTGTGTGTGTGTGTGTGAAGTGTAGATGTATAGGACATAATAGGATCTGTAAAAATATAGTGCCAAGTACAAAATTCTTTCAAGTATCTACTATATCTAAGATGAGTCAGGAGGGCCAAGCATAATAGCCTAGCTGCTCCAAGTCCTTGTCTTGCACTCCCGAAATCCCATGTGGGCATCAGTTCATATCCCGGCTTCTCCACTTTACATCCAGCTCCCTGCTTGTGACCTGGGAGAACAGTCGAAGACAGCCCAAAGCCTGGGGACCCTGAACCTGCATTGGAGACCCAGAAAGAAACTCCTGGGCTCCTGGCTTCAGATCAGCTCAGCTCTGGCCGTTGCGGCCGCTTGGGGAGTGAACCAGCAGATGGAAGATCTTCTCTGTCTCTTCTTCACTCTGTAAATCTGACTTTCCAATAAATAAATAAATAAAAATCTTTTAAAAAAAGATGAGTCAGTAACATACAACTGGGTATATGTTTTGAACATAGATACAAAGGGAAAATGTTTACTACACAGATAATTCTAAAACATATAATAGTGAATTTAGATAATTTATCTATAATTTAATAGTGCTGAGACAGAGGCATCCAAACTTCATTCAAACCCAGGTCTGCTCTGCTTTTGAAACACTGGAGAATCATGCACCCTGTCCACCTTGTGCTTGTATGCAGCTGTGTCAGTAGTTCTAGTCAATGGGCTCTATCACCTCTGAGTTGGAGAATTTGGCTGACGGAGCAAGATCCTTCATCTCTGCTCTTTCTCAGCCGTGGTCAAACATAAACCATCATACTGATGAGTGACATCGTAAGATAAATGGGGTGAAACTTGGATTAGATCCTCTTGAATTACACCATGAGCAATAAATATTTTTCTCCTGTTTCAAATTCCAAGGTTTGAGTGATACTTGTTACTGCCATCAATGCTTACCTTAGATCATTTGTCTATCACATATGCTGACTAAATATCCAAATCAAACCTATAACCCAGTCTGAAATGACTTGGTAGAAATAGTGCAAAGTATATCAGAACCACAAAAGAAGCCAACGTTGTATGTCAGGCCATACATGGGAACAGAACAGCAACATCAGAGAAAAGGGTCACCATGTGCACTCAGATGAGGGGCCTCTGAAGACATGAGACAGAGCAGGGGTGAACATATAAACTACACAGGCATAAACCAGAAAAGGCACCATTTCAACTCAAAGGGGAAGAAATAGTCTTTTTATTTATTTGTTTTTATTGGAAAGGCAGATACAAAGAGGAGGACAGACAAAGAGGAAGATCTTTCATCTGTTGATTCACTCCCCAAGTGGCTGTAACAGCCAGTACTGAGCCAATTCAAAGCCAGGAACCAGGAGCTTCTTCTGGACCTCCCATACAGGTGCAGAGTCCCAAGGATTTGGGATGTCTTTGACTGGTTTCTCAGGCCACAAACAGTGAGCTGGATAAGAAGTGGGGCGGCTGGGATTAGAACCAGTGCCCATATAGGATCCCAGTGTATGCAAGGCGAGGACTTTAGCTGCTAGGCTACCATGCAGGCCCAAAAAAAACAGCCTTAAGCCTTGTACTACACTGTGGATGGACAGCAGATGATTCCATGAAATTTTACTCACTCTTCCTATTGCTTCAGATGGCTCACACTGGCACCAAATCACACACGGGGGGTCTCTCTCTCTCTCTCTCTCTCTCTCTCTCTCTCTTTCTCCAATATCCTGAAAAGCACTAAATGAACCATGACAACAAAATGAAGTTTCCAAACTCTCCCAAAATAATAATCAAAGACCAAGAATCTTTAACTCATTCTCACTCTTACTCCAGATACCCTATGCATTATTATACTCGTGGAGTTATGTTCCCTAATCTTCAAGGAGTCTAGGCGCCTGACATAACCTTCCCCATCCAAAAAAAAAGCTGAACAAGGAACAACAACCAACATAGCTGTGACGTTTTTATATCTGACACTTTTACACCATAACTGAAAAATAATGAAGCATCAAAGAGGACACTGTACATCAGTATAAGCTTATCAGAAAAAGATCCTACTAATAATTGCATCATAATGCAAACTGTTGGTATCCCTTCGGGAGATTTTTTTAATAATAGCAAGATATTATCATTTGCTCACATTCTTTTGCTGATTAGCAAATTGGATAGTAATTGTTGATACTGAGTCAAAAGAACTAATTAAATGGTAAGTGTCAGCTTTTTCTCCCAACTTACTTGAATAGAATTTTGAATAGCACATTTTTTTCTATTATTTCAAACCAAGAAAGAAAATACTGCTTTTTTGGCTTTGGAGAAATAAAAGACATTCAAAATGCTTAATTTGTAAGTAGGCAGCACTTCTCGTTTTACTTTTTTATTTTTAACTGAAGGCAGAGAGAATGAGAGACAAAGAGAGAAAAGTCTTCCATTTGCCCACTCCCCAAATGGTCCCAACAGCAGCAGCTGCGGGGGCCAGTCCAAAGCCAGGAGCCGGAAGCTTCTTCCAGATCTCCCATGTGGGTGAAGGAGCCCAAAAACATGGGTCATCCTTCACTGCCCTCCCAGACTTCTCAGCAGGGAGCTGGATCAGAAGTGGAGCAACGGGGGAACCTGAGTTGGTGTCCACAGGGGATACAGGCAGCACAGGTGAAGGCTTCACTGACTACCCCACAGAGCTGACCTCTCATTTTCACTTTTTTCAAAGATATATCTAAAGGCAGAGTACAAAGAAATGTTTCTATGCACCATACAAAGGCTAATTCACTATTTTGCTAAAATTTCAAGAGCTTTACAATTATCTTTTTCGCAATTTATAATCAACGATCAGAAAAGGACATGTGTAATTATCAAGGTTATCTTATTCGAGTAAGACAATGGTGGAACCTACTCTGAGTTATAACTATTTTTTGTCATTTGTAAAGTTGTATTTCATCTAGTTCCTTCCTACTCTCACTGCCATGACCACCCATTTTCTACAAAAAAAAGGAAAATTTTACCAGCAAATCCAGCTACCAGGAAAAACTGGCAAGGCTTTAACAACTCAAAACATAAACTGATACTTTGTTAGCTCAACTTTGATCACCATTCTTCAAATTCTCAGTCTTCTTAAAAGAATAACCCAGGCATGAATGAACCACATCAGTTCACTGTTGATGGATGTCTTTGGTAACGGAATAGTAACAATATTAGCTAGTAGTGGTTGAGTGTTGACTGCATTGCAGGCACTATTCTAGTTGCTATAGAAGTAGTTCATCCTATCCACAGGCCTCTCAGTAATGTAGGGATTGTGCTTACAAATCTGTAATACAAACCAAAATGGCAGCATGAAAACATCACTGATTTTGCCCTGTGAAGGCCAAGGACTCATAATAGGGATGGCAGGTCTTGGAATTTGCCATGCTCCATACTTCCTTCTTTATTGACCCAGTGTTTTGCCTAACAAGGTATTATTCTTAGCAGTTGTTCAGTAATTTCAAAGTTACAATATCATAATCTTGTAACAATAGCACTATGCCGAATTTGGTTTTAGTAACTTAGAAAATGTGAATATTGTGAGGGATTTGAGGCTCAGAAATGATACAATGGAAATAATAAAACCCACTTCAAGACAATTTCAAAAGATTCAGAAAAGTAGGTGAAATCTTTCTGCAGGCCAAGCATGCATGTTAATAAATGGTAGCTATCCATCACTGCATCGAGCAAAAATTTGTAAAAATATTTTATAGTCATGAAAATAACAATTTGAAGACAAATCTCTGACTTTTTCTTCTAGTAACACAGAGCACATTTATTATCTCCCTTAAAACAAAATTCCTGAAAATTTTTACTTCACAATTTTTACTAAAGTAGTCATACTTTCCCACTGAACATGTTTTCATTCAGAGAAAATCTATTCTCTCATGTCTAACTAAATTTTAAACAATACTTGTTGGTAAAACTTCAGCTCCCCAACTCTGCAGCCACCTGTCTCTACCAAGGATTTATAATTAATCAAATTTGTGATTGCTCTAAAGATCCAACTACTTACAAGACTTAAATTGCTTAAGATGCAGAATCATGCCAATTTTTATTTCAGTTTTTATGTGTGAATTTACTCAGAGCACATGCTAAACAATATTCTCTTGGACTGCCCTTTTGCCTTCCAAGTAGAAGGCAGTCCTTGAGCTTGCTTGCAAGGAACCAGATGATGGAGGTAGGATAAAGATGCTGCACAGAAACTTGCCCCTATGAATTCCCTCTTGTAATGGAAACTGACACTTCGTTTGGAGATAGGGTGCCACAGAAGTAAGGACTTGCTCTGCATATGAGCCCCATGTCATCATATTTCCCAAGAAAGGATAAAGCAGGGGTATCCCAGCCAACCCTCAACAGAGGAGTTGTTCACACTTGCTGCTGGTCCCCGACTTCCACTTTCCCCAGAGTCTGAGTGCTGGGTTGGTCTATGCAGTGAGAGGCAAGGCTTTGAAAAAAAAAAAAAAAAAAGATGATCTTGGTCCAGCGTGATACCCTAGTGGCTAAATCCTCATTTTGCGTGTGTAGGGATCCCATATAGACACTGGCTTATGTCCCAGCTGCTCTACTTCCCATCCAGCTCCCTGTTTATGACCCAGAAGATTAAGAGCAGTAGAAGATGGCCCAAAGCCCTATGATCCTGCACCAGCATGGGAGACTCAAAATAAACTTCTGGTTCCTGGCTTTGGGTCATCTCAGCTCAGGCCATTGAGGCCATCTGGGGAGTGAAGCAATGAATGGAAGATCTTTCTCTCTGTATCTCCTTCTCTCTATAAATCTGATTTTTCCAATAAAAATAAATAACTCTTTGAAACAATAAAAATGATTTTCTGTAGGTCATGGCAAGCTGAACACAGGGAATGTCTAACCAATATTAACTAAATGACATTTCACATGTAATCACTGGCCCTTGGATTCTTTGTTTATTTTGTTCTTAATTTACACACAGTAAGCCACACAAGTCTGAGGCATGAATCTCAAAGCATTTCTACATAGTCCTACAACTATGGATCCCACTCAGGTCAGATAGAGAACACTTGCCAAATCTCCAGCTTATTTTTAAATTAGTTAAAAGTTTTGCCTAAAGAAAATGCTATAGTCCTAATAAGTTTCCCAGAATTTCTATGTTGAACGTTAATGTGCCAATGTGGTGCTAGTTTTAAGAGGTGAGGCCCTTGAGGGAGTGATTGAGTCAGGAGAGCCAAGGCTTCAAGAGATCAAGGCCAGGATAAAAGGGCTGGAGGACTGGGTTGTGCCCCTTGCTTGCCTTCTCCCAAGAGGGGATGAAATAGGAAGATCATTGCCAGACACCAAATCTTGGCGGCTTTATCTTGCACTTCTCAGGTTCTAGAACAGGAAAAAAAATCTGTTCTTAATGATTTACCCGGTCTTGGTTGTTACAGGAACTAGGACAGAAAGCTCCATGGCAAAGATGCTAGTCTTACTTTCAGTAGTGAGTTGGAGAATCTCTTGGAGTAAAGGGCTGGAAAACATACATAAATAATAAGATTTAATGACAGTAAGGAGTTAAAAGTACAGACTGGGAATCACAAAGACCTGCTACCTACTATATTGAACATTTGGCAGGCATTCCTCTCTAACTCACAATTCCTCTGCTTGTATTACAAAAACAGTTATTATTGGCATTAAATGACCAAAGCATGCAAAGCCTCTCAAGGAAATGGGCAGACACATAAGCAGTGAAAGCTCAAGCAAATGACAGGTGTCCGTATTAAAATTAATTTCTTTTCTGTTTGCTTGATGTACAATTTAAGCCAAAATGTCTTTCTTCTGCTTCTTAGATGCTACACTTTCCTGTAACAATGCCCTCCTGTAACAATGCCCTCCTGTAACAATGCCCTCAGGAAGCAATATTTTCACTCTAACTTTTGTTTAGTTACTGAAAGAAACTGTGTTTCATTCAAACTACTATATCAGTATCAAATTCTATTTTTAAAATAATTGTTAAGATCCCTGACTCCAGCCACTGCGTGCATGTGGTGAGCTGTCCCCAGACCTGCCTGAACTCCAGGGACTGCTCCCTTCAGGGTGAATATACCAAGGGGGGTGTCTCGAGGACCCTGGCAGGCTCAGGGCCCACCCACCACCATCATTGGGTGGAGGATGTGATTGGAGGGGGGCGCAACCTTGAGCCTGGAGGCTGAAACTTTCGGCAGCCTGCTGGCTGCTGGTGGGTTTTGGGCCAGGGCATTTTCATGCTCAGATACCTGACTCCAGCCACTGCATGCACGTGGTAAACTATCCCCGGGCCTGTTTGGGCTCCGGGGGCTGCTCCCTTCGGGGTAAGTACAATGCTGACCACCGGAGTGAATAATGCTGACCACTGAGTGCTGGTCTATGCAAAACCTAAGACTCGGGGCTTGTCTAGCAGGAGCATATCCTATTCCCTGACATGATGGTGGGTCAGGAGAAGGGTCACATTGGGCAGGGACACAACATTAACTGGCATGCTAGAGAACCATAACTGAGGGGAAATTCTGTGGGGGATGTGTGGGCTCAACCCTGTGGAAATTCTAGCCCCACAGGTTAGTTCAAGCGATGAGGTGGTGATGGACTAAGCTAGGTGTGACCAAGGAGCCTGCCATGAATCAGAGGTTAAGGAACCTACAACAGATCTGGACTGGCCAATGCAGCAGCACCCAAATGTGCATCCTGATTAGGGTGTGGGGTAGGCTGGGCTGCAATGTTCACTGGCTCATACAAGGCAAAATGGAGGGCCAGACTGTGCCGGCACTGGCCTAAACCCAATGACATGTATGAGAACTGGGTCTGGGAGTGGATTAAGTGGAGGAACTTGGGAAACTCCCCTGGCGAGTCATAGCTCACGTTGGTGAACATTTGGTCCAGACCTGGGGGTCAGACAAGCTGGGCAAAGTAGCTCCAACAGCTGGCTAATGTGTGAAATGGCAATGGAATGGGCGTACCAGGCAGGACTGAGCAAACCTTAGCCCATAAGTAAAATTAGAAACCAGGATGGGGCACAGGGCATGCCAAGCTAGGCTCATTTATCTACTGGTCTGCATGAACCAAAAACGCTAAGTCACAGTATGTAAGGCAGTGGTCGGGACAGGTGATGGGCTGAGCCGAGGTGAGTCAGAGCAACCACTGGCATGCATATGTGATCTATGGCTGGGAGCAGTCCCGGTTGGGGAGCTAAGGGGAGATCCTAGCAGGGTTGAGGTTCCCACTTAGGGGCTCATGGGCTGGAATAGGGGCTGAGTTCTGATAAGGATACAGTTGTAGTCTCCCTTGGCACAAGTGTGGACTGGGACTGGATGCACCAAGCCAGACCAGACTCCAACACCAGGGCAGATGTGGGATGGATTAGGCTAGGTCTCAAACCCCTACTGAGCCATGTGTAAGCTGTATGTGGATATGGACGAGCCGTGGCTGGGCTGAAACATCCAACAGCAAGAACCAGATTGGGTTGAAGGCCAGTCAGGAAAAGCCACTGTTCCTGCTAGGACAGGAAGTGAACTGAGTAGAGCTGGCTCACGGACCCTCTGGTATGCACAAAATCTGGCATTGGGAGAGGTTCTGATGGAGGAGCCTGGGCAACTCCTCTGGCAGGACACAGACCCGGCATGTAAGCACAAGAAACATGATAGGAAACAACCCAGAACAGGCCATGGAAAGTTACCCACTGGCATACATCTGGCATGTGTCAGGGGAAGACCGGGCTGAATCTCTTCACGTCATCCACTGGCAAATCCAAGCACCAGAACAGTGTGGGTTGAGCCAGGTTCGATCGCAACAAAAACTAGTGCACAATACGGAATGCCAATGTGAGGTTGCCTGTACCAGATGTGACTGCAGCGCCCAACCAGCACACATGAGAACCAGTAAGGGAGGGGGCGGAGCCAGCAGGGGGTATGACGGGGGCGGGGTTCCCTTGCTGGACAGCTACTCCCACTGGAAAGCATGAGCTGGGATGGGGCACACCAGACTAAGTAGGGTTACAACACCTATGCGCCTCATGTGGACTAGATCAGGGAAAAGCCGGGCTGGACTGATTATTCCTACTGGTGCAAACAAAATTAGAGTGGGTCAGGGTTGTTTGGGCTTAGCCACAGCATCAGCTGGCAGAAGCTGGCACTGGGGGCCAATTCTGTCAAGTCAAACCACAGAACCACCTGGGGAGTGCATAATCCGGGAGTGGGAGTGGCCTGGGAGGGAATTAGTGGGCTCCTCCCTCTTGGGTTACCACTTCCACAGGAGGGAACGAAAACCAGGACAGGGGCTGGGGTGGCTAGACAGACACACAACAACATCTGTGTGGGCTGGATAGTTGAGCTGGTTAGATGGGACTAGGCTTTAACATCCATTAAACATGTTTGAGAGTCGAATGGGATGTGGGACAGCCTGGACTAGTCTGCTACACCAGGGAAGGGAGCAGGCCTGGTGGGGGTTATTGTGGGTCACTCCAACTAGGCTGCAGCTCCCACTGCTTTATGTGAGGGCCGAGTATGTGCTGGGCAGAACCAGGCTGGACTGCAACATTCAGTGGAAGACAGGGCTGGAAACAGAATCAACGCAGCAATTGCAACCACCAGCTGATCAGGGTGATGGACTGTACTGGGCCCTGTACTTGCTAGTACATACAAGAATCTGGTCTGGGAACACCTCAGACAAAGTTTCTTTGGGGATCCCCCCCAATTGAAATGCCGGACTCAGAACCCTAACCAATCAAAGACAGAGGACAGAACAAGTCAATCAACCACCTCAGCTATATGTTGGCAGTAAAAAACTGGACAAACGGAGACTATGATGGACTATATCAATCAGTGGATTCTTCAATGACCTCATTGCGCTTGGAGTGGTGAGAGTGGCAGCGATTTATAACTGTTGAACTATCAAAACCATTTGAGCAAGAACCTTGGAGCATGCCCCACATTAGGGACCTGGGGTAGGTGAGACTGGGTGGGGCTTCTCCCTTAAAATCTCCCTTTACCTCAGATACATGAAGGAAACAATATGGAAATAATAATCTTACCCACTTTCCTGTAGCCCTTGAACCTTTTTACCCTAATCAACTATGTAAAGATTGTCAAAAACATAATAAATAAATAAATAAATAAATCATTGTTAAGAATTATCAGGGAAAATCAACTTAGACTATCCATGATCAAACAAGTTGCTATAATCAGAATGAATGCTATGCAAAGATCAAGCTATTTATTTTCACAGCTTCCAATTTTTTGAAGCCTAAAATGGTTTAATTCTATCCACCGAGCAATTAATATGTTCTACTAAACAAATCAGAGCTGGAGAACCAAATTAACACCTTTCAAGAGTGATATATCAGTACAAATTCCACTGAATGCTTTATGACCCTTCCACCTAATTTAATGGATAAATTCTAAGCTTCAGAATGCCCAAGCATGGTTTGAATTTATTCAGAAGCTTAAAAAAAAAAAGCTTTCTTAAAAAGCCTAAATTCTGAATGTAAAAACAAAATTCCACTACTACATATTAAATTCTTCTCCAAACCCCATATCATCACCATGAAATAGATTTCAATTTTCTCCCTTATCCAGGACTTAATTCAGTTATGAAAGATATAAATGGATAAGAACTGAGACAACTGCACGTCTGTCAGGCTCCACATGACCGACAGCTCACGGTCCCGCAATGCAGACCTCTGAGATGCCACTCACTCCTTGACCCTGATCCTCAATTTGGAGCAAATAAGCAGCCTTCCAACACATCCAGTTCAAAGGTCCACTACAGTTCCCAACCCTCAGCCACACTCCTCCATAAGAACACACATGCATTTACTATTACCATCTCCCACACTCTCGGCCCTTGCTCTTCATGAATTTTAAGTGATTTCAGGCAATAGACAAGGAAATTTGCCTTTTTCACCACCTCCCCTAAAACTATCTCCATGGCATCTTTTCACCTATCATTGAGGATTCAAGTGAGAAGGAATGAGCCCATTCAGAAATCCCCTGGATCAAACATATGAAAAAGAAACCAATGCCTCCTTCCAAGTATAGTGATTAGCTGTGACTTCTAGACAATGTGACTATCCAAAAGAAGACCAGAGGCAAGGGAACCCTTCAGGGTCACATCCTCCCTTCAGGCAGAAAGATTCCATGATTGTGCCGTTCCTTTCTCGACCCTCTTCTCATATATTTACCTCTGTAAGGAGATGGGTAGGAAACTTTTGATGTTTCTTAGTGAGATACAGGGAGCTCTGCTGTCTTAAAAAGAGAAGGAAGGAGAAAAGAAAGAAAAAGAGAAACGTGATTGTGATGGTGGTAGTGGTGATGTAATTTAAGATCACTCTGATGTTCAAGAATTTCAATTCACTTTCTTCACTAATCCCTTTAACCTGCCTATATTTCAGACGTATAACGAGCCTTTAGAAAATTCACAGAAAACATGCATTATGAGAAAACTGTGCATTTCAAAACTTTTTACATCAAAATAAACATGCTTTTATTCAATCTTACATCAATATTTTGGAATATCCTCATCTAATCAACAACAACAAAAAACCTCCTTCACTGTGACAGACTCAGAATTCATTCACTTCCATTAGCACGTGACTTGGAAGATAATATTTCCGACACATGAAATCCATGGGCCTTATACAAACCACAGCAGTATTTGTGTATGAACATATCCTTACATGTTTGTGTGAGACTTAAGTAACCCATAGTTCTCCAGATTTATAAATGGGTTTATAATTAAAGTCTACATGGCCACAACAATAAAATATGTTAGGATTTTTTTTCTGTCACTCAAATTATGTAATTTATCCTTTTGTCTTTATCTCTTTGTCACATATTTATTCAAGTTATGTGGACAGTTTAGCAACAAACATAGAAAGAACATGAATCTAATGGACGTAAGAGAAAATCCATGTAACGGCCAGGCCCTAATGTAAGACCAACCTGTTCATTTTTTTAAAATTCCCGTAAGGTGTAAAGTGGTCTGAGTAAAGAACATATCTAAAACGTCAGCATATCGGTCTTTACAGAAGTACCTGATCTGCAAAGGAAACAGCACAAGAATCCTTCATTCAAATACTGTTGGGTTTTTTTAAGATTTATTTATTTTTATTGTGAAGTCAGATATACAGAAAGGAGGAGAGACAGAGAGAGAAATCTTCCATCTGTTGCTTCACTCCCCAAGCAGCCACAATGGCTGGAACTGAGCCAATCCCAAGCCAGGAGCCTGGAGCCTCTTCCGGGTCTCCCATGCGGGTGTAGTGTCCCAAGGCTTTGGGCCGTCCTCGACTGCTTTCCCAGGCCACAAGCAGGGAGCTGGATGGGAAGCAGGGCCACCAGGATTAGAACCAGCACCCATATGGGATTCCAGCTCATGCAAACCAAGGACTTTAACTGTTAGGCTACTGCACCAGGCCCCAAACACTGGTTTTTGAGTAATTCCATATAACAGGCATTTGGCTAGATTCTGCAGACATAATGCTGCACAACAGAAGACCAGAAATTGATCTGGAAAGATACATCAACCCAACAACTACAGATGCCTTTGATTAAGGCTATATTTGTAGCATTTTAGAGGCTCATTTTTTAATAAAAGCAAAATCACACTCTGGTGTACTGACATGTACTACATGCAAATATTTGCTGACACAAAGTGTAGATTGCAAAGGGTCATATGGAGATACAATAAAACTATTTTCAGTTTTATTTACTGCAAACAATGTATCCCAAGCATTTATTTCACTATTGCATCCTTGTGAGCCTTTACTTTTCACATCCTCACAGCTTGAAGTTACAGTTCACTGCCATCCTGCATCCTCTAATTTTTTATGAAATTTTCTACCTTTAGTTTCCAAATCAGTGTGGACTTTGTCATTCACCTTCTGGTTTGGAGTGAAGGTCATCACCTGGTCATTCATATTGCTGGATTCTCAATATACTAGAGACATATGGCTAATGTGTCCATAATGTTGTTATTTGATAGTGCTCTGTTGCTATCGCATGTCCTGAATCTTCTTCCACCAATTACTGCCAAGTGCATTTAATCTTTCCTATTTCATGTTAGTTCACTGCCAATATTTTCTCACTGCCCTCTCCCTGCACCACCACTCCTGCCACCATGGAGCCATTCTTGTCTGTTGAGCAAATGTTAGAACATTATTTACACTGCTACAGAGATCGACAGGAGTTTCTTCAAAATGAAGCAATCTTTCTCTGAGAGGCCTAAACAACCATTCATATGAATTGGCTTCTTTCAGAGATGTCTGTGTTCTGTATTCAGTATGTCCTTGCCCCCATGTTATACTTAATTACATAATAATGTGGAGAGTGCCACATAAAATAGGTTGATTTATTCCAGATGTCAATAACTAAAGGCAGAGCACACTGACAAAGCCATTAACTTACCCTCTAGTCAACGAAAAATACCTGAGGCCTTAATAGAAAGATCTGAGGGTGTACACGGAAAATCCAAAATCTCCATACTCTGATGAAATAAAATACTTTGACCCTGAAGGTCCAACATTCAAGTCTCTGTAACCCTTGGCCCCAAATGCGTGGAGTCAACCACACGTGAATCTAAAGTAGTCAGAAAGACAAAATGCAATTGTCTTTAACACATATACTTTCTGGTGTTTTCTTTATATAAATATATATTTTTCTTTTATTGGAAAGTCAGATTTACAAAAAGGAGAGACAGAGAGAAAGATCTTCACTGGCTGATTCACTCCCCAACTGGCGGCAGTGGCTGGGGCTGAACCAATCTGAAGCCTGGAACCAAGTGATTCTTCTGGGTCTCACATGCAGGTGCAGGATCCCAAGACCTTGGATCATCCTTTACTGCTCTCCCAGGCCACAAATAGGAAGCTGGATGGGAAGCTGGACAGCCAATATACAAACTGGCACCCATATGGGATCCTGGCACATGCAAGGCAAGGACTTCAGCTGCTAGGCTACCAGACCTGACCCATATACATTCTTTTCATATTATTATTTTCTAAATAACTAGTGTTATTTTTATATACATAACACTTATATTGCATTCGAGATCTAAATGATCTAACTTAACTTGAAATGATTTAAGTTATTTAAGAGGGAAGGACATTGTGTCACAGTGGATTACCCTAGCACCTAGGGTGCCCCTGTCCTATGTCAGGGTGTCTGCAATTCAGTCGTGCCTCTGCTTCTGCTTCTGCTTTTAGCAGTTTCTTGCTACTGAGGCTGAGAAGCAGTCAAAGATGGTCCAAGCACTGAATCTCTGGTACTGGGATACCTCAGTGAAATTCTTGGTCCCTGGCTTTCAGCCTGGCTCAATCACAGCCATTGTAGCTATTTAAAGAGTGAATCAGCAGGTGGAGGGATCTCTCCACTTGTTTCCTCACTTGCTCTGCCTTTAAAACATATAAAATAAGTAAGCAAACATTTAAAAAACTATATGGGCCCAGGGCAATGGTGCAGTAGTTAAATCCTCACCTTGCACATGCTGGAATCCCATTTGAGTACTGGTTTGTATCACAGCTGCTCCATTCCCCATGCAGCTCCCTGTTTGTGGTCTGGGAAGGCCGTGGAGGATGGCCCAAAGCCTAGGGCCCCTGCACCCTCACGGGAGACCCGGAAGAGGCTCCTGGCTTCGGATCAGCTCAGCTTTGGCCATTGCAGCCACTTGGGGAGTGAACCAGTAGATAGATCTTCCTGTCTCTCCTTCTCTCTGTAATTCTGCCTTTCCAGTAAAAATAAATAAATCTTTAAAAAATTAAATTGAAGTAAACTACACAAGGGGTCGTGCCTAGGTTATATGGAAATACAATTGCAATTGAGCACCTCAAGCACCCCTGGATTTGGGGGGAAGTCCTGAGCATCTATTCCCATGACTATCAAGGATTGACTGCATGTTTACGATAGATCCAATTTTTTCCTGTTCCTTGAGAGGATGATATGAATACTAGTACTAATAAGCTTGGTCTACAATACAACTAAAATGCTTCACACAGAAATTGAGAAACAGTGTGATTTTTATACTTAGCATATGAAACTTTTTCTGATTTCTTTCATTATAGATAATTTATTAACCAGAGAACAATTCAAATTGCTTTGTATTCCACAGATTTCAAGGGTTGGTTTCAAGGTGAGATTTGCAATTGACAACTTTTAAATAGATGACATCTGTGTTTTGGTAATTTAAAACCAAGTTCAACTAAGAGTAAAGCATTTTTTTTTAACTTGTATAACAGCTTAGTCCAGATCACAATTTTCATCATTTCAACTATTAGGGAAAACATTAGCAGTTTTTTAAAGATGGTACATTTCATCATGAAATTTACAGTGCATGGATACCAAATTTCTCCACAAAGATTTTTGAAAGGTGTGTAGGCACCAAATTTCTCCACAAAGATTTTTAAGAGGATATTAAAAGTGGACTTAGAATGCTGGGTGGCAGCTGGTCTGACATGACAGGCTTGAATAAATGTGCCAACAAAGCCCTTATGGTTTATTGGGCAATTATGGGAAGTAGCATTGGTGCCAGCCAATCAGATACCCAGCCAGCTACTTCGAAACCCACTTACTCTTAAAGCAGATCATTAAAAATGCACTTTTGTGGAGAAGCTTTGCTCCTACTCGATAAATAGTCCATTTGCAAAGTTAGTCATTTGGTCAAAATGCAGCACATCAGTGCTGGTACAGTGAACAAGCACCTCCATATTGCAGGGACATCTTCTTTATTAAAGGCGTTTCAGAGTGAGGCTTTCAAACACAAGAGGAACGAATGGGTCTGCAATGGGCAGGAGCCCATCTATTCCTATCCATAAAACCACATATTGACTCACCAAAGCAAGTTCATTCCATTTGTTTGCAGGGTTCCGAAATTTTCAATCCAGAGCTTATGTGTACAGTACACACTGAATTGCATTTTTAAAATGCCAAACAAAAGTCAAATTTTGCAAGTCCAAAAGATGAATCTCAGTTCTGGAAGCTGGTTAAGTCCACTTTCTTCTGCCAAGCCACTAATCAAAAGAGGTGATACCAAAAAACATTTATCCCAAAATTTATTCATAAAGATTAGCAAATTTTCTTAATGACATGAAAATGAATATTTTTAAATACACAACTACTCATTACTCAAAATTTCGAAAGCTGGGTTGGCTCCAAATACCGTCTTGAAGAAAAAGGAATCAGAGCAACATCAAAAAACTATGAAAACTTTAACTTATGTCTGGGAAACTTTGAGGATTTAGTATGGGATAAGCATAGATTTGACATTTATTTTCTTTGTTTTGTTTTTAAAGATCTATTTCATTCTTTTATTGCAAAGACAGATATACAGAGAAGAAGACACAGTGAGAAAGGTCTTCCATCTGCTGGTCCACTCCCCAAGCAACCACAATGGCTGGAACTGAGCCAATCCGAAGCCAGGAGCCAGGAGCTTCTTCAGGGTCTCCCACATAGGTACAGGGACCCAAGGCTTTGAGCCATTTTCGACTGCTTTCTCAGGCCACAAACAGGAAACTGGATGGGAAGTGGGGCTGCCTGGATTAGAACTGGTGCCCATATGGAATCCTGGTGGGTGCAAGGTGAGGAATTAGTCACTAGGCTACTACACTGAGCCCTACATTTATTTTCTAATGTGACATTTGCTTTCACTCCCAGAAAGGTACAGATATCTAACATGGAAAGTGAAGCTTCTCATTCAAACATTTTAGTTCTTAAAAGAAGTATAGGTGTATGACCAGGAAGTTCTACCAATAAATCCCAAGTCATAAGCAAAAACAATGTTCAAAATATTTAATAACTATTTGCCATAAGCAGCAACCAATGATAGTGAACTCCTGGGTACCATTGCACTAAAGCAGAATCTAAATGTTCTCTTCATAGACAGCCCCAATGGATAAGTTCTGGGAGATGGATCAAATAAGCCAGGATGATGGGCATTTCCAGGATATCAAAAAAGGAGCCATTTATTTTAGCAGCTAATTCAGCCCTATTTGCACATGACACCTATACTGCCTTAGTCCTAATTATATGAAAATAACCATCACATGGGGTTATACTCAGAGAACATAAATTAACAAAAATAGGGTTATTGTACAATAAATCAAGTTTCTGTTTGATATGCCAGCAGCATAAATGTGAGTACCAGTTCAGCACCGAATTACTCTACTTTCAATCCAACTTCATGCTAACGCACTTGGGAAGGTTATAGAAGATAGCCCAAGCACTTCTTGAGTTCCTGTCATTCCTATGGAAGTCCAGAACAGAACTCCCAGTTCCTGGCTTTAGTCTAACCCAGACCTGAATGCTACTTGTAGCCATTTGAGAAGTGAGCCAGTGGTTGAAATTTCTTTCTGTGTGTGCGTGTGTGTGTGTGTAGATATATACACCTGTCTGTGTGTTTGTCTCTGAAATAAACAAATAATTTTAAAAATAGAGACTCACATTGAAATTGTGGATGCTAACAAATGTGCCTAAGTTTTTTTTTCTTATCAGAACACAATGAGGGAGTTATGAGAGAAAGAAAAGAGAAAAGGAGAGAAAGAAAGAAAAGAAAGAATGAATGAGTTCGAAGCTAACCATACTCTGTCACAGCAACTAGAGGATGCAGCACTGTGGACCTTCGGAAAAGGAAAGCAATAATAGCTGGAAGAGCAATCTCAAACCAAAGGGAGTTTGAGGAGCTAAAAGGTAGTCCTTTCTCCGGCTGACAAGAATGACAAGTGCTCAGACCAGCAGAAGCAATGAGGTAGGCACTGGTTTCCATCAGAATCCTAAATCCAATTTGAAACCTTCATTTCAGCTTCAAAGTAATAGATGAAAAAGTTTACACTGGAGACAAAGCACCTGAAGCTGAATCACATCATCAGCCTGGGACTGATGAAACCCTGCATGAATTTTCTATTACATTTCTACAGACTGAACATCTGTCTTACAGTGAGCTTATTCAACCTCAGCCAAAAGCTTTCATACCCAGGCACACTCATGATGATCGAAGGGCACTGAACTGAAAGACACTTTGAAAAGACCAGACAGATCACTGGGAGAGAGTTTTCACTCATGAAACCTTATCCTGAACGAGAGAACACACCCCAGATGAATCTCCATGACAAAGCACCTGCAGCTCAGTGACCCGGTTCTTCTCTGAGATGAGTCCTCCAACCACTGCTGTAGGAATGTGACCTTCCACTTTCTGAAGTAGACCCAGGTGCCAATGGGTAACCGATTTATTAAAAGCCCATAGCATTCTGTCAATGAGTTAAAAGGAAATGCATAAACCATGCTTACATTTTCACACAATGAGTACCAATAAAAGTTAGCAAAAAGAGTAAGAGGATGAATGCATCTGGCTTTATTGGGTGTGTTTTTCTGAGAGCTGAGATCTGTGGTCTAAAAATCCTTCCCTAAACACAGTGAGGAGGGTAAAATCCAGAAATAATAGTGCAGGAAATGATCAGATATCAATTATGGGCAATCTTCTTTCAACAAATCTTTAGGGAGGCCTCATAAGATCCTGGAATTCAGATTTAGTTTGGAAAACTGTAGCAGCCTACCACAGTGCATCATTCGTTTTCATTTCAACGTGTTGGGCTTTCCTTAGGCCCTTCTACAATGAAACAATAACTGCAGAGTATCACTTTCTCTGAAACAGTTTCTCCTCAACCTCACCACAGATCAACAGATAAAGCACAGATGCCAGTTCTCCCCATGGAAATCTGAAGAAAACTTAAACAATAAATTCACAATTTGGAGCAAGCATTTTTTTAAAAAAAATACTATGCCTTCTTTCTCTAGAAAAAAAAAAAAAAGACAAGCAAAGTCCCAGATCTTAAATTCTGAAATGTTTTTGGAAATTATGTGACGTGAAAGAAACTCTGCTGGTCCCTCTCGGCTGCCCTTAAAACTCTGTTTCCCGCCCGTTGTCACTGGTCTTCCTGAGATACTGATGAACATCTCTTCAAATCATAGTGCATGTCACAGAAAGTCTTTCCCTGCTAGTCAGAGCACCCTGGAATAGTACCACATTGGCCAGAAAACCCTTATTTCGTGCTGAGCAGCATCCATCCAAGAAATACTCTCTCCAGGACCAATATTGCCAAGAATAATACAGACAAACATGCTGGCATTCACAAACTTTGAAGGTAGCCCAGAAATTGAGATTTTCAACCCACTCCCAGCAGAAAAAGACATACTCTTTCACCTCCTTGTCTGGATTACCTGCCACATACCTGAGAGGTTTGGCTAGCCCACTACTGAGAAGCCAAGACTCGCCTGGGGAGCAATGTGACTAAGTTCTGTGAAACAAGTACCACATATTCCAGAATTGAAGACTTGAGCAAAATCTGATTCTTCTCAAAATGGTTCCTGCAATCAATGCTGCTCTAGATCTTGCCAGTATCTATTCTATTTGATGATTAAAGTTACATGAAAGAATCCCCAACGTGTCAACTAAAACTTATTAACCATTTTCACTCTACATCCAGGAAAATACATGAATTTAATAGAGTTGAGTTAAACTGTGCCTCCACACCTTTCAAATGCCACCACAAAGGTGTGGCCCATGGTTCCATTCTTCTACCTCTGTCCTTCCAAACCTTTTGTGCAAGGAAACGACAAGTGTAAAACCAGACAGATGCTTTTTATAAAAGCCACTTACTTTCAGTTTAATGGCAGAAAGTCCTAATCAAAAGAATTCTAAATCCCTATCCACATTTCTCAGTGGCTATCAATACACATTCTTCCTCAAGCTCCTGGACCCACATCTTCTTCTGGAAAAAATAATTCCTTCCCAGGGAAAGAAAGACCACTCTCCTAAAAATGACACTTTCATGTCAGAACACTTTTATATTTTAATTCATAAATATCACTTAAGTAATAAATGTTTTGATCATAGCACTAATGATTTAGTTAATGAACCTATTAATGAATGAGAGTTAATGTAATATAATAAGTGACCACATATATTCTAGAAACAGCTCACTGCCCTGGACTAATGTAGACAACTACATTGCCACACACTAGGGCAAGATTCATCAGCACAAGTTTTGGGTAATTTATAGTAAGGTTTGAATTTTAAAAATGGATTTTTCAAGTGCCCTGGAGAAAATAACGTTAGCCATTGGAATCACAAGGCCATCAATAGAGGTAAAGTAAAATCAAGAAAGATGAGCAAGAAGAAAATATCTAAATACCTTTTAAATGAGATTTGAAAAAGAGATGGAGGAGTAATGAGGTGTAACGATAAGACAAAGGCAAACTTCCAGATTTCCAGATAAACAAGCAGACATCATTCACACCCAGTGAGCTAGTGAGGCAGAGAACCTATCAAACCGCACGAGGAGCAACGCTCCCACCTTGCACGTTAATTATGGGAGGAAGTCTATTCCTTGTCTGGAATACAGCTAGTTAGATTTCTAGTTTTCCATCTCACTGCTCTGAAGAATCATTTATGTTGGCTCAAGCCACCAGAGACTAATGGATATTCTCCACTCCATAAACCAGCAGGCACGTTCATGTGTTCCTATGGAGAGGCTAAGCAGAACATGTATGTAAGATTTTTTTACATCACCAAAACTATCATTCACCATGAACAGCGATGATGAAACCAAATGAACCTGTAACTTTCTGAACTGCTGGACACATTACTATTTAGGATTATATTAATTTGATCTGGTGGCAAATTTAGTACAAAGTTACATCAACAAGGAAAAAGAAATTCTTAACTGCAGTGAGAAGAACTACTGTGAAAGTAAATTTATGAAAGCTACCCTGGACCTTTACATCTACTGAAATTTCTGTGGAAAAGAAATTGGTTTCCCAAGATCGAGATGTGACTAGACACTTGAAGAGATTATATCCCACCCCCCCAAAATTGACAGAGCTTCATCATTTTACTACGTGTCAATAACTATATCAAGCAAATTTTTGTTAATATTCTTATTTCACCTTAAAGAGATTTAAAATAACAACAAATAGGTTAGGGTGGCAAATGGGCAATGTTATGACACAGCATGTTAAGCCTCCACCTGTGATGCCAGCATCCCATATGAACATTGATTTGAGTCCCCGCTGCTCTACTTCCAATCCAGCTCACTGCTAATGTACTTGGGAAGGCAACTGAATATGGCCTAGTCCTGCCAATCACATTGGAAATCGAAAGGGAGTTTCAAGCTTCTGCTTCGGTCTGGTCCAGTTTCAGCTGTTGGCTATTTGGGAAGTGAACCTGTACATGGAAGATTCTCTGTCTCTCTCTCTCTCTAATTCTGCTCATCATATAAATATTCTATTTCAAAATTTTCTATTTTAAAAAATAACCATGGAAACACATGAACACACACTCAATTTATTTTCTCATGGTAAAAAAAAAAAAAAAAAAACCTAAAAGTGGAGTGAGTGGTACAATAATTGATTTGCTTACAATCCACATCAGATTGTCTGATTTAAGGCCCAGTTTGTCCCGTGATAGGGAGGGGCTCTCTTGGTTGTGTGCTTCCATTGCTCTTGCACTGCAGCTCTTGGCTATAGTGGGCTCTCCAAGTTCGCTGAGAAGAGAGACCGAGCAAACCAAAAAGCTCATCACTTCCAGGAAACTCAATGCAGTGATAATATGCTTCTAGCCATAACTACCTCATGGAGGTTTCTAATGCTCTACAGCCAGTCAGAAGGTTTGTGTGATGACAAATACCCATTGGTGCGGGAAAATTATTATTTTGGACCTTTTATGCCAAAGTAGATATGATTTCTCTTTCTGTTTAAGATGTGTATTTTATCACAATTCCTCACAATGCAAATAAAATAACAATGCTTTTAGCTTAAAAAAAAAAAAGGACTCAATTTCTGTACTTCTAATCCAACATCCTGCTATTGCACACATTTGAATGTGATGATTCAAGTAGCTGAATCTATGCCACTCCTAAAAGAGGCTCAGGGCAATCAGGATCAGATTGAGCTCTGGGCTCCTGGCTTCAGGTATATCCATTCCTGATTGATACAGGTATTTGAGGAGGGAAGTGATTGGTGAAAGTTCTCTCTTTGTGTGTGTCTCTGAATGTCCCTACATTTGAATAAAGTGAAAATAGATAAATCTTAAGAAACCAGTCTAATAGTGTAAAAACTGAGGTGAAATTAGGACACCTAATGAAGATTGTCTCCTTAAGTAAACTTCACCCAGGATTTTCTGAACATTTGGTCAACTAAAACATGAACCTGCCTTGCCTTTATATGTCAAGTTCCTCATCCTCTACCATTTATGTCCAAGTCCTTGTTGGCCTTTAGCAACAATCATCCATCTTTAGTGTCCCTCATTCTCTGCACTGGCCTCCTCACTCTGCTTACTGTCTATAAAGCCCTACTTATCTTTGAATTTAGAGTTAGTACCAGAACCACTCCCTTAGTGCAACAATACTGACCTCTGTTAGTCTTGAAGAAGCTTTTCCTCACTATTTTAACAAATATCAGAATAGATTTGTCTCTTTAGCATGATACAAGATAGCAGGCATGGCTTTTAAGAAACAATAAGGAGTTCCTCCATGGTCGATGAAAGAACAGTAGAATGTAACTCAGATCTTCATGAAGAAATGAACACCATTAAGAAAAATATACAAAGGAAATCAAGATGGCAGAATATGGTAAGGGCACATTTAAACAGATGGAGAAACATTGGCCAGTGTAAAGCAGAGAGGGCACATTCCAGGAAACAGGAGAGGACAGACTGAAGGCAGAGGGACACTTGGAGACTGACAGATATGGGAAAGCAGCAGAGACAACCACATGGTGTTGCTGTGGCTAGATACCCCAGTAGCAGTCAGTACACAGGATCTCTGAATTCCACCAGAGCCAGAGATCCACCAGCAGCCAGGTGGGAAAGAGAGTGCACTGGGAGCTCAGGAGGTAAACCCAGACAAAGAACTGCCCATCCTGCTGGCTTGTTTGATTTGACCAGGAGCACAGACAGAGCAGCAAATTCCAAACAGGTGGTCCAGGAATAGAGTGGATTTCATAGACCAGACCCCATAAAGAGCCAAATTGGATGCCATTTTGTGTAGGGAGGCAAAGGCTATGGGAAAGAACTGCACACACACTAAACTAGGAACAAATTCATTTTGGGCTCAGTGCATTGCAATAATGTGGTATCCCATAGGTTCCACCCATCCCTAAAGCCTATGGCCAGCAGACTCACAACTGCATGAGTGGCATATCAGACACCATTTAGTACACAGTAGCAAAGGCTTTGAGACTCCAGGGACAACAGTGAGCTGTGCATGAGTGAGCTGGAAATGAAATCACTAAATTGAGTGCATTGCACTGATCCCACAGGGAAAATAATACCAGTTTTGACATTGTACAGGTCAAAATAGGTCTGTGTGACCTGTAGACCTAACAGCCAGCAGGTCCCAACAAGATCAGTTCCACCAACAGCAATGTAAGACACCTGGCATTTCCCTAATCCTGGGAACTTCTCAAACAAGAAGTTGGAGAAATTTTGTAAAGACAAAGGTGCTGCCTCAGCACAGGATTATAGGAGGTGGAGAGTGGTAATCCAGGACCTGGGATGTTAGAGACCATGGTGGAAGCCTAACACAGCAACCCAGACCTGAAACTCACTGGATTGAGTGGCACAAGTAATTGTAAACAAAGAACCATGTACCAACCATAGTAAGTAAAATCAAACTGCAGACCTGTGGGTGACACAGCTTAAAAACCTGCCCTAAGGAGAAAAATCTGCTAACCAGAAGTGCAATGACCAAGAGCAAAAGAAGAGACAGAGACACAATATATGTTACTGAAGACTCCCCTGCAAAGGAGCAAGAGCCTTTGCCAACCTCAGAGTTAACTGAGGAATACAATGAGGAAATGGGGAATATAGAATTCAGAAAACTCATTATAAAGCTTCTTATCAGCAATGAGAAGCACATACAGGAGTTCAAGGAATTTAAGGTTTATGTCACACAGGAAATAGCAACACTGAAAAAAAATCAAGCTGAATTATTAGAAGTGCAGGATGCAATAGAGCAAATCAAAAATTCAGAAAGTCTCATTAATAGAATGAAGGAAACAGAAGAAAGAATCATAGAATTGGAAGATATTTCTAGTCACAATGGGGAAACAAAAAAAAAGCTGGAAGTGAGGCTGGATCAAGCTTAAAAAAAAAGTACTCAGGAATTAGGAGACACTATTAAAATGCCAAATATAAGAATTATGGAAGAGTCCAGCAGGAAGCCTAGCAGTTACAATCCTCGCCTTGCAAGCACCAATATCCCATATGCGCACCGGTTCTAATCCCAGAGTCCCCACTTCTCATCCAGCTCCCTGCTTGTGGCCTGGAAAAGTAGTCAAGAATGGCCCATAGCTTTGGGACCCTGCACCCATGTGGGAGACCTGGAAGAGGCTCCAGGTCACCTGGTTTCAGATTGCTGCAGCTCCAGCTGTTGTAGCCGCTTGGGGAGTGAATCATCAGACGGAAGATCTTCCTCTTTGTTGCTCCTCCTCTCTGTATATCTAATTTTCCAGCAAAAATAAACCTTGTTTTAAAAAGCAGAATGAGATTTCCAGAAGGTGCAAATGGAAAGCTGGGTTTAAAGCTGTATTCCATGGAATAATAAGGGAAATTTTCCTAATCTGGATAAAGAATTGGGAAACAAAATCCAGGAGGGGCACAGAACACCCAACAGGGTTGACCAAAAGTAATCTTCACCACAACACATCATAATCAAGCTCTCTCCAATTGAATATAAGAGAAAAAAATCCTTAAATGTTCACAAGAAAATTCAACTGGCATATAAAGGGATGCCAGTTAAACTCACAGGAGACCTCTCACAGAAAACTCTACAGGCCCAAGAGAACGAAGTGATATATTCCAGATTCTAAAAACAAAAAATTGTCAGCCCAGGATAACGTACCCAGCAAAACTTTCCTTTGCCTTTGAAAAGGAAATAAAATTCTTCCACAGTAAAGTTAAAAGAATATGCCTCTTCCAAACCTGCCCTACAAATGATACTTAAAGATGTTCTCTTTTTTTTTTTAAGATTTTTTTTTATTGGAAAAGCAGATATACAGAGAGGAGGAGAGACAGAGAGGAAGATCTTCTATCCATTGGTTCACTCCCCAAGTGACCGCAATGGCCAGAGCCTTGGGACGCTGCACCTGTGTGGGAGACCCAGAAGAAGCTCCGGGCTCCTGGCTTCAGATCGGCTCAACTGCCAGCTGTGGCCAGTTGGGGCGTGAATCATCAGACGAGGCATCTTCCTCTCTGTCTCTTCTCCTCTCTGTATATCTGACTTTGCAATAAAAATAAAATAAGTCTTTAGAATAAAGGATTATTAACACATATATCTGTTATCAATCTAAAATTTTATGTAACTTCTCATACACACCTGGACAGATCCAATCAAGAAATCAAAATATCCAAGGAAGTTTCAAAGATGTGGGTATGTGGGTAGCCCTCCATGGATCTTTGCCTGGCCTATGCCAAGAGTCATGAGGGGGCAGCACAATGCACTCCTGGGAAACCAGCAGGAGACTCAGCAAGCCTAGACCCTACTTTGATCTGACGACTGACAGGCCCTTGCAGTGGGGAAATGAGGGACCATTTAGGGGCAGCTGTTGTCAGGTCAGGCCTGCAGATTGCTCTCATCAGCAAGCAGTGTATCTAAAACTGACCTTTAAGCTGATTAGTAGCTATGGGGGTTAAGGAAACCAATCAGGTTATATTACTAAGCTCTAGGCTTCCTGTTTATCAGCCTGTATTTAAGCTTCACTACTAGACTCAATAAACAGATTGGTAGGTAACCCCTGGTAGTCTCCTTTCTCGGGTGGTCTTTCACAGGGCTCCATTGCCTCACCTTGGGATCTTTAAGGATGACTACAGAAAGCAAACTCATAGATACAGTAATTACTTTATTAGCAATCATTCCTAAGTAATCACAAAAAAATAAATAACCAGGAACTAAGAGATGTCTTAAAAGGCTGTATAACACATCAAAACCAACACTGTAAGGATCTGCCAAAATTAGTACAAATTCCAATTCCAGCTTTACTCCTTCTTGTATGACTTGAAAAACTCAACCTTGTAAGCTTGCATCCACATGAGCTGTCAGTGAAGCCTAGGACAACCCAATCTGTCACACTGAATTTATACAATTTTTACACCCCCGACGCCTTCATTCATTCTAGGTAAGTCCTAGACTTCCTTGAGTCTTTGGGACTCTGAAATCCTCTGCTGCCTTTGTTACCATTTAGCATGGGCTTGGCTCATTCATTTCATTTCAGCAGCTCCTTCACCCTGCTACTTCCCACCACCTCATATTAGATTTTCTGCTCCAGTCACCATCCCTTCAACTGTATCGACTCACACAACACTCAGCCCTCAAGAGAAGAGATTTCAGAAACAATGCTTCCTGAGTTCCCATAATAATCAGAGAAGATCATGTCTATAAAGATTTTATGTAAGAGTAATAATTTAAAGCATGATTTTGTACTGGACTCACTGAGAAATGTCTAAGTAACCCATGTAGTTATACCAAATAAAATATCTCCAATATGGACTTCTTAAAAAATAATACATATGCTAATGTAGATGGTAAGCTTTCAGCTGATACTTCTCTTGTGATGACATTCTCAACAGGACCCTGCTTAACTAAGATTTTAGCACCTTAGCCCAGGGCATAATTCTTCTAGATGGTTCCAGGTGCCAAGTAATTTGGAAACTGCAACTGAGTAGCTGAGCATCCCTGAGGTTTGTGTAAAGTATTTGCACCTCAAGAAATAGAATGTGGCCACTCATTAAAAGTACAACCATTATTTTAAAAACTCACAAGAAATGTTGTACAAAGCTCTGCTGGAATAAGAAAGTTAGCAAAGCTATCACACATGGAAATGCCAAGCCTTTTATGCTAAGTCTATTCTCAGGGACTCTGCGTAGCTGCCTTTCATAGCCTAACGCTGTCCTGTCCATCAGCTACAGTCACTTCCTAGTCACAAAAGCTGCTTGTCATCTCTGGCCAGGATTCTGACAGCTTCCAGAACATCAGTTCTGTCACTAGCACTTATTTCTTCACAACCTACATAAGATTATATTAACCAGACTAGAGACACTCTCTTTCTGTGAAGATCAACCTTTAAGCCAGACCTGTCCTTGCTGAGTTTTTCTTCAGAGTCCACCAATGGGCAGTCCCTGCTGCTGGCTGTCAGTTGCCAATCAGTGACTCAGTGTGTGATAGCCACACTCAGCAACGCACCAAAGACGGTACCCTCAGTTAACACTCTGTTAGCTTGGAGGTGAATTGCTTTGGAGGTGTAACTCCTACTTTCTAAATTATAACTGGCAAATTCAGGTCATTTTTCTCCCCGATGTCTATGCTGACATCTTTCTCTCTCAGGCAGTAAGAACTGCCACATGTCTCTAAAAAAACACCTCTGCCAGGTGACTGCTGCACTGCCTGATGGCTGCGTCTTCCAAGCCTCCTCCTTTCAAGAACCATATATTTTGCTTTGCTTTCTTGTATTGAAATTGCTGAGAAGCAGCAAGGTGGCTGAGGCGGGTCTTCAACTAAAAAAGAAGGAGAAAATGGGCCCTAAACCTTAGTTTTTTCACATGTAGCTAGATTTAGGCTCAGTAAATGTCAGGCTTACATACCCAGTGTAGGTACAAGATCCTCAACACTTCTCAAATTAGCTCCTTCAGAAGCCTTGGCTATAGATACAATGCAAATAATATCCATTGGAAACCTTTTGTGTCTTTGGTGCTTACAAACATTCACTCGCTAATCCTTAGGCCAAACATAAATGCATATCATAATCCCAATTTAAGAAGTAAGGAAAAGTGAATTTAGAGCAGTCAGGCAACTTTCCCAAGTTCAAACAGCTAAAGCAATAGACGTAAGGGATAAAATAGATTCAGAGGGTCACATATTTTGCTGGCAGATATGAAGTGATCCTAGATAAATGAGCAAAGGCCTGAACCAGTAAGAGTGGGATTAAAAGCTAGACCTTCAAGAGGTTTTAGAGTGCAAATAGGAAACCTAGGATGATGGCAACAGAGCTAGAGTTTAACACATGAGCCATAGCTCAAGTATTAAACTTACTTGGGATACTGAGTAAAGGATGTATTTATCCTGAGCTCAGCAAATCCTGAGTCTCACAAAGAAGGGACACCACCTCCTGGGACCATAATCAATGTCACAGTTCATAGCTTGGAAGGGGCTTTGTCCATAGGCACATATCCATTCAGCACATATCCTGACTGCCAACCCTTGATCAGGTCTACTCAGGTATTCGGGATAGTTATAGAGAAAATAATAAGAACAAATCATTCCTTCACTCATAAAATGCACAAGAGGGAAAACAGACATTAGATGTTGTGCTCACTGTAACGTACATCAAATGTTATGGTAGAAAAAGTACCAGCTGGTGAGTCATGCCTTCCTGATAAAGAATGGAGGTTTTCATTCATAACCAAGAAGGAAGAATCTGTTTATAACTAGGATAGAAAGATCCATTCATAACAAAGGGAAGGACACATTCATAACCAAGTAAGAGGTGCCCTTTGTAACCAGAAGGAGGGATTCAGTCGTAACTGGAAGGAGGGGTCCATTTTTCCCAGAGAACTCAAGGGTGTTCTTTAAGCAAGTGATTAGGAGAACTGACTGTGAGTGATGAGAAGGGTGAAATAAGAACCCAAAAAGTATTCCATGTAGACCACAAGTGCTGCTGCTTGAAGCCATTCTGCCATGATAGCAAAAAGATGATGTCATCAGAGCTTAAAACAGAACAAATCTTGGAACCAATTTCCTAGATCATTGCTCGTTCTTACTTTAATTTGATCTTTTATGAAGGATGATCTTTTCCTGAAAGCCTTTGCCTTCCTAGTATTGATGCTTTCATTTAATCCCTTCAACACTGTCCATGTGATTCCCCTCACACACACTCCTCCCAAATCTTTTTTTTTTTTTTGAAAAACTAAGAAAAAAATCCTCTAAGTAGTCAGCAGCTACAGAATGATAGTCAACATCATTACTGCTAATGATAAATGCTGAAGAGTGAAGAATTTAAGATGTGAATATGCCCCTTCAGGAATGTCAATTATCCTTTCTCGAAGTTCATCATCAGTGTGTCTTGCTGTACAGGAACTAAAGGTACCGATGGCAAACAGCACTGAACATGAGGAAGAGCTGGACCACTGATGCAATGTTGTGTGGCTTCTCAGCCTCCTTGGCTACAGCAAGCCAAGACCGTGAAATTTCTACCTCTCGACCAAGGCCACTAAACTTGCATGGTAGATTGTTCTCTGTCTTGAACACTCAATAGGAAGGAAGATGCTGCAAACAGATTGAATTTTGACTGCAGAGATGATCAATCCTTGAACAGTCCAAGTGGAATTAATAATTAGGTATTCTGACATCTGATAACAATTTGACCACATTTTTCTATCCCACTGTTGCTAAATTATAGTTACATCTTTATAAATTTTCCTTTCTAGATTGGAAGTTATGGAGTATAGAAAAATTTTGCTCATACCTCTGAGTTTGGCTCACTGAATAGAAAGGAGTAGTTACTCTGTAAATACTAAATAAATCAATGTTTGAATTAGATCAATGCTAGTCATTAGAATTCAATTCTGTGGAATTTTCTTACAGTTCAAGTAGATAAGAAGTCACATATATTATGTATTGTTGTAGAAAAATATCTAAAGATAACCACTTGGTAAGAAGTAATTCCCTTACTGGGTGAGCTTTAAGATCTTGGTAAATGAAGCAGAAACATTTGCTCACCAAAATATCAAATATGCTACAAGTTATTTTCTTAAAATGAAAGGCCAGGAGATTATGAACGTTGAAGATGTAAAACCCTCCACATCATCATCTGACTTCAAAACATAAATGCCCCATCTGTGAAAAAGCAAGTGGGCACTGAGATCTTTTGTGATTTTCCTGAAATTCTGATTATTGCAACTAAAAGGGACCTGTGTTCCAAACTAACAGCACAATTGAAATTAGTCTCAAAACTCCTGCTTGGAACCATTATAGTGTGCACAAAAATGGCTGCCCCGTACAGCTGCTGAAACTTGCACCACTGACCATGTCCAGATATCACCCGTAATAGGACCAGACGCAGCAAACAAATTAAAATGTGTGTCGTTGTCGAATGAGACTGTTTCAAGGAAGATAAATGACATGACAATTAATGCCTGTTAGCAGCTTGTTTTAAAGATTAAAGAAAGTGATTATTTTGCCCTGACAGTGGGCAGATCTACCTAGATGTGCTGAGAGGCTGACATTTTAAGTTACATTTCCATAAAATAGTATGGGTAGGACTGTGCTGTTTAGAAAAAATTGGCCCAATATTGCAACAGAAGATCGTTTGAAATAATTCAAGAGACAATTTCAATACATACCAACTAGAAATTGAATATTTGCTGTTTATGTCACTCCAAGTTACATTACAAATTATCAAAGCAGGAAACAGTTTGATTACAAAGGATGATTCAGACTTCTGCTGCTCTTTAAAGGACAGAAAGTGAGAGAGACAGAGAGAGGCAAAGCGGTTTGTCTCTACATATGAATTATCATTTTTAATAGGAGTGATCCTCAACATTTCTGTGAGTTAAAGAAGTCCCAAGACCATGAATACACAGTACACACAAGTCCAATAGCTTCTTAAACCAAACTGGCTGCACTAACAAATCAACAGAATGAATCTGAGGCTTAAATTCATCATAGTAGAGCCACAACACACAAAAAATCATATCTTCTTACACTTTTATCGAACAAACAACATTTCTTTTTCCTCCTTAAACATATGTCTATGCCAGTGTCCCAGGAGGCCAGTAATAAGCCCACAGGCTTTTGCCTAGTGGCTCTAGCTAAAACTTCCTGAACTGTATTGAATAGCAATGGTAAAGTTGCTGATCAGAGTAAAAACGCTTCCACCTTTTCCCCATTCAGCATAGTGCTGTGTTTAGGTTTGTCATATATTGCCTTGATTCTAGTGAGGAATGTCTCTTCTATACCCAATATGCTTAATATTTTTATCATGAAAGAGTGTTGTGTTCTCTGTATATATTGTATATACTCATATGGTTTTGAGTCTTCAATTTGCTAATGAAATTTGTGGTATTCATTCATTCATTTGCACATGTTGAATCATCCCTGCATGCTAGGGATAAATCCCACTTGCCCCAGGTGAATGATCTTTCTGGTTTGTTGCTAGAACTGAGCCAGACCAAAATCAAGTACCAGGAACTTCTTCTTCAAGGTCTCCCATGATGCAGGGGCCAAAACACTTGGATTATCTGCTGTTTCCCCAGGCATACAATCAAGGAGTTGGATTGGAAGCAGAGGAGTCAGCTATCAAACTGGCACCCATGTTGGATACCAGTGTCAAAAGCTGTGGCCTTATCTGCCATACCACAGCATCTGCGCCAAGCAGATAAATTCTTAAGAACAGCAAAATAATCACACAAGAACATGAAGCAGGGACTACCATCAGCGTAACTCATAATGTTGAGCAAAGAGTGTGCTATGGATTTAATTATGAAAGGAGGCTGACCCAAATCATCTCCAAGATCATTTCCACCTCTTCCTGCTTGTGGTTCCAAAAAAAATAATGGGCAACAATCTCATATTTTTTAAAAAATACACATAAGCTGACAAACTTTCTTAATTCTAACTCTGTATTGGTCATTGAATATGTATTAAGAGATATCCAGAGTCCTGATGATAAAACACTGAACAAGGCAAGTAATTTGTCTTTTAAATCCTATCTTCTACAGAGAATATATACTAACAAAATTAATGAAGTGATTAAACAAAGATTTCACCAATTCAGGCTATGTTGTGGGAAGGTCATTTTTCTGCCCTGTAGAGAAAGGGTTAAAGAACTGAGATTCAGGGCCCCTTTGTGGTACCACAACATACTTATCTGATATCAGAAAGCAGATCCATGCTCAGACTAAATGCTTCTGATCCCAGTTCCTCCTAAGGCACACCCGAAAGCAGCAGAAAAGGACTCAAACTCTTGGGCCCCTGCAACCCACATGGAAGACCCAGCAGCTCCTGGCTCCTGGATTTGGCCTCTTAACCCTGGCCATTGCAGTCATCAGGGGAGTGAACCAGCAGATGGAAGATTTTCCTGTCTGTATCTCTGTCCCTCTTTCCGTAATTTTGCCTTTCAAATAAATAAAATTTGCCTTTAAAAAACTTTTTTAAAAAAGATGTAAGGTGGGCCCGGCGGCGTGGCCTAGCGGCTAAAGTCCTCACCTTGAATGCACCAGGATCCCATATGGGCGCTGGTTCTAATCCCGGCAGCTCCACTTCCCATCTGGCTCCCTGCCTGTGGCCTGGGCAAGCAGTCGAGGATGGCCCAAAGCCTTGGGACCCTGCACCCATGTGGGATACCCGGAAGAAGTTCCTGGATCCTGGCTTCGGATCAGCATAGCATCCACCGTTGCGCTTACTTGGGGAGTGAATCATCGGACGGAAGATCTTCCTCTCTGTCTCTCCTCCTCTCTGCATATCTGACTTTCCAATAAATAAATAAATAAATGACAAAAGAGGTAAGGTTCCTTTGAAGGTGGTTACAAAGATGAAAACGACTGCATTGAAGATATAAAGAAAAGATAAAAATTAAAAGCTTCTACTTGGACTACATATAATCAGAAGGACAATGATGAAATCTGAATAATGATTTTGTTTCTGGCATTCCGAAAGTATGTGATCATCAGGGGTATGTTTGGTTTTTTTTTTTTTTTTTTTTTTTTTTTTTGCCTATGACAGGGCAAAACCAAAGACGGGAGTAGTATGAAGGGAAGCTTAATAGAAGTTGCAATAGAAAACCATATTGCTGAAGAAAGTATCATTGACTAGAGATACAAGTAAGAAAGGATATATCATTCATCCAAGGATGGGCATTTAGGTTATTCCCACATCTTGACTATTGCTGCTGCCATGAACATGTGGGGTTCAGTCTGTTTTGACTGCTGTAACAGAATGCTGAAGATGGAGTAACTTACGAGCACCCAAAATCAGTTGGCTTACTGTTCTGGAGTCTGGGAAGTCCAAAATGAAGCTCCTTGTCATCATCCTGTGGCAGAAGGCAGAAAGGTAAGAGCTACCTAGACAGCAAGAGAGAGGGAGGCAAACTCACTGTTACAACTCACTCTGGCGCTAGCCAACTCCCTCCCATGTCAAAGTTAATGCATTCATGAGGGCTGCCCTCTAATCAGGTCCTATCTTCCTACACTAGAGATTAAGTCTCCAGCATAAAGACTTTGGGAGATGCCTTCAAACATAACAATGAAGGTGAAAATATCTCTTCAAGATTCTAATTTTAGTTCTTTTGGACAAATACTCAGAATTATAATTGTATGTCACATTGCAATTCCCCTTTTCACTTTATTATATACATATGTTGGAGTTATTATGCAGCCTTATAAGAGAGGGGGAAACTTCCCTTTACAAGACAATGTAGTTGAACCTAGAAAGCATTATACTAAGTGAAAGAAAACAGTCATGACAAGACAAACACTGGTGGGGGAGCTTAGGTGAGTCTGAGCTGGAGGCACAGGTGCTCAACCCTCCCAGCCACGTGGCTGCTGTTGGGGCAATCCAGTCTGGGTCAGCCTCAATACTTGGGATCCTAGCTCCAGCCACCACTGCCAGGTGGTGGAGAAATCCTGAGTTTGTCTAGGCTCAAGACCACCTGGCAATGCACTCTGGGAACTTGAAGGTGTGGGCTTACAGGGAGTCTGAGAGATGGTACAGGTGGGGATGTGCCTTAGGCCTTAGGCCTTAGGGTTCAGAACCAAGTGAGGAATGACTTCTCTGGAACCAAGACCACTCTACTTGAAGGGTTACAACATGGAAACCACCGAGAGTGTTAGATAAGGGAACAGATACAGTGAGACTGGAACATGAAGTCAACAAATACGTGAGTGAATCAGGTCTGGGGATAGAATCTGCAGGTGAATATATGGGTTCGCCCATGTGAAACAGCAATCTCCATTGGCACATGCACTTTGGCTGGGATTAGGCCTGGCTAGGGATCTAGGAGGATGCTCCAGCTGAGCTGGAATTTCCATTGCTATAATTTCCCTTCGCATGGGTGTGGCCTGGGTCTGGTAAGGACCGGGCTGGGCTAGACTTCAGCACCTGCTGTTACTTGTGAGAGTCAGGGTGGGTTTAGAATCTACCTCGACTTCCACTGAACCATGTGAGAGCTATGTCTGGGCACAGACCAGGTGTGGATGGGCTGCAACCCCCAACAGCAAAAACCGTAAAGAGTATGGGCCAATTGGACAAGGACAACAGATGGATAAAGTCAACCTGGTCCAGGGACCCACTGATATGTGCAAGAGCTGCCGCTGAGAGGACACCAGGTAGGGAGTTTGGTGAACTCCTTTATCAGGTTTCAGACCCTGCAGGTAAGCACAAGAACCAAGGCAAGGAGCAGCCCAAACCAAAACAGGTTACAGTACTGCCAGCATACATGTGAATCAGGTCAGGGGGTGGGCCAGGCTGGGCCAGTCCATAATATCCACTGGTAGATCCGGGAACCAGGATAGGGAACAGGAGGGGCTGAGTCAGGCCGCATTACCAACCAGTTCACACTTCAGCTGGGACTGGGGGCTAACTGGGCAAAGTTAGACTGCAGAACCAACCAGTACAAGCTGGAACTGGGAGCAGGTTGGATCAAACTAAGCTGAAGCACCCAGTGGTGTATGCTGAGGAAAGATGAGCCATGTCAGTCTGGGGGTGGTAGGTGTCAGGTCCATGAGCCCCAGAGGCAGGGGTTCCAGAGGGCCCTGGTTCTCCTTACCCAAGTTCTAGGACTCACTTACAAGGTGAGTGTTAGATCTGTGAGCCTGGGGGTGGGGGTTCCGGTGGGGCCTGGGTCTCCTGGTCCAGATCCTAGGGCCCACCTGCGCTATGTAGTAGATGTTGGGTCCATGAGTCCAGGAGTAGGGGGATCCAGTGGAGCCTGGGTCTCCTGACCCAGATTCTAGGGCCCACCTGCGCAGTGGGTGCTGGATCCATAAGCCCCAGAGGTGAGGGCCCAGAGGGGCCTAGGTCACCAACTCTGCCAGTGTGGTGGGAGACAGATTCGTGAGCCCTAGGATTGGGGTGTCTGGCGTGGTCCAAGTCACTTGGTTCAGGTCCATGAGCCCATCTCCAGCAAAACTGCTTTTCACAGTGTAGATGATGAAGTCCTGGACAGCAGGTTGTAGTGCACATGGAGGACATGGGGTCTGTGGAGAACATCTGGCACCATAGCAGAGAACAGAGAACAGAACATATGGACAACTCCCCCAGCCAAATGATGACAGCAAGTATTTGGGTAATTGGAGACTATAAGGTCAACTATGTTAGCCAATGGACATTGGAAGGGATTCCTCATCCACAGATCAGTGAGATCGACAGCATTTTGAAACTATTACATCTGCAGGGCAGAACCTTCAGAACATGTGACTCTGTGTTGATATCGGGTGGCCTTTCCCCATCCTTGGGTACTGGGATGGTTGGGAGATGGGGTATGGCCTCTCCCCACTATCTCCCCGCTCCCCCCAGAAATGAGAAGAAGAAATAAAAAGCTTGGAAACAATGATCATACCCATTTCTTCCTAACCCTGGAGCCTTCTTACCCTAATTGACTATGTAAACATCATCTAAATGAAAGAAAAGAAAGAAGGAGGGAAAGAAGGGAAGGAGAGAGGAAGGAAGGAAGACAGACTGCATCATTCCATTAGTAGGAGATACCCAAAATGAAGCCATAGAAGCAAAAGCTAGAATGGTGGCTATCAGAGCCAGTCATGAGGAGTATGTGGGAAGCTGCTGCCCAACAAAAAGTCTTAGTCCCAAGAGATGAGAAAGCTCTGTAATTTTGTGCTTATATTGTATTGTAATATATATTTAAAAATCTAAAAAGCAACAAAGAAGAAAGGCATGTCAGCAATTACAGTTGTACCAAAGGAGTCTGCTATTGTAGACTCCTTTGAACTCATCGCTCTGGGAGGAATTTAAACATGTGGGGCTGGACCTATTGGCTCTGTGAGCATCCAAGTGCAAGTATTTAGGGTTTTAGTGGAAATGCAGAGTAAAGTTTACAGATTGAAGCTGAGTGCACTCTTTCATATGCATCTCAGAAGAAAATTACAAAATATTTATCCATCATCAAGTAGCTTATTATCACTCACACTGCACTTCTCAGTGACAGTGAAGAGTCTAGGCAGGGATGTGCCTCAGCATCTTAGTGCCACAGGCAAGACCCAAAGGCACACAGAGTGCTGAAGGAAGAAAAATTTCGTGACTTCACAGTGACACGTGAAGCTGAATGGCAAAGTCAAACCTTCTCCCAGAAGCTCATGTACTAGAAAGTCTTTATTTGTATTACTGGTGTCCGTTACCACTGTATTAATTGTTATCTAAAAGCTGCCATCTCTACCTTAATCCTTATTTAGAAAATCTCAGCCTTGAAATGTATTGATGGGAGCCAGAAACAGCTAATCAATATTGTAAGGATTCTCCTGACATGGAAAATCAGCAGTTGGCAGATAAATGGACCTTCTGTCTTGTCTTTAAGATCAATAGGTCAATTGGTTTTGGCTTCAAGTATTCAATATATATTTAACCTGAAAATAATAGACTCAACCTAGTTCTGTGACTCTCTCTAGAATAGGATTAGATAAGCCATTTGTAAATTGCTGGGGAAAAAAATAAAATGAATGTTCAGGATAATCCAGTAGTTAAAATGCAGGGGTCTTAGAGACATCACTGGTTCACTTATTCTCCCAGTCTTATAGATTCTACCCTGTAACAGCAGCTCCCAAGTCTTGTTTTTCTTCTCTTCACACCCATCCTCCCTTTCATTCTCTCACCCTTCAGTGCTGCAGTCTCAAAAAATTTCATAATTACTTTATCAGTCAATTCAACATATATTCATTGGTGAGCAATTTCTATGGGCAGGCACCATTTTAAATATATTGGATAGTTTATTAAATGCTGTGAAAAAAACAAAAAGACAAAGCAGGGGTCAGTGTTGTGGCATATCAGGTAAAGCCACCATCTGCAATGCCGTCATCCCATATTGGCACTGGTTCAAGTCCCAGTTGTTCCACTTCTGATCCAGCTCCCTGCTAATGTGCTTGAGAAAGCAGCCAAAGATGGCACAAGTGTTTGTGCCCCTGCACCACATGGAAGGCCCAGGAGAAGCTCCTGGTTTCAGTCAGACCCAGCCTTGACCCCTGCTGCCATATGTAGAATGAACCAGCAGACAAAAGAATTTTCTCTCTCTCTCTCTCTGCAACTCTGACTTTCAAATAAACAAAAAATAAATCTTTTTTAAAAGAACAAGACAGGATAAAGTAAAATAGAGAGCATCTATATGTGGTAATGTGGGAGAATATGTCCCAGTGTTAGAGAATCTAGCCAGGTTGTCGTGAAGAAGGTGACAGCTGAGCAGTTCAGGAGGATGGGACTCTACCACAAAAGATGTGGGGTGCAGGGAGAGCAAGCATCCCCCTAAAGGACAGAGCAAGACCCCGAAGTCAGGAATGCACCTGGTGAGTGGAGGATAGAGTAGGGGAATGCAGTCAGTTTCTCGTCTTTCTCTCCAGAGCAGAACAAGAGTCAGAACTGTCAGCATCATCACAGACTTCTCCCACCACCACCCATTTGATCATTAGATCATTTGGACTTTGCCTCTTTGATACCCTTCAAAATGCCTTTCCAACTTCTTCCAGACTCATCATGCCTTGTCTATCTTCCAATCTTCTGGTTTCAAATTGTGTGCCTAGTAGTTCTTCCCCTGTGACTCAGGAGTTGGTTACCTTCCAGAATGGAGAGGGAACCCACACATCACCCAGATGCTCAAATGAAAGAGATATATCAAATTCTGATTTCCAAATGTCATCCAGGTTTGTGTCGCCATGATAGAATTTCAGACTTTTTTGTTTGTTTGTTTGTTTGTTTGTTTGTTTGTTTTGGTCTTGTTTTGTTTTTACTTTCTTTTAGTTCTTTGCATTTTTAAGGAAAGAGACAAACTAGCAGAGCTCTCACATCCACGAATTCACTCCCCACGTACACACAACAGCGGAGGCTGGGTCAGTTGCCTGGAACTCAGCTCGGATCTCCCACACAGTGGTAGGGACCCAAGTACATGATTCATCACCTGTTCCAGGTGATACACTTTAATGGAAAGCTAGAAATGGAAGTACAGGTAGAGCTCAAACCCAGCCATTTCAGTATAGGATGTAGGTATCCAAAATGATACCTTTTTTGAAGATTTATTTATTTTCATTGGAAAGGCAGATTTATGTGGAGAAGGAGAGACAAAGATCTTCCATCCTCTAATTTACTCCCTAAATGGACACAACAGCCAGAGCTGTGCCAATCCGAAGCCAGGAGTTTCATCTTCATCTCCCACGTGGGTTCCCAAGGCTTTGGGCCCTCCTCTACTGCTTTCCCAGGCCACAAGCTGGAGCTGGATGGGAAGCAGAGCAGCCAAGACATGACCTGTCACCCATAGGAATCCTGGCGCGTGCAACGTGAGGATTTAGCCATTGAGCCATCACACTGAGCCCCCAAAATAACATCTCAACAACTCTGTCAAATACCCATCACATCTTTAACTCTATTTGTATGCTTGCTTTTTCTTTGTAAAAGCGTATATTACATTTAAATAAATAATACAATAATTTTTAAATAGAAACATTAAGTTTTTTTTCATAAGGAATGATGATCCTTAACAACCTACTTTTTGACATTGGAAAACACATTATTTCTTTAGTGAAAGTTCTATGAAATTATGCTATCTATCTTGAATCACAACATATCCACCAACATGTGATAGTTTTCTTTGGATATGTGATGATGGTTGCTCTGTTCTACACTGCTATATGTGCTATGCATTACTTTGATGATTTTTATTTTTTTGTTCCATACATTTTAAAAATCTGACATTAAAAAAAACTAAACAGTATTACATATTCACTTTGAAACTTCCATGGCTGATGTTGATAAAAATCTCCTATCCATCTTGATATGTACAGGCCTACCACCATTCCCATAATTTCCCATTCCATGACTTCAATCACCCAGTATCAATTACAGTCCAAAGATATTAAATGGAAAAAATTCTGGAGATGCAGAGATCTGTTTTAAATTACACAGCATCCTGAATTTATGATAAAATCTCATAACCCATTCACGGTAGATATCCCTCCCTAACCCATTCCGGGTACACATTACCCCTTTCTCCTGTGTGTCCACACCATCCGTACTACTTAATATGCTTGAGATCCACTGCCATGCTATCCCAGTACTTGTACAAAAGTAACACTTATGTTATTTAACAATGATCTCAATACATAACAGTAATGAAGCTGGTAATTTTTCAACCGTTTGATTTGCAGAGCAAGGAATAAGAAGAGAGAGTTCCCATCCACTAGTTCACTCTCAAAATGCCTACAGCAGCCTGTACTACACTCGGGGCAAGGTCAGCATCTGGGAACTCAATCCAGGTCTTCCCACAGGTGGCCAGGACTCAACCACTTGAGCCATCTCCTGATGCCTTCTAGGTTGCACAGTAGCTAGAACCTGGAATTAGGAACAGAGCTGGGACTCAAATCCAGGAATCCAGTGTGGAATGTTGGTGTCTCAAGCAATGTCTTAAAGGATAAGCCAAATGCCTAGGCCCATTGCTTGTAATTTTATTATAATCTGTTGATATAATCATTCTACTTTATTATTAGTTATTGTGGTTAACCTGCTACTGTGCCTAATTTATAAATTAAACTTTGTCATATGTATGTATGTATAGGGAAAAAATATGGTTTTTTTTTGTGGGTCATTATTATCAGTTTGACATCCATTGGGGTCTTTGAACATACCCTCAAGGATAAAGGAAAAAGAACTACTGTGCTTCTTACTTCCCTGTTGATTGATTGGCTACATGCAGAAACCCGGGAAATGAAGAAGATATTCGTGTAATCATCTCTGATTTAAGCAGACCTGAGATCATTTAAAAAGCATTGAGGAGCTGACATTGGAGGTGCTACATAGGGAAAATTTGCCATTCTTCTCAATAGCAACATGGATAAGAGCTGGAGCTATAAATATGCACTTGGAATTCATATCACATTATTGCACAGATTCTCAACCATAATGTTGGCTGTCTATCTCAGGTATTTAATATCCATCCTCAAATTTTCATTTGTCCGACCTGAAGCCTGTTTTTTTTTCGCTCACCATGAAATAAGCTTGTCTTTATTTCAATCTCTCCACTTCAGAACTGCACTTGGTGGTTCCACCCTAATTAGAAAGGGTTAACCTGAGAACCTTGCCTTGTACTTGTTCGTAGAAATCCTGCCCAGAAATCTCCTCAATGAGCCCTCCGTGTCTTTATTTTATATCTAAGCCATCTTCCCAGTCAATGAGCCTCCCTAAAAGATTAATGTAGTTTGAACTTTTATAGAGGAATATCATTTGTGCGCTGTCATATTTAGCACAAATGGTGCTTCAGTCACAGCTCAGTAATATTCCAGCATATTATTTCCAAGGCATTTGAGAGTTTAAAGAATTATTGAAGGGCACGCTGTACTCATTCGGTAATAAGGCAGAGAGCACAGCCGTCTACGTATGATTTCAGCAAATGGAATCTTGGCTAATTTCATTGCACGGGGCAAAATTGTTGTGATAATAACCCAGGTAAAATATCCCACTGGAGGAAATAGATGATGAGACACATTTTTTTATGAGACCTCCAAGAAATATTGAAGAGAAAGCCTTAGGAGTTAAGCACAAGAAATTAAGAAATCAGCTACTCATACAAAACACCAAATATCTTGGTGCTGTGCTCGTCAGCCCCGAGTGTGAGACCACAGCTTTGCACTAGGCAATGATCTGTCTGCAAAAGCTATGAGTTCTGCAGGCACCAGATGCAGTCTACAATGCTGAAGGCACTGATCAGGCATGAAGGAGTTAATGTCATCTCAGCAAAAACTGAAGCCACAGCAAAGCCCAGATAGTGAGAAAATTCCCTGACTTTGGTAGCTTTGTAATCCTGGTTCAATTTAAAAAACAACAAAAAAAAAAACCTTTAAAAATAACAAAAACGTTCCAGAGGAAGAGAAGGTCTTGTGTGCTGTCAGGTGTCATCACATAGTAGCTGAAAGGTCTGTGGATGTGAGTTAATCAGAACGAAAGGGGGACACCTGCTGTCACAAAGGGTTCTCTTCATCTTGTGCTCCAACCCTATCACAGGTATTGAGCTTTGTATTCACACTGAATTATTCATTCTCAACAGTTATCACATTTCTATCTCCTAGTTTGGGGAATCCTGAAAGCATAACTGGTTCACCTCTTCCATTTCTAAATCAGGTAAGGCATAAATGTTGCCAATTGGGGAACCAGTGTATTCAAAACACATTATATTTGCTGTGCTTATTTAAAGTTTTTCTCTGATACTAGAATTACTTTACTGAAACATTTTGGAAACTGTCAGTTATCAATATTTGCTTTAAAATATCCCACGTCTAATTTAAAATGAGCCAGTAGTCTCTCTCTCTCTCGTATTGTCTTCAATTGCTTGCCAAGAGCAAGCCCCTCTACTCACCTGTTTTGTCCTTGCTGCTAATGACTAAAGGCATCTCTGTCTTTCGGGGCGATGTTCCCACAGTACATTATGGGCAGCATCTGCGTGCTACTAAGGGAGTTTGAAAGTATTTCAGTCATCATACCATCTCCCAATACTTAGAAAAGTTAGTCAAAGGTACACTTAGCATAAAAAGTTCTTTAAATTTTAGGTGAGATCAAACCTGCTTTAAATTATACTAGATGATCATTGTAAAAAGTATACAGACACAAAAGGGTTTTTTACTAGTCACAAATGCGCCAGAATTCTTACAAGTGTAAAATGCTGATTGTAATAGATTTCCTTCGAATGCAGAGACAACGTGATATAGTGCTTAGTGTTGTGCATACAAGTGATTTCTTTTCAATTATCTTATTTATCCACAGGTTTTCCATGTTGATTTCAACCAACATGTTCTTTTGTTCTGTATCAATGTTCTGTGACATGTTCAGCAGCCCTGGGTCTTTAAACAATGCTAGAAGCATGAAATTCAAAATATTGGTTCAGTTCTATTCTTTTTCCTGCTTGGTGTAAATGAGCAAGCATAGAACCGTCTGAATTATTGCATATTATCCAGCAGCACTAAGGAATCAAACTTTGGGGGAAGCAGACCCCTTTGACAGCAAAGTGTCAGAAAGGAAAAAGGCCCTTGGCAACATTTATTGAATTCTGAAACCCAATTCAACTTTGATTTTCAGCTCCATAAGCCAGTCAGCCTCTTTTCATGATAATGTAGCTTTATTTAGGTTTTCAGATACAAGTAGATTTCAATAAGCTTACACAGGGACTGGCATTGTGCCATAGTGATCAAAGCAGCCACCTGAAATGCTAGCACCCCACACGGGTACTGGCTCATATCCTGGCTACTTCAATTACGATCCAGCCCCCTGCTAATGGGCCTGGGAAAGCAGCAGATGGCCCAAGTGTTTGAGACCCTAGTACCCATATGGGACACCCAGAAACTCCTGGTTAAAATCTGACCCAATCCTGGTCATTGTGGCCATCTGGCATGTGAACCAGCAGAGCAAGCAGAAAATCTCTCTCTCTCTCTCTCTCTCTCTCTCTCTTTCTCTGTTTTCTCTTCCTCACTCTCTCTTTTCTCTTCCCTCCACTCTATCTCCCCCAATTCCTGGTATTTCTAACTCTGACTTTCTTAAAATTAAATAAATAATTTTTTTGAAAAGTTTATAAAAATTAAAACAAAGAATAGACTTATTTTGGTACAAAAACTTTGAAGTCCATGCAGCTTCTTCATAGTGCGTTTCCCATCAACTGTTTGAAGGCCCTTTATATGTACAGCAGCAACAAAAAGCACCGAAAGGGCCAGCATGGTAGCCTAGTGGCTAAAGTCCTCACCTTGAACATACCCAGATCCCATATGGGCACTGGTTCTAATCCCGGCAGCTCCACTTCCCATCCAGCTCCCTGCTTGTGGCCTGGGAAAGCAGTTGAAGACTGCCCAAAGCCTTGGGACCCTGCACCCATGTGGGAGACCTGGAGGAAGTTCCTGGCTTCTGGCTTCGGATTGGCTCAACCCCGGCCATTGCAATCACCTGGGGAGTGAACCATTGGACGGAAGACCTTCCTCTCTGTTTCTCCTCCTCTCTGTATATCTACCTTTTCAATAAAAATAAATAAATCTTTTTTTAAAAAGCACTGATACACAGATATGCAATAAATGGTGTCTATTAAAACACGAATCAAGAAGTGCACTAGCAAAGGCTAAATAAAGCACTTTCCAACTTACAATATTATGTTGTATCAAACACAAGGGTACCCAGCCTCTGTGACGAATGAGCAAATGTGGTAATTCAGAAAAGAACACTATACAATTTTCTAGATTCTGCCTGCAAAATATCTATTTTTTATTTGCTATTTCTGAATAAAACTGAAACTAAGGATTAGATGCAATTTTCTCTTTCCTTCAAGGCCCAGATGGTAGGCTGCAAGAACTTAATTTCTGGTCTCTTGGTAGAAATTTAAGGACTGTCAGTTCTTAAGATTTTAAGTAATTCAGTCAAGTGACTACAGGCACCGTAGTTCAGGGAATTGTAACGGCTTTAGTTTTGGCTGTTGTTTTGTTTTGTCTGTAATAATGGCAACGTGTCTTAATATTCATAGGCTGCCGTGGGAGAAAATTAGCAGGATGCTCCCTTGTGTCTGAGAGCGTGGATTTATTCATGGAACCACTGTCCCCAGGGATCTAACTTAGAGCGGCTGGAGCTTCTGCGGACGGGTGACTTGGAGCTCAGCAAGCATTTGGAAGCGTGAGGAAATTTCTCTATGTGATGCTGCCTTAAAGGAGGTTCGACATTAGGAGAATGATGGCATGTGACAAAAGCACAAAGGAATTTAGGCTAGTCCTCTGAGGAGGGCTTTTAAAGCTCACAGATGTATTCCTGCAGGCTTTATGGAGAGAGGGGTGTGGTAGGAGGCACGATGCTAAGCTGGTCCCCCAGGATTCCCACCTTCTCTCCCACCTACAAACACATCCCACATAATCCTCAGTTCTATGAATGTGACAGATTTTTTTTCTCCCATGATTTCATTATATTAAATGTGTAAATGTGACTGCAAGGAAGACTGTCGAAATGTACATAACCTAATGACTTACACATTTTAAAAGCTGGGAGTTGGGGCCCAGCACCATGACTCAACGGCTATCACCTTACACATGCCAAGATCCCATACAGGTGCTGCTTTGTGTCCCACCTGTCCCACTTCCCATCCAGCTCCCTGCTAGTACTCCTGGGAAAGCACCGGAGGATGCTCCAAGTGCTTGGGCCCATGCAGTGCATGAGAGACCTGGATAAAGCTCAGCTCTTGGCTCCTGGCTTTGGCCTGCTCCATCCCCAACTGCTGTGGGCATTTGAGGAGTGAATTAGCAGATGAAAGACCTTTCTTTCTTTTTCTCTCTCTAACTCATCCTTTAAGTAAATTTAAGAAAAAAATTGTTTAAGTAGGCATGGTTTTCTAAAAGTCTGCCAAACTGAAGTGGTTGTGTTATTTTGCATTCCCACCATGGATGAATGAGAGTTCCATGCAAGTGGCATTGTCAGAGTTCTGGGCCTGGCCATTCTACAACGGGTGTGATGAGAGTGATACTCACTGTCATTTTGGTTTTCATTTTCCTAATAACCTATGACGTGGAGCATCCATTTTTATATTTGTTTGCTACCTCTATGTCTTCTTTGAAGAAATGTGTATTTAGATCTTCTGCCCATTTTTAATAGGGCTTTTTAATTGTACCACTGAGTTGTGAAAAGACCTTTGTAGATGTTAGATAGTGATTCTCTATAGCTTGTCTTCTGTAAATATTTTCTCCACACAAGTGACTTGTCTTATTCTCTCAATAGTGTCCTTTCTCTTTTGCAGAGTAGAAGTTGCTCATTTTAATGAAATTCAGACAATCAATTCTTTCTTACATGAATTATGCCTTTGTTGTTGTATCTAACAGGTAATTGCCAGACCCACAGTCATCAAGAATTTTTTCCTATGGTATCTTCTAGAAGTCGTATTGTTTCATGTTAAATACAGACCTATATGATTAATTTTGAGTAAATTCCATGAACCACAGAAGGTCTGTGTCTAGGTGGGTTTTTTGTTGTTGTTTTCTGCTGTGTTGCTGCTCAGCTGTTCCAGCACCATTTGTTGACACAAAGTTTTTCATTTCCTTACCAACTTTTATTGGGGGCTGCTTGTTAGACTGTTAATGTTCATTTATTTATGATAATCACAGTAAATCTCCCAAAATCCATAATGCAGGCATTTCATATAAAGACCAGCAATGGTATTTTTATTCATTCCTCTCACAACTGCTGTCTGGCCAATAAGATGGCTGACCTCACTTTACAAGTAGAAATGCTGACACCAAGAAAGAAGAGGAAAGCTGTAATCACAGACCTATGAAGCCCTCAGTCGAGCCAAGAATTTGTAGTTGATACCTCTGTTGTTCCCATTTGAGTGCCTGATGTTAAGAGGTCACTAGTTTTTAGTCTGTCATTGATAAAGCAATGCTGAAAAGCCATGCTGAGTTTTATAAGGGCTGCATCATATACTAAATATGAAATACCAAAAATTTTGTTTTTCAGAAGTGTCTCTTGCCTTGTGGCTAAATCCTCCCTTTGCATGCTCTAGGATCCCCATATGGGTACTGGCTCATGTCCCGGCTGCTCTGCTTCCCTTCAAGCTCCCTGCCTGTGGCCTGGGAAAGCAGTGGTGGGTGTCCCGAGGTCTTGGGACCCTGTACCTGCATGGGAGACCCGGAAGAAGCCCCTGACTCCTGGCTCCTGGATTCATATCAGCTCAGCTGTAGCCATTGTGGCCACTTAGAGAGTAGATGAGCAAATGGAAGCTCTTTCTCTCTCTGCCCTTGTTTCTGTATATCTGCCTTTCCAATGAAAATAAATACATCTTTTCTTTAAAAAAAAAAGTGTTTTCTCATGTTGTTAAACAAATGTGAGAGGGAACTCTGAAATATCCAGCAACCATGAATTTGAGGTGTCTCACCAGGAAGGCAGATATCTCAGAGTTTCAGCATTTGTTTTACAAAAGCAAAATGTACTAACCGTTCACTTTCCTTCACATTAAGTTTTGTCATCTGAAAATTGTTCTATACACACATTATTTTAAAAAATAAATCTGGGCCTGGCACAGTAGCCTAGCAGCTGAAGTCTTCACCTTGAATGCACCAGAATCCCATATGGGCACCAGCTCTAATCCCGGTGACCCCGCTTCGCATCCATCTACCTGCTTGTGGCCTGGGAAAGCAGCCTAGGATGGGCCAAAGTCTTGCAACCCTGCACCCGCATGGGAGACCCAGAAGAAGCTCCTGGCTTCTGCCTTCGGAGCAGCTCAGCTCTGGCTGTGCTGCCACATGAGAAGTGAACCAACAGACAGAAGATTTTTCTCTCTGTGTCTCTTTTCCAAGAAAAACAAATCTTTTTTTTTTTAGGAAGAAAGAAAGAAAGAAAGAGAGAGAGAGAGAGAGAGAGAGAAAGAAAGAAAGAAAGAAAGAAAGAAAGAAAGAAAGAAAGAAAGAAAGAAAGAAAGAAAGAAAGAAAGAAAGAAAGAAAGAAAGAAAGAAGGAAGGAAGGAAGGAAGGAAGGAAGGAAGGAAGGAAGGAAGGAAGGAAGGAAGGAAGGAAGGAAGGAAGGGAGAGGGAGGGAGGAAGGTCTTTGTTCTCTTTCCTCACATGTATTAGGACTGAAGCTCTGCTCTTCAGCATAGAGCGTTCTACACTGATTCAGTGTGTCCATATCTGTCTCCAGCTACACCCTCAAAAGACAAAAGTAGGGTGTTCATGGAGCTGGAAAGAGCGTGCGTTGTGCTGCAAAGAACATGTCTATGGAGACAATTTCAAATATCTCACGTGTGAGTTAACAGGCTTTAAACAAATTTACTCAACTAATCCCTGAATGTTTTGTGAGAGGATTAAATGAGGTACTCCATGTAAAACACACTGTCCTGTGTGGAACCACAGACCTGGAATTGATAGGCATTTGATTACAGTAAAATGATTGATGTCTTTGTCTCAGCTTTTTCATCCATTTTTTCAAAAGATTTATCTATTTATTTATTATTTATTTATTGGAAAGTCACATTTATAGAAAGGAGAGATGGGGGAAAGATTTTTTATCTGCTAGTTCACTCCCCAAGTGGCTGCAATGGTCAAAACTGAGCCGATCCAAAGCCAGGAGCTTCTTTTGGGTTTCCCACATGGATACAGCGTTCCAGGGCCTTGGGTTGCCCTCGACTGCTTTTCCAGGCCATAAGCAGGGTGCTGGATGGGAAGTGAAGCAGCCTGAACACATTCCAACGCCCATGTGGGATCCCAGCACATGCAAGATGAGAACCCAGCCACTTGGCTACTGCACCTGGCCCAGCTTTTTAATCTTTAAAATAATAGTGAGATCAGTGTTGCAGTGTAGAGAGTAAAGCTACTGCCTGCTATGCCAGCATCCCATATGGGTGCCAGTTTATGTCCTGGTTGCATCATTTCAGGCAGAGGGTAGCCCTAGTGCTTGGACTCCTGCCACCCATGTGGGAAACAAAGATGAAATCCTAGCTGTGGCTTCAGCATGGCCCAGCCCTGGCTGCTGTGGCCATCTAGGGAGGTAATCTATGAATGGTAAATCTTGGTCTCTCACACATGAATGAACTCTCTGTAACCCTGACTTTCAACTAATTAAATGAATATTTTTAGAAGAAGAAAAGTATATGTTAATATTCCTACGTGGGACACTGCCTAGAACAGAATAAAGAAATGGGCGGCTTCCTTCTGATAAAGGACACAGTGGGCCATGTTGCTTCTGTGTCATCCAGGAAGGGATGTGATTGGCAGCCTTTCGAGGGACGAAGTTTTAAGTGGAGATCAGTTCTCAAATGACATTTTAAAGACATGCTTGCATTGACTATGGAGGTAAGGCTGTGCACAGGACGAGTCTTTTTTTATTCAAAAGACTGAAAACTACTGCATGAGGCATAAAAATATACAAAGAGGGTAAGAGAAATATAACTGTGCTGCTAAAACTATTATTAAATATATGAAATTTACTTTATATGAATATATATTATATGAACATATAAATATATACTTTATATGAATATATATTCATTTTATATGAATAAAATAATTTTTAAAAGAAAGAAAAAACTCCTGTTTAGTCTCCTACAAAATCCTTTTTTAAGGTCTTGGGTAATATATAGCTAACTCATACATTTTCCAACTTTCTAGAATTTCCTAAAAGGAAAGGAAGAAATTTCATTCTTGAAGTTTTGATTTTAAAAAAACCATAACACATCGCTTCTCGGCCTTTTGGATAAAATCATGTGTAAAAAAACCATAACACTATATTACTACACTTCTGATTTAGGTTGGTGCTTCACAATTCCGTTCAGTAGTGTTTGAAACTTCTAAAAGCATCAGATTGGCTCCGCTTCAGCTGTTGTGGCCATTTGGTGGATGAACCAGCAGATGGAAGATATCTATCTATCTTTCTATCTATCTATCTATTCTTCTCTCTGTAAATGTTCCCTTCAAATAAAAATAACTAAACCCTTAAAAACCAAATAAATAAAATAAAATATGTATTGACTTATTTACCATGTAAAAACTATAGGTGCTGAGCAAGGACATAATTTGGATACTGTCGAGAATCATAAGACCAAGTTCTCGACCTTAAAATTTTATTTAATAAGTTTTAAAATGTATACATTACCTTAAACTCAAAGATGCACTTGGGAAAGCAAAACAGACAGAACAATATGGTTCTCAGAGCCAAACAGAAGAAATTAGGACACCAAATTCAGAAGGTGCCAAAAGTTAAAGTTGTCATGGCAACATGAACTCAGCAACAAAGCAAAACCTGTTCATCAAAAGTATACACTTCACAGCTTTGCACGATTATCATCTACTGGAAGAGCAGCTTTCACTCAACGACCTAGAATCTTTTACAATGATGGACTAGCTCTTGTTCTGTAGCCATAGATAAGAAAGCATTTCATTTACCTAATTCAATTTCACAAACATTTAGATATCCTCTACTGTGTGTGAGATGTGTAATACATGGAGCTAAGTTTTGAAGGAATGCAAAAAAATGAATAAGGCTTTAGTCCTAACCGTACAGAGCTTATCATCCAGGGTTAAGAGTAAATAGGTGTACAAGTGACAGTAGAGAAAGTCCACTAAGCAGAAGGATGCTGATGGAGGTCAAAGAGGCGACAGGACTTGGACCACACACACAGCAATGAAAGGACTCCAGGGTCAGCTGCTATTTGACATGGGCTCCACTGGGGGAACGGGATATGTGTAAGAAGGTGACAAGAATGACCACATGAAAATTAGATGCTAAAAGAAGCTATGAATCAGAAAAACAACAGTTGGGTGGCCTAAAGAAAGATTGCAGGAAAGGACCAATTTACTGGAAACACCAAGTGAATTTCTATTTATATATTTTTTAAGATTTCTTTTTATTTTTTTTTTATTTGAAAGGTAAATTTATACAGAGAAGGAGAGGGAGAGAGAGTCTTCCATCTGCTGGTCCACCATATGGATCACAATAGCCAGAGATGAGCCAGAGGATTCCTCCGGATCTCCCACATGCGTGCAGGATCCCAAGGCTTTGGGCCATCTTCCACTGCTTGCCCAGGCCTCAAGCAGGGAGCTGGATCAAAAGTAGACCAGGTGAGGCACAAACCAACACCAATAGGCGATGCTTGCATCACACGAAGAAACTCAGCCTACTATATCACAGCACTGATTCTCTGCATGTCTTATAAATCCAGGACTCGGATGGCAGGTGGCAATGTAGTTAGCAGACAGCAATATCCTCAAGAATAGTACACGTTGTCAAAGGCCAAAGATCTCTTTCCTATCTCTACCTTATCTGCTTCTCCCATGGGAAAAACTTGCTTTCAGAAACCCCTTTATCTGACTTTTTTAACTTCTTACCATTTATGCTATTTAATGACCACTTGCCTTGGCAACTATTTTTCCCAGGAATATAAAATGTAAGGCAGGAGTTGTTAAATTAGTTTCCAAATAGGTAGATGAAACTTGAGAGGTAAATTTCCCAGGGACAGAGAAGAAGGTGGTAATGTTGTTCGACTAAAAAGCCAAAGTTGTTTTGGTACTCGGACTAGGAGACTTTGTCTCTCTCTCTCTCTCTCTCTCTCTCTCTCCTAAAAGCTCTAGTATACAAGTAAACCTGACACACTGTTTTGCAATTGCTTCTTTGTCACTTTTCCCAGGGAAATGGTACCTTACAAATAAGTTTTCTCTGTTGTTCAGTTTTGTATCCTTAGAATCTAGTTCATCAGTTGACATACAGTAGGTGCTCAGCAATGTTGAATGAGGAAAGAATGAATTTTAGATGAACAGGTAGTGCAGGCAAGTTCTTTGAAGGTGAAAACCTTCTTCCATATAGTAACAATGTCAACCGTCAGACTTGTTACAGCACAAGCTCAACGGCTTTTATTCATCCCTTGGTTATTTATGACAATAAAGAAAAAGAGATATGAACTTCCTGAATCCCCTTCCCTCATCTGAATTCATGTCTGCACCTTTTACCTACTCTTCCCAAAAATTGCTCCCAGCAGCATTAAACACTATTAGCATCCATGGAGGGTAAGACTAACTTCTGGAATCCTTGCTACACCCAGGAGTTTTATCAACAGGAACACCTCATAAAATGTCTGCATGACCCATGCCAGCACAGGGTCCCATTGGCTTTTCAGTGTCCTGCTTGGCTTCCAGGGGACCACGGTCTGGATTTTGGCTTCCCTCTCTTGTGGAACTTTTCTCTCTTCTGAGAGCACAGCAACGACCCTGTAATTATTCAAACTACGACTGATCATCACTGGTCTCTGGACATATCTAGTAAACACTCGTGTCTCCTTGTACTCTGATTTTTTTTTATTTCATTTGATTTTGTACACTCTGTCATGGGTTTTCTTGCTACAAGATCCATTACAATAAATGTTTCTCTAGCGACACATTGCCTGTTCTTGCATGGCAGTTTCATTGTTCTAGTTTCTAAGTATTGGAAAAAGATGACCAGCATCTCTTCAAAACTGCAGATCAGAAACTTGGGACTAAAATTGAATTCATTCTTATTCCCATACTCAGAACCCTAAGTTGGTTGCCAGCTTCTGCCAATGTTTACTATAATAAATTTTTCATTAGTTTCCTTTTTCTTCTATTCCTCAGTCACCACGTGTTTATAGACTTCCTTATATTCTCCCAAACTTCTTTCCCTTTAAACTAGTGTTTATTAATAAAGATAAGTTTTCTACTTTCTACTTTTAAACCAGAGTTATTTCATTCTAAGTCATGATGGAATCCCACAGACCTTTGATGACACCAAAACTCTTCACCATATACTTGCTAATGATTGGATAAGAATGACCTGAGTTCTTCGGTCTCTTTCCATGGTGTAAAGTCTCCTTCTCCTGTTAGGTTTATTTCCTGAATTATCCCATTCCATTGCTGCCCCTTCACTATTCACCTATTAGAAACTCCTTCCTCCCAGGGCAGAACCAATTGGTCAACTATCCCAGTCAAGCATTGGCAGCAAATATCTGGGCGAATGGAGAATCTCAAGTCGATTGTGTCAGTCAATGGTCCTTGGGAAGATTTCCTCATCCTTGGATTGGCGAGACAGACAAGAGTACGCTCCACATCGGGGATCCTGGAATGGCATGGGTGGCCATTCCCCATGCCCACATATTAAGGCAGTTGGGAAGCTGGGTGCGGCTCCTCCACTTAAATCCTCCTTTCTTCCAGATACAGGAAGAAGAAAAAGAAAATTTGGAAACAGTGGTCTCACCCACTTTTCCTTAATCCACCACCCTTCCCACATAATCAACATTTCCCTAATCCTCAACCGTTCCCACCCTAACCAACTATGTAAATATCATCAAAAATAACAATTTAAAAAAGAAGTTCCTTCTTCCATTGGACCTGCTAGGTAGATCTTCTACTGCCAGGAAATTAAGTCAGCTCAGCCTTCAGTTGACAACTGCTTGGGGTTGGCAAGGTCTGGTTAATCCTCTGCCTGCAGCTTCAGTATTCCATACAGGCATATATAAGAACAGCTTGAAAGCTGTTCCACTTCCAATCCAGGTTCCTGCTTGTGGATTAGGGGAGCAGCAGAGGATGGCTCAAAGCCTTGGGACCCTGAACTCCCATGGGAGATCCAGAAGAGGCTCCAGGCTTCTGGGTCAGATGGCTCAGCTTCGGCAGTTGCTTTCATTTGTGAATGAAAGGTCTTTCTCTCTCTCTTCCCCGCCTCTCACTCCCTTTCTCTCTCTCTCTCTCCCCCCCCTTTCTCTCCTTTCTCTCTCTCTCTCTTTCTATCCCACTCTCTCTCCTGCTCTCTGTAACTCTGCTTTCATATAAAGATAGAAATCTTTTTTTAAAAATTGCAAATGCTCAGCTGAGTTTAAGCCCCAATAAAGCTACCATAAAGTGAAAATATCTTAAGTCAGAAGTGTGTGCAATGGTCCTAACTATGGAGCACCCTAGCTAAGCAGCCCAGTGCATTATGGAGCATGGCTCGTTCCCCTCCAGACTGCAGCGCTGGTGGGGAGCTGTGCTCACTGTCACTTCCCAGCAAATTCAAAATTCAAAGCACAGTGTGCACTGAGCCAGTCAGAAACCACCGAGGCCGGGATTTGGCACAGTGATTAAGACACCTGCTGCAGGGCCCAGCGGATGGCTCAGTGGTTAAATCCTTGCCTTGCACGTGCCGAGATCCCATTTGGGTGTTGGTTCATGTTCTGGCTGCTCCACTTCCCATCCAGCTTCTTGCTTGTGACCTGGGAAGGCAGTGGAGGATGGCCCAAAGCCTTGGGACCCTAAGCCCAAACCTGCATGGGAGACCTGGGTGGAAGACTCCTAGCTATGGATTGGCTTGGCTTGGGTTGCAACCACTTGGGGAGTGAACCAATAGACAAAAGATCCTTCTCTCTCTCCCTTTCTCTCTCTCTCTCTCTCTCTCTCTCTCTCTCTCCCCCCCCCTTTCTCTCCTTTCTCTCTCTCTCTCTCTGTCTTTCTATCCCACTCTCTCTCCTGCTCTCTGTAACTCTGCTTTCATATAAAGATAGAAATCTTTTTTTAAAAATTGCAAATGCTCAGCTGAGTTTAAGCCCCAATAAAGCTACCATAAAGTGAAAATATCTTAAGTCAGAAGTGTGTGCAATGGTCCTAACTATGGAGCACCCTAGCTAAGCAGCCCAGTGCATTATGGAGCATGGCTCGTTCCCCTCCAGACTGCAGCGCTGGTGGGGAGCTGTGCTCACTGTCACTTCCCAGCAAATTCAAAATTCAAAGCACAGTGTGCACTGAGCCAGTCAGAAACCACCGAGGCCAGGATTTGGCACAGTGATTAAGACACCTGCTGCAGGGCCCAGCGGATGGCTCAGTGGTTAAATCCTTGCCTTGCACGTGCCGAGATCCCATTTGGGTGTTGGTTCATGTTCTGGCTGCTCCACTTCCCATCCAGCTTCTTGCTTGTGACCTGGGAAGGCAGTGGAGGATGGCCCAAAGCCTTGGGACCCTAAGCCCAAACCTGCATGGGAGACCTGGGTGGAAGACTCCTAGCTATGGATTGGCTTGGCTTGGGTTGCAACCACTTGGGGAGTGAACCAATAGACAAAAGATCCTTCTCTCTCTCCTTCTCTCCGTAATTCTGACTTACCAATAAAAATAAATAAATCTTTATTTAAAAAAAATGCCTGCTGCTCATGTTGGAATGCCTAGGATCAAGTTCCGTGCCTGCTTCTGACCCAGCTTCCTGCAGATGCACATTCTGAGAAAGGGTGGTGATGACTCAAGTACTGGTTTCACGGTCACCCCACAGGGACAACCCAAACTGGATTCTTGGCTCTCAGATTCAGTTGTAGCATCTAAGGAAAGAGCTAACAAGTGGAAGATCTGTCTCTCCCTCTCTTTCAAGTCAACAAAAGGGAATAAACATTTGAAAAATTCGGGGCACTACTGAATTCATAGAAGAGTCTTTTCAGTGCAGACTGCATAGTCAGCAGTTTCTGGGTTTTGTGTTAATTTGTTAACCGAAGTTCTAAGCTATTATTTGTAAAGTCACAGGTAATGCAGATGATGCCTTCCCAATAGAAAGGCAGCCAATGAGACACCAGATACACAGCTAAGAATGCTCAATAAAAAGAGGCAGGGTTCAGTAGCCTAGTGGCTAAAGTCTTTGCCTTGAACACACCAGAATCCCATATGAATGCCAGTTCTTATCTAGCGGCCCTGCTTGTGGCCTGGGAAAGCAATCAAGGATGGCCCAAAGCTTTGGGACCCTGCACCCATGTGGGAGACCCGGAAGAGCTCCTGGCTCCTGGCTTCGGATGGGCTCAGCTCCAGCTATTTCGGCTACTTGGGGAATGAATCATCAGACGGAAGATCTTCCTCTTTGCTCCTCTCTGTATATGTGCCTTCCCAATAAAAATGAATAAATCTTAAAAGAGAGAGAAACAGAGAGGGGCAGGGTTCAATGTTGGAGCAAGAAGAAAAGTGATTATGAGAGAAAAGTAAGAAAATGACTGCTTTTTGTTCTCAGAAAAAGTTGTTTCTGAGGGTCTTACATGCAATCTCAGGAGTTTGCAAAGTGGTCAGTCTCTTCAGTTAAAATTTCTTCAGTTGCCCTTTTTTTGCTCTCTCTCTTCCTCTCCTTGGTTCCTCTCCCCTGCTCTTCCTCCCTTCCCTCCCCTTCCCCTGTTCCTGCCCCACTCGGTTCTCTCTCTCTCTCTTGCTCTCTCTTGCTCTTGCTCTTGCTCTCTCCTTGGTTCCTCTCCCCTGCTCTCCCTCTCCTCCTTCTTACCTCCCTTCCCCCTCCTTCCCCTTCCCCTATTCCTGCCCCGCTGGAATAAACTTCCTAAGATATGTTAAAAAAAAAAAAAAAAAATTTCTTCAGTTAACAGAATTCTAGACACTTGGCTTTTTTGTTTTTAATGACAAGTGGTTTATAAAACCACTGGAACAAGATTCAATGAATAGGGCCTGGTGCAGTAGTCTAGTGGCCGAAATCCTTGTCTTGCATGTAGCAGGATGCATAGGGAAGCAATCGAGGATGGCCAAAGCCTTGAGTCCCTGCACTGGCATGGGATACCCAAAAGCTCCTGGCTCCTGGTGCAGCCATTTGGGGAGTGAGCCAGCGGACAGATCTTTCTATATTTCCTTCTTTCTGTAAATCTGACTTTCCAACAAAAATAAATAAATCTCTAAAAAAAAATTCATTGAATAATAAAACAAAAAGGAGGCTTGAATTTGATGGGTGCCACTTTGTCTTACACTTGAATTTGCACCATGTGTATGAAATGGTTTTCATCTGTCCTACAGAATAAAGGGGAGCCCAAATCCCTGCGCTGAGAAACCATGTTGCACGACAACGCTCTGCCACCGTCAGTCCCTCCAAGTGAAGTGGCAGGGATGAGATGCTCGCTGGGGCCGCGGGGAGCGGGCCGCCATACGGCGACCACTCAAAGGCGCGCTCGGGTAAACAGATGGGGCTTCCGCTGTGCCCTGAAGGCAGACAGGCCGGGCTCTGCTGGACCGCGGGCTGGGCTGCATTCCCGAGTGCTGATTTTCTCCTTGACGGTGCTCTGCCCCTGGGCTCCCAGACTTCAAACCTTTAGCCCTTGATCTCCCATGCCGTGGAGGATCTGCGATGGGGGCCCCGTGCTTAGAAGGATCCCTAGGGAGGGAGAGCGGACGCATTTCAATTCTACCTGGCTGTGCAAGCGCCTACACCTGCTCCAGTTCGTGCACTCAGGAGCGGGTACTGCCAGGAGAGCGCAGGTGTGGCAACCTGAGAGAGCGAACACACAAAAAATACTCTTCCGTCTTTCACTAGTTCAAGCACAGGTGCACCCCAATACTCTTATTTAAAAGGAGAGAAAAAGACAGCCTTCGTAGGGTGTTTTGATATTTAATGTGCCAGCCCTGCCCATTCTCGCTTCCAGGCTTTCACAGGATCGTACTAGATTCCGTGGTGTTGCTCCAGGTTTGAAAGTCATTTCGTCAAAAGTTTAGATTTTAAGCACTGGATGACAAATATTTTTTTAAAAAATCATTTAGTGCAGTATTATTACAGTGACAAAAACCATGACCACCACGTCCATCAGCACAGCGAGTTTACAACACCATATCATGAACTTATCATGGGACTACAATAAAAGGTAGTTTATAAAAATCAAGCAAGGAAATCCATCCATGATAGAGTAAATTTGGATTGTGAGTTACAAAGCAGTCTCGTAGCCTTGTGATCTCATTTTGTTTTGTTAAAATGCAAATACATTTGTCTTGGAGAAATCTCTAGAAGAATTTCCACTGATGACCTTGAAAAGATTCTAGGGAACTCCTGTGGTGTATGTATCTGTGTAGCTTAGGAGTTTGCAACAAAAACTCACATTTATACAAATACAACCAGTTGTATGTGTGTAATTAAGATCTGCAAGCTCCCAGCGTAATGAAATCCCAAGTAATAAATAATAGAGAATAATATTAATTAATTTGGTATTAATTATGCCTATAGAACAGACTCTTATTAGGCCTTTAATCACTTCATAAGACATGCATGACACTAGAATTACAAAATTGAAATCAGTTACAGAGAAATGATTTCTTTGCTTCTGAGTAAAAAGCACCTGCATCTGTTGTTAACGCAAAGTAAGCATTCCCTTGAATAAGTGAAAATGTAGCCAGTAATGTAAACATAATATAAATTTAGGTAAAAATGCAGTCTAGATAGAAATGTTTTCCACACACTCCTCTTCTTGCCCCCCCCCTTAAAGTCAAACCCCACCCAATACCTGAAAAACGCCCCTTTTCACTCTCTGGCTTCTTCATAAATGATGCTGGTAGCAGGTTTAACTCACCACAGACACAGTGAGATTCCAGAAGTTAGTGTTCTAGATTCTGCAAACTGACTTATAAGAAAGTGCAGTGAGACACAGACATTTACGCCACAGCATACACTGCCACTCATTTAGACCCAACCCGCACTTCAAAATATGATCAGAGAAACAATTTTTAACCAGTAAAGAAAATAAAACCCTTACTACAAATCTCAAAAAAGGCCTGAGAGATGGTTTGAAGGTTCAGTCTACCCAAAGCACAAAGCACAAAGATTAGTTGATTTTTTTGAAGTGCACTTCCATAAAAGTGCATCTCCATAAAAGATAAATTTAAATGAACATTTCTCTACTGCCATCTTGTGGATTACTGTAGTAATTCAGTCAAGGCCCCATGCAGGCAAATTAAAATTCTTCCCAGGGAAATTACACTGGATGCAAAAAGTTGTACTAATTATTCCAACTCACCTACATGACCAAACAGAGCATAACTTTATTATATGGCACTCTATTTATATCTTAGTTAAGTTCATCCTTAAAAAAAGAAAAGGTTTCAGCTCAAGATCCTTTAACTTGATTAACGTTGATAGAAACAAGTGTTTTTGTTACTGCTTAGGCAGTACCGACTATAAAAGACATGATAAATTAACTGTGCAGTGACCACTAGCCTCGTTTGAATGTACTATCAGCCTTATCTCCATTTCAGAACTGCTCTTTTTTGCAGAAATTGGGAGCAGGAAGAGATGAGGCACTTCATTTTCCTCCCTTCTCAGATTCCAAACACGGTCCTGGGAGGCCATCTGTAGCAGGTGCCTTCACCCTGGTAGGTGTTCCTGCTGAATCTGCACATTCCACACCCTGGCTGGACCTTCAGACATCCTGTCATGTATTCGAGCTTTAGGGCCTTCAATAAAACCAGAAAGAAATCCGGAGGAAAGCGCACATTGTGTGTGTGTGTGTGTGTGTGTGTGTGATAATGATGACGTACTCACTAGATAACTGTCTAAGACACCGAGAGGGGAAAAATTCTCCCATATATGCCCTAATGTCCTCCATAAAAAACCTGAGAAACCATGGACTTTTCCTAGTTGGGATGAATGTAAAGGATGTGTTAGAAGAATCTACAAGATGCTTCTAGATTGCTCCTCCAAATTCCATGACCAAGAGCTAAAACATGTCATTTGTACATTCCCTTGCAAATCACCAGAATCATGACACGAGCATAATTCAAACAGTATGTCTGTTCTGAAGAAAGGTGGGGAAGAAGGTTACTGCCCCGTGCTCTCAGGTGGGTGTCCCTGGCCTCCACCTGTGATGTAGATGACTAGATGGGAGGAAACGGGTGAAATGACACCCAAGTGCTGGAGAGCCTGTCCTCATTCCCCTATAATTCCTGGTTCTCCTAATTCTCCTCGCCCTCGGCTGCCTTCTTCCAGGATGTCCTTGGTGTCCCCATAGGAAAACTCTTTTCTTCCTCTTTCCAATGACATTCTGTGTTCCTGCATGTAGGAGAATAATCTGGTCTCTTCTAGAAGCAGGAAAACTGGTGAGGACAATTTTTGTTAAAATACAAGGGATTGAAGCCAAGTGCGGTGGCCTAGCAGCTAAAGTCCTTGCGTTGAGTGTGTCAGGATCCCATATGGGTGCAGGTTCTAATCCCAGCGGCCCCGCTCCCCATCCAGCTCCCTGCTTGTGGCCTGGGAAGGCAGTCATGGCCCAAAGCCTTGGAACCCTGCACCAGCGTGGGACACCTGGACAAAGTCCCTAGCTCCTGGCTTTGGATCAGCTTAGCTCCAAAAGGTCACTTGGGGAGTAAATCAGCAGATGGAAGATCTTTCTCTCTGTCTCTCCTCCTCTCTGCATATCTGACTTTCCAATAAAAATAAATAAATCTTTTTTAAAATACAAGGGAGTAATAGTTTCAAATCTTGTCAATTCACGAAGGAACATTGCCTTATCGTAGCAGAAGTGGTGAAATCACAGGCATGAGTGAAGACATACTAAGCATTTCTTTCTCTGTCCCTCTACTCTTCCCACAACAGAAGAGATCTCTGGAAAGCTCACCTTCCAGTCCAAAGTTCACCTACCTCTTGCCTTTACATTTTCAAAACTTTCCAAGTTTTCTGCATGATATTACTGCAGAAAATATCTACTGCCTAGGCCTCCTCTTCGTGTGAGGCCTCCTCACTGTGTTCTGTTGAGCTGATCTGCCACAATGGACCCACATGTTTCAAATGCAGTTGAACTATTCCAATAACTAGACCTTAACTCTATAATCAAGCTCTTCCCTAATAGAAGAAGGATGACCCCAGCTGTCCTCACTTTTGATTTCCAAGTTCCATTCCAATGGCCACTGAGACTTGTTCAGGAATGTACCCAGACAGACATATTAATGCCCCAGATTGCTCAAACACTGTCCCTGAATGCAACAAATACACAGGTCTTCAATTCTATATTAGAGCACTGGGCATCCTGACCCATGCAATAAAATAAGCAAGAGATAAAAAGTAGGAAGAAAGGAAATGATTGTAATTATCTACAGATAGTCTGATCTCAAAATCAGTCAGAATTAATAAGACAGATGGACAAAGTTCCTAGATAATATATCACTTTGGTCACGGTGTTTTTCTGCATCAATTAGAAAACGTAACCCAAAGATAGTATTCAGAGCAGTAATAAAACAAGTGTAACAAAAAATAAAGTTTTATAAACATGTGAAGAATCATTTGACACACCCTTCTAAGCAAATGACACAGCATCTAAAAACAATGAGACTAATCAGTGAAAGGAACAGAAATCTCAAAAGAGCAACTACATGGCTAGAGTAAGAAGCTGGAAGGTATAAGCAAGAATGTTCAGATTTCGGTGCAATAACATAGCGTTAGTGGTTAAAGTCCTTGCCTTGAACACCCAGGATCCTATATGGGCACCGGTTCTAATCCCGGCAGCCCTGCTTACATCCAGCACCCTGCTTGTGGCCTGGGAAAGCAGTCGAGGACGGCCCAAAGCTTTGGGACCCTGCACTTGTGTAGGAAACCCAGAGGAAGTTCCTGGCTTCTGGCTTTGGATTGACTCAGCTCCAGCCATTGCAGCCACTTGGGGAGTGAAACATTGGATGGAAGATTTCTGTCTCTCCTCCTCTGTATATATCTGCCTTTCCAAATAAATAAATAAATAAATAAATCTTAAAAAAAACAAAGAAAAAAAGAAAGTTGGACTTCATTCTGAAAGTTATATGATTCAGACAACAATGCATTTTTTCTCAGAATTTAAATATCAACTTTAATATTCAGAAAAATGTAAAAACTTACGAAGGAGTTAAAAACCGACTTCATACATCAAGTAGTCAGGTGTGCTGGGGTAGGAGTCTTTTCCTTCTCTATTGGCCTAATTCTGTTGCTTCGGTGTTCCATAATATAACGTACAATTATATATTTACTTTTCCTAAATACAGAAAAATAAATGTTATCTCTATTTCAACTCTACAGTCAACATAGCATCGATAGTTACATTGTATAATTAAAATTAATGGGCAGAATATTAAAATGGACTATGCAATGTTATAATAACAAAAGGGGGTAGAAACTTGAGGAGAACTAAATGGGATGAAGAAAAGAAATGGAGGACCAGCTCAATGGCTAAATCCTCACCTTGGAAGCTCCAGGATCCCAGATGGATGCTGGTTCATGTCTTGGCTGTTCTTCCCATCCAGCTCCCTCCTTGTGGCCTGGGAAAGCAGTGGAGGATGGCCCAAAGCCTTGTAACCCTGCGCCCATGTGACAGACCCAGAAGAAGCTCCTGGCTCCTGGCTTTAGATTGGCTTTATTTGGAAGTGAACTAGTAGGTGGAGGATTGTTCTCTCTTTCTTACTTCCTCTACATAAATCTGATCTGCCTTTCCAGTAACATAAATATTTTTTTAAAATACTAATGAACATTTGCTATACAATTTCTGTCAATCAGCCACAAAGTCAGGAGCACCAAGTAGAATGGTCTTGATTCAGGTTTCTTATGAGGTTGCTGTCAAGACGTCAGCTTGAAGTTGCCATCCTCCCAGGCCTTAACCAGGGCAGGAGATGGGAGCAGAGCACTATGCTTCCCATTGGCTCACTCAGCAAGGCTGGAAACTTTGATGCTGGCTATAAATAGGAATAAAAACAAAATGTGTATTAAAGTTTTAATACACAAAAATTTCATTTTGGGGAGAATCGGGAATGTGATATTTTCTGTGTCCTTGCTGGCAAGGCCAAAGACAGTCGGGATGTGTGCCTTAACATACAAGTAGAATTAATCCAATTTGCTCACCGTCAACTCTTTTGAGCCCACTGTAAAAGAAGAAGAACCTCAAGGCATAGATGCCACAAAACACAACCCAAACAAGGTGGCGCCACTGTAGAAACAAGAGCAAATAGTCAAGCCAAGACATCAGTCAGAACCAGAGAAATTCATTCTAATTTCAGGAGATGACATCAGATTCTCAACTGCAGCCATTGACAGGGATTGAAACTCTGACACACTCCTTCATCCTCACCACCCCCAAAGAAGGATATTCGTAGACTAAAACTGGGGCGGTTGCTAAGGAACAGGCAGGGTCAGGTCTGTGCTACTACTCTTCTTGACGTGCTGAGACGACAAATCTTGGTCTCTCTGGCAAAAGATAGAGAAATCTGCAGCGTCCCTCTCCCTATGGACAAGGGTGGAACTGGCTGTCAGGAGAGGAGCATCTGCAGCATCCAGAGCCTTGGTCCCCATCACTGCACAGAAAGCTCTTCTGCAGCTGTAGCAGGAGCTCCTTGTTCTAAAGAACAAGAGCTGCAGCCAACATGTGCACAAGTTTCAGTGACAAACATGCCACTGCAGCCCACACTGGCATGTGTCCTGTGCCTGCCTCTTCTACACTTTGTCTCTGGGAACCAACGCACTCTTTGGGTTTTAAGTACAGTTGGGTGAAAAAATCGTAACACCTACCATAGGTATAACAATTTCATGGAGGAGACACCTGCCTTTCAGGGAATAAACATAAAACAATCTCTTATTCTTTCTAATTATTGCCTCAAGCTGTAGTATGTTGAGTCTCCTGCTCATGTTTTCAAAATATGCATGGATTAAATGTCTATTAGCGGCCATAGAGTCATGAACTTTCTCTAGGAAAAGCTAGGTAACAAATATTTCAAGCTTTTTGGGACACCTATGGTCTCGGCTACATATTTTTATTCATCTTACACACCTTTACAACTCCTGCCACAACCATGTGGAGACTGGATTTGGCCTTTGGTTATCAAAACAGCTTTGTCTTGAGCTACAGTTTCATGGCTGGGCTGGAAGATGCACTTGGGGCTGTAACAGTCCCCACAGTTCCTGTTAAGTGCTAGCCTGCAGATTTAAATGCCTACTGAAGCTAAGCAAACTATGTATCCAGTCACAATCATTAAGCCAAGGTGACCACCAGGTGGTCCACCACAGCCAGCAAGGAGATGAGCAAGCAAAGCACCCAGAGCACAGTGTTTAAGGAGGTTCCTATCCACAAGTGCTAATTCTGCATTTGCACAAACCACAGAGTGAGTGTGTCCCTAAATTTAGCACCATGGGCACCGTCCTTGCCTATCCTTATCCCAGCCAGGAAAACCACCATCTAGCTGCACACTCTCAATGCCAGAACTGGCTTGCTTGCTGTTGCTACAATGTTTGCTGCTTGCTCAGAAAGCTCTGGGCTCTTGGCCCTGGCTGCTTCTCCTGGAACACAACCCACTGCATGTGTTTGTTTCAGCCCATGCAATCACCCTCATGGGACTTGGGGGCAAGAGAACCAACACAAATATGCTGAGGCTGCTGCTTTTATTGTGCCCTGAGTAATAAAAGCCATTTGTCTCTGACCCAGGAGTCTGCCATCATCTGCCAGTAGACAGGAAATGGTCTGGGGATAATTTACCAGACTGCAAGCATGGGGAAAGCTGACTGTTTGCATTTCTTGACCTTCGTATCTAATGCAAAGCCCCTGCCCATTCCTACCCACTTGTCTCTGTCAGTTGCAGTAGGAGGGCAACCACAGACACCTGTGACAAGTTAGTGTTATCTGTGACACCTTCTCTTTCCTCCTTAAAGGATGGTGTTGGGGACAAGGAGGAAGGATTAGGGATTCTGAAATGTTACATTACTATCTGCCTGAAGGCAGTGGGGCAGGGTGGAAGGACTTCTCCTTTCTCCTATCCGACTTGATTCAGTCTGATGACAGATGGCAAGGAGCTCCTCAGGGAAAGGTAACCTATTCTTCTACCCTGGCAGCGGTATGCATCTCCCCTCCTTCTAAGATGACTTGTCTCCTCTCTTGCCCTAGGTAATTGTACAGTTCCTGCCCCTCTTTAACTTTTGAGATCTTTCACAAGGAGCCCAAAGAACCTCCCTGTTGATCTTCAGAGCCTCTGAGGACTGCAAAAATGCTGAAATGGGATTGTAGGCCCCTTCCGCTGACAGCCAGACATGCCACATCATGGCCTCTGCAAGTTCAAAGACTTGAATCCCTTTCCTGGATCTCTCAGCTTCAGAAACCTCTAGGCAGAGGCATTGGAACAACAGGTTATGCCACTTGGGACATTTGCACGCCACATTGGAGTGCCTGGCATCAAGTCCCACCTCCACTTCCAATCAAGCTTCTTGCTTTTACACACCTGGGAGGCATCAGATGATAGTCAAAGCACTTGGGTCCCTGACGCTCATGCAGGACACCCAGACGAAGTTTCTGGTACCTGAATTTAGACTTGCCCAGCCATGGTTGTTGAGGGCATTTGGAAAATAAACCAGCTGATGGAAGTTCCTCTCTCTACCTTTGATTCAGTTTCTTACCTATGGTAAGGCATCAGACAATGGTCCAAAGTACTTGAATGTCTGCCAGCCATGGGCTATTGGCTTCAACCTGGTCCAACCCTAGCTGTTGTAAGCATTTGAGTATAAACTAGGAACTGGAAAATCTCTCTCTCTCCCTCACTTTCACTCTGTCATTCTAACTTCAGTTAAATAAATAAATCATGCTTTTTAAAGATTTATCTAGTTTTTAACCTATTTTTATTGCAAAGTTAGACATACAGAGAGGAGGAGAAACAGAAAGATTCACTCCCAAGCGGCTCCAACAGCCAGTGCTAAGCCGATGCAAAGCCAGAAGCCAGGAAGTTCTTCCAGGTCTTCCATGCGGGTGCAGGGTCCCAAGGCTTTGGGCCATCCTTGACTACTTTCCCAGGCCACAAGCAGGGAGCTGGATGGGAAGCAGGGCTGCTGCGATTAGAACCAGCACCCATAAGGGATCCTGGCGCATGCAAGATGAAGACCTTAGCCACTAGGCCACCATGCCAGGCCCAATTCATGGATCTTTTGAAATCATATTTGAGTGGCCAGCATTATGGCAGTGAGTGAAGCTTGCATTCTCGGCATTCAATAGGAGTAACAATTCAACTGCTGGTTGCTCCACTTCCCAATCAAGCCCCTTGCTAACGTACCTGGGGAAGCATTGGAAGGTGGACCAAGAGCTTGGGCCCCTGAACCAACCTATAAAATCCAGATGAAACTCTGGATTTCAGCCTGGCCCAGTCCTATCTGTTACAACCATTTGTGGAGTGAACCAGTGCATAGAAGAGAGTGTGTGTGTGTGTGTGTGTGTGTGTGTGTGTGTGTTTAACAGTGAAAGCAGGTCTGGAAAAAAAAAGTTTCCCTTAAGAAAACTCAAAAAAAAAAATAGGAAAAAAATGTTTCTTTACTAAGAACATAAAAGTTTACTCTGATTCGAAGAGTTACTTGAATTCTGTCTTGTGACCAATGGATACATTATCAAAAGGATCTGCTTGTATGGGTTTAGGGACACGTGTGAAGGAGTGTGCGCAACGGTGGTGCTCCCACCTCCATAGCACACTCCAGCATTGCCTGGAGGACTTACTGTGAGACTTCCCAGAGCTTCCCACGCACCAGCAGTTACAGGTGCAGTTAGAGATGCCAGTGCTGCTAATGGGAGAATCGCACTTTGAGACCCACTGCCTGGCACATCCTTTGCTGACTGAGTAGCCAACAGGCCCTATCCAGCCTGCTATTTGCTTAGGATGATCAATGATTCCTATATCATGAAGCTGCCATTACATTTTTTAATTGAAAAAAAACAATACGGGATTTTGAGGGCTTCTGAATTGGAGACCACATCCACATGACACAGTTAGGAGAAGAGGATAAAGTGAAAAAGTCCCGCACTCGGACTTCTTGCAGATTTCACCCTGTGCACCTCATCATCTGGCTGCACATCTGGATATTTAGAGTATCATTTATCAACATAGTAAAACTGTAAACATGTCTCCCCGTGTTCTGTGCTCTGTCCTCGAGAATTAATGAACCTGACGAGGGAATTGTGGAAACCCCAATGTGTACCCACTCAATCAGAAGTATAGATCACAACCTGGGACTTGTAACTGGCACCTGAAGTGGGGATGTCTGTGCGACTGAGGACTACAATGTGGAATCAGATGCTGTTTCAAAGTGGACAGTATAGGAATTGAATTGAATTGTAGGACACCAGCTGGACCCACCTGAGAACTGGGTGTTACTGGGAAGAAATATCCATACATCCTGATGACCAGAGGTGGGGAATGGCACATGTCAGGTCAGTAAAGCGCTGAGGTATCTCTGTCTCATACACAACACACTCATCTGTTCACAAAATGTCTGTGGCTGCTTTCTCGGTACAACTGCCGAGCTGACACCAGCTTTCTAGCCTGCAGAGTCTTTGTTTTGGTTTTCTGTTTGTTTTTCATTCCTTTGCAGAAACAGTTTGCTTTAGAGCATCTTCTAGCCCTCAGGCAACCCTGCCAACATAACATCCTGAAAAGGAAGGTTACAGAAAAAAAAGAGCCCTGTAAGGCTATTACCAGAACTACGGCTTATTTTGTTTATCTTACTATGGCCTTGACTTTGCATTGGGTCATTGATATTTATGTATAAACTTTAAAAATATCTGGGCCCAACACAAGATCCTAGTGACTAAATCCTACCTTGCAATCGCCAAGATCCCACATGGGCATTGGTTCATGTACTGGCTGCTCCGCTTCCCATCAAGCTCCCTGCTTGTGGCCTGGAAAAGCTGTGGAAGACAGCTCAAAGCCTTGGAACCCTGTACCCACTTGGGAGACCTAGAAGTTCCTGGCTCCTGACTTTGGATTGGCACAGCTATGCCATTGTGGTCACTAGGGGACTGAACCAGTGGACAGATCTTCTGTCTCTCCATCTCTCTGTTAATCTGCCTTCCCAATAAAAATAATAATAATAATAAATCTTTTTATAAATAAATAGAATAAGCTGAGCCTGGCGCGGTGTGGCCTAGTGGTTAAAGTCCTCGCCTTGAGCATGCGCCAGGATCCCATATGAGTGCTGGTTCTAATCCTGGCTGCCCCACTCGCTTCCCATCCAGCTCCCTGCTTGTGGCCTGGGAAGCAGTAGAGGATGGCCCAAGGCCTTGGGACCCTGTACCAGCTTGGGAAACCTGGAAGAAGTTCCTGCATCCTGACTTCAGATCGGCACTGTACCTGCCGTTGCAGCCCACTTGGGGAGTGAATCATTACATGGAAGATCTTTCTCTCTGTCTCTCCTCCTCTCTGTTTATCTGACTTTGCAATAAAAAATAAATAAAAATTTTTAAAATAAATAAATAGAACAAGCTTCTGTGACCTATTTTAAAAAAGCTTTAAAAATATTTTCAGGCATTGCTTCTTGGCCTTTTGGCTAAGATCAAGTGTAAAAATATTTAGAGGGGATTTGGGGAGGGGATAAGAGAAATCCTATGGAACTGTATCATAAAATAATAATAATAAAACAGAAAAAAATGCAGCAATTCAGTGTGTGTGTGTTAGAGAGAGAGACAAAAAGAGACAGAGAACAACCTGCTGGGTCACTCCCCAAGAACCTACAACGACTTAAGTTGGACTGGGTCAAGCCAAGAGCCAGGAACCCAATCCAGGAAATACACCAATGGCCAGAACTCAGTCATCACTGGCTGCCCCCAGGGGCTGCATTATTGAGGACCTGGAATAAGGAGCCAGGCTCAAGGACAGAATCCAGGCCACTCCAAGGGGGACCTGGGCCTCTTCACTGGTATCTTAACAACTAGGCCAAATGCCTTCCCCCAGGTCACTACAATTCCTTTAACGAAAAGTTTTCTGAACTTGGGAATATAAAAAATCTTTTGCAAGTATCTATGTTATCACTAACAAAGGACAAGCAAAAGCCTACAGCATTTATTATAGTGGATGGAGTTGCATCCCCTAGAGTTGTACACACAACGGGAAAAAAAAAAGTCTCTTGGAGTCCAAATTATGCTTGGAAATCTAAGTCACCTTTAAAATACAGTATACAACATTTACAGACTATGTTGGAAGCAGATTCTCAATATGTCCAACACAGCCAGTTTTTCTTTCAGTGTTCAAACAGATGGCTCATTCTTTGGGTGAGTACCAGATGAAGTAGTTGGCTTGCATTTGAGGCCATCTTGTCTAAAAAATACTTATCTTTAAACACTAGCATCACACACTGCAATGAAAAGCTCACAACTACAAGACACAAAGCATATCTGATCAGCTGCGGAAAAGGGAGATTAATGCCTCCCTTTTAACACTCAGGCGCTACCTTTGAGAGCAATGGGCAGGCCACAGTGACTGCACAACTGAGATCTGCAGTCTTTATTTTTTTCTCTCTGGCCCACCACATATGGTTAGATTGAAAAATGTGAAAATATCTCTGATTGGATTCCTTCAGAATCATAAAGATAGTGATAATGAAATAAAGATCTTAAAACTGTGACTCATATTCCACTGCTGGTACTAATCTCTGTTATTGCTGTGCTCAGATGATAAATGAGACAAACCCAGGTAAACCAAAATGATTTTTCTTAATAATATATCAGTATCACTATTGGCACTAGTATTTTGGCATTATTGTCTCTGTTTGTAAGGTAGATTTTAAAACAATTCATGTTGGAAGAGATGGGGGCACAAGCATCATCCATCACCTTTAGATTCTGAAATTCAGAGTTGTAGCCATGCTGTAATGGCAACCATGCTGCCATGGAAACAATGCCAAAATCCATCCACGCCGATTCCATACTGAAAAAAGTACCTTGAACTACCTTTTGCCTCCTTCCTTATTTCATACAAACATCAAATACCAAGCCCTTTCAAATCATCACAAAGATTATTCTGAACCATGTTTATGCTCATGGTAAAGTCACATGGGAATTTATTAGGGAGACAACACATGCTTTAAATTTTTTATGAAATCTGTCATTCCGATTTCATAATTTAATATAAATTTAAAATACTACCTAAATCTCTTACAAATCAGACAAATGGTTATTTACCTTATTTTACATATGAGAAACTGGATGGCCTGAGGACATCAGGTGGCATTTAGGGTGAAGTTAGACTCCAAACAAGGTCTTCTGATGTCAAGAAACTAAACTGGTGGGAGGTGTCACCCATCTTTTCAACATTAAAGCAAGAATTAATTTTGGCATGTTTATTATGGGAAAATGAAAAGTAAATAAAATCATTACTATAAGAAAGTATATAAAATAGTTATTTCATAACTACTTTTGTTGTTAAATGCATTAAATTGAAAACAGGATAAAGAAAGATAATTTATGACCAAAGTAGTAGCTTGGGAAACATAAATTTTATTATTTTAACCATGTGTGTAGCACAGGGGTAGTAAAAATTAAGAAGGATGCCCATATCTATCTTGTAGAAAGGGAATAACAACACCTTACAAGGTTCTGTTCTCACTAAAGCTGTCTTTTCCTTAGCATGTTATTTAACTAAAATAAAAGGTCAAGCAAAAAAATCTAAATCATACTTTCTTATTTTTTCATACAAATAACAGAAATGACTCAATAACCATAAGGAAAATGCTAGGAATCATTAGAAAATAGTTTGTTAACATAACAAATGCAGCACATTTATTCATAAATCATTACTTGTTTGCTTATGCTTCAATAAAAGGTAATTGCTCTGAGTGCAGATGTTTTTAGGCTCAGCAAACAACCCTGCATCACTAGATCATCTGTCAGCATCAAAAGATCTTCTTACCTTAGGTGATTCAGGATTTCAAGCCTCCCTGACTGCTGGCCAGTTTATCTTTGAGTGTTAACAAATATAAAACACAGCACATCGGGCCCGGCGGCGTGGCCTAGCAGCTAAAGTCCTCGCCTTGAACGCGCTGGGATTCCATATGAGCGCCGGTTCTAATCCTGGCAGCTCCACTTCCCATCCAGCTCCCTGCTTGTGGCCTGGGAAAGCAGTCAAGGATGGCCCAAAGCTTAGGGACCCTACACACCTGTGGGACACCCGGAAGAGGTTCCTGGTTCCCAGCTTCGGATCGGTGCAGTACCAGCCGTTGCGCTCACTTGGGGAGAAGATCTTCCTCTCTGCCTCTCCTCGTATCTGAATATCTGACTTTGTAATAAAAATAAACCTTTAAAAGAAAAAAAAACACAGCACATCTTCCCTTTCAATTTGCTTTAACACATTAATCCACTCCTGTTCTATACACAGATAAAATGTCACATGTCACCTAAATGTGCATAGGATTTTATTAATCAATAGAATTGTGGTGTTATTGCTTGAGTGCACTTACTCTATGGTCGATTCTCCAGCAGGCCAATCTTCAACAGCACAAATGTCCGTTATGTAAAGAAAAGAGCGAGTCAGAGCTCTGGACTCAGGAATTTTTATTCTCTTCTGGCTTCTAATATGTCTGCCAACCACCAACTGTGCTAAGTGGTTACTACACTTAACACGGTCCTCCTTTTAACTCGAAAATCAGAGTATCTATATTCCTAAATTTCTCTCATTGTGCAATATTTTTCTGTACAGTGATTCGGGTTTCCTAGCATTGATTTTTTAAGAGCATGAACACTTACCTATATTATTTTAGACTACTAGAAAATTGCGAGGCCTATGCATATCACAAAGGTACTACCCTGGTGAGCTCTTGCACAATTTTATATAAGCTACAAACCAGAAAAGTTTGGGTAGAGGCTGCAGGCAGCACCTGTAATATGCATGGCGATCTAAAATCTCAATGGTGGGTACCAACCAATTACTCTTACCTTCAGTAAGGCAAAGGTAACATTTGTACCCACCAAGAATAACATTTCATAAATAGCTTTAACATCTTCAGTTCAAACAACTTTAGAATATGCAGTTAGCATATGAGCACAGAATATTTGTTTCTACATAAGCCCCTAATGAAAATAAACTAAAATACGCACTACACTTGTGTGCTTGATGGTTACAAACTGTAATATACTTTACAGATACCCTCATTCACATATGCACATAGACCAGCTCTATTTACTGTAATGAGATTGTTTCTGTAGAGTAAATGGTACAATAAATGTTAAACTATTTTGAATGGTTGCTATTTTCATTTTGTGGTTGGTGATATGTCTTCATTGTTTTGAAAATGTAGGCATCTGAAATTAAGTAATCAATAGCATTACTCTACGGTGAGTGCTAAAAAGGATGTTACACACAGGGAAAAAAACCACTTACTACCACAGTCTACGCACCACTTTGCTAAAGGTGATTGGAAACAACAGCCATAACCTGCTGAAAAAAAGAGAGTAAAATACATCCCCTTCTACTGCTGGCATTTTTGCTTCTAGCATTTCAAATTAGTATTTTCCTTCAGAGAATTTATAAGTGTACAGTACACGTTATACATACTAAACAACATTATAGACCAATGTACCAATGTGCTTTCCTATGTTTACATAATAATACAAATTATAATTTATAGCATGCCAAAAGAAAATACAAATTTATTGCAATGATTAACAGCAGGGTCCGGTGTAGTGGCCTAGCGGCTAAAGTATCGCCTTGCACACACCGGGATCCCATGTGGGCCCTGGTTCTAATCCTAGAAATCCCGCTTCCCATCCAGCTTCCTGCTTGTGGCCTGGGAAATCAGTCGAGGACAGTCCAAAGCCTTGGGACCCTGCACCAGCGTGGAACACCTGGAAGAAACTCCTGGCTTTGGATCAGCTCAACTCTAGTCACTGCAGTCACTTGGAGAGTGAATCAGCACACAGAAGATCTTCCTCTCTATATATCCAACTTTGCAATAAAAATAAACAAGTCTAAAAATAATAATACTAATAATTAATGGATTCTTCATCCTAACACATTTCTGATTAGCTGATATTTCATTATTTGGTGGTTCTAGATTTTTCAGAAACAATTTTCAGTGTTTGATGATTTCATTTTAAGCATTTTGGCCAGCAGTGCCTTGAAAATATTTGAACCATAAATCTACATTTTAGTATCTTTATTTTAATCTTGGCCTAGATTCTGGATATCTGAAATATCTAATCATTCTGGAGTATATGTATTTTTGAACCACGTTTGTTTTATTATTATTGAAGGTAATACTGGGGCCGGCACTCCACTCAATGGGCTAATCCTCTGTGCACTGGCATCTATATGGGTGGTGACTCATGTCCTGGCCACCCCGCTTCCCATCCAGCTCCCTGCTTGTGGCCTGGGAAAGCAGTGGAGAACGACCCAAAGCCTTGGGATGCTACACCCGCATGAAGACCCAGAAAACCTCCTGGTTCCTGGCTTCAAATTGGCTCAGCTCTGGCCATTGCAGTCATTTAGGAAATAAACTGACAGATAAAGAACATTTCTGTCTCTTCTTATTAATCTGCCTTTACAACAAAAATAAACAAATCTTTAAAAAAAAAAATGAAGTGTAATACTATTTGGAGCTAAAATAAAAGGATTACAAGGTCAGGAAAGTCCTCCTCTCTCTCTAATTCTCACTGTGTCTTTCAAATAAATAATCTTTAAAAAAATATTCCAGAGGCAGGTGTTGTATAATAATAGGCTAAGACACAGCCCCAAATGTGGGCATATCATATGCACACAGGTTCAAGTCTTGGCTGCTCCACTTCTAATCCAGCTTCCTCTTATTATGCCTTCTCAGGCAGCAGAGCATGGTCCAAGAGTGTGGACCTCTACATCCACCTGGGAGACCAGGAACAAGATCCTTGCTCCTTGCTTGAGCCTGGTCTTGCCCTGGCTTTGGTGACCATTTGAGGAGTGGATCCAAGGATGGAAAAATCTCTGTCTCTTCTTCTTTCTGTAACTCATTCAAGCAAATACATAAATAAATATTTAAAAGAAGAAACTATAAACAAGAATATCTGCCATCAAATAGGTGGAATTATGTTAGATACTGGTAAGACACTGTCCCCTAATGTTTATAACACGAAATATTAAATATACAAGGGGGCACTGGTATGATGGCTCAATTGGCTAATCCTCTGCCTGCAAATGCCAGCATTCGGTATGGGGCCGATTCATGTCCTGGATGCTCCATTTCCCATCTATATGTCTGCTTGTGGCCTGGGAAAGCAGCCAGGTATGGCTCAAAGCTTTGCAACCCTGCACCCACATGGGAGATCCAGAAGAAGCTCTTGGCTTCTGGCTTCAGATCAGCTCTGCTCCAGCCATTGCAGCCACTTCAGGAGTGAATCAGCAGAAGGAAGATCTTTTTCTCTTTCTCTCCTTCTTTCTGCAAATAAAAATTGTTTTATTTTTGCAGTAAAAATAAATAAGTCTTAAAAAGTAACTTTAAAAAACAAATGACAGGGCCCGGCACGGTGGCACAAGTGGTTAAGGTCCTCGCCTTGCACGCCCAGGATCCCATATGGGCGCCGGTTCTAACCCCGACAGCCCCACTTCCCTTCTAGCTCCCTGCCTGTGGCCCGGGAAAGCAGTTGAGGACGGCCCAAGGCTTTGGATCCTGCACCCGCATGGGAGACCCGGAAGAGGCTCCTGGCTTCGGATCGGCATAACATCGGCCGTTGTGCTCACTTGGGGAGTGACTCATCGGACGGAAGATCTTCCTCTCTGTCTCTCCTCTCTGTATATCTGCCTTTCCAATAAAAAAATAATAAAAATAAATCTTTAACAAAAAATAAAAAAACAAGTCAATCTAGCAAATAACTCAGATTAGAGACCCAAAACAATTAATCAAGGACCAGTCCTTCCACCCCAACTCTTGATTCCACTTGCTTCTGAATCTCATTCTATGTTAACTCAACATTCTATCGTATCTCTACACTGAACTCAACTCAGCAACACCCAAACACTCCAGTCTGACATTAATGGACCATTCGTGTCATCCTGTCCACAGTCCTGGTGTCACCCTGCTCAGTATGTAACACGACCATCACAGTGCACCTATAAACTCAAAATCCTCACCTCATTAAATTCTTCTCTGGCACCATCTCAAAAGAAATCTTCCATTTCCCTCCTATTAACTGCCAGTTACTGAAATTCAATCTATCACTGCCCTGTACCGCATGTATTGTAAGACCCTCAATTCATCATTCTGTAGTCTCAGATTCACTTTTCTCCTGTTGGACCCAATCTCTATTCTGAGTAGTCTCAGCTTAGGCATTACCCTGTTTCAGCTTTGTCACACATGAAGTGTAGTTCACGTTTTCTTAAATAGATCTCATGGACTATAGTAAATATCAAAAGACTATTAACAAAAGGATCTAGCACCGGTGAAGTATAATAGATGGTGGTTATTCTTAGCTTACCAACACACACAACCATTTAAGAGCCATTGAACTACTTGTATTAGTACAGGTTCCCTAACCTGGAACATTCTCCCTGTTCTTGGTCAACTCCTGCTCATCTTTCAAGTTCTGGTCTATCACAGGAGGCTTGCTCAGAATTCACCAGCCTCAACAACACAAGGTATCCTGGACCTACTGTGCAATCTCCTGGCATGTCACAAATTTTAATGACTTGCTCAATGACTTTCCTTGCCACTGTTAGCTCCATGGAGGATCAAGTCTGCAATTGCACCAACCACCACCATGACTGGAAAAATGTAGGTTTTCAGATTTTTGGTTTTCATGACATAATTGAAAATATGTATTAATGTTATATGTAAAGAGAAGCCTGGGCCCAGCACAGTGGCCTTGTGGCTAAAAGTCCTCTACTTGCATGTGCCAGGATCCCATATGAGCGCCAGTTCTAATCCCGGTAGCCCTGCTTCCCATCCAGCTCCCTGTTTGTGGCCTGGAAAAGCAGTCGAGGACGGCCTTGGGATCCTGCACCTGCATGGGAAACCCAGAAAAGGCTCTAGGCTCCAGGTTTCGGTTCAGCTCAGTTCTGACCATTGTGGCCACTTGGGGAGTGACTCAACAGACAGATCTTCCTCTCTGTCTCTCCTCCTCTCTGTATATCTGACTTTGCAATTAAAAAATAAATCTTAAAAAAAAAAGAGAGAGAAGCCTGCAGATCTCTTTAGGATGAGCCAGTGACAGGCATCTTTCTATTGCTCTTTCAAGTTTCTGTCATCCAGGAAGATTACCACACAGAGCAAGAAAAAAATATTCACTAATGTTTCCTTTTAAAAAATTTCCTCCTAAAAAGTTTATTTCCTCCTAAAAATCCAAATGAAGTGAATAATAACCTTAGGATTCTGTTGTCTTCATAACAAAGTAGAGAATAAGATTAGAACTGGATCATTTGACCCCTTCTCTTCTATCTGCTCCAAGTTTGAAATGTTTACCTCTCTTCATAGTCAACAACCTCGTGGATCTAGAGCTGGGCTCTACACACCAAGCCTCTGCACAATCTTCTTCGTAGTTTTAGCCTTTTTTCTGAAAAATTGGCTTCTTCTGCACACCACCGCTAATCTGCTTCCTGTAATCATGCCATTTCTCCTGGGCCCTTACACTGTGTCACTTTGTGGGACTGTGCTTGCCACACTTCTTACAGAAGGTCTGGCAGACCTCTGTCAGCATAACAAGTGCTAATGGTTCCCAATACTACTTTGGAGGGGGTAACAAAATATATGCCGGGTCTGTTTTTTGTTATGCTAGAAAAGTGCATACTGGAGGAAGAAGACTGATTTGTTTTTGCAGTCTGCATTATAATTGGGAGCTCAAAGATCAAGATCTTAATGCAGAATATATTCTTCTTGGACACATTATCTTAAATTAACTATACTTAAAATTCACCATCAAATCAAAGGATAAGACTTCCATAGGTTGTTATCTCCAGTAGTTTTACCACAATACAGGCATACTTCCAAAAGTTCATGAAAAATAGTTAGATGTTTATTTTGGAGACAGCATTGTGGCATTGCAGGTAAAGTCATCTCCTGCAATGTTGGATTCTTATACAGGTGCCAGTTCGAGTTCTGGTTTCTCTGAAAAAGAACTCTCTTGCATGTGCCCACTTTCTCTCCTTCTCTAACTGCCTTTCAAATAAATAAATCCTTTAAAAAACTTTTTTTAGTGCAAGAAATCAAAACCCATAAACATGAGGGGTAGTCAAAGAGTTCATGAAATACCAGTACGCTCAAGATCTGCCCCTGGAAGGACACCAGATAGAAAAGTTTGGTGAACTCTTTTGTCAGGTTGCAGTCCCCACAGGTAATTGCAAGAACCAAGGCAAGCAGCAGCCCATCCCAGACCAAGTTACAGTATCTGTAGGCATACCTATGGGTCAGGTCAAAGGATGGGTCAGGTCGGGGGTGGGCTACCAGGCTGGGCCAGTTCATAACATCCACTGGCAGATCCGAGAACCAGGATGGGGTGCAGTGGGGGGCTGCGTTGGCCTGCATCACCAGCCAGTTCACACTCAAGCTGGGACGGGGGACTGACTCTGCAGCTGAAGTGGCCACTGGTGGATGCTGAGGAAAGATGAACCATGTCAGGCTGGAGGTGGTAGGTACCAGGGCTGTGGGTGCCAGGTGTGTGACCCCCAGGTGTGAGGCACCTGGAGCACCATGGGGCTCCAGGCCCAGGTGCTAGGGCCCAGTTACATGGTAGGTGTTGGGTCTGTGAGCCCCAGGGGTGGAGGGTCCAGCTTGGCCCTAGGTCTCCTGGCCCAGGTTCCAGGGCCCACCTATGTAGTGGGTTTTAGGTATGTGAGCCCCAGGGGTGGTTTATAGCAAGGTCTGGCTCTAACCCAGGTCCTTGGGCCCACCTGTGTGATGGGTGCTGAATCTGTGAGCCCCAAGGTAGGGATCCCTGAGGGGCCTGGGTCTCCTGATCCAGGTCATAGGGCCACCTCCATAGTGGGTGTCAGGTCCATGAGGCCTGGGGATAGAGTGTACAACAGGGCCTGTGTCTCCTGGCCCAAGTCCTTGGGTCAGCCTGCACAGTGGGTGCCAAATCCATATGCCCTAGGGGTGGGGGCTGTCCGGAGGGGTCTGGGTCTCCTGGCCTGGGCCACAGAACCCACCTAAGTAGTGGGTTTTGGGTCCATGAGCCCCCAAGCTGAGGTTCTGGCGGGTCCCAGGTCACATGGCCCACCTGTGCAGTGGGTATTCGACCCAGGAACCTCAGGGTTGGGGGTCCGGCTTGGCACTGGGTCTCCTGGCCCAGGTCACTAAACCCACCTACATAGTATGTGTTGGGTCCAGGAACACTGGGGGTGGAGAACCCAGCAAATCCCATGTACAAGGTCCAGAGCCTTGGGCCCACCTGTGTAGGGGGTGCTGGATCCATGAGACCCAGGGGTGGGGGGTTCAGAGGGGCCTGGTTTCCTGGGACAGGTCACCAAGCCCACCCGGATCAGCAGGATCAACATCATCAAAATGTCCATATTACCAAAAGTAACATACAGATTCAACACAATCCTAATCAAAATCCCAACATCATTCTCAAAAATAAAAAAGATGATACAAAGTTCATCTGGAAACGAGAGACCACAAGCAGCCAATGTTTTCCTGAAGAAGTCAAGCTGGAGGAATCACAATTGCAGACCTCAAGATGTAAGGTAGTGGTCATTAAAACGGTATGGTACTGGTACAGAAACAGAGAAGATTAATGGAACAGAATGGAGACTTCCACAATTAAGCCCACACATGTAGCAAACTGATCTTTGAAAGAAACTGAAAAAAATCCGGGGAAAAATTCTGGTATCTTCAACAAATGCTGTTGGGACAAATGGGTACCAGCCTGCCAAGGTAAGAAGCAAGACCTCCACCATCTTATACAAAATTCAGCTATAAATGGATTAAGGACCTAAATCTGCACCCAGAAACCATCAAACTATTAGAGGAAAACATAGGGAGTACTCTCCAAGAGATACGAATTAGGAAAGACTTCTTAGAAAAATCACCAAAAAGCACACAGTCAAAGCCAAAATAAACAAATGGGACTACATCAAACTAAGAAGCTTATGTACAGCAAAGGAAAAGAATCAACAAAGAATCAACTAAGAGAATGGGAGAAATCTACACGATCAATACAGGACTAATATCCAGGATTTACAAAGAGCTTCATAAACTCAATGACTGCAACACAAACAATTCTGTGAAGAAATGGCAAAGGAAATGAACATTTTTCAAAAGAATAAATTCAAATGGCTAATAGACATACGAAAAAAAAAATGTTCTGGCTCCCTAGCTGTCAGGGAAATACAAATGAAAAGCACATTTGTATATATGTTGTTATATATAACTCCTAAGAGATTGGCCTACATTCAGAACTCCACTAACAACACCCACTGGTGTGGGAGGGGGGAGAAAGGTACCCTCCTTCACTCCAGTATGGTGAGTGCTAAGCGAACTAACAATTGATCTGCCATATGACTCAGCTATCCCAGTTTTGGGAATATGTCCAAAGAAAATGAAATCTGCATTTTAGAAAGGGGTCTGTAATCCTATATTTACAGCAGTACAATCGACAACAGCAAGGACATGGAAACAACCCAGGTGCCTGTCAAAAGAAGAGTGGATAAAGAGACTGTGATACATCTACTCCACAGAATACTACCCAACCATTAAAAAGAATGAAGTCCTACCATTTGCAATCAATGATCCCTACTAGAAACCATTATGCTAGTGCAATCAGTCAAAGCCAAAAGGACAAGGATTGTATGTTCTGTCTGATACAAGGCAACTTTCATGCAAAACATAAGATCACGAGCCTTTTCAATTCTGTTTTTGTTACATCTCATGGGCCTGGTACGGTGGCCTAGTAGCTAAAGTTCTCACCTTGCACATGCGCCGAGATCCCATATGGGTGCCAGTTCTAATCCCAGCAACCCCACTTTCCATGCAGCTCCCTGCTCGTGACCTAGGGAAGCAGCCGAGGACAGCCCAAAGCCTTGGCACCCTGCACACCGGCGTCGGAGACCCAGAAGAAGCTCCAGGTTCCTGGCTTCAGCTTGGTTTAACTCCAGCCATTGCAGCCACCTGGGGAGTGAATCAGCAGATGGAAAGTCTTCCTCCTTGTCTCTCTTCCTCTATCTGACCTTCCAATAAAAATTAAATAAATCTTTAAAAATATATATAAGAAAAAAAGCACAAAGAAAATACCAAAGCCCCTTGTCCCTCAGGAAAAAAATATTGTGCTGTTACAACTGATTAATCAGCATAACTCATTCCATGAACACTTTTGAAGGGCTCAGCACACACTGAAAACCATCAAGTTTTGTGGCAAACACACAGAAAACACCTCCACACCTTATGAAATATATTTAACAGAAAATAAAGAGCCATGGGTATAATGCCAGGTCTCATAGAATGAAGCATCATATCAATTAAGAGGAAAAGGCGGACCTAGTGCTGTAGCCTAGCTGCTAAAGTCCTCACCTTGTATGTGACGGGATCTCACATAGGCATCAGTTCCTATCCCAGATGCCTATCAGCTCCCTGCCTGTGGCCTGGGAAAGCATTGGAGAATGTCCCAAAGTCTTGGGACCCTGCACCCGCGCAGGAGACCTGGAAGAAGCTTCTGGCTCCTGGTCAGCTCAGTTCCGGCCATTGTGGCCGCTTGGGGAGTGAACCAGCAGATAGAAGATCTGTGTTTCCTCTCTGTACATCTGCTTTTTCTAATAAAAATAAATCTTTTTTTTTAAGATTTTATTGGAAAGGCAGATGTACAGAGAGGAGGAGAGATAGAGAGGAAGATCTTCGTCCGATGATTCACTCCCCAAGTGGCCTCAATGGCTGGTGCTACGCCAATCTGAAGCCTGGAGTCAGGAACTTCTCAGGTCTCCCACGCAGGTGCAGGGTCCCAAGGCTTTGGGCTGTCCTTGACTGCTTTCCCAGGCCACAAGCAAGAAGCTGGATGGGAAGTGGAGCTGCTGGGATTAGAACCAGCACCCATATAGGATCTCGGCGCATACAAGGTGAGGACCTTAACCATTATGCTATTGCACCGGGCCCATAAACATAAATCTTAAAAAAAAAAAAGAGGAAGAGGAGTCATGGGGTGACAAAATACCAGATGTACAGATATGTATAGAGAACAACGAATTGTTACATGTATTTATACTAACAACACAGAAGAATTTCATTGGTTTGTTAAAAGACTTTCTACAAGCCACTACGAGAACATCATACTCCCGTGCCCCAGGAAGAAAATGGGTTGCACTATGCTGTAGTAGAGCAGCTTCTTCCATGATTAGTTTATTCCCCAGATAGCCACAAGCCAGGACCTTCACCTGGGTCTCCCATGTGCGTAGCAGAGGCTCAAACACATGAGCCATCTTTTGCTTTCTGCAAGATATTATCAGCCATAAAGTGGCTTATTCATATGCCACAGCAGCAGTCCAGGACTATAATTAATATCAATATTCAAGAATCAAGGTGTTGGCACTTTGGCAAAGTGAGTAAAGCCACCCCAGGTGGTGGAAGCATCCCATATGGATGCCGGCTGCTCCACTTCAAATATAGCTCCATGCTAATGCGCCTGGGAAAAGGAGACAGCTCAAGAACTTGGGCCCCTAAACTCATGTAGGAGACCAGGAAGAAGCACCTGGCTCTTGGCTTTGGATCAGCCCAGCTCTGGTTTTCTGGCCAGCTGGGAAGTGGCCCAGCAGATGGAAGATCTCTATTTTTCTCTCAGAACCCTGCCTTTAAAATAAATACATCCTAAAAAAAATATTCACAGAACAAAAATAATTCAAACAGGTCTTAAATGTACAGAAGGCTTACTCTTGTCCATAAGGGATGCCATTTGTTAACTGCTGCGGCTAACTACAGATGATCAAGAACCAGAGAGATGGACAGGGGAGGAGCACCAGAGATTCCCATTCTGCTGAGTGGAAACTAGAATTATCTCTAAGAAGACAAAAAGCAATTCCACATTCAGAAATATGTCTTAACAAGATATTTCATACCTTTATTTAAAGGAAAAAAGATCACAGTCAAAACACTAGTTAAATAAATTATGGAATACTGACGCAGTTCAATATTGTGAAGCTGTTAAGGAAGCTACTTTCATATAAGAATATAGCTAACTTCTTTTCAAAATTTGAAAGATGGAGAGACAAAGACATCTCCCATCCAATGGTTCACTGGGCCAGGCTGAAGTAACAGACTGTCCCAGGCCAAGTACTTGGCTTCATCACTTCTTAGCTCTGTCTTCTGGCAAGAATAAGTGCTTACTCTGTCTCATTTTTCCCATCTGTAAAATGGTGCTTTTATTATAACAGTAACAACCTCACAGTTAGTGACACCCAAGTGAGCGAAACTTTGAAAGCAATTATCACAGTGATTACAAAGAACTAGCCTTTAAATTTATGGCAGGCCTAATATAACTTTAGTTCTAATAAAGATAAAAATTCGCACTTGAGAGGTATTGCAAAGGAAAAGCGAGCTATGAGACGTACAATAGGGATTTAGAAGTTATCTCCACAAAGGTAACTCAACTGATACATTCTTCAAGAAAAATATTTAGATAGAAGTCAAAGAGTAGAGAACTAAGCCTAAAAAGTAAAAGGGAAAAAAAACCTCTCAAAGTAAAAAAAGATAAGAAGTGTGAGTGGCAAAGAAAGATCAAATTTCCAGCACAGTAATTCTACCATATACTAGTAAAATTCCAATTTGAAAGCTCGCAATATCTGAGGAATCATTCCCACCTTACTAGCGAATTAAAGTTCTGAATATATTACTACCTACACCACGTTTATTAATTGTAAAAGAGGAAACAAAACCATTGTTCTTCACATACACGCTCATTTACCTCTAGCAACTCTCTTGCAAATCAAAATAAGTTCATCTTTAATTCATTCAATACAGTATTGTATCTCCCTCATCACTTTTTTGTAAAGATTAAAAACCAAATGACAGGGCCCAGCACGATGACGCAGTGGTTAAAGGTCCTTGCCTTGCACGCCCGGGTCCCATATGGGCGCCGGTTCTAATCCCAGCAGCCCCACTTCCCTTCCAGCTCCCTGCCTGTGGCCTGGGAAAGCAGTCGAGGACGGCCCAAAGCTTTGGGAACCTGCACCCGCGTGGGAGACCCAGAAGAGGCTCCTGGTTTCGGATCGGCATAGCATCGGCTGTTGCGCTCACTTGGGGAGTGAATAATTGGACGGAAGATCTTCCTCTCTGTCTCTCCTCTGTATATCCGCCTTTCCAATAAAAATAAATCTTTAAAAAAAAAAAACCAAATGACAAATGAAGGAATTTGCTAAATTAGCCATTAAATTGAAAACAATCATATTCAGAGAAAATATATATAATCTGATATTTCTCCAAGTATGTAAGCAGATTTACTTTTACTGAATATCTTTAACTTGTTTTTAAATTTTTTATTTTTTATTTCATTTGAAAGAAAGGAGACAGAGAAACAGACACAGAGATAATCCACCTGCTGATTCACTCTAATGCCAGGGCTGTCAGGGCTGAGCTAAACTGAAGGCAGTGGCCTAGAATTCAGCCAGGTCTCCTATGCAGCTGATGGAACTCAAATATTTGAGCCATAATCTGCTGCTTCCCAGGACGTACCTTAGCATAATGCTGGATCAGAAGCAGAGGGAGGACTTGAATCCAAGCACTCCCTGTATGGTGTGTGAGCTTTCCAAATGACATTGAATCACTACACAAAAAGCCCATGCCTTTATCCATTTTTCTCCACTAAATCTGCACATTATTAGCAAGATGGTATTACAAAGTTAATATGAAAGACTCCCCCTGTTCTCAAAGACCTTAGTAGAGGAAGGACACTAGCAAATATGAAACCTTAACAGAATGTGATCTACTCCACAATGAGTATACGTACAGAGGAGCGCATCCAGTCCTGCAGGAAAGACAGGTGTGGTGTTGGGAAGGAGAAAACTACAAGATGCACAGGCATTGGTCAGGTAACACAGGGAACAGGACAGTACGGCCAGCGAACACAAACAGCCTTCAGAGTCACCAATAATGCTTATACCACAAGAAGGCAATAAACATTCAATTTTAATTATGTTACCTTTTTTATTATTTTACAATATATTTCAAAAAATGACCTTACAGATGTTTTTATCTGCTCTATAAGACCTGGAATAAAAGAACATTTAGAATTAGAACACACAGACATCAAGCTGTAATACTCACTTGTACTGAACCATCACTACCAAAGGTTAAGTATTTTTTTTAAATAAGCAGATGTGCGGCTATGCAAAATAAAATACAAACTTGTTAAAACAGAACAGTAAACTTGACTTTAATGGCTATAGAAAGGAGGTGGCTTTGTTTTTTTTTCTTCAACACATCTGGTTCTGGCAGCAAGTTGCATTATACATTTAAAGCAGTGTGTGCCCTGAAAGCTCATAGCTTCTGTTTGTGCGTATAACTTGGATCAGAGACCAGACACATGGAAAAGCACTGTTCTCAACACGCTCAACATCTCTCCTTCCACGAGGTCACAATGCTAACAAACTCAAGACTTTCTTTGCTGATGGTACTTAATAATTATTTTACTCCAGTTAACACTGGATGCTTTAATATTCTCTAAAAGAGAAGTGATGAAAACATATAGAAACCCTCCAGGGTCCAATTTTCACTTCGCATTCCCCAAGTAGTAAAATAGCAGCTCTACATGTTATAAAAAAAAAACCAGAGAGAATTTAAATTTCTTATTAGTTTTTAACCATAGTAACTTTACAATGCTTTTAGATTTAGTTGAATTTCCAAAATGAAAATTTTAGTTGTCGAATATTTTAGGAATTTATTAAAGTATTACATACAATTGATTTCCTTTTAGGTAGCCCTCCCCCTCAAAAAAGTACATATGGTGTATGTGTGTGCATTTGCTTATCTTCCCTTAACTAAAGTTCTCTTTTTCTGGTTGGCCATGAGAAACCAGTTTAAGCAACCAATGCTTGCTTTTATTTCTATTATAAGCAATAATTCAGATCTTTTTTCACTAAATATGACTGTAGCATTTTCATAATAAAATGCACAAAAGGCAATACCAAAAAATGCCTTCTGAACAGGCTTCTGCCAGGCAACCCACGTAAGTCAGACTCTACCAAAGTGGCACTACGGCAATACAGGCATCCAGTTTCTTTTCTTTTTTTCAAATTTGTCAGTTATTTGTCACAATTATTTTGTCTAGTAGGAGACAATTTCATGGTGGACTTAACTCTTAAAAGTTGACATAAACCAAAACTGGACAGCAGTCAATTGGAATCACATTCCAATGGTCTCCAAAAATACCTGGCTAAAACACATCTTTTCTTCTCCTTGATTGATTTTGCATTAATTTTATTAAACGTATAGCAAATAACATTGCAAAGTTTTTCTCAGAGCTTTTTCTTAAGGGACTACTGTGTTCAAATAAATATATTTTCATCTGCAGTATGTCATCAGTAATGTCCTTTCTATAAACATGGTTGGCAAAATAAAAAAGGCACAAAAGGGGCTAAACACAAAAATGTTTTCAGTTTTCAGTGAAGAGTACAAAAGCACGGATCATTCATGAAAAGCAGAGGAAAACATTCAGTAATTCATGCACAATTTGAACTACAAAGATGCTTCTCTTCCAATAGGTCCTGAGACTTGAGGAGAAAATGGGTTTTCCTAATGTGCTTCATGTAAAATAAAATACAAAGCTACACAGACATGTTTGGTTTAGCAATGGACCCATGTTTTTAAAAAAAGTGAGGCAATGAAACAAAGGAAAGGCAAACCAAAACACCTTTGTGAACAAAGCAATTCCACCTGTCACCTCTGTCCTTTTTTTTTAATCACCCAATGGGGTAAAATGTCCAATAAAATGTAAAATGCAGCATACGCAATCATGTAATCTAAAAACTTTTTCATGATAACTTATTGCAAATTGCACTTGACAGTTCACCACAACACTGGAAAACTGGCCCCCAGTTGGTTCACACTGTCCTTGAGCCCCAAAGTGAAGTTGAAGTCACCAATAAAACGACCTGGATAAAAAGTTTGCAGCTGTGCTCAGCCAGCTAGCTCCACCCTCTGGGTGTGAGCCCACCCGGGACACGGCTTTGTCCTGCTCCTTGGTGGGGCTCTCATCCTCCGGCAGGTAATCAGGCAGCTCCGTGTTCTCTTCTACCTCCACAGGAGTATCCTGGAACGGGACCAGCATCTGCAACACAGAACAGGTTTGAGAGTTATCACAAAATCAAGATAAGGGTTAGGAGGTAAGGTCAGCTTGGCTCCGGATTCTAATCACCATGTTTATTCTCGGCCTCTGTTCCTTTGAGACTCCCTATTACATGACAGTAGTCGCCATTGCTGAGCACTGTCTAAACACAGAAAGGAAGAAAGACAAAGAACTCAGATGCTGAGCTGCTTAGACCTCTTAGAATCAATCAGTGATCAGTGACCTATGTCTACAAAAAGAAGACTAAATCTACTGTCTAGATGTGTGGCTCCCCAGAAAGCCCTGGCACCTTCCATGGATGAAGAACCACATGAATTCAAGGCATTCAGATTCATTTCTGCATTACAACAATAGTGCAAAAAGTAGCAACAGGCCAAGATTCTGACCACACTTTCTTCCCCAGTGGGCTGCACCTTGATTTATTTTTTAAATTTCTAGATTGGCAAAATGGCTAAGACAGGGATGAAAGTATTTAAACCATGTATTCAATGCAAAGGAATGAGGTATTCTTTATTTCCATAAAAAAAAATTAGCAAAATATCTCCACTGAGAGTTTTCATCATAAAAATAAGTTCTGAAATCTATAATTCATCTGTCCATATTTCTAAAGCAATTAACTGTAAAGTTGGCATGTACTTTTCTAGAAATACTCCCAATCGGCTAGCCATGAAAGACAGTCAAGAGTCCGAATCAGAACTAACTGTAACCTTTACCTCTTCTCCACTCTCACTTTTCACAACTTGCTGAGCTTTCATAACCTTGGTTGATGCTATTGCTGATGCCAAAGCCTGGAACAAGACAAAAGGATCAATGTTGAACACTGACTTGTTTATCTATAACCTTAGGTGTTTTCACCCATTTTATACTAACCTCTGCTTTCAAATCTGAACGGATTCGCACCACACATCTTTGAACAGCCATTTGAAAAGTAAAGCTAATAACGCCTTTAATTTTTAACAGAGCTTCTTCACATAGATTTCTCCGAGACTGAAAAACAGGAAATTATCAAGTAGGGTTTTATTGTATTAATAATAAAAGGGAATGTATCAACTCAAAACACTCTGAACTAGTTATTTATTATATTTTTGAGGGAAAGGATGCAGCTGAACCTATCTCAACATTATCATCTCATATTTCAGGGTATGGGGACAGTGCTGAATCACATTTATGAAATTTTACAGGAAGAACAACAAAATGGCAATTTCTGCTATACTTTTTAAAGTCAAATACTAATGTATTTTTCTAATTAATTCTTTAGATTTTTTTTTTGTGAATGAAAACAGAGAGAGATTTCCTACCTGTTATTCTATTCCCAAAGCGCCCCCAACATACAAGGCCAGGAGGGGCCCAAAAAAGCCAGAAACCAACCATTCAGCCATGTTTCCTACACAGGTGGCAGGGCCCCATGCATCTAAGCCATCACCTGTTCCCTCCCAGGGTCTGCACTGCACGAAGCAGGATGCAGGAGCACAGCTAGGGAATGACCCTGCGCACTCTGACACAGGGGTTTAGATGTTCTTAACCACTGTGTTAAATTATGTCTCTCCTATGTCATTTTAACATTTTTCTGAGAAATTACTCAACTTATATCCTAAACAAGACAGAATTAAAAGTGCAGGGGAAAAAATGCCAAAAAGCAGAAAAGACAATTCTCTAGCTGAAGTGTGAGCAAACTAGAGTCCATCAGCCATTTTCATAGATGAGCACTTACTGGAACATGCCAAATCCATTTGTTTCATACATCATGACATACGAGTTTCATGCTAAGGCAGAGAGTTCAACAGAGACCCACAACAACCTGAAAAGCCAAACATATTTATTCTCTGGCTCTACAAAGAAAAAGTTTACGGGGGCAGGCAATGTAGCGCATCCAGCTAAATTACCTCTTGCAATGCTGTCATTCCACAACTGCATCCTGTAACAGAACGCCCATTCAGAGTCCCAGATTCTTTACTTACATTTTTCTTTTGCCCTATGTACTTTAAAAATATTTATTTATCTGAAGGGCAAAGTTACAGAGAGGCAGAGAGAGATAAAATTTTCCACCCACTGATTCACTCGCCAGTGGACACAATGCAAAGAGCTGAGCCAGGCAGAGCCAGGAGCTTTGTTCATGTCTACATCATGGGTGCAGGGACCTAAGGACCTGGGCCATCTTCTGCCGCTTTCCCAGGCACATCAGTAAGGAGCTGCATTGAAAGTGAATCTGCCAGAACTTGCACCAGTGCCTCCATTGGATGCTGGTGCTGCCGGTGGGAACTTCAGCTGCCACACCACAGTGCCAGTCTCCAGATGCTCCCTCAGACCCCTGGGAAAGCAGTCAAAGATGGCTCAAGTCAGGAGCTCCTGACATCCACATGTGAGACCCATATGCAGTTAAAACTTCTGGCACCAGTCTGGCCCAGTCCTGCTTGCTGTATTCCAGTTGCAGAGTGAATCAGTGGATGGAAGATATCTCTCTGACACTCTAAACTTTCAAATTAGTAATTTCTAAAATTTAAATAAAAAGGGACCTAGCAGGGTAGCCTACCGGCTCAAGTTCTCACAATGTACACACCAGGATCCCATATGGACACTAGTTCTAATTCTGGCACCCTGCTTCCCATTCAGCTCCCTGGTTGTGGCCTGGGAAAGCATTCGAGGATGACCCAAAGCGTTGGAAACCTGCATGCATGTGGGATACCCAGTAGAGGCTCCAGGCTCCTGGCTTCGGATTGACTCAGCTCTAGCCATTGTGGCCACTTGGGGAGTAAATCATCGGACAGAAGATCTTCTCTGTCTCTCCTCCTCCCTGTATATCTGCCTTTCCAATAAGAAATAAATAAATAAATAAATAAATCGTTTAAAATATAAAATAAAAAAGTTCAATTCTGGAACCATACTACCTAGATTCAAATTCTGGCTCATCCTTTCATTTTCTCCACTATGTGGCTGGGATGCATTATTTAACCATTGTAAAACTCAATTTCCCATTCTACAAAAGTAAGACAATGACATACCTCTTAGTGTTGATTATCAAATCAGATAATCAATGGAATATACTTATCTTTAGTGCCAGCTTATGCCATCGAAAATGTTGACCAACAAGACAGTACAGTGCAAGAATTAACTTGCTAGTATTCTTTTTGTGTTTTAGCAATCACATTATTCCTGTATACTGGCCTATATTTTTATGAGTGCTTAATCGAATCTCATTATTTGGTTTCTGCTATGTTTATAAAGCAACTATATTCTCAGTCACTAAAGTTAGATGATACTAGAGATATTTAAATATCTTATTATCCTGATCAACCAATTTATATTTATCACAACATGCTTCCTAAAAAATTCACATGATCCAAGTTCCAGGTTCAATAAGACAGCTGTTAACTTCCTTGGCTCTGTCACAGATAATACGCATAAGGAAGGCTTCTTCTCACACTTAAAAGTGTACTTCAAAAAGTCAGTGGAAATGGGACTAAAAACTAAGATTTGATGCAAAAAAAATTTTTAATTAATGCGTAATTTTTACTGTGGTATGCACTTTCTATAAACTTATTATACAGACCCCTTCTTAACATATAAAACCCTAAATCCTAAGGCCTCTGCATCAAAACACTACAACCAAAAGCTGTGGATGACCATTTTAACAGATCTAGCCCGGGTAAAGGGATATGTGACTTTCTGACAACTGCCACTGCTAAATAACTTATCATTGCGCAAAATAACTTCAGGACTTCCAATTTCAGTCAACATGAAGTACCAAAAACCACAGTTACCCTCCAGCATTAACTAACTAAATATACTAACTAAATATAGCAGGAGCTGTTATGTCGGAGTTAAGACCCAGCACGTTAGACCATGGTTACTCCATTTCCAATCCTACTACCTAGGATTTTCCCAGTCCTGTGGCCTGGGAAAGCAGTCGAGGACAGACAAAAGCCTTGGAACCCTGCACCCACGTGAGACCTGGAAAAAGCTCCTGGCTTCTGGCTTCAGACTGGCTCAGTTCTGACTATTGCGGTCACTTGGGGAGTGAACCAGTGGACAGCTCTCTCCTCTCTGTAAATCTGACTTATAATAAAAAAAATCTTAAAAAAAGATACATGCTAATCAAAAGAAACCTAAAGTGATATTATATATATAAAACAAAGACAATACAAGGTTCAATGCAGTACTCTCCCGGCTCAAGTCCTTGCCTTGCATCTGGCAGGATCCTATATGGCCACTGATTCTAATCCCAGCTGCTCCAGTTCCCTTCCAGCTCCCTCCTTATAGCCTGGGAAAACAGCAGAAGTCTTGGGAACCTGTACCCACAAGGGACGGTTGGGGAGGCTCCTGGCTCAAGGCTTCAAATAGGATCAGCTCCGCCATTGCGGCAACTTAAAGAGTGAAGACCAGCGGCCAGAAGATCTTTATCTCTCCTTCTCTCTTTCCAATAAAAAAAAAATCTTTAAAAAAAACATAGGCACTATAGAATAAATTCAATAGGAATCAGATATTATATAAAATTACTATCATATTTTATACTATTTATACCAGTACAGTCATCTGGCACTTAACTTGGCTTTTAACTACAAATTCAATTTCTTTAACAGATACAGAGCTACTCTGATCATCTCTCTGATAATCTCCATCGTTCAAAAATTTTCCCTACTTTATCATTATCAACCTCATTGCGACAGTTATTTAAAATGTTCATTTTTAGTCCTTTTAATATTAAAGTCTGTAAAATCTACAATAATGTCCTCTCACATCTGACATCAATACTGTTTTGCACGTCTGATATCTATTTTTGCTTTTGCTCTTCTGCTTGCTTTCACTTTAATTTGCTCTTCTTTCCTAGTTTCTTAGAGTGGAAGCTTAAATCGCTGATTTGATTCTTTTCATCTTTTGCAAATATTTAAACATTTGGCGCTAATAAATTTGCACACTACAGTGTGTCAGGTGCTTCACACAAATTTTGGTGTTATACTTTCACAATTAATCAGTTCACAGTGCTTTCTAATTTTTCGTCTGATTTATTCACTAACTCATATGGACTATTTTAAAAAATTAAGTTGTTAGATTTTGAGAGATTCTTCCAGGCTACTCTTCTGTTACTAATTCCTAGTTTTCCTTCATTATGCTCAGAGAAACTATGGTTTTAATCATTATAAACTTATTCAGTCTTTTTTTTTTTAAGATTTTATCTATTTTATTGAAGAGACAGATCTAAAGAGAGAGAAATAAAAAAAAAGAAAGATCTTCCAACCACTGGTTTGCTCACCAACTGGCCGCAACGGCTACAGCTAAGCCGATCTGAACCCAGGAGTTTCTTCCAGGTCTCCCGTGTGCGTGCAAGGTCCCAAGGCTTTGGGCTGTCCTCTACTGCATTCACAGGGCACAAACAGGGAACTGGAAGGGAAGTGGAGCAGCCAGGACACAAACTGGCGCTCAGTTGGGATCCTGGCAGATGCAAGGTGAGGACTGGGCCACCAGGCTGTCGTGCCAGGTCCAAACTAATTCAGTCTTATTTTACGGCTCACACAATTATCTAGCTTAGTGAATACTCCACACACATGAAAAGAGTATTACTATCAGATTAAGTCGACTGATAGTATTATTCAAGTATTTAATATCCTTACTGATTTTCCATATGTTTCTTGTATTAATTCAGAGTGCTGTTCTGAATTATGGATTTAACTCTAATTATGGATTTCTCTATTTCTCCCTGAATTTCTGTCAACTTCTGCTACATATATTCGGAGGCTCTATTATTACGGGTCTACATACTTGAAATTGTTACGTCTTCTGAGTAAATGACTCCTTTGGCTTAAAGTGAGTACAAATACTCTTACAGTTAGCAGGTGACACTGCAGAAACAAGTTGACATGATTTCTCTAGTTTCTCTTATGTATAACATGTTTGGAGAACTCTCACCGTGTCATCAAGACCATCTATATGCAAAACCACTGTTTTGGCACGTTTGTTTGTAGTTCCCAGAAAAAACTGAGCTTTCCTTCGACGTGAATTCATTTCATTGAAGCTATCACCATCTGCCATATTAGAGGACTGAAGAATGTCATAGATTTCAGAGGCCAGAAGTTTTGTTTCTCCTGGAGTTGTAGTTCTGAAAAAGCAAGACATACAAATAGATAAATTAGTGTTGTCATTTCTACTCATCCTGTAATTTTATTTCTCAACTTTAAGAAGCCTTATTTTCTTCACCTTAAAAGTAATACAAATTAAACCTAGAATAACCAATAATGTTTTTTTAAAAAAAGGATCTTGTATATCACAGCCCTCTAATTCCACTGAGATCTCAAACCAATCACTACAGTGACATAAAAAAAAAATGTACTAGAAATCATTAATTAAATAGGAAACGAACAAGATCACGCTATAACATGTCCTTGAATTATCACTAACATAGACCCTCAAACAGAAAGTACCCTGATCCTCCAAAAGACACAATATATAAAAATCCAAAAGGAGAAAATAAATTGGGATAAGAAACTTTTAGTGCATTCTTTCCTTAATTTGTATTTTCATATCTTTTATAAAACATATAAACATGTAAACTCAACAAGCTAACTCTCCACCTTCAAAGCACTGGCAGATTTATGTCCCAACTGCTCCACTTCAGGTCCAGCTCCCTGCTTATGACTTGGGAGAGCAGCAGAGGATGGCCCAAGTCCTTGGGATCCTCTACCAACATGGAAGACTCAGAAGAAACTCTAGGCTTTAGATCGGCTCAGTTTAGCTCCAACCACTGTAGCCATTTGGGGAGAGAACCAGTAAATTAAGTTCTTTCCCTGTTTCTCCTTCTCTCTGTAAATCTGCATTTCACGTACAAATAAAAATGCTTCAAAAAATGGGACATACTTTAAATATACAGATATAGAGATAGAGATATAAATCAAGAATGAGTAGTAGTACCTGTATGTACCTAGACAAAAAAAAAAAAAAAACTGAGGTAAAATGTTAAAATTTGGAGAACACCATATGCTGGAATTCTGTCTGTTGTCTTTCAAAGTTTTCTGTAGGTCAGACATTATTTCCAAACAGAGCTTTTAAAAAAAACTAAGAAAAAACATAAAGAAATGATGTGTATGTTTTCATCTACAAAGACTTCCGAAAGGACACACCACCATTTATTAAAGCTTAATAACTGTTTTAAAATCAAGATCTTTGCCTGCAATGCCAACACCCCACAGGTGTGTCAGTTTGAGTCCCAGCTGTTCCACTTCTGATCTTCCTAATGACCTGAGAAATCAGCAGAAGATGGCCCAAATGCGGGATACCCAGAAGAAACTCCTAGTTTCCAACTTTGGCCTAATTTAGGCCTAGCTATTACAGCTATCTGGGCAGTGAACCAATGAATGGAAGATCTCTCTGACGTTCTTCTTTCTCCCTGTAACACTTTCAAATGGATAAATCTTATAAAAAGAGACAGAAAAAAAAAAAAAACAGAGAGAAGATAGAGAGAAAGGGGAAGAGACAGGGAAAAGAGACAAATGGAGGGAGAGAAAAACTTTAGGGGCTGGCCCTCTGCCTTTCAGCACCAGGATCCCATATAGGCTGTGGTCCCAGTCCTAGCTGATCTACTTCCCAGCCAGCTCCCTGCTTATGGTCCAGGAAGGCAGCAGAAGATGCTCCAAAGCCTTGGGACTCTGCAACCACAGGGGAAACCCAGAGGAAGCTCCAGACTTCTGGCTTCAGATCAGATGAGCTGTTCTTACAACCATTTGAGGAATGAATCAAAGAACAGAAGGTTTCTCTCTGTATTTTCTGTCTCTCCTCTCTAAATTTAAAAATTTGCCTTTAAAATAATAAATAAATAAATAAATAAATCTTTCCGAAAAAAAGAACTTGAAAGAGCAGGCATTTGGCACAGTAGTTAAGACACTGCTGGGCCCGGCAAGGTAGCATAGTGGTTAAAGTCCTTGCCTTGTACACGCTGGGATCCCATATGGGCACCGGTTCTAATCCTGGCAGCCCTGCTTCCCGTCCAGCTCTCTGTTTGTGGCCTGGGAAAACAGTCGAGGACAGCCTAAAGCTTTGGGACCCTGCACTTGTGTAGGAGACCCAGAAGAAGCTCTTGGCTCCTGGCTCCTGGCTTCGGATTGGCTCAGCTCCAGCTGTTGCGGCTGCTTGTGGACCCTCAGATGGAAGATCTTCCTCTCTGTCTCTCCTCCTCTCTGTATATCTGCCTTTCCAATAAAAATAAATAAATCTTAAAAAAAAAAAAGGCACTGTTAGGGCTGTCCACAGTCCTTACCAGAATGCCTGTCTCTGCCTCAGATCCAGCTGATAGGAATATCAGGGGAAACCCGTGCAGACAGCAGCTAAGAGTCCATGTACTCAGAGGCCCGCCACTCATATGAGAAACCCAGCTTGAATTCCAGGCTCCTGGCTTCAGCAAGGACTAGCCCCAGCTGCTGGGGGCCGTTGAGGAGTGAGCCAGAAGATTAACATCTTTCTATCATTCAAATAACAATAAAATTTAAAAACTTTTAAAAACCAGAACCTTAGCAGATCCTCAGATGAAATTAAATATTTCAAAGTTGAGATCACATACTTTACTCAAATGGTTTTCTATAGTGTAACCTGGTTAGATATCCATAAATGGTTTAGGAAGTACAGCTTGGGGCAGATACTGGGCACTTGAGAGACCTCCAGTCCTTATCCTGGATTCAATTTCTGGCTCAGCTCCCAGTTCTGGTCTCCCAGCAGGCAGCAGGTGATGGCTCAAGTAGTTGGGTCCCCGTAATCCAAACTGGACTGGGTTTCAGGCTCCGAACTCAGCCCTGACTGTTGCAGGTATTTAGGGGAATAGACCACTAGATAGAAGATCTGTATTACCTCCAATAAATATAAGGGAACTTTAAAAAGAGAGAGAAATTCAGGGCCCGGCGCGGTGGCGCAAGTGGTTAAAGGTCCTCGCCTCGCACGCCCGGGATCCCATATGGGCGCCGGTTCTAATCCCGGCAGCCCCGCTTCCCTTCCAGCTCCCTGCCTGTGGCCTGGGAAAGCAGTCGAGGACGGCCCAAAGCTTTGGGACCCTGCACCCGCGTGGGAGACCCGGAAGAGGCTCCTGGCTTCGGATCGGCATAGTATCGGCCCGTTGCGCTCACTTGGGGAGTGAATCATCGGACAGAAGATCTTCCTCTCTGTCTCTCCTCTCTGTATATCCGCCTTTCCAATGAAAAAATAATAAAAAATAAATCTTTAAAAAAAAAAAAAAAAAAAAAAGAGAGAGAAATTCAAATATCAATTAACAAAGATCTTAAACTGGATCTAAAGTTATAAGCTACCATCTTAAAAATTCTTTTTCAGAAAGGGATCTAAGACTAAAAATATAATATAAAAGGTTATATCCTTTAATAGGACGCTTTATTTATAGAAGAGACTAAAATTGGAGTATCATATCAGAGTCATTCTGAGTGACAGAGAAGTGAAATTCTTTTCACAGTTACGAACTAAAGTAACAACTGATTTGAAAGCAACCTAATTGTCAATCTCTAAGCACCAATTTGACCTTAAGCAAAAACTATTGAACGCCTGTCAAAATTTCAGCAAAATTCTCTAGCAAAATATGTGATGGCAAATAAGCAACAAAAATTTAACACGCAGAATTTTCTCTAAATGACATTCTCTTCTGGTTGCCAAGGGAAGGAAAAAACATTTCTCTTCCCACTCCTGTGTTTGGTTTCGTCACTGAACACTGCCAGATGTAAGGCTCTTCAGTTAATAAGGTAACATCCTTTCACAGATTTTCTTTTTTTTTTTTAAAGACTTATTTATTTTTATTACAAAGTCACATACACAGTGAGGAGGAGAGGCAGAGAGGAAGATCTTCCGTCCGATGATTCACTCTCCAAGTGACCATGGCCGGTGCTGCGCCGATCCGAAGCCGGGTACCAGGAACTTCTTTCCAGGTCTCCCATGCGGGTGCAGGGTCTCAATGCAGTGGGCCATCCTCGACTGCTTTCCCAGGCCACAAGCAGGGAGCTAGATGGGAAGTGGAGCTGCCAGGATTAGAACTGGTGCCCATATGGGATCCTGGGGCGTTCAAGGTGAGGACTTTAGCCACTAGACCACGCCGCCAGGCCCTCACAGATTTTCTTTATTCTCAAGTCTTTCTGAAATGTAAAAATATTCTTCTGGTATTTCCTCAGTGGCCTGGTTTTCAGTTAACTCAGTACTTGGAAACAGAGAGAGGCTGCTCTGATCTGAAAGTTTGTTTCTAATTGCATGCTGACTGCCTGCTATCATTGAATAGTGGCAACAGAGGAAGCAAGTATAGCATCTAATATCCATCTCTCAAGATATTGTTTGCCGAGGTGATTATACATGAAAGGGATACTAATTAATTCCTAAATCTGTCCACTCGGAACTGTGAACAATCAGTCTGAATCTGCTAATAAGGACACCAAAATGCAACCTAACGTCTAAAGAACACAGCCACTATGCACTGTAAACAGACGAAAATCTGGCCATTTCTGCTCGGCACAGGACTAGCCTAAAAATTAATCCTTGGGCCTGGCGCCGTGGCCTAGTGGCTAAAAGTCCTTGCCTTGAACGCCCCGGGATCCCATATGGGCACCGGTTCTAATCCCGACAGCTCCACTTCCCATCCAGCTCCCTGCTTGTGGCCTGGGAAAGCAGTTGAAGACGGCCCAAGGCTTTGGGACCCTGCAGCCATATGGGAGACCTGGAAGAAGTTCCTGGATCCTGGCTTTGGACCGGCATAGCATCAGCTGTTGCAGTCACTTGGGGAGTGAATCATCAGAGGGAAGAGCTTCCTCTCTGTCTCTCCTCCTCTCTGTATATCTGACCAATAAAATAAATCTTAAAATAAATAAATAAATAAATAAATAATCCTTGAGGTCTCCTGTGATGCCTCAATTGTCTAATCCTCTTCTTGCAAGCGTCAGGATCCCATATGGGCACCAGTTCATGCCCTGGGTGCTCCTATCCAGCTCCCTGCTTACAGCCTGGGAAGGCAGTGGAGGATGGATGAAGTCCTTGGATCATACACAACCATGGGAGATCCCAAGGAAGCTCTGGAGTCAGGAGCTTCAGCTCAGCTGAGCTCTGGCTCAGCTCCAGCTGCTGTGGTCATTTGGGGAGTGGAACCAGTGGATGAATTATCTTTCTGTCTCCCCTTCTTTCTGTAAGTCTGATCCACGTTTCCAATAAAGATGAACACTTTTATAAAATTGTTACAGAAGTATGTAATCAAGTTCAACATATGAATAAACTAGCTCTACAGAAGCATCTACATTAGATTAAAACTTTCCTAGTTGCAGGGGAACTAAAATGTGAATTAAATGGTTAAAGACAGTTAACTGTAACACCCGAGGAACAATAATAATGCAAAAAGGGTGAGTATCTGACCTTAAGATCAAAATGCTCAGAGCCCTTTTTGGAGTGTGAGGGTTCAACAGCTCCTTTGGCTGTTGATTTTAGCTTCTTGCTAACGCAGACCCTGGAAGGCAGCAATATAAGCTCAAGCAGCTGGGCCCCTGCCACCAAGGAGGCTCCAAGCGTCAGCTCAGCCCAGTCCCATCCACTGAGGGCATGTGCTCAGGCAATGGACCAGCACATGGAATCTCTATTCTACTCTCTGTTTTTGCTCTTCAAATAAACTTAATTCTTGAAAACATAGTCCACTATTTTAAAAAATGCACCTTATGCAACTTAGATAACACTGTAGGATTCACAACACATTGTTCACACATTCTCCCACTGGTCCCTCATATGCACTACAGTTGTTACTCTATAGACACATTGAGGGTCAGAGAGATTATCTGTTTCAAATCATAACTAGCGTTCATTCTTTTTCTTTTTTCTTTCCTTTTTTTTTTTTTTACTAATAATGGAATGGAATGCAACTCGAACCAAAGGCAAGGATTAACACAACTGGTATTGCTAATATATTGTTATTTAATCCTAACTAAACAACAGAATAAAAGTTAAGTAAAAACTTTAGTTTTTAACTTGCTATTTCCAAAGATCAAGGCATCTCAGAACCACTGTATCAGGTAGTGGACCATGAGAAAAAATATTTATGTAATCTCTAAAAAAGATTAATAAAACAAGAAAAAATTAAATATTAATCCAGAAGCTAAGAACATTAAGAAAATAATGTATACTGTCTTGGGAGTCAGTTTTGATCATTCTACCTGGATATAACAATTTATAACATTTGAACATTCTAGAACATTTGAGCTCAGTCAAGCCAAAGAAACTACAAGACAAATTTCAAGTAGAATAAATAAATGGTAGCTTATTGTCATTTCAAAGGTAGCCATATCTTGCATAAGAGCAAGATTCAAAATAAACAGCCTTTTTTACTTCCAGACACTACAGAACTATCAAAGCACCTGATCTTCCATTACTAGCCTTTGATCAGGAAATAAGGTTAAGCAAAAAAAAAGCCCCAGAGACAACACAGTTAAAGGACTTCAGTTAAGTCACTTGGCCTGTTTTCCCCATTGACCAAACTAAGCCTATGTCTGCTAAGCTTATCTTAAAAAGTTGTACACAAAAATTCAGAAGGTGTACATTAAAAGATTTGATTGATTACCTATCTATCTATTATTTGGGAGACAGAAAAAGACCACAAGAAATACTACCTGCTGGTCCGACCTAATCCACTCCCCCATGTGCGTGGCAGGAATACAACTGGTGCCTGTGAACTTGACTGGATGGAAGCTGTGGTCAGAAGCACACCAACATGGGTGTGGACGCCTTAACCACTTGCCTAGACACCCAGTCCCAAACATGAAAATCTTAATCCATGAAAATGTAAAACCCTACAACTAAAAAATACTCATTTGTCAAAAGTCTAATCAGTGTGTAACAGGGTAAACAAGTTTAAACAATCATTAGCCAGGGTCAAGCAGAGAGGGCACATTCCAGAAAACAGTAGAGGACAGGCCGACGGCAGAGGGGCACCTGGAGATGATGGACATGGGAAAGCAGTGGAGACAACGGTGTGGTGCTACAGTGAGCAAATGTCCCAGCGACACTCAGTGAGCAGCGAACTGAACTCCACCGGTAGCCAGGTGGGAAGGGGAGTTCACCAAGAGCTCAGCTGGTGAACCCGGGCAAAGAACTGCCCATCCTGCTGATTTGTTTGATTCAACAAGGAGCAGAGGCAGAGCAGTATACTCCAAACAGGCAGTACGGGAACAGGGTGATTTCACAGCCCAGACTCCCAGCACTGCAGCAGGGGGCACCATTTCGTATAGGGAGGCAGGAGATACAAAACTCCACAAGTGGCACACCAAGGGCATTTTGTACAGGGTGCCAAAGGCTATGTGCATGTGCTGAGCTGGGCAAACTCACCTCCAGGTCAGTGCATTGCACTTGTCCCACGGGCAAAATAATACAAATCTGGCACCCTACGGACAAAACAGGTCAATGTGGCCCTCAGAACTAACAGTCAGCAGGTTCGTGCATGATCAGCACCACCAATAACCTAGTTAATTAGAACAAATGATTTCTACCTGATCCTGGCAACACAAGTGGGAGAAAGGCTGAACAAACTGTGATCACAGAAAGTGGAGAGTGGTGAGCCAAGACTTTGGAGACCATGGTGGAAGCCTAACACAATGCGCCAGACCTGAAACTCACTGGAGGGAGTGACACAAGTGACTGAGAACAAAAACCTGGGTACCAAACACATTAAGTAAAATAAATCAAAATGTAGACCTGGGGGTGACAAAACTTAGAAACTTGCCCTAAGGAGAAGAATCTGATAACCAGAAGTACAATGACCATAAGCAAAAGAAGAGACAAAGGCGCAATGAATTGCACTGAAGACTCCACTGCAAAGGAGCAAAAGCCTTTGCAAACCTCAGAGTTCAGTGAATAATACATCGAGCAAATGGGGAATACAGAATTCAGAATGCATAATAAAGCTTCTTACTAGCAATGAGAAGCACATGCAGGAGTTCAAGGAATTTAAGGACTACGACACGCAAGAAATAGCAATGCTAAAACCATAAGAAGCTAAAACATCAGAAATGATGGATGCAACAGGGCAAATTAAAAATTAAGTGGAACGTCTCAATAGAAGGAGGCAACAGGAAGAATCTTAGAATTGGAAGATATTTCTGTCACAATTTTGAAAGATTCAAAAGGCTACCGTTGGAGCTGGGTAAGGCTAAAAAAAGTACTCAAGAATTAATGGACACTATTAAAAGTCCAAATATTAGAGTCACGAGGGTTCCAGAAGGTACAGAAAGAGAAGCTGGGTTTAAAGATGAATTCAATGAAACAATAAATGAAAACTTCCCTAATCTGGAGAAAAAATTGGGAAACAACATCCAGGAGGGGCACAGAACTCCCAACAGTGTTGACCAAAAGAGATGTTTGCCATGACACATGATAATCAAGCTCTCTTCAATCGAACAAAAGGAAAAGATCCTTAAATGTGCACATGAAAAACATCAATTGGCCTATGCAGAAAGGGCAATCAGACTCACAGCTAACCTCTCACAAGAAACTCTACAAGCAAGAAGAGAATAGAGTGACATATTCCAGAGTCTAAAAGAAAAAAATTGTTGGCCCAAAATAACATACCAAGCAAAGCTTTCTTTTATCTTTGAAAAGGAAATAAAACTCTTCCACAGTAAAGGAAACCTAAAAGAATATACCTCTTCCAGACCTGCCCTACAAATGATACTTAAAGATGTTCTCTTGACAGAGAAGAGGATTAGCACCCATCAAAACCAAAGGCAAGGGCCCAGCGCCATGGCTTAGCAGATAAAGTCCTTGCTTTGCACGTGCCCGGATCCCATATGGGAGCCAGTTTTAATCGTGGCAGCCCTGCTTCTCATCCAGCTCCCTGCTTGTGGCCTAGGAAAGCAGTCGAGGATAGCCCAATGCCTTGGGATCCTGCATCCATGTGGGAGACCTGAAGGAATTTCCTGGCTCCTGGCTTTAGATCAGCACAGCACAGGCCGTGGTGGTCACTTGGGGAGTGAATCACTGGATGAAAGACCTTCCTCTCTGTCTTCCCTCCTCTGTATATCTAACTTTGCACTTCCACGGAAGGGCATAAAACTAGGACATCAGCTGGGGTGGAATGGGGTGTGGGACAGACTGGACCACTGCTACACATACTGGCAAACCAGGGTAGGGGGAAGGCCTGGTGAGGGTTATTGCAGGTCGCTCCAACTAGGCTGCAGCTTCCACTGGTTTATGTGAGGGTCAAGTATGTGCTGGGCAGAACCAGGTTGGACTGCAACACCCATTGATTTCAGTGGAAGTTGGGATTTGCAACCACCAGCTGATCAGGGCGATGGACTGTGCCAGGCCTTGTACTTGCTAGCACATACAAAAATCTGGTTTGAGAACGCCTCAGACAAAGTTTCTTTGGAAATCTCCCCAGTCAAAATGCTGGACTCAGAACTCCAACCAAGAAAAGAGAGAAGACAGAACAGGTCAACCAACCATCTCAGCTATGATGGACTATGTCAATCAGTGGATTCTTCAAGGACCTCATAGTGCTTGGAGTGGCCAGATTGGCAGTGATTCATAACTGTTGAAATATCAAAAGCACTTGAGCAAGAACCTCAGAACATACCCTTCATCCGGGACCTGGAGAAGGTGGGAAATTGGGTGGGCCTTCTCCCTTAATACCCCCCTTTAAACATGAAGGAAACAATATGGAAAAAATACTAGTCTTACCCACTTTCCTGTAGCACTTGAACCTTTTTACCCTAATTAACTATGTAAATCAAAGAAAAATATTACAAAAAAAAAGAAAATAAATAAATAAATAAATAAATCCAAAGAGAAAAAAAAAACAAATGCAAATGCAAAGAACATCGCAGTAAAATAACAACAGAAGAGTAAATCAATGAACAACCCATTGCTAAAATGACAGGACCAAACTACCACCCATTCATATTAACCCTGAATGTAAATGGCTTAAACTTATCAATCAAACATCATAGATTAGTAGACTGGATCAAAAAACAAAACCCATCTTTCTATTACCTAAATGAGACACATCTCACCAACAAACATCAGTAGAAACTATATCTCATGGATTGTGATGCTTTGGTTTTTATTTTTTGTTTCTTGAAAACGCTTTTTTTTCTCATATTAAATTCTTCAATGACTCAGATCATACAGGAGCATCATTTTCTGCAAGAAGGTTCCTGCTTTTCTTTTTCATTTCTTCAACAACACATTAGTCATTCAGCAGCATGTTACTTAACTTCATGGTATTGTAAATTTCTAATTTTCTTCCTGTTGTTGATCTTGTTTTGTAGCTTTTCATTTAAGGGGATGCACAGTAACTGTGTAATGGAGACTGTCACATCCAGATGTGAGGATACAATGCAGTATGCATCTCTCCTTCCAGATCAAAGATGGACTCCCCATGAAACTGTTAAGTATATCTTGACAACAGGATGCTGGACACTCTGGACACTCACACCCACAATGATGGACTGATGACTCTTTATGAAGGACTATACCATTGTAATGTAGCAGAAATCAGTGTGTTGGGGGAGGGGATTTGGGAAGAAACGAAAATCCAAGAGCCTACAGAATTGTATCATAAACTAATACTCATTTCTAAACTGGGGAAAAATCAAATTAAATGGTTCCAAGTCCTTGAGAAACCACACAATGATGTCCATGAAAACCTTACCAAGTCTTCTGAATTGCTATGGCCCCAGGGAAGGTTCTTTTGTACCAAACCAGGATGCAATAATCAAAACAATTTCATACCATATTTTGGCATCATACAATGCCAAATGGAATATATTTATCTGTGAGAAAATGACTCAGTTTCTATATACTTTATAAAATCTCACCAAACACAGGACTTTTCTTTTTTAAAAAAAAAATAAAGGGGCAGGTGCTGGTTCAGTGGCGTAACAAGCTAATCCTCCACCTGTGGTGCCAGCATCCCATAATGACACGAGTTTGAGCCCCTGCTACTCCACTTCTGATCATGCTGATGGCCTAGCCAATTAGCAGGGGATGGCCCACGACCATGGGTCCCTATATCCACGTGGAAGATCTGGAAAAAGCTCCTGACTTCTAGCTCGAAATCAGCCCAGTTCTGGTCATTGTGAAGATTTGCGGAATGAAGCAACAGACAGAAGATCTCTGTCTCTCCCCCTCTCTCTGTAACTGTGCATTCAAGCAAAATAAAGATTTTTTTTAAAGACTTATTTATTGTATTTGGCAGGCAGATTTACTTGAGAGGAGAGACAGAGAGATCTTAAATCCACTGGTTTATTCCCCAAATGGCTGCAATGGCTACAGCTGAGCCAATCAGAAGTCAGGAGCTTCTATCAGGTCTCTCTCACACATGTGCAGGATCCCAAGCACTAGGATCATGCTTTGCTGTTTCCACAGGCCAGAAGCAGAGAGCTGGACAGGAAGCGGAGCAGCCAGGACACAGACTGGCACCATTATGGGATGTCACCACCACAGAGTGGAGGATTAGTTGAGTCATGGTGCAAACACCAAAATAAATAAATCTTTAAAAATATATCAATATCAAAGGCCCAGCACAGTAGCCTAGTGGCTAAAGTCCTCGCCTTGCATGGGCCGGGATCTCCTAAGGGTGCCCCTGTAGCCCCGTTTCCCCTTCCAGCTTCCTGGTTGTAGCCTGGGAAAGTAGTCGAAAACAGCCCAAAGTCTTAGCACCCTGCACCGTTGTGGGAGACCTGGAAGAAGCTCCTGGCTGCTAATTTAGGATCAGCTCAGCTCAGGCCGTTGTGGGGGCTTGGAGAGTGAACCAGCAGACAGATCTTTCTGTATATCTGCCTTTCCAATAAAAATAAGTGAATTTTTTTTGGAAAAAAAAAAATAATAATAACAAGGCCCAGTGTGGTAGCTAGTGGGGCTAAAGTCCCTGCCTTGTACACCCAGGATCTCATATGGGTGCTGGTTCACAGCCTGGCTGCTCCACTTCCCTTTCCGTAAAAGCAGCAAAAGATAAGCCAAGTTCCTGGGCACCTGTCATCCAGGCTCCTGGCTTCAGACCCATCCAGTTCTGAGAAGTAGATGGAAAATCTCGGTAGGCTGAGCCGCTGTTTGTAGCACCAGCATCCCCCGTGGGCACCAGTTTGTGTCCCAGTTACTGCACTTTCCACTAGGATCCTTGCTTATGGTCTGGGAGAGCAGCAGACTTAACTCAAGTTCTTGGGCCCCTGCACCCACGATGGAAACCTAGAAGACACTCCTGGCTCCTGATTTCTTGCTTCAGATCAGCCCAGCTCCAGCCAGTGTGGCCATCTGGGGAATAAGCCAACAGACAGTGATCTGTATGACAGAGAGAGAGTATGTGTGAGGCCCGGAAGAGGCTCCTGGCTCCTGGTTTCAGATTGGCTCAACCCCGACCGTTGTGGCCACTTGGGGAGTGAACCAGCACACAGAAAATCTTCCTCTCTGTCTCTCCTCCTCTTTGTATATCTGAATTTCAAATAAAAATAAATAAATCTTAAAAAAAATTTTTTTGGGACACATAACCCAAATAACCCACAAAAGCATATTAGAATCAAAATTGCAATAAAATTCTATATTAACAATTCTGTATATAATTAACACAGTCCATTTCTCTGTTGTAATAGGAAACACTATCTACTGGACTTACTTTTGTATAACATTTTGCAAGCTCAACATCATACCCAATTCTCCTTTCATCTTCTCTCTGTTCGCGCGGCATTCTGCCAAGTATCGCAGAGCCTACAGCAAGAAAATCAATACATTAATTTACATGTCCACAGTGCTAAATTTACTTATTGAAAAAGAAAAAATAAGAAAAATCAAGTTTTTGTCTTTTCTAAAAGATTTCCAATAATTTTGAAGTTTGGCCACCTCTCCTTTTAACAAACTATTCAGCTCGTTTTAACAAGATATTCAGTGGCCGCTAGTATCCATACAGGCACCAGTTACAGCTTCCGATCCAACTCCCTGGAAGAGTAGTGAAAGACAGTTCAAGAACCTGGATCCCAGCCACTCGCGTGAGGTGGAAGTTGCTGCATCCTCCCTTTCACTACTGCGGCTACTTGAGGAATGAATCAGTAGATAATTTTTCTGTCACTATGCCTTTCAAGCAATAGCAAAAACCAGAACAAAACAGAAGGATCCATTTGAAAGGCATTTTAACAGAGAAAGCGAGAGAGCTTGCATCTTCTGTTCATTAGCCCAAACGGCCTCAGAAGCCCAGAACTACATCCTGCTCTCCCCATGGGTGGTCAGGGCCCAATGACTTGAGCCATCCTCTGGCGCTTTCCCAGGTACAGCAGCAGGTAGCTGGCTACAGGCAAATAGCTGGGACTCAAACCAGCACTTGCTGTAACAACACTTGGAGCTGTTAAACGTACATGTTTATCGGGCCAGCATTGTGGAACAGTGAGTAAAGCTGCCACTTGCAATGCTGGCATCCCAATGGGCACTAGTTTAAGTCCTGACTGCTCTGCTTCTGATCCAGCTCCCTGCTAATGTGCCTGGGAAAGCTGTGAAAGATGACCTTTGTAGTACTTGGGCCCCTGCACCCACACGGAAGACCTGGAAAAAACTCCCAACTCCTGCTTTAGGATGGGCCTGGCTCCAGCAGCTACAGCGATTTGAGTAGTGCACCAGCAGATGAAAGATCACTTCCTCTTTCTCTGTAACGGAGTTTAAAATAAATACATATATATATATATATATATATATATTATTTTAAAGTATATGTTTAGGGTCCAGCACAGGAGCCTAGTGGCTAAAGTCCTCGCCTTGAACATGCCAGGATCGCATATGCTGGTTCTAATCCCAGTGGCCCCACTTCCCATCCAGCTCCCTGCTTGTGGCCTGGGAAAGCAGTTGAGGGTGGCCCAAAGCCTTGGGACCCTGCACCCATTTGGGAGACCCAGATGAAGCTCCTGGCTCCTGGTTTCAGATCGGCTCAGCTCCAGCTGTTGCTGCCACTTGGGGAGTGAATTATTAGACAGAAGATCTTTTGCTCTATATATCTAACTTTCCAATAAAAATAAATAAACTCTTTTTAAAAAGCACATGTTTACTATTTTTTAAAGATTTATTTAGTTTTATTGCACAGTCAGATATACAGAGAGGAGGAGAGATAAAGATCTTCTGTCCAATGATTCATTCCCCAAGTGGCCCCAATGGCTGGAGCTAAGCCCATCCAAAGCCAGGAGCCTGGAACTTCATCTGGGTCTCCCACGCAGGTGCAGCAACCCAAGGCTTTGGGCCGTCCTTCACTGCTTTCCCAGGCCACAAGCAGGGAGCTGGATGGGAAATGGAGCTGCCAGGATTAGAGCTGGCACCCATATGGGATCCCGACACATTCAAGGTGAGGACTTTAGCCACTAGGCCATCATGCCAAGTCCCATGTTTACTATTTCTTTCACATGTTCTTATGTAGAGACCTCATTTGGCTCCCCACACTCTACACCTAAATATTACTATCTTTAACAGACCTCCCAAACACTTATCATTCACTGAAGATCTTGTACCGCTGAGGATTCTATAACCCAAAATTCTGCCATTTCAGCTCACTGACCTTTCACATTTACCAGTCCTTTACTTTCCATTTGTAAAGTGTCTAGTTATAACTGAAAACATGCCATGGAGGGCACAGTGTTCACGAAGTGGTGCCTCAATGCCATACTCCTAACTATGGCTCCTGACTCCAGCTTATCGCTGCCACACACCCTGGGAGGCAGAGGTGACAATCCGAGCAACGGGATTCCTGTCAACCAATGGCAGAACTGGACTGTGTACCTGGCTCCAGCTTTGGATCTGACCTAGATGCAGTCACTTGCAGGCAACAACAGAAGGAACAAGCTCACTCGCTCGCTCCTGGCTTCCTCAATCTCTCTCAAAGAAAAAAAGAAAGAAAGAAAGAAGCAAAGGAGGAAAGAAACAAAGAAACAAAGAAAGAAAATGTGCCGTCTTATATCTTCTTTCAACAACTACTCCCAGTATGATATCTACTACAGCCCATAAACAATGAAGTGCTGGACCCAGCGCAGTAGTCTAGCGGCTAAAGTCCTTGCCTTGAATATGCCAGGATCCCATACAGGAGCTGGATAATCCCAGCAGCTCTGCTTCCCATCCAGCACACACAAAAAAGTCTGCATCAAGCAGGTCATAAACATATGTTGAAAAACACTACTAAAAGTCTCAGAAAGAAGACTCAGCATGGTGGCCTAGCAGCTAAAGTCCTCGTCTTGAACACGTCCATTGGGCACAAGTTCTAATCCCGGATGCCCCGCTCGCTTCCCATCCAGCTCCCTGCTTGTGGCCTGGGAAAGCAGTAGAGGATGATCCAAGGCCTTGGACCCTGCACCTGTGAGGGAGATCTGAAGAAGTTCCTGGTTCCTGGCTTCAGATATGCTCAGCTCCAGCCATTGTGACCATTTGGGGAGAAAAACAGCAGATGGGAGATCTTTCTATCTCTCCTTCTCTCTGTAAATCTGTCTTTCCAGTAAAAAAAAAAAAAAGTAAAATTAAGTAAAGTAAAAGTAAAATAACATAATTTCAAACAAGGTGAATTAAAAAGTTTCAGAACAGGACAGGAACAGTAATCTAGTGGCTAAAGTCCTCGCCTTGCATGTGCAAGGATCCCATTTGGGTGCCGGTTCTAATCGCAGCTGCTCGACTTCCCTTCCTGCTCCCTGAAAATCTTGTACCACTGGGCCTGGGAAAGCAGTTGAGGATAGCCCAAAGCCTGGGGACCCTGCACCCATGTGGGAGAACCGGAAGAGTCTCTTGCCTTCTCCAAAATAAAAAAAAAAAGCATTAGAGAGGAACAAAGATAAAAATTTTCTCATTTTTCTCATTAAAAATTATACAAGTCTGAAGACTGTGTAGCAGTATCTTTAAAAGTACTGGAGGAAAGTATCATTGCTTTATAAGAAATGTCAAAGTTTTTCAGGCAAGGAAAAAACTGTATCAACACAAATCTATATTTATGGACCCGGCAGCAAGGCCTAGCAGCTAAAGTCCTCACCTTGAATGCGCAGGGATCCCATACGGGCGCCGGTTCTAATCCCAGCAGCTCCACTTCCCATCCAGCTCCCTGCTTGTGGCCTGGGAAAGTAGTTGAGGACAGCCCATAGCCTTGGGGCCCTGCACCACTGTGGGATAGTTCCTGGCTCCTGGCTTCGGATCGGCATAGCACCGGCCGTTATGCTCACTTGGGGAGTGAATCATCGAACAGAAAATCTTCCTCTCTGTCTCTCCTCCTCTCTGTATATCTGACTTTCCAATAAATAAATAGATATTTTTTTTAAAAGTCTATATTTATATAACGGGACCAAAAAAACACCAGAAATATGAGACTATGTATATAAGACATAAAAATTTTTTAATCTTTTTAAAAGATAATTATTTTAGCTAAAAACTGCACCATAGATGTTTAAATACACATAGATGCAAAATGAATGATTTTTTTTTATGTTGTTATCTCTTTTTTTTTTCTTTATTGCTTACATTGCATTATGAGACATAGTTCTATAGGTACTGGGATTCCCCCGTACCCCTCCCCTAACCCTCCCGAAGCAAAATGAATGATAAAAATAGCACAAAGGATGGAGGGAAAACGGAAGCACACCGATACATAGCACATGCAGTGCACAACTGGTTTAAAAAGTAGGTTGTCAAAAGTTAAAAACATGCATTATAAAACCTGCTGCAACCACTAAATAAGTTAAAACAAAAGGGCGCACTAGCAATAAGACTACAGTGATAATAAAGCAAACTACAAAACCACCATCCCTGACATGCCTCACTGAAAGATTCATGCCTTGGGAATCCTGTACTATCTGGCAGCTCCAGCCCTCCGTGACTCACCTGCCCTTCCCATTCAGCCTAGCATTTAATCTATTATTTCAGCCCCTCTTGCTAAGCACCTTGCGTAAGAGATCAGCCCGACTTACAGGGCTAAGTATCATTGCTGGACAGATCAGCAGGACTGATGGGGTAGAAGAGGATCAGTATTACACCAACTCAGTATTGCCAAACTAGTAAGTCCCTCTTTTACTTACCATTTTTTTCAGTCAGCAGCCTTTCTTATTTTCTATACTCACAATAGCCTTTTCAAACTTCTCTTGCTGCAAGTCTTGCCTTCTGAACTCAGATATATTCAAATCTAATCTATTAAAAAGATTTGTGGAGCTGGCACTATGGTTCAACAGGTTAATCCTGCACCTTCAAGCACAGGCATCACTTAAGCGCGCCAATTCATGTCATGGCTGCTCCACTTCCAATCCAGCTCCCTGATTATGGACTTGGGAAGCAGAGGAGAATGGACCAAGTCCTTTGGATCCTGCACCCACCTGGGAGACCTGGAGAAGAGTCCTGGCTCTTGGCTTTGGATAAGCTCAGCTCTGGCCATTATAGCCATTTGGGAAGTAAACCAGCAGATGGAAGATCTCTGTCTTTTCTTATCTGTTTTAATTCTCCCTTTCCAATAAAAACAAATCTTTAAAAAAATTAAAAAAAAAAAAAGACTTCCTTCATGCTAACTAAAGACCAACACACTCCTTCTCATCCTTATTGCATTTCTTACTGAAGCAGGAGCCAAGTAGGAGTCAATCAATTTTTACTACTGTTCGTATCTTAGAGCAGTGTGTTTTTCCTGTTAAGCTCCACTCTGTGAAGGTAAAATACAAAATTCACAACATACAGTTTAATTTTCTAAAAAGCAAAGCAATGTATTTTTTGTGTGTGAGCAAATCCGTGCTATTACCAATTGGGGAAATTTACCCTGAGTCCTTAAGTAAAGGACAGTGAATAAAACTTTTAATACACTAATTTTCTTTTATATTATTTATATGATAAAATGTTTAGATCACAGTGATATGATTCCCAGACTCTGACTCAGTTTCAATAATTATCTAGATTCACCCATCTCTCCTGTCCAGAATTACATGATAGTATTTTATTGTAAGTCTCAGAGAAGACTTTCATTTGTAAATATTAGTATATCCTAAAAACCTCATTATTTAAAAATAAGTACAATGACAATAGTATTTTAATATAATGTAAAAATAATGATTCTTCAATATCATCTATTGATTGATCTATATTTATTTCATTCTTTAAGAAATATTTATGGCTAACTTATTTAAATCAGGCTTACATATGACATGACACAAAAGCCTTCTGATCTACACAGTCACGACAACCCTGCTCCACTCCAATTCCCTTTCTTTTTCACTGATACTGTTTTAGGAAATGAGGCCTAATCACCTGTGTTGTTCTTAGATACATTTCTCCAGCTCCCATGTAACAAAATAGCTTCTTCTGCATCACCAGCTAAGATCCTACATATTTTCCCCTTTGCCTTTTTTTTAAAAGATTTATTTTTTTATTGGATAGTCAGACACACAGAGGAGGAGAGACAGACAGGAAGATCTTCCATCACTGATTCACTCCCCCCGCAGCTGCAATGGCCAGAGCTGAGCCAATCTGAAGCCAGGAGTCAGGAGCTTCTTCCAGGCCTCCCACAGGGTGCAGGGTCCCAAGGCTTTGGCGCCGTCCTCAACTGCTTTCCCAGGCCACATGCAGGGAGCTGGATGGGAAGCGAGCGGGACTGCTGGGATTAAAACCAGTGCCCATATGGGATCCTGGCACACGCAAGGCGAGGACTTTAGCCACCAGGCTACCGTGCTGGGCCTCCCTTTACCTATCTCCTTACCTTCTCTTTTTACCTTGTATAGAAGATGCACCGTGTCAACTAACGAATGGGCAAACACTATGTGGTATATCACAATGGACATGCCACATATAACCCCAAAACAAATAGTGAAATATGTCATAGTAAGGAAATATGTCATATATTTATATTTATATCGAGAGACACGTTGCAATAACAATAAATAAATCTTTTTTAAAAAATGAAGAAAAAAAGGAAGAAAGCAAAACAACAAACCATGTACATTTGTGAAAATGGCGACACACACATGTTTGTGCATAAAGAAACACAGACAAGACTGGCAGCAATTTATCACTGTTGAACTGTCAAAAACCACTCGAGCAAGACCCTCGGATCATGCCCCACCTGGGGGACCTGGGATGGGTGGGAGGCTGAGTGGGGCTTCTCCCTTTATCTTCACCTACCCCAGATACAGAAAAAAAGAGAATGTGGAAATAACAGTCTTACCCACTTTCCTGTAGCCCTTGAACCTTTGTGCCCTAATTAGCCATGTAAAGATTGTCAAAAAAAAAAAGGGAGGTGGGGTGGGAATCCAGTTTTCTAAACTTGGTGAGAGTGTCACAGACCTGAGACTCCATCAGCTGCAGAATTATAGGGGGAAAAAAAAGAGAGAGAGAGAAAAAAAGACATACAGGCCTGGGGCCAGTGTTGTGGTGTAGAAGTTAAAGGTGCTGGTGGCACTAATATCCCATATGGATGCCAGTTCAAGTCCCAGATGCTCCACCTCCGATCCAGCTTCCTGCTAATGGCATCTGGGAAAGCAGCAGAGGACGCCCCATCTTCCTTTATCCACACCGAAGACCCTGGACCAGCAGAGCTCCAGCAGCTGAAGCCACTCAGGAGCGAAGCAGGGGACAGAAGAGCTCCCCTCGCTCTCTTTACTCTGCCTTTCAAATACATACGTATATCTTAAAGATAAGAAAGACAGGAAGAGTCCTCCTTGGCATTGTAGAGGACTGGCTCCCGGGCTCCCTCCCATACATACATTAAACTCCACAACGCTCAAATTCCTTACAAAAAATGGCACAGTACTGACATATAACTCACACACACCTTCTTGCATACTTTAAACCATCTGCAGGTCATTTAGAATACAATGTAAATGCTATGTGAACTGCTGCTGTACTGTAAAAAGGTTGTACATGAAAGTAGAAATGGGTTTCTTTCAATCCTTCAGTTAGTTGAATGAAAGAATGCAGAAGCCATGGGGGAATATTTGTACAGAAATTACTCTGTATCCTCTTCTTAATGTTTACAATGTCATCTAACACCTTTTTCAAAATTTTACAACTTTGCGAAGAGTAAAACATTGGGAGGGAAGTTATTAACACCAACTCACGAGCAAAGCTGAGTGGACGACAGAGGGGTTAGGATGGTCCATAAACAGGATCAGGCCAGGCAGACATCCCTGGTCCTGGACGATAGCTCTTCTGTTCAGCGGATCTGCTGCCAAATCCCGCAGCTGGTTGACTACTGACAGAGCATCCGGTTCTTCGTTCATGGTAGAGGAAGAGGAATTCATCTTCTATGCCATGCACATGAAGAAAATCTCAGATTCTGTAGAAAAGGTTCACAAATTAGTTCTAGGCTGCTAAGGTATAATATGGCATCTGGTAAATAACCAGGATTACAGCATCGTTTGAAAGAAACAGATGGGGCCCGGCATGGTAGCATAGTGGTTAAAGTCCTCGCCTTGCACGCAGAGATCCCCACATAGGTACTGGTTCTAGTACCGTTCTAGGGCCAGCGGCCCTGCTTCCCATCCAGCTCCCTGCTTGTGGCCTGTGAAAGCAGTTGGGGATGACCCAAAGCCTTGGGACCCTGCACCCGCATGGGAGACCCCGAGGAGCTCCTGGCTCCTGGCTTCAGATTGGCTCAGCTCCAGCCATTGCAGTCACTTGGGGAGTGAACCATCGGACAGATGATCTTCCTCTCTGTCTCTCCTCCTCTCTGTATGTCCGTCTTTCCAATAAAAATAAATAAATCTTTTTAAAAAAAAAAACAAAAAAGAGAAGAAACAGATGAATCCAAGTCACACAAAAACGTAAGAACTGCCAACTCCACAGTTTGAGAAAAGTTAAATGAACACAAGACGCTGACTGAAGAAATCAAGCTATTTATGTGTGCACAGTGTTTAAAGAACATATGTCGTGCTCAATATTCCAATAAACTCTCTTTTAGCAACACATATTTTAACACTAAAGTCACAATAAACAAGATCTTTATAGTTCAAGCTTGTAACCTTCGATCTGCTTCCTTTCCTCTAGAGCACTTCTGGCCCTAAGACAAGAGCCTGGAGTGGTGGTGGGGGGGGGAGGCGGGATGAGTGGCTTGCTGGCAGCCTTTCCCCAACCCTATTCATCTATGAACAAAAACAGCTTACTGGGTCTTGAAAAGATAAAATCCTTTAGAAAAAAAAAAAGGAAGAATGCAAGAATGTTGAACCTAGAATCCACCAAGGGTACCCTGCTTCTGCTCAGGCTAGCCACGCCTAGGAGACCGCATCAAGTCTGAACCGCAGAGATCTGTCCACCTCTGCGCGTGCCATCTTCTGCCACCTATTAGGAAAGCAAGAATAGCAGCAGTCTCCAAGAAGTTACATAACACCACCCAGGTCACAAAATCTAATTAGTGCAGTACTGGGCTGAAATCTCACTAATTCCTAAAATGGTGAGCTTTCCACTAAGCATACAGATCCTGTAAAGTCAACATATCCTTTTCCACACAAATTACGTGTTTTAGAAAAGCTACCATGCAAGACTTAATAAAGCCAAAGAAACAAAATTCCAAGGGATGATCTGGATATTTTCAAGGGATAATCTTCACACATACAGAAAATAAAAAATTAACTTCAATTAATCACAATGCATAGCATAATTCCTTATCCGAACTACACAGCTTTGAGCTTTCAGTAACAATGTCAACTGTGAAGGTAACAGGATCAAGATGACTCCTTACATTCAATGGGATGACTACAAAGTTACTTTGAGGAGAAAAAGCAAAAAAGCAGAACTGGCCTCACTTTGCAGTGAAACCTGCAAAGCTTTCAGCATAAAGTAATGGTCCTGGGGAGGGGAGCAGGAGACACAGATCAGAGGGGCTCAGTGTTGGGATTTTGCCAGATATCTGAATATTTGCATTTATAAATCGAGATATTGGGGATCTAAGTCTAAAAAAGAAATCCATGGCCTTTCCCTGTGCACCTTATATACAAACCCTGCAGGTAATTTTGCACATTTTTTTAAAATAAATCTTTTATTTAAAAGACTTATTTAATTGGAAAGTCAGACATACAGGGAGGAGGAGAGATAGAGAGGAAGATCCTTCCTCCGCTGATTCACTCCCCCACACACACACCCCCACCACCAAGTGGCTGCATTGGCTGGAGTTGAGCTGATCTGAGCTGATCTAAAGCCAGGAGCCAGGATCCTCTGCTGGGTCTCCCACACGGGTGCAGGGTCCCAGGGCTTTGGGCCATCCTTGACTGCTTTCCCAGGCCACAAGCAGAGAGCTGGATGGGAAGTGGGACCGCCAGGATTAGAACCAGCGCCCTTATGGGATTCTGGCATATGCAAGGTGAGGACTTTAGCCACTAGGTTACCACGCAGGGTCCTTCCCTTGCACAATGTTTTTAATCATTTTGGTGCATAAAACAAAATTTCATGTTGTATGATTTCCAACAACTCAAAAAGTCTTAGATTCTGGAGCGTTTCACATTTCAGGTGAGGCATGCTCAGCCTGTACTTCTCCCATGACAATTACCAACGCAGTCAATGTAAGAAAGGGGGCTGCCATGTGACTTACACCCAGACTCCATCACTTGGTATCCTTTGGGATTTGAGGCAAAGTCCTTAAACAGTCTCTTCACCAGGAAAATCAGATTATGACAGCTACCAAATAGCTTACTGCACAGATGAAATGATAACACACAAAAAAGGCTTAGACTAGACCTAGCACATGGTAAACAGTAATTGACAGAATTGAGTTACAGTATCAGAAATCCATGAAAACCAGTAAGATAACTCAAAACTGTATTAGATATAAGTCAGCAATTTAAAAACCACTAAGTTTGGGCCTGGCATGGTAGCCTAGCAGCTAAAGTCCTTGCCTTGCATAAGTCGGGATCCTATATGGGCGCTGGTTCTAATCCCGGCAGCCTCGTTTCCCATCCAGCTCCCTGCCTGTGGCCTGGGAAAGTATTAGAGAGCGGCCCCAAAGCCTTGGGATCCGCATAGGAGACCGGGAAGAGCTCCTGGCTCCTGGCTTTGGATTGGCTCAGCCCAGATCACTGTGGCTACTTGGGGAGTGAATCAGCAGATGGAAGATCTTTCTGTCTGTCTCTCCTCCTTTCTATGTATGCCTTTCCAATAAAAATAAATAAATCTAAAAAAAAAAAAAACCACACTAAGGTTCTTTAACTCAAACAACATGGTAAATATAAATATATATACACACAAAGAATATATATCTTTTTCAAATGAAAAATATTAATGTATTTCAGAAATCTCCAAGAAAATACCAAAGGAAAGGTTCCCAGAAAGAGGGCTTTGATAAGACAGTATTGCTAGATAATCTTCTCAAAGTATTACAGCTTTGATAGTAATTTTTAAGGTCAGTATAAAAAGTAAACACAAAAGGAGTTGCCATTTGGCACAACAATCAAGACACCACTTGAGACGCCCACATGTCACACCGTACTGCTTCTATTCTGTTTCCTGTTACTGTGTTCCAGGAGGCAGGAAGAGATGGCTTAAGTACTTGGGTCCCATCCACTACCCAAGACCCACACCAAGTCCCAGACTCCTGGCTTCAGCCTGGCACAGCCTTAGCTATTGAAGCTATTTGGAAAGTGACCAACAGATGGAAGGTCTCTCTCTGTTTCACAAAGAAATTAATCTTTAAAGAAAAAATCAATAAAAAGAAACAAAGCAAAAGCGACAGAAAGAACACCCACAGACTACGAGGTCTAACTCCATGTTGCCTCTCGGCTGCCTCTATTAATCAGCATGTTGAAGAGCACGGTTTACAAACCTCATACCCACAAGATTTCCAGGCGTCAGCAGCACAGCAAATCCTATCCAAATGGACCCCGCAGAACTAATTACCAGCTTAAAGTCAACTATCAGAGTTGGGCATTTGGGATAGTGGTTAAAATGATGCATCCTGGATCAGAATGCCCGAGTTCAAGTTGTGGTTGACATCTTGGCTCTACTCCTGATGCTAGCCTTCTGCTAAGACACACCAGCAGGTGGACACAGCAGGTGATGGCTGAAGCAGCTGGATCCACGCCATCCGTGTGAGACCCAGAGGGTTCTTCCCAGTACCTAGCTTCATGCCAGCCTTACTGCAGCTGCTGTGGGCATTTGGGGACTAAACCAACAGAAAAGACAACTCTCTGCCTTCCCAAATATAAACAAATATGCTCACTGATGGCCTTTTCTAGAACACTACCTTGGATGGGAATGTTTTGTTGTCTAAATAATACGTAGACCTTGAAAAGGTAAAACTTTCTTTTTCCTTTGAGATAAACAAAAGTCAAAACAGTTAAAGCTACCAATCCTCAAAGCCTACTAAAGACAGGGCTCAAATCAGGATTTACCTAGAAAAATGTCCACAATACCAGGAGACACCAAAAACCTGAGCTGACACAGCAGGCAGACCTGGAGTCAAGGGGCACGCTTCCAATGACTGTTAAAGAAGCCTGGGACCCTGCAGCTACATGTGAGACCCAGAAGAAGCTCCTGGTTCCTGGCTTCAGATGTGCTAGGTTTCAACTATTGTAGCCATGTGGGGAGTGAACCAGGGGATGGAAGATCTTTCTGTTTCTCCTTCTCTCTATAAACTTGCCTTTCCAATGCAGTATGTGTGTGTGCGTGTGTGTGTGTGTGTGTGTGCGCGTGTGTGTGTCTTTAAAAAAATTATTCACTCCCCAAATACCAATAACAACTAGAGCTGAGCTGATCTGAAGCCACAAGCTTTTTCTGGGTCTCCCAAATGGGCACAGGCTCCCAAGTCTTTGGGCCATCCTCTGCTACTTTCCCAGGCCATGAGCAGGAAGCTAGATGGGAAGTAGAGCAGCTGGGATATGAACTGGTACCCACAGCAGATCCAAGAATTGCAAGGGGAAGATCAGTCAAAGGAGCCATCATACCAGGTTCCCAAAATAAACAAATATATTTCAAAAAAAAATCAAGTTATTTCTGAAACAAATAAGAACCACTAAAGTTCACCTCCATCTAGAAAAGTATGACTCTTAAAAAATCACAATGAACATCTATGTTTAACCCTTAATGCCTGAACTAGAACTATAAAAATTTCTCTAATTACTGAACAACACAAGATTATGTGAATTTGAGACTGGCTTTCAATTTTTTATTACCAGACAGCCAAAATAATAAACTGGAAAAACCACGAGCAAACACAACCCCTTCCTTCCAAAGAAAACTGATCAGAAAATTTTGATTAATGAAGCAAAACTGTGGGGAGCAGGGGCAAGTTCAGGACAGAATCAGGCTGTACCCAGACTATGTATAAGTAAACACAAGGTTTGTGAAACTTTAACATGCCTTTTGTGTCAGCCTGCCTCTTATTTTTAAGACTAATACATGATGTCTCACAAAAGTTTTCAACTACTGTATTCTTGTGTACTTTAAAATTTTGAATCCCAGCGTGATAGCCTAGTGGCTAAAGTCCTTGCCTTGCATAAGCCGGGATCCCATATGGGTGCCAGTTCTAATCCCAGTTGCTCTGCTTCCCATCCAGCTCCCTGCTTGTGGCCTGGGAAAGCAGTTGAGGATGACCCAAAGCCTTGGGACCCTGAATCCACATGGGAGACCCAGAAGAAGCTCCTTGCTCCTGGCTTCAGATCAGCTCAGCTCAGGCTATTGCGGCCACTTGGTGAGTGAACCAACAAATGGAAGATCTTTCTCTGTGTATCTCTTCTCTCTGTAAATGCCTTTCCAATGAAAAGAAATAAATCTTAAAAAAAAAAAAAAATGATTTTAGACAGCTGGAGCCAGAGCCCTGGGATAGCAACTTAAGCTTCCATCTACAGTGCCATAAGCGGCAATGATTGGAGTCTTGGCTGCTCTACTTGCTACCCAGTTCCCTGCTGATCGCAGGGAAAGCAGTGGAAGATGGCCCAAGTCATGGGGCGACATGGAGAAAGCTCCTGGCTCCAGACCAGCTCAGTACCAGTTACTGTAGTCATTTGGGGAGTGAACCAGCAGATAGAAGAACTCTTTCACTCCGTTCTCCTTCTCCCTATAAATCTGCCTTTCCAATAAAAATAAATACTTAAAAAAAAAGATTTCTGACAGATAAGCAAAAAATTTGTCACTACTGGTGTATTTTAAACTTATGGTAACTTGCTGCTCACTTGGCAGCACATATGCTAAAACTATGCAAATGATGCAGTTTGGCAGCGGGTGGAAATGGACCCTGTCTCTCCCCATTGTAGTCTTACTGGAACACATGCACATGGATATATTGCAGCTCATTATCTTCTCTTCCTTGTTAAATCTGGACTATTAAATCATCCTAAAGCCATGAATGCTCACTCCTACACCTATGAACCCCCTGAGCACCTCCAGGCCCTTGGCCAACACGCCCACACCGCACGTCGGAGCCCCTGGGTTCTGACCCATCTCCTGACTCCAGCTTCCCATTACACACAGACGCTCAGAGTCAGGTCTGCCCACACTGTGTTCCTGCGTGCTGCAGTTACCTCACAGACAGGAACCCTCGCTCTCCACTTCTGTCTCTTGTTTTGCTTTGTTTTGTTTTACCATAAGAAGTAAATTCTGAGTCCGTGGCAGACATGGGACCTGGGATTCTGCTTTATGTCCAACGGGGCTCCCGTGAGGTCTGTGGCAGCCAAGACTTGCCATTTATTTCACAGGATTATTTGATCCTTCCATGCTAAGTAACCCAAGCTTTCCTTGGCGCTCTCTCTCTCTCTCTCTCTCTCTCTCTTTTTTAATGACATAAGCTTGGAGAGGAGATCTGGCTTTCCCCTCACGTGCAACTAACTGCAACTCCAAGAAATTAGATTGCCTCCTCGCAGCCAGTTTCCTCACCTCGGCAAGCGCGTGTGGCTCACTACGACCCAAGCCAATAAAGCAAACCACGAGATGGTCAGCAAGGGACAAATCCGAGGACACTGCATCCCGTGGGGCCTGCTACTCCGAGCCGTAGGAGTTATCTCCCGTCAGCCGTGACCCCGTCACAGAAGGCCTGCGAACCACAGAGTGCCCTTGCCAAGAGCAGTGCTCGAGACACTGGCTGAGCAGCTGCAACCACGAACAAAGTCGCTAAGGAACAACAGAGAAGAGGGGCTGGCCACAGCCGGGCGCTAGGAGGACAGAGAGGAAGCCCACCACGCGAGCATTTCCACGGGACACAGCGGAGGAGGGCGTTTCCGAGCGTCCCCGCCGGTTCGCAGGTGCCCCGGCCCCGCGGCCTCCCAGTCTCCCGCGCTTTGTCCGCCGCCCCTGGACCCCACCTACCGCTGCAGGGTCCTAGGAGGCCGCAGCCTCCGCACCATCAGGGCCACGCCGAGGAGTGAGCACGGCCCACGCCGGTCGCAGCCGCCGCCTCGGAGATCGCCAACAATCCCACCAACTCCAAGAGCACAGGCGCCGAGGAGCTGGCGGGGGAAGGCTCTGCAGAGTTCCCCCGGTGACCCTGTCACCTCCGCCGGTTCTGCCCTCCCATTGGCTGGTGATGGGGCCACAGCGATGAAACGTATCCAGTCAGTGAAGACCTTCTGAGAGCCAGTCCTTCATTGGTGCACTGGAGAAATGCACTCAGTGTCTAATGGGCAGGCCCAATGAGGGCCCGGGATACTGAATTGGCCCTAGCGACGCCCTATCCAGCATGCCGGAACCGCAGACCGGGATTCAGGCAGGACGCCTTAGGCGTCTCCGGACTACAATTCCCAGCTCCCGGGGCTGGGAGGCTCTCGGGGCTGCTGAGTTCGGAAGCCCGGCCCGACTCTTTCAGGTCTAACAACAAAGCAGTTGCTTTTCTTTCCTTGAGTTTCAGTTCATAATCTTTAAACATCTTTTAGTTTCTTCTTTTTTCTTTTTTCGGCTTTACCTTAGCAGTGTATTAGATGTGCTTTTCATTTGCTTCATTTCTCGTTGGGGTCAGTTGTGTTAGAAGCAAAGCGAAGGCCACCAGACTCCTTTTTTAAAAGGAGTATTTTTATTTCGGAAATAATTTTTTTTCTTGGGATGTTCTTACGATCTTTAGACGATTTACTCAAATTCTTCGGAAAGTATTGTTAAATATTGTTAATGAGAGTAAGGATGATGTATTTGTTTTATAGATTGCAGCCACTGACTTTTGTTGTTGTTTGGATTGTTGTTTTGTTTTGTTTTGTTTTTTAAAATAGATTTCTTTTGTTTATAAAAAGCATTCCTTTGCATGTAAAGATGCCAGAGATCAACAGTGGAGAGTAATCAGTTCGCTGTATTTTGCATGTGTTCTTTCACAGTTTAGTTCTGCCCTACAGGTCATGAATTGTAAGTAGAAGGAATCAGGGCTGCAATAGGGAGCGAGTGTGGGTGAAGAGTAAACATCCAGGCTGTGTTCTCTGCCAACACCTCGGCAGAGAATTTAAAAAAAAAACTACTTCTGCTTTTATTGTGTTCCAATGTGTTTAGTCTGATTTTTTTTTTAAGATTTACCTATTTTTTTATTACAAAGTCAGATATACAGAGAGAAGGAGAGACAGGAAGCTCTTCCGTCCGATAATTCACTCCCCAAGTGAGTACAACGGCCAGTACCGCGCCAAGCTGAAGCCAAGAACCAGGAGCTTCCTCTGGGTCGCCCACACGGGTGCAGGATCCCAAGGCTTTAGGTAGTCCTCGACTGCCTTCCCAGGCCACAAACAAGGAGCTGGATGGGAAGCAGGCTGCTGGGATTAGGATTAGAACCGGCGCCTATATGGGATCCCAGTGCCTTCAAGGAGAGGGCTTTAGCCACTAGGCCATGGCTCCAGGCGCCTGATCTTTTGATAAACTCTACAAGACAGGAGTGAAGTGAAGTAGAAAACCATTATTTGTCTGTTTCCTACCATTTACACAATTGAAAGCCATAATTGACAGGATTTCTGTTTCCTGAAGCCACAGGAAGGTGTGGTTGTAGGTGAACATTCAGGTGAAATTAAAGCGATGGTGCGTAATGTCTAGTGTTGAAGGGCCAGTCTTACTTACAGGAACTTGCAACCAGCCAACTATTGAAACGGAAACAGGAGTAAGAGGAGGAAAAGAAATTGTAACTGTAGAAAGCTGTAGAAAAGTAAACAAAAAAAGTTCAAAAGACACAGCCAAGTTAAACATAACCCTTCTGGTTGGGTAAATCAACTTTTGTTCAGAATTCTTATTAAAACAACTCAATAAAACATAGGAAAGTAAACTTGATATTTTTAATTACATTTTGTATGGGGAAGAGAAACTACACTTTGCATTTTCCCTAGTGAATAGGGCAGAAGTTTTAGCAGCTGCCAGAATAACTCTTCCAGAAGTTTAGAATCCAAAATTAAACCTCATCACATTTAAGTATTGAGACTAATTCTGCCATTAAAATGTGGAGATTAAATGAGATTAATGTACTGGGTAGATGCCTAACATTATTCATAAAACAAATAATGATTTCCTGGTGGCTTTGTAGCCTGACAGGTAAAGCCGCTTACTGTGGTGCCAGCATCCTAAATGAGTGCCAATTCTAGTCCTGCCAGCTCTACTTCCAGTCCAGCTCCCCTAGCATAGGGACCCCTAGTGCTGGCACCCACGTAAGAGACCCAAAAGCAGCTCCTGGCTCCTGGCTTTGACCTGACCCAGCCTTGATCGTTTTACCATTTGGGGAGCAATTCTGTAAGGTTGCATTTCAAATAAATAAATGAATTTTTTAAAAATAAGTCTCCTAAGCTTTGGTGGATTACAAGCCTCAAAGGAAATCTTGAAGGTCTTAAGAATTAATTCCCACAGTAAGAATGTCTTTACCTGACACTAATGAAGAGTTGCTGCCTGTGAGTCATTGTTTGTCTCAGCTGTGAATATTTGGCTACAGAACTCACTGGAATATCAAGTTTCTCAATAGCTGTGATGCTTAAGACATGATTCAGTTACTGGCAACTTCATTTCATTGTTTAACAGACAGTTGTGTGTTTGTTTGGTAAGCATATACAGTGTGACATGGGTGGTCCTAACTATAGATTCAAACATAAGGCAAAGCATAATCCCTACCCTTCTAATTTAAGGAGCTCAAGAAACAAAGTGATTCCTGAGACATGTTAACAAAGCAACAATTACAGCGGTGGTGTTGTGGCACAGTGCATAAAGTCACAACCTACAACACTGGTATCCCACATGGGTGCCAATTTGTGTCCCAGATGCTCCACTTCCCATCCAACTCCCTGCTGGTGTGCCTGGAAAAACAATGGAAAATGGCCCAAGTGTTTGGGCGCTGGCCATCTGTGGCAGTTCAATACCAGCTGTTGTAGCCATTTTGAAAATGAACCAGTAGATGGAAGAGCTCTGTCTATCCTTGTGTCTCTCCTTTGAACTCTGTAACTCTTTCATATCAATTTTTAAACTTTAAAATAAAAACATGAAAATACAATTTTATATTGAAGAAAAATTTAAAATAGAAGCTCTATCTGAATGAAAATAACAATGTGTCCATAATTGCATCATTTACCAAAACAGTAAACTCCAGATGTATTAAAAAGCTCAATTTTTACAGACTATATATGTAACCTAGAAGTAAGGAATGTATTTAGTATTTTTAAAATTTATTTATTAATTTGAAAGGCAAAACAAGAGAGAGTTCTTCCATCCTCTGCCTTACTACCCAAATGTACACAACAGTATGGACTGGGCTGAAGCCAGGAACTCTGTTAAGGTCTTCAATGTGGACCACCTTCCCCTGCTTCTCCAGGCACATTAGCAGGATAGGGTATGCCAGCTTATCTAGATTTGTCACACCAAATTCCAAGGATCATTGTAGAGATTTATTATTATTGGGGCCCAGAGTATTGGCCTGGTGGCTAAAGTCCTTGCCTTGAACATACCGGGATTCCATATGAGCACCGGTTCTAATCCCGGCAGGTCCACTTCCCATCCAGCTCCCTGCTTGTGGTCTGGCGGAGCAGTCGAGGACGGCCCAAAACTTTGGAATCCTGCACCCGCATGGGAGACCTGGAGGCAGCTCCTGGCTCCTGGCTTCAGATAGGTGCAGCACAGGCCGTGGTGGTCACTTTAGGAGTGAATAATCGGATGGAAGATATTCCTCTCTGTCTCTCCTGCTCTCTGTATATCTGATTTTCCAATATAAATAAATAAATAAGTATTTATTTATTTATTATTAGTATTATTATTATCATCATTGGAAAGTCAGATTTACAGAGAGAAGGAAAGACAGAAAAAGATCTTCCATCAGTTGGTTCATTCCTCAGGTGGCAGCAACAGCTGGAGCTGAGCTAGTCCAAAGCTTAGAGCCAGGAACTTTGTGGGTTTCCCATGTTGGTGCAGGGTGCCAAGGCCTTGGGCCATCCTCTACTGATTTCCCAGGCCACGAGCAGGGTGCAGGATGGGAAGTGGAACAACTGGGACACGAACCGGCACCCATATTGGATCATGTAAGAGGAGATTTAGCCACTGGGCCACAGTACCAGGCATCCAGAAGCCACATTTTAAAAAAAAAGTCTGGGGCCTGATGGCGTGGCCTAGCAGCTAAAGTCCTCGCCTTGAACGTGCAGGGATTTCATATAAGCACCGATTCTAATCTTGGCAGCTCCACTTGCCATCCAGCTCCCTGCTTGTGGCCTGGGAAAGCAGTTGAGGACGGCCCAAAGTTTTGGGACTCTGCACCTGTGTGGGAGACCTGGAGAAGTTCCTGTATCCTGGCTTTAGATCATTGCACACACTTGGGGAGTGAATCATCCAACAGAAGATCTACCTCTCTGTCTCCTGTTCTCTGTATGTCTGACTTTCCAATAAAAATAACTAAATCTTTTTAAAAAGAGAAATCTGGAAAGCAGAAGTTAACGGTTAATAAGCAGATATCTTTGAGGGTTTTTTTTTCTTTTTTTTTCAATTCTGTGTCTAGCTGTGCCGGGCCCTGTACTTGCTAGCACATACAAGAATCTGGTCAGAAAACACCTCAGACAAAGTTTCTTTGGGGATCCCCAATCGAACTGCTGGACTCAGAACCCTAACCATGAAAAGACAGAGTATAGAACAAGTGAATCAACCACCTCAGCTATATGTTGGCAGTGAAAAACTGGACAAACGGAGACTCTAAGATGGACTATGTCAGTCAGTGGATTCTTCAACGACCTCATCGTGCTTGGAGTGGCAAGATCGGCAGCAATTCATAACTGTTGAACTCTCAAAACCACTGGAGCAACACCCTCGGAGCATGCCCCACATCAGGGACCTGGGGAGGGCTTCTCCCTTTATCTCCCCCTTTACCCCAGCTACAGAAAAAAAGAGAATATGGAAATAATAGTCTTACCCACTTTCCTGTAGCCCTTGAATCTTTTTACCCTAATTAACTATGTAAAGATTGTCAAAAATATAATTTAAAAAATGGAAAAAAGATTTCATGTCTAGGAATGATTTTTTTTTTAACAGAGCAGGAGGGAAATCTATCACTGGTTCACTCACCAAGTAGCTGCAGCAGCCAGAGCCGAGCCAGTCCACAGCCAGCAGATTTATCAGCATCTCTCATGTGAGTGTAGAGGCCCATATCACTTGGGTCATCCTCTAATGCCCTCCCAGGCACATTAGCAGAGAATTGAACTGGAAGTGGAGCAGCTGTGACTCTAGCTGTAACTCTAACCCATATGGGATGCCAGTGTCCCCATCCACAAGTTTACTTGCTATACCACAACACCAATACCAGTTTTGCTTTTAAAAAACTTTATCTGGCAAACAGTTAAACAATTTCTATAGGTAATAATTTTGGGGTTGAGTTTTTCAGCCCGGTGTGTTGGCAGAGGGTGGCATTCAAAAATCAGCTACAGGTTGCTCAGTAAGAGACAAAAACCAATAGAGATTAGGCAAATAATATAAATGAATATTTTTTAAATGGAAAGTTCATGTGACTAATCAACATAAAAACACGTATAAGCTCACTTTTATAAGAGAATACAAATTAATATAACAAGAACAATCACTTGATACTGATTAGACTGGAAAAAGCAAAATAACACTGCTGCTGGCAGGGAGGGTTGGTGGAAGGCTCATTGTCAACTATCGCTATGCAAATGTAAATTATTTCAGCATTATAAGCAATAAACTGGCAGCATCTATTCTAAAAAATTAAAACTGTCTTTGCACTCAACAATCATGATCTCAAGAACCTAAACCATGGGCCCAGTGCAGTGGCCTAGCGGCCAAAGTTCTCACCTAAAACACGCCGGGATCCCATATAGGCACCAATTCTAATCCCACTTTTTTATTGCAAAGTCAGATATACAGAGAGGAGAAGAGACAGAGAAGAAAATCTTCCAACCACTGAATCACTCCCCAGGCCGCCACAACAGCCAGAGGTGCACTGATCAGAAGCCAGGATCCAGGAATCTTTTCCAGGTCTCCCATGTGGGTGCAGGTTCCCAAAGCCCAAGACTTTGGGCTGTCCTCAACCACTTTCCTAGCCACATGCAAGTAGCTGGATGGGAGACAGGGCTGCCAGGATTAGAACCGGTGCCCATATTGGATCGTGGTGCATGTAAGGCAAGGACTTAAGTCACTAGACTACTACACCGGGCCCATGTTGTCAGTTTTTATTAACAGAATGGGTTGGAAGCCAGTCAGGAAAGGTCACTGTTCCTGCTAGGAGGTGGACTAAGTAGGGCTGGTTCATGGACCCACCAGTATGTGCTGAGATCTGGCATTGGGAGAGGTTCTGATGGAGGAGCCTGGGCAACTCCTCAGGCAAGACACAGTCCCTGCAGGTAAGTGTAACAACCACGATTGGGAGCAACCCAGACCAGACCAGGGAAAGGTACCCTCCAGCATACATTTGGCACAGGTCAAGGGCAGACCAGGCTGAACCAGTTCATATCACCCACTGGCAAATCCAAGCACCGGAATAGTGTGGGTCAGGCCAGGTTTGGTCGTAACACATAACAGTACACATTACAGCTGAGATTGGGTGCCTGCTGGGCTGGGCTAGGCTGTAACCCTTACCAGCATCAGCTAAATTGGGGGTGGGCCGGGCCGGGTCAGGCTGTAGCACCCACTGACAAATACCGAGGCGAGGAGGGCCATGCCAGACTGGACCACAGAACCCAACCAGCACATGTAGGAACTAGAGAGGGAGGGGATAAAGTTAGTAGGGGGAATATGGAGGGCTCCCCTTGCTGGAATACCACTCCCACTGGAGAGCCTGAGTTGGGATGGAGGCAGACCAGACCGGGCAGGGCTACAACATCGGTGGGCCTTATGTGAGCCAGATCAGGGAAGAGCAAGGTTTGATGGACTGCTCCTACTGGTGCAAGCATAAACCAGAGTGGATGAAGGTTGGTTGGGCTTTGCCGGAGCATCAACTGGCAGATGCTGGCACTGGGGGCTAATCCTGTCAAGTTAAACTGCAGAACCACCTGGAAAGTACAAGATCCAGGAGTGGGCCCAGAGGCATCTCCCGCTTGGATTATCACTCCCACTGGAGAGCATGAAAACCAGGACTGGAGCAAACTTGGCTGGACAGAACAGCACCTACTAGCATATACGTGGGCTGGACAGTAGGCCTGGTTGGGTTAAATTGGGCTTCAATGCCCATTACCATGTGGGAGAGCTTAATGGGATGTGGGACAGGCTGGATAAGTCTGTGGTACACACGGGCAAGCATAGGAACCAGGGCAGGGGAAGGCCTCGTGGGGGCTACTACGGGTTGGTCTGGCTAGGTTGTAGCTCCCACTAGTTTGTGTGATGGCCAAGTGTGTGCTGGGCAGAATCAGGCTGGACTGCAACACCCATTGTTTCACGTGGAAAACAGGGTTGGTAACAGACCTGATCCAGCAATTGCAACCAGCAACTAATTGGGGCGACAGACTGTGCCAGACCCTGTACTGGCAAGCACACACGAGAATCAGGTTGGGTATCACCTCAGATGAAGTTTCTTTGGGGATCCCTCCAACTGAACTGCCAGACTCAGAACCCCAACCATGAAGAGAAGTGCAGGTTCCAGGGTCTGACCATGGAGTGTAAGTATCAAAGCTGAGCCTCCTCAGAGGCTCAAATGAAGCAGTGGACAGCATATCCAGGTGCACATGGAGGTTATGGCAGTCCATTGGAACCTGCAGACGACACCTGGTACCACAACAGGGGATGGAGGACAGAACAGATCAGTCGACTAGTCCAGCTATGTGTTGGCAGTGAAAATGTGGGCAAACAGACTCTATGATGGACTATGTCAACAAGTGGATTCTGCAGCAATTTCATCGTGCTTGAAATGACGAGACTGGCTGCAATTCAGAACTGTTGAACTCTCAAAACCACTTCAGCAGGACCCTTGGATCATGCCCCACATTGGGGACCTGGGATGGGTGGGAGGCTGGGTGGGGCTTCTCCCCTTACCCCAGATACAAAAAAGAAAAAAAGCAATAATGTGGAAACAATGGTCTTACCCACTTTCCTGGTGCCAGGAGAGGGATAATTATTTTGAAAATGGTAAATCTTTTTTTAGATTTATTTTATTTTTTATGGAAAGCCAGATATATAGAGAGGAAGAGAGATACAGAGGAAGATCTTCCATCCGATAGTTCACTCCCCAAGCAGCCACAATGGCTGGAGCTGAGCCAATCCGAAGCCAGGGGCCTGGTGCCTCTTCCGGGTCTCCCACGTGGTGCAGAGTCCCAAGGCTTTGGGCTGTCCTCAACTGCTTTCAAACGCCACAAGCAGGGAGCTGGATGGGAAGCGGGGCCGCTGGGATTAGAAACGGTACCCATATGGGATCCCAGCGCATTCAAGGCAAGGACTTTAACTGCTAGGCTATCGTCCCAGTCCCCATATCAAGCCTTTTTATCTACCAGTTTAAAGACAGTAAAAGGACAAAATATGCTAAATGTAATAGTAGAACAGAATCAGCAAATTACATTTGAGAAAATTCAAATTGAATTGGAGAAGTTTGTACAACAGAAAAATTTGTTTCTTCAGTAACATGAAAAAGGTTGGGGAAGGTACCAATGTCTGGATGCCTAGGCAGCTGCTTTGATTCTCAGCGGCTCATTTCCAATGCAATTCCTGGCTAATTCACTTGGGAAGGCAGCAGAAGACGGCCCAAGTATTTGGGTCCCTATATCCACATGGGAGACATGAATGGAATTCCAGTCTCCTGGCCCATCTGTAACTGCTACAGTCACTTGGGAAGTGAATCAGGATGGAAGATTTCAATTTTTTTTTTCTCCTAACTCTGCATTTCAAAAAAATAAATACCCCCTTTGAAAGAAGGTGGGATGGTGGCATTTCTGGGTGAGAGGATCTGTAGGCCGAATAGATCCAGTCTGGGTTTCACGGATCAACTGCACTTCAAATGTCAGCATCTTGCTAACGTAAACCGTGGGAGACAATGGGCAATAGTTCAAGCACCATGTATTCCTGCTATGCACCTGGTACATGGGATTGAGTTTCTGCTTCCGGGCTTTGGCTTGGTCTAGCACCAACACTTGGGGACATTTATGGGGCAAATCAGCAGATGGGAGATATATCTATCTCTCTCCCTGCTTTTCAAATACATAAAAATTTAAAATAGAGTTAAGGGACACATTGTCCAAATATAGTGAAGGATTCCTTTTGCCTGCTGAGCCAAAGAAACTGAATTTTAAGAAAATAACAGGTAAGAGGCAAATGCTTGGTGCATTGGTAAAGATACTGTTTTAACCACTTTCATATGTGTGCACGTGGGTTCTAATTCCAGCTTCCTGTTAATGCACACACCGGGAACCTCAAGTACTCGAGACCCTGCCACTCATGTTGACAATTCACATTGAGTCCTGGGCTTCTAGCTCCAACCTGACTGGCTTGGGCTATGGTGGACATTTAGGGGTTTCAGGAATGAGTCAATGGAGGAGGATCTCTCTGTCTCTCCCATTCTTTTGCTGCTTTTTAAATAAGTGAAAAAAGATTTTTAGGGCCTGGCACAGTGGCCTAGCAGCTAAAGTCCTCACCTTGAATGCATCGAGATCCCATATGGGCAGTCCCACTTCTCATCCAGCTGTCTGCTTGTGGCCTGGGAAAGCAGTCAAGGACGGCCCAAAGCCTTGGGACCCTGCATCCATGTGGGAGACCAGGAAGAAGCTCCTGACTCCTGGCTTCAGATTGGCTCAGCTCTGGCCATTGCAGTCATTTGGGGAGTGAACCATCGGACAGAAGATCTTCCTCTCTGTCTCTCCTCCTCCCTGACTTTCCAATAAAAATACATAAATCTTAAAAATGTTTTTTAAAAAAGCATTAATTTGATAGCATGAAGAAATAATCATTAATATTTTATTTTCATAGGGATATTGTAGTTTTCTTTTAGTGGTGCACACTGAAATATTTATGTGTGAAACAATATACCTAAGATTAATTCCAAAGACACAACAAACAAGGGAGGAAAAGCTGTGGATAGAACAATGATACGAATTGTTAAAGCTAGCTGTTTGATATGTATTGATTCTTCATACTTTTTTTGTGAATGGTTGAAATATTTCATAATTTTAATTACAATTTAAGAAATGTAAAAGCTTTGTAGGTGAGGGCCAGTCTCAAGAGCTGCATCATAGAACGGACTGCAACATTCCCAGGAAGACAGTGATCTTTCACTATGGCTACTGATCTTCTTTGGCATTTTATACACTGATCAGAATAAAATAGTTCCAGGGCTCAGAACAACCAAATATGCCCTAGTGTATATGATTAAATTAAAATATATCCACAGAGGTTGGTATTGTAGTCTAGCAGGTTAAACTGCTGCTGTCCATGTGGGCATCCTGTACCAAAAGTCGAATCAGACTCCTGACTACTGCTTCCCTTCCAGTTATCTACTAATGTACTTAGGGAGGTGGCTGATAATGAATGGTGCAAGTAATTGAGCCTTGGCCACCACTCTAGGTGGCCTGGATAGTGTTCTAGGCTCCTGATTTCATTCTGGCTCAGTCCTGGCTGTTGTGTAGCAGTGAACTAGCAGACCCTTGGGAACCAGCCTCGGGACCCTTGCACCTGCATGGGAGACACAAGAGAGCTCCTGGTTCCCGATTTCAGATCGGTGCAGTACCGGCCGTTGCGCTCACTTGGGGAATGAATCATCGCAGGGAAGACCTTCTTCTCTTTGTCTCCTTGTCTCTGTATATCTGACTTTGTAATAAAAAATAAATCTTAAAAAAAAAAAAAAAGACTATACCACACAAGTTGACCACATGGCCTTCCTGTTGATTCATTTTCAGGCACTTGTGATAAGCCTGGCCTTGTCCTTAGCATTTGACAAGTGTTACATAATCAGTCCTCAAGGATACTCTTTGAAGTTGCTACCATATCTACTATGAAGGCAAATAAATTGAGGCTCAGGGAGGCCACTTGGTTTGGCCAAGGCCACCCACTGGGACAGTGGCTGGGGCATCCTTTGCACAGACACCCATATTCTTTCTGTGTCAGTACACAGCCTCACTGCACACCAGCATACTTGGTTGCATCTACGTAAGGAGAGAAGCTCAACATTTGTCTTGGTCATCTTAATGCTGTGTAAGTAATGAATAACTCTGCCTAGCGATGACATTATAGTATTTCCCTTTCCTTTTGGCTTTCGGAGGGACAGAAAGATCAAGGACCACTTTATTTTTTATCAAAACCACACTGTAAGAGAAATGTGAATTCTTGTTCCTATACTAAAGGTACTGGCATTGTGGCACAGGGAGTTAAACTTCATCTTCAGCGCTGGGATCTTACATGAGCACCAGTTGAAGCACACCAGTGGGAACAGCAGAGGTCCCTGCGCCCCTATGGGAGACCTGAAAGAAGCCTCTGGTTCAGGGCTTTAGGCTGATCAGGTCTAGCTAACGGCCATTTGGGGAGTGAACCAGGAGACAGCAGTTTCCGTCTCTTCTTCTCCCTCTGTACTCTGCCTTTCCAATAAATGAAACACATCTTTAAAATAAGTAAATATTCCAATTTGCAGATGGCATTTAATTTGTCCTACATTCTGCCCAAAAAACATTGAACAATTAATTTTGGTGAAGAATTCTTGGATCAAATGCATTAAAAGCAAACAGCTTGGGTGCAATAGCCTAGCAGTTAAAGTCCTCGCCTTGAACGTGCTGGGATTCCATATGGGCACCAGTTCTAATCCTGGCAGCCCTGCTACCCATTCAGCTCCCTGCCTGTGGCCTGGAAAAGTAGTCGAAGACAGCCCAAAACTTTGGGACCCTGCACCCACGTGGGAGACCTCGAGGAAGCTCCAGGCTCCTGGCTTTGAATTGGCTCAGCTCATATCTTTGTGGCCGCATGGGGAGTGAACCATCCAATGGAAGATCTTCCTCTCTGTCTCTCCTCTCTGCATAGCTGCCTTTACAATAAAAATCAATAAATCTTAAAAAAAAAAAAAGTAAACAGCTCTTTTCTTCTGATATCCTCCAATGAAAGCTTCTTTGCTTGTTTCCAAACTTCAACAAAAACCTAAAATTCAAAAATGAAATTTCAGAACCTTTGATTTTTTTTTTAACATTTTTTTTTTTAATTGGAAAGGCATATTTACAGAGAGAAGGAGATACAGAGAGAAAGATATTCTGCCTGCTGGTTCACTCCCCAAGTGGCTGCAATGACTGGAGCTAAGCCGATCTAAAGCCAGGAGCCAGGAGCTTCTTCCGGACCTTCCATGTGGGTGCAGAATTCCAAGGCTTTGGGTTGTCTTCTACTGCTTTCCCAGGCCACAAACAGGGAGCTAGATGGGAAGTGGAGCAGCCAGTATACCAATCAGCATCCATGTCCACACCCATTTGGGATGCTGACATAAGCAGGGAGAGGATTAGTTAGTTGAGCTATCATGTTACCAAATACCTCCCCGCCTCAGGAAATTTCTGTAATAGCTTTTGAAAATCTTGTTAAATCTAGAATTATCCTTGAATAAATTTTGTTAAAAACAAAGAAACTCAATTTCAAAAGTGTGATGACGGTACAATTGTTCACCTTGATGACCTTTACATCAACACATTTCAAACTCTTTCTCTTTAGAAGCCTTCTAGTGTCAGGCACCAGGACACCTGTTGGGAAGCTCTTGGTGAAACAATCTTGAAAGAGATGGCCCAAAGCTCAACCAAGAGTATTTTTTCAAAAGAATTTTAATTTTTATTTGAAGGGTAGACTTACATAGAGAGAACAGATAGAGATCCCCCATCTGCTGTGCATTCGCCAAATGACCCACAAGAGCTAGAGCTGGTCTGGTGTGAAGCCAAGAGCCAGGAGTTTCACATGGGTTACCCGTGTGGATGCAGGATTCAAGCATTTGGGCCATCTTCCACTGTGTTCCTAGTACATCAGTTGGGAGCTGGATCAGAAGTGGAGCAGCCAGATCACGGGGTTTAGGTTGTCAGCAAGGTCCCAAGGTCACCGAGGGTAAGCCCATGGTACTTTTTGGTCATAAAATACACAGAAAGCAAGCAGGTGACGTCCGTTTATTCAGCGCAAGTTACAGATTTATAAAGGTCTAAGAAAAGGAGGTTTTCAGGTAGTCCCTTCACCCAATAATTACACTGTAATTAGATGAAAGGCATGCCTAATCCTGTTGACATTCCAATCATATCAGAGGTCACATCTTATACACAGGGTTTGAAGTCACACACTAGACCAGGGCAGACATGCCTACGTCATGCCCACCAGGTAGAAGGCAGAGACCCAGGGATGATTTCCCACATCTCCCCTCTGCTTTTAGAACAAATTCTACCACCATGACTTCCACCGAAATGGGAGACCTTATGTCCTGCGATTCTAAGGTGTTGGGTAAACATTGAGGACAAAATTTAACATAAGAACATCAAATGGTACAGCAACACATTGCAGGCAGAATGCCTGTCACAACAATGTTACATCTCTTTGATAGCAAGTCCAGCTTCTGTTGGAAGGTTGGTCTGGTTGGTCTATAAATATTTGGCCTAATTTTGAGTCCCAAAGACACTGGTGGTCAGCACGGTTATGTTGATCACCTCCTTACAGTTCAGATGATCTGAATCAGGGACAGCATAGATGGTGCAGCTGCAGTCATCGTGGTCACAAGGGAGACAGCAGTGGTGATGACGAGGCCAGTTGTCTGCTGCATTCGGTGCAGAATGGAAGAGAAGAGGATCCCATTGTGAACTTGCTTTCAGGGTACCTTCCATTTTTCATCCAGCTGAACTGGAATCTGAGGTGCTGGCATTATTAATAAGTGAAGGCTATGCAATTTTGCATGGACAAGCCGTCACTTTGAATCATGCATGGGGCCAAATGAGGCCACAGACTGTGGAAATTAAAAGGTAACTTCTCCAGGGACCAGAGACCCTAACTCGGCCTATTATCCCATCTGACTTCTCACATCCACCCCCTCCAGGAGAAAGAACCCTAGCTGCTGTCAGGGATAGGAGCCTACAATCGCTCTGGCTGCTCCATGCTGAAAGGGAGTGTTGGAAGGCCAGGGACAACAGCAAGGTATTCTTCAGGGAGTCTATCTAGAGGTTCCTGATAGAAGGTAGAATCCATCGAGTGTCTGAAGTATTAATTGGAGCTTGGAGCTTCTCCTTGTTGAAGTTTGAACTTTGAAAAGGTTAAGCCATTTTGCATCTGGTATTGGGAGGGAGCTGGGCTCCTCTTTTTCCATTGTCTCCTTGATGGTAATGGATCTTTCAGGATGAGGTTCCAAGGTTGTCCTGCTGGAGGGGCATCCTCCAGTGGATGGGGTCCAGGGCTTGACATAATTAGCAGACACCCACAAAGGCTGCAGCTCAGTTTCTGGAAAAACACAAGCAAACCCTCCTCCCACAGTTAGCAAAGGGTCCCTCCACCAAATCAAAGGCATCTGCATTGGTCCTGCAAGCAGCCTCTAGTGATGCTCAGCTGGTAGCTCACCAGAGGTGAAATCTGTAAGTGAGGCTTGGCAAAAGAATCAATGGAACAGTCCAATAAACTCCTGGGGAAGTGATTTCCATTTGATTTGATCATTAGTGGAAGAGTTTGTCCGTCCAGTGGGAGAGGACCATGACATTCCCCCTCCGGATGACAGGGATGGGGTTCACCCCACTACCTGAGTCAAAGGCTGGCCACTCTTGATGCGGCAGATCCTGCAATCCTTAGCCCAATGAAATCCCTTTTTGCATCAAAGGCACACTGATCGGAGCACAGGTGGCAGAGGGTGAGGACTTGGTGTGGAAACATTAGGACAATTGCGTTTTATGTGTCCTTGATCTCCACATCTCCAGCATAAAGGAAATTCAGCTGACCTTGTGTGGCTCTGGGTGCAGTCTGCACTCAAAGCCTGAGCTATTCTTAAGTCTGAATGGGGGCGGGGAGGGATAGCTCTGTCTGGGGTGGTGCAGGGGAACTTGAAACCAATGGAGGTGGTGGCAACTATTGCCCGTGGGCTCTCCACGTGAGTTCCCCTGTAACTGGGTCTGGAATAAAGTTGACAAGAATGATCTGAGGGTGTGTGCATCCCCCTGCTGGGCTGAAATGCTAAATGGCAGAGGACCTCACTTCCCTTCTCCAAACATGATTTCAGCTGCACTTTCTTCTGTACCCAAATAGGACTCAAACATCACTGTACTGAGTCAGACAATTCTGTCTCTGGGGTGGTCTGACTCTGCTTTTTAGAGTCTGAGCCACTGGAGCTTATTTGACCCATAATCACCGTGAAACACAATCAAGAAAACAGGAGACCCACACTCCAAAAGCTCCACAAAAAAGCCAATATCCTCTATCACAGAAACCAAACCAAAGAGTGAAAATCTCAGAGCACAAACTGGGGGTGCTCACCACTGGGTGAAATCTGAATCCACAAACCAGGACTGTCCACCACTCGACGAGACCAAAGCCCACAAACCAGGGTTTACTGACACCTTGTCATTTCTTAGTCTACACACTGAGGCTGTCCAGGCTGGAATCCAGGCTAAAGTCCTCACCTTGCATGTGCTAGGATCCATATGGGTGCCGGTTCTAATCCCGGCAGCTTCGCTTCCCATCCAGCTCCCTGCTTGTGGCCTGGGAAAGCAGTCGAAGACGGCCCAAAGCTTTTGGACCATGCACACCTGGAAGAAGCTCCTGGCTCCTGGCTTTGGATCGGTTTGGCTCTGGCCGTTGCGGTCACTTGGGGAGTGAATCATCGAAGGGATGGAAAAACTTCCTCTCTGCCTCTCCTCTTCTCTGTATATCTGACTTTGAAAAAAAAAGATTCCACCTTGTAAGTAGCAATAGAAGGCTACATAACAGGACATGAATTCAGTGTCAGGGGCCCCTCCTTGGGTCTCAGGGTTGCCTAAGTCAGGGGGAAGAAGCACAGCTTCATTAACTTAGTAAATCCAACTAAGGATCTCTGCAGATAAACAGGAGGTTTGCTAGAGACACCACTGCCTGAGCTCCTACCCAGGAATCCATGCCCTTGCTGTTCCACGACGCTTCTCCCCAGCACTCATTCCTCCTGAGCCACCCCACAGGCGAGGGCATGGCTCCTGAGCCGGGCACCGGGGCTCCCTCCTCCTCCATCACAGGATCACACATGCCATGCCTGCGTCTGACTTCCCAGTTATCCCAGACGCTCAATGGAGGGTGGGGCTTCAGGCTTTTTTTCATTGCACTGGCCAGGTCTTCAACAAGGCCTTGTTGGGTAAAAGATTTTGTACACTCGCTGAAGGAGCTCCTCTCCAGCAAGGGACTTTTGAGCTGCCCAGAGCAAGAACACCAGAGTTCCAGGGCCCGTGGAGCCACCTCCGGGATCAGCTGCAATGGGAGGGTAAGACAGCCAGCCAAACAGCCGCCTCTGCAATGGCCAACAAAGAACTACCCAGGGCTTCCTACCTACCCAGGAATCGCTTATGAATATGAATCACGCCCACACACATTCCCATGCCGAACCGAGTTCATGATATCAAATGTAACAATCGCAATTTTCCTGTCAGACTTCTAGAACATGCAGCTTCTAAAGCTGGGAGTGAAGATGGTGAAGTAACATCTTCATCAGCAGGCACTTTGAACAGCCTCGCGCCCCCTGCTCCGCCCAAACACAGACGCTGCTCGGATGTCAGGCCTGCCCAGGCCGATGTGCCAGGTGAACGCTCCTGGCCCCCACAGCGTGGGAGGACTCGGACTTAACATATGTTAGGTTCAAAAGGGGTTAGGACGCGTCTCTCCTTTCAAGGGAACACACGCTTGTGGCCACATTCAGAAGGCGAGGCTACCCTTAGCCAGAGCTTGGCGTTGACCAACAGGGTCCAGCCGTGAAGGCACAAAGCGACGTCCACGCGAACGCACACGCCCCTCGCCGCGCGCCGCGCATGCGCACTCCGACTGGGAAAAGGCGGACCGCGGCGCGCCGGGCGGTCTCAGCCTGGCGTCCGCGGTCCCCTCCTAGGCCCGCCTCCGTGCCAAAGGGAGTAGAGGATTGGCCACCCTGGATCCGGCTCGGGGCGGGGATTGGCTGATTGGCAGCAACGATCTGGGACAACCAATCTGGAGGCCTGAGTAGCTGGAGAGGGTGCTGGCTGCCGCGCGGCGCAGGTAAGTGGGGCTGGGGACTTGGAAAAGCGGTTGGCGAGGAGGTGAAGGAGGCGGCTACCTCTTCGGGTGGCGGCTGCGGGACGCAGTGTTAATAGTCGGGGTGCGAACCGAGGCAGTCCGGTTCGGCCATGCGGGGCGACCGGCGGGCCCCGTGGGCCGGTTGGGCGTCTGCTCCGCGGCCCTGGGAAGGGAGCCGGGGACGTTCTCCGGCGCCGGGGTCGTTCTCCGGCTGCCGGGGTGGCTGCGGGGCCTCGTGGGTGCCCCGCCACCTGCGGGCCTGCCCCAGGTCCCCGGCTCCCTTCCCCCTGCTCTCGCTCCGTTTTCGGAGCTCAGGGTTTTCGCGCCGGCCGGCAGGCGGCCCGGATGGGTGTTGGACGCTCTCCCGGGCCCCGGGGATTCCGGGAGGAGGAGCGCGCTCCGTGCCCTGCTTCGCCTGGCTTGGGTTGCCTGCCCTGTCTGTCACTTTCCTCCTAGTGCATTTTCCTAACCGTGACCCGGGTTTGCACAAAGTCGGCCTTTGGCCTTTGCGAACTCCCTTTTGCTAGGGCAGTCTTTGCAGTGTAGAGGAGTTCAGCGAACAAACTTGAGCGTCGACCCTTTTCTTCACTCAGCCTCAGCAGCTATTCCTGATGATTCTAGCTCCCCTCCTCTTGGGTATTGTGAAGTAAATCGCCGGTGTCATCTCTTTTACCTGGTCCATTATCCTTTCTGATCACTTGCTTTCCCCCCCCCCCCCTTCCTAATGAGAAATTGAGTAAATTAAGGTATCTGGAGAACTGTACTACAAGTATCACCACCTTCTGCTCAGGTTTTAAAAAACTACTAAGATCTGAGGTCGTAAAAAACCCTAGGGGAGTCCGATTACTACTTTGGAGCAACTATGATTATGTTTCTATTTCTGTTTACGGAGATTTTAGTGTGCTTGAGGCACTGTGCGATTGTCTCTACAGGTGTTATTTTAGGGTTGCAGGAAAAGTAAATTAGGTCACACAAATTGCCTAAGGTTACCTTGTCAATGGGAGATGGAATGAGTGATGTTAATCTCGATTTTTGTTGTTGTAAAATGTTTCCTTTTTTTTTAACTTTAATAAGTTTCTACAGGGTGAAGTTACAGAGTAGGTCAGAAACCTGCTGGAAATGTACAAATGTACAATACCATAAGGGAATTGTATGTTTCCCTGAAAGATTGATACAACTGAACTTAGAGTTAAGAACAATGTTATATAAACGTGGTTGGATAGATACAGGATTGCAGTTTTTATTAAAATATGGCCAGTTAAAAGGGGAAGGGAAAAGGAGGAACTGTGTACCTCAGTGATGCACATCCTGGATATTTGTACTACTTCCTCTGTATCCCTCCTCTCCGTTTTATTCAGTGTCTGCGACACTGGCTTCATCCAAAAAACGTTGCAGGAACAAGGCATTAGAGGGATAGCTGAGCTTACAGCACGGTGGACAAGGTCTGTGAGGGTGGAGTTTAGAATTCCTCCTGGAGTGGGTCTGTAGGAGGTCTCAGAAGGACAGACTCCCACGTGAAGCCAGCAAGTGCTTGCCTTTGAGGAGTTTGAACTTAATAAAGGGTGACAAGATCAAAGCCATCTCGTAGAAGGTGGTGAGCTGGCGCTGTCAGGGGTGAGCTTTCCTGAGTTGTTGAAGGGATTAGGGAGTTGGCCTAAGAATGTACAGGAAGCAGATGAGCTTATCTGGTGAATTCATGAATAACGCAAAGTCGTGGAGAAACAGAAGGGCAAGTATTGGTAGTATAGATTTGGAAATGTTGGTGAACTTCATTTCCCAAGGGTTTTTCTTGGACAGCTGTGTATACTGCTCCCTGAAATATTAATTTAACTATTGTTTTATTATGTACTGTTTGTAGAAATTATATAATGTAAACAAGTGACCAAAATAATCCTGTGATCCCACTGCTTAGATAGTCCCTGATGCATTGCTGTATACCTTAGGTTGGCAAACTGTGCTCCAAGGGCCTGACCTGGTCAGAGGCTTACTTTGGCATGTGCGGGGAGAGGGAAGAAGTTTGTATGCTTGTGTAAAGATATTTCTTTTTACGGACTGTTTCTTGACACCTGCAAATTATTTGAAACTTAAATTTATTGGAATCCAGCTCTACTCACTTATTTACATGTTGTTTATGGTGTTTCTGCACTGACAGGGCAAGGATTGAAAATGCTTTTGTCATCCTCTTTTCTTGGCTTTTTTAAATGAATGTACCTTATCACATTTATCTACAAGGATTAGATTATACAAGTGTTTTATAATCTGGTTTGTGTATTGAACATCTTTCTCAGATTTAAAACTTTATCTTTGTAATGTCTGATTACTTGAAAGTATAAATGAGGTACCCTTGTACATGTTTTTTATTTTTTCTTAAGATTTTTTTAGTGGGCGGGGCCCAGCCAGTGGCCTAGCAGCTGAAATCCTCGCCTTGAATGCGCCAGAATCCCATATGGGCGCCAGTTCTAATCCCGGCAGCTCCACTTCCCATCCTGCTCCCTGCTTGTGGCCTGGGAAAGCAGTTGAGGACGGCCCAAAGCCTTGGGACTCTACACTCATGTAGGAGACCTGGAGGAGGTTCCTGCATCCCGGCTTTGGATCCGCATAGCACCAGTTGTTGTGTTTACTTGGGAAGTGAATCATCGGGATGGAAGATCTTCCTCTCTGTCTCTCCTCCTCTCTGTATATCTGAGTTTCCAGTAAAAATAAATCTTTTAAAAAAAAAAGATTTTTTTTTTTCTGGTTGGCAAGTGGGATATACAGAGAGGAGCAGAGATAGAGAGGAAGGTGCTCTGACCACAGCTGACAGCTGAGCTGATCTGAAGCCAGGAGCTTCTTCCGGGCTTCCCACATGGTTGCAGGGTTCCAAGGCTTTGGACTACTCTCTAGTGCTTTCCCAGGCCACAAGCAAGGAGCTGGATGGGAAGTGGAGTAGCCGGGATTAGACCTGGTGCCCAAATGGGATCCTTGTATATGCAAGGTGAAGACTTTAGGCACTAGGCTACCATGCCGGGCTCTTATTTTTTATATTGTTTATTTTTAATGATTCATTTATTTTTATTGCAAAGTCAGATTTGCAGAGAGGAAAAACAGAAAGATAGGTCTTTTATCCATTGATTGATCCTCAACTGGTTGCAACAGCTTGAGCTGAGCCTTTGCTCTGAAGGAAGGAGTCAGAAGCATCTTCTGGGTCTCCCACCCAGGTGTAGGGGCCCAAGGCTTTGGACCGCCCTATAATGCTTTCCCAGGCCACAAACAGGGAGCTGGATGGGAAGTGCAGCACCCCCGATATAAACAAGTTCCCATATGGAAACCTGATACATGCAAATTGAGGACCGTAGCCATTAGGCTACTGTGTCGGGCCCACCCTTGTGTATTTAAAAAGTCCTCTTTCAATAAATGTTTTGGGTTTCCTTTGCAGTTTTAAAAAGCTATTAATGATGCTATAGAGGATAACATTTTCTATTCTGATTTAATTTTTAGTTTTAAGTATTTGGCAGGTAGAGTGATGAAGAGGGCTATCTAGAGATCTGCCATCTTCTGGTTCACTACTCAGATGCCTGCAAGAGCCAGGGCTGGGCCAGACTGAAACCAGGAGCTCTGGCTCTCCCTCCTCAGGAACTCAGTGCTGGTGTCCCCGTGGCCTGCCTCCCAGGCGTGTTGTCAGGAAGCTGAATCCTGAATTGGAAGCACAGCAGCTGAGAGTCAAACAGGCACTCTGCCACAGGATGCGGGCATCCCAAGCACTCTGCCATGTCCCTCTAAGCAGGTTTCTGTTACTGTCCGTTACTTTCTTTAGCAGAAATTTGTGGAAATGAATCTGGATGGTCTTCTTTTTCATTTTATCAGGTTCTCCCCTTCCCTCCTCTCCCCTTCCCTCCTTCTCTCTCTCTCTCCCCTCCTCCCTCCCTTCTTTTCTGGTTTATTTATTCTTATTGGAAAGGCAGATCTACAGAGAGAAAGAGGGAGAGAGAAAGATGTTTTACTGGTTCACTACCCAAAAGGCTACAACAACCAGAGTTGAGCTGGTCTAAAGCCAGGAACCAGGAGCTTTTTCCGGGTCTCCCACTTGGGTGCAGGGTGCCAAGGTTTTAGTCCATCCTCCACTACTCTCACTGGCCACAGGCCAGGAACTACACGGGAAGTGGAACAGTTGGGACATGAACCGGCGACCATATGGGATCCTGGCACATGCAAGGTGAGGCCATTGCCCTGGACCCTGTAACTCTGCTTTTGAAAGAAATAAAGTCTTAAAACATTTATGTAGGGCCTGGTACAGTAGCCTGCTGGCTAAAGACTTCACCTAGTATGCACTGGAATCGCATATGGTGCCGGTTCTAATCCTGGCTGCTCCATTTCCCATCCAGCTCCCTGCTTGTGGCTTGGGAAAGCAGTCGAAGGTGGCCCAAAGCCTTGGGTTCCTGCACCTACATGGAAGACCTGGAAGACGCTCTTGGCATTGGATCAGCTTCTTGCCCCATTTGCTCATAAATATTGCTCAGTAATTATGCCATAGATACTGGGAAGGTCTTAGCGACATTAAGGATAGTAAATTGAGTAAACTTTTTGTTTTTATTATTTTTTAAATTCAGATTCATTATGCATCATTGTCACTGTAATATGGACTTTTTATGGGGTACATTGATATGATTGATTATTTGATCTCAGTAGTCTGAGAACATAAATGTTATTTGAATGATTTAACTTACCAAATAATCAAGAATGTTCTGTTCTTATTGTTAGAGCTTCTCCCTAGCTGTATTGGTCAGACTCCTCCATTAAAATGTAGATGGTTTAATCATTTCCTTGAATAATTCTCAGACTGTATAAAAAATAATTTCCATTTCATTATAATTAAAAGTTTTTGGCATTTTCCATTTTATGACAATCATATAGTTAATGCTGCTGATGAAATTAGTGCTACTAACTTATTAGTACTATCTCAAAACAGGCATATGACTTGATGGTATTATTGTGTATAATTATTGTTGGATTGCCATACATTTTAGCCCAACTGTACTATTATATATTTTTGTGATTTTTATGGAGGGGGGAAGGTCTGTCCATTTTTGAGGTTTGTAAGTTTCTCATTTACTCTTGATTTTTTTTCCCTATCAACTGCCAAACACATCTTTCCCCAAAAAGTAATGTGTGGACCTGGCACGGTAACCTAGTGGCTAAAGTATTCATCTTTCATGCGCTAGGATCCCATATGGACGTTGGTTCTAATCCTAGCAGTCCTGCTTCCTATCCAGCTCCCTGCTTGTGGCCAGGGAAAGCAGTGGAGGACGGCCCAAAGTTTTGGGACCCTATGCCCTAATGGGAGACCTGGAAGAGGCTTCTGGCTGCTGGCTTCGGATCGGCTCTTGCTGTTGCGGCTCACGTGGGGAGTGAATCAATGGACAGAATATTTTCCTCTATATCTCTCCTCCTCTCTGTATATCTGTCCAATTAAAAAAAAAAACTTGCTAGTTCTTGTAGCCTGTGCAGAATAGACTTTAAGCCTAAATCATCTTCATAAAATCTCTAGTAGTTACCTTTTATTTATATAATCTACGTGTGTATTCATATAGAACCTAGGAAATAAATTGCAGTCTGCTTTCTTCGCACTCCTGTTTAATTATTTTAATTTTGAAATCTTATATAGAAAAAATGTACAATCATAAACTTACAACTCAGGTAGCACAAAGCAAGCATCCCCCAGGTTAATAAGTTGGTGACACTCCAGGAGACCCCTCAAGGGTGTTGTAGGTTTTTTACAACTTATTTCGATTTTTGTGATTTTCTTAAATGCCTTAGCATCTAAAGTGACATTTGAACCTTCTTCATTCTCGTATTGATAAGTACTTCCCTTTCTCTCCTTGATAAATCTCGTTAGAAGTCTATATTTTTTAATGTTCTTCTCAAAGAACAATACTTGTTTACTTTGATAATTCTCTGGTTCATTCAAATATGTGATTTTGGGCGGTAGCCTAGCGGCTGAAATCTGCTTAACTTGCACCTGGATCCCATGTGGGCGCCAGTTCTAATCCTGACAACCTTACTTCCCATTCAGCTCCCTGCTTGTGACCTGGGAAAACAGTCGAGAGCGGCCCAAAGCCTTGGGACCCTGCACCGACATGGGAGACTCAGAGGAGGCTCCGGGCTCCTGGCTTTAGATTGGCGCAGCTGTGGCTGTTGTGGCCACTTGGGGAGCGAATCATTGGACGGAAGATCTTTGTCTCTTCTCTGTATCTGCCTTTTCAATAAAAAAAAAAAAAGAAATAAATCTTGGACCCGACACAGTAGCCTAGTTGCTAGAGTGCTCACCTTGAATGCTTCAGTGTCCCATCTGGGCGCCAGTTCTAATCCCGGCAGCTCCACTTCCCATCCAACTCCCTACTTGTGGCTTGGGAAAGCAGGTGAGGACGGCCCAAAGCCTTGGGGCCCTGCACCCGTGTGGGAGACCTGGAAGAAGTTCCTGGCTCCTGGCTTTGGATCGGCCCTGCATTGGCCCTTGTGGTCACTTTGGGAGTGAATCATCAGATGGAAGATCTTCCTGTCTCTCTCCTCTGTATATCCGACTTTGTAATAAAAAAATAAATAAAAACAAAATAAATAAATAAATAAATAAAAAACAAATTACAAAACATATAGGTGATTCGTATAAACATATTCTGTATGATCTATGTTATTCAAAAGGCAAAGTGCTAGATAGATTTTCTGGGTGCTTGTTTACTCCCTGAGTGGCTACAAAGGCCCAGGGCTGAACCCGGCTGAGCTAGGAGTGTGAAACTCCTGAGTCTCATGTGGGTCAAGGACATGGGCCGTCTTTGATGCTAGTGTTACAGGTGATGGCTTACCATGTACCACAGTACCAGCCTGATGACTTACATTTTGTCCAGCTAGTTTACTCGTTGTCTTCAGTGGGAGGAGAGTTTGCCCTGTTAACCCTTTGGGAAAGCTTAACAAGGGCACTGGCCTGGGGTTTACGTTCTCTCATTTAGTATGGAAATGTCAGTTGAGTAAATGCTGTGCCACGTGCTCGGGCACTGTGCAGCCCAAGATGGAGTTTCTGCTCTTGAGGTTGGTTCAGTCCATTGGAGGAGATAAGCAGATTAGTTTATTGTTTTAATGTGCTACTCTGTAGCATTCATCCTGTTAAGTTTTGAAACATTTCTGGAGAAGGTAGCAGCTAAACAGAAGCAAAGAATTAGTAAGGATACAGAGGGTATCCTGGAATACTGGTAAGATAAATGTTGTGAGGAAGAAAGCATGCTGAATTTCTGAAATTATCTGTGTAGCTGAACTGAAGAGTAAGATGAGGAATGTGGAAGATAAGAAACAAACAAGCTAGATCATAAAAGACCTACTTTCAGTACTGATAACAGGTAGAAAAGGGAGAATAGAATTGGTGAAAAAATAGTCCCCCCGCCTTTTTTTTTTTTAACATTAATGAAGGTGTAGCATAGCAGTAAGGACTTTGGATGTGAAATCTGGTTTATTTTAAAAGAAAAATAGAGTGTGATTGAATATAGATAGTGACAGAAGGAATAACTGGCAGTAGGGAAGCTTATTTTCTGAGTTAAGGAGCCTATGAGCTGTAAATTTTGGGGAAAGTTAGTTCAAATTCAGATTTTTATAAATGGGATGGCTGATGCCACCTATAGCCCTAGCATATTTTGGTTCAAGCCCTGGCCATTCCATTTGCATTCCAGCTCCCTGCTAATGTGCCTGGGAAAACAGAGTAGGGTAGACCAAGGGGTCTTGCACTTGCACTTCCGCGGGAGACCTGGAGTTTCCCTGGCTTCACCTTAACCTGGCCCTGGCCATTGCGGCCATTTGGAGACTTTTCCCTAAATCATAATTTTGCCTTTCAGATAAGCAAAATAAATTTTTAAGAAAGAGAATGTGAGAAAGGAAAGAGGAGGACAGATTTTTCCAGAATGATAGGAAGCAGCGAGAACCCTGTGTAGGATGGTGATAGTACATTGGTTGTACCATCAAAGTTTAAAGGTCAGTATTTTTTCTATATCCTCTTTCAGCATTTTTTCTGTAGCCTAGTTGTAGGAAATGTAACCTGCTGAAATCATCATTTTGGCTTACAGAATAAGCAAGAGAGAATAAAGCGTTGAACATATTAGCTAAGGGGCTAGTTTTCTGGTGTAGTGGGTGGCTAAAGCCGCCGTCTGGGACATGGATATCCTGTATGGGTGCAAGTTCTGGTTTTAGCTGCTCCGCTGTAATCCATTACCGTGCTAATGCACCTGGGAAAACAGTAGAGGGTGGCTCAAGTACTTGTTGGGCTCCTGCATCCGCATGGGAAACCCTTGATGAAATGGGTTTGTCTTGGCTGATCTCTGGCTGTTGCAGCGGATAGAAGGCCTCTCTGTCTCTCCTCTTCTCTGTAACTATGCCTTTCATAAATAAATAATTTTATTTTCTTTAAAGTTTTTTTTTTTTTTAAGTTGGATAGTCAGACGTATAGAGGGGAAGAGAGAAAGATCTTTTGTCTGTTGGTTTACTCCCAAAGTGGCCACAATGGCCAGAGCTGAGCCAATCTGAAGCCAGGAGCCAGGAGCTTCTTCCAAGTCTTCTACGTTGGTGCAGGGTCCCAAGGTTTTGGGCCATCCTCGACTGCTTTCCCAGGCCACAAACAGGAAGCTGGAAGGGAAGCGGGGCTCCTGGGATTAGAACCGGCGCCCACATGGGATCCAGGGTTGTGCAAAGTGAGGACTCTGACCACTAGACTACCATGCCAGGCCTAATTATTGTATTTTTAAAAATATGAGCAAAGCTTTGGTTTGGAATACGGTAGAAGAAAATTAAGGTGAAAAAAGACTTGTTAGCTGAGTGGAAACTGCAGAAGAGCTTAAGAATCTTTTTTGATCAAATAGTATGTTAAGTTGAAAGATGGTTTTGTTTTTTTTTGTTTTTTTTTAAAGATTTATTTTTATTATATTTTTATTGGAAAGGTGGATATACAGAGAGGAGAGACAGAGAGGAAGATCTTCCGTCCGATGATTCACTCCCCAAGTGAGCGCAACGGCCGATGATATGCCGATCCGAAGCCAGCATCCAGGAACTTCTTTCGGGTATCCCACACAGGTGCAGGGTCACTAGCAGGGAGCTGGAAGGGAAGCGGGGCTGCCGGGATTAGAACTGGCGCCCATATGGGATCCTGGTGCGTTCAAGGCGAGGACTTTAGCTGCTAGGCCACTGGCTGGGCCCGTGATGGGTTTTTTAAATTCAAAATTTTGTTGTTAAATGAAGGAAAATGTTAAAAGCATACATCTTGGTAACATTTTTATAAATTAAACATCTGAGAGGATTCATGCCAAGGAACCGTATGTCCTGGCATGCTGAAAATTCCTCTCCTGTCTCCTGGAGGTCACTCTAGAAATAGGTAGATATTTCCAAAGATGCTAAAACTTTAGAAAGGAAATGGAAACAAAAACAAAACTCTCATAGGGTAACTTAGTTTTAATTTTGCCTTTTAGAGTTTATTTATTTTTCTTACCTTTTAAGATTTTTAAGTAACTGGACTTTTATAGTATTTTCTTGGATGCACCAGTTACACGGATGTGACAGTCACATAGCATAGCAGGAATGTCAGTTGTTGATGTACTAGTGCCAGAGAAGTCAAAGCACAGCGTTTCTTCTAGGATGTGGCTTGAAGACAGCACGGCTGATGTCCTAGGTGGAGTATGGAGAATGACTCAGCTGTCTTAACTGGTGACCATAATGAGTGGGAAGGAAAGTGGTAAGGCAGTGCCTCCAAAGGAGAATGGCTTTGTTTTCATTTCTTAATGAAAGTAAGATTTACATATAGCAAAGCACAGTTGTTTGCAGGTAACATATCTGTCGAACAGTCATGTCAGTGCTAACACAACCAAGATAAAAAAGCAGTCCCGTGCCTTCTGTGTTCCTTTGTAGTTCAGTCCATCCCTGATCTGTTTATTGTCTCTTTTCATTTTGCCTTCAAAGAAGTATTTTTTTTCCAAGAGATTTATTTGTTTATTTGAAAGACAGGGCATGGAAGGCAGGAAGAGGAAGGAGAGAGGGAGAGAGAGTGAGCTTTGACATGCTGCTTTACTTACCAGGTGACCAAGTGGCCACCACAGCTAGAGCTGGGTTAGCCTGAGCCAGGACCTCTTTCCTGGGCCATGAGACGTAAGTACCTGGGTCTTCCATTGTCCTGTCTAGGAGCATTAGCAAGAAGCACTCTGACACAGGCTGCTAGCACTGCAAGTGGAGGCTTCACAGCTCCACAGTGCTAGCCGTGTGGATGGTTTATTTTTAAAAGTTTACAGAAATAATTGGTGGGATTGGGTAAGCCGGAAACCCTTTGAGAAGGCTATAGCTTAGGAAAATATCTTAGAAACAATCTATTTTTCTTTGGAAGTCAGAGGAAGGACAGAAATCTCCACTGGTTCAGTCTCCAAATGCCCAGAGGAGCCTGGGCTGGGCCAGGCTGAAGCTTGAACCTAGTTAGGAGCCATGAACTTAATTACTCGAGATCTCCCATGGATGGCAGGGACCTGACTGCTCAACCCAGTACTGCTGCCTCCCAGTGTGGACGTTGGCAGGACGCAGGAGTGGAGCTGGGACTCACACCCAGGCTTGCTGATGTGTGATGTCTCAACTGCTTGACCAAACAGAAGCAATATTCTCCTGGGGAATGTCTGTTAAGGGGGATGGAGCTGGGCCAGGAGAGGTCAGCCGTGAGTGGGTGTGCTTCTCCTGAGACTGCATTCCGAAGAGTACAGTGGAGAAGTTTAGAGGAAAGGAAATGCAAAGAGGCTTCTATGTGCTCTTCCTCCTGCGTTCCCTTTCCTGAAAGCACTCCTGCTTCTTGAGGACAGACTGTTTCCAGGGTCTCTTTGGTCATGTTTGCTCGCTGCCTTTGTGGGTTTTTGATTGTTATTTGTCCCACAAGTATTTCCTGAACTCTCTGTTCCACCTTTTCTTCTTACTTTACATGAGTTAACATTTTGAATCTTTTTCTGACCAGTGTTTCATGTCTAGGCTAGACCTAAAAATCTGCAAAATAACTTTTCCAGATAATTTTATGTACTATGTAAACATAATATGTCCTATATTAACATATTTCAGATAATTTTTAGAAGAATTATGTGATTAATGTCGTATGACAGGAATAAGGGATGCCCAGCTTGACAAACATTATTTCTAAGTGTGTCTATGAGGCTGTTTGTAGAAGAGATTAACATTTGACTGTGTACTGAGTGAAGAGCATTGGCACTACCCAAAGTACTGGAGTGCCTGCACAGCACAAAAAGGCGAAGGAAGGGCGAGTTTGCTCTGTGTTTGAACTAGGACATCCGTTCTCTCCTGCACTCCAAGAAGGCCACGGGCAGATTAGGACCTTAGCCATTAGTTCCCTTTGCCCTCCGATTTGTATATTCCAGGGATTTGTCAGCCTGTGTAGCCATATGACCCAATCTCTTGTGTGATTTCTTTGTGTCTACCCTTTTGGTTCTACCTCTGGGGAGAGAACTAACTCAGGTACTGTCGTCAAAATAATCAAAACCTGGATACTAATGTTTATAACAGCCTTATTTATAATTGTCAAGCCTTGGAAACAGTCACAATATCCTTCACTAGATGAATGGATAAATAAACTGATGCATTAGAATGGTGAAATCCTATTTGCTACTGAAAAGTAGTGAGCTATCAACCCATGAGGTTTTTTGGAGGAATTTAAAATGCATATTACTAGGTTAAAGCCAATCTGAAGTCTACAATGGTTTTTATGGCACAACATTCTGGAAAAGACAGAACTGTGGAGAAAAGGAAAGGATCAGTTGTTGCTAAGGGTTAAGGAGGGAGAGGTGATTAGCCTGAGTTCCACAAATGTTTAAAACAGGGAAATTACAGGGTGAAGTGGTGGATACAGGTCAACATACATTTGTCAGAATTGCAGGATATGGGCTCATGTGTGATACCACGTATTGAGCTGCTCTTTGTAATGACTGCATCCCATGGAGTGCTTGTTCACATCGCGGCTGCTCTGCTCTTTATCCTGCTTCCTACTAATGTGCCTGGGTGCAGGGGCCCCTGTCACCCATGTGGGAGCCAGAGTTCCTAGCTTCTGGTTTCAGTCTGGCCTAACCCTGGCTATTGCTCCCCTCTGGGGAGTGAATCAGTAGATGGAAGATAGATCTCCTTACTCCTCATCCTTTCTGGCTCTGCCTCTCAACTACTTAATTAGCAAATCAATCTTGTAGGGAAGGAGAGGAACCCCTAATGGAAACTGTGGACATTGATAGTATATTTTGTAGGTACAATGAAATATACCTCTCTGGTATGGTATGAAATATAAAGGAAATCTCTGTGCCTTCCACAGAATTTTGCTGTGGACTTAACTGCTCTTAAAAAATGTCATCTATATAAAAAAGGGAAAGAGACAGAAAATTGGATAGTTCACATAAGAAGATTTTTAAAATTGATTTTTAAGTTAGCTATGGACTGTGGGCGGGGAACCGAGGGGTAGAGAGATTTCTACCGTTGGTTCACTCTTTAGGATGTCCACAACAGCCAGGTTGAAACCAGGAGCCAGAAACTTCTTGCGGGTCTCCCATATTGGTCGCAGGACCCAAACATTTGGGCCGTTTCTGTTTTCTGAGGCCGTTAGCAGGGGGCTATATAGAAGTGGAGCAGCCCAGACACAAACTGGCGCCCATCACAGGCATTGCTGGCGTTACAGGCAGCAGTTTTATTCTTATGCCATAGCACCCATCCCTAAGAGAAGATATTATACCCCAGAACCATGTAAAGAAACAGAGTTGCTAAGATAAAAAAGTGTAATACCAAGTACTGACAGTGTTGTAGAGCACCTAGGGATCCCTTATTTGCTTTTGAGAACATCATTGGGACAACAACCTTAGAAACATGCTGGGAAGTTGTTAACAACAATGTTGAATGGTGAGTGAAGTTGCCCCCTGTAGTGTCACCAGCAGTTCATATTAGCATTGATCTGCGACCCAGCTGTCCCTTTTCCAGGCCAGCTTCCTGCTAATGTGTCTGGGAAAGCAACAGAAGGTAGTCAAATTCTTGGGCGTCTGCACCTGCAAGGGAAAACTGGAAGAAGCCCCTGAACTGGCTCCTGGCTTGGATGGCCCCAACGCTGACTGTTGGAGCCATTTTGGGAATGAGCCAGGAAATGGAAAATCTCTGTCGTCTCTCCCTCTCTTGCTGTGTATCTCTGCTTTAAATAAAGACTTTAGAGTTATATTCATATATAGTGTATAATAAGCATGCATGTATATGTATGGCTTATGATCTGGCATCATGTAAGTGTAATATATAAATATAAGTGTGTATATGTATATGGCCTATGATCTGTATACTCAGTCATCAAAAGAAATTAGTGCCTATGTGTATCTTGCTAAACCATATGTAAGACAGTACATTTATTTGCCATAGCAAAAATTTGAAAAGAAATAAACTGTAAAATGAGTAAGTAACGTGTGCTATGACCGCACAATGAAATACTAGACAGCAACAGAAAACAAATAGGTCATAAACAACATAAATGAATGTTACAGGCAATGCTGAGTGATAGAAATTAGGCACAAAAGAGCACATGTCATTTTTGCTCTTTGTTTTTGTTTTAATCCCAGTGAGTTACAGAGAAAGAAATCATTTATACAGTCAATAATAGCTTGTGATAACATTAAATTATCTGTAACCAAAATCCAGTCATGGGCAGTCAATAAATACACACATGTATTCCTCCTGGTGCTAAGCAGTCTGTGTTTTCACATAGCTATACATTTGTCATGTTCGCCTCTTGAAAGAGCTTTACCTCTGTCAGCCATCATCTGCGTCAGCCAGCATCTCTGCTTGAAATGTTGCAACGAGGCACTTCACCAAGTCTGATGAATTTTTATTCTGTCAATGTCTTACCTCCATCTCTTGTCCATTCCAGCTAATATCAACCACTTTTTATTTTCAGGACTTTACTAATATGGCATATGTTGTATTTGTCAGTTCTGACAACTCTTCAGATACTGTTACTATCTGAAGGTAATTAACTCACTTGTGCTCACTAACTGGTAGGTGACATGTGGATAGAATTCAAATTCAAACCCTTAACACTTTGCTTTGATAATGTAAACATGGAAAGTTGGGTAGGGTCATAAGGAAAAATGAAAAACAAGCGAATTTTCAGATAGGTCCTCCAATCACTAGTTCTTTTGTGGGAATAGAATGGTACAGTGGATTGGACAGACTTTATTCTTAGCTAAGTAACTAGTTTTTTAAAAAATTAGATTTTTTTCAGTTTTATTTATTTTGATTAGAAAATCAGGTTTACAAAGTGGAGGAGAGACAGAGAGAAAGATCTTTTGTCTGCTGGTTCACTCCCTAAGTAGCCACAACATCTGGAGCGGAGGGTTGATCCAAAGCCAGGAGCCAGGAGCCTCTTCCAGGTCTCCTATGCGATTGCAGGGTCCCAAGGCTTTGGGCCATCCTCAGCTGCTTTCCTAGGTCACAAGCAGAGAGCTGGATGGGAAGCGGAGCAGGCAGGACATGAACCAGCACCCGTATGGGATCCTAGCACATGCAATGCAAGGATTTTAGCCACTAGGCTACTGTGCTGGGCCTGCATCTAACTAGTTTGATCCTAACTTTGCTGCTTGGACTCTTGTTACCTTTAGTCAAGTCATTTAACTAAGCTTCAATTTGCCCCCTGCAAGTAATTGTGACAATTGAATTGATTTTATATCTAATGACAAGATAAAATTATGAATACAGCAAAATATAATGCTCATAGTGCCTGACACACAGTGAATGTTCGGTGAAGTCAGTGCTTGATATTACTGTGTAGCCTAGTGGTGGTTGGCCGTTTTTAATTATGGTCTCTTACTGGTGCAGCGCCCACACACACACACACACACACTCTGAGAGCAGGGCTTGACCTGGTGGTTGGATGCCTCTCTAAGCTCTACTGCCAATTCTGGCTCCCTGAAATGCCCACTCCAGGAGGCAGACTTGATGTCCCTAGTAGTTGGGTCGCTTTCACCCATATGCAGTCCTGGAATAAGTTCCTGGCTGCCGATCAGGCATGGCCCTGCCCTGGTCAGTAGATATGTGGGGAGTAAACCAATGGTAGGTAGGAGATATTTTCTGTCTCTATAGCTCTTTCTTTGTTTCTTTTTGTTTCTTTCCCTTCCTTGCTACCTTTCAAAAAGGAAAAAGAAAAAGATGTAAACCATATTAAAATGTGTGTGCTACTTTTACAATTTTTCAAAAGTTGGTGAATTAAAACTTTCTAAGTTAATGGTCCTACCCAATCTGCTAGTTTTATCCCTGTTCTTTGGTTCTTTTGTTCCAGTATAAGTTTTTAGCTCAGATTCTCAGGTAAGTTCACTTCTCGTGAATATTCCGGTCTTCACGGTTCTCTCATTGCTGTTTATTTTACCAGTTTTGTCATTTTCTTTTCTACTCTGTCATTAAGGCCCCGCTCTTCTATTCACCCAGTGTTTCACATTTTTGTGGCTACTTTCTTTTCTATAATCTTTGTAATTGTCAAGTTCTTCTCAAATTGTAGACCACAAACTACTTTTGGTCCTGTGTGAGCTTATATCAAAATGTAGAGCAACTATATCACAAAGTGCACATCAGTGTTCAGCAATTTTTTTTTCTTAATTGAGATTTCCTTATTAAGGAAATAACACTTTGATTTATATTCTGGTGCAAACTCCCTTCCTCATTGGAAACCAACACTATTAGTGAACTCATCTTTGCTATTCAAGTTAATTTAGTTTTATTTTCTTAGAGATTTATTTTTTATTTGAAAGGCAGAGTTACAGAGGAGAGACAGAGAAATCTTGCATCCATTGATTCACTCCCTAAATGCCACAGTGCCGAGGACTGGGCCAGGCTGAAACCAGGAGCCAGCAGCCTCTTGGTCTTCGGTGTGCGTGTGAGGCCCAGGCATCTGGGTCATTGTCCACTTCTGTCCCAGATATGTTGGCAGGGAGCTAGATTGAACCAGCGCCAAATGAGATGCTGGCATCACAGGTAGGGGCTTAATTTACTATGCCATAGTGCCAACCCCTTATTTTGGTTTTGTCAGAATATTAGGGTGAGATGGGTTACATGGATTATGTTGCCAGTGAGCATAAGATTTTTCATGTAATTTCAACCTCGCATCTGGATTCCTATTCCATGCTTCTGGAATTTATTTCTTTATGATCTTTGATGGAAAACAGAACCTCTTTGTTCAGCCAGATACTTGCTTTTCCAGCCTAGCTGCTGCTCCCTCAACTTTTTTTTTTTTTTGTAAGGATTTGTTTAAGACAGAGTGAAAAGACAGAGTGAAACAAAGACACACAAAGAGATCTTCCATTTGTTGTTTCACCCTGCAAAATGGCTACAAGAGCTGGGCCAGGCCAGAGGTGGGGCCGTACAATTCCACCTGGGTCTCCCACGTGGGTGTGAGGAGCCCAGCTCCTAGGGCCATGCTCTGCTGCTTTCCCAGTTAGGTTAGTGGGGAACTCCCAGCCTTTCTTGTACTAGTACGTAAAAGCTGTGATTGGCCAAGCAGATGCTCCAGTACAGGCAGCAACTCAGGAGCTGGTGACAGAACAGGGGGACCGTGTGTACTCTGATGTGTCCCCTGTGGCCACAGCAGGTGTCTTCAGGACCAGTTCAGTAGTTTCGGCTGTATCCTGTCTGTCAGGTTTTCTGAAGATTATTGTTTAGCAGGTGTCTTTTCATAAGTCTGTTCTACTTATATCAGCTATAGTATGTGTTTGTTGCATCCGACTAAACCTTGTATGGAAAAATACTTAAAAAAATCTTATTTGATCAGGCAAGCTGATCACAAGCAGCTTGTACTTTTTCTTAATTTATTCACTAAGCTTGAACATGTTTTAGGCTTACTTTGTGAGACATGTTTGGGAAGATTTTGAGTAATAATTTTATTTTAATATTTGCATTTTAAAATTTTAGTGTGCTTTATGGACCATGTGCTGCTATGTATGCCTGAAATACTTGAAATGCAAATTTGGGGAGACTTTGCCATCTAAATGCTTGGCTGGATTAAGCGTCTGATTAGGATGGTTCTTCAGCAAGCTGGAGTAAGCATGCAATCGGTGAGTACTTAAAATTCATATTTAAATTCAGACATTTATTTCTAGGTTTGCTTCTGAAGAAATGAAATACATCTATTTGAGTACATAATCAGCATTTTAAATTCAGTGTATTTATATACTGTTCCATTTGCTTAATATTACATGTAGAAGTGTGTCTTTTCCTAGAATCCTAATGAAAGGAGTGATTTTTATATTTATATTGAAAACAAAGCAGTGTTCACATCATCATTTAAAGGCAGTGCACTTGTGAGGAGGTAGTTCACATATATAGAGAAATAATTCAGCAAAATGTTTGATTAGACTTGGCAACCCTGAGTGTTGTAGAACTATTTTTTTTTATCTGGCCCAGGCTGAGCCAGGCCAGAGCCAGGATCTACTGTTTGGATCTCCACATGTGTGCAGGGGTCCCAAGCAAATGGTCCACATACGGGGTACTGACACCGCAGGTGGCAGCCTATCTTGCTGTGCCACAACAATAGCTCCTGTAGAACTATGCATGTTGCATGTTGCATATATTATGGTGAGTCACACAGCTGGTTAAAAGGTAAGTAATGGGCCCAGTGTGATAGCCTAGTGGCTAAAGTCCTCACCTTGCATGCGCCGGGATCCCATATAGGTACTGGTTCTAATCCTGGCATCCCTGCTTCCCATCCAGCTCCCTGCTTTTTGCCGGGAAAGCAGTTGAGGATAGCCTAGAGCCTTGGGATCCTGCATCTGTAGGGGAGATCCTACACCCAGAAGAGGCCCCTGGCTCCTGGGTTCAAATCAGCTCAGCTCAGCACCAGCCATTGGTAGCCAGTTGGGGAGTGAATCAGTGGATGGAAGAGTTTCCTCTCTGTATCTCCTCCTCTTTGTATATCTGACTTTCCAATGAAAAATAAATTAATCTTTTTTTTTTAAAGCTAAACAAATGAACAAGCCACATGAATTCTATACCCTGGCATCAAGTACGTCAAATTAGCTTAGCGTGGAGAAAAAAAAGGTGCAAATGTTTGGATCAGGATTTTGTTTTTGTCATAAAGATAACCAATGATGATTAGATGTTATAGTGGGCATCCCTTGCGTTGTGCTCAGTGTTTACTTAGATTTGAACAGTCCTCTTGTGGTTTGGAGTGTTAACTGCCTCAATCAGTGTTTTCTGACTGTGGTCGAGAGAATTTGGATACAGTTCTGATTCCCAAATTCTTCTTTTTTCTCTTATATTCTGCCTATTATAATGTAAGCGGAGAGTTACTGTAACTGTTATTAAAGATCTGTGATCAATAATACCTTTACTCATTTGTTGTTTCAAGGCATATAAAATGAATGTAGTACCATTTCACAGTTAAGGAAAGAGAAGCACGGAGTGGTCAGTGGTTTGTCTGGCCTGACCAAGGCAGTGCGCTGGCAGAACCTGCTCTCCAAGTCAGGGCCTTGCTGCCGGCCTTAGGTTTTGACTTGGCTGTCTTCCATTTTGCCTCAACCTTTGTTTTGGTTTAAAACCATACACACATTATTTTTTCTCAATCTATTAATTAGATTTCTATCTCCCAGTAAAAAAAAAAAATTTTTTTAACTAGAGTAAGTAAGAATTGTGAAGCTAATGTGATTTTGATTAATCTCAGTATTTAATGTTGGTAAAAAGTATAGCAAATCCTCATTTGTATTAACAGCATAGTAATCTTAGGAGTTAGAGCCTTGCTTTCTCTTTGTGCTTTAGAGGAGGAATGTGAATGGTGCTCAGAGTAGGAATAAGAAGATAACTGGGAGCAGTCTTAGGCTTCAGTTAGGGATTTTTATTTTTTATATTTCAAAAGGTTTATTTTATTTTGACTTGAAAGCCAGAGCTACAGAGACACACAGAGACAGATCTTCATCTGCTGATTTACTCCGCAAGAGCTTCTTTCAGTATCTGTGCTGTTGAAGTGAGTAGCAGTAGCCTCTTCCAGGTTTCCCATATGGTTGCAGAAGCCAACCTCTTACGCCAGCTGCTGCTGCTTGCCAAGTTGATGAGCAGGGAGCCGGATCAGAAGTAGAGCAGCCTGGACTTGAACTGCTAATTATATGGGAGGCCAACACTTCAGGCCAAGGATTAACTTGCTATGTCACCGTGCCAGCCCCCAATTAGGAATGTTTAAATTGTTATTAGAAATTCATTTTCTAATATCCAATACCACTTCCTCCAAATATGTGTGTGTGTGTGTGTGTATTCTGAATGATAAGGGAGTCACAAGAAATAAAATATATTTATATACATGTTAGGCTAATCTGACTGATGGCAAGGCAAGGTATAGAATTCATGTAGCTTGTTTATTTGTTTAGCTTTTTTTTTTTTTAAGATTTACTTATTTTTCATTGGGAAGAATTTGTACTTTGTTAGGTCCTTGAAAATTTGTTAATGCTATAGGCCTTCTTAGAAAAATGTTATATACCTACTTGCATGTAATGTTAGATATGTAAACTCATGCACAAATATAATTTTTCTTAAGAAAAACACATTTACTTAGAATTGAAGTTGTAGTTTTTCCTGCAAAAATAGTTCCTCTCAAATATTAATAGAGATGAATATACACCAAGTGATTTCCGCATAAAACGAGTGTAGCCATGACGGAGGAGACAGATGACAGCCTCAGACTGCAGCCTCACCCGTCAACACCTTCCACAATAGCCTTTCACGATGTTAAACAAGAACGAATTGCCTTCCCGTTGTCATCCTCCTCTTCGCTGTCATCACTTTCAAACACTGTTGTAAAATGTTATGGACTGTCACTACTAGACACCGCGTATACAACACACAGAGAGGCTGATGAGTAGATTGTGGAGAAAGTTTCTTATAGATAAAACTTGATTTTTCTGTTATGTCTTAAAGCTGTTGAACTGTCTTATCTCTCACTGAAGCCACATTATCTAGTAATGACAGTTTTATCCCTGCCTTTTTTCTTACTTTCCAAGCAATATTAATAACAGTTTATCTTTAGAGGAAGTCTTCCCTTTTCCAAATCAATGTATTGACAAGACAGGGTTCAGTCCCAAGTTAGGGAAGGAGACGCACTTGGGTCATGCAGCCTGCCATTGCACAGATGGTGACTTTTCAGCACCATCTGCTCACCGTTTCATCACAGCCGCTTACAACTTCTCCCCCTCCCTGAGGGCTGGATAGAAAAAATAGGAGAAAAGCTGGGAAGACCTACTTTTAGAGTTCCTGGAAGTTAGCTGCTCTTTCCCCACACTTTTCCCTACCATCCAATAAAGGTTATGGTTGTTATAAATATTCTGTTGTTCGCTTACACAGGCCCTTGTTTCGTATTTCTTGGTTTAAGTAGTATGCATTTCACAAGTAACAGGAAAACAAGCTTATGTTAGTCTACTGCGTATGCTCAGAAAAAAAAATAATCACATAAAGCAATCTGTTCTTTTTCTTCCTTTAGATTTGTAGGAGAAGCCTCAATAGCCTGCTTATCCTTTTAATTAAATGCTGAATTGTTGGCTACTTCTTGTGTAGGAGGCACCTTGTATTCATCCCTTCTGATATTAAACAGATGGAAAGATAATAGTTGAAAATTAGCCCTGCAGCATGCATAGTGAGACGTGCTCAAAGCTGGCAGAAACATTAGTTCACCACCTTGACAAATCCTTTCTAATTTTTCTTTGTGAGCTTCTTGTTCTTTTTGTTTCCGTAAGAACTTTACGTGCTGGAACGGGGGAAGGTTCACGTCAGGCTGCGTGATTGTCACCTGTGATGCACACAATTTTCCTTATCTACTTCATGGCACTAAGTAGAAGAGTGAAGGAAGACTGATGTAATGACGGTCACACTGTGTATTTATGTTAAAAAGGTTATGTGAAAGAGTTTGCTTAAAATTGTTTTGAATTACAAGCTCTTTTTGTTGACAATGCAGATTGAATGCCTGCTTTTTTTCTCTAGTTATTTTTTGGTCTCTTCATTTTCACATATATGTGTGATACATAATTTTCTGATATTTGGTGTGTATATTTTGCTCGAAGCTTCAGAGTAAGTTTGCCTCTTAAATTCTTTGTGTGATATTCACATCTTATGTGGATCCCTTCCTGTCTTACTATTGAGTCGTTTTCCAGCCTGTAGCATCCTCTTAAATGATGTTTGGAAACAGAGTTGGCATGTTTGTTGCTTATCAAAGCCAGCATAGATTATAGAATTCGGTAAGACGCAGTGACACCTTGAACAAATGTTCAATTATATAAATCTGAGGCAAGGACTTGAGGTGTTTTTACATGCCACTGTGGCTCAAATGTTGTCCCTAAGTGCATTTGTTTGCTAAGGCTCTGAGAAAATGGTCTAATCGGTCTTGTTTTGGTCACATTTCACAACCATGTTGTTGACAATGACCAGTTACTTGATGATACTATTTATATTAGAATGATTTTATTTAAACTAGAGTGACTTGGGCCCTGCAGAGGATGGCCCAAAGCCTTTGTACTCTGCACCCATGTGGGAGATCTGAAAGAAGCTCCTGGCTGCTGACTTTGAATTGGCTTAACACTGACCATTGCAACCATTTGGGGAGTGTACCAGCAGATGGAAGATCTTTCCTTTTGTATCTCTCTCTCTTTTTTTAAAAGATTTATTTATTGGAAAGTCAGATATACAGAGAGGAGGAGAGACAGAAAGGAAGATCTTCCGTCTAATGATTCACTCCCCAAGTGACCGCAATGGCTGCGCCGATCCGAAGCCAGGAACCAGGAACCTCTTCCAGGTCTCCCACGCGAGTGCAGGTCCCAAAGCCTTGGGCCATCCTCGACTGCTTTCCCAGGCCACAAGCAGGGAGCTGGATGGGAAGTAGAGCCGCCAGGATTAGAACCGGCGCCCATATGGGATCCTGGGGCGTTGAAAGCAAGGACTTCAGCCGCTAGGCCATGCCGCCAGGCCCTCCTTTTGTATCTCCTTCTCTCTGTATATGTGCCTTTCCAATAAAAATTATAATAAATCTTTAAAAAAATTATTTAGAGTGAATGTGGAGTGAATGTACAAAGGTAACTATGTCCATTGCGCTGATGCAGTACTCACCTTAATATTGTTTATGTATTCTTTAGGATATAAGTGGTAAAATTTGATGAATTTACTTTGATAGTCACTTTTATTTTTTACCTTTAAAAATAGCTTTTAATAGAATGCTACCTCTCTTTACCTCTTCTGTCCAGGCTTTTTCAAGTGTAGCACTCAAAACAAATGGATAGTTTTTCTCTTTAAGTGAAGATCATATTCTTGGGGAGAAATTTCAAGGTACAATTTGTAATGCCTTAACAATCTGCAAGTGTTGTTTTACTTTTGGTTTCGGGAGTTTTTTTTTTTTTAAGCATGATATCTTATGTGTTATGAGTTTGAGAAAGTCTGCTCATTAGGACCCCCACCAGCCTCTTGGGCAGCTTTGCGCAGAGTAGGAGAGGGTGCCTTTCCTGAAGGCGCACAAGGCACCGCAAAGGGAGGCAGTGCTTGGTGACTGCATTTGAGCCTCGCTCAAGCCCAGCCAGGCCCTCTGAGACAGCAGGCGCCGCATTGCCACTGTGTGACCTGAACTTGGTGTTCTGAAGTTGAAATTCAGTTGGATTTGTTTCGAGAAGTCCATTATAGTAAAAGCAGCTAGATTTATTTATTTTTATTTTCACAAATTATACGCATTAAAACTAAAAGAACAAGAAAAGAGGCAAAGTGTTATTTCTTTTAGCATCTTTTATAAACCGATTGTAAGTATTCTTTGTTGCAGATACAGTTTTAAATATTTAAATATTCTTGTATATTTTTATATGATGTCTTACTTTAAATTTTATTGCTGAATAGCTGGCTGTCTACTTAGATATTCTATAATTTTGAATTGAGAACTACTAGAATATTTCCCATAATAATTACAGCATTCTGATCCCATAATTAATACTAGCATGCCATTGCTTTGTATTTGTCCAGTACTTTGTATTAAGTGTAAGTCTTGTAATTAAACTGTTGGTTTTGCCCACTTCTACAGGTACTTTGGTCTGGGAAGCCCTATGGTTCATCTCGAAGTATCGTAAGGAAGATTGGTACTAATTTGTCTCTGATTCAGTGCCCAAGAGTTCAGTTTCAGGTATAATTTATCATTATTATTATTATTATTATTGTATTAATGTGTGCATTAAGAAACAAATGGGAAAGATGGTTTTAACAGTTTGGTTTTGAACCTTTTTCTTTGTTGATGCCAACTATCAATACAAGGCTTAAAAACCACAGTAAAATCTTTCTGATTTTAGTTCATCTGTGGAGTGATTATCTAAGACATTTATCCTTCCTAAGAGTGCAAATTTGAACAATGGTTAATTCCTAAGTGACCTCACAACATAGGTCTCTGTTCATTTGTACATACATGTATATTTAGGTGCTGTTTTATCTAGTTTTTATACGTTTATACAGCCACTCTGATCCCCTAGCTTGTTGCTGTTTTGTAAATGTCATATAACTTGCATTTGGCATCACTGGTTTTAGTCTGAGCATTTATTGTAAAATTCATTGACATGGAGGTAACTGCAGTTCTCTGAATAAGGTGGCAGTGAGAGTCTGAATTAGGAGTCATTTGAAACACTCAAGTCTCAGTATTCTCTAGTGCAAATTCAGGAGCAAGTCTATTGTTTGCTTGATGTATTAGTGTTCTATGATTTGTTTCATTTCTAAAAGATTTATTTATTTATTTGAGGATCAGACTTACAGAGAGAGGTACAGCCCAAACTGGGCCAGGCCAAAAGCAGGAGCTTTATCCAGGTTTTCCACGCAGGTGGCAGGAATCCAAACACATGGCCATCTTCTGCTGCTTTTCCCAGATCATTATCAGGGAGCTGGATCAGAAGTGGAACGGCATCCGTGTTGGACACCCCCCATCGCAGGCACTGGCTTTACATGCTCTGCCATACCATAAGCCCCTTGACTGGCACTTTTTTATTCTCTATTGTTATTACTATTATTGTGTTAGAAATAGATCACTTGGTTCTTATTTTTTGGTTGTTCTCTGATAGTCAAGATAAAACTTTTCATTTCAACATTTAATAATATAAACCCAACAGACACTTGTATCAATTTGAAATAATAGATTTGCATGTGGAGATGTGAAACATTTATTTAACTTATCATTTAGAGGCTCAAAAGTGCCTGCCCCCCTGCATGTTTATTTGAAGTTATGTTGTACTATAAATTACTTTTCTTGGTAGGTGGGGGTAGGAACCCACTTGGGAGTGAGTAGCGTTTTCATAGAGACTGACTGCAGTGCTTATTGATGTTCATAGTCCCGCTCGCAGATTGACTAGTTAAGCCTTTGTGTGTCACTGTAGAAATTGATAGATTGGAACTTTATGAGAAGTAATTTTTGTTAAACTATAGCTTTTAGAAAAATCAGAGAAAAATATGGTTTTATCTGACTTAAACACAATTTCGGAGAATTTAATTCATTTGGAACTAAATTATTGTTAGCTTTGTTTGCCAGATTCCTTCAAATAACCGTTAACTCACTTTTTTTGACAGCTTATTCTGGTGACTTGTTAAGACAACTTTTTGATAGTTGCGTTGCATTGAAATGTTCTGTTTGTCAGTCCTACTAGTTGTAGGAGAAATTTGTTTTTCCATTTGTGTTCATGTAGACAGATACCTGTAAAATAAAAAGACATGAAAATATGAAGCATTTTCTCAACACATCCCAATTCTGCCTTATTAGTGCAGTGAAATGTTAGAGCCAAGTGTATTTACTTGATTGGAGTCTGTTGCTCAGTGTTGTCATCAGCCACTAACAAGACATGCACATGAAGAGTGTTGGTTTAGGGCAGGGATTGCTTTTACAAAGAGACATGTTAGCTTAAGGAAAGTACTGGTGACCTACTGGAGAATATGACAGGAGACAGAAGACATTTGTTTATAGTGAGATTTTTTATTCTTCAACATCAGTATTAAAATGTTTGCTACCTTAGCTGGATGTTTTAAATCTATTATTTCTCCTTGTTGTTTTCTTCTTTATCTGAAACATAAAAAAAGCAGGTTGAGAATTATAGAGTGCTGTTTACTTTTTAAAGATTTATTTATTTATTTAAAAGACACTGATAGGCAAAGAAAGAGAGCTCCTTTGTTTGCTGGAAGGTCTAAATGCCCCACATTAGGCAGACTGGACCGGGCTGAATCCAGGAGCCAGGAATTTCATCTGGGTCTCTAATGTAGGTGGTCCAAAGTGCTTGGACTGTCCTCCACTCCCTTCCAAGGCGCATTAGCAGGAGGCTGAATGGGAGACAGCCGAGCCTGGACTTGAGCCAGCACTCTCATAGGAGATGTAGGTATGTGTTGCAAGCAGCCTTAACATGCTGCACCATTGCACTTGTCCTTTAGACACAGTCTAATGAAATTCAAAATACGTTTTTGCCATTTTTATAGCTCCTCCAGGTTACTCCTTGATACGGAGCAGTGTAGCTGGATAGTCTTGGTATCTAAAATGGGCAACTGGGGAACCACTGTGGTCCCCAAAGAGAGCAATAACCATTATAATAAGGCCAGATTCAGGTCAAAATGACGTGTTATATATGTCTATTGAAATGTTATATTGTACTTCATAAATAAATACAATTAATATGTATCAGGGTAAGATTTTACTTAAAAAATCTTGCCTCCAAAGGAAAAGTCAAATTAAACTGAGCATAGGACGTTTATGGGAATTAGGTAGTCACTCCCCCATTTGCCTAGGAGAAGTCCATGTCTCTAGTAGGATCATCTTGAGACATTGCTTCCTTTTTCTTTACTTCCTGTGCTGTTGACTTGCACTTCCGTTTCTTTGCTAGGACCAACATCATAAGCAGTAGTGCAGCTCTGTAACTCAAAACAGTTTGACTTTTACAATTTTTTTAAAGATTTTTTTTTTTTTAATTCAAAATGCAGAGTTACAGAGCTGAGGATAGACACAGCGAGGTGCAGGGGAGGGGGACCTTTCATCTGCTGTTTCATTCCCCAAATGACCACAATGACAGGGGCTAAGGTTGTTCAAATCCAGGAGGCAGGAGCTTCCTCTGGGTCTCCCATGTGAGTGCCGGGGTCCAAGGGCTTGGTTCCTCTGCTGCTGCTTTCTGAGGCATATTAGCAGGGAGCTGGATCAGAAGTGGAGCAGCTAGGACTCTTGACAGGCACCCATTTGGCATATTGTTATAGTGTTACAGGCAGAGGCTTAATATGCTATGTCACTGTGCCAGCCCCGCTTCTGAAATCTTAAACTTCAGAGTTATGCCTTCTTGGCAGAGAATACTAGTAACTGGTACTATTGTGTCTTATAAAACATTACATTGGATCTTCTGATGTTTTCGTTCTAAATATTTCAAGCTTTATACACTTATATTTTACTTCTGGGCATTTTATTAAATGAATCAGTTTGCTTGGTATAGTTTTACATTACTGGAATATTTAAAATTGACTAAAGTTGCTTTTGTAGGATTCCTGAAATAGTGTGGTATTCAGGGTAATTTAAATTGTTTCAAATGTTAAAGTGAACATCGAAAGGTGTGAAAATACAGTGCTACTAAGTTTTCATTTTGATGAAATATGATTTAAAAATTTTTTTCTCTCTTCCCTTTTGTCTTCTTTCCTACTAACAATAGCCCTAGTAGGACAGGACCTTGCTGGGAACCTGCAGTAAGTTGACCTTTTCTCTCCCAGAGCTGCCGTCAGTCATCCATGCATGTCAGTAGTGCTGTGTGCATCATACTTCCGGGAACAACTTGCTCTTAGTCCCGCCTACCATTGGTGACTTGGCCTTGGCTTGGCTTCCACTTCATGGAGTGGGTTGTCCTGGAAATTGTCCTTCCCATTCCATGCTTACGTCTCTCAGTGAATGCTTTCCTCAGGAACAACTGAATGAGGTGTAAAAAAAAAAAAAGAATTATTTTTAAATTTTGCCTTGTGAATGAGCTGAATACATACATCAAAACTACTTTGGTTGCAGGATATCAAGTAGAAATGATGCAGATCGTGACAGCATCATTAACATTTTTGTCTCTGGGGGCACTTACCATGAACGTGAGATTATTGTGGAGCCTAACTAAAGCTTTACTAATATTAAAAACCAAGTTCATGGGGGTAGTTATGTTTTTTGTGTGCTTGTCTTTTAAGATTTAGAAAGAGGGAGAGGCAGAGAACTTGCAAACACTCCTCAGGTGACTGCAGCAGCCAGGGCAGAGCTGGGCGGAAGCTGGGAGCCCAGAGATTCTTCCAGGTCTCCCACAAAGGTGGCAGGGACATGAGCACCTAGGCCATCTCCCGTTTTGCTTTTCCCATCCTATTAGAAAAGAGCTAGATCTGAAGTGGAGCACGGGGACACGAAGTAGTGCCCATGTAAGGTGTTGGCATTGCAACAGCAGCTTTATGTGCTGTGCTATGATACTAGCCCCACAGTTTTGTTTTTGCTATATTAAAGTTTGTACAAAAAACAACCTATTGTGTCATTGAATAAAGTACTTACACATGTAATATTGAAATATGTTGATCCTGTGAAGGCTCTGAGAATGGATTAATTATTCTGTCTTTGAGAATGTATTCTTAGAAAATAGTACTTCACTTCTCTATAAATATTTCAGAAGAAAAAGTGATATTTATAACTGTCATGGGAAAGTATGAAGTTGTAACGTCAGATAGGAACAATTGGAGCACTTAGATCCTTGATCAGATGTAATACCCATTATCAAGTTATGTAAGATACTTACTTGTTAAATATTTGAAAGTTTCTTTTCCTAATTTCATTGTTATGTCTGTTTTTGCCTGAGAGTTATAGACACATTTCATTTCCTGCTTCACTTCCCTGCCAGCATGGCTTCCCCAAAGGCCATAATTGAGTCATTATTAGATCCTTGAGTTTCTTGGTAAATTATTAAAATGTCATTTTAATGCTTTTTGTGCAGTTAATAATGTTATGCAACTGATATGAAAAAGAGTGCACCTACTAATACTTATAACTTTGGTTTGACTTTTATTCTTTTTTTGTTACGTTTTTAGTTTGAATTTTTGAATTTTGTGGTACCATTTCATATATACTGGATTCCCCTCCAAACTCCCACCCTCCCAATAGATTTTCCCCATGTTGCTACAATAGCATAGTCCTTCATAAGGAGTCATAATTCCATCAATCTATTATTTAAGTGTGCCCCAACATTGCTGGTACAGACAATGTCAGATAATCCAGCATCTCATTGTCTACACATTTCCAACAGTTTCATTGGGAATCCATCTTTTGTCTGGAAGCAGGGATGCATGTTGCATTGTACCCCCACATCTGGATATGGTAGACCCCAGTCCTCCATCACTGTACATTTCCATAACTGAGAAGCCATGAAAAAAGGTCAACAACTGGTATGAATTAGATCAACAGCCACAACAACAACAGCAAATTATAGCACCATGAAAAAACATTCCACTGAGTAATCAACACATGGGTGACAAAAAGGAAACACAAAAGTCTTTCGGGAAAAATGATGCCACTGTGTAATCCATGAGCCAGTGATGAATATGAAAGAGGAAAGAAAGTATTTGGAATAAATGAAACTGAAATTAAAAACATCAAAACACATGGGATGCAGCCAAAAAAAAAAAAAAAGCAGTATAGATCAGGTTACTGAAGTTACACTTTCCGTGATGATTTCCTTATATTAGAGAGTACATACGGTATTTGTTCTTTTGTGATTGACTCATTTCACTGAGTGGTCTCTAGTTGGGATCACCTAGTTGTAAATGACATAATTTTATGCTATTTAAGAGCGGAATAATATTCCATGGAGTAGATGTACCACGGTTTCTTTAACCACATCTGGATTGTTTCCATGTCTTTGCTATTGCAGATTGTACTGCTGTAAATATAGGATTACAGATCCCCTTCTCATATGCAGATTTCATTTCTATTGGGTATATCCCTAGGAGCAGGATAGCTAGGTCATATGGCAGATTTATTTGCAATTCTCTAAGAACTCTCCATACTGATTTCCACAGTGGTTGTACTAGCCTACATTCCCATCAGCAGTGAAGAAGGGTACTTTTCTCCCCCCACATTCATGCCAGCAGGTGTTGTTAGTTGAGTTCTGAATGTAGGCTAGTCTCACTGGAGTTAAGTGATACCTCAACATGGCTTTCATTTGTCTCTCTCTGATGACTAGGGAGCCTGAGCATCTTTTCATATGTCTGTTAGCCACTTGAATCTGTTCTTTTGAACAATGTCTATTCCATTTTTTCACAGGGTTTTTTTTGTTTGTTTTTGTTTTTTTTACTGTCCCTGGGTTTCTGAAGCTCTTTGGTAATCCTGGATATTAGTCTCCTATCACTTGTGTAGCGTGCAAAAATTTTCTTTCATTCTGTTGGTTGTTTCCTCACTTTATTAATTGTTTCCTTTGCTCTGCAGAAGCTTTTTAGTTTGATGTAGTGCCATTTGTTCATTTTGGCTTTGATTGCCTTTGCTTTTGGTGTGTTTTGTAAGAAGTCTTTCCCTGTTCCTGTATCTTGGAGAGTGTTTCCTATGTTTTTCTTTAATAGTTTGATGGTTTCTGGGTGTAGATTTAGGTCCTTGATCCATTTATTGCTGATTTTGATATACTGTGACAGTATACAGAAAAAAACTTTGGTTCAATTTTTATTTTATTTTTTTAAAGATTTATTTGTTTTTATTGGAAAGGCAGATATACAGAGAGGAGGAGAGACAGAGGAAGATCTTCTGTCCAGTGGTTCACTTCCCAAGTGGCTGCAACAGCTGGCGCTGAGCCAATTTGAAGTAAGGAGCCAGGAGCCTCTTCCAGGTCTCCCACGTGGGTGCAGGGTCCCAAGGCTTTGGGCCGTCCTCTGCTGCTTTCCCAGGCCACAAGCAAGGAGCTGGATGGGAGGCAGGGCAGCCTGGATTAGAACTGGCACCCATTGGGATGCCGGCACATTCCAGGCTAAGACTTTAACTGTTATGCTACCATGGCGGGGATTTTTATTCTTAAAACTACCTTAAAATTATTTTAATCTTCACCTATGTTAGTGTTATGTCTTTGATGGGTGTATTTTGCATTTAAGGAAGCAGCATTAAGTGTAACTTGGCAAAGAAAGCACAGATTTGAACAATGCAGGGGGCCCCAGTAGCACCTTCCTACTAAACATATTACCAAGTGAATTTACCTTTTTAAAGGAATTTACTTATTTTTGTCATGAAGACAGATTGACACATCTTCCATCCACTGGATCATTCTCCAAATGGCTGCAATGGCCGGAGTTGAGCTGGAACAAGGAGCTCTTTCTGGGTCTTCCTTGTGTGGCAGGGTCCCAAGGCTTTGGGCCATCCTCCTTTGCTTTCCCAGGTCACACTCAGGGAGCTAGATGGGAGGTAGAGTAGCTGGGACACAAACTGGTACCCGTGTGGGATGCTGCTGATTGCAGGCAGAAAATTAGCCAGTAGAGTCTTCACAGTCACACTAAACACATTTTTTTGACCTTTTACTTTTTTTCCCCAGTGTAAGCTTGAGTTGTTTTTCTTTTTTATTTAAGATTCATTATAAGTTTTAGGAAGAAGTATATTAATTTGGTAATTCTTATGTTAAAACTATTTTTTCTGGCCATCTGACTGAAATATACATATAATAAAATCAACTTTATTCTTGTTAAATTGTTTTTCCAGTTCTTTTCAGGTCATACATGCTATTTTTTTTGTTTTTATTTCCAAATATTCCTTCCCTTCCGCCATGTGTTTATGTTTGATAGAATTTCCTTTAGGGAATTTAAAAAATATTTAAATAGTATAACAATATAATAATATACACACTTATGTATACCACACTACAACATGGACATATTGTGGTCATTTAAAAATATTCCTAGTTTTAACACAGATTGTCATTGGTTTTTCTTACAAATTTTTTTTCTTTGTTTCTTTTTCTTTTATTTTTTTAAAACTGCATCACTTCAGAACAAAGTTTCTGATGCTTGGATTGCAAAATTTTTCCATTTTAAGATAGAATTTTCTAAGTTAACTAGCGAAATCAAAAATTGAATAGAGGTAAATTATCCTTTACAAATTGTGTATGACTCATGATTTGATTCGTGGAGCTCTTTAATGGAAATGTAGAAATCACTCATGTGTTTCTAATACTACAGCTGATGATTTTCATTTAGGTGAATTAAAAAGTCAAAAGATTTCATGCCAGATAAAGAACTTTTCCTCTTTATAACTTACAGCTCACCAGCCAGACAGCAGAATGGAGCCCCAGCCCAGGAGAGGATGCAGTGGCCTCTTTCGCTGATGTTGGCTGGGTCGCCAGAGAAGAGGGGGAATGTTCAACAAGACTAAGGTTGGTCTGGAAGGCTGTCAGAACTGAGCTTCAGTATATTATTTGAAAGGATGATAGGCTTACAGTACTTTGTTTTAAAAGCTTAATCTGATATCAACCCATTTCTCTGTTCAGTTTTTTTCTTTTTAATTAGTTTACTTTTATATGAAGGTGGTTTTACACGGAGAGAAGAAAAGTCAGAGAACTCTGCCATCTGCTGGTTCACTCCCCAAATGGCCACAATAGCTAAAGCTGGGCTGGTCAGAAGCCAGGAGCCAGGTGCTTCTTTCTGGGTCTCTTACATGGGTGCAGGGGCCCAGACAGTTGGGCTGTGTTCTGCTGCTTTCCCAGGCATGTTAGCAGAGAGCTGGATCTAAGTGGAGCAGCTAGCACTTGAACTAGCACCTGGATGAACTAGCACCACAAGCAGAGGCTTGACCTACTATGTCTGAGTGCTGGCTCCTTTTCTGTTCATTTTTAAGACCAGGCTCCTAGAGACATGTAATAATTTATATGTGTATGTAAATAATACAGTAAGTATTTATGATGTAATTATGCTATAAATCCTTATGGAATATAGGAGTAACGTTTCTATGTTTTCAAAGTTCACATTCTGTTGTGAGGCCAAAAAGAACTGTTGTGTGTTTAGATCAATACGGTACTGATAATGGCAGATAAATTAGTCTGGATGTTGAAAGGGAATTGGGTTGTGATTCAAGGGCAACTGTACAGTTGCTTTTATTTTATTTAAAAGAGCCTGAGTAGAGACAACATATTGAACATAATAAAGTTATTTTACATTATTACATTCCCTGCATCCTCACCAAACATAAGTGATGTAGCGATGAAACAAGGCAGAATTCTTGTAGTCAAGGAATACTTGGTGTGCTAGAAAAAATTAGAAATGAATATAATCGTCATTGCAGACTCTAGTAATTCAAGAGGGCAACCATAGTGTCCAAGGTGAGGGCAGGACAGTGCTGGGGGAGAGATCAGTGGGAAGGCCACGTTCCAGGAGGCGGGGACTCGTTTCAGGTACAGTCAGAAAACATGGCACATTTGGGGTTACCAGCTATCTCAGCAAGACCAGAGAAAGGTAAGCTGTGGGAGATGCACATGGAAAAATGGGGATAGGCTTAAGGAAATACATACTATGCTCAGAATGTTAGACTTTTTTTCTGAAAGCAAAATGGAGCCAAGGAAGAAATTGAGCTGCATTAGCAATGTGATCAAATTTGTGATGCAGTAAAATTAACCTGTAGTCAGTATAAACAGTATGATGAAATTCAGGAGTTAGACAATTAATAGGTGATCAGATTGGAACTAAATGAGGGAGTTGGCAGAAGGTCAAAGCTCAGGAAGGAGTCAGAGGAATGGAAGAAATGTAGAAACATATTAGGTATGGAGGATAAGGAAAGGAGAGTTTAGGATGGCGGGATCATTAGGAATATCAGAAAATAGGTTTGTTGATAGGCAGGATTAGGATGCAGAATTCCAGACTGGTGGTTATCTGTGATGTCTGGGTTTTGTGTGAGACTTTCACATGACTGTAGAAACAGATTAAGGACACAGATATTTGTAAGAAAGGCTTGTGCTCTGTGACATGTAGATAGAATGGCTGAAAATGAAGAGTGCCCAAGGAGCGCATATGGGACTTAAGCATTTGCATTCTGAATGAAACGAGCATTTGGAAATTTAGAAAGAAAAAGTCTCAGTCCTCATTCAGGATTAACAAGCAGTGCAAGAGATGAGACTCAGTAAATCAAAAAATTAGTGAGTTTGTATTTTTTTCAGTTGGAGGATTATCATTGACTTTAGCAGGGGTAGTTTTGTTTGAATAATATCAGCTGGATCAAGTAGACATCAAGCGTCCAAGAGCAAAGGAGGGTGTGATTTGAGTGACAAGTAAAGGAGAATGTAGCAGTAGATGCACGCAGACAGACCTTATTCCCCCCTCCCCTCACCTCCACTGACACCACAGGGAAGGCTGTAGGACCTTTACATTTTGCTAGGCAATGCTGAAGGTTGTCACTCTCTGTGGGGCCCCCGTGATACCACTCCAGTTAGTGGCAGGGGCAGCTGCCGCCTTACTGTTGGATGGGAGTGATGGTATCAACATTTGTGGGGTGCCTTCTCGACACCAGCCTGTAGGCTTTCTGAGTTTATCATGCAGCTTGTCAAGGGTATCTCAGTCAGCCTCTGCTGTGTGGACCCTAGTTTTCTTCAGTAGTTTTGGCTGGTGTAGAGCATTCGTTTTCTGTCTTGCTACACTGCCTCTTTGTTGATCCTTTGGATAAGAGAACGGACTTGTGCTAAGGCTTTTTATTTTCTATAGCCCTTAGCATTTCTGGATTGTCAGCTACTCCAGGATCCAAGACAAGTCAGAGAACCCTGCTGAATTGTTTTTTTGGGTTTTGAAGTTCCTTCTCTGAGGTTCTCCACAGCACCTTTCAAGTTCGTCATGTGCTTGTTTTAAATACAGCATCCAGGGTTTGTAAGTGTAGTTAGTGGAAGAATAGGGAAAAGTCAGTTCTGCTGTTTTCCTCAAACAAGAATTCTGTCAAGGGATTTTAACAGCAGATCACACGTGTACAGCGAAGTGAGATGTGATCTAATGAATTAGCATACTAAAGGATGTGATGCCTTTGAGTTGATATGTGGATATGGATAGTGGGATTCTTTCAGTAATATTGCAAATATTACTAATGGCAACAGGCCTTTGAAAAGGCAGCTGGAAATACTGTAGGTGAAGGTACTCTGAATTTGTAAAAGAGAGAAGGAAATGCAAGAGCAAAGACCAGTTGGATTTGAGAGGTATCATCGAGGAAGAAGTCAACAAAATAGATAATGCAGTGCCCTCAGATTCCAACATTTTTGATAGGGATTGAGAAGACCAGGTGAACTTTATCTTTTGTACTAGGATGCTGTTTTGCTCTTTGCATTGATTGTGATACGCTATAAATAAACTTTAATCAGATGTCGAGGAATGCTATTCTTCCCCTGTGGCCAATATTTAAACAGGCTACTAAATCTGTCTCACCATCTTTCTCTGTGTGGAAACGGCTCTTGTGGGGCTATATGTTGTTAGTCTCACATACTAGAAAAATAGTGGCATATTGTACAGGGGTAGCAAATTTACCATGTATTTCAAACAATAGAACAAGATTGAAAGGATGAGAATTGACAAGATTTTATTTTGTCTTGGAATTTATGTTAATGACATTTGTATAACAATTAAAATATCCTAGAATTGTGTCTCTGGGAAAATAGCACATTAGTGAGTCCTTCATAATTGGTCATTGTACAAGGGATTATCTCAGATATCCTCCTTTTTCATCTGTAAATGAAAAGTGTTAATACTACCTTTAGGAGAAAATTGTTTTCACCATTTCTCCCTCCCCTTTCCCACCTTCTGGTAACCATCACTGTACTTTGTATTTATTCATTTAAAAAAAAATTTATTTGGAGGCTGCGATTATGGCATACCAGGTAAAGCTGCCACCTACAATATGCATATGCTATAGGGGTGCTGCTTCATGTCCTGGCTGCTTTGCTTCCAGCTCAACTCCGTGCTAATGGCCTGGACAAAGCACAGCTGATGTGCCAAGTGTTTGGCCTCCTGCACCCATGTGGGAGACTTCAGTGAAGCTCCTGGCTCCTGGCTTTGGCCTGGCTCAGCCCTTGCTTGTTGTAGCCACTTAAATTGAACCAGTAGTTTGAAGAACTCTGTGTCTTTCCTTCCCTCTCTGTCACTTTTTCAAATAAAGAAATAATAGATCTTAAAAAAATTTATGTATTCATTTGTTCTTTTGAAAAGCCCAAAGATGGAGATTGATTGCTTGATTGCTCTTCATCTGCTGATCCATTCTCCACATGGCCATAACAGCCAGGGCTGGTTTCGGCCGAGGTTAGGAGCTGGGACTCCATCTTGGTCTCCCACCTAGGTGGCAGGGACCTAAGAATTGGACATCTTTAACTGCTTTCCCAGGCGCACTGGCAGGGAGCAGCAAAGAATTCTAGTTGCACTGTTTTAGACATCACGTGAGGGCGAGATCAGGTGATGCTTGTCTTTCTGTGCTTCCCTATGACACTTAACAATATCCGTTCGCATCCATGTGGTTTCTATCCTTTTTATGGCCTGGTATTAATCCATTGTGTATATGAACCACATTTTCCTTATCCCTCACCAGTGTTTAGATACTTAGGGCTCTTTACATTTCTGGACTATTGTGAACAGTGCTGTAATAAACATCGCAATGCAGATGTCCCTTCAGTGTGACTTCATTTTCCCTGGTTAGATACCCAGTAATCAGATTGCTGGTTCTGTTTTTAGTTTTTTGATGAACCACCTTACTGTTCTCCACAATAGCTTTACTAATTTGCACTCCCATCCACAATGTCCAAGTGTCGCTTTTGTTGCACGTCCTCACCAAAGCTTGCTTTTGTTTTCTTCTTAACAGCTGGCCTAAGTGCCTAAGTGCAGTGAAGGTGGCATCATGGCAGTCTGGGGAGTTTAAGAGACCATGAAAAAACACTACAGTGGCATGGACAGTAAATCTGTTTTTTTTTTTTTTCTGTACACATCTTTATTTCCTTTTACATTAACAAAACTGCCTCAAAATAAGGGCGCCATTTTTGTAAGTATTGACATTACTCGAAAGAACCAATATGACTAATAAACTGTCTGAGATAACTCGTTCTCTTTCATTCTGAGAACGTGTAGTCTCTGAATGTGAATATAGGTGTAGTATTTGTACGTGATAAAGTTAAAGACAGACATGAGGCTTCTAGCAGACAGAAACATTGTCAGCAGTAGTGGCTTGCTTTGAGAGTGAAAAAAATCTGGTTTAAGGAATAGTAAATTCCAATGAGAGTCTATTAATTTCTTATCGTATCTAGTTTTCAGTAGAATTCCACATAAATATCAAGGCTAGAACTTTTTCTGTAAGAATCTGTAGGTTCATAGTGTTTAAAAGCGATTCAGCAGACTTTTTTTGTTAGCCTCGGGTATTTGTAATCTAATTAGGAAGGTAATATACGATTGTCCCTGCGTGTCCATGGGGATTGGCTTCAGCAGCTACCACACATGCCAAAATCCGAGGATGTCCAAGTCCCCTGCGTAACATGGCATAGTATCTGCAAATTCCTAGATTTGAAGTCATTTTTGTATTACTTAGAGGAATGAATACAGGTAAATGCTGTAGAGTTAGTTGTTATACTGTCTTGTTTAAAGAAAAATGACAAAAAGAAACTTATTCATGTTCAATATAGCCTTGGTTTTTTCTTTTAATATTGTTGATGTGTGATTGGTTGAATCTGTGAATCTGTAATGGAAGAATAGTGAACAAAGTGAAACTGAGGTCTTGAACTAAAGATACCCACCTTAATGTTTCAAATTTGGATGTTAATGGAATGTGCTATTTTTGTTACATAGATTTACTTTTTATTTGGAAGGCAGATTTATAGAGAGAAGGAGAGAGAAAGAGAGAGAGGAAGAGCTTCCAACTGCTGGTCCACAGCCCAAATGGCCACAAGGCTGGAACTGAGCTGATCGGAAGCCAGGGGTGGGAGCCTCTTGAAGGTCTTCCACATGGGTGCAGGGGCCCAAAGAGTTAAGCCCCCCCGACTGCTTTCCCACTGTTTTCCCAGGCCGTAAGCAGAGAGCTGGATGGGAATTCGGATAGCTAGAAAATGAACTGGCACTTGGCATGGGATGCTGCTCCTAGCAGGCAGAGGATTAGCTTGCAAAGTTACTGCTGTGAAACCAAAGAATGTGGTATTTTTAAGAAAAATTTATTTATTTTAATTGTAAAAAAAGATTTACAGAGAGGAGGAGAGGCAGAGAAGCTGGCTCACTTCCCAGGTGGCTACAGTGACGAGCTGCGCTAACCTGGAGCCAGGAGTTTCTTCTGGGTCTCTCACATGGGTGCAGGGTCCCAAGGCTTATGGGCTTTCCCAGGCCACAGATAGGGAGCCAGATGGGAAGTGGAGTAGCCAGGACATGAGCTGACACCGACATGGTATCCTGGCAGATGCAAGGAGAGGACTTTAGCCACTAGGCTACTGCACAGGGCAGAGTGTGGTATTTTTTTAAGGGTGGCAGAGATGGCCCTCAAGCTCAGGCAGAATGCCACATAGTAACAAGATTCTGAAGGAAGTGAGTCAAGAGGCAGGCTGACTTGCCACAGCTCAGTGCAAAACTGTGTGCTGCAAATTCAGTGCAGGTAATTCCAGTCTCATTTTAATCTTAATGACTTGATCCCCAAATTGACAACTTACATTAGTGAAATGTTGCATAAGTGGAAAGTTTTCCCAGAAATACCACTGGTAAGAACTAACTTTTAAAGAACAAAACTGAAGGCCTGTGTTGAACAGAATCTTCCACAGCTCAGTGCTTCCCACTGGTCTCCCGGGTCTGCAGCCTCATCACTTCCCTGCTTGGCCATCGCTTCTTCCTCTGCAGTCTGAGTAATTCCCCCTGCTCTGTTGTCTTCATCAACAGAGGTTGCTACTTAACAGCTGTGTAGAAAACTAGCCGAGAACTAAACTGCCAGCTTTTCCCCTGTCTAGATTCTAAGAAAAACAAAGTGTATTTTTCTGTCTTTGTAGGTTGCTCTGTAATCCAGAACAGCAAGGGAGGCTCAGTAGAAATCATTTTTGGGAACATCATCTTCTACAGGACATTGCTATTGTAAAATTGTTTCAGATTTTGAGTTTTTATTAAGTGTGAGATAAGGGGAAAGAAGGCTGAGGTGTATTACTTTTAACCTAGAGTTTTTGAAACAGATCTTTTAAAAAGGCCTTTGTATTTTGTGCTCTAAAAATACTTGCCTTGATAGTAACATTGGAAAAACAGAGCCAGGTAATTCCAGTGCAGTGCTCCTCTAAGTGGGAGCTTGTGGCCTGCCTTCGGGCACTGTGGAGCGACAGACACTAAAGGTAGCAGTCTTGGCAGCAGGGCTTGGTGTGCAGAAAAACATTTTTAGGAGCTTTACACTTTTGCTATAGTCTGTGTCTTCTGAGACATCCTTACTTGATGTCTCATCTATGTTTCTAAAAATTTTACTAGGTAGAAAAACAAAAGAACAAAATACACCTGTAGGAGTTATGTGAATAAGTAGTGAATAAGTAGAAAAAGTTGTTTTTTTTTTTTTTAATAAACTTCGTCATTTCTGCTCAGTATTATTTACTGAATTTTAAGTGATAATAAGCTCTAAGATTGTCAAATGTGCCCATCGTAGATTCTGATATACAGAATTGAATTGCCGGGACAGACTGACTGAAGCCTCTGCGTTCAGATGTAATATGAAAACAAACCATTAGCCTCATTTACATCCCCAAATATGACTATGTTTACTTTTTTAACACTTGTTAATTTTTTTTTAAGATTTATTTATTTATTGGAAAGTCAGATATACAGAGAGGAGGAGAGACAGAGAGGAAGATCTTCCCTCCAATGATTCACTCCCCAAGTGACCGCAACGGCCGATGCTATGCTGATCCGAAGCCAGGATCCAGGAACTTCTTCCGGGTATCCCACACGGGTGCAGGGTCCCAAGGCCTTGGGCCGTCCTTGACTGCTTTCCCAGGCCACAAGCAGGGAGCTGGATGGGAAGTGGAGCTGCCAGGATTAGAACCAAGCGCCCACTGTCATTTCCATTCTGCCTACCAGAATTTCCCCTAGTTCTTTCATGAAGTTTTTTAATGACTGTTCAGTTTTATTAAGAATAAAACATTACCAAAATTATATTTGAAGAGCCAAGTTATGTAATATTATATTAAGTGTAAGCAGGTAGAAATCAGTTTAATCAGTTAGATTAACAAAGAGCCACAGTAGCTATTGTATTCCAAACTTTTAATGTCTTATTTTTTTATTACAGGTTAATTACCGCACATCACAGAATCTATTAGCTTGTATAACAAAATCTTTCAAAGAAAGTATTGATATGTTTAATCAGAACATTGCCAGTATTCTTTATGAAAAATTTCACCTTTTTGTAATTTTCATGTACTTTGAAATTTTGTCATGTTTCCCCCCTAGTTTTGTGCTAAGAAAGGAAACAGTAATTCAAGATTTCTAAATCAACATTTCCCTTTTCCACAAATATGCCAAATAAAGTTGGTATTATGGTCTAAGCAGGGATAGGAGCAGAATATTTCCCAAATAGTGTTGTTTAAAAATGTAGTAGGTAACATTTTAAAATACAGATAGAAAAATTTTTGCAAGTATTCTCAGTGTATAGCAACTTAATTTTTATAGCATATGAGTCAAATTCAATTTGAAAAACATCTGAATTCACATATTACCAGAGCCTAGTCAGTGAGAGTTTTGCCATTCAAAACACAAAATGAAATGAAGAACTCTCACACTCTCAACATTAAATTAGCGATCAGCAGCATCCAGTTAAAGAAAAACAAAAATAAATTTTACTCTGAATTTCTTAACAGTAAGGAGTAGTTTTAACTGCAGAGTAACAGAGAAACCTAAAAGAATGGTGGCTGAAATACGATGCATTTATTTTTCTCTCACAATAGTTTATTTCTGTTTCACATCAAAGGTCCAAAGGTAGACAGTCTGGACCTTTTAGTGGTTGGTACAGTGTCCTTGGGAACCTGGCCAGGCTCTGTCATTCTTGACATTGGTTTTTCATTAGCTTCTGATCTTCCATATGACTTTAATATTACCTTGCAGTCATGACTCTAAGAAGAAAGACTCAGGCCAAAGATCTAAGAACCTTCCCTGTAGTGAAGAACCTAGATGTTTTCTGCTTTTGTGATTCTGCCTTAATGGCTTGGCTGGGGGCTGTGTGAACTCTAGGCCTGATAGTCTCCGGGACATCCAGCAGGACACCTGGCAGGTCACCTGGGCAGACCACTCCTCAGGAAGGAGGTACCTGGTGTTTGATAAGATCCACCACCCTATAGCTCATCAATTTGTACTTTTTGAAAGTTGCTTGCTTCAAACCCACCAAAAGAAGCCTGCTAAATCATGACTGTATAATTAATAGCTTAAAATGTATAAGAACCCAGTGCTGTTCATTGGGGGAGTGGGGCGGGGGGGTGGGGGAGAGGGGGCTCTCTCTGTGGCTCTTTTCCTGCCCTGCGGATCCTGCAGCAGCCTTGGCTGCAGCTGCTCCTCCCCCACCCAGACCTACTGGGCTGGGAGAGGTGGCTGGGAGACCTAGGTTAACTTGAATAAACTGCCCTTTATGCGTTGGCACCGACTTCAGACTTGATTTTCTGGGGATATCAAAATCTGGCACAACAGTAGAATTACCTCCCTTTAAGCTGTTTTCCTTGATGACTTACCAGTATTCAGTCTGTGATATTGTTAGGCCAACTCTATACTTGCCCTGCGCAACTGCAAAGGAAAGTGGGAAATGCAGTCCTGGGGCTGGTGCGTTGCTGCCCTGGGCTAAGGTTTCCTTTGCTCCTGTTCTCTTTTACTAAGGAGGAAGGGAGCGTGCTTGCTGAAGTAGGCCAGTGACTAGTGACCTCTGTTCTGTGCACTGGCATGAGCTCTGACTAAGCCTTTGCCTACCTTGCCTGAGCCTTGTTCAACTTTCATGTTAACTTACCGTTTACTGTGGCCTTTAGGGGGTGGAAGGAGGGGCGGTGTCACCGAGTTTGTTCATTTGAGGATCGTGAACCGGAAGTTCTATGAACAGGACATTACGAGGAGTGTATGTGATCATTTACCTGAAAAAGCAGCTTTTCAAAGGAATCTGTGGCTTCAAAAGCAAGTTGTTTAGCCTAGTGATTAGACACCCATGTCCCACTTTGGAGTACCTGGGTTTGATATTTGCCCCTGGCTCCTAACTCCAGCTTCCCTGCAATGTGGACGCTAGGAGGCAGCCTTGATGGCTTAAAGTAACGGGGTTCTTACAATGCAGGCGGGAGAGCTGTGTTGGTTTCCCGCTCCGGCCCAGGCTTAGCCATTGGCAGTGTTTGGGAAGTGAACCAGTGTGGAGGCGCTTTCTATTTCTGTGGTTCTCTACTTCTCTAGTAAAGCTTGTTGATTGAGAACAAAGGGAAAAAGTCAGTTACGAGTTTTCTTATCGTTAAAACTCTTGGTCAAGGCACTCCTTCATTCTTTCCCTGGCTATCTTGAGTGTGAGAAAAACAGGAGTCCTGGTAAAATTACTTATCATTCCCAGTATAAGTAATGATAAGTTAACAGTGAATGAGCATAAGTGGGCATATTTCTTCCTTATATTGTATTATCTCAAAACACTAAATTTTTTGACTTAGTGCTAAATAATGCTTTTTTAAAAATAGAAGGAGAGGGCCCGGCGCGATGGCGCAGTGGTTAAGGTCCTCGCCTTGCACGCCCGGGATCCCATGTGGGTGCTGGTTCTATCCCGGCAGCCCCGCTTCCCTTCCAGCTCCCTGCCTGTGTCCCGGGAAAGCAGTCAAGGACGGCCCAAAACTTTGGGACCCTGCATCCGCGTGGGAGACCCAGAAGAGGCTCCTGGCTTCGGATCAGCATAGCATTGGCCGTTGCGCTCACTTGGGGAGTGAATCATCGGACGGAAGATCTTCCTCTCTGTTTCTCCTCTCTGTATATCCGCCTTTCCAATAAAAAAAAAAATAAATAAAAATAAATCTTTAAAAAAAAATAGGAGAACAACATTGATAAGCTGAAAAGACTTAATAAATATCAGCTCCAGTATTGCCTGCCCCATGCGCTGACTGTGAGACCCTGAGATTACATTGTTAGCTACAGAATAGCATCTGCCTCATTGGGTTTAGATGAAATCTGCTGCTGGAAGCCCCAGCCCCCTGTGTGAAGCAAAGACCATAGTTCGTGCTAATTCCCTTTCTTTGTACCTGTCAAACACAGAAGACTTTCCTCAAATGGCACAGCAATAGAGCGCTGGGCCCGCCAGCCATGTATGGTCTGAAACTAGGACTTGTAAACATAATTATTCCCTACGCTAGAATGAAGAAGTGGAGAGTTCCAAATAACTGTAATGGGAAAAGATAGAGTGCAGGGAAAAATTTTCATGATACATGGTAACAGGGTTGGTTTATATAGATTATAGGTTAAGAAGAAATATAGTAAAAGAACCTGGCATATGATGTGTATCTAATTGAGGTTGACAAGTACTTTGCTTTTTTATCACTTTCAGAGGAATTTAGGTAGAATAAACTGGAAAAGTATTCTTTTTTATGGGAGGGGGAATAGTAAACTTAGTTTATTTTGTACTTTTTCTACCTTTTTAAGATTATAGATTCATTTATTCTTATTTATTTGAAAGGCAGAGTGATAAGGGGAGGGAGGAGGGAAGAGAAAGAGGGAAGGAAACCTTTGAGGTGCTGTTTCATTCCTGAGATGCTCGGCAGTGGCAGGGCTGGACCAGGCTGAAGCCAGCAGCCCATACTTCCATCTGGGTCACCCAGGTATGTGACAGAGCCATCACCTGCTGTCTCCCAGGTTGTCCAGAAGGAAGGTGGGATTGGAAACAAAGGAGCCAGGACTCAAGTCGGGCTGTCTGATAAGGGGTTATAGACATCCCAAGCATCGCGATGCCAACCGCTGGTCTCCACGGGATGTAGTTCTTGCATGTCATGCTCCGATCCTCTGCTGGTTATGATTGTGCTGTCAAAGCCCCTGACAATCCCCGTATGTTGTCCTTGCAGGACAGAGGTGAGGTTAAGGCCGACCCTCCAGGATGATGATCCTTTCTTTGAGAAGCCCCCAAGCAGGCAGATTTCCTTACCAAACTTGTCTCAAGAAGAGCCACAACTGAAGACTACAGCACTGGCCAATGAGGAAGCACTGCAGAAGATCTCTGCACTTGAAAATGAACTTGCTGCTCTCAGAGCTCAGATTGCCAAAATTGTCACCCTGCAAGAACAGAAAAACCTCATTGCAGGTCTGTAAGTCCTACATTCTTTCGCTGTAACCATCGAGCTGGAGGGGAAGAAAATGGCACTCATTAGACTGTTCCTTAGTTAACAGCTCTTGGGATTGTTAGAAAAACCACGTGTCTTATTTGCACAGTACAAAACCTGGTCAAGTTTAGATGGTTTGTGTGTCTTTGAGTGTTCTTGATGCTATTAGAGGAGGTGACTAGGAAATGTGCTTGGAAAACAAAGAAAACCATGCAGCTGAATTTCTGCTATAATGAATGGTTTTCTTATGTGCAATTTAGTTATCCGTGATAATGACACCAGTCATAACATGATGTATTTCCATGGGTTTTTGCCCGTTTAGTGAACCTGGGAGTTGCCTGCTTAGCCGCAGTAGCAGCGCGTCAGGCTCACAGTGAACCTGGGTTTGGGAGTAGGACTTCTAGGTGCTGATATTGCTGCCTGCAGGTCCTGAGGTCCACTTGATCCTTCACCTGCTTCTTGTTTTAAAATAGGGTTACTGTGAGCGAAAATGGGAGAAGCATACATAAAAGACCTTTAACGCACAGCAGCTACTTAATACTCACTTCTCTTCTTACACAGTTAGATACTGAATTAGGTTTTCTTACTCCTGGTCTAACACTGTTGCTTTTATTAGTGTGGCATTGTCACATTAGGTGAGCAACAACCTTGAAATCCTAGCCCACTCACTGCTGGCAGCTTGGGCGCTGTGCAGAGGAGCTAGGCACCCTGAGCACTGAGGCCCGGTAGGGTAAGGATTTCGCACAGTTTGGAACTTCTCATGACCCTAAAGTCTTGCTCTTTTCTTGTCCCTTTTTAAAAAGTTATTTAAGGTTTGTTTTACTTGAAAGGCAGAGTTGGAGAGCTGTTTCATCTGTTGGTTCACTCTCCAATGGCCAGGGCTTGGCCAGGCCAAAGCCAGATTTATCCAGGTTTCCCATATGGGTGCAGGTGCTTGGGGAGTTTCCTGCGCGTATTAGCGGGGAGCTGGATCTGAAGTGGAGCAGCTGGGACTCAGACCGGCACTGCAGTGCTGCAAGGGGCAGCCCAGTTCGGCATGCCACAATTCTGACCTCGCATCCCTTTTTTTTAAAAAAAATTATTTTTTTTGTTTTATTTTCTGTCCTCACTTTCAAACTGCCACTTTCTTTTGCTTTACCTCCCTCTTCTGGCAGAGGAGGAGAACTACTATAAATGGTGGGATAATTTGGGGTTAACAGTTCGATGTTCTACTCATGTCTGAATCTTCTGAGCAAAATGTCTTTCCATCAGTGCCAGTCCCCTCCTCTTTGCCCATTCGGTGTAGTTCACCCAGTAGAAAACTGCAACCTCACAATTCTGCAGGAAAATAAATTCTAGGTCCTTATTTTGTAATCTGTTTAACTCTTAATAGTTATCCCTTATTTTAGAAATTAAATGTAACACTTTTCTTCCACAAGGTTTTTCAAAAATATATCTAAAATTTTTCATCCAAACACTATTTATACAGACTTTGCAGTGCTAAGTCTTATATAAATAAAAATATACTTGAAATGTACATCTATTTTTTTTTCAAATAGGTGTAGTAGTATGCATCTGTCAGATAGTGCTGAAGATGGAGGTGTTAGTGTGTGACACACTACTTTATATTTCTGCTTAAAGTGATCAACTGGGCCATGGTCAAACTCGGACATTTGATATCACAGACACAACACTGTTAAATCAAACAGAGCTTTTCATTTGGAGAGGTTTGGACTGAGTGATAGTGACTGATTCACCAAGTAACTGAATCTGTCTTCTTACTTAACTGAGACTCTTTTTAAGGACATTGTTCTTAACAGTACAGTTTGTTTTTAAAAACTGGCATTTTATTGCATATTACAGGATTAAATATTTAAGTATTTTTCTTTTTTTTCCCCCATAGATTCTACCACATCTGTTAAAACAGCAGCACCCCCTCCCCCACCCCCTCCTCCCCCTCCCCCACCTCCTCCCCCTGCACTCCACCAAAGTCTGTCTGCCATTGATCTGATTAAAGAGAGACGAGAGAAAAAAGCCAATGGTGGACAGACTTTGGTTAAGAACAATCCAAAGAAACCAGACATGCCAAATATGTTAGAGATCCTTAAAGATATGAACAGTGTGAAACTTCGGGCAGTGAAGAGGTAAGTACACGTTGGCCTTTTCTCTTCCCCATGTGTTTATTCTTGTAAAACTAAGGTACTGGGCTTCTTGAGTTGTGATGTAGCTGCCATGAATAATTAAATTTTTATGAAAAAAAGATAGGTACTAGTTGCTGCTATACACGGTGACGAAGAGGTTAGCAAAATAAATAATTTCCATGTGATTGTCTTTATAGTTTTCCTATTTAACTTAAATATCAGCCCTTTGATATAAAGACTTCATTGTGATTGCTCAGTCATTTGTTAAACAAAGATATGCTGCTAGACATCCTGTTTGTCCAGAGGGACAGTGCATCCAGTGTTCTGGACATGCAGCAAATGGCTCTTCATTGTACTCCCGTGTGCCCTTTTGTTGAACATTCCGTTGGTTTCTCTGCCACTGCTGGTAGTATCTGTGTTTTTTTTTATGGAGTAAGTCTGACGTCAGCACAGTGCCTAGTGGGCACGAAAGGCTGGCAGGGTGCTTCTGGATGGTTTCTAGTGTATCAACCTATCCTCTTGGTTTCTTCTCATTCTTCTAAGGCCAGAGCAAGATGTAAAACCCAAACCAGCAGATGCTACTGACCCTGGTGCCCTAATAGCAGAGGCTCTGAAAAAGAAGTTTGCCTATCGGTATCGAAACGATGGCCAGGGTGAAGTTGAGAAAGGAGTTCCACAGTGTGAATCAGAGTCCACCTCAGAGAAGGTGTTGGTGAGTGTCAGCTTGGCTTTCTGTCCTGGTACTTGGTAATTCACACCTTGTAGAGCACCTGTCAAGCCAGTCAGCTGTGTCTTCCTCAAGCTAGATGCAAGGTGTGACACCCAGGGTCGTCTCTGTCCTCAGTTGTAGAGATTGTGGCTGGTTGGGGAAATGACATCTTTATAATTTTAATAGTTGTTCACTTGGAAATTTGAAACTTAAGAGAGGAGCATAAATAAAAAAAGCAAAAGTTAACTCCAGGATTTTATTAAGTTTGTTAAGCAAACTCCAATGGCAAATTTAAGCATAATGTGAAATTCACAACAGTTCATATTTTAGAGCAGTATGTATTTTTTTATTGTGATATAGATGTTGAAAGCAAAGCAACCTCACTTTCTCAGAACACTCTGAAAATCTTTTAAAGAAGGCAATATTTGTGCCTTAAGAGGGTATGTACCCATGTCACATGTGGAGATGGTGAGAATAAATTGATCATTTCTGAATTCCATGTACTCATGTTTGCTGTAGACATGTGCTTATCTGTTCCCAGGAAGAAAAGCTGACTCATTGTATTACCCTGGAAAATAATCTTTTTCTATCTTTACTCAGAGAAGTAAAATTGGACTACATTGGAGTATTGCTGCTTGTAGTTTTCTTCTAGAAAATACTTTGCACTTTTGTGTTTCTTTCTGTTACCTGTCTAGTGTAACTCAGTTCATTAAGGTTTCAACATGAGCAGTAGCTGCTTGGTTTTTCAGGCAGACCACACCTAACCTTCTCTGATCAATGACTGGGAAGGGGGCAAATCATTGCTGTTAAATGAGCCAGTGTCTCTAATTTGTTTCTTTTCTAGTTTGGACCACATATGTTGAGGTCTACAGGAAAAATGAAGGCTTTAGTCGAAAATGCCTCCAACTCCTAATAGAGAGTATGCTGAGAAAGACTGCGGGGTTCGGCTGCTGGTGAGGGCTGTCTTCGGCTGGTAGAAAGCAACACTATTTAGTAAATCCTGACTTTAGTATCCACTGGGCTCCTTTTTAAACCTAATTAGGAAGAAGCAATATCAAAGTACCATAAGTTTGGTTTTGCTTGTATAAGAGGTCTGTTCTGGAGCTCTCCTGGAACATTGCATGTTCTGACCTCTTTCTAATGTGTAGCCAGGATGTTCGGGTTTCCAGTCTTGAAAAACTTGTAAGATTACAGACTATTTAGAAAGGACATTTGTGAATGTTATTGTGCATTTTAAATGAACACTAATTTATCTGTTCAAATGTTTTATATTGCATATATTTGGATGTAACAGTGTATGTAAAAATCAGTAGTGAATGACAAGCAGTGGTGGGCACCAGCATCCTCATTGTTCTCAATGATCATTTTCTATTCAGTGATGGATCAGCTGCTACGATAGGGGTTGCTGGAAACTTCTTACCTTGGACAGAGTTTGTATCTGAGTTTCCCTCACATTTTGTGGAACCGGGGTTGAGTAAGAACCAGATGATGTTCAGTGCTGAAATTCTATAATGCCTTCCACTAAAGGGAAGTGGGGGACCAGGAAAGCTGCCTTCACCTCATTTTCATGCAGAGGTGAGGAAGAAAATGTAGTTTTCAAGTAAGGACAGGCTGCATTGTTGAATTAAATCCCTTTTTAAGTAATAACCGGAATGTACCACCTTTCCTTTCTGCTTAACGGATGGCATCAAAAAGGTGATGTTTGGCTAAGTTAATACTTCTGGAGATGCCAACATAATAGAGTTCACAAAGTTAATATTTTGGCCAAATTTTAAAGTTTTTAATGAAACATTGAATAGGCAAATTTCCTATTATTTGTAATTTATAGAATTTTGTTCTAATGAATTGTGTTATGCAGTGTAAACCTCGGGATGTTATTAGAAATGGAGACCTGCCTTTCTCATCTAGGGCTTCTACGGACTAGCCAGAAGTGATTATTTTTAAATGCTCAATACATTCTTATGATTTTCTCTCTCTGATAAATTCAGCTGTAGTTAGTACCAGACCCTCCTACCATGAGTAAGTACTTGAATTATTTAATTCTGAGGGAAAAAGTTATACTTCCTGGGAGGAGTAAGAAACATCAAGAATAGACATTGACCTTTAAGTTATTAAAAATACATGTTGTTCTCCTTAAATATTAAAAAACATTCATGGTTTGGTTATTCAGCTTAAATTTAAACTGGTTTATTTTATGTATTCTTGCATTGTTTCTAATTGCTTTATATTTAAATTTTCTATCTTCAAAGAAGTTAAGAAAATTCATCTGACATATTTGGACCTCCCAAGAAAGTGAAATTTGTATCAGTATTTAATTTTGGCTACTTGCTTCAACTTGGTTATTTTAAAATAAAGCAAACTTTTCCTTGGACTGTGCTGCCTATTTTTTATTTTTTTAGATAGTAAGTTTCTTATATATATTACACAAATAGCTTCTTGAGAGTAATTTGCTTTCTGCAGCTTTTAATGTGGAAATCTCGTCCTTAAAATATGCTGTCACTCTTCATCCACTTTTCCTCTTAAGGGGATCTCAACATTAGAACAGAAGGGTGGACACAGATGGTATCTGAATTCCCTAATGAGTCATTTATGGGATTCATGAGATCCCATACCCATCTCATTCAGTTTTGGGTGATTGCACCCAACATAATTTATGAAACAAAAAAACCTTAAAAGGAGTGAGACCTCTACATTTTATAGTTCAACTCAAAAAGGTTAAATAAGTTGCTGTACTATGTTATCTGCTGAATTTGGACTGTTCTGTGACCCTCATGCTAGATGACAGGGAGGCAGGCAAGGGGAAAGTGAGAATGGAGTTGGATCTACTGGACTTGGAGCTTTGTAATCCTGGCCAAGTCACATTTTTTTTTTTTTGCAATATATTTTTAAAAATATTCAGCTCAAAAGGTTACGAAAAGTAGAGTGCTAAAGTTATTACTGTTGCATTATTTTATGCAGGGTATCCTGTCTCAATTCGATACATTCTCCTAGAATGCAGCCCACTGCATGTGGGAGAGGCATCATCCCATTTGTGTAGTCCTGGTTGTCTCCTTAGTCACTTAATTTTTGCTGTTATAAATTTGTGTGTCTATGGTGGAAAGACATGAAAAATAATGACAGGGAACACATTTTTGAAAGTGTTCTGATAACTTTTCCTAAAGTATAAGTGCTTTCTGTGGACGAGAACCATGCAGGTAAACACAACGAAAGTGGCTCTAGGATTGACAGGCAGAATGAGACACTTGTTTCATAGCCATTTGCCCATTGTTTCTCATGACCTTCTTGCATATTGAAGTCCCAGTTCCTATGTTTTGGCCTTGTCTTCAGATAAGGAAAACCTTGGTCTAATGCTATGTCCTGAGAATAAATCACAGGAATAACATGACCAGGCAGGATCTAGGGACATTATACCATTCCCTCTGGGACTGCTCTTCTTGTTTCACTTCACTTAAGCTAGAAGCCTTATGATTCTACAGCTCCAACTTCTCAGATTCCTTATTTTGCTTGTAATTTGGACATTCTCAGGAGGGTAAATATTATATATGGTCTAATAGTTCTCTGAGCCCCCACCAAATGACTGTTATGGGCTACTACTTCCCAATGACTTTGCAGATGGAAAAGGCTAAATTTAAGGAAGGACAGATTTTCCTAATGGGAATTTTACCGACAGTGTCAAAAGGCCTTCTGTTAATGTTGCCTGGTGGCCATAAGGAATTTTTATGGATGAATGAAAAGATGGATTCCCCAGGGAGTTATAGAGTAGATGTGGGAAGTGGTTTGTTGCCTCAGGGTAGAGTGCCTCTGAATGCTAAGCAGTGGTTGTTGCCTTCTTCTCTGCAAGGGGAGCACCTGGCAGTGCTACCTGCTCAGTGCCCATGCACACAAGCTTGATGAACTGTTCAAGTTAGTCTCCCTCTGGAGAGTAAGGCAGTTAAAACCAGGAGCTCAGAGAAGGACGTTGTGAGGTACAGCTGTATCCAGGAGCTTTAGAAGGCAGAGATTATGAGGTCCACAAGTAGAAAGAACCTTACTGTGTATCAGTGCATAAATTTTTTTAGACGTTTCAAGTAAAAGGTGAGAAAATCACTCAGAAGCTTGGATTTAGCTTGCCAAAGGATCCAAGCCCAATGCTTTATAAAGACTGCATTGCATACTACCACCTTCCTAAGTGGAACCTGCAAGGTAGGGAAGAAATGAGAAGAGGAACAGGGTAGAAGAAAGCCCAGATGCACCGGCTTAGATGCCAGGCCCCGTTTGGTTGTTTCCTATAACCTGGCTGGCAGGGTTCTGCTGTCGGGAGCATGAATCCTCCTGACTAGAGTAAAAATACAGAAAGGAGTCCATCCCCGAGCCCTGCGGTGGGAACAATCCAATTACTACCTTGTGATGACACTTGGATGGAAATCGGAAAGTTTGGTGTTCTCCCAATGTTTCTTGGGATCTTGAAGCACTTTAAGTTTGTGCTTGTGTACTACCCGTCCCCTCCATTCCCTGGTACACCTGACAGGACAGTGTGCGAGTGTAGTGCCTTTGGGAGGGAATTAAAGAAAATGTGGGATCTGCCGTTCTTACAAGAGGAAGACAGCTGGCCAGATGAGGACAGAACTGAAGTCGAGAAGTTTGCAACTGTGAAGTTGACCGTCATGAGAACCAGACATTCTAGCTGTGATAAAAACAAACAAAGCAAAACACACTACTTGTTAAGTCACGCAGTTTGGGAAACTTGTGATAGCATCGGAGACAATTCCTCCACAGTAGTGCCTTCATATGGAACTTTAAAAACTGGATTATCACTACAATAGCCGATCTTAACATGGCTCAACCATGAAGAAATCCTTCAATCTATCTTTGAAAAACAACAAAGCAGATTTTTTAAAAAAGAAGCATTGTAGTTACAAGAATCTGTTGATGAAATTGGTGGAAAGCTAGAATAAGTCACTGCTTCCAATTTTACATTATAGCCAACAAGAAACCTAACATTAAACACAGAAGTCTCCATCACCATGCGACCAGACTGTTTCATACTGAAAATGTAAAACTATACCATTAAAACCAAATCGGAAACCTAGATCACTTTTATCAGTTACTAATGATAAAAATAATTAGAAATGACATTATTTTCATCACTAAATTATTCCCACTTTACTCATTTGTCAATCTGTTACTTATAAAATGAAAATATACATGTTGTCATCCAAGCATTTTGGTAGCAACCATGCTGCATAGTTTTTAATACCTATTGTCACAAAACAGGATTCTGGTATTTCTTACTTCTGCATAAACAAACCTGTTTCAATGACACATTAGTTACAGGTTAGTTTGTTGAACAGACATTTCTTGGTGACCCACTCATGTCAACTCTGTGCTCGTCACAGGAACCAGGCGGGAGGGAGAGACACACCATGAGTGCTGCAGCTCAGCTGTCAGCCACATAGCCTGTCCCAGCTGTGGACTACGGGCCACAAGTCACTTGCAGGTCCTTGGTAAATGAATGGCTGCATACTAAGCTTGGCACGCATCAGTACCACTGCATTCCAAATGCACACCAAAGCCATGTTGATTAATAACATTTTCTTAGAAGCAATACTGGAAACATTCACTTTTGGTCATTGTATACTTTCTTAGCAGGTCTGTGAGGGAATTTACACAATACTTACACATTAAATTATTTATTCATGCTTGAAAAACACTGAATACATCTAAAGTGAATAGTTTTTTTAAGTTTTAAGAATATAAGATTAAAAAAGGACTTTGAAAAAATAAAATTTTTGGAATCTTTAAGGAACTTGCTCAAGTTTGCAAGGGACCAGAATTTTTTATAAAAATTATTACAAGCTATCACTCATATAATGAAGACAAATTTTGGCCAGATATCAAAACATACTTTTTTTCCCCCTTTTTAAAATGAAGGACCTGTCAAGATTTCCTCCCATGGACACTTTACTCCTAGGGACACAGACTCGCTCACAGCTACACTGCTTGACCCAGAGAAGAGCTACATGCATTGATCTTGCAAAAAAAAAAATTTTTTTTTTAATTTTTTAAATCAGAAAGACATACGAGGGAGACAGAGAGGAAGATCTCCTGTCTGCTGATTCATTTCCTAAGCAGCTGCAATGGCTACAACTGTGCCTATCCAAAGCCAGGAGCCTCTTCCGGGTCTCCCACGCGGGTGCAGGGTCCCAAGGCTTTGGGCTGTCCTCACCTGCTTTCCCAGGCCACAGGCAGGGAGCTGGATGGGAAGTGGGACCCCCGGGATTAGAATAGGTGCCCATATGGGATCCTGGCGCATGCAAGGTGAGGACTCCAGCCACTAGGCTACTGTGCTAAGCCCATTAATCTAGAAGTTTATGTGAATTATACAGCCTGTCCCATAATAATACAAAGATACTTAAGATAGTTTGTGGAAGAATGAAATTAAAAGGTGAGTTTAGTTAGGCTCAAAAAACTTGAAGCCATACTTTTCATAAAACACACTTTCCAGGAATTTTTCAAAGGTTCCTTGTATGCACAGATTATATGTTTTGTACCAAAATAAACTTAATTCCATACCTATGAACTTTTAAAGTTTCCTACTTACATTTTTTAAATGTTATCTAAGTATTTTCTCAATTTTTGGAGAAATCAACGTGTAAGGATGCAGGTAATTTAAATTACAGGGCTACTTGTATACGATTCTCACATATACACAACAGTTTTCCAGTGGGTTTATTTATATATGTTGTGGGAAATGGGAGGAACACATGAGATTTCAAAGACTTAGCACCAAGAGAGCAGAAAACACCTCCGGTTTTTTTTTCTTTTTTTTTTTTTTATTGACTGCATGTTGAAGTGGTAAATTTTGGATACATGGGAGTAAGCAAAATATCAAAATGTCATCAAAATTTTTTCTATGTGGCTACCAGAAAGCCAAAAACTTGAACGGACCTGTTGGACCTCTCCCTCTTCTGTACAAAGAATGATATGTTTACTTAGAACTTGGCTTGATATCCCTTCTAATGATTTGCATCTGGGAAGACCTGGGTGAGGCCCAATGGTACTTGCCTTATTGCAAACTGAGTAGAATACCTTAAAGTGGACTGACAGATATAAATACAACTAGTAGTTTAGTACTTACAAGAGGTGCTGTTGTCTTCTGCAGTTCCCAACTGTGGGAAGAAAATGCTGTGGATTCGAGAGCCCTGGCTCACAACTGTTGGGTTAGTCAGAACTCAGCACACTATGCGACAAGGCGGGCCTCATTCGCACCACAAGGCGCAGATGGATAAAGGCAGATAAGCTCGTCAGATGGTGCCTGCACACAGCTCCAACTGATGCAAGAGCCCAGGAGTTCACTGGGACTTTCTAGCAATTTAGTATTGTGAATTCCAAAGGTCTGAGTTATAATGTAGATATCAAAGATAAAAATGTGAAAAGATAGGTTTTTATTCATCAGAAGTTAACAGCAACAGGCACATATTAAAATGAGTATGGCAAAGCCTTTTACAAATGGCTTTACACTCAAGCTTTCTCCCAAGAAAATGGCTGTTGCAACAAACTGTAAACATAATTAATAAACAGTCTTTTACAGTAACAAGGGAAATACAAATGAACTAAAAGAAAGCACCGATTTCTCTTAAAACTAGATTACAGTTGTGCTTACTATACATAAAACAATTGAAAACAAATTACAAAAGTGGAATGTTTTAAGTTTAAAATTAGTCCTTAAATTTTTGTCCTAGAAAACATCTGTTCACATCAAAAGGCCCATCAAAGGGTAATGTTTCATCAAAGGGAGGGACAAGAAAACAATGCACTTTTTTTTTTCAAATCAAAACGAAAATTTGGTCACGTAGCTTTGTGCATAGTTTAAGGCAACTGGAGCAATCGGTTACAGCTTACCTACCTTCCCCTCCCCAAGTGTGGCTGCTCATTTTGTCACATTCTGCAAGAATAAATAAAAGCTTACATTTCCAATCCTTTCCCATGTAGATTAAACGTAACATGCACAGTCACACATGCACAAATATACACACAAACACACACCCACACACAACATATCTCACTCACTGCAGCAAAAGGGACTTTAGTACCCTTGATCTGAAGGACACACTTCCCCATCCCACTTTATTTCAGATTGGCAAATACCCTGAGCTGATTATGGTGTTTTAAACATTCCACCTTTTTCTTGCATGTGCAGGTCAAGTGTACAGTAGTGAAAACAACATGCAATGTCTCCACTGCACAATCAAAGGACAGCTAGGACACTGGTGTTCTTCCCCTCCCGCCCCAAATTAAAAACTAACTAAGAGTTAAAAAAAAAAATTGCATTGCCAAACAGCACTGGAGTTGTAAGATTGGTGGTTTTCTATGATAAATGCTGTTTCCAGTGCACAAAATAAAAACATAGCAAATGGGAGGCCTTGGTGGCATCCAAGGAAGAAAAAAAGGCAAACCAGGGGAAAGAGCTGCAGTCTAAAGTTTGATCAGTGAGTTTTGTTTTGTTTTTTTTTCTTTTTTCTTTTTCAGTGGTTCCTTCACAATCATGCTCCAAGGCAATTTAGAACCCATATTTTCAGAGTTGATTTGTAAACATTGAGTCTTGCCAGAGGCAGCAGAGGCTGGGCACTTCACATTTCCGTTTTCTCAGAGAGAACTTAGTGGAAGGTACAGATAGACATTGTTCCATCAGACTGGTTAAATTCCAAGAGATTGCTGCTGAGAGGTTCGGTTCAAGTTTCAGGGTTTGAAGAGTAAATGCTCTGAAAAACACGTGGCACACCTCAAGTCATCCTTCGCTCCTTCTTTTGGACTCTCCTGCTGGGCTTTGCATAATCAAGGTTTCACACAAAAGCCAATGCATATTGCTATGTGTTCAGGTCTTACAGTTAAAAAGTGAGCTTAAATGATCCAACAGAGGAAATCTTGGAAATAAATAATGCTGGCATCATTCACTTGGAAACCTTGGCAGTCAAGAGTAAGTTCTCTCACCTCAAGACCCCATTTCACATTTCTAGAAACCTCCAGGAGGCAGTTTTTCCTACTGGTTCTGGGGTTAGGATAACCGATTTTCCTGAGGTAATAACTGTGAGTTCAACTCAAATGCAGCATCAGTGTCCTCACTGCTGGACTGTTCTCTCTGCAGTCCCTTCCAGCTGGCTTTATTGAGCCCCACGTGGCCAAGCATGGTCTGTGACAGCCTTGTGTTCGAAAACCTGGCCCACTCTGTAAATAAAGGCTCCACCAGGTAAGTCATAAAACCTGAGAAAGTAAGAGAAAAAATCTATTAACATTTTTTCTGAAACTTTGAAACATCTTTACAGTGCTAACCTTCTTAGCTACTATTTCAATATTACCTAAATCATATTTTTCAAAGATTGGAAAGTTTAAAAAATTTATTTGAAAAGGCAGTAGTGACAGAGAAAGAGACTCTTCCATCCACTGGTTCACTCCCCAAATGGCATTCACATTTGGATCACAGCCAGAGCTGGGCCAGGCTGAAGCCAGAAGGCTGGACTTCCAAGCAGGTCTCCCACATGGGTGGCAGAAACCCAAGTACTTGGACCATCTTTCATTGCTTTCCCAGGCACATTAGAAAGGAGATAGATTGAAACTGGAACAGCCAAAATTGGAACCAGAACTCTGATATTGCCTTTTTGTATTGTAGGGAAAGTGCACAACACTGTGTGTGAGAATCCTGTTTCTCAAGTGACTCACTGGGATTTTAAGCAGAGCTGAGCTGACAAACCTACCCAACCTCTTCTGCTTATGTCTCCCTCATTTGTACAATGGCACCCTCCTACGTGGCAGCCCTGGGGATAAGCAGGCCTCACAAAATTCGAAGAACTGTTCCAGTGAGACAAGTGAAGGCCAGGGCAGGGTCTCTGTCCAGATACACGTGAGGAAGCCCAAAATGAAGTGAAGTTGGTGGTCTTTTGCTGCTGCCCTTCAGGGAATGGAAATCACACTGGCGCATGATTGTGAGCTGCCATTTTTACTCAGCATTTATAAAGCCAAGTTTATGATGAGAGTTACTCAAAAATAATAGTCTAAAACAAACACCAAAGCTGCACCAGGGACCTATTTGATCAACAACTCACAACTGATTTCCCATTTAAAAAAAAGAAAAACAAGTTATTTCAGGATTGTTTGTACCTTTAGGCCCTACAGTACCCTACTGTACACATAATATGATTTAATAATAGTCTCTTACATAGAATCACAAGAAGCCTCTCGGAAAACAGCTTACTTATCAAATCATATATACATGGAACAAACAGCACTTCAAAATTTATTTATTGAGAGACAGCCCCAAATGGCCACAATGGCAGAGGCCAAGGCTGACAACTCAATCCAGGTCATTCAAATGGACTTCAGGAACCAAACCACATAAGCCATCCCTGTTGCCTTTTAGGGTAGGCATTAGCAGGAAACACACGGGTGAGAAGCCAGAACCAGGATGTGGTCTGGGACCCAGGCACCGGGACACGGGACATCAGGATCTAACTGCTAGGCAAAGTTGTGTGTGCCCTGCCCCCACAACTGCCAAAATATTTATCTGTGAAGGATGGGAAATATACGTTCAAAGTTTCTAATGGCCTGCATAACAACTTTTAAACGATCTACAAACGTTTTTGCAGTCAAAAATCATGTAGACAATGAACAACAAAGGTTGTATTTAACCAACACAACTCACTAGGATTCAAAGCAATTAGCACTCAGTATTTTTAATTAGACTAGTGTATGACTGATGGTTCAATTTTCTTTAGGTGCACTTAAATTATGATATCTAAAATAGAAATATCTGCATCTAGTCTTGCTTCCTTTCCTTCCATACACATTAAATGCGCATGCACTACATGTATTCTTCTAGGAGATGCGGCACTGGATAAGATGGGCTCCTGTCCTCATGAAGCATGCTGGTGAAGAGAATACTTCAAGCTTTCTAGCAGCCACGTTCCAGCCCCCTTTTCCAAAGTTCTGTCTTCTCTAGGGGCCTCAGTTAGAATGAGCAGCCAGAGACCTGTACCCAGATGCAGAATCTGATGCCCTGGCTTGACCTGTGGCACTGTGTCTGACTCCTCCCACTGTTCCAATTAATTGAAATCGTTGGGGATGTTGACACGAGCATCCTACCTCCAAATGCCCGTTCAACTCCCAGCTGCCCTGCTTCCAATCCAGCTCACTGCAGACATGCCTGGGAAAGCAGCAGCATGCCCAAGTGCTTGGGCCCCCACCATCCATGTGGGAGTCTGGATGGAGTTCTGGTCTCTTGGTTCCAGCCTGGCCCAGCCTTGGCTACTATCAGCATTTGGGAAATGAACCAGCAGATGGAAGTTTTCTCACGCTTCCTTTCTCTCATTCATTCCCTCCAGCTCTCTGTTACTCTGCCTTTCAAATAAGAAAATCCTAATAAAAAACATACTTCTGAGTTTCTGAGCCTGCAGCACTTAGATAATTATGCCATGGTAGTGTGCTCCCTCTCTGCATTTATGGAAACCTTATCTTCTTCATGTCTGCGTACATGTTTTACTGTGTTCAATCTCATCCTTAAGGGCTCTACTCAACACTAACATGCTCCTCTCACGGGACCTTGTGGATTTCATTCCCCATCACTCTCTACTTCACAATCAAGCCCAACGTGTTCTCAAGCCTAGTCCATCCTTCCCGTGCTCCTCTACAAGCTGCAAAGACTTCAGTCTCAGAACATTTCCATGTACTTGGTATTTCTAGCGTCAGTTCACTCGGCCTGTGGTTCTCGGAGGCCTCCTGCTTACAGGGCCAGGGCAGGGCAGGGCTGTGGGAGATAAGTATCAAGCACTTCAGATGCATGGAAGCGCAGGGATTGACTGCCCGCAAACAGTGGAAAGCAATACCTAGAGGAGGTGACATGTGAGCCAAACCTTCAAGAGTCTGGGGCCTGGCGCGATAGTGTAGAGGTTAAAGTCCTCGCCTTGCATGCACCGGGATCCCATATGGGTGCAGGTTCTAATCCCAGCAGCCCTGCTTCCTGTCCAGCTCCCTGCTTGTGGCCTGGGAAAGCAGTGGAGGACGGCCCAAAGCCTTGGGACCCTGCACCCATGTGGGAGACCCATGAGAGGATCCTGGTTCCTGGCTTTGGATTGGCTCCACTCCAGCTGTTGCAGCTGCTTGGGGAGTGAACCTTCGGACAGATCTTCCTCTCTGTATATCTGCCTTTCCCATAAAAATAAATAAATCTTAAAACAAACAAACAAACAAGCAACAACAACAAAATGAGTCTGTGAGGCCGACAGGAAGACGGGCAAGGCAGAGAGAAGGAAGGAGCATCATGGGTCTGGAGGACACTGCTAAGACTCAAGCTGCTGTGGGGACATGAGGGGAAAGCTGGGGTGAGAAGAGTAAGAACAGGTGCTGGGCCTCTAGAGGCTGGTGAGGTGTTAGGTCTCATCATCAGGCAGTGACAAAAGACAAGGGAAACAGCAGTGGGAGTGCACAGCACGGTCTTGTAAATGGGCTGACTTTTTCAGTTAAAATGGCAGCTTAACAATTGTGTGAAAGCAGCTTCCATGAGTAACGTGTATGCTTTCATTAGGACAAAACAGAAATTTAGTTTTGCCTGCTCTGCAAAGTTATGCATTTTATGGCCCAAGCTTAAACTGGAGTGAAAATTATAAGTCATAACAGGAAAAAATAAGGGTAAAATGTCACATTATTTTAAAAATTAGAAATGAGCATAATTTTAATATTTTATATTCCAAATATATTTTCTTCTTGATAAAATAAAAATGACTGGCATTTTCTAACCTACTATCTCTGAATATGTATAATTACCAATCTGGATGTTGGCAATAGATTCAGTCTGACGATCACAAAGTGGACTCACTCCCAAATGATACTTTTTTTCAATATCCCCTGTTAAGTAAAAAATACACACAATTATTCATATGAGACACATCAATTGGTTAAAATATTATAGTTAAGGTTTTTCTCATACCTGTGAATTCCTTAGGAAGAACATATTTAATTCTCATAAAAGGATAGCTTCTCAATTAGTCTGTTGAACAATTTAAACTTATTCACATACAGAAAAGAATGCCAAGACAATATCTTCATTTAAATGGACAAAGTAGCAAATTTTGCTAGGTATTACTTAGGGTTATAATTCTGTCAGCATTTTAGTATGAAACTTAAGACATTTAAAAGGAAGGCTCATGAATGAAGATAATTGGATTTTGGCTTTTAATTCAAATGGCCATGTATTCCACACATGACAAAGACAGCAAGTTCAGGGAAATCTTTCCACTACAAAAAACCTCCAGATTGACTGGTATGCATGTGTCATCACTCCAAAAGAGGACCACTATTTTTAAAACAGATGCTCATTCTCTGTGTATTGGTTACATGTGCATAAATGAATCATCACTAAAAATACCAAGAATCTATGGCTCCACTCTTACAAATGGCTCAAGTTATTTTATTCAAACGAGGTAAAGAAATGAGCTCACAGTTACCACTCAGTACTGTCACTTGCCTTGATGGAAGAATTCCTCTGTTACTTTCTCACTCCACTGCTTGCTTAATTCCCAGGTCCGACACGGGTTACAGATATCAGCGCATTTCAAAGCCATCTAACAACAAAATAATACAATTGTGTTAAGAAAAAAAAGAGATGTTCAATGTACAGTTTGACTGTTGGGTGTACTATAAGAGTGGAGAAAACATTTCCAGAAAAAGAATATATTGCAACTAAAAGTACTTTTTTTTTAATATAGTAAATATATGATGCTACTGGATCAAACAATTGTTCTTACATTAACGCTGATCACGAAGCCATGAGACTGACTGAAAACCTAATTACACATGGCTGGTAACCAAAGACACAAGCACAGGACTGTATTACTCACAGGCTAGGAACAAACAAACCAGAAAGAATACAGGGTGACTTTGTAGGTGACCTTCTGAAAAATGCTGATATATCTCATGCCTCAGTTTTCCATCAGGATTTAGTCTCTCTGAAAAAACATGCACTGGAAAACTTCATTTTCATTACAACAGCCACAGGATTTAGGCAAGAAATACAGTCTCTGCAAGCCCGAGTTTACCTGTAAGACCAAATGCCTATGTCTGGCATCTTCCAGGCGTAAGTCGCCTCTATCCAAGTGGGACCGAAACAATGACAGATACTCATTCTGGCGACTGATGTCAGTGGCTAGTATCAGAGCACCTATCTGAGTTTCCATCTGCTGCCTGGAGTTGGGGAAACAAAAAGAGCAAACAGAAGATTTTTAATTAATTAATTAGTTACTTTTTTTTTGATTTTTATATTTGCAAAATGTTATAAAGCTATATGATGTTGTTCTAATTGCTCAGGTAAAATTTTTAAGAATGCATCCAAAAGCCCTAATAAAATGATCAAAACAAGAGTTTGTAGGGAATTATCAATATGCTAATATTCCAGAAGAAATGCATACAAATTCTTTTTGGGTACTGGAGAATTAATAAAAGGCATAGGAAGATTCAATCAGAAAACAGCAGCCTACTGAACCACTGACTTCCCTGACTTCCACAGACATTTTGCCTAAATGCCAGATGGAATCTTGTAGAAATCCCACTAAAGATCTAAGTTTGGATTCAACCATATTTTCAGGGTTAAATCATAAACCAATAGTCTGAGTTTCCAAATTTCCTAGAAGGAAAAAGGCAAAAGAAAAAGGATACATCATACAAAATTTCTAAACCATTTTAGTTAAAAAGAAAATATGTTTTAAAGGTTTTCTGCCTTTTATTTCAACAGGTTGTAGCAAACATTCCTTGCATGATGACAAAGAGCTATCAAATAGATGAAAACACTCACACACAGAACTGAATATAAAATGAAACCCTAAATGAAAAAAAACATAAAAGATGGCTGTTAGGTAGCATATCTTATATTCAGCTTTAATTAAAATCTGAAAATTTTAACAAGGTTAATCCTCAAATATAAAATATGATGAAAAGGGAATAATGAGGCAGGCATTTTTTAAAAAAAGATTTATTTTATTTTTATTGCAAAGTCAGATATACAGAGAGGAGACACAGAGAGGTAGATCTTTTGCCTGCTGATTCACTCCCCAGATGACCTCAACAGCTGGAGTGGAGCCAATCTGAAGCAGCAGCCAGGAGCCTCTTCCAGGTCTCCCATATGGTTGCAGGGTCCCAAGGCTTTGGGCCGTCCTCACCTGCTTTCCCAGGCCACAAGCAAGGAGCTGGATGGGAAGCAGGGCTGCTAGGATTAGAACCCGCGCCCATATGGGATCCCAGTGTATGCAAGATGAGGACTTTAGCCACTAGGCTACCATGCCTGGGCCCAAGGCAGGCATTTTAATCTACCTTAGTAAAAAAGTTTGTGGTTTATATATATGAGTATCATGTGACTTAAGCAATTTTACATCTGTACTACAGCAAAAAATCATTTTACTTATGAAAAGTACTGTCATACTCCAGATGGTAACCATGAATAAAGATTTTTTTAAAAAAATATAAAGTTCATAAAGCTGTTTTAAATTATGAAAGGGAAAAGGAAAGAAAAATGAGTATAATTCAGATTTTAATACCCCACATTTGTATGCCTCAGCATTTTTGTTGGCTTGGCTAGCTTACCCATGTATACATGGCTTTCTTTTTTTTTCTGTTGCAAACAGAAAAGTTTATTTGCGAAGGGACCAGGTGAGCAGGGAAGGGAGCAAAGGGGAAGCACCTCCGAAAAGGGAGCCGGGAGGTGGGGTACCTCTCGTAAGGAGGGAGAGAGACTGTACATGGCTTTCTAATGTGCACCTTCTCCCAGTGGGCTCCAGCGAGAGCCTTGGTTTGTGAGCACAACATGGCAGCCGTGTGAGATTTTATTCACCACCATCATATGGGGCTTATTTACAAGGGCATTTTTTTTATTAGGTTCTCAAATGGCCTAATTAGTATTAAATTACTTTTTCTCAAATGCGTGCATTTTTTGGTCATTTTCTCATTCATTATTTAGCTCAAGAAGTGACTCCTGGACTATGCCACTGAGAAGCTAAGCCATTGTCCTTCTTTATTTTCTTATATTTTGAAAACTTCCTGAAGCAGATTCAGAGAATCTATTACATAGAATGCTTACCTGCTGATTTAACCTTGCACCTGATCTTTGAAGTTTGTTTCCACTGAATATGAAGTGGAACTAGCCAAAACCTGCAGTAAACCATGACTGAGCCACTATGTAACTAAATTTTTGATGTGAAGTTTCAAAATAATTTATCCATGCAGCTGAACAAAAACTGACAACTATGGAACATTTGAATGCAGTATCTTGATTTTTAGCACTCTATCAAATTATTCTAACATAATTTGCATAGTAGCACACTGTGGGTATTAATGCAACCTACCTGCTTTCTAACGGCATATGTGAGAATAATCCGGATTCTCTCAACAAGCCCACTGCAGATCTCCAGTGGTGATTTTCCAGGACTGAGGTATTCTACAAAATAGCATTTTGGTTGATTATTTCACGGTAACTCTTTTTCTGAACATAAGGAATCATTATTTGGCAGGAATACTGATCTGGTTCAAGTTGAGTTTCATAGACAAACTGTTCTTGTTACTTTAATTCCTTCAAAACCTGATACATTTTCTAGAATGAAAAAGTATTTGAGGATAAAATTGCACTAACCTTGTATAAAGTTGCCAAGTAATGGTTTGTTTTAATAAGGAAAGGTTGATTGACACCTGGATGGTCCAGATCATGAGTGGCAGCTGCTATCAAGCTCAGCAAGATATCCCAGGGGGTCACAGAATTGGCAAGCTGAAATGTGGCAAAGAATGATAAGTCATAAACATGTCTGAAACAAACCACGCCAGCGCAGTAGCTCTGCACTAACAGGCAGCAGTGGCAGTGACAGGCTCCTGTCCCTGTCTCCCAGGCAGACTGCTCACTCACCACCACTGTCATCCCCTGTGCATGTCAGGTGCTGGCATCATGACACTGCAGCAGGTGTGACACGACAATGTCTCTCCTCACCTGGAGTTCACAGAGCTCCCCTTTCTACCGCAGCACTCTTTAGGAGCTAAATGAGAAATGGAGCTAATCACTAACACCACCTTGATTGGTGGGAATAAAGGCTTAAAAATGAAGAACACAGGGGCTGCTGTTAGAACAGGCTAAGTCACTGCCTGTGATGCCGGTATTCCATGTCAGAGCCCTGGTTCTGGTCCCGACTGTGCTGTTCCAATCTGTTCCTACCCATGCACCTGGAAAATGCTTAGGCACCAGCCGTCCGTGTGGGAGACCCAGGTGGAGCTCTAGGCTCTTGACACTGGCTGGCCTGGTTCATCTCTGACCACTGTGCCCATCTGGGGAGTGAATCAGCAGATGGAGAATTTTCTCTTTTGCTTGCTCTCCATCTTTACTTCTGTCTACCTAGCATCCTTTTCCTCTCTGCCATTCAAATAAACAAATCCTTTAATAAAACACAACGAGACTCTTAGTTCGTTACTGAGATGTCATGCCCACCTGGCCAAAAGGTGTATTCTCTTCATTAAACCTTGATACCTTACTTGCCACTTAAAAGATATGCCATTACTCCATAGAGGCACCGGTATGTGTTCCAGCTGTTCCAACCTCTGATCCATCTCCCTGCTAAGATGCCTAGGTAGGCAGAGAAGGGCCATGCGCTCCAGCCCCTGCACCCACCTGGGAGACCCAGAGGCAGCTTTTAGCTCCTGTCTTTAGTGTGGCTGTTGCAGACTTCTGCGAAGTTAAATAGGGGACAAAAACATCTGTTTCTCCCTCTCACTACATTTCAAATAAATACATTAATAATTTTAAGGTTTGCAATAAAATCATTTCCTTGTGGATGGATTTGTTCAAAATAGTATATACAATATATACACATCAGAAAAAAAATTCTGTAAGATAGGAATTATATTTTACTCTCAGTCATCACTGTCAAACATATTTGACACCAAAGCTAATCACAGTAAGTAAAAATTTATCATAAGCTGACTGGAATTTCCAGTGATAAAAATACTCACTTGGGACAGATGACTGGTTCTGGGGAATTGCCTCATTTTCTGGCGAACTTCTACTCCTCTGACAAAGCCCTGTCCACAGAACCGTCCTTCCTGCTCTTGTGGGCCCCTGCCCTGTCCTCTAGCACTTCTCTCTCCTGCCACCTTGGCACCCACAGGGCAACCCACGTGGATATGTTACTTACAGTTTATGCTACTGAATGAACATGTATTTCATATTGTAAAATGGAGATGAAAATTGAAAAGTGTAATATTACAACAGAAAAAAAATTTACATTCAAGCTCTACTATTTTCCTTCTCTGCCAGAAAGGATCATCATTTTCTCTCCCTCTGTTAACTTCATCTATGTTGGAGAAATCTCTGTGGGAGAGCCTGAATCTGCTGGGAAACAGTAGGCTGGTGGAAAGTAAAGAATGTGTAACATGTATTTTCATGTTATGTATATGGAGAAGCTTAACAAACAGGGGAAAGTTGTAAAGGAAATTATTTCCACTTAAAGACATGGAAAAGCATTTTAAACACAGAGACTTTGAAAGTATTTCTTGGTGATCAGGATGGACAGAAGGCACCTGAATTGGGGCTTAGTGGGCTGGGGCAGCCTCCCTGCCAAGACAGGTAAGTGAGTGGGCATGGGTAAGCTTGTAAAGGAATGTGTAATTTACGAAGCAACAAGCAAAATTCTATATTCTCATAATAAGTAAAATAAATCTTTTATCTAAAAAAGTAACATTTTGTAAAATTCTTCTAGTAATAAAAGCCTGCAGGTATTGTAAAAAAGATAAAAATTCAATGATATCAATAAACCTTATTAACTATGTTCTGAAAAACACTGTTATTTACATTCTGTGACACAGATGGCAACACTTGATAATTAGAGTTGTATGGAGAAGAAACTTCAAAGCATATAATATAATTTTATTTGAATCTATGAAACTACCGACAGAGTTCTTTTCCAACACAAAGGAAACAATTACGTGGCCAGTTTTCCTTTGTTCCGTAGAAATCCTCTTTGTTGGAGCCAGTGCCAGGGTGTATATGTTAAGTCTCTCACTGCCATGATGTAGTATGTTAAACTCCCACCTGCAGTGCTCACATCCCATACAGGTGTCAGTCTGAATCCCGTTGGACTGGCCCAGCTCTGGCTGTTGTGGCCATATAGATAGTGAACAGCAGAAGGAAGATCTATCTCTCCCTATTTAAAAATCTGCCTTTCAAATAAAAATAAATAATTCATATATATACATAAATATGAAGCAAACCTATTAGTTCCATGGCTTATTAGTGTTATACTGAGCTCCTAATGTAATGATCATTACAGATGTCTTATTCACTTGATTAAATTTCAAATTTCAAAATAATTTTAGGAGAAATGTTGTGGAGAAACATAGGGAAAATGTAACCCAAAAGTCAAATTAAAATTCAAACAAAAATCCTGGGAGAATATTTTGTAGGAATTGACAAGGGCCTAGACAAACCTAGACACAGAAAGAAGAAATACAGGGGGGAAAAAATCTGAGCCCAAATGATCTAGGATTTTCTCCCCCTTCAACTGGCAATAAAAATACTAACATAAAAATATACTAGCAAAAAGGAGTGTGGGTCTCAGGACGGGGCGTCTCATGCCTGGATCCCGGACGGCCGCCAGGGGCACATGGTGAGCCGTCCTCCCCGGGCCTGCTGGGTTTCGGGGACCGCTTCCTTCGGGGTGAGTAGACCGAGGGGGGGAGGCCTCCGGGGCTGGGCAGGTCCGGGGCCCACCCGCCGCCTTCATGGGGCGGTGAATGGGATTTGGGAGGGGCGCGACCTTGGGCCTGGGTTATTTAAACCTCCAGCTGCCTCCTGGCAGCTGGTGGGTCTCAGGACGGGGCGTCTCATGCCTGGATCCCGGACGGCCGCCATGGGCACATGGTGAGCCGTCCTCCCCGGGCGGCCAGTGCGCCATTGGTGCCAGGCTCCGCCTGCTGGCCGCCCGGCTGGGGAGCTCTGGGGATTTGGTTCTTTGAGTTGCTGCTTAATTAGCTCCAGGTTGAACCCATTGTGCTTCTTGGACCTGAAAGAGGCAGTAACTCTTCCTTAGCAAAACTTGTAATCACTAATAATTCTGAGCACCAAATACCAGTCATGCAGAAGCTATGGCTTGGGGCTTGCCCTGCACAAGTAGCTCCAACAGTTGGCCAATGTGTCAACTGGTAATGGAACAGAGTAGATTAGGCACGACTGAGCAAACCTTAGCCCACAAGTAAAACTAGAAACCAGGAGGGAGCAGAGGTCATGCCGAGCTAGGCTCTTGTACCTGCTGGTCTGTGGGAGCCTGGGACGCTAAGCCACAGTGTCTAAGGCAGAGTTCGGGACAGGGGAGGGGTTGTGCCAAGCTGAGTCAGAGCATCCATTGGCAGGCATGTGATCTATGCCTGGGAACGGACCCGGTTGGGGAGCAAAGGGGACAACCCTAGCTGGGCTGAGGTTCCCACCAAGAGGCGCGTGGCCTGGAAGGGGGCTGCGTTCTGATCTGGAAACAGTTGTAGTCTCCCTTGGCACAAGTGTGGACTGGGATTGGATGCACCGAACTGGGCCGGACCCCGACTCCCCCTGGTGTTCTGGAGGACCAGGGCAGATGTGGGATGGACTAGGCAGGGTCTCAAACCCCTACTGAGCCATGTGTGAGCCATACGTGGGTATGGACAAACCATGGCTGGGCTGGAACATCCAACAGCAAGAACCAGATTGGGTTGAAGGCCAGTCAGGAAAAGCCACAGTTCCTGCTATGACAGGAGGTGGACTGAGTAGGGTTGGCTCATGGACCCACTGGTAAGCGTGAAACCTGGCATTGGGAGAGGTTCTGATGGAGGAGCCTGGGCAACTCCTCTGGCAGGACACAGACCCAGCAGGTAAACGCAAGAAACATGATAGGAAACAGCCCAGAAAAGGCCATGGAAACCTACCCACTGGCATACAGTTGGCAGACGTGGGGGCAAGACCAGGCTGAATCTGTCCACATCATCCACTGGCAAATCCAGGCACCAGTGTGGGTCGACCCAGGGTCGGTCGCAACAAAGACTAGTGCACATTATGGAATGCCGAGGTGAGGTTGCCTGTACCAGAAGGGACCGCAGCGCCCAACCAGCCTGAGAACAAGCAAGGAAGTGGGCAGAGCTGGCAGGGGAATAAGGGAGGGTTCCTTTGCTGGACAGCTACTTCCGCAGGAGAGCATGGGCTGGGATGGGGGCAGACCAGACTAGGCAGAGCTACCACACCTGTGCGCCTCATGTGGACTAGATCAGGGAAAAGCCAGGCTGGGCGGATTATTCCTACTGGTGCAAACAAAATTAAAGTGGGCGAGGTTTGTTTGGGCAGCATCAACTGGAATCTGGGAGTGGGAGAGGCCTGGGAGGGAAATAGTGGGCTCATCCCTCTTGGGTTACCACTTCCACGGGAGGACATAAAACTAAGACAGCGGCTGGGGTGGAATGGGATGTGGGACAGACTGGATTACTGCTACACTTACTGGCAAACCAGGGTAGGGGGTGGGCCTGGTTGGGGTTATTGTGGGTCGCTCCAACCTAGGCTACAGCTCCCGCTGGTTTATGTGAGGGCCAAGTATGTGCTGGGCAGAACCAGACTGGACTGCAACACCCATTGGCTCCAGTGGAAGACGGGAGTGAAAACAGAACCAACCCAGGAATTGCAACCACCAGCTGATTGGAGCGATGGACGGTGCCAGGCCCTGTACTTGTTAGCACATACAAGAAGTTTCTTTGGAGATCTTCCTAATCTAAATGCTGGACTCAGAACCATAACAAAGAAAAGAGAGAAGACAGAACGGGTCAACCAACCATCTAAGCTATGATGGACTATGTCAATCAGTGGATTTTTCAAAGACCTCATAGTGCTTGGAGCGGCAAGATTGACAGCGATTCATAACTGTTGCAATATCAAAACCACTTGAGCAAGAACCTCAGAGCATGCCCTACACCCGGGACTTGGGGAGGGTGGGAAATTGGGTGGGCCTTCTCCCTTAATACCCCCCTTTTAAACATGAAGGTAACAATATGGAAAACATATTAGTATTATCCACTTTCCTATAGCCCTTGAACCTTCTTACCCTAATTAACTATGTAAAGAATGTCAAAATAAAATTTATTAATAAAAAAAAAAATACTAGCAAAAAGGAGCTAACTAAAATACTGATGCTTTGCTGATGTAACAGTACAGTGGTTTGATCATTAAACACAGTATTTTAAAGAAATCAAGAACACAGATTCTTGATATATGATTTCAGCCCTGAGCATCTACTTCAAGACCCTTCTTCTCTCATATTCACAGAAGCAAAAACCTCTGGATAGTAAAATCAGGAACATTCTAGAGGTGTCAAAGCTGTCAACATAGTTAAAATAACCCTACTTAATTTTAAACATCACACTCACGCAGCAGCATCCATTCACTAAAACAACTCGTGTTTACTGGGCAGCTACCCCATTATGCTAGGGGTGGTATGCGCTTGTGAACACATAACACTGTCAGCCTGAGGAGGGACTGACCTTCGTGTGGTTTCCACATTAGTTTCCAATATGTCCCACAATTAAAATGTCACAGCAAACATTCAAGTCTCTCATTCTGCCATCAACGACTAGCAGGCAGGTGACCTGGCTTCTATGCAGTGCAGTGAGGTGATCTGAGCATCTCTGGTCCCACTAACTTCCCAGGTGGGATGGGGATGGAGACGTGTAGAGCAAGACTGAGAGGCTCAATATCAGAGTAGGTTTCTCTCAGCAGCAGGTGCGAGAGGTTTTCAATCCCGGTCTGGTTTAAGCAGTTACTGATTTAGTATAGTAATGAATTTAAACTCGGGCATACAAAACATGAAAGTGAGAAATAAGAAAACACAATTCCTCCTCAGCTCACAATGATGAATGTTATCAGTGTCAACAAATGCAGGAGACAGAAGGTTCAACTGCAAAAAACCCGCTTTCCAACCGTTCAACCTTTGAGGATACAAAACAGAAACACTGAAGTTTAGAGATGATATACAGAGAGTAGGGTCAGTTCCCTGAATTTAATTCTCAGTAATTCCTTGGGCTTGGAATATTTCTTCACTTAGAGAAAGAGCACAAGAATTAGCTATTCATATAAATAGTAAAGTATTAACAAATTTCTCATATAAGCAAGAGTACATCAAAAAATTAATACTTCTCACTGTAACATTGTAACCCTTTGCCATTCAACCAGCATGTTACTCTATTCTGCTTTCTCATCACTTCCTGGCTTTTTGGTTAAGATCAAGTGTATTGTGCCTTCTTCATAGCAGTGATTACTACAGTATCCATCAAAATTCCACTCATCCCTCCATGTAATGACCGTCCTGCCCTATTTACCACCATGCACCAGCGCCAGCAGAGGGCCTGGCTTGAGCAGATGCTCAGTGAGCAGGTACTGAATTCATGAGTGAAAACACTCAGAAATGTGATGGGAGGTCTAGGTCTAGGAAGCAAGAGACACAATTTTACAACTTCTGGGTTTTCAGAATTCAGCTTTTAATCTCTGATTTTTATTTTTTTTTTTTTAGGATTTATTTTTATTGTAAAGTTATATATACAGAGGAGCAGAGATAGAGAGAATGATCTTCTGTCTGTTGATTCACTCCTCAAGTGGCTGCAATGGCAGGAGTTGTGCCGATCTAAAGCCAGGAATCTGGAACTTCCTCCAGGTCTCCCACGCGGGTGCAGGGTCCCAAGGCTTTGGGCCATCCTCGACTGCTCTCCTAAGCCATAAGCAGGGAGCTGGATGGGAAGCGGGGCTGCCGGGATTAGAACCAGCACCCATATGTCATCCCAGCACATGCAAGGCAAGGACTTTAGCTACTAGGCTACTGCATTGTGACTTCTGATTTTTATTTTTAAATGCCAATTATGATGAGGGAAAAGGGAGTTGTGGTACCCAGTGTGCTAATGATGAAAGCTATTTAAGCATGAACAGAGCTACAGAGGCAAATCGTGCCTACAATCATGGCTGTATTCATTTTTACCCACATCTCCCCAGCCTGCTCACGGGCATCACCCCCCCAAATTCCTTATCTGTGGCTGCAGGTGGGTATGAATGTTGGGGAAACAGGGAAGCATCACTGGCCAGGTTAGCTCTAAATCTGCTCCTCAGGGAACTTATCTCCAAAGTTCCATTTGTCAGACTAAATGGTGATTCACAGTCCATTTCTTTCCTCAAGATTCCTAGAATTAAAGGCTTAATTATAAAATTGGGGTACTTGGCAGTATACACATCAAAACTGTATACCAAAATCAAATCTATTTTAATATTGCATGAAAATTATACCGCAAGTAAGTGTTTACTTATTTATTTTTAAAGTCACGATATATAGCACCTTAAACATCCTTGGGCATACACAGCTTTCCTTGGCATGAACAGCTGATGTCTCCTAAATCTCATCTCAATCCTAATTTCCTTCCCCTATATCAGGCTCATCCATACAATCCTCTCCCAGATGGCTCTGTCTGGATATCACATAAACACACTAAACGTCACATAGTAAAATGGAGCCCGGCATTTCTACCAGCACACCCAACACTTGCTCTTTCTGCTACATTTCTCCCTTCACAGACAACTTGGACCTTCTCTGCTCTACTGTTCAAACCATTACATGCTGGCTTCTGGGTTTCTTTACCCAAGATGCACACAAATACCACACTGGGTTCATTCTAATTCCCAAGAGATGTTACAAAGCATCCCCTCCTTCCTCCCCCATCCTACCCTAGAAGCTCCATATCCTCTTCCATGGAGCAGCAACACAGCTCCTGGGAGATATGCACGCTTCCGATGGCATTTCATTTCTTTTCACCACACAGTAAGGACAATGTCCTGGCATCTCCTGGTGTCCTTCCCCAGCTCTTTATGCACTCACTGGAGCTGACCAAGCTGCTCCTGCCCTCATGGAGCTCACGGTCTAGGCCAGATGTCTTCACACCAAACGGTTAAGTTCTTCTCCGGCCCCTCTCTTAATCAGTATCCCCAATTTCCTGGTTGTTGCACTTACAGATATGACCACAAGCCAGTCAAGCCAGCCCTCATTCTTATGACGGATGATTCTGATTTTGAGTTCAGCCACTACTTCAAAGGATTTTCTTAGCATTTAGACCTATGTGGAATGTTGTCCTCTTACCTTGGGTTCTTTTAAGTAACAGTGCATGGCCTGAGTGACATCTGCAGCATGGACTGCATTATGGTAGGGGTTCTGACTGTGATAATCTTCTTGAATCATAACTGCATCAGACAGAAAAGATCTCAGTTTTAATGTAAGTGGGAGACATAGATAAGCACAAAAATCATCACAATTACAAGTGACCCTGACTCATTCATTTTTGGTGCTATCAGCTGCAACTACCCAGATTCAGAGATGATAGTTACCTCACAATTCACACAGTGAGCTATCACAATTACACTCTGAGAAGGGTGTCACTGGGCAATTCCATCATGTGTGCACTTTTAAAAAATTGAATCTTTAACAGAAATGCCATTATGCAGTGTACAACTACATACCCAAAGAAGTGATACCTACCTGGCCCTCCATCTCAAATAAAAAAATAAATACATACATAAATAAAAAATTTAAAAGGTTTATTTAATTTTATAGAAAACCCAGATATACAGAAAGGGAGAAAATACAGAGAGGAAGATCTTCTGTCTGCTGATTCACTTCCCAAGTGGCCGCAGCAGAAAGGCTGGAGCTGAGCCAATCAAGCCAGGAACCAGGAGATTCCTCCAGATCTCCCATGCAGGTGCAGGGTCCCAAGGCTTTAGGCCGTCCTCAACTACCTTCGCAGGCCACAAGCAGGGAGCAGGATGGGAAGCGGGGCTGCTGGGATTAGAACCGGTGCCCATATGGGATCCCGGTGTGTTCAAGATGAGGACTTTAGCTGCTAGGCCACTGCGCCAGGCCCTGATTTCTGCTTTAAATGTGCAGTCATTATGGTGCCAAACTCATATGGCTCTTTCTAATTTTCACAGAACCGAGCCAGGTCAGACCCACTGTCACACCCCAGAGCCCTTGACAGCCCTGTTCTCACCACAGCTAAGCATGTGTGTAGTCTAAGCTCCTAATTGCAAGTGGTCACAGAGCATTAACTAAGGCAATCAGCAAAGTTTTGCAAAACAAGTTCTTGTATAAATCTTGTTACTGTTAAATAGGTTAATTACTTACCTAAAAATCTACGAAGTTTCATCATATCTAAATGGAAGTACTCAATTAATCCATGAAGACTAAATAAATGAAAGGTTAAGTTTACTAGACTATTTCCTAAAAAGAAGGAAAAAAACATCACTTTAGTAAGGGATACAAATGAACAGGATTACCACACACCTCCAATATGGAGTTTTGAGCTAAGGAAGTACTAATTCCTTCTTATTTGTCTACAATTTATAGCTTCTTATTTTACCTCTTAAGAATTTCAAGGTACAATCTCTGTGTTATTCTTAAAAAGTGAATTTCTGTTGTTTCAGTTTTCCAGAAACAAAGAATTAAAAGAGAATCATTTTCAAATAGAACTCCCCCCCCCCCCAAAGATAACAAATTACATCAGGAGCAGAAAATTGCAAACTGTCCTATACTGCATTAGCTAACAGGACTTTCCAAAGCACTCCTTCCATCCCTTCTCTTGCTTAACTGGCAGGGGCTGGCCCAGAGCACACGGCCTTGACCACAGCCTCAGAATGGGAAGGTTTTACTCTTATCCAAAAAGGGCCAGGAGGACAGAGCAGTAACTGTTTTTGGATCCTCTAGGCAAGACTGGAAACTCAACTACTTGGTCCTTCCTCACTTGCCATGGAGGATCTGGTTGTTGCCAGAGACGGGGAAAAAAATCACAAACGAGCCAGAGCTCCACTGCTAACAATTTATCACTGAGGCCATACAGCAATCCTGCATTTTTCTAGTGGAACCATTTTTCCACTTTTTAAACATGACTATTTTCAACCCTTTCCTATCCTAAAACTTTTAGCACAATCCCATCTACTTTCAGGCTCCGCAGCCTCATTTTTGGCAGAAAAAAATACAAGCCATCAAGCCCTCCCTTTTTCTTCTTTTAAAAAGATTATGTACTTTTTACTTACTTGAAAGGCAGAGTCAGTGAGAGAGAAAGAGAGAGAGCGAGAGCTCTTCCCATTTGTTGGGTCACTGCCCATGGCCAAGGCTGGGTCAGGGTAAACCGGGAGCTAGGGTCTCTCACGTGGGTGCTGGGGCCTAAGTAGTTGAGCCTTTTTCAGGTGCAGTCGCAGGGAATTAGATCAGAGGTGGAGCAGCCAGGATTCAAATCACAGCCTACATGGATGCCAGTGTTGCAGGCAGGATTTAACCTGTTATGCCACAACATGGCTCTTCCCCACTTTTCAAAAGCCAATCCATCTATATCTTCTCAAGGACCTTCCCTGTTCCATCAGAAATATTTACCCCCAATCAATCACTCTCCCTCCTTTCCTTTCTCTCTGTTTCTTCTCTATTTTGTTTCAATAAGCATCAGCATTCAGAAATACTCTAGATTCTTTCATCTCTGAAATAACAGAGAATCCTGGCCTCTCTCCCCGCTTTCTAGTTCTGCTTCCCATCTCCCCCAAAGGGAGCACATTTTCTGAAAGATCCGTCACATGCAGTGTGTACTGTCTTCACCCTTACCCTCCATATCTTTCACCACACCAAGTGTAGATACGAAACTTGAAAAAACACACTATTGCTTTGTTTTCCATTCAGTGGCAAAAATCTCTTGGTTTTATATCATCTAACACATATTTCTTAAAATTTTCTGGACTTTCTATGGGACACAAATGAAAACAGTGCTTCAAATAATCCACGCAAAAGGCACATTATGAAAAAGCTACATGGACTGAAAAAAATTGCAGCAAAACCAATTTAACTGATAACTCCATTTTTCCACAAACACTTAAGTATTTTTGCATGTTCTATTATTTTAACAACAAAACAGACTAAATATCTAAAAGAGAGTGAGCTCGTAAGTTACTGCCAACATTGGGACAGCAATGGCATAAACATGACTGTAGTAGTCTCTAAAGAAGTATACGATTTTCATTAGAATATCTAGATGACGTAACCACTCACATCGAAAATTTACAGGAATCATGTTTATAAAGTATAATAACAGACTACGTGATTGTCTCTTATCTATAACTGCCCAGACAACCTTCAACAGAGGCCCACGGTTCAGGAAAACATAAATTAACTGAAGTAGTATTTTCTTGAGCAACATGAGAAAGGATGTGGAAGGCCAAAAGAGATTTTTGGAAAATTACCTGAGACTTCATCTTCATATGGAAAGAAAAAAAAAGTCATCTCAAGCTTTTTATTTCTAACAAATTTAATATTAAAATGCATTCAAGACCTGATAGCATTTTTCTGGCAATAACATAGTTCCAGATGGCTTGGAACCATGTCTAAAGAAGCAAGCTATGTTTCTGTGTCTTTTACTATAACAATCAACTTTTCTTTGGAGAGAGAGAGAGAGAGAGAGATCGAATGAATGATTTTAGAATGTATATCCACTTTGCCATTAGGATTATCAGAGGGTTTTCCTAAAACCCTTTTCCTTACCTGACAAGTCACTGATCTCTAGGGTCTAAAATAGGTTTTTAAGAAAGGTTACCCATGGGCCCGGCAGCATGGCCTAGCAGCTAAAGTCCTCATCTTGCACACACTGGGATCCCATACGGGCGCCGGTTCTAATCCCAGCAGCCCCGCTTCCCATCCAGCTCCCTGCTTGTGGCCTGGGAAGGCAGTCAAGGACGGCCCAAAGCTTTGGGACCCTGCACCAGTGTGGGATAGTTCCTGGATCCTGGCTTCGGATCGGTATAGCATCGGCCGTTGCGCTCACTTGGGGAGTGAATCATCAGATGGAAGATTTTCCTTTCTGTCTCTCCTCCTCTCTGTATATCTGACTTTCCAATAAATAAATAAATCTTAAAACAAAAAAAAAAAAAAAAAGAAAAGAAATGTTACCCATGGAAAAATACCCTGCTCTGGAATTCAGACAAACTGTACTAGAAGACACATACAATGTCCCCAATAAGATTTTTTAAAAAAAGATTTATTTATTATTTTTTTAATTACAAAGTCAGATATACATAGAGGAGGAGAGTCAGAGAGGAAGATCTTCCGTCCAATGGTTCACTACCCAAGTGACCTCAACGGCCAGTGCTGCTCCGATCCGAAGCCGGGAACCAGGAACTTCTTCTGGGTATCCCACGTGGGTGCAGAGTCCCAAGGCTCTTGGCCGTCCTCAACTGCTTTCCCAGGCCACAAGCAGGGAGCTGGATGGGAAGTGGAGCTGCCAGGAGGTGCCCATATGGGATCCGGGCTTGTTCAAAGCGAGGACTTTAGCTGCTAGGCCACGCCGCCGGGTCCCCCAATAAGATTTTAAAGGAATCTGATAAGTTCCAATATTAAAATGTACTACTCATTCAGCATCGGAAACACGATTTTCCCTCTCCGTTTATGAGACACAAACTGGAGATTTTTAATGTCACTCAATAAAAACACAAGACAAAGAAACATTTTTAATACAAGAGAAGCCGTGTTAAGCAAAGCAACAGGCATAAATTTTTAAAAAATGGAAATGGAAATAAATGCTTTCTTGGGAAAGATGAATTTACAAAAAAAGGTCACCCTCATAAAAATACACCAAAATATGGGACTGCCTAAGATGTAGCAGCTCCCAGTGGTTTTTGAAAAGCAACCCGCAATGAGAGTTGAAAGCTAGGCTGTGACTATGACACAGACGTGGCAATGGATGTCCTGGGCACCAAACAGCTTTTGGGGAGCAGGCTCTATCTTTCTGTTACTATATCAGCTCTCATATCTGCAAAGGAAACTTCAACTGCCTCCTACTAAAACATTACTTTCTTTTGTGGGGCACACAATGTAGGGACCATTCATTTTAACTTGAGTCACTGAGTTTTGCCTCCTCTTTGCCTGCTTCTTGCTCCTCCCTCTGCAATTTCATCTGGGAAATTACTAGAGTAGAAGAGTATGAAAGCAACAGATTGATAAACAAGAGGGGAAAACTACACTTGGACACCATGAATGTGTATCATCCAGAACTTACTTCAGGTCTCGGGGTTTGAAAGGAAAGCTATTCTTAATTATATTATGCAACTTAGAGGCTTATCTCCCACTGTCTCCCACTGATACCTGTCCACATACAGAATGCTTACGACTTAAAGTTACCTGTAGTTAACTGCAGGTATACCACACTAACTGCACCATCAAGGGTGGGTGGTTAACCATAAGTGATTTCTACTAACTCCCAGTGATCTGGAATCAAATGTAAGAAGAAATCATGCAACCACCCTCTCCACAAACACAGTCAAGGAGATGATCCAAGGGAGCCTGGGGAGCTCACTTAACTCAAGTAGGTTGCAGATTATTACTGCTGTCCACCCAACAGGTTGTCAAGCCCAACCTCCGGATATCAACCTCCTAACTAGCAGGGTATGTACTTTTTAGAGAAGAACAATCAACTCTTTAGTGAGTGATAGGCATCCCAGTAGCCTAATAAGAGGCTCTGGGCTGTTAGAGTTTATATAAGGCTAAACCTTGAGGGTGTGAAGGGTAGCACTGTTTCTTCTATATTTATCTTGAGATAATAACTAAGGTAATATTTGTGTTGAGTTCTGAAATGGGAATTTCCCAACGGAAAAGAGGGTGCCCTGCCTGATATTTTACTACCTATATTTTCAAAGAGGAGGCAGCTAAGGGGATGGTCAGCTGTGTAAAATGACATTGGAGCCTTTCTTGTGTGGAAGGGTCACAGTAATGGCAGGGTGGAAAACAGGACACTCCATCACCCAAGGGCCATCGGAAGGTGCAAGGGAAACAGGAAAGGCACAAGACCAGAAGGCGAGAAGGCAGGGTGGGGGCTTTGCTGCCAAGGGCGAATGCTACTGTTTTCACCAGTTGGCAAAGGACAAATCCAGTATATTTGGTGTCCACTATGCACAGATAAGTACAAGGTACACAGAGAGGTGGGTTTTTTGTTTGTTTTGCCAGATACTGGCATATAGCTTAGAGGAAATAATGCAGTATTGCTAACAGATTTATACTGATTTTGTCCATTTTACACTTTGATTTTCTTACGGATAAAGCTTTACTCCAAAGTGAAATAAGAAACAAGCAGGTGCTTTTAAAGTAGAGCAATGAACCAAATATCAATTTCATCATTCTCAATTTAAGTGACTTCTAAGTATACTTTCTCATTTGGTTGAAATGAGAAAAAGGGCACATGTTGAATCACACCAAGAAAAATGCCAAATATTTAATCCTAAATAAAAATGACTGCCAAATAGAATTTATTCTTGTTCTTAAGGAATGTAGGAACAATGATCCTCCCACCAAAATAAGTATGACGCTCTCCACAGAATAAAAAGGGATATGTAGATCAGAATCGCACGTAGACATATCTTTCAAACTACTGCTACTCTGGAGATTTTAGTGAGCTCTGCTAAGTTAGCCACAAACTCTTCCCCACCATCACGGGAAGCAGCGCGGCAGGGAACCTTTGCTGCTGGTCATACTAAGCCATCTCAGGCATGCAGAGACAGGCCTCGGAGCTGCACTATTCCAACAAAGGAGGCCCCTCTCAAGGCAGGTAACCCACCGTCCATTTGGGCTATCCCAACAGGAACTCAGTATGAAAGGATAACACACTAAAAGACTGCAAGGTAAAACAGCAAAAGAAATGGAAAAAAAAAATCAAGAATAAAACAAGACAATAATACTGGCTTTGGGTTGTTAAAATAACGCTAGCATTAATTTGTCAAGTTATAGTGATGGTGAGAATAGTTTTTCATTACTTCAAAGGGTAACAAACAAAAAATAAAATTATAGGACTCATTTTTTAGGCTTTTTTCTTTATAAAGGTCACCGAAAAAAGGACAAAACAATGTCAGCAGAGGTCTAATAAAATGAGGAAATGAAAAGCAACAGCCCACAGGTGGCTCTGCCATAACATGGTCATCCAGAGACTACATCCACTTTGAGTAAGTCCAATTCTTTACTTACCATTTGTTAGTCTATCAAATAGAAAGATATCAAAATTCCAATTTCCAACTTTTTCCAGCATACACTGTAATAAAAAAAGACATTCCTACTGTAATTTAATGTCAATAACATTCTTTTTGTAAATAGTCCATAGGGAAGTTAAAAATTAAAGCAATGTTTCACTTTAAAAAATACTACGTATTATTCCCCTTTTAATCATCATTTCTCTAATCTGTGCTACCAAAGGGATAAACTCCATTTGGAAAAGGGATCATTGTCTTACTTTCAAATTAATGAATCTACAGGTAAGTGTAGTTTTTCTCTTACATCTATTGCCCTGGAAAGGTTCAAGAGTTTGGATGCAATTTAACATCTCAGAAGTATAGTTCAAACTTTGCTTGGTCTATAAGTCACGTTTCTTGAATCTGGTAACAACTGTTCTTGGAGGATCCAGGCCACTGAGTGCTTACTACAGCATAAGTATGTTATATATATTTCATTCGCTTCACCTACTCACATCACCACGAACAAGCTCATTCTTCAAAGGCAAAGAAAAAACACTATAAAATTATATAGAGAAAAAAGTGAACCTATTAAAAAAAACTCGTTTTCTTGGAAAAGTTATACACACCTTGGCTTGCCCATTATAATCATCATCTAAAATGTTTAGAGAACTTGAAACGGTAGTTCCACGAAAAAAGCGTGAAGATCTAAGATACCGCTGGAAACTTAGTAACCGTCTGATATTCCTTGCAGAGACAGAGACTTCAATCTCCGACTGAGCTGAAACAAAGGGAGTGATGGTGAATAATGCAAGTTAAAGTTGTGCAGAAACCATCCTGACAACACCACTCCTGATTGTGTGCAAGTATTTTCAAAAGTTCATTCATCGCTAAACCATATTCCTAGGGTTTTTTTTTACTTCTATTTTCATTTGAAGAACTAAAAATAAAATAATAACTGGCCCATTTGACAACATTCAGGAAGATAATAAAGATTGTGACTACTTGATAATCTTTTTTTTCACTTCCAAGAACTATTACCTCTGACTAGAACACTTTACACATTTATTTATATATAAACAGAGAAGAAAAACACACACACAAAGTCTAGTTATAAACCACTTGAAAGGGCCTGGTGCAGTAGCCCAGCAGCTAAAGTCCTCGCCTTGCATGCACTGGGATCCCATATGGGCACTGGTTTTAATCCCAGTGGCTCCGCTTCCCATCCAGTCCCTGTTTGTGGCCTGGGAAAGCAGTTGAGGACAGCCCAAAGCATTGGGACTGCACTCCCATGTGGGAGACTTGGAAGAGGCTCTGGGCTCCTGGCTTCGGGTTGGCTCAGCTTTAGCCATTGCAGCCACTTGGGGAGTAAACCAGCAGACGGAAGATCTTCCTCTCTGTCTCTCTCCTCTGTAGATCTGCCTTTCCAATAAAAATAAAAAATAAATCTTAAAAAAAAAAAGGAAATAAAAAATAAAGCACTTAAAAAAGCCAGGTTCCTAGTTTCATGAGTTTCTTTTTAAAATAACTATACAACTAAAACATCTTGAAATTTAATGTGATTTAATGTGCCATCATATCATTTCAAATATTTCATTAAGTTAATGAGATGGAGTGAAAAACAAATTGATTTGTATCCTGTAAAGGCTGTACAGGTCAAGAATAAAATTCCATGATGTTAACAAACAAACAAACAAAAAAAACCTACAAAAAGATGTGGAGACACATAGGTTCTCTGATGTGCGTCTCGCAGGCTCCCCACAAGCTGCCTCTCCAGTGCGATAATCATCTGGTTTTTTGAACACCAAGTAAAATAACAGACTTGGGTATAAAAGCAATCTTGTAGGGAATATATTCCAGTTATACTTAAAATCAAGAATAAAAACAAACTCAGTAAAACTTAAGATGAAGGATCAACAAATCACCCAATCTCTTTTCAACTTTCATTAACTTAGAATCACCGGAGTAGCAGCAGGTAACCAAACACGTTTTCTTGTGTGACCAATCTCTTATTCCTCTATTAATTTCTACTGCTTGGTTTTCCTTATCTATAAAACAACAGCGATTAGATCTAATTCAAATGATACTGGATTAGAGATAACGTACACTCAGTCCAGATACACACGGCAGGGAACAATGCCAATGATGGAATACTGATGCTGCTCCTGCTCTCAGAAGTCTGTTTCCAGGTATTTATCCTAAGTTCACAACCTTCTCATGTTGCTCAAAATAAAATCATTCCACTCACCATTTTAGTAGGAACTCTATTTCCTCAGACTGGAAGAGAGCACGCTCCAGGTCACTGCTGCTCAGGCTACCTGAATGCACGCTCCCTCGTCTCAAAGAGGAAGGAGGAGTCTCTGTTTACAAAGCTCCCTGTGCCACTCATCCGCAATAGCACTTTTGACATCTTATTATAACTTATAACTTGTTTATGTTATATATGTAACTTATTATATCTATACAATATAACTTATTATATATGCTATTATACAAAATAACTTATATGTAATATAACTTATTACATATATTATATAACTTATAACTTACTTATGCTCCTTAAATCAATGACAACCTTCAAAATACACATGATCCATTCTCAGTGTCTCAGTGTTCCTAAGCCTATCAGTAATGTCAAGTATTATGTTCCTAAGTATTAATTCTGTTCTGCTATCTTAGCTGTGTTGTACAAGGGATTCTAAAACGTCTCACTCAGTAACTAATTAGTGCCAATTCGGTACCAGGGATCACTCTGCTGAGATTTTGTGGTAATGGAGAAAGACTGTCCCTGCTTTCACAGAGCTCACATTCACGGAATCGCCTTTTCCTGTCCTCCACAGCCTCCTTTTTCTCCACTTCTTCACTACTTGCTCGTTCTATTTCGCTTGCTTTTCTCAGTTCTACCCACTACATCAATTATTATGCTTATACCTTGTGCTGCTTCCAAATCTGTATTTCTGTGATATTATTTGGAATTGTCTTAGTTTTCAGATTCTCAGTATAAATGTATTTCAATTGTTTTTGTATCTGAATGTACCCTATGGTGAAGCTAGTGATTCATTTAGGTTTTTAAGTCAATGGCAGGAAATTTAGTCACAATTTTCACCATTTCTATGGTAACATTTTCCTATTAAGTGCTATTTATTTATTTATTTTAGTTTTTCTTTATTAGGTGCCATTTAATCATTAAGTTCTGGTATTCCTATCCACTGTTCCAGTTCATTAAATTACATGATGTGCTAGCTTCTCTTTTTTTTTTTTTAAAGATTTATTATTATTATTATTATTAATTGGAAAGGCAGATATACAGAGAGGAGAGACAGAGAGGAAGATCTTCCGTCCGATGAATCACTCCCCAAGTGAGCGCAACGGGTCGATGCTATGTCGATCCGAAGCCAGGAGCCTCTTCCGGGTCTCCCACGCAGGTGCAGGGTTCCAAAGCTTTGGGCCGTCCTCGACTGGTTTCCTGGGCCACAAGCAGGGAGCTGGAAGGATAGCAGGGCTGCTGGGATAGAACTGGCGCCCATATGGGATCCCGGGGTGCAAGGCGAGGACCTTAACCACTGCGCCATCGCGCCGGGCCCCGCTAGCTTCTCTCTTAAAAAAAATTACCAAGACTGGTGCAGTGGCTCAGCTGGCTAATCATCCACCTATAAGCGCCAATAAGCACCATCATCTCATATGGGGGCTAGTTCCTGTCCCAGCTGTTCTACTTCCAATTCAGGAAGATTCTTGCTCCTGGCTTCAGACTGGTTCAGCTCCAGCCTTGATGCCATTTGGGGAGTGAGCCAGTGGATGGAAGATGTCTCTTCATTCCCTCTCTCTCTGTAAACTCCATCTTTCAAATAGAAATAAACAAATCTCTTTAAAAAAAAAAACCACCAAAGCAATCATTACTGAATAGTTTGACCTTTCTGAAGCAATGCTGCACCAAGTTCTCAATGGGGATGCTGGGCGGAGAGCCTTCTGAGCTTCACGACTCAGATGGCCTCCCCTCTGCTCAAGGCAGAATCTGGGTAGAAACAGGCTCTTGCTGTGTCTCTAACCCCAGCTGGGCCCAGGGGGACGGAACCTAACTCAGCCCAGGCCCAGGAAGCAAAATATTTAGCTGTGTACTTCAGGGTTAAGCTACACATCATCCCATTCCCCCTGCACCCTGTTTGTTTTTTTCTCCTTTTAATTTACAACTTCTTTGTGTTTTCACTTCCATTCTTCAAAATGTTTCACGTGCACGAGGGAACAAGGTGTGTTTTGCATGTGTTTGCGAGATCTCATTGGATCAGACTCTCCAAGTTCTCTCCGCTTTCATCTGCTGTTTGTTCTGCTCTTGATAATGAAGCACTGGGGCAGGTGTCTGGCTGGCACAGTGGGCAAGACACCACGGGACATCTGTGTCCCTGTCAGTGCCTGTGCTCGCTGCACACCCTAGGGAGCATCAGCGATGGCTCAGGTAGCTGGTACCTGGGAGACCTGGGTTCATTTCTGGACTCAGAACAGCCATGGTTGCTATGGGTATCTAAGGGGTGAACCAGTGGAGACCTCTCCCTTCTCCCTGCTTTCCAAATGATATTATGTACATCTTCCTCTCTTCAATAAATGCTTCATGTAATTTTTAGTATTTTCTTGTTGCACTGGTACTTTTATCAATGCACAATGTCCCTTACCTCTCATAACAATAATTATTTAAAGTACATATTGTCTGATAATATATAGCCAAATCAGATCCTAGTTTTTAATTTGAAAATTACAAACAGCAAGAGACCAAGCGGAGGTGGGGGTGGGGAAAGGAGAGCAACTTTCTATTCTCTCATTCATTCTCTGAACGCTCACTGCAGGTAGGGCCACAGCCAGGAGCCAATCCAGGTTTCCCAAGAGGGTTGTCACAACCTAGTTATTTAACCCACCATGGCTGCCTCTCATGCGGGGAAGCTGGTGTCAGCAGCCACAGGTGGGAGTCAAATCCAGGAACTCTAATGTGGTACACGAAACTCTAGGCTCAACTGTTAGGGTAATGCCTATTTCCTGCTAGATCTCTTTGAGCTACTGTTTGCATGACATATCCTTTCGAATTCTCTTACTTTCAATCTCTTGGTGTGGTTATAGTTGAAATGAGTGTCTTCTACACAGACTATAAATGCACTGTGTCTTAGCCCATTCTGTGATGCTGTAACAGAGCACATAAGGCTAGGTAACTGGTAGACATTTGTTTCTTATGGTTTTGAGGCTGAGAAGACCAAGATTGAAGGGATTATCTCTGGTGAAGCCCTATTTGCCATGTCATTTTTATTGGAAAGTCAGATATATAGAGAGAAGGAGATACAGAGAGAAATAATCATCCACTGACTCACACCCCAAGCAAGCACAATGGCTGGAGCTGAGCTAATCCAAAGCCAGGAGCCAGTAGCTTCTTCTGGGTTTCCCAGTAGAAGTGCAAGTGCAAGGTCCCAAGGCTTTGGGCCGTCCTGGACTGCTTTCCCAGGCTGCAAGCAGGGAGCTGGAGCGGGAGTGGAACAGCCAGGATTAAAACTGGTGCCCATATCGGATCCTGGCTCATGCAAGGCAAGGACTTTGTAAGCCTTATGATGTAAGCCAGGAGAGTGAAGGAGGCATGTGGAGTAAGTAAAGGGAGCTGAATTCATACTTCCATTAGGAACCCACTTGAAGATGACCCAGTACGGCATCACTCCATCCAAAGGGGTGTAGGACACAAACTACTTCTCTCTTACTACTTTCCAAAATGTCTTGGTTTTGGATTTGAATAAATGGACTAAAATATGTCTCAAAGTGGATTTCCCCAAGTTTGTCCTGACTGATCTTGCTTTCATACTCATGTCTTCATTAGATTTGGGAGGTTTATGTCTTCATATATATATTTTTTTGCCCCCAGAATGAATCCTTTGAATTGTTCCATCTGCATGTTTGAAGCTTCTTTCTTTTTCTTCTGTCTGCTCAGATCTGTGGTTGACCCCAATACTGATTTTTTGTTTCAATTATCGCATTGCTCAATTTCGCAGTGCTGCCCCTTTTATAATTTGTACCTCTATTGAGATTCTTGTTTTATTCACTCATTATTTCCTGACTTCTTTTACTTCACTGCCCACATTTTCTTTCTTTTAATGCAGCCAAGGTATCATCTTTGGTCATCCAGCGTGTGTGCTTCCTCAAAGATGACTTCTTCCCATCTTCCACCTACAAGTCATGTGCTTTTCTGTTTCTTATCTTTTTCACTATTATAATGTCTCCTTTTATTTTCCTTATAAACAATTCTATAATAAGCATTCTTCTAATGTAAGTTTTGTACACACACAGACTCCTTTGGAAGAAATCCTGAGAAGAACAAGTAATAAGACCATGTTTTAATGGAGTCTAACGAAATGTCAAACTGGAGAATAAGTTTTGTGAAAGAAAATTAGAGAAGTTTCCAGAACTGTCCTAGGAGAGTTTCCAAAATATGATCTAAGAAAAGGGATCAGGAGCTATAAATCACGCAGAAGGCTGGTGAAGGTAGCTAAGATTGCTGGGCAGCTCTGGTTGCTTCCTGTGTCCTCTCGGCTTCCAGCCGCCGCATGCTCCCACCGCCTGGCTGTGGTCAGAAGGGAGAGTAACGGCCAGCGGCAACAAGGAAGGATGAAGAGGAAAGGCAGGACCTGTACAGAGAATGTCCCAGGCAGAGGCTGAGCAGAGAGAGGGGCTGTCAGTGCCATTTGGGAATTTGCAAAAGAGGAGAGTGTGACTATGAGAATCTAAGCAGTCATTTCATTCCGTCACTAAACAGCTCACCCTGTATCACACAGAAGTTGACTCCACCACTGTTATTCTCATGGGTTCATTCTGTAACATGAGACAACTCACTTATTTCACAGCACTGCACACGATAGATTAAACTTGCCTTATTAAAGCCCTGCTTCCATGCACCTTGGACTATTTATTTTCGGTCCCAGTCCTCTTCTAGTTTACATGGTTACCTACATTCCAATCCAGCTTAGAGAGCCAACAGGGCTCAGGGAATTAATCAAGTTACTATTAAAGAGCAGTTGGCTTCGCTGGTTCTCTTCTAAAATATCACATTACCTCACTCTGTGACCTGGACAGACTGATCAGCCTGCACCAGAACTACATGAGCGCTGCTGCTGACGACCACGGGCAGGCCTTCCAGTCATCACCTTTAGCTCTAAGTCAGAAAACAAAATGTGGGACAGCAGACGTTTGCCTCCTCCAACGGAGAACACAGGACAGACCCACGCGCGAGAAAGCCAACACATCCCGAGGAGCAGTCCAACCTCTCTTACAGACTCTCGCCACACATCCAAATCACAGGACAACACGGGTCACAAAAGAAGTCTGTAGCAGAAAAACTCAGGCTCAGCTCTGACCACTATTTCTTTAACAGTCCACAAGAGGGAGCTCTGCAGCCACTGTATGGCATGAGTACCCTTCAAGCGGTAAAATGCAGATTTGTTTTGGGAGATTATTTTTTAATAAGACATACTTAAAAAGATCTATTAATTTTTATTGGGAAGTCAGATTTACAGAGAGAAGGAGGTAGAGAAAGATATTCCATCCACTGGTTCACTTCCTCATTGGCCGCAACGACCCAAGCTAAGCTGCTCTGAAGCCAAGAACCAGGAATTTCTTCCGTGTCTCCCACGCTGCTGCAGGGTGAGACCCATCCTCGACTGCTTTCCCAGAAACAAGCAGGTTGCTGGAAGGCAGTGAAGCAGCTGGGATACAAACCGGTGCCCATATGGGAGGACTTGAGCCACTAGGCTACTGCTCCAGGCCCTAAACTGATACATGTTAAAAACATTCAGTTCCAAAAAAAAAAAAATTAATAAACAGAACATTCAGTTCTGTAAGGTGAAAAGTCTAGTGAAAGCTCATATTGCATTGTGATAGAATAAAAAACCTGAAAACAATTTTTTATTTTTAAAAAATATTAACAGCTTCTAAAATTTTAATTTATTTACAAGGGGCCCAGGTCAGCACAGCAGCTGGGAACTCGATCCAGGTCTTTAGTGGGTGGCAGGACAGATGCCAGTGTTGCTTGGCACTTAGCCCGAGCATTCCAACATGGGACATGGACATCCAAGCACCAGGCTAACCTTCCCCCAACACTCTATGCTCTATCCTTCTCTCTCGGTCCCTTGGTTTGCTGCAAACAGATCAGGAAGAAAATCCAAAAAAACGTTGTTGAAAAACCACCCTCATCAGCCCTCATTAGCCAAGTTTTCTTAGCAGAATGTTCACACGTGGTGTGTGTGAGAAGCGGTGTGGATATGGAGTGCCAGAACAGCCAAGGACCTGGGACTTAGACACATCTGAGTTTCAATTCTGGCGCTGTCACGTTGGTTACCTCTGTTGCTTTCAGTAAGTTGTTCTAGAACTCTGGTCCTCAGCCTCTGCACCTGAACAACAGGTCTCACAGGACTGCTTAGAGATTAGTACGTGCCACACGTAGTTGTGCATTTTTGGCAAAGAATAAAATTAGCATAAAATCAAATTCAGACATTGTATGACTACAAATATCATTAAACATGAGTTCTAGTATTCATTTTAATGAAACCATACTTATTCTTTCCTGTCTATAAAACTTCACCCAAGACTGCCACACACTCCAGTATCGCAGAAAATGCACACACGTCAAAGCCTGCAAAGTACGCAAACATCCCCTCACCCTGAGGATGCAGTTCCCATTTCACTACAAATCAAATCAATGAGCTACTTATAATCTAAAATTGCATTACATCAGTAAGGAAGTAAAATGCAACCAATGTTTTCCTCCTAAAGCAATTCTTAGAATCTTACTTTGCAGAATCTGATGTTTATTTTGATAAGATTTCACAGAGATAGGAAATGTGAAACCCTGTAAAAAAACATTACTCTTACAGTTAGAGCATAGGTTTACTTATTTACTTTTTTCACTCTTCAGAGCTGGGCTACAGGGAATGCTGGGTTCCTCTTATGCTTAAGCTCCTTATTTATTAGATTCTTAATCCTTTTATTAAGGGAAGTAAAAAAGAAGGGAAAGAAAACGTACAGGGCCTTCATGCAGCACTTCTTCAAAATATACACACATAACAAGCCTTAAATTGCATTTCCAATTACGCCAAGTCTCCAAAGCACAAGTAGAATTAAACTGTATTAAGATAAGGGTTCAGTTTGTGTCAGTGCCCTAATTTATGCTGGGAAGTTTGAAAAGATAGATGGAACACTGTTCTTTGAACTTGGGGACAAAAGAGAAACCAAAGTCAGCAGTTCTCAAATGTCGCCATGTCAGAACTGTCAGGAAAACCAGATTTTTAAAAAACACAGAAACCAGAAGCTGCATACAACCCCTAATGCAATTCAAGACAGCAGCAACCAACTTCCACAAGCAAGGGTCTGTGACAGAATGGAAAGTGAGCACAGGTCACAGAACAGACAGAAGGGACATCTGGACAAGGCATTTGTGTTTCCTGCGACAGCTCCATGAATAACTATGGACTTTTTCCCTTTTTGCAACAACTATACATGATCTTAAACAAACAAATGATTAGAACTCCAGACAAAGAATGACTCTAGTCTCTAATGCTACAGCTTTAACTATCTGCTGTCACACTGGGGTTTGAACGAGAAACTCAGTTGCTAATAATGGACACCCACTTTAGTAGACCAAACAAATAATGGCTGAAAATACATATGCTAGTGAATAGCAAAAGTACCAGCCAGGAAGTATGGTATGAAAGTTAAGAGAAGGGATGTAACAGGTAAGACATGCCTTGGGATGCTGGCAACCCTCATCATGAGCACCTGAGTTCTGTCACCCATGTAGGAGCCCTGGATCAAGTTCTCAGCTCCTGGCTTTGCCTGGGCTCAGCCCTAGCTGTGGTAAACATTTGGGGAGTAAACTAACAACTAGAATCTTTTTGTCTTTCTCTCTCTGCCTTTCAAATAAGTTGAATAAAAAAAAAAAAAAAGCAGAGAGAGAGAGAGAGATTGTTACGCCCCCCCACCCTTCCAGAAAAGAGAATGCATGGTTGGAGGAAATGCCAAACAGCTTTTATGGCTTGTCAGGAGCAGGGAACCTTTATTCTGCCAAGTGCCACTTGGATATTTATAATATCATTTGCAGGGCATACAAAATTATCAATCTAAAAATTAGCCTGCTCTAAATTTAGTGAATTTTAAGTCCCTCCAGATCAAATGACTTTGCAGGCCATATGCTTTGGAGGCCTACAAGCCAGACACTGCCCTCCCTGGTTAGGTGAAGGAGAATTATGCACCCAAAGCTTCCAAAGACTCTACCTTTGTATAGTAGCTGCTATATATTACAGCCGGAGACCATGGAAGATGATAATTGATGTTCTGTGAGCCTTTAAGCTGAAAACACACAGAAACAGATGTCTACATCCTATCACTAAGTAGGACACAAGTGCTCCGAGCCCAACACAGTCATGTGGGGAGGACGGGAGGCAACCCAAACTTAAATGCACATGAAGAACCAAGGGAAAATTTTGGAGAGGACTTTGCATGTTTTCATTAAGATATTGTAACAAAGACAACATGAGATGCTCGGCTCAAGAGAAAGGACAGTTAAGTGCTCATACGGACGACACACTGAGAACTACAAACAGGTCCCTATAAAATCGACCTGGGGAAGATAAAACACTGGAATCAATTTGGTGCAATAAAGCTACTTGCAATCTCCGCATAGGTCAGACACTTCCAGAAACTAGGAATGAAAAGGTGAATAAAACTAAAACCTCAAGGTTAAAAGCTTTTAGGCCACAAATGTAAACATCCTGAAAGGTTCCCCTATTGCGTTCATTGCGAGTGGAGCAAGTGCTAAAATGAATTGAGCTCAAGCTAATAGACAGAATACATTTGAACAGAATGAACTGGAACACTGCTGTAGTGCCATAAGTAAAAGAAAACAGAAGAAAAGCGTGCCTGCGTTTGTGAGGACATGAAAAAAAAAAAGCGAAGATGCTTATTCCTCGTATTACATCTCGTCGGATATTGGCAGGCAGAGCAGGCCCTCCAGTCGGGGTGACGTCAACGAGCTCTGCTGAATTCCACGCAGGGAACTGTCAAGCTGACAACTTCCATTACCATTTAATCACTGTGCCAGAGTCCTTCAAAAGAACACGTCAGACCTTCTAAGTGGGAATGTGAAATGGGATTATAGTAATTCTTTCATGTTTAAAGGTATTAATGGTTGTCATTATAAGCTGAAAGTAACATATTACTAAAGGACCTAAACTTATGGCAAATAAGAGATAAATTTTTAATAACAAGAAAATCAATATGGAATTCATTTCATCATGTCCAATGAATTATTCAAAGCAATCTGTTTCAAAAGACTAAGTATATGGTCGACTGAACAGACCAAAATCTCTGGAGGGATATTTGGGACTGTTACTGCAGCCTACTGAACGTCAGCTACTTATTAGAAGGAGGGAATGGCATGAGCAAACCTCCAAGTGGCATTTAGAACTGTCAGAGAACAGAAACTTGAAGCCCGGAAAGGGGAAACCAGCACAGTAGGGAATGATGGTCAGGAGCAAACAGCCCAAGTTAGAGGGAGGCAGGCTCTAGGCTGCTTCTCATTATAAACCACTCTACTACTGGCCAGCAATGATGCCACACTCTGGCTCTCCCTCTGAGTTCCCAGGCTCCTCAAAACTTGCCTTCTCCTCTCCCTTTGTTTTCTCAATTTGTTGAGTCTACATTATTGCTGATTGCTACTGGGTGCCTCAAACTTGCAACATGATTTTCCCATACATGATCAGGAGACTAAATCAGTTAAAATAAGTTGAATTAAGATGATTAAAAATGAGTTTATTGGGATGTGTATTTGATGCAATGGTTAAGATGTTGCTTGGGATGCCTGCATCCCACATCCAAGTGACTGTTTCAAGTCCTGACTCCACTTCTGATCCAATTTCCTGCTAACATGTACCCTGGGAGGCAGAGATACAAGCACTTTGGTCTCTGAAGCCCACGTGGGAGATCAAGTTAAGTTTTGGAATCTAGCACGTTTCAGTGTGGCCCAATCTTGCCTGCTGTGCAAGACTGAACTGTCTGGAGACTGAACTAGCATATGGAAAATATCTCTGTCTTCCAAATATAATGGAAATACATATCATTTTTACTTTTTTTTTCTTAAGCAGTAAGTTTCCTTAATGCAAGCAGATGAGAAATCTGCACCCTAGTGGGGATGACGTCCAGGCATAGGACATTTCTAAAAAATGAAATGAGCATCAGAGAACCTTATCTATGGGTCTCATGCAAGTAATAACACCAATATTTTCAGCTTAAATATTTATCTGAGACTAATCAGTCTATAATAATATGGATCACTAAATAAAACCACCATTTGTTTGAAAAAGAATATAAAATCGTGAACAGCCAGATGCTGCATTTCTCGCCAGTCCTGCAGCCCTCCCAGGTTACAGGAGTCTATACAGAGCTGGGGACAAAGGGCAAAGACGTGAAATGTGGAACACTGAGCTTAGCTTTCTGTGACAAACCAAACGGCAACAACTGGAACAGAACAATACAAACACTTACGGACTTGTTGTGACACTTCTCAACTACATGACCAGACTGTTTCCCTTTCAATAAGCAGTCATAGTCCTTCCAACAGAATGAATAAACATTTTTGTCTAATGTCAGGATATCATAATTTTTACAGTACCTTTAATGAGGTAAGATACTCCAATGTTAAAAAAAATCATTCGCTGGGCCCGGTGCCGTGGCTTAGCGGCTAAAGTCCTCGCCTTGAACGTGCCAGGATCCCATATAGGCACCGGTTCTAGTCCAGGCAGCTCCACTTCCCATCCAGCTCCCTGCTTGTGGCCTGGGAAAGCAGTCAAGGACGGCCCAAAGCCTTGGGACCCTGCACCTGCGCGGGGGGAAGTTCCTGGTTCCCGGCTTCGGATTGGCATAGCACCGGCTGTGTGGTCACTTGGGGAGTGAGTCGCTGGATGGAAGATCTTTCTCTCTGTCTCTCCTCCTCTGTGTGTGACTTTGTAATAAAAATAAATAAGTCTTTATAATATATTGGAATTATTCAGATTGTTTGAGGTTTCACATGATGTCCCCCCCCTAAAAAAAATCATTCGCTTATTTTATTCATTTTACTTGAAAGAGTTACAGAGAAAGAGGGAGAGACAGAGATCTTCCTCAGCTGGTTCACTCTCCAAATGGTCCTAATGGCCAGAGTTGGGTAGATCTAAAGGAAGGAACCAGGAGCTTCTTCCAGGTCTCCCATGTGGGTACAAAGACCTGAAACCTGGGGCCTTCCTCTGCTTCCTGCCAGGCCAGTAGCAGTGACTTGGATTGGAAGTGGAGCAGCGAGAACTTGAGCTCCGGGTCCGTTTGGGATGTTAGCACCATGGGTGGAGGATTGGCCCAATGAGCCACAATGCTGGTGCCAATCTTCCAAATTAACACTGGTCACTTAGATAATTCTTACTAATACATACAGTCCACTTAAGTAAAGAAAGAAAAAAAAAAAGGAAACTCCCTGGAGAAGAATAATTATTTTGATATAGTAATCCAAGAAATTCTTTTGATCATCGTAAAACAATGTCAACAAGGACTCCCTTCTGTGAAAAAATACTTCCTTAACTGCATAAACTATGCAAACATGTGTAAGTATTATATTTTGATCTATAATATGTAGCTATTAGTAAGAATACAGAGAGAATCAAGATGGCGGCAAAGAGTGCAGACATGTTTGAGATGACGGAAAATTATTAGGGTAAAGAACAGAGAGATTACAGAAAAAGTTAGGGGCCAGGAAGTCAACAGGGAGCACCTGGAGAACCCCTGGACACAGGGAAGAGACGATGACGGCAGAGTGGTGTTACAGGGAACAGAAAACCCAGCAGCCACACGTGAGCTGTGATTCGGACTCCAATGACAACCAGGAATCCAGAGGCGGCCACAGATCAGCCCTTGCAGCAGCCAGGTGGGAGCTTGGGTTCACCAGGGGAGCTCGGGAGGTGCAGACAGGCTGGGACTAGACAATCCTGCCGAATACTCTGCCCCAGCAACAAACGGAAAGGGAGCTGCGGACTCCGCAGGGCAGACGGCTGGTGGGTCAGAGCTAACGGCACAGGGATCAAACGCCAGGGTGGGCACGTTTCCAGATAGTTATACCCGGCTGATCTCATGGGGTGGACAGCGCCAGCTTCGCATCCAGCAGGATCTGGGTGGTCCCTGGAGGGAAAAGCCAACAGCCCCGGCTCTCCCGCAGTGTTCCATGGGTGCCATCTTGTGTGTTTACACGAGATCAGCGCTGCTGATAAACCTGTTATCTGGGACAGTTGACCTCTTCCTAATTCAGGACACTGATTGAACATAAAAACTGAGTTGTAGATCTGTAGGTAATACATCTTAGAAAACTGCACTAAGCAGGACAACACACCAAACAGGATCGCAATGTCAAAAGTTAAAAGAAGAGTCAGAGGCACAATGAATGTAACCGAAGGCTCTCTGGTAGAGGAACAAACGTCTCTAACACCCTCAGAGTTAACTGAGGAAGACACTGAAAAAATGGGGGACACAGAACTCAGAAAATATAAACTTTCTGACCAACAGCGAGAAGCATATTATACAAGCATTCAAAGAATTTAAAGAATCTGTTACACAGGCAATGAATCCAATGAAAGCTGACATTTCAGAAGTTAAGAACACAGTGGAGCAAATTAAATGTACAGTGGAGAGTCTAAAAAATAGAATGAATAAAGCAGAAGAAAGAATATCAGAATTAGAAGATATTTCCTGTCACCAGGGTAAAATAAACAAAAAGCTGGAAGCAGAGCCAGAGCTAGGCCAAGTTAAAAAAAAAAATATCCAGAATTAAAAGATACAATTAAAAGGCCCAACATAAGAATTATGGGAATTCCAGAATGCACAGAAAGAGCAACTGGGATTAAAGGTGTTTTCAATGAAATAATACATGAAAACTTCTAGAGAAAGAATTGGGAAACAACATCCAGGAGGGGCACAAGACTCCCAACATGACTGACAAAAAGCGACCTTCACCAAGGCACGTGATAATAAGGCTCTCCTCAGTTAAACACAAGGAAAAAATCCTTAAATGTGCATGTGAAAAAAATCAAGTGACTTATAGAGGAACCCCAATCAAACTCACAGCTGACCTCTAGAGGAAACACTACAGGAGGGAATGGAGTGACATATTCCAGACCACTCAACAACAACAACAACAAAAAGTGTATAGTAGAAAGTAGATATGCCAGTAAAAATAGTACTTGGGAGACCTGCCTCCCATTCTGGAATCCTTAGATTTGAACTGTGGCTCTACTCTGGGGTTTTATGGCTTCTTGCTACAATACGCCTTAATGAGACAACATAGGACCACTCAACTAGTTGAGTCTCGGTCACTCACTAGAAAGATCTGGGACGAGTTCCTAAAGAGAAACAAATGGCGGGTCTGGCAGCATGGCCTAGCGGTTAAAGTCTTCGCCTTGAACACACCAGGATCCCACACGGATGCTGGTTCTAATCCCGGCAGCTCCACTTCCCGTCAAGCTCCCTGCTTGTGGCCTGGGAAAGCAGTCAAGGACGGCCCAAGCCTTGGGGCCCTGCACCCACGTGGGAAACCTGGAGGAAGTTCCTGGCTCTTGTCTTCAGATTGGCGCAGCACTGGCCTTTGTAGTCACTTGGGGAGTGAATCAATGGAAGAAAGATCTTCCTCTCTGTCTCTCCTCCTCTATGTATATTGGACTTTCCAATAAAAATAAATAAATCTTAAAAAAAAGGGGGGGGAGGAAGACTATAAACAAGGGTCAAAGGATGCTTCAGAAAACTACAGGATACGAGGAAACTTTTTTTTTAGCATAAAGACACCACTAAAAGTATCAAAGACATACTCCTTACATGCAAAAAGAAAGCTAGTTTAGAATGAAAGCTTTTGTATGACCCATTTATCTCAGGAAAGACTTAACTTAGACATTATGGTAGATTTTGCTAATTAAAGCAGAGTCATTATCACGAAGCTACCAGACTAACCTTGAATTCCAAAGTACCTTAGTACTTTGGGGAAACATTCCTTGGCAAAGAGGGTTCAAGATCATCAATATCCTCCATTGTTTTTAACCACGAGTACAAATGAGTCTCAACATTTCTTTCCCAACTACAGAACTTGACAATATAAACCAATGATTTTTAAATAAGTGCATAAATTCATAACACCAGTTTAAAAACTTGGAAAGAAACAAAAAATAGTACAAAGAAAAAAACCTCTTTGTTCCTACTTGCCATTGTTAATATTTTTAATTCTTCTGAACACTGAGGGAAAGTTAGAAATATTCTGGTCCTTTGTGCAAAACTCTTCATTGAATACGTTATAATTTAATGCATTTTCCTGTTACAGGCAATATCAAAGTGAAATGTCTTTGTACACCCTTTAACACATATCTGATTAATCTCTTCATACATTTCTAGTGGTGAAATCAGAGACAAAAAAGTTGCTTAAAGTTCCCCATGCATATTGCCAAAGTGCTTTCCAGAATGTTCACAACAATTTGGACTGTCATCACCTGAACTTTAGCTAATTGTTTAACTTTCTAATTTGATAGGAATTTGTTTGCTTAACAGTAAGGTTGATCATTTCTGCTAGTTAATGTGCTTCGGTGTTCAACTTTCTTCTTTTGCCTCTTTACAGCTTTAAAAAAAGATTCTTTTTTTCTTAAGATTTATTTTTATTATTTTTTTATTGGAAAGGCAGATATACAAAGAGGAGAGACAGAGAGGAAGATCTTCCGTCCGATGAGTCACTCCCCAAGTGAACGCAACGGCCGATACTATGCCGATCCGAAGCCAGGAGCCTCTTCCAGGTCTCCCACGCGGGTGCAGGGTCCCAAAGCTTTGGGCCGTCCTCAACTGCTTTCCCGGGCCACAGGCAGGGAGCTGGAAGGGAAGCAGGGCTGCCGGGATATAACCGGTGCCCATATGGGATCCCGGGCGTGCAAGGCGAGGACTTTAACCACTTGCGCCACTGCGCCAGGCCCTAAAAAAAGATTCTTAAAGGTCAAAGTTACCTGAATGAAAAGACCTAAGGCAAATTGTACTGTGAGGATAAATTTATAGGCTGGGAGAAAACAACAATTACAACAAAAAACAATCAAAACCACAAAAACTCGAGGCAATCAACTGTGATATCTATATCCAGAGGCTACTGCTGAAGTCCTTGCTGGCTCTGGGGTCTGTAACTAACTGCTCCCCAGCTGGCCTGGGACTTTGCTGATAGTTACCTCACCAAAGAATGCGAGTTCATAATGCACACTCAAATGTTGCTTACAATACATTGTACATTTAAAAATATTAAAGGGCTCAATCTTGCAGTGCAGATGTCTAATTTCCAGGCAAATTTCTTACATTCTACATGAGAAAAAGCATAATCCAGAAAAAATTATCCTAGCATATCCTGCCACACACCAAAATCAGTGGTATTTCACAGATACAAAACACAGAAGAAATGCAAAATTATAAACAAATTTATATAAGTACTTTTTATATGTCTTTAACCTAATGATATGTATCTTTCCTCTATATTTCATGCTTTCCTACTCTTAAAACCAAACCTGGATACAGAGTAGAGGATGAGACAAGCACTGAATTCTTTAAAGCTCAGGTGATGGGAGAATTTCAGAACAATCTCAAACAAGAAGGGAGTAAGAGTTAAGTAGGTAAGCCTTACACAACTACTTCTGGATGCAAAATACACAGTATTTAACCACAGCCTGGAGTTAAGAAGTGAAAAAAAGGGAACTACGTTTTTACAATAGGGAAACTGATAATGAGTTTAAGGAAAAGAGGTGCACAGAAAAATGTGAGTTGACCAAGTAACGACAGAAAAACTCACTTTGGTAAGTTTCATGTAGCTATCTAAAATCTCACAATCAAGAGTATTTAGAAACTATTTTTATTTCAATCTGCATATAAATCTTTTGTGTCACTGTAAAAACAATCTTATTTTTAATTATATGCAAGAGAAGAGAAACCATATTATAGTCTTTTCAAAGCTTTAGTGTCTTGGGAGGTTCAAACAGAGCTGCAAAGTCCTCGAGTGTAAGCGAATGTGTATGTGACCTAATTCACAGGTGTCCTAATCAAAGGGCACGCTCCAGGCAAGGAGGACTACAGAACAACTGTTGACTCTGTGAAAATCAAGTCCTTATTCCTGCCAACAGCATGAGGGTGAACTAGACACTGACTAGAAACTTGGAGGTTCACGGCCAGAGAGCGACAGTCCTCTAGTCTGAAGCAGTTTAGAGTTCACAGCGTAAGTGTTCATACTTAGCGTGCAATTAGGGAAAAGCTTATAGGCCAAATTCTGCAGAGAACAAGTTCAGGCAAACCTGTACCACAATCACAGATGCTGAAGACAATGGCTTGAAGACGGCTAACAGGTTTAGTCATTCCAAAGCACGTGCTCACTCCTGATTAAATCACATGCCACAAAACACTCTAATGGGGGTGGGTGTTTGGCACAGTGGCAGAGATGCCACTTTGGATGCCTGTACCCCCTATCAGACTGCCTAGTTCAAGTTGTGACTGTGCTCCCAAGTCTTGCTTCATGCTAATGTGTAATCCGGAAGGCAGCAGGTTCCTGCCAGCATTGTGGAAGATTTCTGGGCTCCCAGACTCATCCTGGTCCAGCTCAAGCTGCTGCGGGCATCTGGTAGAGAGAGCCAGTGGAGTCTGTCGGTAGGTGTCTTAAATAATTTACAAATTTAACAAAATAAATACACTACATTTAAAGTGTCAAAGAATTCTGAGCTGTGTGGATATGCAGAATCTATCAATTTCAAAGAACAACTCATTTTTTTTCCCCTTCAGTAGCAAAATAAACTCCAAATCATATTCTCAGCTGAACTACAGGACCAATTCCACAGTGACAGTTAGTCTCCAGCTCCGAGGCTAAGCATGTGGCCCGGCTGTTAAAATGCCACTTGGAACACCCGCACCCACTGCCAGGCCTGTGTTCAGGCCCTGGTTGTGTTCCTGACTACAGCTTCCTGCTGATGCCCATCCCGGGAGCCAGTGGCCATGCTACTGGTACTTGGGTTTCGTCATCAGTACAGCAGACCTCACTGGAGTGCTCGGCTCCTGCCATCATCCTGCCCTGCCTGGACTTTGGCAGGCATTTAGACAATGAACTAGAAAATGGGAGATAACTGTCTCTTTCTCTGCTTTTCATATTAACCAATAAAGAACTTAAAATGCACATTTGTATATGTATGTATGTGTATATGTATTTTATCTGAAACAGAAAGTCAAGAGAGAAAAGGAGAGACAGAGGCAGAGGTCTTCCTTCCGTTAGTTCACTTTCCAAACGGCTGCAATGGCAAAGACTGTGCCAGGCCAAAGCCAGGAGCCAGGAACTTCCTCTAGGTTTCCCATGTGGGCACAGGACAAGCTAGGTGATCCTCTACTGCTTTCTCAGGAGCACTAGGCGTGTTTGCATTAGAAGTGGAAAAGCCAGGAATCAAATTCGAGCCTATATGGGATGCTGGCACTGCAGGTGGCAGCTTTACTCATTAAACCACAGTTCTGGCTGCTCCCCTATATATATGAGTTATCAACAAGTAATATACCCACTTGAATCAAATTTAAGAGGTCTGCAAAAGAATGTTTTTTTCTATTTCTGTGTCATCAAGCCATCCACTTTCCTTCTGCATGCAACATCATCAATTTCTACTGTATTGTTACAGAAAAAAATTACGTATTCAATCACTATTGCTTCCTTCATGAAGGCTGAAGTATGATTCTTTCATACTTTTGGAATTCATTTATTTAACATTTAATCATTATTAGCTGGCATTTACAGTGACACTATTCCATTTGCCTGTAAAAACGTCAGATTTGCTTCATAAAATTACTTTGAATAATTTCTCTTTTAGATACAAAAGAGGTTTAAAAACTTTGAAACTATGCATCTTTGGAAGATTTTGAAGAGGGACCAGCATCATAGCACAGGAGATAAAGTCTCATCCCATTTGGGCTCATTTCCTGCTCCAGCAGCTCCACTTCTAATCCAGCTCTGTGCTAATGAACTGGGGAAAGCATGGGAAGATGGCCCAAGTCCTTGGATCCCTGCCACCCATATCAGAGACATGGATGAGGGCCCTGGCTCCTGATGTCAGCATGGCTCAGAACTGGCTACTTTAATGACCTGAGGTATAAACCAGCAAACAGAAGATCTTTCTCTGTAACTTCTTCAATGATACAAAATATACTCTAAAAAAAGAAAAGAAAAAAAAAATAAAACCCTAAAAAATTTGCTTATGAAATCTTTGCCCTTCAGGCTTTAAGAGAAGTAAGCCACATGTAACTTTATCTAACATGCTGTTTCTCACTGGAGATCACTGATTATTGATTGTCCCAAAGAACTTCAGTTGATATGGATTTTGGCTACTCATGTTCAGAACATCACAACAGAAACTTATAAAAAAATTACTTATTTGGGCCCAGCACGGTGACCTAGTGGCTGAAGTCCTCGCCTTCAATGAGCCGGGATCCCATATGGGTGCCGGTTCTAATCCCGGCAGCTCCACTTCTCATCGAGCTCCCTGCTTGTGGCCTGGGAAAGAAGTCAAGGATGACCCAAGGCCTTGGGACCCTGCACGTGTGTGGGATACCCGGAAGCGGTTCCTGGATCCTGGCTCCAGACCGGCATAGCATCAGCTGTTGCGGTCACTTGGGGAGTGAATCATCGGACAGAGGATCTTCCTCTCTGTCTCTCCTCCTCTCTGTATATCTGACTTTCCAATAAATAAATAAATATTAAAAAATTTTTTCTTATTTAAATATTTAGAAAATTTTATATTAAAAATGAATACATGCTATTAAATATTAATTACTTAAATGGAATTGAATACATAAATTACTTGACATAATTTAAGAATCTCACATTAGCATAAACAGCATTTGATTAAAAATTATATTTTCTGAGCCCAGTGCAATGGCCTAGTGGTTAAAGTCCTTGCCTTGCACACACCAGCATCCCATATGGGCACGAGTTCATGTCCTGGTGGCCTCACTTGCCATCCAGCTCCCTGCTTGCGGCCTAGAAAAGCAGTTGAGGACAGCCCAAAGCCTTGGAACCCTGTACCCACATGGGAGACTAGAAAAGGCTCTGGGCGGGCCCGGCGGCATGGCCTGGTGGCTGAAGTCCTCGCATTGAACGCCCCAGGATCCCATATGGGCGCCAGTTCTAATCCCGGCAGCTCCACTTCCCATCCAGCTCCCTGCTTGTGGCCTGGGTAAGCAGTTGAGGACGGTCCAAAGCCTTGGGACCCTGCACCTGTGTGGGATATCCAGAAGCGGTTCCTGGATCCTGGCTTCAGATCGGCATAGCACTGGCCGTTGCAGTCACTTGGGGAGTGAATCAATGGAAGAAAGATCTTCTTCTCTGTCTCTCCTCCTCTCTGTATATCTGACTTTCCAAAAAATAAATAAATCTTAAAAAAAAAAAAAAGAAGTAGAGGCTCTGGGCTCCTGGCTTCCGGTTGGCTCAGCTCTAGACACTGCAGCCACCTGGGGAGTGAATCACCAAACGAACAATCTCTCTCTCTCTCTCTCTCTCTCTCTGTGTATCTGCCTCTCTAATAAAAACCAAACCAAACCTGTACTTTTCAAAAACAAAACCAAAAAATTTAGTAAGAATTGCATCTCTCTTCAGTGGCTGCTATTTTTTATATCTGCTATTAATTTACATTCAAAGTGTTCAGATTTCAGATATGATGTATCCTCAAAAAGTTCCACTGCCCCCATGAGTGATAAGCAGGCAAATACTCAAACAACTTAGAATTACTACAAAAAAAATTTTAACCTAAAAGTCCATTCAAAGAGTGCTAGAAACTCTAGATCACACTTTTGGGCATTGCTAGATTAGTTTACCTATATTTTCTATATTCAGCTTTGATACACTACAATCTCCAAGAAATTTTTTTGGGAGTGGAATGTTGTACAGCAGAATAAACTATTACCTGTGATGCCAGTATCCCAAAAATGTACAGGTTTGAGTCCTGGGTGCTCTACTTCCAATTCAATTCCCCGTTAGTGTGTCTAGGAAAGTGGCATAAGCTGACCCCTATGATTGGGTCACATGGCAAACACAGGGAGCTCTCTGTGCTCCTTGCTTCAGCATGGCTCAAAATGCCGTGTTAAAGCTGTAGAGGGCTGTTAGACACACCTGGGTTGAAGGTTTTCTCTCCCTGGAACTCTACCATTCAAGTAAATAAATAAATATCTTCCTCTCAAAAAAGGATAACATTTCCTGGATTATAAAGGTTTTCAAATATTTTTAGAGCCACACAAAGTAGTCTTCTTTCAAAAAAAAAAGATTTAGCTTTAATTTGAATGGCATAGCAGCAGAGAGAAAAAGGGAGAAACAGAATTAACAATCCACTCTCTGATTTACTATCAAAGTCCCAAGGAACCAGAACTGGGCCAGGCAGAACCAAAGACCCAAGAGCTGCATCTGGATCTCCCTCAGTAGTGGCAGAGGCACAAGCACCTGCGCCACCCTCTGCCACCTCGCAAGATGCATTAATAAGAAGCTGTATCAGTACAGTGGTCAGGACTTGAATGGGCACTCCAATGTGGGATACAAGTTGCCTACAACCCAGTGAACCACAACATTTGCCCTGAATCTGTGGGACCTTCTTTTCCAGTTTTTCCATTCTGCATGCATCCATGTAATCCTTTTGTATCAGCTAACACTGCTGTAAACAAGCTCTTAGTTTACTTGGCACTTCTATTTTTATTTAACTTGTCTAGTTCACTGACTTTTTAAACAGTCTTTACTGTTTCCTTCATCTTTTCTTAGCCGACTTGCTTGCTCTTTCTAACTTCTTGAACTGGGCTGACTTTTCTTAGCTGGTCAGCTATTCTTAGCTGACTTATTTCATTCCTTCTTGTTTCTGAAAAAAATATATATATTTAAAAGGTTTTTTTTTATTTGAAAGTTACAGAGAGAAATACAGACACACAAGATAGAGGTATTCAATCTTCTGGGTCAATACCCAAGTGGCTGCCACAGCCAGGTGTGCACCGGTCTGAAGCCAGGAGCTTCATCTGGGTCTCCAAGGTGAGGAAAGGGACCAAGCACTTGGACCATTTTTCACTGCTTTTCTCAGATCACTGCCAAGGAACTGGATTGTAAATGGACCATCCAACACCACCCAGTGCTTCTATGGGATGCTGGTATCACAGGTAGTGATTTACCCTTTATATCACAATACAAGCTCCAAAATCAGTATTTTTAAGACCATGAATTTTTCTTCTTTAGATGAATTTCACAATTCTCCTATTTAGTCTGCTTTTAGCTTCCGTGTTCCTACTTGCCCTGTCAGTTCTTTATTTCTTTTCTTTGCAGCAAAGCTCTGTTCTAAAATGATTCTGTACTAGCTCCATCTACTTCCTATTTTCCTGTTCTCCATGAAGTCCTCTCTAACTCCAGGCTTCACCAACCACCACTACACATCTGCCAATCTCTGATATTCCATGTATGATATGAATAAGAGTACAGATTTATACTTCCTTTCCCTTTTCCCTCCTCCATGGGTACACACCTGGCTTACCATCATTTATGTTCTACCCACTGCATTTTTTTTTAAGATTATTTATTTTTATTGGTAAGTCAGATATTCAGAGAGGAGGAGAGACAGAGAGGAAGATCTTCTGCCCCAAGTGAGCACAACGGCTAATGCTATGCCAATCCGAAGCCAGGATCCAGGAACTACTTCCAAGTCTCCCACACGGGTGCAGAGTCCCAAGGCTTTGGGCCGTCCTCGACTGCTTACCCAGGCCACAAGCAGGTAGCTGGATGGGAAGCAGGGCTGCCTGGATTAGAACCAGCGCCCATAGGGGATCCTGGTGTGTTCAAGGCGAGGACTTCAGCCACTAGGCCACGCCCCCAGGCCCTGCATTCCCACATTTATCCCAAATTGAATAGCCATGTGGTGATTCTACACCACATAATGCACCATCCTCTGAACTAACATCACCCTGACTCAATCATCACAACTTAGAATGTGTTTTGATATCTAGTAGATGTAAATTGTACAACTGGGTTGTTGTTGTTTCTAATTGCGTTGTCTATTCATTTCTTTGCTTCTTGCAAAGTTTTGAATCAGCTTGATTTTAAAAAAAAGACAAAACAGACAAAACATCATGTTGTAGCTGTCATTGTGGTTCACTATGCAGATGTATTTCAGAAAAACTGGCATTTAATATAGTTAAACTCTCAAAACATGAGCAAAAGTATATGTTTCCATTTACTTCGGACTTTTTATGCTTTCTTTGTAATGTATTATTGGTTTCCCAGCAATCAAACACATTTTCACTGAGATTTATCCCTCCATATCCCTGTTGTTTTGTACAAGCCTAAATTATATTTTATCTTAATGTTGCCAATAACTGCTTTATAGAAATACAACTATATACTGATTTTTCAGCAAGTGTGCAAAATTCATTTATGATTAATCCCAGTAATTTTCAGGGTACTTAACTATGTCACACATAAATAAAACCACCTTATTTTTCAGCAATTGGTCTTACTGGTATTTAACATGTTCATTTGTTATATAGTGTATGGGTTTATCTGATGCAGTTAATTACATCAATTGCTTTTTATGGAAAAGTCCTACCTACAGACAAATTGGGTCAAAACCAATGTAATAAGTTGTTAATATGAATACTTTCTTACATATTATTTATTGAATGTGATAATATGCATTTAAGCTGTTCTATCTGTACTCTAGTGATGTGGTTGTAATTTTTCAGTGATCTCTTAGCCATTATCTCTTCAAAGATTAAAAAAAATTTGCTACATGCTCTTTCTCTTCCCCTTTTTCAACACATTTTACATAAGATGAAAAATGGAAGGTAAGGTAATTTTTTTTTTACCTCACTCCCTCTGATAAGCTGGGTCTGGGATCTAAACCCCTGTCTTCATGGTTAAGTTTATAGTCAGCAGCCTTAGGGAGGAGTAACACCCCTCTCCTGCCAACAGCTAGACGAGCAGATCACCCTGATGTGAAACTTGATTAAGACCTCGCAAACCTGGGACTTGTTCCTAAAGCGTAACGCCATGGGTTCCAGCCTAAATACTGAGGGTTTAGTAGCATCTATCCTCCAACCTTGCGGGGCTCTAGACACATGCTTTTGTTTCTCTAGTCATAGGTGTTTGTCAAAAGCTCTGCTCTGCTTTTCCCCCACCTTCCTGATGCTCCACATGGGCCGCCAAGAAAGGTGGCCAGGTCTGCTAAGCTCACTGCTGGACAGCATTCTGGTAAGTGCCAACATATGTTTTTTATATTTTGTCCAGTTTTTCACATTCTCTTAGTAGAATGTTAGTCCAAATTACTTTATCCAACATTATCGAAAGTGGAACTTCTCCAGACACAGATTTAATGTGTTTAATATTTAAGGAATTTAGACGTTGCGCTTATTTCCTCGTTTCCTGCCATTACGGGCCCAGACCCACACAGAACATTCGTAAACTATCAAACATGCTTAAAGATGATGTGCATTTCTAAGAAAGCCAAAAATGGAACACTTTGTGAAGCTATCAAAACACTTTCTAACATTTCTTTTAGGTAAAACATTTATTCTGGGATAGTAATAACAACACATTTGCAATAAACAACTCTAGACAATATATTTTAAAAGACAAAAATGTACCAAAGTAATTAAGTTAGAAAAAAGCTTTACTAGCTTCAATGTTAAATCCCTTTCTCTTCTAATTGTTCCTAATCACTTATTAACATTATCTAGACAAAAGGTGTTAACTGTGTTTCTCAAACATTACAAACATAATATAGCCTTTGTTCTTACATATCCTTTTTGCTTTGGAAAAACCACAGAGCTACAAAAACTTGAATTCTGGTGAAAATCAGAGAAAAACATCATGCTTGTCAACACTTACAGTGAAAAATACGAAAATCAATGTAGGGGTGAGAACCTCTTCTTTCTGATTCAAATCCTGCTCGACTCCTTACACGTACATCTCCTGGATGGAATGAAGAACACAATCCAAGTTTAGAAGGTTTTCATTTTGGAAGAAGTTCCTACATTTAATATAGGTCCATGTCATATCACCCTGCACATAATGGCTCCTTAATAACATACATGGAACAAGAAGTTAAGAGTGAACCCAATTCCAATGTTTCACAGATCTTCAGTATTGACTTGTAAGGTTGAACGGGGTGAATTTTCTTTTTCAATCTACCCCTACAACAATAATAATTACAGCCTCTTAAAGTTAACTTTCAGAAAGATAAGTCAAATATATGATATTCCAAGCTAACATCTTATTGTTTACATGGAGTTAAAAAAGAAGAAAAAGGCCACTGAAAAAACTTTTTTAGAGGAGACAGAAAATCCATAGCACAAAATTTTAAAAAATCATAGCAAGAAGTAAGCATTTATTCAAAATCTATTTTGTGCCTAGCATTGTGCTATGGACTAAAAGAAATAAGAAAAATAGAAGCCACATTACTTATTCTCAGATAGATGCAATCATATACAGATACAGAAAACTGAAATGTTAGCCTCTACACCGTTTAACCTAATCAATCTCTTTTCCATTGTCAGTGGGTATAATTAAGGTCTTTGGGTGGACTGTAAACTTTGGTATTTATATATCCTTTTTCTCTTTATAGCAACATAATCACATCACTCTTTTTGTCTTAACAGCATTACTAGACTTAATTCTCTAATCAACCCTCACTAACAGCAATCTTATCCAGACACGGAAACTGGACTTTGAGAATAACGTGTGCCATGCCACAAAAGTAGTACAAAGGGCGAGCCAGGAGTTAAATCTGAGCCCTGTGGGTCACAAAGACACACCTCCCCATACCACTTGTACAGATCCCAGTCTTCAACCTTTAGGTGTTCAGCCCTTATATCCCTGTGTTCACACAATTCTGCTTGCCTAGAAGGCTTTCTTAATTACTTGTTGTTTTTCTAAATAAGATCATCACTTCCTTAAAGGTTCATTTCATGCCATGACTCTGTTCCACAATGATGAATCACCTCTCTGAAGTGGTGTGATTCCTCTGCAGTATAATGTCTACCAGATAGCCACCACCCATAAGACACTGGAAAGACAGCAGTGAACAAGGTATTCAAAGCTCCTGTTCTCATGAAGCTTATCTCATTATAATATGAGACCAACAACACAGCAAATACATCATTGGATTCTATGGTAACACACACACACACTATGGTAACACACACACACACGAATTCAAAGGAAGACAGAAATAGAGAGGGAGGAACAGAAGTGGCACATTAGAGTAGTCAAGGGGTCCTTGCCAAAAAGGAGGCATCTACACAAGTGAGCAATTATCTGCTTGGCTCCCAGGAGGAAGAGGGTTCCCAGGATCAGGAAAAGCAGCATAAACACTTGAAGCCTGGAAGAGCAGTGCACTTGGCTTGTTCAAAGACAGGTGAAGAGGCCATGCAAACAGGAGTGAGAGAATGAGGGCACTGGTGAGAGGTAAGGTCAGATATCCAGGGGACTGCATCATGTTGGGCCTTCATGATCTACAGCACTGACCACTACTCTTACACAGAGAAACTCCAGGGAATTGTATACAGAGAAAATGACTTAACTTGTACTTGCAAAGGTTCACCCTGGCCATATAGACCAGAATAGAGAAAAGTGGCTGCAGGAAAATGGGTAAGGAAAAAGTGCAATAAAAGGAGCAGTAACAGTGAGTGGGTTGGATAACATCATCAAGGTGGTGAGATTCTGCATTCATTTTCAAAGTATCAGTCAACAGATTCTGTTGACGAATTGGACATGGAGTAAGAATGACTCCAACATTTCAAACCCGATGACTGGAAGAATGCAGTTAGTTACTGAGAATGCAAAAGATTACAAAATGAACAGACCTGGGGAACAAAAACCTTGCTTTTTTTTCAGACAGGTAGAGTTGAGAATATCTATAGTACACCTAGGTGGGGATGTTCCACAGATTTAAAGAAAATATGAATCTATTATTCTGTTTTAAGGATCACAGGGTCCTAAACATATTTATAGGGAGAGATGGCGACAGTAAAGAGGAAAACACTGAACATTCATGAGGGAAAAAATATGCACTAGAGTAGATTGGAAGTGAGGCAGGTAAGATATACACAGCAAATTAAATAGAAATAATGGAAGTAAGAGCAAAAATAGGACAAGGCAACACTTAGTTTAAAAGTCTGAAAACGAATCAGTGAAGGATCAGTGAAGGAGGCAAAGAAAAATAGGGTAACTCAGATCTATAACATGAGGGAAGGATTCTGAGCTGGAGGTGAAGAATCACAGGAGACCCTTGTAGAACTGAGTAATATAACAGAGATTTAAGTACCAAGACCAAAGATAATTCCATACAAGCCGACTAAGAATAAAATGTATCCAGTGACAAAGCTAGTTGAACAGGCAACTCCACACACCTATTTTCTGTGAAGAATGCTCAAGAAGCAATCTACAATTGCGGACAAATGACACTGTCCCCGTTAAAGCCAGAGTGTTCTCCATCAACTCTTTCATGCCTCTCTTTATTCATATTATATTCAGCACTGGCTTCCAGATTCTAAGCTTTAATATAAAATTTATTTCTGTTATGAACAATGATTAAAAAGCCTAATGTAAGTTATCTCAATCTCAAATAGCAATATATGAGAAACAATTAAATAATTCTGCTACAAAATGAATAAAGCTTACCTAGCATACGAATGTACAGCGCAGTCTGATCAGAACTGTCATAGGAAATAGCTCCACGTCTCTAGAAAAAAACACACACATTTTGATATGTAACAATTAAGTCTGATATTAAACTCAATTTAACAAACAAAAAATGGATTATTTTACTATTTACCAAGCACTACACAAGAGAAGTTGGAGATACAAAATGACATTAGACATGGTATCTGATCTTGAACTCTCTAATGAGGGGGGGAGATAAACATAACACAATATGGGCAGGAACTATTGTAGAAGTAGATATAGTATGAAGAGGTAGAAATTTCATCTGAGTAAGTCAGAGGTTTTGGTGGTGACGTTTCAGTTGACTCTGAGGTATTGATACAAGTTGCTAATGGAAGAGAGAGGGGAGCAGGGCCCCCCACTGGTTCTTCCCCTCTCCCCCATATATTTTGGTCCACAGTCTGCTCCTCACAAAGAAGTAGGAGGGAGGAGTTCAATTTCTCAAAATGCTTCAATGGCAGCTACCGCGGTTGGAATAAATTTCAAACTCTAAGTACTGATTTCCCAATGTCATCTATGATCTACCTACCCCTCTGTCCTGCTGTCTTACCACTGCTCTTACCACTCTGGCGTTCCTCTGCTGGGGTTCTATATAGCATTGTTCCCTGATTACGTCTCATGGTCCAAGTCAAAAGCTGTCCCTTTCATAGTGGGGACTACTGCATCTCCAGCCAACTGGAGCCCACAGCACCCTAAGTCAAGGGTCGGTGGGCTTCACTACAGTGATCTTTTGCATGCGTTCCCCAAAGGAAAGTTCCACGAGGGAGGGCAGAACCAAGTCTGCGTGCTTCATCAGTGCATCGCTGGCTTCTGAACAGGGCCTAGTACTTAGTAAACCCTAAATAAATATTTGATAAATAAGTGACTAAATGCATGCACTGCAAATAAATCATGAATAACAATTTACAAGCAAACTGATGAGTCAATTAATACTTAGAAGAACTGATATAAATGAAGACAGACTTAAAGATCTGGAAGAGAAAAGTGACCAGGTTTTGTACTAGAGTCTAAGCTTTGGGAAGCAAGGACTCCATTCACTGCAACATCCCAAGACCTCAAATCAGATCCCAACTGTACAACAGTGTACACTAAAATTTTTCTGTAAAATTATTTGAACCAAGAGGCAAAAGAAAAGCTTTCAAGTAGTACTAGATGTAACTAATACATGTAGTGTGCCACCACAAAGTGACAAAGAAAATAAAACTGTCCATGGAAAATCCAGAAGCAAATCTAAAAAAATAAACAATGATTTCTTTTTGCTAAAGAATGTGAAACAATGGTGGGGAGTGGGGCTGGTGTGGTGGCGTTCCATATGGGCACTGGCTCATGTCCCAGCTGTCCCACTTCCTATCCAGCTCCTTACTATGGCCTGGGAAAGCAGAGGAGGACAGCTCAAAACTTGGGACCCTTTAGCCACGTGAGAAGATCCAAGGATTCTTGTAGCTCCTGGCTTTGGATCAACTCTGACCATTGCAGTTGCTTGGGGAGTGAACCAACAGATGGAAGATTCTCCTCTCTGGTTTTCCTTCTGTTTCTCCTTCCCTATGTAAATGGGGGGGGAGGGGGGAAGAACATAGAAATATATGGGGGAAAAAATGAAATTCAATCGTGTCAGATTAAATGAATGCCTTTTGAAAAACTTTAAATGTATTTCTGTATTCTTCCTCCGAAGTAAGTTATATTTAGGATAGTAATTTAAATGCAAAATTTATTACAAGAAAACATGACTACATTTTTAAAAAGCTCTTGGATAGGAAGGCCTTTCTAATTATCCCATAAAAATCCAGAAGTCACATATCACTAATAAAAATGATCACTTAAAAGAGGGTTAGCGCCGAAGCTAACATCTGCATCCCTCACAGCAGACTGCCTGGAATTGAGTGCCAGCTCCGATTCGGATCTGGTTTCCTGCTGTTCCGCACTCTGGGATGCAACGGGGATTACTCAAGCAGTTGAGTTCTTGCCAGTCACACGGGAGACGGTAAGTGAGCTCCTTGCTCTTGGATTTGGCCAGGCCCAGCCACAGGTGTTGTGGGCTTTGGGGGAGCAAACAGAAGACTTTCTGCTTGTCTCTATGACTTTTAAACCAAGACAAATTACTTCAACAGATATGACAAACTGAAAACTTTATTAGATCTTAAAAAAAAAGTGCCGTAAGAATAAATTTTTAAAAAGATGACTACTATTATAGAAAAATTGTAGCATATAAACATACTATTTACAAGGAAGGAAAAAAACAAGAAAAGAAGTTGGGTTTCTTTAACAAAAGAAATACATTTTTACTAATCACATTACTGATCTTCTTTTATAAAATTCTGTCATGGAATTTACAGGTCCAACACATATCTACAAGTCTCAAGGAAAAGCAACTTCATATCTTAATATTATTAAAAACACAATTTACTTTACTATCCTTACAACTGCCCAAAATGTTATTAAATTCATAATGTTAATCATTTAAAAGAAAAACATCAATTAAAAATATTAGGAAATAAAAGCTCACAAAATGCAAAAGGAACAAACATTTCAAACAAAAATAAAATATTAGCTATGAAGAGTGGGGTTGCCAGGCCTGGAGCAATGGCTTGAATGGCTAATCCTCTCCCAACAAGCATTAGGAATCCCATATGGCACCGGGTTGTGGCCTGGCTACTCCCTTTCCCATCCAGCTTCCTGCTTATGGCCTGGAAAAGCAACAGAGGATGGCCCAAACCTTGGGATTCTGTATCCACACAGGAGACCCGGAAGAAGCTCCAGGCTCCTGATCAGCTTGGCTCCAGCCATTATGGCCAGCAGATGGAAGGTCTCTCTCCTTCTCACTGTATATCTGCCTTTCTGACAAAAATAAATAAATCCTCAAAAAAAAAAAAAAAAGGTGATTGCTGTCAGGGAGGTTGAGGTACACAGATGTTGAAGGGACACTTCAATGTGTATCTTTGCACTTTTTGAACTATAGGGTGTGTGCTTATTATAAATTCACAAGATAAATACAATTTAAAAGTCAAGTACAAAGAAAAGCACCTCCCAAGCGACCAACTGATACAGAATATACTCATGTACTTAACTTCCAACAATAGAGTTTCCAAAGGAAGCCTTCTGTTGTGTTTCATGGCAAACTATTTATTCTGGAACAAACAGCCAAGTAATCACTTGGTGTTAAAAGGAGCCACTCACATCTGCTGCTCCAATTCACTCCCAAGATGATTAGATTACAGCCCTCCCCTCAACATTATCATACTGGGGATTAAACTTAGTAACCCTGGAAGGGCATTCACGGAAATAAATAATTCCATCAGCCAAAACATATTAATGAAACTAAAAACATTGCATAATAAATTGTCATGTCAATAGCTACCAATCTGGTAAAATGCAGTAACAACCTGGGGAGACTGCTTGTCGAACAATCTTCAAGCAGCTGTCCTCCAATGGTTTTCTTTAGTAAGGCAGCTAGCACTATCATTTTATAATGCAAGAAGGTTATTTTCTAAAACAGTCCATAATTAGGAAGATAAAATCTGATGTCACCTTACATCTTACGGACTGTGAAAGAATAACATCAGCTCTCTATTAAATAAAATAGTAATATGTCAAAAACTGGGTAATGAATACAATGAACAAGGATATACTAAACTTATTTTTAAGGCAATAATTTTAGGCTCACGTATATGGCCTAATTTAGATATTAAAATGGTAGGAACTGCATTAATCTTAATAAAAACTTGGCAGAAATGTAAAGCTTAGTTTAAATACATATTGACAAATTATTTATGAATGTGCAAAATACCCAGGTTACTCGATCTGATATAAAGGCTGGTCTACAAGGACTTAGCTTAAATATTCTACTGAACTACAAGACATAAATTTTATGAAATAAATCCAGATAAGAACTTTTTTGAAGAGTGTACTTCAAAACACATATTTGAATCTGTCAACAAATAGATCTAGTGTGAGGATCATTCATTTGCCTCCTTAAGGAAGAAGGTCAAAGTGAATATTATCTTACTCTGCAATTTAAGTAGAAACATCTAAAATAACTCATCTTAGAAAAATTTACATTATAACAAAACTTGACCTCCATGTTAGAATCATGTGGTTTGAAAAAAATAATTGTATGTGCTTTATACACTGAGACTGCTACACTGTCTTATCTTCAGAGATTAGCATTTTAAAAACCCCATATACTATCAGAATTATATTCTTAATTTTAAAAATTAGGTAAATCTCATAAAAATTCTTTCTTTCACACAGTCCGTCATAAAACGTCTTGAGCTATCACCCACATTCCCGGCTCACCTCCGAGGAGCTCCTACTCGTGACTGGTCTAATTTAGCCATCCTGGGAACAGCTTGTAAAGCAAACTTGTATAGGTCAAAACATGGGCGAGGCTGGGCTAATCAGAAACTGACAGCCGCTGCATAAACAAGTTCAACTGCAAGGTTCCACAGGATCCACTGCAGGCAAGCAGGCCTACTCCGCACCCTGGCAGGACACCCGCCTCGCCTTGAGTCAGGGTGAGCTGGTCTCCCATAAAAAATTTGATGGGAGGGCGAATGCCTGGGAGGCGTGAAAGCTGCTCCTGGTATTAGTAAATACCTAACTTTTAAAGGCAGACATGTTTTAAAAACTAGCAAAGATATTCTAAGCGCCATTGTTTTCATTTTGTTTCAAGTTTTTCGCCAAATAATCTAGTGAACAATTGCAAGTACATTTCTCTTACACAGAAAAAGTATTAACATAAAAACTTCTGTTAGATAGTGTTGGCATGTTTTCACGAACTCACTTAACCCACCCAAAATCTTTCTGAGGTAGGTTTTATTAATCCCATTTTACAGATTGGCAAACCAACAGTTAAAGAGCTTAAAACCAGTAGGCATTAAGTAAAATAATTAACGACATTACCAAAAAAAAAAAAAAAACCCTGCAAAAAACAAACAAGAAAACAGTAACATATAAGCAAAACATGAAGCACAAAGTTTCAAACCTAGTTTCCTCTGCTAACTGGAACCGTGTTTTTCAGAACTCCCTTGTCTTACATACTGTAGGCAATACCTTCAGTACTCTTCCTAGTCTTTGAAGATTTTTAAATAAAACTCTAATATTCTAAAAACCCAAATTGTTGATAGTCATTTAAAAAGTAAAACCTCTGAAAATACTCACAATCCAACTAATGCCTTAATATTAACTTGACCTGCATTCAATAAGTTTGGCAAACCAAACCCTTAAAAACAATAAGTTAAACAGCTCTCTGTGCAAAACATTAATCCTTAACTTTTAAAAACAAGGACTTTAAAAATTTGAGCAAACTTTTTCTTCCTTTGATATTCATATTCGCTAGTAAAAGTGGATTACTTCTAGGATATGAGTAAGCTCAAAATGTTATCCTTAAATTCAGTGAAAAATTACATACCAGGGATTAAAACGTTATTTGCAAAGGAAAATTTCTAAGACTTTCATGGTGTTTAGCAAAAAGTAATGACCTTAAAACATTATTCAGTTTCTTAGTACAGAAAGAGAAAGGAGCATGCTGATGACAGATACCATTTCAACACAAGTGCAGAAGAAACAGCGTAATAATTCCAAATAGTATAATCTTATTTTAGTTTTAGACTCTGATCCAGATGGCAAGTAGCTAGCTAGCACCCTATCAGGCATTTCTCAAGCCTGCTGTCTAGAATTCAACTGGAAAAACAACTGATATAATTAATCTTACACTTCTGGCATTTTATTACAGCTAAACATACATGTTGGCAACAGCAAGATCTTAAGAAAGATGACTTTTTAGCTTTAAAAAAGCCTACCATTGTTAGAAGTCCTCAAATTTTACTTTGAACATACAAGTCTTAGTAAATTATTTTTCTCCAAAGGAAGATGCTTAGATAAGTACACCAGAAGTCTAAACTGCAAGGATTTTATTATCTTAAAAGTTAAAGCTGTTTAATGATAAAACATCCCCTAAGACAGCAGAAAAAACCCTAAAGCAGGAATCAAGTGGGATAAGAATGTAAACTACAGGTTGCAGTTTTAAGCCTTTTCGCTGACCAGTAAACTCAGGCCAGAGAACATCAACTCCTTCTTTTCTATCAGTCATGAGTAGTTGAAACAACCCTCAACGAGACAGGGCCTACCTTGGAGGTGATCCACTTGATAAGAACCAAAGCCAGACACCAGATCAATGTAATTCCCATTGGATCAATCAGCTGCCTGCTGCATAATCTCTCTCCTCTCCTGGGGAACCAGGAGGACTTCTGAGGAGCCTGGTAAATGACCAGCTGTCCTGGGACAGAGGAGAGGGGACACTGACTGCCCAAAGCCTTCAGCAGCTGCCTTCCAACAACGATCACCTGACCCCTCTGAGAATGCACTGCCCAGCCAGGCTTCTTACCCAGAGAAGCCACACACCCCGGGTGCTGGGTGGAGCAACCCAAGGAGAATATTGCTAGATTGGGGGGGGGGGGAGGAAGAAACCCCGGGTGGGTACTCACCTAACAATTTGATATATGGAAATGAAAGAGGCCTCTGAATAGCCCACACACCATACAGTCTTTATACTAACAGACTAATGGCCCCCAAACAACTTTCAAAAACGGTTTGGCAGGATGAAAACTTTTTTCTTTGTTTTCACACAGTTTCACAGGCATGTTGTCCTGGCATTTTAAAAACGTGCACACATGTTACTCTTTTCAACTTTCACAGTGCATTTATTCAACTTTTTATTTCCTTTGGAGCTAGGATTATTTTATGAATGTTAGATGTTGTCATACTGTTTTGCTACTTAACATAACAATTCACTCATTTTGACAAAGCCAGTTGAACCAGTGCATTACAGGCATACTACTTTCATATTTTAATTGCAATCTAGCTTATAAAACAGTGCTCAGGGTATGTGTCTAGTACTCGTGGCTGTAAGTGAACTAATAACGAAGTGTGCCAGTACCCATTCATCTGCAAAAGCCAGTAAAAACAGACTGCAGGTAGTACAGCTGATAGGAGCATCTTACATAGCTTTCATTCAATTCAAGTTCTTCAGCAAATGTTTACTAAGCTGCCATAATGTTCCGGGACCTGGGCTGGACATCTGGGATACAATGATTAAGTAGAAGCAGACACAGTTTTGGTCCTTGTGATAGGTACAGTTTAGAATCTACACCGACAAAAAATACAAATCAACATGGAACCGCAGCTGTAACCAGTATGATGAAGGAGAGAGGAGCTGTCCCCCAAAGTTTGGGTCTGACCTACAGAACAGGTAAGGAACTTCTCCCCAGAGTCCCAGAAATGTCTCTATGCTGGAAGTGATGCAGCAAAACCATGACAACAGGAAAAACCTGTGTGGCCAAGAGACTAGGCATAAGGGCCAAGAAAGCACCAAGTATCAGTGATAGAAAGGAGACCCTACTGAGCAGCCCGAGTGCAGGAAGGCATAGATGCAGCTGCAGTCAGAGGCTAGTTCTTCCAGAGGCCTCCCAGAGGCCACGCCAAGGTTTCCCATCTCCAAACTAGCAAAGAATAACAATCTGCTAGGGATCTTCAGCAACCTGCATTTTCCAAAGACCCAGTCAGTCAAATAGTCAGGGTGGGAGCTAGATGGGTAATTGGACTGCCTAGCAGAGGTTCAGGAGAAAGGTGATCACCACGTACAGGTGGCAGGACTGCAACCAAGAATGGAATAAAGCCACCTGGCACAGCAACTGCATGAACAATGATTCTCAAGTATTTGAAAAGAGCTCAAGTGGCTCTAATGCTAATGTTTTCATTACTTAACCCATGGCACAAAGAATTTAGGTACAAGTTAATTCCAGAACTGTCAAAGTGAAACATAAAGTAATGGACAGGTCTCAATTCAAATTTTTCTAAATCAAAACCATTCTTAATACATAGCCATGGACATTTTACTTCTGGTTCCAGGATGAACAAACCAGGATGCTAACTGTTGTTCAAATCAAGATAAATGTTTTTTGTTTGTTAAGGAGACCAGGCTTCCCATGAGATTGTTGGGGTCTTTGATTACTCTCCTTATTCCGGTGAAATACCATCAACCAAATTCAAAGAATGCCCAGGCATGGGACAGAGTATCTTAGCCCAACACTCAACGGAAATATCCTTTGCCCTGTTAGAGTGTGGGTAGCCAAGCCAGTGCTTAACATAGGCTTCAGGGTCATTGTCTCTCTGACACTCTGGCCTTGGCTGAACAGTCCAAATTGGTCCACTGCTAAAATGACCTTAACCCAGGAATACTTCTGTTCTTACTGTCATTCTATTCTTCCAATCAGCTGCTCAAAAAGAGTCAAGTTTTGAGAAACAATAACATTTCTGGTACTGTGTTTAAATTAAATATTCCAATAAATGCCTTTTTAGTTAACAATGAGCTCAAATTTCTGCATCTTCTTGTACATTAAGAGAGACAGATGCACATTGCTGCACAGCATGGTAAGCCACTGGAAATACCTGCAGCCCACAATGGAGTGCCCAGGACACAGGCCCACCTCCACTTTTGATCCGGCTTCCTCCTAACATACCTGGGAAGGAAGCAAGAGGTGATGGCCCAAGGACTCAAGTCCCTGCCTCTCCTGTAGGAAATCCAGATGGAGTTTCTGGCTCCAGGCCAGCTCCAGCTGTTGTGGGAACCTGGGGAGTAAACTAACAGATGCAAGGTATCTATCCTTCTCTCTCTCCAAATCAATCAACTAACCTTTAAAAGACAATTAAAACAAACAAACAAAAAACCTGAAAGAAGAGAAGGTTAGAAACCCAGAACTTAGACATGGAGCAGGAAATATCAGCCTCCATGTTCTCTGATGAATTCTGGTACAGATTATCTCTACCATCTCAAACTCCACAGAGCTTGGAGAAAAAGGCTTAGTTTTTTTTCCCCATCTTCACTGTCACAGCAGGTGCTTTCCGGGCAAATCAGCACCTCCCCTCAGCCTGACTCCCCTCCTCTTCTAGAATTGAATGGTGTGCATCAGAGTGGGCTCTAATACCTTTGAGCTCAATCAGATTTAAACAATTAGATCTGAAAAGGAGAATTCCCTAACACTGTAACTTGACCTCACCTCTCAGGCTGACTGCAATCACAATGGTCTTGAAGGGAACTTGCACTATGCTTGCCAAGTGACACCAGGCAGGACTAGGCTCTTGGCTTTCATTTCTCACCTTGGGCTGGCTCTGAAAATGATTTCCCCAGCACCTATTTCTTATGTTTCTACTGTATGTGTGGCACTGTAGTACAGTGACAATCAAGACACGATCCTCCCAGATCAGAAAATACTGTTTAGTCTACAACTAAAACAAATTCTTCCTTGCGAATGACATATTTATATCATTCTAATCTTACACGATCAATCCAACAGCCTTAAAGTTTTATTTCAGGGATGAGCTATTTATTACCAGTTCATTTTAGTAGGTTGCAAAGTTTCTCTTAATAAGAATAAAAATAAAATCACATGAAAGAAATATGAACACTGTCAAATTAGTATGAGTACTTTAATAATATGGTTATTGCTTAGAAAATTACCTTAAGAATATTTCCAGAATTGAACAATGTAATTTATTGCTCTATAAAGAAAAAAGTGTTTCCTTTTCATGCCAACAACACATACAGACTTTCACATTCACTGTTTTCAGAGCTGGCTCAAATCCTTAGTGAAACACAGCAGGATAACAATCTAAAAAATTACTGTACAGGATTCATTTAAGCTTTCAAAAAGAGAATTTTACAGCAGGAGAAGAAAATACAAAACTTCACAATCTTTCTGGGATTCATTAGCCTAATATCTGAAAAAAATACGTTAAAAGCAAACTTCATGATTTTCTGTGTGGTCAACGGAAAAAAAAAGGTTTGACTTTGATCAGTGTTTCTTAGAAGTAATCCAAGAGCACATTTTATCCGTAGGGCTCTCTGCCACGCACAGGACACCTGTCAATTTTGGCAACAGCCTCTAGCTGTCCATATAGAGACTCACCACGTCCCTCTCCTGACCAAATTAGGCTACCCTCATCTGCATTGACATCAGTGTCTATAATTTTGGAATCCCTTGGACAGAAATAGCCTATCACAGTGTCCTATATACAAATCATCTGTATGTAGAAAAGTACAACCCAACTGATCACAGAAAAATATGGAAATTACAGTAACAATCCTCCAATTATACTTTTACCATTTTAAGCTACAATCCATCTTAATAAACAAGTTTATTTCTTTTACTAACATCCAGAGTACAGTATTCTTCAAGTAGTTTGAATTTCAAGAATTATGGACCCCCCCCAAAATTAAGTGCTAACAACTAACAAAATGTCATTTAAAATCTATGGCTAAGACCTTTCTGTCATACTGATTTAGAACTCTGCATTATATATTTTGTTGTAAGAGTACAATATATTTGACATAAATGTACATGTGTTTCATTCTAGTACAAAGGAAGTAATAAAAACACCCAGACTTTTACAAACATCCAATTCATCTGAGTCAGAAGACATTATCTTAGTTTACTTACTGGACCACGAACTATATTTTAAAAACTTCAGAAAAGTAGAAAATCATCACAAAACAAATCAACAAATGTTGCCACAATTTCTAAAAAGAAATGGTATAGATATAGCTGTAGAATTTGAACTTGATAAATAAGAGCACATGGGGTTGGAAGTGGCTCAGTGTGCTAATCCTCCCCCCACAAGCACCAGCATCCCAAATGGACGCCAGTTCTAGTCTTGGCTGCTCTACTTCTGATCCACCTCCCTGCTAACAGCGAAGGAAAGCAACGGAGGAATGGAGAATGGCTCAAGTCCTAGGACTCCTGTGCCCACAGGGGACCCGGGAGTGAGCCAGCAGATGGAAGATTGATTTTTCCTTCTCTGTAAAATCTGCCTTTCAAAAAAAAAAGTTATTTCATTGGCTCATTGGCTGGTGCAGGAGACAGACCAAATCTAACCCTCCATGAGCTGGGCATTCAAGTCAAATCTGAGTACTCCCCAAGTTCCATGGGGGACTCCCCAGCTAGACTGTTGGACTGAAACCTTAGCCTCAGGGAAAAAAAACCACAAGATATATAGTCTCTTGGAGTACAAGGATCAGGACTGGGCCTCCTCAGTTGCTGATGCCCAGGCAGTAGAGAATACACCCAGATGTACATGAATAACATGACAGCCAGCTCATCTAAACCAACAAAAGATGTCAAGTACCTCATCAAGTGATGAAAAGCACAACAGGTTAAACAACTTTCCCCGGCAGGCTTTGGTACAAATGTCTAGGACTGTGGATTCACTGAAGTAGACCTGGCTAGCAAACAGATTTTGCAAAGATTTTTTTTCAACCCTGGTGCAACAAAGCTGACAACATCTCAGAACTGTTAAAATCACTCAAGTAGCACCCTGGGAACATTCTTCCTCATCAAAGAATCTCTAGGGTGACATCAAATGACTGTTTCCCAGCTCTAGGCACTGATGTAGTTTGAAAGTAAGTAAGGAGTAGGCTGCTCACCTTTCTCCCACTGTTATCACAGGAAGAAGAAGAGAAAAGAAAGAAGTGAAACTCACCTCCATTCCTCCATACTTTGATCCTCCCCAACATAATCAGAGGCCCACATGGGCATGCAACCCTCTCAACTATGAAAATAATATTAAAAATAAAGTAAAACATTAGAAAAAAAGAGAAGAGCACACCATGGTATACTGTAACGTTGCTAATATTTTAGAACAGGAGAATGTCACACCACAGGACACCCTATGCTGAACAAGAACCCACACAAAGCCTCAGTGACATGCTTAGGAACCATACAGAGCGACACAAGCCCAACACTACACTTAAGAGGATTCCTCACTGACTTACAAACACACCAGGAGGAACTTAAAACCCTATCAGAGGAAAGATCCTGGAGCTAACTAAGAGAATTTTGCATTTAATCCTGTTTTGTATCAGATTATTCCCTGGATCAAATGTGCATATGAAACATAAAGGTTGCAATCTGAACTATAACATCAACAAAAGCAAAAAAAGAATTAAGTCAGTACTATGATTAAAAAATGAATTGTATACACACATACAGTATAACTACTGACCACTTTTACAAAACTAATTTTCATTCTGAACATTTTAGCAAAAGACACATGATATTCTTAAATGCAGGCAGCCACATTATGTAAGAAACAGTTTTTCAACTGAGACGGGTTGGGCAAAGTAGTAAAAATGAAAGACAAAACAAGTGTTAATACTACTGTCAGACAAAACAGCCAAAGGAAAAGGTGAGCTTTATTATAAAAGCAATTATAGAAGGCAGAAGAAGGACCAACAGGCAGAAGATTGTGGAAAATAGAATTTAACTCAATACTACTCCTAGAAATGTTCTACAATTTCTAACTTTTGCCTGGAGCCATGAAAACTGGAAAGAGCTATCTCCAAGTGGCCTCTGATAAGGAGGTGGTGAGGCAGGCTAGAACAAGTGACTTCCAAGATCCCTGCCAATTCTAAGATTCTAATAATGTAACTGACAGCTCATAATTGCTTATGGAAAAACAGATTTTTTTTTAAGATTTATTTTATGTTTTAATTAGAAAGTCGGATATACAGAGAAAGAGACACAGAGAGGAAGAATTTCTGTCTGATGATTCACTCCCTAAGTGGCCGCAACAGCTAGCGATGAGACAATCCCAAGCCAGGAACCTGGAGTCTCTTCTGGGTCTCGCATGTGGGGGCAGGAACCCAAGACTCTGGACCGTTCTCCACTGCTTTACCAGGCCACAAGCAGGGAACTGGATAGGAAGCGGGGCCGCTGGGATAGAACTGGTGCCCATATGGAATCCTGGCACGTTCAAGGCAAGGACTTTAGCCACTAGGCTACTGTACCAGGCCCAGAAAATATAGTTTTAATTTTAAACTTAAAGCAAGCTTGAAATAAATTCATGCCAATGTTTTTGGCTAGTAATCTTCAAACAAATGCAATCACTGATAAGTCTGTGGAGCAGAAGCTAAAAATAAAATAAAACTGAAAATAAATAAATGTGAAAATAGAATATTATTATATACAATAACTATATCTTCATTCATTTAATAGTCAAGTTCTTCAAGGAAAGTTGTTATTAAAGACTCTTAACTCATAAATGCTGGCCATACCGACTTCCTCAAAGCTATTACAACCAACGGGATGATCACTGCATTTATCTTGAAAGAAACTTTGTGAATGAGAACTATTTGTAGGTTAGGGGAAAAACACATTACTTTTAAAATGATTATAAACAGAGTAAACTACTTGTGGATATAATACATATATACGTATGTATACAGACACTAAAAATATCAGTGGCTGCAGATTAAGACAAATTTAGCAAAGAAAACACTGTAATGTCAGTTAACTTTTTCTCAAATCAGAGTAGGATCATAAAACTTTTCTGAAGTAACTTGATGGACTCTGAATTGAACAATACTATTTCACCTCCACAAATACTGCTGCAATTGGCAGAGGAAAAGAGGAAACTCAAGGTGAGATCTTCACCACATGAAACACCAGAGATGTGATGTGACAGAGACATGGTCTTTCTCCTCCTACAGCTTGTGGGAAATACCATCTCAGAAACAAGCAGTAACAATCACAAGCCAAGGGACCCGGCGGCATGGCCTAATGGCTAAAGTCCTCGCCTTGACCACACGAGGATCCCATATGGGCACCGGTTCTAATCCCGGCAGCTCCACTTCCCATCCAGCTCCCAGCTTGTGGCCTGGGAAAGCAGTCAAGGATGGCCCAAAGCTTTGGAACCCTGCACCCGTGTGGGAGACCCAGAAGAAGATCCTGGATCCTGGCTTCAGATTGGCATAGAATTGGCCATTGTGCTCATTTGGGGAGTGAATCATCAGATGGAAGACCTTCCTGTCTGTCTCTCCTCCTCTGTGTATATCTGACTTTCCAATAAATAAATAAATCTTTAAACAACAAAACAATCACAAGCCAAGGCACCAAGCATGACGTGTAAAGCAGGATACAGCATCAAGGCAGGCAACCAGGAAAAAAAAAAAGAAAAGAAAATAACCCCAAAACAGGCAATCTGGTCTTTAAATGATGAAGATGAGTTTGTAAAGTACAAAACAGTTAATTCCTGGGCCCGACGCGGTGGCGCAAGTGGTTAAGGTCCTCGCCTTGCACGCCCGGGATCCCATATGGGCGCCGGTTCTAATCCCGGCAGCCCCGCTTCCCTTCCAGCTCCCTGCCTGTGGCCCGGGAAAGCAGTCGAGCACGGCCCAAGGCACCCGCGTGGGAGACCCGGAAGAGGCCCCTGGCTTCGGATCGGCATAGCATCGGCCATTGTGCTCACTTGGGGAGTGAATCATCGGATGGAAGATCTTCCTCTCTGTCTCTCCTCTCTGTATATCTGCCTTTCCAATAAAAAAAAAAAGTACAAAACAGTGGAAAAATATCTAAGCCAAAACAAAACAAGAACACAAATTATTTAGGATAGCAAAATCTTTTCAAGTGAAGCAAAGTAAAGTGCTCTCTCTTACTGTCCAGGAAGCTGTGGGCTGTCAGCAAACGCATAAGCAAAGCAGGGAATCCTGCAACGCACTGTTGCTTCCTGAAGCTGAACAGTGAGAACAAGGATCACATGGAATTTGCAGAGCTGACTTTAAGAGACGAGAAGATGGGCCACCTGGACAGTAGGGCTGATACAAGGCTGGGCTGGTTTGTCTGGAGAGATTCCAGGAGGCAAAGAAAAGAATTACAAGGGAAAGAATAACTTCAACGGATGGAGCTGAAAGACATCTGAAATCCAACCAATTAAGGTGAGGAATTCTCACAAAACATCTAGGCTAAACCAGAGATTCCAAATATCCCATACTTTAGGAAATTGGCCAAACCAGCCCATCAATGCAGAAAGTTTTATCAGCAAGCACTATTAGACTCACATGAACAAAGCTCACAGTAAGTCAAAAAGGATCAAGACAATTTGCAAAACTCAGTCACCTGTTGGATTAAAACTCAAGCATGTTTCTAAGAATGCCGAATCAAAAATGAAAAAGGAGGAGAATAAGCAAGAATACTTGAATGTTCTGGGCCTGGTGAGGTAGCCTAGAGGCTCAAGTCCTTTCCTTGCACTTGCTGGGATCCCAGATGGGTGCTATTTCATGTCCCGGAGGCCCCACTCCCCATCTAGCTCTCTGCCTGTGGCCTGGGAAAGCAGTCAAAGGATGGCCCAAACCCCGGGACACCGCACCTGCATGGGAGACCCGGAAGAAGTTCCTGGCTTCAGATGGGCTCAGCTCTGGCCGTTGCGGCCACTTGGGAAGTCAATCAGCAGACAGAATACCTTTGTCTCTGTCTCTCCACTTCTTTCTATATCCAACTTTCTAATAAAAATAAATTAATTAAAAAAAAATACAACTTGAATGTTCTTAACCTCCTGGAGGGATATATAAGTCAAAACACAATAAACCTATAAATGGATCAACATAATAAAATCTAGGAAAATGAATTTAAAAATTATGATTGTAAAAATATCTCAAAGATTCAAAGGAGAACATGTACATAATGAAAAAAAAAATCTTTAAAAGGAATCCTTGGGATATAGCAGGTGAAGCTGCCACCTGGGATGTCAGCATCTTACACAGGAGCCAGTTCAAGTCCCAGTTGCTCCACTTCCAATTCAGCTACCTGATAAAGGCCTGGCAAAAGCAGCAGAAGAGGGCCTAGGTACTGGGCTCTTGCCACTTCCATGGGAAATCAGATAAAACATACTCTCTCTCATGAACTCTTTCTACACAAATACTTAAGATATCAAAAGAAATCCTCTATAACTGAAAATTATCACTTTTTTTTTTTTAGAGATTTATTTTTATTTATTTTGATTGGAAAGTCAGATATACAGAGAGGAGGAGAGACAGAGAGGAAGATCTTCTATCCGTTGGTTCACTCCCCGAGTGGCTGTAATGGCCGGAGCTGAGCCAATCCAAAGCCTGGAGTCATGAGTTTCTTCCAGGTCTCACATACAGGTGCAGGGTCCCAAGGCTTTAGGACATCTCTGACTGCTTTCCCGGGCCACAGGCAGGGAGCAGGATGGGAAGTGGAGCCTCCAGGACATGAACCAGCATGCATCTGGAATCCCAGCAAGTGCAAGAGGACTTTAGCCACTAAGTTACTGTGCAGGGCCCAAATTACCATTTCTAAATGATTCACATTTGAATTTCATAGACAACACTTTACACACAAAAAAATAATCATCCTCTGCTGCTTTCCCAGGCCATTACAGGCAGCTGGATTGAAGGTGAAAAGTCAGGACACACACCAGTGATCATTATGGATTCCAGCACCACAGGCAAAGGAACAGCCTATTATGCCACTGTATCAGTCCCCAGGCATTTTTGAAAGGCTAAAATATAAATGACCAACAGATATGAAAAAATGCTCAGGATCTCTGGTCATCAATACCAATAAAAACCACCTGAGGAATTACTTTATCCCAGTAAGAATGGCTATTGGGGCCTGACGCGGTAGCCTAGTGTCTAATGTCTTCCCCTTGCATGTGCCGGGATCGCATATGGCCGGCAGTTCATGTCCTGGCAGCCCCGCTTCCCATCCAGCTCCCTGCTCTGGCCTGAGAAAGCAGTCGAGGACAGCCCAAAGCCTTGGGACCCTGCATCTACATGGGAGACCCAGAGGAAGCCTCTCGCTCCTGGCTTCGGATTGGTTTAGCTCTGGCCATTATGGTTACTTGGAGAGCGAGTCATCAGATGAAGATCTTCCTCTCTGTGTATCTGCTTTTCCAGTAAAAATAAAATAAATCTTAAAACAGTTCTACCGTAGGAACAAGGCATCCTATCCTGGGAATATACTCAAAGGAAATGCAGTGAGCATACAAGAGCTATCTGTACCCCCATCTTTTTTTTCTTGAAGATTTATTTATATTTTATTGGAAAGTCAGATATATATAGAAGAGGAGAAACAGAGAGAAATATCTTCCATCCAATGATTCACTCCCCAAATGAGCGCAATGGCCGATGCTGTGCCAATCTGAAGCCAGAAGCCAGGAACTTCCTCCAGGTCTCCCATGCAGATGCAGGGTCCCAAGGCCTTGGGCCGTCCTTGACTGCTTTCCCAGGCCACAAGCAGGGAGCTGGATGGGAAGTGGAGCTGCCAGAATTAGAACCGGCGCCCATATGGGATCCTGGCATGTTCACGGTGAGGACTTTAGCTGCTAGGCCACGGTACCGGGCCTTCTACCCCCATCTTTATAGCAGCTCAACTCACGAAGAATTAAAATAATAAATCACCCCTGATGTCAATTGATGACTAGATAAAGAAAATGTGGTATATATTCAGGATGGAATACTACTGAGCCATATAATGAATAAAATCCTTTTATAATGAAATGGATACATCTGGATAGCATTATGCCTAGGAAAATCAGATACAAAAATACAAATATCATGTTGTCTCCAATTTGTGGTTGCTAATTATACATAAAAAAAAAAACAACGTGAATGTGTAAGAGTGAAACACACATCTAATTTGATTATTGCTTCTAGTCCTTGGCCATATAAACAATAGTGTTTCTACTTTTCACTGTTGAATGCTACAGTTAGTGGTGTATTAAGCATATACGTGAAAACTGGAGGCATGTTACAGCAAAAGGAGAGAAAAGAAAGAAAAAGGAGGGTCCAGTCTTGTGCATGTGTCACCAGCACCATGTATGTCCCAGCTGCTCCGCTGCTGATCAGCTCTCAGCAACAGCCTGGAAAAGCAGCACAAGAGGACAGCCCAGTGTACTCATGGGGGAGACCCAGAAGAAGCTCCAGGCTCTTGGCTTCAGATCCACTCAGCTCTGGCAGTTGGTACCATTTGGGGAATGAACTAAATGATGAAGATCTCTCTCCACCAGTCTTTCGCAGTCTCTCTAAGTCTGTCTTTCAAATAAAAATAAATAAATGTTTTAAAAAGGGGGGGAATAACAAAAGGGGTGGGGGAAGAGGATTGGGAGGGCAAAAGGCCAAATTCAAAAATAGTTTCCTACTATTCCAAGTAGAAAGCACTCCTCCCTTGCTATCAGTTCTCACACACTTACAGATAACATTCCTACCCCACCCCCACCCATTCCATGCGCGAACGCACGCACACACAGACACACACACACAGACACACACCCCTGCAGGAGAAAGCTGAAACCAGAAAGGAGCAGTTTCCACAACAACACAAAAACCCAGTGTCAAAACAGCCCCAAAAGCATAGAACTGCAGATGTAATTTATTTATTTGAAAGGTAGAGTGACAGAGAGGGAGGAAGGTGCAGAGAAAGACTTTCTGCTGGTGTGCTCCTTAAATGGCAGCAAGCGGATGCATTTAGCTTCTCCCACCACAAAGACCTCGGCCGAACTCTGCCCATCCCCTCAGTGGCCACTACTTCAATATTCTCAGAAGGTAAAAGCCAAGCTACAATAACTAAAAATTAAAAATTCTTTCATCCATTTCTAAAACAGGTGCTGATTCAGAAGATCTGAACACATGTAGGTAATTATGACAAAATGTATGCTTCTATTACTACTGTCAATTACCAGGCAGAATGAACACACTGGAATGAACGAACCTGTTTAACAAAGTCTCAGAAAAACACTTGGTATAATGGCACTAGTTTGAAGGATGGGTTCTACCACTGAAAGTGCTAAAAACACTGAAGATACCTTTTGGATCCTAGAATGAATCCTTGAGCTGACAAAATAAAGAACACTTAGGGAAAAATCAAATAAAGGGAGAAATTCAAGGTGAACAGTGTACTGAAACTGAGTTTCATTTACCTCAAGGTCAACATAAAGTGGATGGACATGAGTTCTAGGGTTTTTTTTTTTTACAACCTCATGGGTAAACAGTAAAAAAGAGCCCAGGAACTGAACAAAATATGTGGCACCTTCCAGTAACTAGTACCCACAGAATACAATAATCATACCTCACATTGATTTGGAAAAACAATTTCAAATAAATCATGTGCAATTTGAGAACTGTCGGCTAGGAGAATATGATACAAATAAATGTAGGTCAGTAAAAAGATACCACATCTTAGATTTGCAACCACTCTGACGAATTTAATGGCAAAGGCAATTAAAACTGTGATACTGTTAAAGAGTTCTAACTAGAGTAACATAGCAGCTTAATAAGGTTCGGGGGGGAAAAAAAAAACCTCATTTGTTCTGAAATTAGTACCACTGGTTTATATATAATAACATGAAGAGAACACAGAACCTTCTTTATTTGGCATGTATAATTATAACGCTTTGTTTAAGACAGAATAAAGAATTAAGAATGCAAAAATAACTTGATTTACACTGAAGTAAATGGTACTTCTTGTTCAGAAGAAAAGTATTTATAATCAACATTCTGCAAAGGAACTCAAAAGCTAATGCATATAATCTAACATTAAAACTTTCCCATTAAAAAATATTTTCTTCATAAAAACAGAAAGTAGAGCAGAAGCTCCCATAAATTGCTGTGAGGGGGAAAAGCAGTTATTATTTCAGGAGTGTGGAGCTTCTGTTTGGGGGAAAAAAATAAATAAACATAGAAAATGGATATAGTGATGGTTATATAATATTTCAATGCATCTACTGCTATAAAACTGTACATTTAAAAATAATAATTTAATTTTATGCACATTTTATAATAAAAGTATGTAGAAAATTATTTCTGTATAATGTCATAAAGTTTTGCATTCTTTTAATTCTAAAATTTGTGTAAACATACTCCTGAAATTAAATCAAAGGAGCATCTGGCTTTGGGCATTTGATCACTGATTCAAATTAAAAAGTTGCCTTTTTCAGCCATGTGGTAGTTACATTTTAAACCTCAGTTTTCCCACTGGAAGAGTGGGAAAGTAAGAGGAACAGAGCCCTGTTCGGAATTACGTGGTGTCTGACGGTATTGGTAAAGACCACCCAGGAACGTAACCAGGATGTTCTTAACTCATCTTCGGCACAATCCAAATGAGGAGTCACCAGGTATAATTTGCAAACCTTTAAAAATCACCTTGCCACCTCTATCCACCACACTGAAGTATATTTAAGCTCATCACCACATCCCCAAAGAGCACTGGTTCCAGCCCTGGCTTCTTCACCTGATCCAGCTCCCTGTTAATGCACTTGGGAAACCAGCGATGAAAGGTCAAGCTGCTTGGGCCCTTGCCACTCATGTGAGAGACACGGATGATGCTCTTGGCTTTGATCTGTCCCGACCCTGGCTCGGTGGGCATTTGGAGAGTGAATTACAGAAGAGAAGCACTCTCTCTCCATCTATTCCTAACTCCTCCATTCAAATAAAATCTTTCAAAGAATATAAATAAAATGGCTTTCCAGTCTCAACTTGAGAAACATTAATCAACATGGCTCCTATTAAATTTGCCAGGTTGTCTAAATTATAAAAGGAGAGACATGGGATCTAAAAACAAACTGAATCAATAAATAAAAAGTTTGACCAGGATATTCCCTTTTTCAAATTTCTGTTCCCCAGCATTCATATTACCCAATGATAATAGTCAATTTTCAGTCATCTGCACCAATCAGACATGCACTATTAAACCATTCAGAAATCTGTGTTTCAAAGTCTGAAGCACAATCCACTCTTAGGAGTGGAGACATGGCCAGCATAGGAGCTGCTCTACCTCCTGGAGGATGATGGACCTCAACATGACAGGGCTTACACAGGGCTCTGCTGGGAAAACACAAAATGACATTATTGTGAGTTTGGGAAGTTTTTCATTTTTTCAAGATTTTTTTTTTTTCATTTGAAAGGCATAGTTATATAGAGGCAGAGGGAGAGAGAGGAGCGAGGGGTAGAAGAGGGTAGGGAAGGATGAAAGGAAGAGGGCTGGAAGTGGGCCGGGCGAAGCCAGGAGTCAGAAGCTTTTTCTGCATGTCCCATGTAGGTGCAGGGGCACAAACGCTTTGATCATCATCCACTGCCTTCATAGAAGCATCATTAGGGAGACAGAGCAGAAGTACAGCCTCCAGGACTTGAACTGGTGCCAATATGGGACAATGGTGTTACAGGCAGCAGCTTTCCTCACTAAGCCACAAAGCTGGCTGCCAGCAATTATGTTTAAACATATTTTATTTAATCATAACACTATAGTACTTGTATCTGAAAAACACATATACATAAATACACAATTTTTTAAAAAATTCAGTGTTTGAAACACATGTGGACTCATGAATTCCATGCCAATTCCTAGATCCTCCTGGGATTTACCTCTGTTGGTTAGGAACTATTGGCCAGAAGATAAGGTTCCTGGCATTGGGAGAACAAACTTGCAGGGACAAGTTGTTTGTTTATGCACACTCCCCACTCCCATATACACACACATCAAAAGACAAACATCATTCAGTACACCAATATATCACTAAAAGAAAGCTGATATAATTCAAACTGATATGATAAGAAAAACCTATATTATCAAGGGTAAAAAGGGGACATGCCAAAGAATACAAAATATTTAACCCAATCATCAAATGGCATACACAGCAGCTTACTACACATACTTCTCTACCTGTAATCCATTCTCTACTACAGAAAAAAAAAAAACCCACACCATTTAAAAACTACCTCTCATAGCACAAATTTAACCCTATTTTCTCATTTCCATCCTATATTTACTCTAATTCCAGCCAAATTACCAAATTTCCTGAATACAGCTGGGGCAATGCCACTGCCATATTTTTTCCAGCTTACTTCCTCAATTTAGAATGAATTCCCCTACACCCTCCTGGGAAAGTCTTGCCAATTTTAACATTTCTAACATACGGGGATAAAGAGAAATTCAACTATTTTGGGCACTCTGACTAACTTATTTCAGGATTTACTAAAGACACTTAAAAAAAACTAAAATAGGTAGCCTGAAGTTTTAATTCACTATGTGAACAACCAAGAGCCAGTTAGATACAGTCCAGTCAGTTTAAAACTAATGAATAATGCACACTTCAAAAGTCCCTTGTTGAGAACTTCGAACACAGGCCAGTATCACAGGAGCTCTGCCTATTCCTGCTAATGTTTCAAGCACATTTGATTTTAAAGTCACATTCATACTTACTGAGAAGTTCTAAAGCAATTTTCCAAATTTATTGAAGTAAACATTTGAGAAGGAGATACTATAGTTTAATCATTTAGTCATTTACCATATTGTCAGACAGGGGTGGGGAATTCCAGCCTAGAGGTCATATGAGGCCCATGAAATCATTTGGTTTTGTTCTGCCAAGGCAACTGCAGGTGGTACCTGAAATTCAATAATTTTGTATGGCCTACAAATCATACTATGAATGATTCACAAAGGCCCTTGGCAGATAAAGGGATCCCTAAACCTGCAAAAAGTCTTGCATTATTGGTTCAGTGAAAATTGGTGGGGCCAGTGCAGTGGCACAGTAGTTAAGCTGCTGCTTGCGACACCAGTGTCCTACATGGGCACCATTCACAACCCTGGCAGTTGCAGCTATTTGAAGAGTAAACCAGTGGATGAAGGATCGATCGGTTATTTCTTTCTGTAACTCTGCCTTTCAAATAAATAAAAAATTTACAAAAAAAAAAGGGGGGGGGGCACATGCTTTTTGAGGGAAATTTCATGTTAATAAGAATATTGATGGGCCTGGCAGCGTGGCCTAGTGGCTGAAGTCCTCGCCATTAACGTGCCGGGATCCCATTTGGGAGCTGGTTCTAATCCTGGTAGTTCCACTTCCCATCCAGCTCCCTGCTTGTTGCCTGGGAAAGCAGTCAAGGACAGCCCAAAGCTTTGGGACCCTGCACCCGTGTGGGAGACCCAGAAGAAGTTCCTGGCTCCTGGCTACGGATCAGCACAGCACTGGCCACTGTGCTCACTTGGGGAGTGAATCATCAGACGGAAGATCTTCCTTTCTCTCCTCTCTGTATATCTGACTTTGTAATAAAAATAATAAATAAATCTTTAAAAAATATATTGATAAAAACTTTACACCTAACATCTTAACTAACCATTCTACTAGAAATCAGTCTAAGAACACAATTACGAATGAGCATAAAGATTGAGCTATGAAGACTTTTTTCCAAGTTAACAATCTATTTTATTGTTTGACCAACTCTCAAGAGTAAGCTAGTTGTTATACAATATAAAAACAATAACCTCCAAAATCAGTTCCTCTAGATTTAATAAATCTTTTTATAAACACCATGTTTAAATGTAGTTTATATCTATTACCACAGTTTTTATCCTTTCTTACTAAGGTGACAATTTTGTCACAGTTCCCATACAGTGCTATTACTGTACATGAAGAGTGGTACAACTGCAAAGAAGAATTACAGCTTGGATTCACAGAAAACATTTGAAATGGCCAACTGTGAAGCAGACATCAGAATCCATGTCGTTATTTATGTAAATACCGCTTCTCCGTCACCTTTTCTGTTGCGTTTCTATACCTATCTTTTCTTGGAAATTATACAATAAATGTATAGAAAGCAGAAAAAGGAAACTTGTATAGTTTGTTTTTTCCCTAGGAAGGACTGTATTTTAATAAGATGGTGACTGTACCTCTTTGGTCATCAAAGAAACAGAATATAACGGATTCCAGATTCTCACTAGCGTTATTAACTGAATATCATTTGTCAGAATGGAGGATTAAATGAAAGGTTCAAATTAAAAGAGGGAGAAAGGCATCTAGCACTACTTGTGGTTTTAAAAAGAAGTTGGAAGTGTTAAAAACAAATAATATTGACTCCCATGTGCTTAAACCAGAAATCGAAAAAACATCATTTTCAATTTTTAAAGTCTGGAGTGTAACTTCCTTGTAGAACTTTTATGTAAATATTTCATATTTCCTCTTGTAAAAACACTTTACCACTCTCAGATAGCTTCACTATCATCAGCTGAAATGAAAGTAGTGATTCAGCTTCACTTACGTGAACCAAAAAGTATTTCAGTTAAGAGCAACCTTAAGAACAATTTCTCTACTAAATACTGAAAAAAAAAAAGTTGTAACAGATCTTGCACGAGAAAATATTCTCTAATGTTGAAATATGGCAGAAGTAGCATTTTAGCTGCAATGTATAGAAACAATGAGAGCACGGATCGACCTAGGAAGGCCTTCCAGGTCACAGGTGGGAATGAATACCTAATGAGGTTATGACTGAACTCCAAACCTCACTTATACACAGAGACCTCGATGTATCTAACTATGCTAATATATAACCACATTTTAATGGAAAACAAATTGGAAGAAATTTTTCCACTGTCAAATTTATAGTCTATAAATATAATGTATGAATTTAAATTAGCAGACATCTTACTAGGGATGACCAAACAAAACAAAAACAACTAAACTATGAAAGAGAAAAAGGCAAAACCAAGTAAAACATAATGTAATAATGTTCCAATCAGTGCTGCCTCATGTTGCCCTCTTGCAAAATGGCAGGCAAAATCATACTTGTTTTTACACTTGCACCCACATATATTACACTGGAAAGGGTTTTCATACCCATGGCATCCCATGCAGATGGTGTGATCTGCAAAGTACGTGTCTCAGTGCTGGCAGTGGTGCAGCAGCTGAGGGCCCTGGACTGGCAGGGTCGGGGCAGGAGTGCTGGGCTGGCTGTTTCCTATGTTGGAAGTACTCGTGTGGGCACTTGGTTCACTGCTAGGCCCTGCCACTGCACTGAAGTTCCGTGGGCCATGCAATGGCCGCAGCTCAGGGCTTGTGGGAGAGGAGCTCTGAGGAACACTTGCTGACACAGCAAAGACCGCTGCCTGGGCGGAGGGCTGCTGGATCAGGAACAGCTTTTCCTCAGGGCATGGGACCACATCTGGGGACTCTGGGTTTTGGTTTTCAAGCAGCAAACTGGACAGCTGTCCTTGCTAGAGTAGAGAGCTGATTTAAAGGGTTGTCAACCGTGAGTTCTTGGGGCCCCTCGGGAGGCCACCAGTTGGAATGGGCTCTGCGGTGCTTTCACAGGACTCAGTCTGGCTATTTGGGATTTCGTGGGTAAAGTCGTTAAGGTAGTCTGGTTTCTGGACCACCATAGATTAATGCTCTTCTGCTGTACCCCAAATTGCCTGTTTTCCCCCAAAGCACACTCCCCCCGACACACACACATTTTCTTGGCGATTAAGGAAGACCTGGTACCTTTAATTGGTACCATTTTATGTCTGTGCCTTCAATGATGGGACAAGTTACTGCTATCACTACAGTGGAAGGAGCACGGTTCACATTTGTACGGTTTATCTCCAGTATGGGAATGCATCGGGTTTCCAGATGATGCTCATAAGCAGATGCAAATTGATAGAAATGACATCTATGAGGCTTCTCATCTGTGCGAATCCTGATGTGTTCAATGAGCCGGGCTGCCCCTTTGCTGGCATAGTTGCAGTACCGACACTTGAGCTTGCCATCAAAGGTCCTTTCAAACCTGTCCACTAACATCCCTGGGTTTTCACCCAGACACTTCAACAGATGGGTGATCAAGTCCATTTTGATCACCATCTGTTCCAGTTCCCTGGAGAGCCTCGGCTTCCTTGTCCCCGCTAACCAGGCCAGAAATCATGTTCACATGATGGATCTGCCGAGTCAGGTATTCCTGAAAGTCTTTCACGAAGTCCAAAGGCTCTGGTTTCTTCTCACCCATCTTTGCTGGTTTCTTTTTTTTTTTTTAAGTTTACAGTTTGTTATACCTCCTGACAGCCACACCAGGCAAGGCTTGCCGCCTGGTTCAACACCGATGCTGCTGTCGCCTTCCTCATATTGCCACCATGTTTGTTGTTTCTGGTTTGCTTCCCATCCCACTACGAAGATTTTCATTACCACATGGTTTCTAACAGTGAAAACTATTACAATTCTAATGGTTCTTAGACAGTTTTCACAAATATCTAAAAATAAGGAAAGGTTGGTAGATTTAAAATAGAAATACAAAGGGTTTATATTGTGGCCCAGTGAGTTTGGCTTCCATCTTCAAGGCTGGCATTACTTTTCAGAGTGCCAGGTCAAACCGCGCTGTTCCACTCCTGTTTCAGCTTCCAGCACCTAGGAAATCAATGAATAATTACCCAACCATGTGGGCCTCTGCAACCCACATGGGAGATCCAGATGGAGTCCTTAGCTCCTGGTTTTGATCTAGTCCAGACCTGGCTGTTGGGGCAACTTAGGGAATAAATCAGTACATGGAAGACCTCTGTCATTCTGCCTTTCATGTTGTTATAAATCTTAAATAAAACAGAAACATGAATATCTATAATCATCTACAATAAATGCTCTAAAATGAACTTTTCCCCAACCGACTATAGTCTCTTGGACACTTTTAATTAGATGTGTAGTTAAAAAGCAACACACACACTTAATATATACATAGAGACAAAGTATTTACTAATTCAGCAGGGAGTAGAGGCGGCAAAGGAGAGTGACTCATTATTTTTTAAAATATGTTTATTTCACTTAAAGATTTCTTGTATTTGAAGGCAGCGTTACAGAGAAAAGGAGAGAGGTCTTGTTCATTCCCCAAATGGCTACAATGGCCGGAACTGAGCCAATCCAAAGCTGGAAGCCAGCATCCTCTTCCAGGTCTCCACATGGGTGCAGAGCCCAAGGATTTAAGTCATCCTCCACTGTTTTCCAAGACCACAAGCAGGAAGCTTGAATGGAAGTAGAATAGTTTGGACACAACTGACACCCATACAGGATGCAGTGCCACGGGTGGAGGATGAACTTGCTGTACCACTGGGCCAACCCCCAGATGGGGACTCCTAGGTAGGTTTTCTCAGAAATAGATGCTAGGGAAACAGACAGCAAGGAAGGTTGTACAACTTTGTGAACACACTAAAGAAAACTACTCAATTAAATATACACTTTAAAGAGTAAACTTCATGGGAGAATAAAAAACACTTCCTTAAAAACATTTAAACATTTTATAATCTTTCTTTGAGGAATATGTACCAAACTACTACATATTAAGATGAATGTGTTCATAAAAATCTTTAATTAGGCATTCTTTGACACATCTACACCTTGTGTTATTGATTAGTAAAGTATGGGTACTAAATTGGCCTATCTCCAACTTTCATTATATTCCAGAAAATCCTTTGTTTTTCACATAGTATCCTTTTCGTTGTAGTACAATCTGTTGAAAAAGCAATTCTGCTTCCTTGTTGACCATTCCTGACATCCCTATTAAAATTAGTTGCCTATAACACATCCATTATTCTGTGTATGCTAACACCAGTATTATAGTCATGACTATTGTTAGTTTGCATTTTTTAAAAAAAACTGTATTTGAAAGGCAGAATTACAGAGATGAGAGACAAACAAGAGAAACCTTCAATCTGCTAGCTCACTCCCCAAATGGTCCCAACAAACAAAACTGAGCTGATTCAAAGCAAGGAACCAGGAGCTTCCTTGGGGTTTCCAACATGCATGCAGGGGTCAAGGACTTCAGTCATCCTCAGCTGACTCAACAGGACATAAACAGGGAGCTGGGTGGGAAAGTAGAACAGACAGAACTAGAACTTGCACCCGTATGGGTTGCCAACATTGCAGGTAGAGACAGAGCCTACTACACTAGAACGTCAGCCCTCTTTGTAGTTAAGTTTTAATATCAGGGCATATAAATCCTGCTCTGATCTTTTTCCAAGACTGCCTCTGTAAATCTGAATCCCATACAATTCTAAATGTATTTTCAAAATCAATTTGCCAATTTCTACAAATAATTCAGCTGCAATTCTGAATGTCCAAATGAATTTGTGAAGTATGCCATCTAAACAATACTGTCTTCAAAACCAGGAGGATGGCATTTTTTTCCCCCAACTATCCTCAATTTTTTTTTCAGTAGTGCTTTGCACTTTCCCAATACATTTTGCACTAGTTGGGCTAAAGGTATTACTAAGCATTTTATTCTTTCTGATACCATTGCAAATTAACTTTATTTCATTTTCAGGTTGTTCCTGTCAAGCATACAAAAGGCCACATTTTTTTAAAGATTTAATTTTATTGAGACGGCAAATTTACACAAAGAAGGACGGAGGAGAAAGGTATCTTCCATCCACTGGTTTACTCCCCAGATGGCTGCAATGACCAGAGCTGAGCCAATCTGAAGCCAGGAGCTAGGAGCCGCTTCTGGGTCTCCCACGTGGGTGCAGGGTCCCAAAGCTTTGGGCCGTCCTCTGCTGCTTTTCCAGGCTATAAGCAGGGAGCTGGATGGGAAGTAGAGCAGCCAGGACACAAATGGGTGCCTATATGGAATCACAGTGCTTTCAAGGGGAGGATTTAGCCCTTATGCTGGGCCCTAGGTAATAGATTTTTGTACTGAACTCAAATACTGCAAATTGCTGAACTCATTCTGGGATGAAACTCGTTTAATTAGGGCATAGTGACTTTTCCATCCATTGCTAGATTTAGTTTAGTCTTTCATTTCAGATTTTTCATATCCACACTTTTTCTTACCATGTCTTTAATGGTTTTAAGATTGTTTTCCAAATTTATTTGAAAGAGTTCTAGAGGGAGGAAGAAGAGAAGGAATAGGAGGACAGATAACGAGAGAGAACTCTTCCAGGAGCCTGGAGCTTCATCAGAGACTCTCATGTAGAAGCAGGCATCCGAGCACTTGGGCTATCTACCATTGCTTTCCCCAGGCGCAGTAGCAGGAGCTGGATCAGATGTGAAGCAGCCAGGTCTGGAATCCAAGCTCGTATGAGAAGCCAGGTGTCAAGGAGAAAGTTTAATCTGCCAGCCACAATGCTAGATCTTTATTGGATTTTGGTATCAGAGAATATTGGTCTCATGGGATAAGTTGGAAAGAATACTATTAACTATTTGCAGGTTTTCCAGATGAAAGAAAAATCTTAACACATAATCAGAATAAAGTGAATTATACAGTAGTGATAACATGATGGGAAGTACCATCCTTAATCCCTGCACAACAGGCACCGCGGGCTGTCGAATGGTCCTAAAAACCCCAGAGTTTATTCAGCCATCCAGGCAGCTGTGAGTTAGAGCAGGCCCAGACCAGGAAAAGTCAATTTGCAATTCAACAGAAGCTAGAGGGAGGACAACTTCAATTTATAGCTTAGGGAATTTGGAAAAAAGATTTTTGTTTCTACCAGCTTAAAAAAAAAATCCATCCAGTAGCCAACTGGCACTGGGTTAGAAGTGCTGTTTGGTCCCAACTCAGCACTCAGTAACACAGCACCGGCAGCTCAGATCGACCATGGGAGAGAATGGACACTACATAAGTCAGCAATCACCACAAATCATGCTCTTTCTCTTTCAGAAATGCAGTTGCTAAACATTTTCTAGCACACCCATTAAACACAACCTTATTTCAAATTCTCCTTTTCATCAAACATTTCTTTTTACTCACGCAATAAGATTGTGAATAGTTAAAATTTTACCAATAAAATATTGCATAGATTCAGGTTTCTAATAAAAACTTTACTTTGAAAAAATTTCCAGTATCCATTGCTAAAATATTTCACAATATGGAAATAACTGACACAATAAATTTAAAAACCTGAGTATAAAATATACATACAGTAGAAAGAGACCACATCTAGATGAACAGATACCAGAATTGCTAACTTAATATTAATTTGTTCACAATGTTATCCTTGAGTGGTAAGATTACAGACAATTTTAAAAATTTATGTATTTCTTTCGTTTTTATTACTTTTTTTAAAAAAAAATATTTTTAAAATTTTTATTGGAAAGGCAAATATACAGAGAGAATCTCTTTAAGATTTTCTGTCCACTGATTCACTCCCCAAGTGGTCACAATGGCCGGAGCTGAGCTGAGCTGAGCTGAGCCGAGCCGAGCCGAGCCGAAGTCAGGGGCTTCATCTGGGTCTTCCACACGGGTGCAGTACCCCAAAGCTTTGGGCCCTCTTCGACTGCTTTCCCAGGCCACATGTAGGTGGCTGGATGGGAAGTGGGGCTGCCAGGACACAAACTGGCACCTAGTTCGGATCCCGGCACCACTAGGCATTAGCCAATAGACTACCAATTAATGTACTTATTTCTAGTATAGGGTTACAGAAGAGGCGAAGACAGACATTTTCCATCCACTGGATTACTCCCCGAATGGTTGCAGCAGCCAGGGCTGGCCCAGGTTAAAGCTAGGAATTTCAATTAAGTTTCCCATGTAGGCAGCAGAGCAAGACCATCTCCCATTGCAAAAGTGCAGCAGCTGGATGGGAAATGGAGCAAACAAGACTTGAACTTGTTCTCATATGGGATGCCAGAGTCTCAGGTGGTGGCTTAACATACTGCACTACAATGTAGGGCCCACAAATGATTCTTCTATTTCTGCCCTAATCTTTTTCCTAATTTTTCATCATGAAATACATTAACAATAAAGAAAAAGCTAATTGATGCTTTTAAAATGAAGAAATTAAAGTTTGTAAAAACTGTTTTTCAAACGGAGAGGTAGCTTCAGTTTTTAAAGTGAGTGGTTCTTTGCTGCTTTTTATAGTACAGTTATAAACCTGTTCTCTGACTACCTTGAGAAGATGTTAGAGGCATAAACTGAATGGTAGTACGCATCATAAGGAAAGTGCTGAATGTCTTCACAAAGCTGCTCGCCTACTTTGAAATATGTGCATGCTCTGATTCATCAAACTGTTAACTCTATTCTGAAAGATGATGTGGTACAATAAAGATGCCCTGGACTGTGAGTCAGAAGACTTGGCTTCTGGTCCTAGAACGAAATCCTGTCAGCCATGTGACTGCTGACCTGAAGTAATCCCTCTAAATATGAATCCTCCCATTCATGACGTGAGGCTGATCACACCGTCCGTGGCCTCTCACAGGATGACGTAAAGCAGATCAAAGAACTATCAAGTGAAGGACTCTCACACGTCAGCATGTCACTGCATACATATTTTAAGTCTTACGACACTGCACTTTCCTCAACTTGGATACAATAGACAGCTTTATAATTTAACTAACAACACGTGTCAGTTACCCTGGTGACAAGTTAGCTTGCTCACTGCTTTGAAAATCACACATTCACACATACACAGAGTTTTTAAAAGTCTCTTTTCTTTTTGATTTTCAACTCAGAAAATACAGGAATGATGTCAACAGTGTATTATCACCCAAACATGACACTGCAGAGAGCTACAAGTGAATTTCAGTGACAGCGTTGCCTAACTCCTAACTAATATATTACACATAAAGTAATTAAAAATAACATCTGCTACATCAGGTAAGAAACATCCAAGCAACTTAAGAACAATTTATTAGAATGGTTAATATGATAATTTACTATATTACACTTAAGGTTTAAAAAATCTAAGCATCTTGTTTTATGTAAATCTTTTTTAAAAGATTTACTTATTTTTTATTGGAAACTCAGATTTACAGAGGAGAGATAGAAAGGACTTCCACCTAATGGTTCACTCCCCAAGCGGCCCAATGACCCAAAAAAGAGCAGATCCAAAGCCAGGAGGCAGGAGCTTCTTCTGAGTCTCTCATGCAGGTGCAGGGCCCCAAGGCTTTGGACTAGCCTCTACTGCTTTCCCAAGCCACAAGCAGTGAGCTGGAAGAGATGTGGAACAACCAGGCCCAAGCATCTTTTTTTTTTAAAAAAAGGCTTATTTATTTATATAAAAGCCACAATGATATGGCAAGGGAGGTCAAGGAAGAGGGGATCGGAAGCAGAACAGAGAAAAAAGACAGCAGTATCTTCCCTACACTGGTTTATTTTCCAGATGGCCAAAATGGCCAGGAACTCTATTCCAGCCTCACACATGTGTGGCAGGAGCTGAAGTACTTGGACCATCTTCCATTGCCTTCCCAGTCACATGACCAGGACTGGAATGACAGTGTCCCTAAGCATCCTAATTTATTATCTTATTCAAACGCATTTTGCATAAACAGCCCAAACAAATGCAATCTAACAAAGAAAAGGAAGAAAAAAGGTAAAACTGCCACTGCTTGCAGGTGATGCGGTCTCTGCTGGTAACTCAAATTAACAAGAAAAGGCACTGGATACCTATTAGAAACAACAGTGTATCCACACACAATCAAAAAACAATTTACAATTGCAACCAAATAAATGGGTGTAAACAAAACTTGCAAGGACTCTATTAGGAGATCTCACAGAATACAACAGGAGGGTCAGATTTTAGTGGAATGAAGGAGAGGTGGAATAAGAGGAGGAGGAGGAAGAGATAGGTGAGAGTAGCTTTATCAGTCAAGTGACAGCACACACAGGGTTATTGGAGAAAAGGCCAAAAGGGGCCACCCACTCAGGCCTGGACTGAGTGGAGTAGCAGGGCTAGTAACAGGGATGCTGTTTACAAAGAATCCCTCATTATGGGATAGGAAGCCAGATGACAACATGTGTGTGACAGCCATATATAGAGAGGGACTACAAAATGTGAGAAGTCTTCAAAAAAAAAAATTCATGGTAAATGCCTATTATGAAAAAAATTATGTATGGATTCCAAAACATATTTGCACCAAAACAGTTACCTTTTTATTCCATTTCCATGAACTTTTCTGAAGTGCCCTCCTATGCTCCAACTTTCCTTTTCTCAACCAGTTCATCTTTCATTGCCCAAATCCAATCATAAGCTGGAGGGCCACAGAGGCTGGTGGTGTACCCCACACTGGCCAGCAGCCTTAGGCAGAGAGCAAAATGCACAAAGTGGACCAAACACACAAAAGAACAAAGAAGATCCAACACAGTGACTAGCCTCTCGCCTCCTGCTTCTACGCCACATACCACTCTGAGCATTTGATTGGGTTAATCCTTTCAGTTTTCACATGGCATCCCAAACTACACAATAAAACGACCCCAGTTAAGAGAGCTGGAGGAAACGACAGTTTTCAAAAAATGAGAAAAAATAGGTGTTTAAGATCAGAGAGGCAATAAATAAGTAAATAAGAACACTCCTATCAAATATTAACACAGATTATTACCTGAAGTATTATTTGTAAGTACTACAAGGGAGTGGGCAAAAGGTACTATGTCTTGATCCAGAGGGATCCCATTACAGCATGGCACAATTACTTTGGGTGCCAAGTTGTCTCAGCTGCTCCACTTCCCATCCAGCTCCCTGCTTGTGCCCTGGGAAAGCAATCAAGGAAAGCCCAAAGCCTTGGGACCCTGCACCCAAGTGGGAGACCTGGAAGAAACTCTTGGCTCCTGGCTTTGGATCAGCTCAGCTCTGGCTGTTTGTGGCCACTATGGGAATGAACCAGTAGAAAGAAGATCTTTTTCTTTGTCTCTCCTTCTCTCTGTATATCTGCCTTTTCAATAATAAAAAAAATATCTTAAAAAATAAAAAAACCCAACAGTTGAACAGTTGAGTATCAAGATCCTGACTTGGAAAATAAACAAAAAAAAGTTTAAAATATATTTAGAATTTATTATGATTTGAATTATGAAGAAATTTGTTTAAAAAAATCAAGTGTCAACTAGAAATATTTTTATTTTCATGCCCTTGAAAGGCAGAGCCAAAGAGAATGGGACAAAGAAAGAGGGATCCTCCCATTGCTGAATCATTCCCTAAATGCTCCTAACAGTGAGGGTTGCTCAGGCTACAGCCAAGAAACCTGAAATCCAGCACCAGGTCTCCTATGGTAGTAGGAGTGGTCCAAGCACTTGAGCCATCATTCTCTGCTTCCCAGCATGCAAATAAGCTGGAACTGGCCAGAGAACAAAGTTGCCAGGATATAAGCCTGCAGTCAGATATAGGGCACAGGCACCATAAGCAGTGGCCTGCTGCTCCACTATAGCTATCACTTGGCTTCTAGTGTAGGTTTTTTAAACACTTTTGTGTACACCTATAAAACTGCTTTTTCTCTTACAGAACAATCACACACACAAAGAAATTTTGCAAAAATATTCAGTTTCATCCACTTTTCTTAAAAGCCATTCTTGGGGAGAAGCATTTGGCACAGTGGTAAAGCTAATCCTTGGGACACTTGCTTTCCACACATATCAGAGGGCCTGGGTTCAGGTCCCATTCCACTTGTAATTTGACAGTCCTGGTAACACACACACTGCAGGTGACGGCTCAAGTACTTGGGTCTCCATCATATTTATGTGAGACTTAATACTGCTTAAGCCTGGTCCAGCCCGAGCTGTTGCAGACACTTGGGCAGTAATCAGGAGATAGGAGATCTCTCTGTGAAATGATTATCTGTAGTCATTTGACAGTTAAGTCAGGTTCCCTTAAAACACATAAAATAGCATTATCCTTGACAATTTTTCTTCAATTCTCAGTCTTAAAGGGCTCTGACTTACTTAATATCACAAATTTCAATGAAACTTACATACCTTGCAAGATATGCAATTTCAGTTTGCAAAGATTCTATTATGTTCATTTAAAAAATTTTAAAGGTTTATTTATTTTTATTGGAAAGTCAGATCTACAGAGAGGAGGGGATAAAGAGAGGAAGGAAGATCTTCTGTCCACTGATTTACTTCCCAAGTGTCCACAACAGCCGGAGCTGATCTGACCTGAATCCAGAAGGCTTCTCCAGGTATCCCTACATGGGTGCAGTCCCAAGGCTTGGGCCCATCCTCAACTGCTTTCCCAGGCCACAGGCAGGGAGCTGGACAGGAATCAGGGCCATTGGGACACTAGGCTACTACACTGGGCCCTCACTTAAAATTTATAAAAGGATCAAGAGCAGTATTTCAAGAAACTAATGTTAAAAGCAATACTTTCATTACAGAAAGCTTTTTATTTTGATGGCCTTTAAGTATATAGCTAACCAGTCATTGAAAGTGACAAGCCTATTAAACTGATATATGGATGTCATATGTATAGGACAATTCCATTTACTTGAAAGAATCTCATTATGTACACATATTATGCATATCAAGACAACTATGTTTACATGTGAACAATAAGGAAAAGAATCCAAGAAATTATAAACATTTGTTTAACACCGGGGAATGGATAAGGAGAGGTTTACTTTCATTGCACCTTACATGCTTTAAAACTATATTCTCATGTGACATTCAATTACTTATCAGGTTTTTTAAAAAATATCTACAGCAAAAAGAAAACCTTTGTTGACTCCAGTATCTCTTAAAGATAAATAAGATATGAGTCTTGATTACCAAATTACAAAATAAAATTTGAGATTAAGGCAAAAAAAAAAGCAAAAGTAACTAAGACTTACAACCCAAAACAGTCACAATACTCAATGAAGCAACTTTAACTGTTCTGAAACCTTTTTCATTTATGAAAGAGTATGTTCATTTCATACTAAAGTTCCAGTGAAAGTTAGAAATAATAGAAAAATTCAACAGTTCTCAAAGTATGCTATCATGTTATTGGATCAAATAGATAAGCTCACGCATTGAAATTCAACATACAGATAGAATAATACAGTTTTACAGAGTAAAGTACAAAAATTAACTGACCTGGTCTCAGATTTTCACTCTTACAATTACATGGGAAGGCTTCTCAACATGCTTCTCTTTTCCCTCTCCACACTTCAGCCAAAGCAACACCTTACAAGCTCAATGTGGAAGCCAGGACAATCTAGCTGTCTTCCATTTGAGCAATTCCAAAAGCAATAGAAAGTGTTAAATAAGTCTAGTCTCCTTGCCTACTAATTTACTTTGGAAAGTACACATTTTTCATTTAGAAAAGGATATTCATGATAAGATGAAATTGGTCTTTTTAAATGAAAAGTATCTAAGTGCTTCTGTTTTAATACCTAACAAAATAGTCCTAAATAGTTTCGAACTAGAAAGGAGTCCTGAAGCCAAAAACTTTGAGAACCATTATCAGTTTAACTAACGTCTTTAGGCTGAAAAATAGAGGTGAAAGCAGTTTGCTTACAAATAAGATGAATGAGCATGGAGCAGCGAAACGTTGTAGACACTAAATCTGTTCTTAGAAATCAATACTCTTCAAAGAAATTAAGAAATAAAAAAATGCATTTATAAAGACTTATATTAGCCTTCATTCTGACGTTTCCATCTTTTTCCTCTTCCTGTGGATCTGAGCTACCATCTGCTATCATTTCCTGCCAACCAGTCTTGGAAGGCAGGCCTTTGGTTATAAATTGTCTCAGTCTTTGTATAAGAATATATTTGTGTGACCATTTTTTAAAAAAACTTATTTTATTGGAAAGGCAGGAGAAGAAGGAGAGACAGATAGATCTTCCAGCCAATGCTTCACTCCCCAAGTGGCTGCAACAGCTGGAGCTGAGCTAATCTGAAGCCAAGAGCCAGGAGCTTCCTTCCAGGTCTCCCACACAGGCACAGGGTCACAAGGCTTTTGGCCTTTCTCAACTGTTTTCCCAGGCAACAAGCAGGGAACTGGATGGGAAGTGGAGCAACTGGGATATGAACCGGCACCCATATGGTATCCCAGCACATGCTAGCAAGGCAAGGACTTTAGCCACTAGGCTACTGTGCTGGCCCACCTGTTTTAAAATTTATAAAGGATTATTCAGCATCTCTTTCAGTACTTTGAATATATCCTTGTACTTCCTTTTGCCTTATTTCTAGGAAGAAATCAGCAATTAATCACATCACCCCTCCCTTCTATGGAAGCTGTGCTTCTACTGTCCTTTCGACTCTTATCTTTCAATAGTTCAAACATGTTATATCTGTGTGTAGGTCCTTTGCATTAATCCTGGTGAGGTACACCCTACTTCAGGATGTATCTTTCAATGTTCTTCAGCAAATCTGAAAAATTTCCTGAAATGTCATATTTCTCAGCACTTTTTTCTGGGACTCCTGTCACATGTATATTTCTATATATTTTCTACCTATCTCTAAGGCTTTGTTCTTCTGTCTTCAAATACATCTCTGCTTTTGAGACTGAGTAACTTCTACTGGTTTGACTTCACGTTCACTGATTTCATCATCTCCAATCTACTGTGGAATCGTTTCATTTCAGATATTAAATGCAACTTCAGATTTTCCCTCGATTTTTAAAGTTCTTAGTCTGAAATAAATTTAGATATAATTTGTAGCAAGGTTGCAAAGACAGCACAGTTCCTGTATCTGCTTTCCTAACGCTAACACTTTTCCACAGTATTAATATTTTATATGTACTTTGTCCCTGTGTACGGGTCTTACCTTTTGATTCTTTACATTCTACAATTTTGTGGTGGTTGTTTAACCTACAGATTTTACTGTCCTAGATTCTGGATTTTCCCCCATTAGAGATAATGCTGCTGTTTTTATTCAGTTTAGTTTAGTGTAGAGCCCAAACTTCTGTTTCCTCTGTAATATACTGCCATTTATATCTGTTATTTATGTTTTAAAAATTATTTATTTTACTTGAAAGTCAAAATTACAAAGAGAGAGACTTTTCATTGCTGATTCACTCCGCAAATGGCATCAATGGCCAGAGCGGGGAGCCAGGAGCTTTTTTGTCTCCCCCACACGGATGCAGGGGCCCAATGACTTGAACCATCCTCTACTGCTTTCTCAGGTCATTAGTAGAGAGCATGATCAGAAGTGAAGCAAGCAGCTGGGATATGAACCAGAATCCGTTTGGGATGCTGTATCTCAGGTGTAGGATTAGCCATATATGCCAATACGCTGGGCCCAGTTGTTTATTTTTAAGCCTAGCATTGTAGATGCTGCGCTTTTCCTTAACTTATGAATCACTCTGAGATTAGACAGAGGTTATGATCAATAACCTGCAGGCACAAAAGTTTCCAGGTCTGTTAACAGATGTGTGTGTGTGTGGATAGGGGAGCACATTTCAGATTCAGCTTGTTTTCCTGTTGGCCCTATGTTAAACTCACCATAGACTCTTTTTCCTTCTTTCTTTGTTAAATTACCATAGGCTCTTTGTTTCCTCCTTTAAGGTTTTTATTTATTTTTTTATTGAAAAGTCAGATTTATAGAGAGAAGGAGAAATACAGAGAAAGATCTTTCATCTGCTGGTTCACTCCACAAGCAGCCGCAAAGGCTGGAGCTGAGCCAATCTGAAGCCAGGAGCTTCTTCTTGGTTTCCCACTCAGGTGCGGTGAGAAGGACAGAAAATTTTCCATCCACTGGTCTACTGCTCAACTGGCCTCAACCTTGGGAGCTGAGCCAATTCAAAGCCAGGAGCTTCCTCAGGGTTTCCATGGGGGTGCAGGGTCCTAAGGCTTTGGGCCATCCTCGACTGCCTGGCCAGGCTACAAGCAGGGAGCGGGACGGGAAGTGGAGCAGCCAATATGGGATTCTGGTGTGTACAACATGAGTATTTAGCCACTAAGCCATCGCACCAGGTCCACTTCAGGGTCTTTTAAGAGTCCTATGTACATGCATACATGCAACTTCAGAGACAACCAAAAGTATCTGAGTCCCTCCGGCCTCCTAGGTTCATTCCCAAACACTACCGAAACTTGAAACTACTTGAGCTGAAGCACTGACACTCTTTCAGACGTCTCAAATCCACACACAGCAAAGGGAATCACCCACCATCACAAAAAGCTAGACCCCTTCAAATTGCTTGTGGCCTATTTCTCAAGAACCTTTACGATAACCTTACTGGAAAAGAGTAGGATACATTATTGCGTAGTATCAGCTGGAATGCTGGGAAGAGTTCTATCGTTTTTATTCTGAGTTCAAGAGCATAACATATTTCAAAGTTTATACTATTGGTCATTGATCACTCCACAGAGTACTGAAATGGTTGTATTAAAAATGTAATACAGAAATAAAAATTCTATTAAAAGGTTCATGTTATTAGAATCAATAATTCCACTTCTATAAAACCATCCTTAGGGAAACAACCCAAGATGTGGAGAAGGCTGTGCTTTTGTAACGACATCTCTAAAAGCAAACTATTTAAAACAATGTAAACATTTAACAAATTTGGATACTCATCTGTGATATACATCTAATAAACTACATAACCTTTAACAGTTAAAATCATAAGCATCCTACTTTAAATCTCTTTAAAATCCTTCCCTTTATTAAAGGTTGTTATTTTTCTAAACTGTAGCAGACTAAAATGCAGTGTTCCCCAAAAATCTATCTTCATGTTTTCCTTGGGTATTACCACCAGCCTCCTTTGCAGCTAGGCATAGCTCTGTGACTCAGCTATAACCAAAATAACATGAGCAAAAAAGTTTCTTACCTCCTCACTGGGAAACTACACAGAATTTCACCTCTTCCTCTTTTTCAAAGGTTGAAATGTAATTTGGTAGCAACTGACAACCATGAAAAATAGATCCTCATTTAACTTCATGGAGCAGAACTGCCTCACCAGCCTTTGGATAATCCCAAGCTATTGTAGGACAGTAAAATGCTTCATTATTACATAACTAAGTAACACTGTAAGTTCATATTCTTTAAAAGTGTTTAAAGTATTCAAAAAAGCTACAGAGTTAAATATATTTAATACTTGCAACTTATTCCTTTAAAATTTATTTGAGACGCAAAGAAAGAATAAGAGTGGAGGGGGGTCCTAGCCATTAGTTCAGTTCACAAATGGCTTCAATAGGTAGGGCTGAACTTGGCCAAGCCAGGAGCTGGGAGCTCAATCCTGAACTCCCAGGTTGGTACAGGAACTCAGTTGCTTAAACATCACCTGCATCTTACAAAGGTGCATGAGTTGGGCTCAGCACTGTGGCCTAGCGGCTAAAGTCCTCGCCTTGAACGGGCTGGGATCCCATATGGGTGCCGGTTCTAATCCCATCTGCTCCACTTCCCATCCAGCTCCCTGCTTGTGCCCTGGGAAAGCAGTTGAGGATGGCGCAGAGCCTTGGGACCCTGCAACCGCGTGGGAGATCTGGAGGAGGTTCCTGGTTCCCAGCTTCAGATCAGAGCAGCACTGGCCGTTGTGCTCACTTGGGGAGTGAATCATTGGAGCTTCCTCTCTGTATATTTGACTTTGTAATAATAATAAAAAAAGGTACATGAGATGAGCAGGAAGCTTTAATCAGGAAGTAGAGAAAATAATTGGATCCAGATACCTGATTCAAGATATGTAAGTGCATGCCCCAACAACTATATTAGAATATGCATAAAACAATGTTACAGGAACCAACACCGTAGCACAGCAGGTTGTCACCTGTGATGACAGCATTCCATGTGGGCATCAGTTGAAGTCCTGGCTACTCCATTTCCAATCCAGCCCCTTGTTCATGTATCTAGGAAAGCAGTGAAAGATGACTTAAGTGCTTGGGTCCCTGTAACTATATGGGAGATCAGAAAAAAGCTCTTGGCTTTGGCCTGGCCCAGTCCTTGCAGACATTTAGGAAGTGAAATCAGCAGAACGAAGATCTTGCTTCTTTTTTCATTCTCCCTTTCTGTAACTCTGACTTTTAAATAAACAAATGAAGCATAGGGGACCAGCACAATGGCTCAATTGGCTTATTCTCCCCCTTGAAATGCCAGGATCCCATATGGGTACCAGTACATGTAGAAGTTCACTTCCTATCCAGCTCCCTGTTTGTGGCCTGGGAAAGCAGCAGAGGATGGCCCAAAGCCTTGGACCGTGGGAGATTTAGAAGCAGCTCTTGGCTCCAAGCTTAGGATCAGCTCAGCTCCAGCTGTTATGGCCTTTTGGGGAGTGAAGGTCTTTCTCTCTGTAAATCTGCCTTTCCAATAAAAATAAGTTAATCTTTAAAGGAAAAACAAAACAAATGAAGCTTGGGAAAACTGCTATGGTAGGAGGATTATAAATTATTATCTTGCACATATGTAATATTACCTGATCTTACCCTTTTTAAAAACTGACATTATTGCATTAGAGAATTCCAGAGAGGGTAAATGAATACTTATCCTGCAAGGCTTAATAATGATATGAAACATGCAGTCTTTGGCTAAGACTCCCAAAGATGCCCAAAGATTCTCTGCAATCTATTTTTTTTTTTTTAGGATTTATTTTTTATTGGAAAGGCAAATATATAGAGAAGGAAAGACAATAAGAAAGATCTTCCATCTGCTGGTTCATTCCCTAAGTGGCCACAATGACTAGAGCTTAGCTGATCTGAAGCCAAGAGCCAGGAGCTTCTTCTGGGTCTCCCACGTGGGGGCAGGGTTCAAAGGCTTTGTTTGGGCAGTGCTGTTTTCCCAGGCCACAAACAGGGAACTGGAAGGGAAGCGGGACCACCAGGATACAAACCATCACCCATATGGGATCCTGACATGTGCAAGGCGAATACTTTAGCCACTAGGCTACCAGGCTGAGCCTGCCAATTATATTCTTTCTTATTACTGGATTATCTACTTATGTTCCTCAAGGACACAAGCTTGCAGCATTAACCAAATAACATTAGCTCTATAGAACTAAGCCTTTTCTACTTGAAGAAAAGAGAACCATAACAAAACAAAACAAAACCTTTCTGCTTTATCTGGAAGATTAAGCCAATTCTCAATGGAAGAGGTAATTTCAGAACCTGACCCCAAAGAAAACATTATGACTTTTTTCACCCAGCAGCTCTTCTTAACATAAAAAAAAATCTGTCTGAAGAAGGATGAGAGCCGGTCCCACCAAGCACAGCACTGTTCCTCATAAAACCACAATTTAAGATTGTTTCCTCCTCCCTAAACCAAGAAAGTAAAGCAGCTCAACCCAAAGAAGCAAAATAAAGCTAAAACCTCTTCTGTTCTCATACTGGAAACTCTACTCTTTCTCTAAAGATGCAGCCAATTTCTTTCTTTTTTCTTTTTTTTAAATTTATTTATTCTTATGGTAAAGACAGATTTTCAGAGAGAAGGAGACAAAAGAAACATTTTCCACATGCTGGTTCACTCCCCAAATGGCTGCAACAGCTGGACCTAAGCTGATCTGAAGCCAGGAGCTTCTTTCAGATCCCAAGGCTTTAGGCCATCCTCTATTGCTGCTTTCCCAGGCCACAAGCAGGGAGCAGGAAGAGAAATGGGGCAAACTAGGCATGAACCAGCACCTATTTGGGATCCCGGTATCTGCAAAGGGAGATTAGCCAAACTAAGCCAATTTCTACAGTATCTTGACATCACCAAAGCTAGTAATTGAATTTAATGGTTTATCTGAAGAAACAAATTGAGTATTCATCTATGAGTTCACTCCCTCAAATGCCCATAACAAGTCAGAGGATGTCAATCAAGAGCCAGAATCCAAGTCAGGTCTCCTTGCAGATGACAGAAATCAATGATCGGGGCACCACTGCTGACTCTCGAAGTCACATAAGCAGACAGCTGGACTCATGAATGAGAGATGGGAGTTGAACCCAATCTCTCCAATGAGGAGCATGGGCATCCTAACCTGCATCATAACTACCAGACCAAGCACTCACCCCAAATTAAAAGTTTAAAAGTGGAAAATGTGCAGAACTGTAAAATATCAGACTACAAATATGTCTAATTAACAAGGCGTGGGAGGAGGGTGGAGGTATTCCAACACCTGACCTCTCCTGACATATGTTATGTGCCATAACACTATTATTTCTAAAATGAAACGGTATGCTTACCACACCATTATTTCTAAAGCTGTGCTGCCAACAAGAATTACCTGCAGCTACAGGGCACAGAAAACAGTACTAATCAGAACCAAGATGTGCTTCGAGTGTAAAAAGATTGGATTTTGAAGACTCACTACCCAAACCTATAACACATCAATATTTTTGTTATATATCTGCATATAATATACACAACTTACCAAAAAATGGCCACAAAAACATTTTAAATGATCTACGTGGCTCACACTAGTGAACATCAGTGGTGTTATATAGGAATGGGCTAATCCAGGTCTGAACTAACAAAATTTAAAACTACTTCTCTTTGGTTCAGTGCAAAGAAGGTATACTGACCTCAGATTATGGCCCACAGGTTACTGAAGATAAGGGCTACCTGGAGTCATCTGGTTACTCAATGACAGGGTTCAACCTATATACCAACCAAGGGTCCAGGAGAGATCCTACCATCTTATACACAATCTCTAAGAGAAAGAAAACCACCCCCCTTTCAGACAGTATCATCCCTCAGTTTCCTATGAGAGAATGTGAATGCTAATACCACTTCAAGAGGCTCTTTAAATTCCTTTAGTTATTCTAATGACTAATAGGGCACATCTTGATAGCAGAGATATTTTAAAACAAAACACTGGGTGTCACAGCAGGGATGAGTTAGCACCACTGGGAAGGAGAAAAAAGCAGTGTGTGGGTATAGCAGAAAGCTGGACTATCCTATCCACAGGACTGAGTCACAGGCAAGCAGGATAAAGGTCCGATGCACTATCTACAGCTGCTGAACACAGCTAAATAGTGTCCACTGTCAAGGAACTCAGTCTAACCAAACGCACTGAAGTCAAGATAGATTAGGGGACAAGGCCAGCTATGCTCTATGAGTTAATCCCTAGGCTGCAACTTTAAAAGAAACCAAAGTTGGGTAATAAAATCAAATAAACCATCTGAGTCAAACAGCCTCAAGTTAAAAGCTGAAGGTAACTGGACTTAGAAAGCAAGCAAGGTTTAATCAAGGGCATGATGAGGGAACTTCAGAATCCCTTCACAATGTTAGATATTTTCACTTAGGCTCCTCCTCCTTCAGGAGGTGGGAGTTGAAAAAAACTCACCATCATTAACAGTCTCTGAGGTAGCAAGCTGCAAATTTCTAGTAAACTGACTTACAAACCGCGTATCTATGAATTTACCTTTATGTAATCTAACTTAGAAGTTAAAAAAAAAAAACACACAAATACAATTCTAAAATTGTATCTTTGTATTTCCACTGGTTCCTCTTGAACAGCTTACTGGGATCTTGCTCTAAGGCATCCTAACATTAAAGAAAGAAATTTTAAAATACACTGCTAGGAAAACCCTCTACAATGCTATTAAAACTGTATTTCCCACAAAAATTTCCCAAATCACAAAGCAGCCTCCACGCATTCCAGCTAGAAAGGGTCCTGTTTTTCCTTCCAAATGGTTCCCTTCTGATATTATGATGAATCACCAAATCCCCTCAAATGTTTGCAAGACAAACTGCCTTTAAAAACTTAAAGATTTTAGCAAGTTTGTCTAAAATAGGTCCTACTTTCCATTTTTTCTTTAAAATTGGAGGTATCACGAAACTTAAAATATTTGCTGGAGGGGTAAATTGTGTGCTAACTGCCTCAACTCAAGAGTGCTTCGGCTGTACAATCAGTTCATATTTTTTCCCAAATATAGCATAGTGGTATAGCAAGTTAAGCTGCTCCTTGTGAGGCTGCTGGTTCATGTCCAGCAGTTCTACTTCCAATCCAGCTCCCTGCTGTTGTGCCTGGGAGAGTAGTGGAGGGTGGGCCATGTGCTTGGGCCCCTGGATCCAATTTGAGACCCAGAAAAAGCTCCTGGCTTCAGCTTGGGCGAGCGCTGGCTGTTTGAAGCCATTTTGAGAATAAACCAATGAATGAAAGTTTGCATGCTCTGATTTTCTATTTATCCTTCTAAAACAATTTTTTTGTAACCCTTTCAAATAAATAAAAGGATTTATTTATTTTTATTGGAAAGGCAATTTACAAAGAGGAGAGAGAAAATCTTCCATTTGCTGGTTCACTCCCCAAACAGCTGCCAACAGGCTGACTTGAGGCAATTAGGAACTAGGAGCTGCTTTCGGGTCTTCCATGCCGGTGCAGGATCTCAAGGCCCTGGCTCCATCTTCTACTGATTTCCAAGAGCATAAGCAGAGACCTGGATGGGAAGTGATGTGGCCAGGACAGAAACTGGCAAACATATGGGATCCCAATACCTGCAAGGTAAGGATTTAGCCATTCAGCCATCACACTGGGTTCACAATAAATAAATATCTAAAATAAATTCCATTACATCCTTAAAGAGATTTAACACCAGATAAACGCTTTGCAGTGTAGGTAGAACATCTTACTAAAAATAAGGTAAAGGAGCAGGAATTTGTCATAGTAGCTAAGATACCACTTAAGACAATCACATTCTCATACTGGAAACACACCAGGTCTAAGTCCCAGCTCTGTTCCCAATTCCAATTCCTTCTAACATGCCCCCTGAGAGGCAGCAAGAAATGGTTCAAATACCTGGTCCCTGCTACCTACATAGGAGACCAAGACTGAATTCATGGTTCCTGAGTCCAACCTGGAACATCCCTGGTTGCTACAGGTGTCTGGGGAGTAAACGGGTAGATGGAGATCTGTGTCTGTCTCTTTTAAATTAAAAAAAAAAAAAAAAAAGGACAAGCATCTGGCATCATGGTTAAGACACCATCTAGGATTCCAACATCTTGTATCAGAGAATCTGGGTTCAATATCCAGCTCCACTCTGGATTCCAGTGTCCTGTCAGCAATGTTAGTACCGAGTGGCAGCAAGTGATGGATCAAGCACTTGGGAGATCTGGTCTGAGTTCCTATCTCCCAGCTTTGACATGGCCGGGCCCAGCCTAGCCTGTTGTGGGTATTTGGGCAATGAACCAGCAGATGGAAGCTTGGTCTCAAGTAAGTAAAAAATGTTAAATACATAAGGTAGAAATATGTGAGGCTTGTCTCAAATACGGCAAAATGTTCAAACTCAATATAAAATAGTATAAAATTGATTTTAAAATATGTTAATTTCCAAAAGAAAAATGGGTAATTGACAAATGATTCACAGAAAGCATGCAGTTCATAATACATTTTACAAGTTTAATTTCAACAAAGCTTTAAGACATGGAAACTGAAAATATTGGAAAGACATAAAAAGACACTCACATGCTGCCCATGGAAATGTAAGTTGGCATCATCATTCTGCAAAGAGATTTGACAATACGCTTTGGTCTAGTAATTACATTAGGAAGTAACTTTGAAATTAAAGACTTATGGACAAGATGATCATCACATTTTGTTTCTTCACAGAAAAGATACCAAAGTGAAACATTAAGGGAGTCTCTCAGAGGAAAGGTCTATGACTAGTGTTTCCTTCATTTTTTGTATCCTCGATGCATTTTATAACATGTATTAACTTGTATTAACAGGTACAACATGTATTTATAGCATGTATTAACTTTAGTCCTAAGAAATTCAAGTTACTTTTTAAAGCTCCTTTTAACAAGTATCACCCACTTCTTACAGAAACAAACAATGTGTTTATATTTCTATTCCAAATAGATATGGCTCCTATTCTAATTCAGGATTTATGCTTCCCACTCACCAAAACCATCAGCCTGCACAGCTACACAGCAGAGAGGAGCTCAAGTGAGCAAGAGATTTAAGTTCCAACCCCAGAAATATCACACACAGGTATTATCTTGGGCGAGTTTTCTAAACCTTGGTGTATTCTTACAACTAAAACTAGAGAGACCAAAGATAGGCCCAATACCACCAAGGGCAATGCCAAAACATTACAAAGATGAAGATGGAATACTGGAGGAAGTGACTAGCTGGAATTACAAAATGAAACTATAATTTGGGACTCAAAAAGCAAAGTTAGAGTGGAATATGTCTTTTAACAAGCATGCAACTAAAAGTCAAGTTTTATTCACTTACTTTGTGTTGTCCCAGTAGTGAGCAGGATGAAACAGATCCCTGCACTCTGAACACAACCTAGGGTGGTGGAGACAGGGCTTGAGCAAGGGTGGAGGGCCAGAGAGGCATCACCAAGTTTCTGATGTGTGCTATGAACAGAAAGGGGAAGGGTACCATCTTACACAGGGTGGTCCAAGGGAGCTTCTCCACAGAGGTTGGGCTGTGGCCTGTGAGACAGCGAGCACATAAGAACCCAAGTCCAAGGAAGCAGCAAGTGCAAAGGGGAAGGGAGAAACAAAGCTAGCACATTCACAAACAATGAGGAGACCTTTGTGAGAAGGGATGAAGGGGCACCAAGGGGCAGACCATACAGGGCCACGCACAAGCAGGAGTTGGATTTGAATTGTGTGAAGAACCTGCACATGTGTTCAGCACACTAATACCAGTTGACCTCATCTTCAGAATCACTTCAAGGAGTGTACATTTGACCCAGCAGTGAAGTCACAGCATGGGTTGCCCACACTGCTCCTCTCCATTCCCAGGTTCCAGTCACACTCTGTTCTTGTTTGGCTTCCTGTTAAGGTGTGCTTTGGGAGGCAGAGCATCTGGACCCCTTCCCCACACTTGTGGGAGAAACAGATGGGAGCCACAGACTTCTGGCTTCTGACTGGCCCAGCACAAGCAGCATGTGCGAGTGAAACATGCAAGAAATAGTTCTTGCTGCCCCTCTCCCTTTTCTCATCTCTCCCCATGCCTCTCAAGTACATTTATACATTTTTAAAAGTATTTCTTTTTTTAATTTCAACTGGCTGTGGTGGTAGAATTTTAGTGAAAAACGAGACTACAGCAGGCCAAATGTGCCTTGAACAGTGCAGAACACAGCAGAATTCCTTCCCACAGAGGTTCATTTCAAGTCATCTTGGAAATGAAGCACAGATCTCACTTTGTAAAATTGTCCCTTCTTGGCCCCAGCACGATAGCATAGTGGTTAAAGTCCTCGTCTTGAACACACCAGGATCCCATATGGGCGCCGGTTCTAATCCCAGCAGCCCCGCTCCACTTCCCATCCAGCTCTCTACTTGTGGCCTGGGAAAGCAGTTGAGGACAGCCCAAAGCTTTGGGACCCTGCACCCGCGTGGGAGACCTGGAGGAAGCTCCTGGCTCCTGATTGGCTCAGCTCCAGCTGTTGCAGGTGCTTGGGGAGCAAAGCATTGGAAGAACTTTATGTCTCTCCTCCTGTCTATATATCCACCTTTCCAGTAAAAATAGATAAATCTTTAAAAAAAAGGGGGGGGGCCAGGGCAATGGCGCAGTGGTTAAGGTCCTCTCCTTGTATGCCTGGGATCCCATATGGGCGCTGGTTTTAATCCCGGCAGCCCTGCTTCCCATCCAGCGCCCTGCCTGTGGCCCGGAAAAGCAGTTGAGGACAGCCCAAAGCTTTGGGACCCTGCACCTGTGTGGGAGACCCAGAAGAGGCTCCTGGCTTCGGATCGGCCGTTGTGCTTACTTGGGGAGTGAATCATCGGACAGAAGATCTTCCTCTCTGCGTCTCCTCTCTGTATATCCGCCTTTCCAAAAAAAAAAAAAAAGGGGGGGGGCGGTGGAGGGGACACTCAGCAGCACGGCCTAGCTGCTAGGGTCCTCGCCTTGAATGCGCCAGAATCCCATATGGGCGCCGGTTCTAATCCCGGTGGCTCCACTTCCCATCCAGCTCCCTGCTTGTGCCCTGGGAAAGCAATTGAGGATGGCCCAGAGCATTGGGACCCTGCAACCGTGTGGGATACCTAGAAGTTCTTGGCTCCTGGCTCCTTGCTTCAGATCGGCATAGCACCAGCCGTTGTGCTCACTTGGGGAGTGAATCATTGGATGGAAGATCTTCTTCTCTGTCACTCCTCCTCTCTGTATATCTAACTTTCCAATAAAAAACTAAAAAATTAAAACTAAAAATAAATAAATAAAAAAGTAAATAAAATAAAACAAAGCATAAAAAGATCTGATTTTTAAAAGTCAATTGCTTCAAACACTGGGTATCAAATCATTTCTCCAGTCACGTTTTCGCCAATTCCATGAAAATGTAAGCTGAATCACATCTACTTGTTACCTAACAAAAAGTTTAAAGATAAATAACAGGATGCCTGCAGAATCCCATAACTACCAACAAAATTTATGTCTCCATCCACTGCACCAATAATGCCCTTCTGTTAAAATTTTTACTTAATTTTTTATTAAAAACTTTTATGATTTATAAAATCCTTTTAAGTAAAAAAAAGAATACATTAGGATAATATTTAGAAAAAGTAAAATGAAAATAAGACAAAAATTTGGGATGTTAAAAACATACAGAAGATGCCGACTTGTTACAATTCGTCTGGATCCATTTAAAGTCATCATTTAAACAATACACCATCATTTAAACAATACACTGAAATTTAGATTTTAGAAAGCTGCTGCGAATGGCCCTGAGAATTAAAATGCCTGCATCTTGGAATGGGTTTCAATTCCAGCTCTGCCTTGGACTCCAGCATCAAAGCAGTACATACCCAGGAGGAGGCACTGACGGCTCAAGTGACTGCACACTGCCACCTGCACAGCAGACCTGGACTGTTTCCAGCCCAGGCCCACTGAGTCCCAACCACTGCAGGCATCTGGGGGCAGGGGATGAACTCATGCATGGGAGTTCCAACAACAACAAAACAAACATTTTTCAACAGGTTTGAGAAACTCCAGGTGTTGCTTTTCAAACTATCTGAAAGGATCTAGTGGCAAACTCTTCAAAAAATATTTGTAACAAAGATCAAAATACATCAGCAACCTCACCTTGCCCCCAAGATATTGCTTAATGGACTCTTCAATCTGGATGTTCCACACTGAACAAATTCAAGATGTAAACCTTTTTATCTATTTGTCTGTATTAAAATATGACTCCCTTTCCTAAATGTATCTTTTATTTCCAGCTTCATGACCCATCTATCTGATCTCTCAGAGACTTTCTTCTACCATTAATGTTTATTCATGATCTTTGCATCACTGCTCATCGAGTAGCTCTTCAAAAAACAACAACAACAACAAAACTTAATTCTACTTCCTAGAATCTCCTGTGGAAACTAAAACTATTTTATAATTATCAGAGCAACACAAAGTATAGCTGGAATTCACATAATTGAGTTCCAATGACAGAATTGAGAAGTTGGAAAGAACTAGAACAGTCAATTCTCTTAACAATACCCTAATACAAGTATTTTTCAAACTATTGTTTTAACTGATCCTGAGACTTCACATAATCCCATATGGCAACCACTCAGATTGGACAGCTCTGACAGAGATCTGAGCCCAAATAGAACTCACTTGATTTTTTTTTAGTCCTCCACTATTTTGGTTTTAAAGAAGCCTGAGGTCACTAAAACACTACTGGTCAAATTATGTAAAGTTACAAATTAAAAGAGTATAAAGAAAAGTTTAAACTGCTTAAATTCCACCATCCAGAGATAACCTGAGCTGGCGCTTGAGATACATCCAGCCTTTTTTCCCTCCTTTTTCTTATTGGCATTCAGGTTGGTCACATTAAAGACTAACAAAAGTTCTATTGAGAGGCCTAGTTACACAGAGAGAGTGTGAGAGAGAGAGACAGCCAGCTTCTGTCAGCTAGCTTACTCCCCAAATGGCCACAATAAAACCAGGGCCGGGCCAGGCCAAAGCCATGAGCCAGGAACTCCACCAAGGTCTCCCACATGAGCAGCAAAAGCCCAACTCCTAGGGCCATCTGCTGCTGCTTTCTCAGGCACATCAGAGGGAAGTCAGATCCCTGCACAGCCTCAGGGACTCAAACCAGCACCCTGACAGGCAATGCTGTGCCATAATCACATCCCTCCTATGACTTAGCTTTAAACAAAGAGCACATGCAGATATCCTAGGTTTTGTTTTCTTTCCCCAAAGAAACTAAGTACTCTGCAAATTTTTGAAGCATTTTAATGGGTAAACAATACTGAAACAACAATAATAAAGTACATTTAGCTTTTTTGCAAGCTATATTACTACATATCCTTTAAACTGTTCACTGTATTTAAGTGATTACATAATATAGAAATAAACACTGGGGGGGGGGGTCAGCACAATGGCATAGCAGTTTAAGCTGCAGTGCAGAACAAGCATCTCATATGGGCGCCAGTTTGCAACCTGGCTGCTTCACTTCCAATGCAGCTAGCTCCCTGCTAATGCACCTGGAAAAGCCAGGAGCATGGCCCGGTTCTCAAGAGGGAAATCAGAAGAAACTCCAGGCTCCTGTCTTCAGCCTGGAACAGTCTTGCCTGCTGGTGGCCATTTGGGGAGTGAATCAGGAGACAAAAGATTTCGATCTCTCTCAATTCTGTCTTTCAAATAAATAAATAAATTTCTAAAAAAAGAGAAACACTGTACTCCATAATAATAAATACTGTATCTAATCATCTATAAATTATGTATCACTTCCAATTTTTCACAATGATATAAGACAAATATCCCTAAAGATAATTTTTTTAAATATATTTATTTCTATTGGAAAGGCATTGTTCCTTCATTCTGAGGACAGAAAGAAAGATCTTTCATCAACTGGTTCACTCTCCAAATGGCCACAACAGTTTGAGTTGAGCTGATTTGAAGCCAAGAGCCAGGAGCATCTTCTGGGTCTCCAGCACAGACACAGGGTCCCAAGCACTTCAGCCATCCTCAACTGCTTTCCCAGGCCATAAGCCAGGAGCTGGATGGGAAGTGGAACAGCCAGGACACAAACTGGCACCCATAAGGGATGTCGACACTTACAGGTGTACATTAGCCAACTTAGCCATCTCACGCCCCCACCATTCCCCTGCCCCATTCTTCTTCTTTTTTTTTTTTTTTAAGATTTATTTATTTATTGGAAAGTCAGATATACAGAGAGGAGGAGAGATAGAAAGGAAGATCTTCCGTCCTATGATTCACTCCCCAAGTGAGCGCAACGGGCCGATGCTATACCGACCCGAAGCCAGGATCCAGGAACCTCTTCCGGGTCTCCCACACGGGTGCAGGGTCCCAAAGCTTTGGGCCGTCCTCGACTGCTTTCCCAGGCCACAAGCAGGAAGCTGGATGGGAAGTGGAGCTGCCAGGATTAGAACCAGCCAGCGCGCATATGGGATCGTGGTGCGTTCAAGGCAAGGACTTTAGCCGCTGAGCCACGCCGTCGGGCCTCCCAACATTCTTTATCTATATTTCCACATATTTGTTCAGGCGAGATTCCCAAAAGTATTACTTTTCAAGTATTAACTCTTGTATTCATTTGTCAAATTGCTTTTCAGAAAACAGAATTTCAATTCTAGCAATGGCTAAGTGTAGCCCTTAAGCCACACACTCTTTTTAAAGTTTGCCAATCTGAAGGATTCTTTAGAATACTTTTCCTTGATTCCCAGCATGGGTACACACGAGACCCCCTTGCTATGTTCCTCCAAGGGCACTCCTGTCCCCCTGGTAGAGGAAGCAGAAGCAAACACTGGAGTTGGTGCTCTGGTGTTTAACCCCTTTCTACTGCCTCCTGTGTTACTTACGTGAGTGACAACTTACACTTCCATCTTGTCTAAACTAGAGCCTGCCTGGCACAGGAAGGAGCTGGGTAGAGAGCCATGGAGGACACAGAACCAGGCAACCTTCACCTCTTCTTCCTCTCATTCACAAGGTAGTCCATCAAACCTTAGTAGACAGCAACTCCCCTCACCCAGCTGGTGGGGAGGAGTCATTCTGTCCAGGACAAAGATCTCCAGCACTCTCAGGCACTTACCAGACCATGTGGTCTGGAATCATCTCACCACCCTAGCCACTGTCTTCAGAGCATAATTTGGTTTAGTCATGTTCTCCTGAATGTGGCATTTGGAACACAATACTACAGGTCTGATTTGAAAAGATAGGGTGACAGTTATGTCAAATAATCACATCAGATAATCTGTCAAATTCCTGACATTCCTGAACCAGCATCACCTAGAAGGCAAAAACCTAAAATTCAAACTACATCCCACTCATCTTCACAGATGAGGCAGGTCAGATTAGAAAGTAGGAGTGTCGGGACATCATAGCCCTTCTAAAAGTGCATGTGATGCCTTAGGCAAGGTGCTTTGTGTCCTGAAACTCAGTTTGCTCCTTGGTAAAACTGGAGTAATATCACAGAGTTTTTACAAAGATTGGACACCAATTACTGTACCTAACACGTAGGAGTTAGTTCAAAAACAGAAGCAAGTATTTTTACTAGAGCAAAACAATTACATTTTTATTAAGCGCCATTTGCCAAGTATTGTGTCCTGGGCTAGAGTCATCTACTCAGAACTCCAAGGAGTAGAACAGGCTTTGCTGAAACTTAGTTTTCCAATTGACAATGTATCTTCTTCCCTAAATTGCCCTGCCCTGCCACAGGCTCTCCTCAGCTAGCCCAGTGCAAAAGCAGGAGCATCTCCACCAGCAGGTGGAGGCATGGAGCAGTAACCCCAAATCTCTACACAGGAAAACTGCCAGCAGCTACTACCTGCCCACACCAGCCCACTTTGGGCTTCTGCATACAGGTTTCTCAATAGACAAGTCACCTACACCAGCTAACATCAATCTGGAATAATTTATAAACTGGTGTGGTGTAAATCACATTTACAAACTGATGCTGAATATATGGGAATCTTTATAAATGAAACATTAATACATGCAAATTACATTTCACAAAAGGGAAATGCAAAAAACATAAATGATACTTTAGGCAGTATATGCTCTTGATACCCACAACTGAAAACAAATGCAGGGTGCCACGGTGCACACACTAAATAACAAAACACTCATTAAAATAACACCTATTAACATATGACTGGAGAAGAAAGGGATGTGATAATTCAACCTGGTACTGTGAAAGCATACAGCTTAAGAAAAAAAATGTTCTTACATTTGATCCAATCTAGTGATTCTATTATGAAGGGATTACCAATCCTGCCTTGAGATATTTATTGAATAAAATTTTGTATACAACAAAAACCTAAAAACATGAATGTTCAAATTCAGAAAATACATTGCTAATAAATCAGCATGACTTCCTTCTAATGATTCATGAAGTAATACTATGCACATCTACTCTGCCAATACAGTCGCCGCTGGTTATTTGTAGCCACTTAAGAAAAACTGAAGTGGGTTAGTACAGTGGGGCAGGCTAATCTTCAGCCTGCAATACTGGCATCCCATCTGAGCACTGGTTCTAGTCCTGGCTGTTCCACTTCTGATTGAGGTCTCTGCTTATTAACTGGGAGAGCAGCCCAGAGCAGCTCAGGTTCTTGGACCCCAGCACCTACCTGTGCGGGAGACCTGGAAGAGGCTCCTAGCTTCAGATTGGCTCCGCTTCAGCCACTGCATCTATCTGGGGAGTAAACCAGCAGATGTATATAGATCTTTCTCTTTCTCTCTCTCTCTCTCTTTTGTAAACCTGCCTTCTCAGAAAGTTCTATTAGTCAGTGTTGACCTACAAATGGCTCTGGGTCATCTTTGCCCCTCCTCCCCCCACCTTTGCTCACCTGTCTAGAAACAACTTCTTAACTTTGGCCTAAGTCTCTATGACCCCAAAAAACTACCCTCATTTACCCCAGAAATTTACATGTATCTTCCTTATAGTCTCATTACACCTTGATAACTCCAATATAATAATTGCACCACATACAATCTTATCTCCCCCCACTAATATCCTTAAGGAGGAACCAACTTTCATCTGAGGGACTTTGAACAATTCTGGCATAAATGGGATCCTGATAATAGGTCACATACTATGAAAACCACTGACGGCGAGAAAGCATGACTACGGGAACAAGGACTACAGCTGCAAAGTATTTACGCATAAGGAAGGTGGGAAAATTTGGTTAGGTCAACAAGACCACAGGGTTTTACATAACTACTGATTCTTTTTTTTTCTCAACAACTAATCCCAGTTGTGAACATCAAACACAGTAAGTCACACAATGTTGAGCATTGTGACATGCTTCCTCACAAAAAGGGCACACACACCAAGTTAGACATAGGATTTGGCCTTTTGTTTTATCAGAAGCATGTTGACATATTAGATCTCAACCTTTTGTTCAATATTAACATATTATCATAGTTTCATGACGGATTACGTTATAACATGTCTAACGCAATTAAGATTTGATTCCGCTGCACTGAAAGTTTGCAATAATCCTAAGTGCAATGACTGACACAATCAACACACTAACCAAGCTTCCATATTTACTGAGAAATAACCTATACAAGGAACCAGGCACGTGATAACATGATGAACAAGGCAATTTTTGCCTTCATGGCATTTCTGAAAAACAGATCTGAAAACTTAGCAAGCAACAAAATATTCCGTAATGGCAAAGAACAGATTTCATTTAGACTTTTTATTATTCAAGCAGTTCAAAACAAAGCATTCTCCATTTGAAAAAGCCCTACCTACATGGTTCAAAACAAAAAGCAAATGCCTCATTTAGCGGTATCTTTGGAAGAGCTAGTGTTCCACATAAATGAATTTTCCAGGTAACTCAAGCTTGTTCATTTAGGCACTAACTATTTAGCACAGAAATCTTTTCTTGAGAAAACAGTACAAGGAACTGCTTCATGAAAAATTAGAAAAAAAAAGCAATGTAATAATAATAATAATAAAATAGAAAAAAAGGAAAAATCTTCCAATTTTTAAAGAACAGATTCTAGCATTTTGATTAACAATAAATTGTTTGTACAATACACAAGCCCTTAAACTAAATGTCTTCAGGATGTCTTTTTAAGTCCATGGCTTTGAAGATTCTGTCTCTCGGTCACTGGCCATCACTATGTCAGCTGTCAAGTTGCGCCATCATGGGTGAGAAGGGACTCTTGCAGGCCACTCATCTCACGTTTGCTACTTGGAGAGCAAGTTCGTCAAAATTTTGCCTCACACACACATGCGCTGAGAGGATTTCCAAATGTATTCTGCTTACGCAGTGCTTCCTGCTTAATTCCTAGATCAGTCACAGTCTGCAGTTACAAGTACCAAACCTGCCTTCTGGACAACTGAGTCGCTGCTGCATTGTCTTTACATTGTTATGTATGAAAGCAACGCTCAGAGATCACTTCAGTACCAAGTACTCAACAAATATGTATTAAATGCCCACTGCCAGGGCGAAATTAAAGAACAGAGAAGACCACTAGGGCTCAATATTAAGAAGAAAAATGATCATTACAATAACTATTAATGTCTAAAAAAAGGAAAAAATGGGCTTTTACAAAAGGCTTCCTAAATGATATTACAAAGTCACCTAAACATTCTATACTTTCTGTCCTATTTTATGCTGAAGACTCAAGTTCTGCCCTGACGGAGATTCCAAAGTTTTCCACCTCGTTTCATTTTTACTATGAAATTCACCCAGGACTCATGAAATGAACAACACATATGCTTTCTTATAAAGCAATACTCAGAGTCTGGATAGTAATAAAATCTTACACACCCATCTTAGCATCCTGGGGAGGGGAGCATCACTGGAACAATGAGCAACGTGAGTAACCAAAAAGTTAACTCAGGAAAATTTCCATCCAAAGTTTCCAAAGTTCCTACGCATTTCTCTTTGGGGGTTTAGAAAAGTTTTTAAGCCTTCAGTGTAAAACACGGGTAACAACTACAATATTTACTTCGTGTGCTACAAACCTATTCGCTAAATTCCACTACTCATTTAAAACTATGACTAGGAAATGAGCCCAGTAGGTGCAGCCTTCAAAACTGGTCTCTGTGGGTTAATTAAAACCACAGCAAGCAGCCTGGCTGAATTCCCTTGGAAGATCCCTTCTCATTCATTTTCTCCCCAGGGAGTACAAATATTTGTATTTTCTACTTTTATAAATGATCGGTGATTGGCTTTGCTACTAAGACCGACCTGGAAATGGGAAATTACCAAGGTCATGTGCCTGCTAACCTGAGGAAGCAAAATGACACTCGCAAAGTGCAAAATCTCTCATTATTTACTGTCAAAACTGTTGTGAGCAGGGCACTGATATCACTCTATTATCAATTCTGGAACATGCAAATGCCTTTAGCAACACTAGAGGCAGCTCACAGCCCTACCTTTCCAAACGCATAACAATGGAGTCTTCAAAATGCTATTTAATAGTACAGCATTTTTTACATGTCAGTTCTGATCTCATTAGCGCACCGCTTTTGGCTGTGAGAGAAGTCTGATTTTAAATAAAAAGGATGGAGAGTGAAATCGCAATACAAGCTCCTGCTCTCTGGAAACAACGCAGGCTAACAAGCGGATGACAATTTATTGGGCAGGTACCAGATGCAAAATCTAACAGTCCACACTGCATGTTTAAAAAAAAAACTATAACAACAGATCTAGCTCAAGATACAACATAACTGCAGAAGCATGGTCCCATGCAAGATATTAACCAGTCAGAAAAATAAATACATTTTACTGAAAAAGTGGTCATGAACACCTAATATCTGGCAGCAGAAAATGAGGAAACTCAGTTCAGATGTAAGCAATTCTTTCCATTCCCCTCTAATTTAAACCCGACTACCAAAAATGAGCCACCCCCAAGGTGGTGGCCAAAAGCATCCCTACATTAAAAAACAAAATCGGAGGAGCAACCGGTCCTGGGCCATTCAGAACAGTGTTCCGGTGAGCAGGTTCTCTCCCAAAAATCTCCTTGTCAAATCAAACACGAAAAACTTGGCGGGCCTCTCCCTCTGACACGACGGTGGGGCCCATCCACAGAACCGAGGCACGAAGAAGACAGTGGCGGGGCTTGCAGGCCTATTGTTCTGACAGAACTGCAGGACCAGCAGCGTGGGGCGCGCGGGAGCTGGGTGAGGAGAGGCGCGAACCCAGAGGTGTGTGCGTGGGGGGGAGGGTACAGGTGTGTCGGGGGTGAACAGGTGTGCTCGATGGCCACGGCCAAGGACGAAGAGCCCAGCCTCCAGAAGCAAAGCCAGGAACGAGAGTCATTGCTGCGGTTCAAACCTCTGGGCAGGAAAGGTGTGAGGCCTGAGGAGGGTCTGAAGGGATCCCACTGCGGTGGGGGTGGGGGGTGCTGAGGAGGCCGGAGGACCGAGAATGGACGGCCTCAAGGACTCAGCGGAAAGGCTCTGGCAAAGAGGGTCAGCCTCCACATCCCCAAAGAAAGGAATCATCCTGGGGGCCGGGGTGGGCGCCGGGAGACTGAGGGGGTGTCGCAGGGGTGAAGCCCGGTGGAAACAAAAGAGACCAGCCCCCCGTGCGCGCGGGGCCCTCCGGCGGCGACGATTACCTGGGAGAGTTGCCGGGGATTGGGACAGCCGAAGAGCGCGGAGCTGGAGCTGAAGCTGATGGCTCCTCGGCGGCTGAGGACGTGCTGGGGGACCGGCCTGTCCAGGGGCAGCACCGGCAGCTGGTAACATACTTCCATTGAATACGCCCGCCCTGCCTCCGCGCGGCGCCCGCCCTGCCGCGGCCGCCGGCCCCAGCGCTGGGAAGGGGCCGCGGCTCGGGGGCGCCGGGCCCAGGCGGGGGCAGGGCGGGAGGCGACCCCGGGGCCGGGAAGCCGGGCTCACGCCTCCCCGGAGCCCAGCCGGCGGGAAGGTGCTGCGGCGGCCGCGGCGCCAGGGGACGAGGACCCCGGCGCGAGTCCCGCGGCTCCAGCCGAGCGGGGACGGTGTGTGCAAGCCGGGGCAGCACAGGCACAAGTCGGGGAGGGAACCGCGCCTCCTCCGCCGCCGGCGCCCCAGCGCTCCTGGGCCGACTGGAGAAAGGCAGCCGAGACGGCAGCGCAGGAGCCGAGCGAGCACGGAGCGCAGCGATGCAAGCGAGAGAGACGGCAGCGCACGGGGCTCGGGACCAGGCACCAGCTCCGGCCGCCACCGCCGCCGCCGCCGAGACCTGCCCCTCCCCGCCTCCCGAGCCTGACTTCACTCCGCCGCCGGCGCGAGCCCGGCCTAATTCACACTTTGCAGCCGCGGACCCTGCGCCAACCACCGACGCCGCCAGCGTGACGTCACGACGCCGCGCCGCCGCAGCGGCCGGGGAGCCGGGCTAGCGGCCGAGAGGGCGGGAGCGGCCGCCCCCCGGGCCCCGCGCCCCGCGCCCCCTGCGTCCCCTGCGCCCCGCACCCCGAGGGCCGCGCGGGCCCCGCTGCGCCCTCCCTCGCAGCCCGCGCCTGGAGGTGCCCGCGGCGGGAGGGGCGCGCGCTCGAGGCCCCGGAGGCTCGGGGGTATCCCCGGGCACGCTGAGGTAGTGTGGCGTGGGCTGCTGTGCCGCTCGGGAAGCGACCGCGCGGGTGGGGGACGGCCTGCAGACTCCAGGAACGCAGGTCACGCGGCGCGCCCGCCGCCCCGAGCCCTGGCCGCGCGGTCCCCTCCGGCTCGCCCTCCCTGAATTCCCATTCTTGGGTTTCGCTCGAGACCGCTGCGGCAGTGACGTCAGCGGGCCGCGCGGGCACCATCGTCCGCTGACGTCACTGCCAGTCCCTTGGCGGGGCCAGACGCCGGTGTTGCCCTGGCAGGTGCAGCCCGGGGCCCGAGGGATGGACAGGGAGGCTGTGAGCTTAAGAGTTGAGGAGGGTGGGGAGAGGGTCTGGACGTGAAGGGAGAAAAAGCCCAAACACCTAGATGGAGAAAGAAGTCCGGAGTATACAAAGGATAGTTTGCAGTGATACTGCAAAGGCTGCAGCATTTCCAGCTCAAGGCTGTGGTTTTGTTGTTGGTTCACTTTTGATTTTTAGAAAGCGAGAGCAGGTGAAGAGCCCTTGACCTGTTTTGTAGGCTGGATGTGTAATAGCGTGTTCATTTTGTCACATCCCTGCCCAAATGGCCAAAGCTTTTCAGCAGGAGCCGATTGTCTCCAGTGCTTTCCACCCTCTGGTGCTTCAGCGCTAACAAGCTCTCCCCCGCTGGCAGAATGGTGGATTTGGCTCCTCTTCAGGGCACCCACTCTTCCACTTATTTAGGATGACGAGCCACTGGCAAGGTGACAGGCCTTTCAGAGCTCTGCACAGACTGCGATGCTATCAGGTACAGATGCACTTGGTCTGATAAGTGAGCTCAGTCTGCAGACCCTGAATCATCTTCCCATGGCGTTTTCCTGTGTTGTCTAAACTTTCTGCTTCCTCCAAGAGTGTTTCTCTACCTGTCTGCTCTCTACAATTACAATAAATGTGAGTATAATTTCCATTGTGGTCTTGTAGATTTTGTCTTGGTGAACTACTAAGCTCCCCTTTAGGGCAACAAGTGATCCAACTCACCATTAAAAGCCCTAATTACTCCCCTAACATCTAGTAGATGTGTTGAGCATCTGTTGAATGTAGGGATTATGCCCAGCACTTTCTCTTATTACCACATTTACTCCTCACAAAAACTAGATGAGGTAACTTTTAGCATGTAAATTGGAAACAGGCTCATGGAAACAAGCTGGCTGCGGACCTCACGCAAGCCAGTGATGAGAGCTAGCTTCCATGCTTGAGGGTGAATATTGGTGTGCCATCAGTCTGTGCCACATGAATAACCACGTTGTACTGAATGACAGCTGAGAGACTCAAATCGGTTATAACAATACATCAGGTTGGTAAACAATGCATCTTTCTTCAAGAAAGGCTACTATGAACCTACTGTGTGCTACACATCATGCTTAACATGACCCAAAATAATAACCACACACATCAGGTTTTTCCTGATTCTGCAAAGATGCAGGCTGCAGGACCAAAGCCATTTGCCGTAACGATCTCTGGTTTGTGATTTCAGAGCCGTGCATATTCCGCCTCCCTGTGCAAAGTCTCCAGGGCCGAATCTCGGCCATCTTCAGTATTCTTTCCTGTGACAGAAAGTGTGTTTACCAAGAAGGTTCTCCAGAGAAAATGCTAGGCTGCATGAAGCAACTTCAAAACGTGTGGAAAATGAAATCAGAAGATGCTTGTTTGGGGCACAAAGCACTTTTGGCAATCCATGCATAATTTTTTTTCATTATATGAATTTTTTGAATAATTGTTTGAGTTTATGTGTTTGAAGAAAGAGAGAGGGAAAAAGATTTTAAGGAATTGAATCACATACTTACAGGAATGGCAAGATTGAAATCTGTAGGGGCAGGCCAGTGGACTGGAAATGCGAGTAAGCATTGACGTTGCAGTCCTGAATCTGAAATCTGCAGAGCAGAGCAGCAGGCTGGGAAGTCAGGCAGTTTCTATATAGGAGCCTGAAGGCAGAATTTCTCTTTCCTCATAAAACCTGACTTTGCTCTTAAGGCCATGGGCTGATTGGCTCTAGTCCATCCACCTTATAGAGGATAATCATTTTAAACTCAAGGATTACAGAAGTTAACCACTAACATTCAAGACAGCATCTAGGGCTAAATCCTCGCACGCATCAGGATCCCATGCCGGTTCTAATCCCGGTGGCCTTGCTTCTCATCCAGCTCCCTGCTTGTGGCCTGGGAAAGCAGTTGAGGATGCCCCAAAGCCTTGGGACCCTGCACCCAAGTGGGAGAACCTGGAAGAGGCTCCTGGCTTCAGATTGGCTCAGCTCTAGCCATTGTGGCTGCTTGGGGAGTGAACCATCAGGCGGAAGATCTTCCTCTCTGTCTCTCCAGTAAAAATAAATAAACTCTTTTTAAAAAGACAGCATCTATACATTTTGACTACACCACTGGACATCATAGGCTACCAAAGTAAATACATAAAATTAACCACCAAAGGAAGAAAAATTTAAGCCTAGATAATGGGAAAAATTCTATTACCTACAGCAACAAAAAGTAATTATGCATAACCTCAACAGAAGCTGACACTGTGGTATAGTAAACTAAGTCACTATCTACAGCACTGACATTGCATGTCTTGGTTCATGTTCCAGCTGCTCTGCTTCTGACCCAGCTCCCTGCAAATGCACCTGAAAAAGCAGCAAGAGATGGACCCAGTACTTGGGCCCCTGCCACTGACGTAGAAAAACTGGAAGGAGTTCCAGTCTCTTGTTTTCAGGCTGGACCAGTGCCAGCCGTTGTGGCCATGTGGTGCATGAACGTGGGAAACATTTTTGTCTCTCTTATGCATACACATAAATATACCTTAAAAAATTAACAAAAACCATTTCATATAAAGAATTTATATGGGAAAATGTTAAAGTAGATTTAGATATTAGGAAAGAATGCCTTTTAATAATTTTTTAAATTCCTATTTGAAAGAGTCACAAAGAGAAGGATAGAGGTGGAGAGAGGACTTTGATCTGCTGGTTCACCTTCCAAAGGGCCACAACAGGTAGAGCTGGGCCAGGTAGAAGCTGGGAGCTTCTTCCTTGTCTCTCACTTGGGTACAAAGGCCCAAGCATTTGGGCTATCCTCCACTTTCCTGGTGGAGGCGCTTTCTCAGTTGCCTTAGTAGGAAGCGGAATTGAAAGTAGAGCAGCTGAGATTTGTGCCAGTGCCCGTATAGGATGCAGGGACTGCAAACAGTGGCTTAACTGAGAAGGCTCTAATGCTGGTTCCAAGAATTTCTGTTTTGGGCCTGGCAAAATGGCTCAATTTGCTAATCCTCCCCTTGCAAGTGCTAGGATTCCATATGGGTGCTGGTTCGTGTCCCAGCTGCTCTACTTCCCATATAGCTTTGGCTGGGGAATGCAGCAGAGGATGGCACAGGGCCTTGGGACCCTGCATCCACATGGAAGACCCAGAAGAAGTTCCTTGCTCCAGGTTGCAGATCAGCTCAGCTCCAGCCATTGGGAAGCCACTTGGAAAATGAATCAGCAGATGAAAGATTCATTCATTCATTCATTCTCTTTCTCTCTCTCTCTCCACAAATCTGCCTTTCCAATAAAAATAAATCTTTAACAAGAATTTCTATTTTATAGAAAGATTTAAGGTATTTTAAAAATTACGGCTAACACTAAATTAATCTACACATTGGTCATGACTCAGTAAATAATCAAATGTTTCAAATAGACAAATTGCTTCCATGTCATATGAAAATATTATAGGTTAGCCAGGAAAATTATGGGGAGAAGAAAAAACCCAAATGAATAATTGTCTAGTAGGTTGGTTCAGAAATGCTACCAATGACACAGGATAAATGATATATTGTGAGGAATAGACCTTGCTTAATTGAAGGAAGCTGGTAAATTGAAGGGCAGGAAAGCAAGGTTACAGGTTCATTAACAAGTCCCTAAATAGGGACCATGAAGAGGAACTAGTAACAAGTTCTGTGAAAGGCTGTTGCTGCAGTGATGCTAGTAGGTTTGAAGCCATCAGGAGTCAGCACTGTAAGCTGATGAAAAGTAAACTTGAGTGCCAAGTGGGAAGAAGCTTAAGCAAATTAAACACTATGAGAAGAAAATCGTTCTCCTTCACCGTGTCTGAACCCAGTGACACGTGACTGACAGAAGGAACTGCTACCTTTAGAAAAGCAGCTGCACTTGTGCCTAGCTCAGAGAAGTGGAAACCAATGTAGGTCGTCGTGCTGCTGCTAGACAGCATGGCGAGTGGGCAGAGCACTGCACATGTGTGCTGCTTGCAGTGGTTGCCAGGACCCTCATGGACCTTCCTAGGATAATCATTAGTGGTTCACTTCCACTTTTCAAATCTTTCGCAAATTTCTACTTTGGCCAACAAATGCCAGAACCATAAAGGGAAAAAAATTCAGGGAAATGTAGTATCAGCTTGCCTAAATTAACAGTTCAACTTAATTAATTTTTTAAAAAGTAAGACTTATCACAGTCACTTCTCCCCATAAATCCCAATTCTGTCATATACAAGCAAACTCAGTTCACTTCCACCCGGAAGAGTATACACAGGTTTCTTTGAGTGGTGTTTCTTCCTCTTCTTGATAAGCTACTCTATTTCTTTGCTATTTTATACTCTAAACACTAACAGATAAGAATGTCCAATAAAGGAGAATATCCACTATTAAGAAAATGGAAGGGAGAAAAAAACAACAGGGGCTGTGTTTGATGCACCTGTTAAGACCCTACTCGGGATGCCTACATTCCATATCTAAGTGTCAGGGTTCAAGTTCTGCGTCTACATCTGATTCCAACTTTCTGTTAATATACATGCTGGGAGGCAGCAGGTGATGGTTCAGGTAGTTGAGTCTGCCACCCATGGGGAAGACTCGCATTAAGTTCCTGACTTGTGGCTTTCATATGCTTCAACCCTAACTGTTGCAGGAATTTGGGGGAGTAAACCAACAGATGAAAGAGTTTTATTGCTCTGCCTTTTAAAGAAAAGTTGAATAAACAAACATTAAAAATAGTAATTGGTTAACATATATGTAATTTTGGTCATATTAAAGTGGGGAAATGCTATCACAGTTTTTGTATATTCAGCTTATAGTGTGGTCATAGCTGCTTGTAGTTCTCTTTCTTCTCTTTCCTTACTCATCTAATTTCCCCCTTTGTCTTCAGCAAGCTAGAAATGGTTGCATACCTTGTAACATGATCCAAACTTTAGTTCCTGCAGTGTCCAGGCCTTTGGAGTTTCTGCTTCTCTTGGATTCTCCAGTGGACTCCTCCCTTCTGCCTCTTTGTAGCAGCGACTCACCCTGTCAACACACTTGCTAGGTCATGTGACCCACATGAGAGAGGCTTGCACGGCAACTTTGATTCATCACATAAGCTTTTTTTTCCCTGAGCCCTCAAAAACCTTCAATTTTTTATTATGGTAGAGTATACACATAATGATAAATTTATATGTAACCATTTTTATCCTGTTTAAAAACATTTTAATGGAGTAATATGAAAGGCAGAGGAGGGATAGAGAGCATAATAAAGATCTTTTATCCGTTGTTTCACTCCCCAGATGTCCACAATAGCTACTGGATTGGGTGGAAGTCAGGAACCTGGAACTCTGAGACCCAAGTTCTTAGATGGCAGAGACCCAAGTACTTGGGCCATCTGCTGCTTCCAAAGGCAGGACATTGGATCACAAGTAGAGCCTTATGTAACCAATAGACTGATAGTGGATATAGGCATCCCAAGAGGCAACCTAACCCCTAGGCCAAGTGTCCACTCATTAGCCATATTAAGTGTAGAAGTCAGTGGCATTAAGCACACTCACACTGTGCAACCATCTCTATTATCCATCTCCATATTTTTTGCTTTCATGTTTCTTTTTATTCATGTTCTACTCGTATTTTCTTTGTGCTTACAATGGGGAAATACATATATTTACATATACTTATGTATATATAATTCTATGTATATTTTAATTTACTTTTATTTATGTACATAAAGGATTTCTATATAATAGATACATAATATATAATAATATGTATAAAATCCAAATGTTACAAAAATGTTTTGTGAATTGTTACCAACTAAACTACAAATAAGCAAAAAGTTCTACTGTTCTTTTTAAAAACTCATTATTTTTTCATTATTTTTCACTTTAGTTCAATTGAATGTTCAATTATCTTTACAATGTGTAAGTTGGACTAAGTGATTCATAAAGGCACTACTAAATATAGTAGTTTAAATCTGGCCAAATGATTTACAGTGAAAGAACTCTTCATCCTTAATCCAAGGTTCAGGACCTATTTTACGGATTTTGTTTTTTCTATGACACAATCTGATACTCATAGATATTGTTATCATTTCCCATTGAGGAGATACTAGACTTCATTTAATATATTGCATATGTATAATGGATGCATTTATAATATATATTGTAATATATAAACATTGCATATAATATGCATTTAGTGCATCAGTGCAGTACATTAAAACATAGCTTTAGAACTGTTTTGTATTATAAACTACAAATACCAATATGGGGAAATTCAGAATGTTCATGAGATAATGGAATTAAAATGTATGTTCACTTTGGTGCAAAAATTGTTGAAATTCTGACATATACTTGTATACTATGTATTTTTTTCTTTTTAAATTTTATTTTAAAATATTGTTTATATAGTTGAGAGGGATGTATGGCCATGTGGGTTTCAGATTAGGGTGGGGAGGACTGAGGTATGGGGGAAGATGGGTGGGATAAATGTTGCAGTTTTTTTCTTTTTCTCCTGCATCTGTAGGATGGTGGTGGAGGTCAGGTGGGGAGAGAGAGGGTTGCTTCTTGCTGTCAGGGAACGGGGTACAGTCATTTGCTGATGCCTTAAAGACCCCAATGCAGAGAAGCATGTTCTGAAGTTGTTACTTAAGTGGATTTGATAGTTCTGAGATATTGTCTGTTTTGTTGCTCCAGGTTTAAGAAAATCTTCCCAAGGTCTATTGGCTGACCTAATCCATCTTACTTCATCCACAGACCCAGACACCTACTGCAAAGCTTGGCCAGGAGAGCTGTCCATCCTGCTGTGCTTTCCAACCTCTGATGAAGACTTCGATGTGCTTTGCTGGCCTAGATGAGCTGGCTGCCATGTCCTTTGTGTGCATCTGGATGTGCTCTCCACTGCACGGGCATCAGGAACTGAGGAGTCCCAGACCTGAGATGTGCACTCCAAGGTCAGACCACATATCTCACAAATTTCCCTGTGGCCAGGATTTGAATCCAGCAGTCTAGTTGGGAAGTCCCTCCAGAAACCTTTCCTAGGTGCCCTCAGACTTGACTCTTGTGTGTGTCAGCCAGTGCAGGTCCATCACTTTACACCAGGCAGAACACAAAGTGGTAGATGCAACTGCCTAGTCAGATTTGCCCTCAACCCCATCTCTAATGCAAACTGGCAAGTGCTATAGCCCACCCTAGTCCAGTCCGGTCTTCATGCATACCAACTGGTGCAATAGCCTAGTTGGGGTGACCCCAATAACCTCTGTTAGGTCTTCTCCCATCCCTGCCTTTTGCATGTGTTGACATGTGTTGTAGTTGTAGGTGTTGTGGCTTAACTCAGTCTGCCCTGCCTCCAGACCCAGCCTATAGGTATGCTGATATGCACTGCTGTCTTGTGGAGCCTGGTTTGTCCCCAGCCCTGGGTTTCATGCTCACCAGCAAGAACCGCAGCCTAGTAGAGGAGTGCCCACAATTCTCCTACCACGCCCATCCCCAGCTCCAGACCTTGTGCCTGCCAGGGGGTACTGTCATTCAATCTGACATGACTTGCACCTAGTCTTGGCTCTTGCCAGCAAATACTACGGTAAAGCCTGCTAACCCACGTTTATTCTGACTTGTATGCATCAGCTGCTGTATCAAACCAGCCTAGCTTGGCCCTTCTCCAAGTTCAGCCTATATGACAACCAGTGGTGTTGTAGTCCATCCCAGCCTGGTCTTCCCCTAATCCAAGCTCTCACGTTCACCTATGAAGCAGCAGCCCGGCAGGGGAGTCCCTGAAGCTCCTCTAGCAGGCTCACTCCCAGCCCTGGGGTCCTGTGTGTGCTGCAGTCCAATCTTGGTATGGCCTGCCCCATCTCAGCATTCAGATGCTTCAGCCTAGTTCTATCTGACCTGTCCCCAGCCCCAGTTCACAATGGCAGGTATTACAGCCTAGCTCAGCCTGACCAGCCCCCAGCCTCAGCCTTCATGGCAACTGGCAGGTGTTGTGGCCCAACTCGGCCTGATCTGCACCCAGTCCTGGTTCTCACACATGCCAGCAAGTTCTGTGGAGTGGCCCAGCCTGTCCTGCCCCCAGACGTGGCCCAAATATAAGTCCAGCCTGGCCTGGGCTGCACTTGTGCTCATCAGCAGCAGCTGCACCCAGGGAGGGGAGTTCTCCAAGTACCCCCATCAAATCTGCTCTCAGTGAAAGATCTCACATGCATGCTGGTGGGTGCTCTTCCTAGTCTGACATGACCTGCTCTGGTCCTGTCACTCACTGGTGGATACTGCAGCCCTGCCTAACCAGCCTGTACCCATTCCAGCTCTTGTCAGCCAGCATAACAGCCCTTCCTTGCCTGGTTCACCCCCAGATCCGGCTCTTATATAGCCCAGCAGGTGCCACAGCCTAACCTATCCCATCTTTCACTCATTGTGGCTTTCATGAGTGCCAGGAGGAATGGGGCCTACCCAGCCCAAATGCATGCTGAGGGATACTACAACTATGTTCAACCTGATCCATCCCCACCCTGTCCCTCACACTCACTAGTGGGAACCTCAGCCTAACCGGAGACCCCCAGCCTGCTCCCAGTGTTGGATCAACCTAGTGGTGATCCAAGGTGCTATAGGTGTTTCAACCTAGTTTGGCATGACCCACCCCTAGTCCTGTCACTTGCCAGTGGATGCTACAGCTTGGCCAGGACTGGCACTCCCTCAGCCCCAAATCTAGCTGGTGGTAACTATATCTCAGCCCAGCCCAGCCCAGTCTGCCCCCAGTCCTGACTCATATGAATTGGTGGGTGTAGGCATGGCATGGTATGGCCCTAATCCTGGCTCCTGGGTGAGCCAGCAGGTGCTAAGGCCTAACTCAGCAAAATCTGCTCCCAGATCCAGCCGGTATGTGTGCTGATTGGTGCTGAAGTCTTGCTTGACCTGTTCTACCTCCAACCCTGGCTTTCATCATCACTAGCAGCAACTGTGGCCTAGTAGGGAATCCTCCCTATTTCACTACCAACCCCTTCCCAGTCCCAGATCTTATGTGTGTTGGTGGGTGCTGGGCCCTTGCCCAGCATACTCTAGTTCTAGTCCTGACCTTTGCATGTGCTGATGGGTGATGTGGCCCACCCCGGCCCATTCCTTCCTGCATCCAGTTCTCAGGTGTGCAGGGTATACTGCAGCCAAGGCCAGCCTGACCTGCTCCCAACCCCTGCTTCTGTGAGTGTGTTAGTTCCATAGTGGCGCCTGTGGCCTTTCATCACCTCCAGCTCTTTCACAAACCAGCAGGTACTGTAGTTCCACAAGGGTAAGCCCCCAAATCCCCTACAAAATCTGCTCCAGATCTGGTTCTTTCATGAGCTGATTAGTGCGACGGCCCAGTCTTGCATGGTCCACCCCGTATTCCAATTCTTGCTGGCAGGTACTGCAGCCTAGTCCTTCCAGGCAGACTCCCCAGCACGCTAGTTTTCCTGTGTGCTAGAAAGCAGTGGATCATTCTACTTAGCCCAGGTTTCCCATGTTGACGGGTGCCTTGGTCTGACCCAGACATGGCCTCAGGTTCCCCCTTGCTAAATCATTCCATCTTGGTTCCCTAATTTATCTGTGAGTACAGTGGCTTCATCCTTGGAGTCCACCAGAAATCATTCCTTACCTGTGAAACACTCCCTCGTGGCCCCGCTCTCACACAGCCCCCAAATCCTCTTCCTCAGGCAAAGAATCTATTCACTAAATAGTTGAGCATGAAGTCTCTACTGAACATGTGCATTGCCTGAGACTGTGTGTTGATTTTTCATCTTCCTGTTTCTGCAACTGCTTTTACTTATCTTGATATCCATATGACTATCTTGTTTAGGATATTGTTGTTCTGTGGTCCCTACTGGTCAATAATCTCTTACCCCAACTGGATATGAGCAAGTTTTCCTGCAACTTCCTCAGCAAACATCCCCTGCTTCTTATTTAAAAGCCAAATTAGGAATAAAGAAATCTGTTCTTAAGGCACCCCATTTTATGCCAGCATATTGAAAATCAAGTATGTCCTGCTCATTGTAGATTGATTGATTGTGTTGTCTTTGACTTTTCTGTCAGAGAAATATTTATCTCACAAAGCAAGTTGGGAAGTTTCCCATGCATTTCTATTTTCTGAAATATCATATACAAGTTAATAATTTCTTCCACAAATGTCTGACAGGATTCACTGGTGAACTGCCCAAACTTGGGCCTTTCATTGTGAAATTGTCAACAACAAACTGAATTTCTTCATTTAAGAAATAATATTTTCACCAACAAACTCAATGTCTTCATTTGAGAAATACAAATCAAGATTTCTATATCCTAAAAGAAGTGGCCCTCCCAAAATGTTACAAGTTGTGAATTCTTTTTTTTTTCTTCTCAGGTATTTTCATAATCAATTCTATTGGCTTCATTTTAAGATAATTACATATTATCTTACAACAAAGTTTTGTGTTTACCTAAATTGTGAGTTAAAGCAAAATGTTTATAATGTGATAATGAACATTTAAGAAAACAAAAAGGCAACTGAAGGAATATTCCTCCCGAGGGGCAGTTTCCCTGTATTATTTAGTAGCCTAACACCAATCAACAAGAACCTCTCTCTTGGTACCAAGAGTAATCAGCAAGAGGACTGCTGGCCAAACACATCAGATTACTTAGACGTATTCATCTGTTTCCGTCCTAAATTCTGTGAAATGACACTGAATAAAGGAAATAAGGCACTAACTCAGAAGAACAAATAGAAAAGGAGGAAAAAAAAAACCGATAAGAAATTTATCTTTTTAAAAACTGAAGGCAAGGGAACCATGTTCTTGTGTCATAGTAAAGCAAAACAAAAATGCTAAAAGCAAGTGCTGGAATTGTGTTGTAGTGGGTTAAGCTGCCACTTACAATGCCAGCCACTCCTGTGAGTGCCAGCTAAATTTTTAGTTGCTCCACTTGCTATCCAGCTCCCTGGTAATGTACCTTAATCAAAGCAGCAGACTATGACCCATGTGCTTGTGCCCTTGTTACCCACTGGGGAGACCCAAGTGAAGTTCCAGGCTCCGGCTTAAATGAATACTTTATAAAATATGTATTTATTTTTATTTGAAAGGCAAATTTACATAGAGAAGGTTGGGACAGAGACAGAAAGATCTTCCATCTATTTGTTTACTTCCCAGTTGGCCATGATGGCTAGAATTAAGCCAATCCAAAGCCAGGAGCCAGGAACTTTCCCCGGATCTGCCATGTGGGTACAGGGACACAAGAACCTGAGTCATCCTCTGCTGCTTTCCCAGGTCACAAACAGGAAGCTGAAGCAGCCAGGACTAGAATTAGTTCTCATATGGGATGCTGGTGCTGAAGATAGAGGATTAGCCTGTTGAGCCACCATGCTGGCCCCCAAATAAAGAAATCTCTAAAAACAAGATAAAATGAAAATTAAAAAAAAAAAAAAACCAAACCTAAGCTAATACGTGGAGAATATTATATGCGGCCAGTAGCTGCTGCAGAGACCAGAAATATCTCAGAAATTGGAGTTCCAATCTGGCTCAGCAGGAAAGCATACAAGGAGACTGAAAAACAGATCTATTGAAGTTCTTTATCACAAGTGACTAGCACCTAAACAGCATCCTCACCCTTGTAGGAATGGGTAGCTTGCTGTTCTTCTCTGCAGAAAGCTAGATGGATTGGCCAGACTGTTGTCCTGGGTTACCAGGCAGAGGAGAGATAAAACTACAGGATCGTATGAAAAGATCTGTAGAGTCTGCATACTTGTTGATATTCAAGTCAATGTCTTACAAGCAAAATTTGCAGATTTCCAGGAAAGTGAATCTACCCCAAGCAAAAATTTTGCAGATGTTATCAACTGAAAATTCTCCAGCCGGCTGAGTAGGTCCATGCATAGTTCTCAGTCCTACCCATACGTGTGGATCTTATCAATAGCACGTATCAGAATCTGATTTTTATATGTGAGAAAATATAAGAGAAACTTGAAAACATCTGATAACTTGAAAGATAATGCAAACAGAAGAAACGAGGAGAAACACAAATAATTCTGAGAATCCTCTACAAAAAAGGAATGGTACTTAGAGTATCTGAGTTTCTGAAATTGTAATACTAAAACAGAACAATAATTTTAAAAGAAACAAACAGTCTTTAAAATTCAAACTCTAACAGCAAAAATTAAACATTTATTATTTAGGAAGATCTCTTCCTAAATGTAAAGCATTAATTGACTTCACAAGCAAATTGGAAAATTTTAGAAAAACAGACTTGAGAAAGCCATAGAGGGGAAAAACATCCAGAAAATTCAGCAGAATTGAAGGATATATATTTCTATGTGGAGATAGACACATTTATACCCATAATAATGGATAAAGAAAAGATCTATCAAGTCATATTAGGCTAAAATTTAGACAGAATGAGGACAAAAAATTATCTTCCAAGGAACAAAAATATAACCAGGTCACATATAAAAGACCAAGAATCAGAATGGTAAAAGCAATCTTTATGACAAATGAGAGACAGAAGACAATGGCCAAAGACTTGAAAACTATAAAGGAATGTGATTTGCCATCCAGCAATGTGTAGACCTGATTGTATCATCCATTTAACAGTTGAATAAAGAGACTTTTCCGGTGCGGAAGAATTCAAATATTCAATTCCCATGGTAGCTTTTCTGAGGAAGCTGTTAGCGGATCTCTTCTAGAAAGAAGAGGGACGATGGCAAGAATGGGAAATGTTCAAGTCAAGCAAACAGGAGATTCATGCAGGCCAGAGGCAAAGGGCATGCCCAGGGTGGCAGTCCCCAGGTCACAGCTGCTGAGGAGACCTGGAGAGCAGAGGACGAATGCCCAGTAGAAAATGAAGCCACAAGATGACCTCAAGTGGCCTAACATAAACCAAAAACTCTGGCAGAAAATTTGGAGATCAAGTTGTTAATAGTACTATTAATATATTAAGCCCAAGAACTGAATTACCACCAACAAGGGAAATCAGGTGTAAAAAAATAAATTAGATCATCATGTATCATATGGATTAAAAATTTTTATTTATTTGAGACTTGAAGAGAAACTAGGAGATTTTTCCATCTGCTGGTTCATTCCAAAGTGACCACAATGGCCAGGTAGAGCCAGGAGTTTCATCCAGATCTCTCATGCGGATGTAGGGATCCAAAGACTTGGCCATGGTCCATCCTCCACTGCTTTCCTGGGCACATTAGCAGGGAGCAGGATTGGAAATGGAGCAGAGGGTGTCTCGAATCAGTCCATATGGGATACAAGCGTCACAGGTGGCAGTTTTATCTGCTATAACACATTACTAACCCCTAAAAGTGGGTTTTCCATAAATAATAACAGCATTTTGACTTTTTTTCACAAATTAAGTTACATTTTACATGATTCCCCAAATTTTAACAAAATTATTATAATACTATAGTGAAAGACAAAAGAGAATGAAAAATGTATATTTGGATGCTATTAGAAAACTGAATGTTCAGGGCCTGACACAGTAGCCTAATGGCTAAAGTCTTCACCTTGCATGCGCTGGGATCCCAAATGGGTGCCTGTTCATAGCCCTGTGGCCCTGATTCCCATCCAGCTCCCTGCTTGTGGCCTGGGAAAGCAGTTGAGGATGGCCCAAAGCCTTGGGACCCTGCACCCGCATGGGAGTCCTAAAAGAGGTTCCTGGCTCCTAGCTTCGGATTAGCTGAGCTCTGGCCATTGCGGCCACTTGGGGAGTGAATCAGCTGATGGAAGATCTTTCTGTTTTTCTTCTTTCTGTATATCTGCCTTTCCAATAAAAAGAAAATAAATCTTTAAAAAAATGAAAGCTGAATGTTCATCTTCCAACGCAGAATATTATTAAGTAATAACTAAAATTGAAATGTGATTTAATAACCAGAGTTAAATACTTGTAAGAACTAACATGAGCAATGATTTTTTTTTTTGTCTTAGTGGAACAAAAATTGGAAAAGATGGAAATGGGACAGCCTTCAGCTGTAGGCAACTGCCTAGGTTGCCTTGTACCTTAGGCAAGTGTTACACTGTGGGAGAAAAGCAGCTAGTATTTGGTGGGCACTCTGGGCCTGGTTAATGCCAAATCTGTGTTAATTGTACTAGTGCACCGGCATAGTTGCTTATTCTATTTTTTTAAAGAGATATGCAAAGAAAGCAGGGCCACCCCATCCCCAGGTATGTTTCTGGGCAATGGGTGGAGCTTCAGGATGGAGACTTGAGTTCTGGGGAAGTGTTGGAGTAGAGACCTCTAAGGGCATGTTTAACAGGTGAGGAGTGACTTCCAGGACTTTCCATGGATCTACTGCACTCACAGATAGGTGAGGGAGATGAAGCTGGATGGTTTAGAGTGAGGAAACCAGAGGGCATGTCTGGGTCATACCAAGGCATCTGCCCATGTGAGACACTGGGTTGGGCTAAGCAGCATTGGCTGCTGCTTGCTGGCATATGGGAAAGTCAGGGCTGGGGAGCCTGTCTGGCTGGACTTGGCTGCAGTACCTGAGGGTGGACCAGACCTGGTTAGACCCCAGTACCCACTGGTGCTCCCGAGAGCCAGAATAGGGGTGGGTAGGCCAGGCTAGGCTACAGTATGTGCTGGAGCACACATGAACAAGATGTGGGGGTGGACCAGGCTGGGTGAGGCTGTAACACCTGCTGGTGAGAATCAAAATGGGTATGGATTGTTTTGCTTAGGCTGCAGGACCTGCCCATGAGTGCCAGGACTGGTGGTGGACCATATCAACCTGTATCATAGCATCTGCTGACACACACAAATCTGAGGCTGGGAGCACTCCTGGTAGGGGAACTTGGAGAACTACCATGCTAGACCACAGCTCCCATCAGTGAACATGAGAGTCAGGGCTGGGGGCAGACCAGGCCAGGCAAGGCTGTAGCACATGCTAGCATACATGTAGACTGGGTCTGGGAGAAGGCTGGGCTGGGCTAATTTGCAGCACACCAGCAAGAGTGAGACCCAGGGTGGAGTTCAGACCATGCTGGATTGGGTTGCGACATCTGCCAATTCACATGAGTGCTGCGAGTGGGCTGAGCTGGGCTAGGTGCCTATACCCACTAGTGGGAGCTGGAACTTGGGGTGGGCTTGGCTGAGCCAGGTTGTAAAATGTGCTTGGAAATGCTGAGACTGGGAGAAGACCTGCCAAAGTAGGCCGCAGTACTCAGGGACATGTGCATGACCCAGTGCCGGGAGTGGGCCTGGTAGGGGAACACTGGGGACTCCGCTGCTGGGCTGCAGCTTCCACTGGTGAGCAGGAGAGCTAAGACTTGGGGCAGGTTAGGTTGGACTAGGCCACAGTACCCACTGACAAGTGCTGGGACTGGGTGAGTAATGTCAAGCAGGAGTGCAGTACTTTCTGGCAAGCAGAAGATTCAGGGCTGGGATAAGGCCTGGTAAGGCAACCGTGGGCACTCCACTGGTAGGCTACACTGATGGTGGTGAGCATATGAATCAGGGCTGGGCATGGGACAGGCTGGACAAGGCAGCAGCACCTATTGGCATACATGTGAGCTGGGTCTGGGACAGGTAGGGATGAGCTAAGCCACAGCACCCGTAGGTATGCACAAGAGCCAAATGGGATATGAACCAGGCTAGAATGCAGCACATGTTGGCAGATGCAAAAACTAGGGATGGGGCAGGCTTGGCAGGGGTTTGCTTAACTAGGCCATGGCACCTGCTGCTTTCAAGGTGTGTGTGAACAATGGGCTTATGACAGGCTTGGCTAGGCCAGGCCACAAAAAACCGAGATTTGTATGAGAGATGGGGGTTTGGGGGCAGAACTTACCAGGCAGCTGCATCCACAAGTATGTGCATTGGCTGGTGCAGGTGATGGACTGAACCTAACCCTGCACTAGCTAGCACATGGAAGAGTCAAGTCTCTGGTTGCCCCAGGTGAGGTTTCTTGGGGGCCTCTTTAACTAATGGCTGGACTCAAATCCCAACCATAGGGAAAATCACAAGATACATCTCCAACCTTGGAGTGCATGTATTGGAACTGGGCCTATTCATTTGCTGACATCTGTGCAATGGACAGCATGCCTGGATATACATGGGGGCATTATAGGCAGCTCATCTAGGCCAGTAGAGGATGTGAAGTGCTTTATCAGAGGAGGAAAAGCAGAACAGGTTGGCCTGTTCCCCTGGCCAAGCTTTGTAGCAGGTATCTGGGTCTATGGATGCACACAGAGGTGAACCTGGTTAGTTTGGAGACCTTGGAAAGATTTTCTCAACCCTCATGCGACAACATCTCAGAAACTATCAAATCCACTGAAGTAACACCCTCACAAAATTCTTCCCCATATCTGGGTCTCTATGTCATCATCAAATAACTGTCCCCTATCCCTGGGTGCTGACAGTAGTTTCACAGCAGTGAGAGGCCTCCTCCCTTTCCCCTCTATAGACACAGGAGGGAAAAAAAAAAGGACTGAAACCTACTCACCTTGTCCCATACCTTGACTCTCTCCATGCTAATCAGGGGTTCACATAGGCGTGCATCCCTTTTAACTATGTAAACAACATTAATAAAACTTAAAAATGAATAAAAGAGATAGGACAGGAGACTGGTAGGTTGAATAGTGGCATGCTACTCTAAAGGTATATGTATGTATTATCCTCTCCATTAAAAAAATGGAAGACAATTGGAGTGTGTTGAATTGTGTTCCATACCCCCATAAGATGGACAAGTCCTATTTTCTGGTAACTATGACACTACTGGAAAACAATCTTTGTAGATGCAATCAAGTAACGAAATCATCATACAGGATTAGGGTGCGCCCTACATCCAATGACTAGTGTACTTTTTAGAGAGGAAGATTTACATAGACACAATGGAAGACAGTCATACAATGTCAGAGACAGAGACTGGATTTCCACTTCACGAGCCATGTGATATCAAGGAATCCCAGAAACTGCCAGAAGCTTGCAAAGAAGATTCCCTTCTTGGCTTTCAGGAGGAGCTCTGTCCTGCAATGCATTAGTGTTGGACTCCCCAGCCTCCGGAACAGTGAGAGCATAAATGTCTGCTGAGTTAAGGGACTGCCTGTGACCATTTGTTATGGCAGCCCCGGGAAACTAATATGATCACGCTGCTTAATTCTGTGATTTTGAATTGGAGCAGGAGATGTTTCACAGAAAGTCACTTCTCCTAACTTTATTTCCATGCTAGAGGTGAGACAATCAGAGTTAATTGAGTTAGCTATTTTATTTATTTATTTTTTAAGGCACAGCAGAAAACCCATCTGTTCTATTAAGGGATGTGGGAGGACTGGCAAATGTGAAGTCAGAAATTTTGCTCTCTTTCTGCAAATATTGAGTTGATTTGCTTGCCGCGGTAAGAGCACTCTTCTTTCCTGCCACCGCCAAAGAAAGATGATGACTGACATGGGACTTTTCCTTCCATACCTCGTGGAACTACATCATGCAATGTTGATAAGAATGAATCTTATTCAGATTATCGCAACCTTGCATAGTGTACTTGGATACTGATTACTAAACAATTTTTCTCACTAATAACTTTCTCTGAACTTGTTAATTACCAACTTTATATAAAATTGTAACCAATTTAAAGAGAGTACCTACATTTTAAATTATTGTTCCTATATCCAGGATTCCAGGTCCTATCTTAGGATCAAATGTCTGGTTAAGAAATTGTTCAAATAATAAAATACTTCAGAGTTTAAAATAACTCATACAATATTACAGGGTGAATTGTATCTCTCACCATCCTCACCCCATTAAAAAAAAAAAAAAAGGCTGTGTTCCTCAGCATGTGACTTTATTTGAAACTAGAGTATTTGCAGATAGGATCAAGATGAGGTCATGCTGGATTAGAATGAATCTCTAATCTATTTGACACATTGGTCCTTGTAAGAAGAGAGTAATGTGAAGGCAGAGACTCAAAGATATCATCATGTGAACATGGACAGGGAATTTGGGTTGAAGCATCTACAAGCAAGGCTAGCAAGTACTATCATCCAATAGCAGAAGTCAGGAGAAAGGCAGGGAACCAGTCCTGGAGAAGCCACTAGGAGGAATTAACCTTGTCAGTAATTTGATTTTGGACTTGAAACCTCCAGAACTTTGATACATTTCTATGACACGTATATGTAAGTATTTTAAAGTCTTTTCGTTCCAGTTTTTCATTATTTGTTTATTCATCAAGTATTTGTTAAGTGACTACTATGTATTGAACACTGAATATAAAATCAGATAAAGATCCCTGCCCTAATGAAGTTAAAATTTGAATAGAGTAGTAAATACCCACATAGGACATGAAATGATCTAACACAGCAAAAGCCTGTGTTCAAAGCAGTGAAGAAAAACCAAACAGAAAAAAGTATTAGAAAGCAGGACATAGAGGCTGGGCCTTCTGTCTTTTCTACATCTCTTGGAATGGAATAAGTCAATATTCACAATTCCATTTGAAATGAAATGTGTTCATTTAGGAATGAGTGATATAGTTATCAACAGTGATTATTGACTTTATTTTTAATTGATTTTATCAATCTTCCTCTTGGGTGGCAAGAGCCCAGACGCTTTGCCATCTTCCACTGTTTTCCCGGAACAATAGCAGAAACTAGAAATGGAAGTGGAACAGCCAGGACCTGAACAAGGCTTCCCATATGGAATGCCAATGGCATAGACAGAAGCTTAATCCACTGTGGCACAACACTGGCTTTGTCATTGACTTTAGAAAATGGAATGAATCAATATCCAAGACCAAACCTTTAAAAATTTCCATAGAACAAACAAGGTGGTTCAAAAAGGGGATGTTTGGCATATTTTCCAAGATGCTGTTTGTGACACCTGCATTCCTTATCGGGGTGCTTTTTGAACTTGTTTGAGTCCAAGTTCCACTCCCAGTTCAGCTTCCTACTGCACAATCTGGCAGCAGCAAGTAGTTGAGGCCTTGCCTTCGGTGTGGTAGACCTAGGCTGAGTTCTAAGCTTCTGGCTTTGACCTGACCCAGCCATGGCTGTTGTGAGCATTTGGCAATTAATTTAGCAGATGGTATAGTCTGTGTTTATTTCTTTCTGTTTCTTACTTTTCAAATAAATAAAAGAAAAAAAATGGATGAAAGAATACTTTTCTAAATAAGATAAATGGCCAATATATGCATAAGAAAGATTGAACATCATTTATCATTAAGACAATATAAACCAAAACCACTATAACACTTCAAACCCATTAAGATAGTCATTATGAAAAAAAAACAGGAAATAACAAATATTGGTGAGGACGTGGGACTATTGGAATCCCTGCGAATTTCTAGTAGAAATACAAAGTGGTGCAGCCAATATGGAGAATAGTTTGACAATTTCTGAAAAGTTACAGATAGAATCATCATGTGCTCCAGCAATTCCACTCCAAAGTACATACCCAAAAGATATGAAAGCATGGGTTCAAACAGATAGTGTACACCAATATTCATTGTAGGCAAAACAGTAGAATGTCCATTGATTGATGAATGGATAACAGCATAGGGTGGAATAGCATGCCATTCTTAAAAAGTGAGGAAATGAAGACATCATGCTAAATGAAATAAATTAGACACAGTGGGCAAACACAGTGATTTCACTAATATGCAATACCTACAAAAGTTAATTTGATGGAGATGGAAAGTGGAGTAGATGTTATCAGGTGCTGGGGGAAAGGCTGGAAATAGAAATTAGTATTTGAAGGGTTTATATTTCAGCTTAGAATGATGAAAAGATAACAGAAAATAGTAATGATACTTGTACGACATTGTGATTATACTTAAGATAAATGAATTGGGCATCTATAAATGGTGGAAATAGTGCATTTCATGATAGACATAATTAGCCACAACAAAATCCACCTCCTCCCCTATCCTCAAGAGAAGTAGAAAAGACAGGAAGAAAGTTTATGCTCTGAAAATTCAATACTTTGATCAACAATTTTCTTCTGGGTTCTGGAATCAACTATGCAAGTCACCACACACAGCTCCTCCCCACAGGGTGTGTATGCTTTCCTTTCACTACAGGTCCCAGAGCCCGGGAGTTCCCTGTGCTCACTTTGAATCATCTTTACAGATATTCTATGAAATCCTTGATTTCAGTTGATCAAGGCAGAGCTGATCAAGGCAGACAGAGTCATTTGCCAGCTTGAAGTTGGGACAATGATGATTTTCTTTGACACTTCTCCACTTTTCTTCAGCCACAATACACTTTGACAACACAACACTCTTGTATGTTTTATTGATTTCAGTCATCTATCTAACCCAACAGGAAAACTAATTGCAATGAACCTGCTGTAATACAACACGTATGCACATCAGCAGCCCAAGTAAAATTGTAATTTATACATAGGTCAAGGATAGGTGCAGGGAACAAAGAAACTGGTATCCCACAGGGCAAATAAAATAGGTTAATAAAAGGCTAAGTGAAAGAAGTACCTTATTAGCAAAAGATGTTTTCAAAAAACAGAATCAATCACCTGGGAAAAACTCTGAAGCAAAACTACAAGAAATAAGTTGCTTTTACTTTTGACAGATTTCACTCACATCAAAATGATAAATGAAAGAAAGATTTTTCATTATCTGTGGACAGTTCTGTTTGGCAAGGAATCCTCAGATAACCCTCTCTCGCCCCATCATTTAAAAGTGAAATAAAAAATACAGTTCAGACTCATAATAAACAGAGCAATGATGGAAGTTTATGAAATAGCAATTAAAAATCTCACCTAAGTGTAAATAAAAGTTCTTAATGAGGGGTGGTTGTTTGGCAGAGTGATTTTCACCCCAGTTGGGACTCCCATATTCCATGTTGAAGTGTCTGAGTTTGAGTCTTAGCTCTGCTTCCAATTCCAGCTTCCTGAAAAGGTACATTCCAGGAAGCAGCAGTGATGTCTCAAGTTACTTCATTTCTGCCACCCCCATGAGAGACTCAGACTGAATTCCCAGTTTCTGGCTTTAGCCTGGCCCAATGCCAGTTGTTGAAGGTCACTAGGGGAATGGATGGAAGTGGATGGAAGATTTCTCTTCTCTCTGACTCTGCACCAAACATCCATGCCACACACCCTCTTACCACCTTGTATGCTTGTTAAAACCAGCAATCCTTTGGTGGGTTGCCTCACAAATAAAATACTGTTAAACAAACTGATAATAAGACATAAAGAGCAATACATCCTAACAAATTAAAGGTAAGCTTGAATCAAGTACACAGATAGCACCATTTGCACATTTGCAGGTATGGTTTGCATACATTTCAGTCCATTACAGTGACATATAGGATGGTGGTTTCATAAGATGATCCTGGGTGAGCTGAAAAATTTATATTACCTGGTGCTTTCATAGTTATCATGACCTCACTGCATGATGCCTTACTCATCTGTCGGTGTGAATGCTGGTATACACCCCTACTGGGCTTCTAGTTGTATAAAACTAGAGCACATGAAATTAGGTACAATATATAATACCTGATAATGACAAAAAACACTTCAATTGGGTGCTGACATTGTGATGTAGTGGGTTTAGCCACTACCTGCAAGGTCAGTATCCCATATGGGTTCTGGTTCAAACCCTGGCTGCTCCACTTGCATCCAGCTCCCTGTTAATGGCCTGGGAAAACAACAGAGTTCCTTATGTGTGTGGGTCCTTGTCATCCACAGGGAGACCAGTATGGAGTTCCAGGCTCCCAGCCATTGTGGCCATTTGGGGATTGAACCAATGGATGGAAGATCTCTCTTTTTCTGTGCCTTTCAAATAAATAAAATAAATCCCTAAAACTATAAACACTGCCACTACTGATTTATGTATTTACTATTCCGTACTTTTTTAATCAGTTCAGAAAATGACAGTAAAATAGTGTGAAACAGTATGTCAGCTACAACAGCAGTGTCAGAGATCTCATATTATTGCATTTCTTGATTACATCAAAAGTAAGATCGGGCCAGGTGCGGTAGCCTAGTGGCTAAACTCCTCGCCTTGAATACACTGGGATCCCATATGGGTGCTGGTTCTAATCCTGGCGGCCCTGCTTCCCATCCAGACCCCTGCTTGTGGTCTGGGGAAGCAGCTGAGGAAGGCACAAAGCCTTGGGACCCTGCACCCCTGTGGGAGACCCGGAGAAGGCTCCGGGCTTCTGGCTTCAGATTGGCTCAGCTCCATTCGTTGCAGCCTCTTGGGGAATGAATTAATGGATGGAAGTTCTTCCTCTCTTTCTCTTCTCTTCTCTGTATATCTGACTTTCCAATAGAAATAAATACATATTTAAAAAGTGATAGATCTGTAGCGAGTATGTACTCTATGATGCTCACACAACAATGAAGTCAATTATCAATACATTTCTCAGAATGTATCGCCATGATACATGACTATATATTCATATCACTATTATTTTAAAAAACATTCTTTTTTTCTCTTTTAACATATTGGTTACTCAATACCATGTCAACTAATTCCATAACGTTATAAATAGTTACTGATGTAATGTCGGGGCTTTTAATTGATCAGGATGATACTCTGCCGGCTCTACCTTCAGACCAGAGATGGTCTCCCCAAGAAACCGGTGAACTTACCTGGACAATAAGATGCTGGACTTTATACTTGGTAGATGCTTGCACTGAAAGAATCTCAACTGAATTTGAACTGTGGTAATGCAACAAGGTGGAGGAATCCACTATGGGGATGGGGCTTGGGGAGGGGTGGGGGAATCCCAGTGCCTATAAAACTGTGTCACATAATGCAATGTAATCAATAAAAAAAAACAAAAGCTAAGGTAAACAAACAAACACTTGTAATCTCACAAATGAATGATGGTAATGGAGACCAGACTACCAGGAATCAAAGAAAATCGATAGAATGCATCTCTACTATTGAATAAAGTAGAGCTCCAATGAAATTTCTAAATATATTTAGAGAACAGAATGCTAAACTTTCTGCCATTGCCTATGCCAACAGTGTTATGACCCGCTTAAAGAGCAGAATGTTGGAGTCAAGACCAATATTACCTTTTGTAATAAATGATCATGGAATATATTGCCGTTTTTAAAAAAACATAGCAGAAGGGTTCGCAAAGTATAGTTCACAAACTCCAAGATATCCTGGAGACCCTTTTGGGGGAGGAAATCTGTGAGATTAAAAGTATTTTCGTAAGAATCGGCTGTGCTGCCATTTGCACTAATAGTGTGAAAGAAATGGTCAGTGAAACTGTGGGGTAAATAACACAGAGCCAACGGAACTGCCAGTCACTGCATTCTTTCTACTGTGCCCTCACATTTCAAAAATGCCACTTTCAGCTTCTGCATGTCCTTGAACCACAATTATTAATTTCATTTCTGTCAGCCCTTGAGTCTGCATCTTGATATGCCGTGTGATGAAAGAAGTGTGTCTCAAGCCTCGTGTTCCTTGATGCTGTCTCGAAGACACTCATGCCATTGTTTGCGCTGGGAACTGAAGCAGCTGCTTTTTTGCATGAAACACCATTTTCTTGGAAGAATGATTAACAAACTATGATTTTTAGGACCGGGATATCTCAGACATTTTCTCTCAAGTGAAGCAAAGGAGCCTGTTCCTTCAGGGAGAACAGCTCAAAGTGCTTGTCAAATACAGAATCCAAGCTATCAAGAGAGTGTTAGAATCTGGGAAAATCTGATAATGCTCAGTGATGGCACAAATAAATGCATTTTTAATATTATATAACGAAATGTGTCAACATTTAGAACATCTGCATTACAAAATGAACTAATCGTTTTCAAATGATTAGTATATGATTTGCAAAAACATAAAAAGGCCCACCTAGAATTCAACGGAGCCAGCATCTTTTATTGTAACAGATTGAAGAGTTCTTTGATAAAGATGTTACATTTTGCACAGCAGCTAATTTTTAAGAATCTACCATTTGTTAAGTTTAGTTGTCATAGCAAAGAAGAATATTAGTAATTATTTTAAAAGGCTATTAGAAGGTGTGTGTATTTGAGGTTAGATTTCCTTCACATAATTCAATGAAAACAACATATTGTCACAGTTTAACACAGAAAGAGATATAAGAATCTATCTTCCATTAAGTAAGGTACTGAAAAGATTCATAGAAATGCAAAACGTTGCAACTCTTTTCTTTGTTTTTGTTTTTTTTTTTCCTGTAGAAACATAGTTTGGTGGGTTGGCACTGTGACAAAGCCCATTAACCCTCTGGCTGCAGTGCCAGGATCCCTTAGGGGTGATTGTTGGAGTCCTGGCTGCTCCACTTCTAATTCAGTTCCCTGTTGATGCTTCTGGGAAAGCAGTGCAGGATGGCCCAAGGGCTTGGACCACTGCACCACATGCAGACCTAGAAAAATGTCCTGGTTTATGACTGGCTTGGTCCAGCCCTGGATGTTGTGTTCATTTGGGGATGGAAGATCTCTGTATCGTTCCTCTCTGTATCTCTCCTCTCTATCTCTATCTGCCTCTGTAACTTTGCCTTTCAAACGAATAAGGTAAATCTCTTTAAAAAGGAACCTAAATAAGATGTAAGAGAAAAGTAAACATATAGCCAAAGCAAATGCCCCCTTTTTTTTTTTTTTTTTTGCAATGAAGCTTGGAAGAAAATTACAAATAATAGGGCCCAGTGTAATAGCCTAGTGGCTAAATCCTCACCTTGCATGTGCCGGGATCCCATATGGACATTGGTTCATGTCCTAGCTGCTCCATTTCTCGTTCAGCTCCCTCCATTTATGGCCTGGGAAAACAGTAGAGGATGGCCCAAAGCCTTGAGACCCTGCATCTGCAAGGGAGACCTGGAAGAGACACCTGGATCCTGGCTTTGGATCAGCTCAGCTTCGTCCGTTGCAGTCACCTGAGGAGCAAATCAACTGATAGAAGGTCTTTCTCTTTGTCTCTCCTTCTCTCTGTAAATCTACCTTTCCAATAAAAAATAATAAAGGAAATTAAAAATAATAAAGAGAGCCTAAGGTTTACTAGCATTTTTTCCTGAAGTTTCTTACTTTAATAATTTTAGAACTATAGAAAATTCCTTCTTGTTTAGTATTTTGGGGAGGTGTTTCTGCAATTATCCTAAAGCATTTTGTGTGTTGAATTCTTTTTGATATTTAAAGAAATTTATTTATTTAAAATTTTTATTCACCTGAGAGTGTGAGAGAGTGTGTGGATATTTGTGTGTGTGTGAGAGCATTCTCATTTGCCGGTTTTCTCCCCATATGCCCACAACTGATTAGGGACTGGAGTCTGGAGATCTCCCATAAGATGCAAAAACTAAATTGCTTGAGCCATCACCTGCTCCCTCCCGGATTAACATTAACAGAAAGCTGGAATTAGGAGCCAGATTTGTAGTTGAACCCAAGTACTCTGAGATGGGATACCGCCATCTTCATCACTAGGTTAAGCCCCAACTCTTGAGATTCACACCAATTGATGTGCATCCTTTGCACTGAGCGTATTACAAATTATCCATGTAAGTAATCATATATACCAAGTACATACGTCCTCTTGTTAGTCTGCTATTTATGTGCTCTCCTTGGAGATACTCTTTTCCCTCTTCTGGCCTTTCCTTAACACATGAGAGAACAGAAGACGTGAATCGAGGTCTGTATGAACTGTTCCTTGTCAGTCCTGAGTTTTTCTTCCTTGACCATTGATAATAGCAAACATTCTTTGGACATGTCTAAACCACTCATGAAGTCTTGCTCACTTTTATGTGACAGAGGATAAGTCATGGAAAAACAAAGTGGAATAGAAACTAGCAGCTCTGAGTGTCTGTTATTGCTCACTAATCTTGTACTTTTACAAAAGGTTTTCTGGTGTTGTGGGTCAAACTGTTGCTTGCTATGCCTGGGTCCCATTTGGGTGCTGATGAGTCCTGGCTGCTCTACTTCCAACCAGCTCCCTGCTTATGGCCTGGGAAATCAAAGGAGGATGGGTCAAAGGTGTGGGACCCTAAACCTACCTGGGAGACCTGAAAGAAACTTGTCTCCTGGGTTCAAACTGGCCCAGTTCTGGCTATTTTGGCCATATGGGGGGGGGGGAGCCAGCAGATGAAAGTTTTCTCTGTCTCTCCTCTTTTCCTACAACTCTGATAGCCAAGTGAGATAAATAAATCTTTAAAAAAAACCCACAAAAATAGGAGATAAACTGGACTATGACCACATCGGTCCACTTTCTAAGCTCAGCTGCCTACAAGCTCAGGTTTAGCTACTGTGTTTTGACATTTCAGAATCTAATTACCACTGTAAGAAATTCATGAGACCTGCATTTCAAAGCAAACTGGTTTTCTTTTTTTGCTTCAGGGAAAAGAATGGCAGTTTTGCTGATAACAGTCATTAAGATGATTGTGGCAAATCATGGCATCTGTTTTCTTCAGACTGCCTTTAGCCCTAAATTCCAGGAGTAAAGCAAAGAAGGTTGATATGGTTTAGATGTTGTTTTTCACAATAGAATCTTCCAGAAATGACACAGCAAAATTCTCAAGAGCAGTTCTCTACTCTTGGGATTTTATACCAGTTGCTTTTCCAGATTTACTTTAGTAACCTTCAATGTAAAAAATTTTTTCAAAGGGATTTGTTCCCTGTGTGCTTGGATGGAAAGTAGTAATTGTGTTCTGTGCTTCTAAAATGCAATTTGTTTTGTTTTTGTAAATTTTCGTTTCCCAGTTTCATTTGCATTTTGTCCTATTGTCTCTGGCAGAAGCCCATTTAAAAATATTGTGTATTAGAAATAATATTTGAATAATTTAGATTTATCACTTTTGCAGTAGAGTTCAGTGCCACAAAATGAGTTCTTTCAGCAGAGCATAAAAGGCTATTGAAATTGTTCCTTTGACTAATCAACTAAAAGAAATTATTATCTCATGGAAAAGCCATTTCTCACTCATCAAAATAGGAGATGTCATGTTACAGCAAGATTATTTCACACAATTTTGTATAAAAATAAATAGATACACTAACTGATATTTTAAACAGCTATATAATCATTTAAAAAAAAAACACCAAGAATTGCTTTAGCTTATTTTCAATAGACAGGCAAAGTGTTGCCATGGAAGAAGTGACATGGAAGACATGAGGACCCTGTTGGCAGAAGCAAATTGACAAAGGGGAACAGAGAGGAAAAGGAAGCTTTCGCTTGCAGGAGGATAGAATAGGCTGGGGGAAGAAAGGATTGGGGACAGTTGAAATGCCACACTTTGTGTTCTAAGGATCATTAAAACTTCAAGGTTTTCTCAAGAGAGACTGCTGCAAAGCAGCTGTGGTTTTCTCAACTGAATTTCCTGTTGTGATTCAGATTCGGTAAATCACTTGCACGCACCTGAAGGATACTGCTTTATTCCTATTTGTATGGAAAAGAAAAAATTACTCAGGAAGAATTCATCAGAAAATATTTTGGTGACTTTTTTAGTTTTTATTTAAGGTGTGTTTAAAATACTCAGCTTCTGTTCTATTTTCTTGTGTGGGCATACATTGCAAAGATTTCAACAGCCCAACAAATGTATGAAGAGCATGAAGAGAAAAATCCTCAAGTCTATAATATATGTGATGCATTTTTGAAAACATATTTTCACCCTTTTCTTGCATTATATTACAGACTGGTGGTGACTGCCCTATGATGTCATCTCTGTTTTGCTTTTAGGTATAAAGAAGTCTCTTTTTTAAAAAAATTACTTATTTTTCTTGGAAAGTCAAATTTGCAGAGAGGAGAGAGAGAAAGATCTTGCATCCACTGGTTCACTCCCCAAGTGGTCGCAAAGTCAGAGCTGAGCCGATCCAAAGCTAGGTCTCCCATGTGGGTGTAGTGTCTCAAGGCTTTGGACTATCATTCACTGTTTTCCTAGGCCACAAGTAGGGAACTTGATGGGCAGTGGAGCAGCTGGGGCATGAACCAGAGCAGGTAAAACCTGTCCCAAGTATAAACAGCACAGGTGATCTTTGATGTTTTCATTTCTTCTTTTGTGGCCTTTTCCTTTGCTAGACTCCGTCTGCTGCGCTGATCACTGCACACCAGTGTCGGAAGTCCTGGGCCACCGCTCTGGATATAAAGATCATCCTTGTCAATGTTTTGATTCACTTCCATGGCATTTGTTTCTGTTTCTCTGACTGGATAAATTCCCTTAATCGCCCCACAGTATTTTATTGAAGCTTCCAGAGACTCAGAGGAGGATGGCTTTAATTAGAAAGTTTGTACACTGCACCAGTAAATGGAAAGTTGTGTGTGTGTGTGTGTGTGTGTGTGTGTGTGTGTGCACGCGCACACGTTTTCTTCCCTGAGAAACCACAGCAACTGCTTTTAGATCACATGGTCTATTTATTTATTTATTCTCGTGCAGGCATAGGTTTCTCACGTGGTGCTGCTCCGATGATACACACATCCCTGAATCACAGAAGTGAAGCTGAGATGAGGTCAGAAGCAGGTGGATTGAAGCTGGTGGTGTGCAAATTTCTGGCTCCCCTTTTCACACAGATTCTTCCAAACTTTTGGAAAGAAATGTGCAGTGTGCTACCATGTTATCTATTCCTTCTTCTTTTTTTCTAATTCATCGAAGGTTGTTTTAGCCATCTATGGTTAATAGTACTGTGTTACATGTTTGACTTCCCCTCTGTAGCCCTAGCTCTGTAATCCTGTGTGTGGTGAGGCAGGAGAGGCTGTGGGTAATTTAGATTCCCATCAAAAGAAGATTAAGTTTAATTTAGCTTTCATAGTTTATGCATTCAACCCTGGGCATCTGAGGGGCACTGGTTCTAGGATCCTTGCAAACACCAATATTGGCTGATGCTCACACCAAAATTCGTTGATGCCTAAATACCTTAATAAAATAGCATAGTTATGGGGCCAGGATTGACTTACCAAGTTAAGCTGCTGTCTGTAACACTGGCATACTACATGGGTGCAGGTTTGAGTCCTGGTTGCTTCACTTCTAATCTAGTTCCCTGCTAACATGCCTGTGAACAGTGGAGAATGACCCAAGTGCTTGGGACTCCGTACCCATCGGCGAGACAAAAATGAAGCTTCTGGCTCCTGGCTTTGGCTTAGCCCAGCCCTAGCTGATGTGTCCATTTGGGGAGTGAGCCAGTCGAAAGAAGACCTCTTTCTTTTTCTGTCTCTTCTCTCTCTCTAATTCTGCTTTTCAAATAAATAAATGTTTAAAATAAATAATATGGTGTGTGCCTCTCAAATACATATCCTCCCATACACTTTAAGTCATCTCTGGACAACTTATAATACCTAATACAATGTAAATGCTATGTAAACAGCTATTACACTGTACTGTTTAAGGAGTAATAGCAAGAGGAAAAAGTGTATATGTGTTCCATAAAACACAATTTATCTCTAATAATTTCTATCCTTAGTGGAATCTGTGTACACAGATATGGAGGACAATTATGTTCATATGGTTTGCAATCATTTCTGTAATTAATAAAATTACACCTATGTGTGTTGACAAAGGAACAGTTTTCTGACTGAACACTCCTGTTGTGGAGGAATGGGGCTCAATTTTTATTTCAAGCTCTTGCCAAGCTCTCAGCAGGAATTCTTACTGCTGGCATGTATAAGGTCAGTTTTATTCACAAAGTGAAAAATCAAAGACACACGTGAACATGGCTTGCTCCACATAGAGATCTCCGTGCTATGAGTAGGAGGTGGACGTGGAAGGGAAAGCAAGTAGGAGAGGGGAAGTTACGGTTTCTAATGAGGTAGAGCACTTTCCCTGGTTCTGGGCTTCTTTTTATTATTATTATTATTATTATTATTTATTGGAAAGGCAAATATACAGAGAGGAGAAACAGAGAGAAAGATCTTCCAGCTGATGATTCACTCCCCAAGTGAGATCAACGGCCGGTGCTATACCGATCCGAAGCCAGGAGCCTCTTCCGGGTCTCCCACGCGGGTGCAGGATCCCAAGGCTTTGGGCCGTCCTCGACTGCTTTCCCAGGCCACAGGCAGGGAGCTGGAAGGGAAGCGGGGCCGCCGGGATAGAACTGGCGCCCATATGGGATCCCGGGCATGCAAGGTGAGGACCTTAACCACTGCGCCATTGCACCGGGCCCTGGGCTTCTTTTAAGAGGCAGGAGGGAGAAGGGCTACCTTAGCATGGCACCTTTCCTCAGGCCTCAGGGTGAGGAGCTAAGTCTCAGGAAAGGGGACACTTTAGCTGTTTTGGTGTTGGGTATAGGAGGTGGGAGGTGACAGGTGGGTACGTACGAGGCTCATTGGTAGTTACTTGTGTCTTTCAGCTCTACAGACCTAATTCGTTGTTGCATATTCCATACCACTCCTACCTTCCACTTGATTGAGCCAGAAAGATGCAGAACCAATGCTCTTGTACTGGAAACATGCCCTACCATTCCTCTTACCAGGACTATGTAGTTAAGTCTTAGAGAACTGTGTTTGAAATTGCTGGGGCCAGTGAGTAAAGTCATTGCCTGCAGTACTGGCATCCCATATGGGCGCCAGTTCAAGTTCCAGATGCTCCAACACCATTCCTGCTCCCCGCTAATGTGCCTTGGAAAGCAGTGGAAAGTGGCCCAGATGTTTTGGCTGCTGTGCCCACGTGCAGGAGATCCAGAGAGATCCCAGCTTCCACTTGCTTCAGCCCTGGTGTTGTAACCATCAGGGGAGCGAAGCAATGAATGGTTCTCTCTCCCTTGCTTTCTAACTCTTTTAAATAAATAAATTAAATCTTTAAAAAAAAATTGCTGGGAAGCTAGGTAGTCATTAGCCTATGTATATAAGAAAGGCTTGAGAAAATGGGAATTTTTGTGCGGTTGAGTGAGGAAAAAAATGCAGAAGCAAGTCACGGAAGTTGCAAAGCATCAGTGTATCAGAATTCTCAACCTTGTTGGCTAACCTTGCTGGATGGCTGCCAGCCCTTCCCAGTGGCAGCTTTGGGGCATTTTCCCTGCACCAAGGAGCCTATTTCAATAAAATTGTGCTGTAAGATTCTGGGAGGAATTTCATGAATTCCACTCCCAGAAAGGTCTCTAGTCAGCAATATCCCAGAAAGGAAGAGGGGAGGAAAAATGGAAGGGAAAGGTGCATACTCACATCCATATGAACTTCACTTTGGATACACACTGGACTCTTAGTTCTTTCCTGCTTCTCCCACCATTAGGTCTAATCTCATCATTAAAATTTGCTACCTTAGGGCCTGCTGTGTTAGCCCAATGGCTGGAGTCCTCATGTTGCACACACACCGGGATCCAGTGTCGGCACTGGTTCATGTCCCGGCAGCCCCTCTTCCCATCCAGCTCCCTGCTTGTGGCCTGGGAAAGCAGTTGAGGACAGACCAGGCTTGGGATTTCACACCCATGTGGGAGGTCCAGAGGAGGAGGCTCTGGGCTCCTGGTCAGATTGGTGCAGCTCCGGTCATTGTGCCAACTTAGGGAGTAAATCATTGGATGGAAGATCTTCCTTTCTGTCTCTTCTCCTTTCGGTATATCCCATTTTCTAGTGAAAATAAAATAAATCTTTTAAAAAAATTTGCTACCTCACTTAGCACTACGTTCTGACATCTAAATCCTTTCTTGTGTGAAGACAAGATCCTCTAAGTAGCCATTTCCTGTAACACAATGTCTTAAGCTAGTTTGTGGAGTAGGCACTGGTAATAAGGTATAGAAAACTGTGAATGGAGAATTCTGTTTGCACCAGAGCCTACATGTAGCTATGTGTAACCTACTGTAGCTTTCCAGTTGGAGACTACCGATGATGTAACAACCACAACCATCAACATCCTATACATATTTTCTTCTTTTGTGATGGTGACGGCATGAAATATAATTGATCAGAATCTTTTGATTTTAAGGTAGAAAATTATAGTAGTGTTAAAAACAGCTAATATGTCTATGTAGAGATGGAAGTATTTATGCAAATAGTGCTTGATCAAATATACTGCATGGAAGATGAAAGTTATTTTTCTAATCTCATTATACAAGATATTGCAAAAACAACTGTAGCATGGAGAAACAACTGGGGGTGGTGCGGTGGCATAGCCGGTTAATTCTCCCTTACAGCAGCAGCAGCACTCTATTGGCATGCCGGTTTCAGTCCCAGCTTCTCTACTTCCAACCCAGCTGCCTGTTTATGGCCTGGGAAATGAATGGAGGCTGGCCCCACAGCCTTGGGTTTCTGCACTGGTGTGGATCAAAAGAAACTCCTGGCTCCCAGCTTCATACCAGCCTAGCTCCTATCCTTGTGGTTATTTGGGGAGTGAACCAGCTGGTGGAAGATCTCTGCTGCTGCTTCTTTTTCTCTCTGTAACTATGATTTCCAAGTAACATACCTAAATCTTTTTTAAAGATTTATTTATTTTTATTGGCGAGGTAGATATACAGAGAGAAGGAGAGACAGAAACATCTTCCATCTGCTGGTTCACTGCCTAAGTGGCCACATTAGCTGGAGCTGAGCTGATCTGAAGCCAGGAGCTTCTTCTGGGTCTCCTACGTGGGTACAGGGTTCCAAGGCTTTGGGTCATCCTCGACTGCTTTCCCAGGCCACAAGCAGGGAGCTGTATGGGAAGTGGAGCAGCCAGGACATGAATCAGTACCCAAATGGAATCCCAGCTCATGCAACGTGAAGATTTAGCCACTAGGCTATTACATTGGGCCTAAAAATACATAAATTAAAAACAAAACAAAAAAACCACAACTAAAGAGCATTAAGTAAAAAATATTCAAATGCCATAAGGATATTTAATCAATCAGTTAATAAAAATATTGTGCAATTTTTTGGACATTAGTGATACTTCTGGCTTTGTCAGCCTTTAAGTTTTGGAGACTTACATAATTTCTATTGTCATTCTAATTTCTGCATAACTTGCATTTATAATTGTATGATCTTTTCTTTATAAAGTGTCCTTCGGGGGAGGTCATGGTGCAGTGATGAAGGCTCTGCTTGAGAGCCCTGCATCCAGTTTTGGAGAGTCTGGGTTTGTATCTTGGCTATAGTTCTAATTCCAGCTTCCTCTTCCTATGCACCCTGGGCGAGCAGTGGATTATGGCTCAAGTATTTGGATCCCTTCTACTCATGTGAGAGAGCCATTTGAATTCCAAGTTCCTGGCTTTGGGCTGACCTAATCACAGTTGCTGTAGGCATTTGGGGGAGTAAACTAGTGGGTAGAAGATCTACCTTTCATATCTCTCTCTACCTTTCAAATAAAAATAAATAATTTTAAGAAGAGCCTCCTTATTGTGTAAGCCAAGATCTGTCTCTCAATGAAATACGATGAGCTAGGTCAAGGTGATCTTTGGCATCGGACAAAAAGTTAAGCAAAAAGGAAATGAAGTTAGAAAAAAGAACTGAATTTAGTGAAATAAAAATAACCGAAGCTAGGTCAAGAGCATAGTGTCTGTTCTTGTAAAAACAATAACATTTTTTGATACTGGATATGCTGGGCACTGTAGAGATGGCATTATTTTGGGATAAGTACATGACTGTATCTTCTCATTTTTGCTACATTTATTTGGCTCTACTTCTTTCTCCCATTCTGAAATATGTTATTTGCTATTTAGCAGTGGAGTATTATTAGTGTTAAACGTTTTTTAAAAACTCAATTGTAGGATCTTTTTTTGACACCTAGATTTGAAAATTAGATTGTTTCATTTATATTAAAGAAATACTATATTTCTAAATTATCCTATCCTATCCTATCCTATCCTATCCTATCCTATCCTATCCTATCCCCTCCTCTTCTCTCCTATCCCAAAACTTGTTTAGTGAGAGCATAGACTATTGAACTGAATTGTTTTCTACACCCCATCTTCCAGGGCTATGTCAGGGGAGCATGCTTATTACTTGAGTTTAGCTCCTTAGACAGTATACCTAGGAGGTTGGTGCTATAGCATATAGGCAGGCTAACCCTATGCCTGCAGCTTTAGCATCCCATAGGGGAACCAGTTCAAGTCCTAAAGGCTCCGTTTCCCATCTGTCTCCCTGATAATGGCCTAGGATGGCAGTGGAGGATGGCTCAACTCCTTTGACCCCCTGCATCCATGTGGGTGACCTGGAAGATGTTCCTCATTCCTGGCTTTGGACCAGCCCACCTCTGGACTTTGTAATCATTTTGGGAGTGAATCAGCAGGTGGAAGATCTCTCTATCTTTCTTTTCTTGTTCTGTAACTGCCTTTTGAGAAAAAAGTAACAATCTTTTTTTTTTTTAAAAGAAAGTAAACTTAATGTAAGTGACATGTTAGCCCAGAGATTATTCCATTGCCCCAGAACCATGTTTTTTGGTCTCTAGATATTTTTGTTCTGGTGATTATGCTTCTTTCAGAAAGTCTAAGGCTGTAGGACAAGCAGGGGCACATTCTGGTGACAGATTCTTGTCTCTGGAATTTGCATTCCTTGTTATCGTCTTGAGATCCAGGAGTCTCCGATCCTATTTATTGCAGACGCATGGCTAAAGCCTTCATAAAATGCTTCACACTCTTGTTTCCGGTTGCACAGATTTTAATGAAGGATTATGGTATTACAAGAGAACCAAGGAAAATCTTTATTATGGTTTTACTATTGTTTGAATTTCTGCCCTTGATGTTCACTTCATTGGAGTATTTGCTATCAGTTTATATTCCCCGATATTCGTCTTGCAGGCAGTGTATATAGTTGCTTTAGTGGTAATGGCTGGATTGAGAATCTAAGATTCTGCTTTTGCCTCTCTCTTTCTCTTTCTCTTTCTGTAACCTGAGCCATAGCAAAACAAAAGGTCAAGAAAACAAACAAACAAAGCAAAGCCAAAACAAAAATAAACTATAGGATGATTTTTTTTCGCAAGCTCAAGGGAACACCACATAGACCTTAGAAAGTGAAATTATGGAAAGCACATAGTATCTGTCATGTTTAGTGTAGATCCTCAGGTAACCCTGATGACAAAAAAATTGTATCAAAAAGTTTTTTGAAAATGCACAGAAAAAACACCGGGTTTCACTTTTTAAACATTTTGCAACTTTTCTGTACTCTGAGGACAGTATTTAATCTGATGTTGGTATTGCCATTAAGTACTTGAAATGGGTTAAGCCTATTGTGTTCCTTCTGTTGAAAGAATGACCCAATAGGGGTTTGTGAACTGCTAAGCAAGTATGAACAATTTTCTACAGATCGTCACACCAGATTAGAAAACTCAGCCTTTAGAAGCGTGGCAGCAAATCTACCAAATAGCACAAGCTGGTGCATACTTTTGTTTATTGAGTCACAAAACTTTCCTATTAACTATGTTCAAGTAATGCAAGTACATGACCAACACACACAATTTCTTCCAGGCAAATGATCCATAATCTGAAAACATCAGTAATGCAACATTTTTATTCAAACCTTCTAGCAAGTCATTAGCCAAATTGTGCCATTGCATTAAGAATGTACAGATTATATTTGGCTAAGTTTGGCCTTACAAAGGTTTTACTTGTTTTTAATATCTGTGTAGCATTTCAGGTGCATTTCCTAATATCAATGCTTTAAAAATTATTTTATTTCTTTATTTGAAAAGCAGAGTTAAGAGGGACTGGACAAGACAAAGGGAGATCTTCTAACCGTTGTTTCACTCCCAACGGTCAAGACTGGGCCATGCAGAAACCGGGAAATAGAAGCCAGGAGTTTCACCCTGGTGGCCAGATGGTTCATGTGGGTGGCAGGGGCCCAGACATGTGGGCCATCTTCTGACATTTTCCCCAGGCTATTAACAATAAGTTAGATCTGAAGAGGAGCAGCAGGACTCTGACCAGAGTCGTATGGAATGCCAATATTGCAGGGCAGTTTACATCTGTGCTGCAACATCTGCCCATGATGATATATTTGTATATGTTTACTTATATGTGTATACATAGAAATGCTTTAAAGTGTCATGGAGATGGAATTAAATACATTTATCCAAAAAACTTTCAAATTGTATATACAAGCTTTTTTTTTCAAAAGTTCATGGAAACTGCGTATAATGAAAACAAGCATGGGGCCCGGCACGTGGCCTAGCAGCTAAAGTCCTCTCCTTAAACGCTCCGGGATCCCATATGGGCGCTGGTTCTAATCCTGGCGGCTCCACTTCCCATCCAGTTCCCTGCTTGTGGCCTGGGAAAGCAGTCGAGGACGGCCCAAAGCTTTGGGACCCTGCACCCATGTGGGAGACCCAGAAGAGGTTCCTATAGTTCCCGGCTTCGGATTGGTGCAGTACCGGCCGTTGCGGCTCACTTGGGGAATGAATCATAGGACGGAAGATCTTCCTCTCTGTCTCTCCTCCTCTCTGTATATCTGACTTTGTAATAAAAATGAATAAATATTTAAAAAGAAAAAACAAACATGCATGGGTATAAAAAAATTTGCTACTTTTTGAAAATTTAGAATCACATTTCAAAGATACTTTTTGAAATATCTTTGTTGCATTAAAAGACTTTACCCTAAACCTTCAATGAATTAGTGAAAGAACTGGAAATCAGATGACAATGTCATCTGGTATTTTTGCCTGACATTTTGTTTTGTTGACATAATGAGTTTATAGATGATGCTCATTTTAACAATATATGATGGATTGGTGCTTTCTAGGGACTGAAGAATGACAGCCAGTATTTTTCTCCTTGGGTTGAAGCCAAGTGTTTTATAACGAGATTCATGTGATGATAGTGCAACTGTGCGAATACACTCAAAGGCACTGAGCTGAATGCTTTAATTGGGTGATTTCTAATATGTAAAATGTATCTCAACAATGCCGTAAAAAAGAAAAATAGGGACACTTAAATGTTCTACAAAATCTTCAAGTTATACCATTTCTCATACTCCATGAAGATACTCATGATCTCTTACTTAAAGCAGTACAGCTATATTTTTTACATTTATTTATTTACTTTGATTTACTTGAAAGGCAGAGTGACAGAGAGATGGAGAAAGTAGGATATCTACTGTCTGCTGGCTCACTCCCCAGAAGCACACCAAAGCAAGACCAAAGCCAGGAGGCAGGAACTCACTCCAGTGACATCCTGTGGGAGACAGGACCTGAGAACCCTGCTGCCAGGCTGCACATTAGCAGAAAGCTAGATTAGAAGTGGAGGCAGGGCTTGATCCTAGACATTCCAATTTAGAATTCAGACATCGCAAATGATGACTTAATATGCTATGCCACAGGATCCATCGCTTTTTTCTTACTTCTGTTAACAACTTTATTTCAGTATCAAATTCTTAACCCACTTATTATATCTGCTTTATTTCTATCACTCTCTTAAAAGTCTTCTCTGTGCTGACAGTAAGATCTAGTATTTATTCCCTGATATGAATATCAAATTTTTGTTAGGATGGTGTAGAATCCCAAACTCAACAGCTGGGCTAGGCCAAATCAAAGGAATCAGGAGCTTCATCCAGGTCCCCCATATGGGTGTAGGGGCCAAAGCACTTGGCCTGTCTTCTGCTGATTCCCCAGGCAAATTACCAGGGATTTGATTTGCAAGTGGAGAAGCCAGGACTGGAAGTGGCATCCTTCTGGGACGACAGTGTCACAGGTGGTGGCTTTCCCTAGTAAGCCACAATACTGTTCTTGAATTTTAATGTCTTGAAAGTTATCTGTGAGTTTACACAAAGAATCTTCAAAAAGTTTATGGAAATGTGATTCTAAAAAAATTGTGCATGGATTTTGATTTGTTTGCATCAAATAAGCTCATACTAATTTGCTTATTATATAGCTGAACAAGATCTATGTGAGGTCTTAAGAAGAAGGATAAGACATCACACATCACCATCAGAACAACATGAATTATGCAAAAATTGAGGCAAAAATAAATATCTAATTCATGGTGAAACTTTCATGTAAGTATACTGAAATCATTGAGGCTTTATGAAGTTTTTGGGGACAATATACACTCCCACTCTCATGAAATAGTAGTTTACGAATTATTTTCTTGTTTTCAAATGGGGCAAGATAATGTTGAAGACTAAGTTTGCAATGGCACAATATTCGCATACACTCTGTGAAGAAAATATTCGTTTTGCTCATGCCACAACTGAATAGGAAAAAGGTTAATATATCAGAAAAAACAACCAACATCATAGACAGCTCAACTGTTTCAGGTTACAATACTGATTAAAATGTTAAAGTGGAGCAAACTTTAAACTTGATGGCTGTCAAAACTGTTGAGTTCATGCCGCTACAGACAAGAGGAGAACTTTCAGTGGAAGTTTTAAATTAGTAGAACCAAGAAGAATGGGAACAGGAGACAAAGCATAGTGGTATCACTGCAATCCTGAAGACAAAGCATAATCGAAGTGATGGCTACCAAGAAGTGAAAGAGTTCCGGCCGAAGAAAAGCAGACCAACAGTGGAGGGCATCATGACAATGTTTGGCTTATTGACTTTATTTGGCCTATTAGAAGAGTGTTTTGAGATAGTTAGTGGAAGTTTTAGCAGAGGTTTTCCCAAGAAGGTTCATTGTCACAACATTGTTCCCCCTCGTTTCTGTCATCACAAAAGGGCAATTTTGTTAGAGTATGAATGGAAACGTGTTAGGCACCCACCTCCTAGCTATGTGTCTTCTTTCGACTTCTGTTGTCTTCTGTAATCTTGTTCTTTCTTTCTTCTTTCTTTTTTTTAAAGATTTTATTTACTTCAAAGTCAGAAATATATATAGAAAAAAAAAAGAGAGAGAGAAAGAGAAATCTTCCATTCCCCAAGTATCAACTACATCCAGAGCTGAGCTGGTCCAAAATTGAGAGCCAGGACCTTCTTCCAAGTGTTGCATGTATGTGCAGAGTGCAAGGACCTGAGCCATCCTCCACTGCTTTCCCAGACCATGAGCAGCCAGGACTCAAACTGGCACCCACATGGAATGCCAGCACCACAGACAGCTTGCTATGCTACAGTGCTGGCCCTGGTTTGTAATCTTAAAAAAAGAAAGAAAGAAGGACTGATGTTGTGGCTTTGCAGGTGAAGCTGCATCCTACTGCCTTCGCATCCCATATAGTTAAAACCTTATTGCTTCTTGGCCTGGGAAAAGCAGCAGAGAATGACCCAAGAGTCTGGGCCCTTATCACCTGTGTGGGAGCCCAGGATGAAGCTCCTTGCTCATAGCTTTGGTCTGGTCCTGTGCTACCCAGTATATTCATCTGGAAGGTCTACCAGTGAATGGAAGATTCCTGTATTTCATTCCTCTCTCTTTGTTAACTTTGACTTTTAAATAAATAAATAAATAAATAGGTAAATAAATATATTTTTAAAAACGAATAAAAGCATCAATTTTTCTTAATGTACAGAAAACTGCATTGACATTGCTAAATTCCCAGGATCTCATTTCTTTAGGAATGAACTAAATGGCTACTATTATTGCTTACAAAAGTGTCTTGAGCTTGATGGTGCTTAATTTGGGAAATACAGTTAATATTTAAAATGTTTCAAATATTTAAAATTTTAAATCTTAATTCCATTCGCAGCAACATTTTGAAGTTTACACTTATATATTTCTAAGTATAGTTTAACTATAGGTTTAAAGTAAGGGAGACTTGGGAAAATAAGTCAAAACAAATAGGTTTGGGTTTCACTGCAAAAGATACACCATAATAGGTTAACAAGCCTGGTTTTACAGGTAAAAAGGAGGAATTCAAAGGTTATAAAAATAGTAAGTTGGTACAGATGCATGGGGACGTTGAAAGGAGTCATTCATTGGAGAGAAATTTATATAGAAGATATGTGCAATGTTTCTTTTTAAAATTTATTTTCTTATTTAAAAGGTAGAATCTGAGAGAGAATGAAAGACAGAGATTTTCCATCCACTGGTTCACTGTACCGATGGCTGGAGTTGTGCCAGCCCAAAGCCTCGAAACTGGAGCCTCTTCCAGGTCATTCACATGGGTGTAGGGGCCCAAGCCACTTGAGCCATCTTCTGTTACTTTTCCCTGTGTACAAGCAAGGATCTAGACCAAAAGTGAAACAACTAGATGAAAAGTGGAGCAGTTGGACCTGAACTGTATCCCACATGGGATGTTGGCGCCACAGGCAGTGGCTTTACCCACCAATGCTAAAGGGATGGCCCTGACAGTTCTTTCAAAAGACCTTGACCAGTGTATTTGAGGAAAAGTGTGAAAGAGGAACAGATTTCAGAGGCACTGAGGTTAAAGAATCCAAAGCAGCCTGTGGCTGATGAGACATGAGAGTTGGAAGCTGAAGAGAAAGGGTCAGATGATGATGATGTGCTAGATAGATGATGGGGTAACACCAGTAAGGATTCTGGAGGAGCAACTACATTTATGACTCCCGCTCTCCACATCCATGATTGCCAGATATTGGAAAGAAAATACTCAGTGGCTTAGTGAAGCTAGAGTCCTGGGGCCGAGGACAGTTCCTTGCGACTTGCAGATCTCACAGTGTCATAGCTGCTGCTGTGAAAGCAGGTAGAATTTCTGCAGGAGGTTGAAGAGCGAAAGGCAAGGTGGCTGGGAACCTGTTCTTTGGTGCCACTTCTGTTCTAGGACAGAAGGAACCTAGGAGGCCATTTGAGGAGTGAACCAGAGACAGATCTCTGTAAGTGTGCCTTTCAAACAAGCGAGCAAGCAAACAGACAAATAAACTTTTCAGCAAATTGTGTTATCAGGGAGTTTTAAAACAAATTAAAAGACAAGTTGTCTTGCTCTACTTTGGAAATGGCCAGCAGAGAAAGCAAATAATGTGAGGATGCTCAAAGAGAAAGACATGACAGAGGAGACAAGAGCCTTATCTTTGAGTAGTTTTCAGTTTCTGTTAGCCATAGAGTTGTCTCTTTGAGTCAGTCTTGTGGGGTAGCCTACAATATAAGAAATACTCACATGGGGTTTCTCCACCGAGAGTCACTGTGTCTGCATGTGCATGCATGTGGGGGAATGTGCGTGTTGGTGGTGGGTAGGTGCTGACCTATGAGTTCTCAGTTTTCTTTGTGAAGGCCAGTAGCATGCCCTGTCTCATGTGCTCTCCACATCAGTCAGTGGACAAACCGTTTGTGTTGCTCCTAAGTGCAACTGGAGGAAACGGAGTCAAAGATTAATGGATTTTTAAAAGGCTTTCAGCAGGTATGATGCAGAGGTAAGCTAGAATCCGAACCTGGTAATCTCAAATCTTATATTCTTTCTTTTAAAGTTTTTTTTAAAACTAATTTATTTGGGAGATAGATAGATAGAGCTATAGATATCCACTGATTCACTTCCAAAATGTGCACAGTTACTGGGGCAGGACTGGGGCCAAAGCCAAAAAGCAGGAACTCAGTCCTGTTCTCCCATCTGGGTGGCAGACCTCAATTACTGCTGCTTCCTAGGGTCTGTATTAGTAGGTGACTGACTTAGGATGCAGAACTGGATATCAATCCCAGCTACAATGATATGGTATGGTATGGAATATGGTTTTGAATTTTTTTAGGGTTTACTTATCTATTTGAAAGGCAAGAGTCAGAGAAACAGGGTCTTTTCCGTCTTCGAGTTCACTTCCCAAATGGATACAATGACAGATGCTTGTCCAGATTGAAGCCAGGAGCTAAGAACTTATTCAGGCTTCCCACATGGGAAATAGGGGTCAACTACTTGGACCATCTTTCTCTGCCTTCACAAGTGCGTTGGCAGGGAGCTGGATCGAACTGGAGCAGATGGGGCTTGAACTGGCACTCACATCCAATGCTTGTTTCTCAAAGGGAGACATAACTCACTATGCCACAACACCAGCCCCATGGGATCTTGGAATCTTTTTTAGAAGATTATTAAGTCAAAGTTATAGCGAGAGAAAGAGAAAATGAGAGAGAGAGAGAGAATGAATCTTTTATCTGCTGACTCACTCCTCAGTGCTGGGCCAAGCCAAAGTCAGGAGCCAAGAGCCTCAACTGAGTCTCCCAAAAAGCATAAAAGCCCCCAAATTTGGGCCATCTTCCATTGTCTGTTTCAGGCTTATCAGGGAGCTGGTACAGAAGCAGAGCAGCTGGGACACAAATTGGTACTAATATAGGATGCTGGCATCACAGATGACAGTTTCACCTGCTATGTCACAGCACTGGTTCCATGGACTCTGAGTATCTCACCATGTGATGCACCATGATATTTGTGTTACACAGTCCTAATGCCTTGCTCTTTCTGCTACAGAACACTAACATCCTCTTTAGAAGGGAGGTATTTTGAAGAGACTACAAACAATAAAAGTGCAAGGAGAATCTTGGGTACTCAGTGACTTGGTAGCATAAACTCATTTTTCTACTCAATGATCCCACAGGATAATTTATCTGAGCAGTAAGCTCAGTCTCATCACAGTTTTTTTTCTTTTAAACATTTCTATTGCTAAACTTTTTTTAAAAGAGGAAAATAATATTGCTGGAGATAATGTAAAATGTTGCAGTCAAATGCAGAAAATAGTATTGCAGCTTTTCAAAAAAGATATTTGATTACCACAAGGTCCTGCAGTTCCACTCTGAGTAAATACCGGAGATATTGAGAGCAAGGTCTTGAACATGTAGGCTCCTAGTAGCCAGGTTTACAGAAACCCAATGGTAGAAATAACACAAATATCCATTACAAGATGAATGAATGAAAAATGAATATGAATGCTATAGGTCATCAGGAAACCTCAGAAAGGAATAAAAGTGTGCTATCTGCTACCATGTGAATCAATGAAAACATCACACTGAATAAACCAAGGCATTCACAGAGGGAGACGTATTGTTTGATTGTGCTCTCATGAGGAACCTGAACCAACACATTCCTAGAAGCTGAAGTTATAACAATGAGTTGGAGGCTGTGAGGAGAGGGCAAGAAGAAGTTACTGTTCCGTGAGACAGACTTTCGGTCTGGGGGTATGAAAAAGTTCTGAAAATGAACAGCCGTGATGGTTACACAACAATGGGAAAGAACTTATGCCATTGATTTCCACACCTGAAATGTGTAAGTGGTGGAAATTATGTGCATTTGGCCACAATACTAAAAAGGGAGAGAGGAGATTTATGTCCTTGTTTTCTACACCACATTTAGTATAACTTCTTGGCTTCTACAATCACTGTGCCAGTTGAAAGCAGGAAAGACTTTGCTTTTCCTTGCAACAGGCATTTTTTCCCTTTAAACAAGATTTATTTATCTTTGTTGAAAAAGCAGATTTATAGATAGAATGAGACAGACAGAAAGATCTTTCATCCACTGATTCACTCTTCAAATGGTCACAATGGCTGAAGCTGCACCAAACTGAAGCCAGGAGCCGGGAGCTAGGAGTTTCTTCCTGGTCTCCTAAGTGAATGCAGGGATCCAAGAGTTTGGACCATCATTCACTGCTTTCCTAGACCCCATGCAGGGAGCTGGATGGGAAGTAGAGCAGCTGAAACATGAACTGGCACCCAAATGGGATACCAGTGTTTACGTATGGAGGATAAGCCAATTGAGGCATGTTTTTGCCCTTATCGGTCTTCTTAGCCTTCCTAAATGACTAATGAATGAATGGTTTTTAAAACACCTATGTTAACTACGATTTTCTCTGGAATTTTCAATGATAGGAACATACTCCTTATTTATGAGTGAACAAATATAAGTGAAACAGCAACAAGAGTTGGATATTATATCCCTTTTCCAGTAAGTGTGGAGGTCAACCTTTGATATGGACAGCAGGTTTGTGACAATGAGGAATCAGCCAGATGGTTCAATCTTGCCACTTAAAGAATGGTTTGTGGACCAGCTGTGATTGCATTAACTGGGAGCTTATTAGAAACCATTAATCTCATGCACAATCCTGGACCTCCTGCAGCAAAATCTGCTCTCCAACAGGTGCCCAGGTGTGCACCTTGCAGTCTGTCAAGCACTGATATACATTATTTTCTGATGTGCATAGACATTTTGTTTTCTGAAACAAGGGAACTGAGAACTTATCTCAAACATTATTGCAGAGCTGATATGTACTAGACACTAAAGTATGAATTTCACCACTGTAATATTTAATACTAACAATGAAAATGGCTTTGAGGGGCAGGTGCACAGGTACAATTGGCTAGTCCTCTACCTACAGGTACATGCATTCCATTTGAGTGCCGGTTCAGTCCTGGCTACTCCACTTTTCTTCCAGCTCCCTGCTAATGGCTTGAGAGAGCAGCAAAGAATGATCAAGGCCTTTGGACTCTGCACCTTCATGGGAGACCTGGAAGAAGCTCCTGGTGCCTGGCTTCCAATCAACTCAGCTCTGGCTGTTGTGGCCTCTTGGGGAGTGAATCAGCAGATGAAAGATCTTTCTCTCTGTCTCTCATTTTCTATTTAAATCTGCCTTTCCAATAAAAAATAAATAAATCTTAAAAACAATAACAATGACATTATAAATTATTATTCACTTTTAATAAACAAGGGAATTAAGGCTCCACTTTGAACCAGCTAGGAAGTGCCAGAAGTCTGATTTGACTTTAATATTTCAAAGGCCAAATATGTTTTCCTGCTGTACTAACCTATTTCTCAGCATATGAATGAAGGCATTCTAAATTTTTTTTTGAATGAAACAATATTTAAGGATTTCTCTAAGGAAAGCATGGCATGACTCAGACTCATAAAACTATCAACATTGAGTGTTTATTTTATTATTACAAAGTGCTTTCCTCTGTTAATCCTCACAATACTCAGGTGAGGCAAAAATGATCTTCCCTCTGTAACGAGAAAACTGAAGCTCAGAGCGGCTAAAGAGTTATCCAAAGTCATAAAGCAGTGAGTCAGAATTGGAACTGAGCTGAGAAAGCTTACAATAACCACAGAGACCCTGACATTCTACTCTGAAACCGTTTAGCTATTTTGAAACTTACAGATGTTGATTGCTGGAGCCTGGAGCCAGCTGGGTTGATATGTGGGATGATCCACTTAAGTGTGTCTAGATGGGAACATGTGGATTCCACTTGTTGCATCATGGCTGGTTTTGCCTGACGCTATCAACTAACAGAAATGTGTGAAGCCCCATGATCAGATCCCTAGAAGAGTGTCCTTTATAAACCGCAGGATAATGGAATCCTTTGCCTTTCTGATTATTCTTTCATCTAGGGTGATTTTATTGGAACTGAATACTCACACACACAAAAGCTACTCTATCTTAGGAGGGAAATGTAACACCACTTTTTTTTTAATGACTATTGCAAAACATGTTTTTTTCTTTTGCAAAAATATTGCTTGCAGAAATGTAAAATAGTGCAGCATATGTGGGAAACAGTATGTGGTCCCTCAAAAAAGTCAACACAAAAATGAACATATGATCCAGCAATTTCCCCCTGTGTGTATACCCAAAATAATGGAAAGGTTCATTTCCTAAGGTTGCTTGTGCCCTTTGCCACCTCAGAGCCTTTGCACAAACTATTTCTTTGGCCTCTAAAGGTTTATTTTACTTATTTGAAAGGCAGAGTCTCTCTCACACACATGCACACACACACAGGGGAGGGGTGAGGGGAAGGGAAAAAAAGGGATGCTCTAGCCATCGATTCACCCTCTCAGAGCTCACAGTGGCTGAAGTTGTGCCTGTCTGAAGCCAGGAACCAGAAGTTTCATCTGGGTCTTCCGCATATGTGCAGGGGCCCAAGCACTTGCACCATCTTCCGCTTCTTTTCCAGGCACATTAGCAGGGAGCTGGATTGGAAGCAGAGCATCTGGGACTCAAACCGGCACCCATATGGGATTCTAGCACCAAAGGTGGTGGCTTTATCTGCTATGCCATAATAATATACCCCAAAGTATTTTTCATAAATTGTGAAGTTTTCTGTCAATGACAATTCTATTATTTGTACTCTGATTTGAAATTTAATTTAGTTTGTATTTTATTATTATCATTTAGAAAGAATTATGTACTCATTTGAAAGAGTTACAGAGAGAGAAACTGGTTTTGTATCCACTGGTCCACTCCTCAGATATTAGCAGTGGCTAGGACTGAACCACACTGAAGTCAGGAGCTGGAAGTTTCATCCTTGTCTGCAACATAGATGGAAGGAGCCCAAGCTGTTGAACCATCCTCTGTTGCTGGTCCCAGATCATTAACAGAGAGCTGAACTGGAGGTGGATCACACGGGACGTGAATCAGCACAGTAGCTTTAGCCACTAGGCTGCAACACCGGATCCTAATTTGTATTCTAACAATGTTGGTGATACAGAAATAATTGTGCTTAGTTATTTGAAACCCAAATATTTTCACAGGTTCACCTTGTGGTTTTTACCTGAAGTTCAAAGAAATGCCTGAGTTAACAGCTCGGATAGAATATTTTCATTTGACCCTGACAGGAGACCTGCCTAGGTGGGAAGACTAAATTTCTCACCTGACCTCTTGTTCATTAGACAGATGAGTCAATTCTAAGAGATTTACACTTAAACCGAAAGAGTTTTGACAACCTTTGTGGTACTAGTTATTCTTAGGAGAAAGTGCTTAGGACATTCTTAGGACAAATGTGCTTGCTTTTTTTTCCCCCCAGAAAATGTAGACTATGTTATGTAAGATGCTTCTAATTTTTGCCACAGTTGCCAAGACATTAAGATAAATTCAGTGTCCAACTTGAACTTCTTGAACCGTGATGTCCCCTACTCGTCTCTCTTTAATCTGAATGATTTTTTTCTTATGTTTCTATTCATAAACCTTTAGTTCATGACATATTCAGAGTCTTGAATTATTTTCATCAGTAGACATGACATACATCTTTAAAAAATATTGCATGCCTTTTGCCTGAGTTATCAGTGATTCAACAACAAATCGCATTTGGATGGAGAAGCTGGCAAAAAACAAAGCTATTATCTTTCTACAGTAATGGGAGTCAGACGCAGTGGCATTTGAATTGAAATAGGCTTTACATTAAGCTTCCCTTAGTGTTGTTCAGACTAAAATCATGCATAACTCCATTTTTGACAAAAATGCGCCTATCTCTACAGTCAAATCTCTAAGACTAGCTACTGATGTTTTCAGTATAAAATCAACAATGCACGAGAAAACACTTGGTAAATATGTTACTTAGTAAAGGTTCTATCCAAGTCTGATTGTTGTGGTCATAATTATTCTTATTCCGATTACATAAACATCACTGAGATTTTAAGTGTATTGAATCCTGAATCTGTGGATTTTGAGTATCTTAAATAACTGTGCACATCTTAAATTCATGTTTTGAGTCCAGGCATATAACTTAGGGCCTGAGTTAACAGGCAAACTGAGAGTCTCAGCCTGGGAGAACACACTGCCTTGTTGCTCACTTAATTAACAGATATTCACATTGCTCATATATGTCCAAGTTTTCAAGCCGGGCTTTCAGGTGAAGAACAGTACAGTATCAAACAGAATTTGACCCATGATCAGGAACTTAAATTTTGGTAAAATATTGATACTAGCATAATAATAATACTAGTAGATGAAAAATTTCCAGGTACTATGATAAAAACCTTAGACAAAGTATCTCACATGCAGGTAATCCTCACAATCTCATGAGGAGGAATCATAATTACATTTCTTTTCAGTTTAAGATGATAAAAAGGTTAGGTAACTAACTCAAAATCTAATTTCGTGTTTGTTAGCTAAAAATCCAGAGTGATGTTCAAAGCCTGGCAAGTATGATGACATTCTACGATGGCAGTGGATATTGACCACTGTTTCACAGCAGACTCAGGAGGCCAATAAATCCCTCTTAGTCCCTGGGTTACCTGCAGGGCCACAGGTTATCAAGAATGAGAGAAGCCAGAGAGGCTGGGAGATTTTCTGTATGCTATATGCCATCTCCGAGCATAAAACAAGATGTGTGCAAGCACTTGGCTAACAGCTAGAGCATTAGGCTGAGGTTTCATTCAAGCAGCTGCTGTGCTCCGTGCCAGCCACCTGATAAGCCCCTGCAGGTAGAACAGGGATGAAGAAGGTGTGACCTCACCTCAAGGAGCTCAAAATTGAGAACTTGACCTTGGTTCTGATTTTAGGAGCTGGGAGAGACACCAGCTACTTGGAACTTCTTGGAAAAAGGATTAGTTTTCTAATCAGTAGGCATCAAGGAAACAGCAAGGTTATGGATGTTTAGAAACTTAATTCACTGTGGTAGTTAGCTAGCTCACTTGTGAGCTAGACATTTGCATCTTCAGCATGAGCACAGGGGAGGTTGTGGCACAGTGCCACACAATGATGGAACAGGAGTGTCCCCACACAATGTCAGTAAGACCTAGGTCCAGATCACGGTTTTACAACTTCTGTTGTCAGGATATTGAACTACTCTGAGTCTCAGTATTTTTTGGATAGTTCCTCATTGGCAGCACTGTTGACATTTTTGATCCCCTGACTTTTTGTTGACTCCATTCTCCTAGAAGAGCTTCCTCTCTATGGCAGCTGTTCTAGTTAAGCACATTTGGTTTTGGTCCTTATAACATTTTCAGTGTTATATTTTCCTTGTGCTCTAACTACTTGCAGAATAGCTGTGATAAGGCCTGTAAGTCTTGGTCTCAAACCCATCGTATCCACGCGAGTTATAGAACAACCGAGTCAGCTTAGTCTACTGTACTCTGATGCCCTGCTACATGGAGCCATTTCATTCAGAATCATGCTGTCTACCCAGTCAATTGATTCTTTTATAACATATTCCTCTTTGTCTCTACTATTTTTTGCTTTCCTGAAGACTCTCTGATATTGATATAGTCTTTACTGTTTTTTAAATTGAATACTTATGTCACATATATTTTATTTTTATTTCATATGTATAATTTAATTTTTTCCATTAAAATTATTATTTTTATTTTATGATACAGTTCCATTGGCTACAGGATTTCCCTGAACCCCTCCCCAAAGTCCCTACCCTCCAACAATAATTTTCCCCTATATTATTACAATAGTAAAGTTTTTCATAAAAAGTCACAACTCCTTGCAGGCATGCACAATGGCAGAGAGTCTAGCGTCCTATTGTCAAAGTAGTTAACAGTTTTATTGGGAGTCCATCTTTGATTTGGAAGGAGAAATGTATACTGCATTGTATCCTCATATCTGGATATGATCATCTCCATTGCACAGTTAATATATATTCCCTAAGTGAAAAGCCACAAAATGAAGTCAAAAACAGGAAAAAAAATAGAAATTTACAATGCCATGAAGTTAAATAACATGCTACCGAATGACTAATGTGTCGCTGAAGAAATACAAAAGAAAATAAAGTTCTTGCAGAAAATGATGCTACTGTATGATCTACGAGTCAGTGGAAGAATTTAAGAAAAAAAAAAACTTTTAAAGAAATAAAAATAAAAACAAACACATCAAAATCTATGAGATACACTTTTTGCTGATCTTTATTGGTGAGATGCGTCTTCTGTTGACAACAGATAGATGGGTTTTGTTTTTTAATTCAATCTATGAGTCTTTGATGTTTGATTGATAGATTTAAGCCATTTATATTCAGGGTTAATATGGACAGGTGGTAATTTTTTAAAAAAAAATCTTACTTCTTTTTATTATCATCATTTTATGATACAGTTGCATAGGCCTTGGGATTTCCCTTATCCCCACCCCATTTACCTCCCCACTCACTGAGTTCCCCTATATCATTACCACAGTACAGTTCCCCATACAGAGTCATATGTCCATCATTGTAGGCATGAACAATGGCAGAGAGTCTAGCATCCTATTGTCAAGATATACTAAACAGTTTCATGGGGAGTCCATCTTTGTCTGGAAGTAGAGATGCATACTGCATTGGATCCTAACATCTGGATATGATAGTCTCCATTACACAGTTACTGTATATACCCTTAAATGAGAAGCCACAATATAAAATCAAAAACAGGAAGAAAATAGAAATTTACAGGGCCATGAAGTTAAATAACATGCCATTGAATGACTAATGTGTTGCTGAAAGATGAAAAAGAGAATCAAAAACCTTCTTGAAGAAAATGATGCTACTGTATGATCTACAGGTCACTGAAGATTTTATTCAGAAGAAAGTGTGTTGAAGAGATGAAACTAACAAAAAAAAAAATCCATGAGATAAGGTTTCCGCTGATGTTTGTTGGTAAAATGTGTCTCCTGTAGCCAAGAAATAAATGGGTTTTGTTGTTTAATCCAGTCTACTAACCTACGACATTTGATTGATGAGTTTAGCCATTTATATTCAGGGTTGATATGAATGGGTGGTAATTTGGTCCTGTCATTTAGCAATGGGTTGTTCATTGATTTAGTTTTCTGTTATTGCACTGGGATGTTCTTTGCATTTGCCTTTGGTAGGTGCTATTCCTTTTCTCTGTCAAGAGAACATCTTGAAGTATCAGTTTCTAGGGCAGGTTTGGAAGAGGCACATTCTTTTTTTTTTTTTTTTAAACTTTTCTCTACTCTGGAAGAATTTTATTTCATTTTTTTTTTATTTTGACAATCCTTACATATTTAATTGGGGTAAAAAAGGTTCAAGGCATAAAGGGGGATATAGAGGAAGAAGCCCAATTTCCCGCCCACCGTAAGTCCTGGATGTGGGGCATGCTCTGAGATACTCGATCATGTGGTTCCAATAGTTCACCATTCATGGGTCGCTGCCAGTCTCGCCACTCCAAGCACGATGTGGTCGTTGAAGAGTCCATTGATTGACACAGTCCCTTCTAGAGTCTCCATTTGCCCAGTATTTTGCTGCCAACAGATAGCTGAGGTTGTTGCTTGACTTGTTCTGTCTTTTCTTGGTTAGGACTCTGAGTCCGGTGTCTCGACTGGGGAGATCCTCAAAGAAATTTTGAGGTATTCCCAGTCCAGATTCCTGCGTGTTCTAGTAAGCATAGGGCCCGGCACAGTCCATTGCCCCGATCAGCTGGTGGTTGCAGTTGCTGGGTTGGTTCTGTCTCCACCCGTGTCCTCTTGCAGTCCGGCCTAGTTCCGCCCTGGACACACTTGGCCCTCACACGTACCAGTAGGGGTTGCAGCCCAGTCAGGGTGGCCCACAGTAACCCCAACCAGGCCCACCCCCTACCCTGGCTTGCCAGTATGTATGGCATACTAGTCCAGTCTGTCCTAAATACCCTTCTGTTCATATACTTGCCAACAGGTGTTGCAACCTACTTCCATCCAACCATCTCATCCAACCGTCCCTAACGGATGTTGTTGGGTGTCTGTCTAGCCACCCCAGCCACTGTCCTAGTTCCCATGCCCTCCCGTGGAAGGTGATGACCCACGAGGGAGGAACCCATTATTTCCCTCCCAGGTCGCTCCCATTCCAGTTGTGCCCTCTCCAGTTGGCCCTGTGGTTCAACTCAACGTGTCTAACCCTTTGTACCAGCTTCCGCCAGCTGATGCTACAACTAAGGGCCAACAACCCTCACCAACTCTGATTGTAGCTTGCACTAGTGGGAATAGTCAGCCCAGCCTGGTTTTCACCCAGTCTGGTCCACATGAGGTGCGCAGGTGCTGTGTCCCTGCCTGGTCTGGTCTACCCTCTACCCAGCTCACGCTCCTCAGTGTAAGTTGCTGTTCAGCTAGGGAACCACCCCTCATTCCCCTGTCAGCTCTGCCTCCTCCTTTCCTGGTTCTCACGTGTGCTGGTTGTGTGCTGTGGCTGCATCCGGCTCAGGCTACCTCGCCTTGGCATTCCAACTTGTGTGTTGCTTTTGTCACGACCGGACCTGGTTCGACCCACACTCTGTTCTAGTGTTCAGATTTACCAGTGGATGACATGAACAGATTCAGCCTGGTCTGCCCCGACCCATGCCAAATGCATGCCAGTGGGACACTTTCTATGACCTCTTGGCTGTTACCTTGCGCTGACCTGCAGGGTCTGTGTCCTGCCAGAGGAGTTGCCCGAGCTCCTCCATCAGAACCCCTCCATGGAGGCACATTCTTTTAACTTCTCTTGACTGTGGAAGAATTTTAATTCCTTTTCAAAGGCAAAGGAAAGCTTTGCTCGGTATGTTATCCTGGGCGGACAATTTTTTGATTTTAGAATCTGGAATATGTTGCTCCATTCTCTTCTGGCCTATAGAGTTTCCTATGAGAGGTCTCCTGTGAGCTTAGCTGGCATTCCTTTATATGTCAGCTGATTTTTTTCATGTGCACATTTAAGGATTTTTTCATTATGTTTGATTGAAGAGAGCTTGATGATCATGTGTCTTGGTGAAGATTGCTTTTGGTCAACAATGTTGGGAATTCAGTGCCCCTCCTGAATATTGATTCCCAGTTCTTTCTCCATATTAGACTGTTTATATTTGTGGTAATTATCAGCACTTTAAGGTTTAAATCTTTCATTTTATAATCTGTCTACAATGTTTTATTTTTTATTTTTTAAAGATTTATTTATTTTTATTGAAAAGGCAGATGTACAGAGAGGAGGAGAGACAGAGAGGAAGATCTTCAGTACAATGAGTCACTCCTCAAGTGACCGCAACAGCCGGTGCTGAGTCGATCCGAAACAAGGAGCCAGGAATTTCTTTCTGGATCTCCCACATGGGTGCAGGGTCCCAAGGCTCTGGGCCGTCCTTGACTGCTTTCCCAGGTCACAAGCAGGAAGCTGGATGGGAAGTGGAACAGCCGGGATACGAACCTGTGCCCATATGGAATCCTGGCACATTCAAGGAGAAGACCTTAACCACTACACTATTGCGCCAAGTCCCAATGTTTTATTTTTAAGATATTATTTTATTCATTTGAAAGGTAGATTTACAGAGTAATGGAAAAATGTATGAGAAGTTAGATATTTTCTATCTGGTGCTCACTTCCCAAATAGTTGCAATGAATAGGCTAGGCTAGGCTGAAGCCCATAGCCTTAAACCTCACTTGGGTGTCCCATATGGGTGGCAGGGGCACGAGCACTTGGCCATCTTCTAATGCTTTCTCAGGCACATTGGAATGAAATTTGTCTGGAACAGAGAAACCGGGCCATAACCAGTGCCCATATGGGATGCCGGACCCTCTGGTAGGCCTACTCTGCTATGCCACAACGTTGGATTGGAAGTGGGGCCACTGGGACACAAACTGGCACCCACAAGGGATCTCAGCATATGCAAGGTGAGGACTTTAGCCACTAGGCTACAGTATTGAGCCCACCCCATTCTGTGTTTTCTCCATCTTTGGCCAAGCGTTCAGCCTCTTCAGATTTTTTTCCTGGTAGAATGATCTAGACTTTCGCTTCTGAAATGATGGAAGCTTGCTTGTTTTGCCTTTGTCAGGCCATGGCTAACTGTATTCACCTGTTCACTACTATCCACTGGGAATGAAAGCACAATAGGATGTCCTAAGGAGTTTTTAAAGTTACAGGTCCCGAATGCTTACAGCAGCATCAATCTTACCTCTTCACTTTAAGATTTATTTATTTTTATTGGAAAAGCAGATTTACAACAGAGAGAGAAGGAGAGAGAGAAAGAGATCTTGATCCTGTGGGTTTGCTCCCCAGATGTTTACAACATCCTGAGCTGGACTAGTTTGAAGTTAGGAGCCAGGAGCTTCTTTTGGATATCCCATGTAGGTACAGAGACTTAAGAACCTGGAACAGCTTCCACTGTTTTCCCAGGCCATTAGCAGGGAACTGGATTAGAAGTGGAGCAACCTGGACTCGAATCAGACCCATATGGAATGCCTGTGCTGCAGGTGGACGTTTAGTGTGCTGGGCCATGGTGCGGGTTCCCAATGCATTTTTGTTTAAAAGGAAAATATGCTAACTAAAATATAAAATTATGGTTTAGTATACATGGAAGAGAGATATTGAAGATGGACTCTGGTAGTCTTGAAGTACATCATAAATGGCAGTGTATTTTGTGAAGACAAATTACGAAATATTTTAAACATTTCTATATGAATTTCAACAGAATTGTGAAGATTGAATGCTCAGGAAATAATTATTAATCATCTTTTCAGAGCTAAGCGCATTCCCTTTCTAGGTACATAAGTAAATAAGGACTTCTTGAAGAATTCACAATAAAAGATAATTGTAGGAAAAATTCAGTGCAGTTTCATGTGAGGAATGCTGTAACAGGAACACTGGTGGAAGAATTTGCTTTTTTTATTTAAAATAGTTTCCGTCAGTCTTTTAGTGAGCCTAACTCAGGAGAGCTTATTTTTATTTTCTTTATTTATATTCAAGACCGGGCTACGCCACAATCAGGAGTCAGAAAGTCAATCCAGGTCTGCCATATCAGTGGCGAAGACCCAACCTTCAGACCATTTGATACCTTTCAGGTGTCTACAAGTGGGATATTAGGACTAAGGATGGAGCCAGGATCCAAACCTAGGCACTCCAATGTGGGAGGAGACACCCTAATTAGCAACTCAGTGGCCAGGCCAGTCCAGTCCAAGAAGCATCTTCTTTTGATATCGGGTCCCCAGTGCTTGAAGAACTTATGTACGTACGTACAATCTGATTAAATGAAAGGCTGTGTAGGGGTAGCATGTGGCACAGCCGTGAGGTCATTTGCTTTTGTCCCAGCTACTCTGCTTTGGATCCAGCTTCCTGATAACGTATGCTGTGGGAGGAAGCAGATGAAGGCTCAAGTACTTGGGTCCCTGTCCCTGATGTGGGAGACCTGGATGGAATTCCTAGCTCTTAGATTTGTCCTGGCCCGCTTCTGGCTGTCATGGCCAATTAAGAAGTGAACCAGCAGATACATCTCTCTCCATGTATCTCTCTGCCTTTCAAATAAAATGGAAATCAATACAGTTAAAAAATTTAAGTTACCTAAACAATTTTTTCAAGTTTTAAAAATGCCGGCTGTTTTTGTGCCTACATAGGAGAATCAAAAGAGTAATTCGTTCTTTTTTTTTTTTTATAGCAACATGGATAGAGTAGTGACGTAAATGTAAATGTGGATGTAAAAAGTTACAATTATGATTAATTGATTCTGTCAGTAACAGATCCTGATAAATGGCTGGTATGTAGAATCATTAAGATAATTGGTAGAGCAGTGCTATAAAATCAGATGCTGCTTCCTTAGGAAATTATTAGAGGGAAATAGCATTAGAATAGAGAAAATGCAGCTGATTTTATTTCAGCATTACTGTTTTTCCCTGAACATGCATTATGCATAAAACTACACAGAATGGGACCATTTTTTTGGGAAGGTTTACCTTGAACAGGCAAGGAAAACGCAGCTCTGGAGGAAAGCCAGAAAAGAGCACCTCATTTCACTTTGCACAGCTGTTCTGTGTCAAGGGGGTCCTGTGGAACTGACTCCTGGCAGAAGACAATCCCTGTGTTTGGAAGCAACCAGGGCAGGCCAGGACCAGGTAAGAACCTCCTGCCCCATGACACCCAATCCATCCCATCCAATCGCCCCAGTTCCACATGAGATATGCTCCTTTTTAACACTAAAAATGGAAATTGTGTAATTTTTCCAACTTTATTAGACACAAATTAGTATTTTTAATTGTACAAATGATGGTTACATAGAATTATAAAGGCATTGAACCAGGTTAGAGCTGACCAGTTGATCAGTTTTGTAAAATTGTATTAGATGTTTCAAAAATTGGAAGCAATATTACTTACCTTTTCATACCTAAAACATGTCAGGCCTTTAAAACTGTTACAATCCCGATTCTTTGTCAGTGACTTCTAGTAGATAAAATTTAGATAGCACATGACAAAAAGGTATGAAATCAATGTGGATTTTCTTTCTTATTCAGAAATGTTTCCACACTTTCATGATTCTCAAATTATGCTATATGAAAATATTTCAGAAGCTTATAGGGTAGCAGTTGTGGTCCAGCAGGTTAAGCTGCCACCTGAGAGTGCTAGTTTTAGTCCTGGCCCCTTGATTTCTGATCCAGCTTTCTGTTAGTGTGCTAGGAAGACAACCATGACTATCCAAGCACTTGGCTCCCGGCCTTGTGACAGACCTAGCTGGAGCTCTGGGCTGTGGCCTCTTTGAGGAATGAACTAACGGGTAGAAGATCTTTCTGTCTCTTTCTCTTTACCATTCTGCCTTTCAAGAAGGCAAAAATAAATGATTTTTTTTAAAGAATGGATGAGCATTGTGGTGTAGTCCGTTAAGCTGTCACTCGAGACACCCACATCCTACATATGAGGGCCAGTTTGAGTCTGGCTCCTGTGTGTGTGTTTGTGTGTTTTATTATTATTACAAAGTCAGATATACAGAGAGAAGAGACAGAGAGGAAGATCTTCCACCTGATGATTTACTCCCCAAGTGACCGCAATGGCCAATGCTGCGCCGATCTGAAGCCGGGAACCAGGAACCTCTTTCAGGTCTCCCACACGGGTGCAGGGTCCCAAAGCTTTGGGCCATACTCAACTGCTTTCCCAGGCCACAAGCAGGGAGCTGGATGGGAAATGGAACTACCAGGATTAGAACCAGCTCCCATATATGGGTTCCCGACGCGTTCAAGGTGAGTACTTAAGCCACTAGGGCACTGCTCTGGGCCCTGGCTCCTATGTTTTTAATATAGCTTCCTGTTAACACATCCTTGGAGGCAACAGGTGATGGCTTAAGTACTTGGAGCCCTACCACGGATGTGGGAGACTTGCCTAGATTTCTGAGTTTCAGACTTTAGCCCCATCCAGCCCTGGATGTTGTAGGGATTTAGGAAGTGAACCAGCAGATGAAAGATCTCTCTTTTTTGTTTCACTGTCACTCTGCCTTTTAAGTAGATTCACACACACACACACACACACACACACACACACACACATCACAATAAAATTTATGGAGAAAAAATTAAAAAGATGTTTATGTTGGTTGAAACAGTTTCCGAAATCCAAGCATGATTCTTCTTAAAAGATCTAGTTTCCAAATACTTTTTGAAGTACCCCATATTTACATTTAATTGACCTTGAATTCATTTGTGGGTGGTTTGGGGATATAACTTCATTTCTATGAACATGAATATCAAATTTCCCCATGTATTATCTTGTTCCTAGAGCATTTGTTTAGAGACATACTTACGTTCAGTAACCCACTTAGCTGTTAGGACCATAGACAGGGGTGAGGTGAAGGAAACGGGTGACACAGGGAAAATATGGATAAATCTTGAAGAAAATTATCCTCCTTTTCCCTTTGTGGAAAAAATAGTAATAGTTCAAAATATCTAAATAGGAGTTTATATAGCTATCAACTCATAATTATTGACATTAGAAAAATATAAATGTTTAAAATTATGTCCTTTTTGTTTTCAAAAATTTTATGTACTTTTTTTTAATTGGAAAGACAGACACAAATAGAGCTTCCATTCACATCCACTTCCAAAATGCCCTTGTAGGTATTTTAAGGAGATTGATGAACTAATGGGTAATTTGCTCAGGTCCCTGTTGGAATGAGGGAAAGGGAAGCCCCTTTTTGAATGGACAAGATGCTTGCTTCTGCTCAGAAGGTGTTTAAAAGTGCATCTCACCCTCTGAGTTTCTAGTTACGCCATGAGACTAGAAAGAAGTTACCTATTCCACCCTTCTCATGGCTTTTTTGCAGGAGGTTTCTGACTTAAACAAATCTTGGTTTGCTTTTTGCTTTGTCCACATGGAAACTCTTATTTACTGTGAGACAAGAAACACGATTGCTCTCCTTTAATGCCATTTTTCTGTAGCAAAAGGAGTGGGTCACGTCCAAGGCAGTAGTTGGGAACTCCGTCCAGTTCTTCCATGGGGTGCCAGTAACCCACATGGGACATTACTGCTGTTTCCCAGGACTTGGGTTTCAGCAGAGCCAGAACCTGAACCCAGGTACCTGTTTGTATGGGATGCAGGCATCTGGGCCTCTGATTTTGTTGTTTGTTTTTAAGATTCATTTATTTCTATTTTGCTGAAAGGCAGATTTACAGAGAGGAGAGAGAGAGAATAAAAATCTTCTAATCTTCTGTCTGGTTACTACCCAAATGACTACAATGGCCAGGGTTGGGTTGGTCCAAAGCCTGGAGCCAGGAGCTTCTTCCAGGTTTCCTCCATGAATGCACGGGCCCTATCACTTGGACCATCTTCTGCTGATTTTCCAGGCACATGGGTTGAAAGTGGAGAAGCCCAGACTCAAATCAGCAATACATGGGATGCCAGATAGGCAGAGGCTTAACTTACTATGCCACCATGGTAGCCCTCCAGGGCCTCATAATAGTTAGGTCAAATGCTCAATTCTGTTTTATACTTATTGCCCTCTAGCAAGTGATCAAAGAAATTCTAGGTAAGAGAACAAATCTGAGAAAAGATCTAAACAATTGTTACTTTCAAGATGTCGGTAATCTCTTTTCTTCAAGATCTGTATGTTGGAAGTATGTTCTCAGAAAGGAATTTGTCAGAAAGACTCCAAGGAAGTTATAGTCTACACTGGATCTGCTCCAGTGAAACTTTGCTGTGGCAAATTCCGTGAGAACAGGCTCCCATGTGGGCTCAGAGCAATAGTAAAGAACCCTGGTGGCACTGAAGGTCATGTTGTGCTTTCAACAGCACTCAGCATGGAAATGCCAGGACAGAGCAGATAGTTGCCTGCAGGACCGAGTGAGCAGGAGGAGTGTGAGATAGCTCGTGTTCCTCAGCACGCTCCCAGGCAACTTTGCTCAAAAAGCTGGTCTTCCCAGCAAGGAAAGCCTCCACCTCCATCTCCTTGCAATTGCTAGCATCAGACATCTTCCCCAGCTTTGGTTGCTTTCCTAAAGCCCACAAACCTGGGTTCAAATCTTTACAAAGACACCAATGATTAATTTCAGTTTCAATTTCCCAATTGAGTTGCATGGCTTTTTGCTGAGATTTAAGGCAAACATTCATTCAGTTCATTGTCAAGCTTCACAATAGATGATTCTCGTATTGGAGGGGAAGGAGAATGTAGGTTTATTTATAGTTTACCCTTGCCCAGAAGGTAGAGTCTTTTCAAGTCCCAGATCTATGGAGGGATGCCAATTAAACTCACCTTGAGTGGAACCCAGGCTTGATCTCTTATTTCTTGCACTCCAGAACTTTTTGAAAGCTGAAGGTCAAGTGCACGAGATTCAGAAAAGATTCAGCTAAACCTGGCTGTTCCATCTAACTCTTGAGTTCCAACCTCCCATGCAGTCTTGGCCTGAAAACTCTCCTTCCTTATCATGTCACCGGTGTTTTTAAGATGTTTTATCTTTATCTAGAACTTTTGATTGTTTCTGTACAATTGCACTACAGGAATGGATGAAGATTTTCTCTCTCTTTTTCTTTCCGTCTCTCTTCTCTTAATATTATATGATGTTTTTTGCCTATGCTATATTCAGTGTCACGCATTTTGCCTAATTGTTGTGTGCCAATCAATGAATTATAATTACTTCTCTCTTTTATCTCAGTTGAAAGGACTTTTCTGAATTGTCCTACCTTTGCTTGGTTTTAGGCTAAATTTCATACCTCTATATCTATCTTGAAAGTCTTGGTTGATAATGTGTGTATATGGACATGCATCATTTCCCTAAAGACATTTAGCTACATGGAGCTACTGTCTCCTTTTTCCTACTGTTTCTAGGAAAAAAAGTTTTACATTTTGATTTCCAATAATTCATTGACATTTGTTTGTTTTCTCTGTTGAGATATCTTAACATTTTGTTTTCCCTATGTAGTTCAATGAACTAAAGTTAATAAGAATAGTTATTAAAGATCGATGTTTTCAATAAGCAGTCGGTCATTAATCCTCAGATATTATTTGATAATTTCCCCTGCCCCTCCCAGCTTCCCTCTTTTTCTGGGACACTGATTAGTTAGATGTTGGTCTTAAAGGAGTTTTCTGATACTCTAATGCTTTATGCTCAACATTTGTTTTCTTGTTTTTCCATTCATTTCATGTTATCCAACCTTTTCTCAACATTTTTAAAAAGCACTTTGATGAGATTTTTTATTTTCAAACCTTTGAAAGAGAAGAATTCTTTCTCTGATCTTATGTACTGATCAATATACTAATAAATGTACTGTTTGTACATTTAGTGTCTCTCTGAAGACACTGTACATTTCAGTTTATGTATTTTTTTCTTTCTTTTGTGTTGGAAACCATGGTCAGTGTTGTAGATGACAGCTTAACCCCCACTGCCACAGTGCCAGCCCCATTGAAACACTGTATGTTATGCTATGGCTGGGCAAAGCACATTAATGGTATCCAATAGCAGAGGTCAAGGATGTTGCTAAACACCCTCAAATGCACAGCAAATTATTTGGTCCAAAGTGCCTGTCACAGCATGAGAAACTATTCTGACAGAATGTCCATCTGTGTTCTCTCTGTAGGTCTCCTGGGCCAGTGGCTAACAGAGGTCTCTGTGAGTCTATGGTCGATCTGCCCAGGGAAGAATCTTTTGTCCCGTGTTGTGAAGTATACATCTTCTGCTCATTCTTCAAAGGAGCAGGGCTAGCAGCTCTTGAACTTCCGTGTGTAGACTTACACTTAAAGTCCCATTTAAAAAGAATGGTTAATTTATTTTTCATTGGAAAGTCAGATATACAAAGATAAGGAGAGACAGAGGAAGATCTTCTGTCTGATGATGCTTCATTCCTCAAGCGGCTGCAACAGCTGGAGCTGCACTGATTCGAAGCCAGGAGCCAGAAACTTCCTCCGGGTCTCCCACGTGGGTGCAGGATTTCAAGGCTTTGGGCCATCCTTGAATGCTTTCCCAGGCCACAAGCAAGGAGCTGGATGGGAAGTGGGGCTGCTGGGATTAGAACTGGCGCACATATGGGATCCTGGTGCGTGCAAGGCGAGGACTTTAGCCAGTAGACCACTGTGCCAAGTCTGTAAAGTCCCGTTTTCATTTTGACACCACACCACTGTCATTGTTAATATGCTCTCTGGTTCCAATATTTCCAGAGGACTGGTCATTGGGCTAGAGAAAAAAGAATGAGGGGATGAGTGCCCAAGATTTCCTTGCCCCTGGTGGTTTGCGTCTTCCCCTCCTGCCCTTCCGGAAGGTTGTCCCCTTTACTTTCTGAACACTTCTGGGGTCCTGCAGGTTGGATCTGCTCGCTTTTGTCAAGTGTCACCTCTGCAGGCCTTTTAAAGTTGACCTTCTCCTTTTCAGCGAAGTCACTTCTCATTCCCCGTGTGATTTCCCTCATATAGTGCGGTTTGGGGTTACAGATGTTTCCTAGATTCATCGAAGATGAACTTTAAGTTTCTGTTTCTTGTTCTCCTTGCAAGAAGAAGGCGTTGGAAATGTCTAAAGGGAAGCCACAGTGGGTGTTGGGCATTCCAGTTAAGATGCCACTTGAGTGGCTTGTATCTCATATTAAAGGGTCTGTGTTCAATCCCGCTCTGCTCCCCTCTCCAGCTTCCCGTTAATTCACCACCTGGGAGACAGCTAGTGATGGCTCAGGCAGTTCAGTTTCTGCCACACCTGTGTGAGAGCTATGATGTGGCATCTGAAGAAATGACATAACAGCTGGACCAAACACCAGCCCTATTTTTAAAAAGTGAATGTCTTACAGTGTCTAATTTGTAAATCCATCTTTATTATAGACATGTATATACTTGGGAAAAAAAATCATAGTATTATGTGGATTCATTATTATCCAATTTTCGTTATCCACTGGGGTCTTGGAACACATGTTTAGCAGAAAAATAAGAACCTCCATGCTGAAGAAAGATTTCTACTATATAGATCCCTTTATTGGACATTCATGTGCCTTGCAGAACTTAGCATAGTGCTGGTGCCATGGTAAGAGCACAGTCATCATTGCCAACATTGTGGTGTAGCATGTTAAACCTCCACCTATAAGGTTGGCATCCTATATGTGCATTAGGTTGAGTCCTGGCTGTCCAGTTCTAGACCTGTTCACTGCTAATGTGCTTGGGGAAGCGGTTGAAGGCCCAAAGTGCTTGGCCCCTGCACCCACAGGGAAGACCCGAAGAAGCTTCTGGCTCCTGGCTTTGGCCTGGCCCAGCCTTTGCAGCCATTTGAAAAATGCACCAGGGTGGACGATCTCTCTCTCTTTCTTGTTATTTCTGTATCTCTTTCAAATAAATAAAAATCTTACAAAAAAAAAAAAAGAAAAGAAAATAGTCATCATTGATTTTTTTAAATTTTCAACTTATATGATTCATCAAGGGAGATACTTTTTAAAAAAAGATGTATTTCTTTTTATTACCAAGTCAGATATATGTGGAGAGGAGAGACAGAGAGAAATCTCTTCCATCCAATGATTCACTCCCCAAGTGGCTGCAATGGTGGAAGCTGAGCCAATCCGAAGCCAGGAGCCAGGAACTCCTCCAGGTCTCCCATGCAGGAGCAGGGTCCTAAGGTTTTGGGCCGTCCTCGACTGCTTTCCCAGGCCACAAACAGTGAGCTGGATGGGAAGTGGGCTGTTGGGATTAGAACTGGTACCCATACAGGATCCTGATGTGTTAAGGTGAGGACTTTAGCCACTAGACCATGGTGCTGGACCCAATGTAGATACTTTATATCAATAATGGAAAAGCTAAAAAAGATTTCTTAGTAGGACCGTTTATTTCTGGATATATGTTATTTTCAACTAGCTAAGGTTTCCCAGTTGTAATGAATGATACAAAGACTCTCAGTTTAATTTGTTCTGATTATAAACAATAATAAAGGAAATTTTAAAAAGTAGAAAAAGTAAAATCACCCCAAATCTTTCCACTTGGAGATAAAAATTGTTGTAAACAATAATATAGTAGGGTCCGGCACAGTAGCCTACCTGTTAAAGTCCTCATCTTGCATGTGCTCGGATTCCATACGGGCACCGGTTCATACCCCAGCTGCTCCACTTCACGTCCAGCCCCTGACTGTGGCCTGGGAGAGCAGTAGAGGATGGTGAAAAGCCTTGGAATTGTGCATCTGCTTGGGAAACCTGGAAAGGGGCTCCTGGCTCTTGGCTTCAGATCGGTTCAGCTCTGGCCATTGCAACTACTTGGGTAGTGAACCAGTGGACGGAAGATCTTTTTCTCTGTCTCTCCTTCTTTCTGTAAATCTGCCTTTCCAATAAAAATAAATAAAATCTTAGAAAAAAAACTCCAGTAGTACAGTAGCATAGTAAATGGAAATATAACAGTTTTGATGATTATAAATGAAACTTCATACAAAATATTACTTTCATTTTATTGAAAAGGCAGTTACAGGTGCCTGTGCATTGGCTCAAGCACCCGTACATCATATGGGTCTTAACTCATGTCCTGGCTGTTCCACTCTGCTCCAGCTCCCTGCTATGGCGCAGGGGCACAGTGGAGGATGGCCCTGCACTCAGCTGGAATACCCAGAAGAGGCTCCTGGCTTTGGATTCGGATCCTCTGGCTGTTAGGGCCTCTTTATCAGACTTGGAAAGTTCCCTTTTATTTATAGTTTACTGCGTATTTTTAATCATGAAAGTGTTATATTCTGTCCAGTGTCTTCTTTGCAGAAATTAGTAACTATGTCATTTTTGGTTTTTATCCTGTTGGTATAATGTGTTATATCTTGCATTCCTGGGATAATGCTTCTTGGCCATGGTATATGTTTAATATGTTGTAAGGATCTTTGCTATTATTTTGTTGACGACTTTTGCCTGTATAACTGTGTGAGACACAGATATATTTTTTTCTTTTGTGTCTGTCGTTTCAACATACTACTGATCTTATGAAATGGTTTGATAGGCTTATTCATATTACATGTTAGTTCTTTTTTTTTAAAGATTTATTTTTATTATTATTATTTTTTTTATTGGAAAGGCAGATATACAGAGAGGAGAGACAGAGAGGAAGATCTTTCGTCTGGTGATTCACTCCCCAAGTGAGCCACAACAGCCAATGCTATGCCGATCTGAAGCCAGGAGCCTCTTCCGGGTCTCCCACGCAGGTGCAGGGTCCCAAAGCTTTGGGCCGTCCTCAACTGCTTTCCCGGGCCACAGGCAGGGAGCTGGAAGGGAAGCGGGGCTGCCGGGATAGAACCGGCGCCCATATGGGATCCCAGGTGTGCAAGGCGAGGACCTTTAACCACTTGCGCCACCGCCCCGGGCCCTACATGTTAGTTCTTGACCCATTTTTGTTAGTTTGTGTTTTCCCAGGAATTTACCTATTCTAAAATTATATCATTTGTTGATGTACAATTAGCCACAATATTTCTTTATATCCTTTTATTTCTGTAAGGTTGCAAGTATCTCTCCTTTCATTGCTGATTTTAACAATTTGAGTCCTCTCAGTTTTTCTTTTGATCAGTCTTAAGATTTGGCAATATTGTGTATCTTTTCAAGAAAAACAGGTTTTTTTTTTTTAAAGATTTATTTTTATTATTTTTTCATTGGAAAGGCGGATATACAGAGAGGAGAGACAGAGAGGAAGATCTTCCGTCCGATGATTCACTCCCCAAGTGAGCGCAACGGGCCGATACTATGCCGATCCGAAGCCAGGAGCCTCTTCCGGGTCTCCCACGCGGGTGCAGGTTCCCAAAGCTTTGGACCGTCCTGGACTACTTTCCCAGGCCACAGGCAGGGAGCTGGAAGGGAAGCGGGGCTGCCGGGATTAGAACCGGCGCCCATATGGGATCCCAGGCGTGCAAGGCGAGGACCTTTAACCACTTGCGCCACCCCCAAGAAAAACAGTTTTAATTTCCTTGATTATCACTTTTCTATATTGCTTCTTTGGTTTTCAGTCTGAGCATTCTTATTTCACTCAGTTCATAGCTCTGAGTTTTCTTTGCTCTTCTTTCTCCAGCATCTTCAGTTTATTGATCTGCTATTGATTTTAGATCTTTATTTTTTTTACAGTTCTGTAGTGCCTCTGAACATTTCTTTATCTGTATGGCATACATTATGGGATATTGTGTGCTCATTTTTATTCATTTCAAATTGACATGTGTTAGTTTCAAATATATTTCATTTCCATAAAAATGGGTTCAGCACTATGATTACATATTATGGTTTCTTTTTTAATCAGCTAAAAGAATAAAGGTGAAAAAAGATACACGGGAGTGTACTTTATAATCGCATAATTAACTGACTGTTCCTGTTTGGGAGTGTTTTCTGTTAGGCGGATCTATTTCTAACAAATACTTTTAACCTACTGTTTATTTGAGACTACATTCTGCCTTTCATTTGGAAAAAATAATTTCCTGAATATAATACTCTATATCATACGTTCTTGTTTCTGTGAGAAGTCAGGTGTTAATCTCCTGGAGTCAGTTTTTTTTCTCCTGCTGCTTTTACACATTCTTTTTTTCTGTCAGAATTTTCACCATGAGGCTCTGTATGCAGATAGTCATCCCAGGATGGTCACGGCTTTACTGGGCCGTCCTCACCTGTTCCTCTCTGCTCATCCACCTGCAGCTGTTGACATCACGTACAACTTAAGGGCTCCATTATTTTCTACGGTTTGCCTGTTTGGAAATGTCTTGGGGACAAAACTTGCTGCATAGTCTGACTCAATGAAATTAGAATCTTTTTACCAAGATAGTTTCTGAGATCAGTATATGAAGATTTTTCTGAAACCGAGGAGTTCATCACTATCTTATTCTTACTTTTCTCTGATGATCCAGGGGGCCGAGGTTTAGCTTGTTGTTCTCATGGACTCCTTTCCTTAGTGACTTGGCACCAGATCCCCATTGTTTTCAACAGAACCTTAGGTTCTCCCTTCACTTTGCTTCAAGTAAAGTTAGTTCCTTTGGGTAAAGGTTTCAGAGTTCTTTGTTATAGACAGCTTGTTTCCTGGGCAAATTCTCTCTGAGAGGTAAGGTCGGGGCATATTTTCTGTCAAAATGACATCTCTGGTTTAGGAGTAGGATGTTGAGGGGATGACATCTCTAAGGGCAAAAGCAATTTGGGATCCAGTGTTCTCAACCTGCTGTGCTTGGGGCAAAGTGTGGGGAGCATATGGGCAGGGATCATCCCCAAATACTTTAAGTGGCTATTTTCTTGTTCTATAATTTTCACAAGATGTAGGGTTTTATTTGTTTTGCTTTATTTTTCATTAGTGAATGGGCCCATGGAGCAATTCCTACCTCCATTTTGTAAGTGGAAGCCCTGACATCTTTTCTTTTCTTTTTTTTTTTTAAGATTTATTTATTTATTTATTTTTGGAAAGGCAGATACACAGAGAGGAGGAGAGACAGAAAGGAAGATCTTCCGTCCAATGGTTCAGTCCCCAAGCAACCGCTGGAGCTGAGCTGATCTGAAGCCAGGAGCCTCTTCTTGGTCTCCCACATGGGTGCAGGGTCCCCAGGCTTTGGGCCATCCTCGACTGCTTTCCCAGGCTGGAAGCAGGAAGCTGGATGGGAAGTGGAGTCACCAGGATTAGAACCAGTGCCCATACAGGATCCTGTCATGTTCAAGGCGAGGACTTTAACCACTCTGCTATCATGCCCCCATCTTTTCTTTTTAAATAAAGATTTTTTTACTAGAGAGACAAATATTATAGAGCTAGGGAGAGACTGGTAGATATACATATATATGTATGTTTGTACATGTGTGCATGTATATATGTTTGGTTGTATATATATAACTTTATATGGAGAGAGAGAGAGATCTTCCATCTACTGGTTCACTCCTCAGATTCCCAGGGCTAGGCCAGGTGGAAGTCAGGAGCCAGAAGCTTGTGTCTTTCACTGGGTGACAAAGCCAAAATGCTTGGACCACCTTCCACTGTTTTCTCAGGGACATAAGTAGGGAGCTGAGTTGAAAGAGAAGCAGCCAGGATATGAAAGTGTTCATAGGAATACCAGCTTCTGAGGTGGTTGCATGACCTAATATGCCACAGTGTTGGCTCTTATAATTTCACTTTTAAAGATTATTTAATTATAGGAGGCAATTATCTTGACAGAACAATTGACAAAAGTATAATTTTAAAATATGTTCATTATAATGTTGGTTTGGTAATCACATATATATGAGTTTTTGAGTACTTATAATTTAAAAAAATATTTATTTTGAAAGAGAGACAGAAAGAAAGAGATCTCCTTTCTGCTGGTTCATTCCCCAAATGGCTGCAACAGACAGAGCCAGACAGGTCTGAAACCAGGAGCTTGCATTTTTGGGGGGGTCTCCCATGTGGGTGGAAGGGGCTCAAAGACTTGGGCTATCCTTCATTGCCTTCCCAGGCCAGTACAGTGAGCTGGATTGAAGTAGACCCATAGGGACTCAAAGTGGCTTAGCTTACTATGCCACAACACCAGTATTTGAATACATACAATTTACATATGTAAGGACAAAAAATTAGGAATGACATTGTGGTGTAGTGGATAAAACCCTGGGTGTCTGCTTTTGGTCTAACTCAGTCCTAGTCATTGCAGCCATTTGGGGAATGGACCAGTCGATGGAAGACCTCTCTCTCTGCCCCTTCATCTCTCTCTAACTTTGCCTTTCCACTAATCAACTAAATCTTCTTAAAAAAGAAAAAGTTAAGAAACAAATTTTTAAAAGGATGGACAAAAATAAGCAAAGTGTTTAAAACGTCTAAGGATAAATTTTCTTACAGAGATAAGTTTTTCAAGTTTTCTGTAATGGTTAGGTATTGTTAATAATATTAGAGTGAAACACAGTCTCTTTGTGGCTGAAGCAAGAAGCCCTACTGGCAGGACACAGTAGTAATTTCAGAATAGCAAAGTTGTATGAAAGTTTGCCAGTTTCCTACCTACCGATGAAGCACCAAAGCCTGATCATTCTTTCAGTTGTAACAATTGGCATACTTGTGTGAATCAAATAACACAGATCATAACCAAAAATCACAGAGCCCCATGGACAACGGAGAGGAATTTGTGATTCAAGGCATTGGCATTAAAGAAGACTTGAGAGCTGTGGTCTGAGAATGATCTAAAAAGAATGCAGACCTAATCATGCATTAAAAGGATTAATTCAGCCAAGGCTGAAAAGGGAGGGAGGAAAATGGGGGGCTTTAAAATTCACCTACTAAAAAAATCAAGCTAGAGTAACTATGAAAAAAAAAAAAAGCAAAGATGAAACAAAAGCAGGGAACAGCTATCCTGCAGCCGAATCCATCTGAACTGTGTGGACTTGTGGTACTTTCCTGCTGTGGCTACTCCATTTGCATCTGACAGGTGGACAGCCACGGTACCACATCATGATCGGCAGTCACCTCAACTCACCGATGCTGATACAACTTCATGTCTGCCCAGGAAGGTGGTTTCCCAGCCACATGCAGTGTTAGAATTAAATTTAGATATAATGTTATTAACTAACCCATGATAAAACTTTTGTGTAAAGTACAGGAATAAGTCACTGTTGAAGCAATCAGTAGTTTGTCATTAAAAGTGTAGTGCTTTATGCTATGATATTATCCTTTTGACTTCAGTTTTACATGTGTTGTTGGCATCATGGTTATACTTGTGGTAGGTTTAAGATTTTGTTTGCTATTATGAGTAGTTCTCAAATTTTAATGGCAATTAAAGGTTATTATATATATATCCATAATTTATGTCTATCTCTGTGAATATGAAATTTGATACTGTTTTGCTTGTAACAATGGTTTTTCCTTCAAGTATCTGTTGTCCTAAAAGAGAACATTAAACTTGCAAAATTTTTAAATAAAGTTGATTATTTAAAGAGTAACTAAATCATGGAGAATGAGCTGAATACATAATGGGAATGATTATTAAAAGAAATTTAGCTTGAGTTCATCAAACATGAGCAAAAGAATGCATGAAATGATTCACATGATCTAGAATTTTAAACAGAATAGTGTGGCTTTAAAATTGCACTTAAGATGTAAGGCAGCCAGGTTTTAATTTTTGTTATGTGCACAAGTAAATATTAATTTGCAACCAAAGTAACCAGGAAACACTTCTGTTTCTGCACAAAGACCCTTTGAACATCGGGCTGCACATTAGAGATTCCCCTTCTGCATGAACGGAGGCTTTGTGCAGCAGTGCATTGTTTACTAAGCCCTTAGCACTTGTCTAGACAGGGACAATAAGCTGGCAAATGCCAAATTTGAAAGAGCAGTGGGTTCCAAGAACTCATAGTGTTCTGTGATTGTTGGAAGCAAGCTTTGTCAAAGGTCTCTACCAGCCTACTCCTCACATAGCGTTCTCACGTAAAGCCTTTGTTTTTAAACAAAAAGAGAAATCCAGCATTGAATCAGGACAACGAATGCCCCCTACAGTAGTTTAATGAGAGAGCTCCAGTTGCTCTTCACAGAGGATTGCTGGTCACAGGGCTTCAGGCCTGTGTTCTACTAGCCAGAGACTTAGAGATCACGGTCTGGAAAGGGAAAATTTCGGATTTCCCAAGTTTACAAGAGTTTAAGTTGCATGGACCTCTGCCCTTGTCCAGTAGCAGCTTAGCTTAGTTATTGGAACTCTGTCCATACTGCCAGACTTGGTGAATGCACCTGCTCGGAAAAAGAAAAAAAGTATTTCTCTTTTTTACTAAGTGACTAGTGGTGAAGTGGGAGAGGTGGAGTTCAAGTTCATTCCAGAGCCTTGTCTTCTACTTAGAGAAGTGTTTTAAATATAAGCACATATATGGAACATCATTTTGGGAAACTTATCTATCAGGTAAGAAAGCACGCGCACATGCACACACACGCACACACACACAGTTGAGGAGCAGAGTGTGCTAGAGGGGAAAGATTAGTGGGGGAAGGGAAATGGAGGAAGAGGGTTTTTAGGACTTCCCCTCCAACTCATCTCTGATGAAATAAGAGCGTTCTCCTAACTGGCTTCTTTTATAAGGGTTGGAAGGGGCAGGCCTGCATGGCTCCTGCCATCCCAGGTTCCCCTGGAGGGAGAGACCTCTGTCAAGGAGACTGGTTGATGGATGGGTAGTAGATAGGATTACATAGGGCGGTGGCTTCAGATTTGTAGTTGGTGGCCTTAATGCGACTTGCCCCTACCAGCAGGCTACAATGCTGTTTTGTCGTGGAGTGGAGAAGGCATCTTCATTCTTCCCGCCCCCTCCTACCTGTGGGTGGCTGAACTGGAGATCTGCTGGTGACTAGGCTATGCATTTCTTGCAGTGGATTCCCAGGGAAAGGTCAGCTTCCCACGTAGTCAGGATCCCTGCTCTGTGCTACTCCTTCCTCAACTTCTCACTTTGGACCACCTTCCTTTGTCATAGGGTTTCATTTTAATTCAAAAATGCTCTTATCTGGAGCTTTCAAAAGTAGCCCCTATGGCAGAACAGTGACAGAATTCACAACAAAATGGCTTCCCTGGTAGCCAGACAAATACGCATTGGGGCGAGGGTGGACTGAGGGCTATTGGTCACGAGTTCTCAACCACAAGGAGTGTCAGAGCCAGAAGACACCCAGGACTGTCTGCAACCTTTCCCCTCACCCTTAATCACATTATCCTCCAGCCCACACTCACTGCTGCCTCATCCCTGTCTGGGCATTGCATATTGTTTGATCCCCAGCCCTGCATCTCTGGCTTCTGTAAACCTCCTGGCTTCTGGCCTGCACTTCCTCAGCAAGAGCATCAGGTCTGAATGCAGAGGAGGATGTGGCCAAAGTCTACCGGCCTGGAGGCTCTGGAAACAGGGCTTTAATATACCACAGACAGGCCTGAGAGCATGAGAAGCTGCAGGTGCTGGTTCCGCAGGTCGTGGGCACCGGATAGTCCCAGCATGCATTTCTGTGATGATGCTGTGCTGCACTTCATGGACTACACTTGTAAGCTGCAAGGGATGAAAAGACACTTTCGGGTTTTTTTTTTTTTTTCCTGTGGTTCTCCCTTTTCCTTGTCTTGCCTTCATCGTTCTCTTCCTATACGTCTTCCTCCCTGCCTTCACTCCTGTCTTCCTTCTTCTTCTCTTTTCTTGAGAAGACTCCTCCACCTGCTTGGAGTCTTGTCTCTTTCTCTTCTGCAAACTTGGTTTACATTTCACAAGAATCCTCCCTCCACACCAGCAACAGGATCTAGGTAGTTGTAGTGGTGGCAGTTGGAAAACCCATTTGTTGTTCAGCCAGGGTCATTTTTGTTGTTGTTTTTGTTGTTGTTAAAGATTTATTTTTTATTTGAAAGTCAGATATACATAGAGGAGGAGAGACATTGAGGAAGATCTTCTGTCCGATGATTCACTCCCCAAGTGACCGCAACGGTCAGTGCTACACCAATCCAAAGCCAGGAGCTTGGAGCCTCCTACACTTCTCCCACAGTGGTGCAGGGTCCCATGGCTTTGGGCCACAAGCAGGGAGCTGAATGGGAATCAGGGCCATCAGGATTAGAACTGGTACCCATATGGGATCCTGGCATGTGCAAGGTGAGGACTTTAATAGCTAGGCTACCATGTTGGGCCCTACGAGTCATTTTAAACTGAATTTCAGTTGAGACATTTCTGCCCAGAGCCCCTGTGGATCGTGCATTTATTACGTATCCACCAAGGTGGTGAGGAGGATTCTGTGTATGCCACTTGCCTTTATTTCCTTCTAAATAGCAGGAGTCAGGTATTATTTTCTTAAATTTACCCTTTAGGAAGAAAAAAATTTTCTATTAAATGTTGATAACATTGCTGTTATTAGGTCCTCATCAGTAGTTGTCATTGATAATAGAACTTAAGTTGGGAATAGCTTTCCTATTCTACTGTGATGGGGAAAAATTTCTGTGTAGTTCCTAAGAATAACAACATCAGAAGGCTATCATGTTTCTAGTCTTCAATTTTGGAACTGAAAATTCTGTTGTAGTTACTTTGCGTGTTGTGGGCTCTCTAAACTGATACTGGCTTTGCTAGCCTCTCGCCTTTCACTTTTTCCCCTAACTTTGTAGCAGCAGCTGGTCTATTGCATTTACTGAAGTCTGGGTTTCCTCACCAAGTTGTCACATCAGTTGCGGTCAATGATATCCTCTCACTGTGGGAGCAAGTGCAACTTCCTCCCAGGCTGCAGAAGCTGCCGCTGAGCGTTCATAGACTCCATTCAGAAAACCAAGCTAGAAATGATCACTCTAATTTTACAAAGGAAAGCCTTAATTGTAATAAACTGTTGTGGATTTCCCTCAATGCTCACTGTCAGTTGTCCAACCTTTGCGTTGCAAGCAGATCAAGAAGATGCCAACAGGTAGCACTACTGTATCTTGTTACTAGTTTGCTCCTCTGCTGCTGTGGTTCTCAGATGCTGTTAGCTAAGGGGAGAATCTGAAACCCACTGGGCTCATCCCTGTTGATTTCAAGGATAGGCAGAGTGTGTACTCAGGGTTAAATGCTTCACACCATCATGTCCACTTGCCCTTCAGGGATGTCTTCTCAGGCTTCCCCATGTGTAACCATGTATACTGTAAACTATACCAAACCCCACACACATGTTCTTTCCTATACTTACATATGATTAAGTTCATTAACAGATTAGACACATAAAAGATTAATGACATTGCCTTCCCTGAGCAATCTTCCCTCAAGTTTTTCTTCCTTTTTCTTCCTTTTTTTTTTTTTGTTTAAAAAAGGATTTATTTATTTGTATTGGAAAAGTATTGGAAAAGTAGAGTTACAGGCATTCTTCTGGGACTCGCACATGGGTGCAGCTTGGAGCATCCTCTGTTGCTTTTTGAGGCCATTAGCAGTGATTGGAAGTGGAGCATCCAGGACTTGAACTGGTATCCATATGGGTTGCTGGCACCAGAGCCCAAGGCTTAGCCTGATATTCCACTGTGCCAGCCCCTGGAGTACAAATTATATACACATACACACAAAATTTTTTCTTTTATTAAATTAAACTAAGAAATTTTGTTTTAACTCCCCCATTCCCTGCCAAGGTCTTGTTTTCTTGATATTAATGGCAGAGTTACATAGGGCGGGAGAGACCATTCACTGTGCAGTTGCTGCAGTGGTCAGCACTGGACCAGGCCAAACCCAGGAGCATGGAGTCCATCTAGGTCTCCCACACGGGTGTTAGTTATCCAAGTACTTGGGCCATCTTCTGCTGCTTTCCCAAGCACATCAACAGGGAGCTGGACAAGAAGAGGAGTTTAGTGTTCACACGGGATAACTGTTGTGAGTGATGGGTTAGTACGCTGCACACAACACTGGTCCTTAGGCTTCTTTTGGCCTATCTGAATTGCCAGTTCCATTACTCTTGTACTTGGGGACCATTATGAAATAAAATAAGGGTCATTTGAAGGCAAGCAATGTGATACCACAATGACTGAGTTGATAACCAAGGCAGCTGCTAACTGAAGAATGAGTTGGTAGCATATACACCACGGAGCCTCAGGACAAAGGATGATTCACAGCCTGGAGAAGACAAAGTGAGATAGTTGGAGATTTCATCAGGATACTCAGACTATGCACAATTGAGAACTGATTAATTTTTATGGAATGTTCATTGATTATTTTTACACTGTGGCTAACTATGAGGTAACTGAAACTGTGGAAAGCAAAACTATGGATAGCAAAGATCCATTGTATAAGCATGGGGTGGGCCTGGGTCTTCCTAAAACTGCTGTACAGTGAAATGATTCAGTAGGTCAACATAATGCGTTACACTTTGTTAGGCACTGTCAGAATTCCTTCCTAAAAATGATGCTAGTTTCTAGCCTTACCTTAGCTTTTCTTATTTCTTTGGCATAAGTGATGTCAGGACATCTGTAAATCATTTCAATATAAATAAAATAGTAGCACTGATAAGCCTTTAGCATATGCTAGTGTAATTACTTAATAGTTTCAATAATTCCTTGACAAAATTGTATCTTTGTTTTGCAAATAGCGCAACAGATTTCAACAAGTTAAGTGGCTTACTCCAAGTCCAAGAGAACACCATGAAAAGGATGTGGGCATAAGAACGCATATTATTGATGGATAATCTGAAAATAATAAGGGGCTGATATTGTGGTGTAGTGGATTAAGCTGCTGTCCACAATGCTGGCATACTTGGGTTATCCTTGGGTCCCTGTGCCCAGATTAAGCTCCTGGTTCCTGGGTTTTGCCTAGCCCAGCCCTGGCTATCGTAGTCATTTGGGAAGTTAATCAGCAGTCAGAAAATCACTCTGTATTTCTTCCTTCTGTAACTCTTTGAGAAAAATAAATCTTTAAATAATAATAATAAAATTTACTAGAAATCCAACCATCTTTTTTTTCTTGGCATTTTTAAATTGTTTGGGTCAAACACAGAAAACACAAAATGTACCATTTTAGTCATTTCCAGCATGAAGTCACTGAGATTAAGTGCATTCAGAGTGCTATCATCACTACCATTCATCCACGGAATTCTGTTCATGGCCCTGAATTGAGATTTTTGCACCTGTTTCACAATAACGCCCAATTCTCCTTCACCCCAGGCCCTGAAAACTACCGGAGAAAGTACATACATGCCGAGTCAGAGCATCTCAGTTCATACGTGGCTCATTTCACTCGATATAATGTCTTCAGTGCAATCATAGGACATGCCAACACTTCTTCTTAAGGCTGAACAATGCTCCATCGTATGTATCAGCCACATTTTGCCCATCCATTCACCTGGCTGTGGATATGTGGGCTGACGTCTGTGTTCTGGCTACCGTGTATAATGCTGTTATACCGAAAAAAAAAAAAATCCTAAGGTATTGGCAGTTCTAACTACTGTCAGTCAGAAAATACTCTCTCATCCTGAATTTTTTTTTTTGACCTAAATATTTTTTTTCAAGCAGTTGTGGGCTCTATTGAATTTTGCTAATGTAGTGTGTATCTCGGAATCACCTTATTTGAAAAGTTTCCTTTCCTTTAGCAAACATTGAGTTCATTGTAAAAAAAAAAAAGAAAAAGTCCCAGTTGTGGAGTTGTGGTCTCTCTTGGCTTAGAGAATAATTTATGGACACTCTGAAATTGCTTGTTGTGACTTTGGGTGCAATAGACAATGGCTACAGACAATAACTGAATGGACCATTTCACTAATATAGTAAAGTTTAAAGTAATCACAGATTATTGAAATTATATATAATGTAACATTCTTAACCATAAATTTGATAACAGTATAAAACAGAATTTTACAAAACCGTGTTTGCAACAGACAGACATTTCTTTCTTTTTCCTTTGTGTGTAAAATTTTGGGCCCCTTCATTCATTTTAAAATTTAAGGTAGTAAAATAGTTGCTGAGTGTAAGGGATCATTTTTGTTGTTATTTAGCAAGTACAAATCAATACTTTCATGAAATATTTGAATTTGAATATCTTTAGAAGTGAAATTTACTTTTAAAATCAATTGCTTTTAAATTTAAATAATTAAATAAGAAATTAATCATCACTGTGGTTATTATCTGAATATACTGAAAATAATTTTCTAGTCTGCAGAGTATTTAAAAAATATTGTCCACTCTATGTTATCAAATTTTGTAAGTACACAAGCTTCATTAACTTAAGTAGCAAGGCATGTATTCAAACCCATATCTGTCTATCTGTGCTTTTTACCTCTTCATTATGCTGCTTAGTTTTTTGCAAGCTTGTCCCTCTTCCAGAGATAGTTTACTCTCCAATGCAGTGACAGTTAAAACATAATTATGATGAACATGGCACACTCAGTTTTCAAGGAGCCTTATTTTTGGTGGAGAAAAGCAGTGCGAACATTTGGGTAGGTTCCAAAAACCACTTGGTGTTTTATTTTTCTTGCATTGCTGTTTTTTCCCCTGTAATTCATACGGCACTGAGAAAGAGGTTGTTGGGAAACATGGGGTAATATGAATCAAGGACTTTTTCTATTTCCACCAAGACGGAGAGTCCTACACTGAGTCTATAAAACTGGCTCCGCTTGTATCTCCCACATGAGACTATTCTGCTTTTCTACTTCTAGTGGGGGGGAGGAGGGTTGTTCTGGCTTTACTCAAGGCCTGGGGTAGAGTCTTCAGTGGGATTGGCAGGAGTTCTTAGCAGTGTGTAGGTTGATAGGGAGGAGGAAGTGGAGGTTTCTGTGGGCATAAAGGAAGCTACCACATTTGAGAGGTTGCTGTATGAGATAAAGTGAGTCTCCGCCATTGTGGGAAGCCTGTCCAACCAGGCCAATCGTGCTGAGGCTCTGAGCAGATGTGGGGTCTCTGCGATCCACTTGCACTGGTGTGGGTGTATGCGAGCCCTTGTGTCCTCTGGAAACCCAGTGCTCACCAGTTCAGCATGCAACTGCAGAACCACCATTGTGGAGACACGGCTTCCTGATGCTGTACTGAGTCAGAATTCGTGGGTTTCATGGGAATGTGGGACAGGGAGGCAGCCCACAGTTCAAATTCTTATGAGTCAAGAGGAGCACATTTTATTCGAATTTTAGGGATAATGGAAGGGGGTATTTTTTGCATCTGGATGGTGAAGAGCAAAATTCCTGCTTGCTATACAAATAAAGAAGCAAGTGCAACACAGAAGGAAGAGCACTGCTGGTGGGGGAAGTGTCAAGCTCACAGGCACTGCTTCAGCTTAGGAGCTGGTGGGGAAGGTCTCCTGGGAAGAGAAGTCTGGGTCAAGAATAAAAGATGTTAGCCAGGAAAAGGGGTGTTGGGATACACTAGGGAAAGGGGAGGAAAAGATTGCTCCAGACAGAGGGAATAAAGGCACAAAGGTCAGATGGAGAAAGAGTGGGAGTGCCTGGAAACTAGGGAGCGTGGACAAGAAGTTATAGGGTGGAAGGTTAACACACAGTGACTTCAACTGGAGATAGATCAGGAAGATCTGTCACATTGAGAAGTTGAGGATATTTACTGACAGAAACAAGGGAAAGTAATTTGTGTGTCTGTTTATTTAGAGGAACAATAGGATGACATTTTAGATTCTAGAAAGATGACTCTGGGTGCCAAGGGGAAAGCAGATTGCAGACTGGTAAGGAGAGATGACTTGCTAGTCCAAGGTTAGGTTAGGCCAAGTTCAAGGTGTAGACAGAGCTATGCTCTCTCTAGAGCTGGAGCAGAGAGTATTCCATGCCTTTCTTACCTTCTGTTGCTCCTTGGCTTTTCAACAAAAGACATTCTGTTTTTGTGTGTTGCTGTGTCCTCATACTGGTTTCTCTCTGTGTATGTGTGTGAGAACACCCCTTCCTGTGAGAACACCTCTTGGATTGGATTTCGAGACCCCTTGATCTCATTTTATTTATTTATTTTTAAAGATTTATTTATTTTTATGGGAAACTCAGATAGATATGCAGAGAGGAGGAGAGACAGAGAGGAAGATCTTCCATCTGATGATTCACTCCCCAAGCAGCTGCAACAGCTGGAGCTGAGCCAATCTGAAGCCAGGAGTCCAGAGCCTCTTCCAGGTCTCCCACATAGGTGCAGGGTCCCAAGGCTTTGGGTCATCTTTGACTGCTTTCCCAGGCCACAAGCAGGGACTGGTTGGTTAGCAGGGCCATCGGGATTAGAACTAGTGCCCATACAGGATCCCGGTGTGTGTAAGGCAAGGACATTAGCAGTTAGGCTACTGTGCTGGGCTCTTCCTTGATCTCATTTTAACTAATTAAATGTATAACATTTTTCCAAATAAAGTCACATTTTGGAGCTCTGGAAAAGACATCACTGTTCAGAGGGACACTGCCAGAGGTCTTTGAAGAATTCAAAAAAATGCTATATTGTGAAAAAGAAACTATGCATGCATTTCAAAGTTTAGAATAAAAAGATTTATTTATTTATTTGAAAGGCAGAGTTACATAAAGAGAAAGGGAGAGATGGAGAGGGAGGTGCTGCATCCACTGATTCACTCCGCAAATGACTGTAAGTCAGTACTTGGTCAGGCTGATGCCAGGAGCGTCATCCAGGTCGGTCACGTGGGTGGCAGGAGTCCAAAGACTTGGTCAAAGTCTGCTGCTTTTCCAGGTACATTAACAGGAAATTGGATTGAAAGTGGATGTGGAATGATTAACCTGCTGTGCCACAGCGCTTGTCCCAAGTCTTTACATTTTTGTACCAGAATATAATTTTATCATATAATTCAGCTTTCCACAGATTTTTGTAATACTTCATATTCTACTCAGTACAAGTTCCATATGGGCACATCGAAATGTATTGTTAACACCTCATTAGTTATTTTCCTTTACAAGTGAACCCTCTGTAAAGAGCGTCTAAGAAATTCCAGAAATTTGTCCCCGTTCAGATGTTTATATATAGAGTCACTTAGCTTTTATTTGAAATAAGATTTATTTATTTATACTAGAATTAGAAGAAGGGAAAGAGAGAAAATAAAGATTTGCAATTTGATGCTTTGCTTCCCATATGCTAAAGCCAGGAACCTGGAACTCGGTCTGATCGTCCTACATGAGTGACAAGGACCCAAATACTTAAGCCATCACCTGCTGCCTGCCTCGTGGGGCGAACGCTAGCAGGAAGCTGGAATCAGAGGTGGAGTTCTGAATCCAGACATCCCAATGTGGAAATGCACATTCTAACCAGCATTTTAATCAAGAAATATGTTTTTAAAAAGATGTGTTTATTTATTTGGATGGCAGAGTTACAGAGAGAAACTTTTTTATCTGCTGGCTTACTTCCCAAATTGTCACAATAGTTGGAGCTAGGCGAGGCTGAAATGAGGGGCCAGTGTCCTTTTCCAAGTCTCCCATGCGGATGCAGGGGCCACAAGCACTTTGGGCCATCTTCTGATGCTTTCCCAGGTGCATGAGCAGGGATCTAGATTGGAAGCAGAGCAGCTGGGACTCAAACTGGTGCCCATAGAGGATGCCAGTGTTACAGTGGCATCTTAACCTGCCACTGACTTGGCTTTTTCAGATCTTGAAACAATGCTGTAAAGATGCTAAGGAGTAAAAAAATTATAAGCATGCTATGTTCTCTATTTAGAGAACATATTTTAATTCAGTATAGCCTACAAGATTCCATGACAGCAGAAACAAAATATATTGTTGCTTAATATCGTTGTTATATGAATATCCATGTTGATTTATGAAATGCTAAAAAGAAAGTTTTAATTGCCTATTGTTTTAGAAAGGAAAAATATTGTTAATATTGAGACCAAAGTCTGTCTACAATTTGGAGGTTTATCAGAAACCTCAAAAAGATAGCTAATACTTTGTCACCAAAAATAAGTTTCAGCTATTTACTGTCCCTTCTCCCAAATAACTAACTTCAAATAACTGAGGTGTTTTTTTTTTTTTGATAAATATTTATCACTCAAGTGCAGGGGCCCAAGACCATCCTCTGCTGCTTTCCCATGCCACAGTCAGGGAGCTGGAGGGGAAATGGAGCAGCCGGGACAAGAAGCAGTGTTCACTTTAGATGCCAGCATTAAAGGGTGAGGATTAGCTTGTTGAGCCCAAGTGCTGGCTCCCAAGCAACTGAGTTTAATTCTGATTATATGCCACCCATATTTAGTGGAATGTAGTCAACTGCTGTATTTTACCAGTGCCCTTCCTATAGAAGGAACACATCTCAACATGCACACTTAGATGACAGGTTCACTTTTTTGTTGTTGTTGTTTTCTGCTTCTAGTCTTGAGTAGAACACTTAACTTTTTTTTTTTCCTGTGAATTCAGTAACCACAACTATTTTGAAGATTACACATAGAAAAACATTTGAGAGGCCTAGACCTGTTGTGGCCTGTGGAGAGTTTCTTATGACTCCTAAATCCGTCACGAAATATATGATTTGTCTTCCGCAATGAGCAGTCATATTAGTTAGGCTGCTATTAGTGCTCTTTCCTAATTTGTTCATAAAACTGTTGAACAAGAAGGGCAGAATGATGCCCCTATCTACTTCCCTGTAGGTTTAAGTCACCCTTTGGTCAGAGCAACCAGCCACATGCACACTGTTGTCCATCCACAGTTCTGTGGGTTTCCTAAAGGAACGATCGAGGTCACTGTTCACTGCTGTGCTAAATCCAAGAATACTTTGTCTACTCAGCTCATGTTTTAAAAGTGATGTTGATTTTTAAAGTACTGTTATTTGAAAGGTAAAGGGAGAGGGAAAGATGGAGAGAAAGATTTTTCACTTTCTGGTTCACTCCCCAAATTCCTGCAAAAGTCAGAGCTGGGCAGGTTGAAGTCATGGGCTCAGAACCAAGTCTAGATTTCTTAGGAAGGAGGGACCCAAGTACTGAAATTGTTATCTGCTCTCAGGATTCAGATTAGCAGGAAGCAGGATTGGAAGTTGAGGCAGAACTTGAACCTAGGGCCTCCAATAAGGGGTACAGGCACCACAAGTAGCTCCTAACACACTGAAAAAGCATTGGTTGAAAGTTTTAGAATTTGAATAGGATTAACATCACTAATGCTTACTTTAGGGAGATAATAACTCCAAAGTTACTCTTTTATTGTAGGCATTGAATTAAGTGTTATATGTAAACATAGATATAGATAGATCTATATATAGATCTCTAACCCTGTGTATCCTTCAGTGGATTGATCTAATTATCTATACCTTTGAGGTAGATTTCCCAGGTCACAGTCATTGAGTTATTTTTTACATGACTTGTAAGTGGTAGAGCCAAAATCAACCTTTGAATTGTCTGATTTGTATGACCACGCTCACAACTATAGCTCTGATGAACATGATGATGCTGTACACAAACCTGTATTGTTACACTGTCCAGAGTTTCATTATGCTATGTGTCTTCCTTATGTTATGTGTCTTCCTTATGTAGGAACCATGTCTTGTAGCCTTTTTATCCCCCATGTTTAACATATTACTTATTATATAGGATAAATTTCAATAACATATTGGGATAACACATGTAGAACTGGACACTTCTTAACCTATAGTATCCTTTGTCTACTCATTCATGACATCACTTCATAAGTATATTTTTAATAATGCCAGAGGATTAGTAGGAAAATAAATTAGTAAATATTTCCTAGTTTATAAAACTTAAGAAATTTTAAATTGTGTATATATTCATGGCAACCTCAAAAATAGGGTAGGGGAAGCAAAATGATTATCTTAGACTTGATTGATATTTATTAAATTAGAAGAAAGGCAAAAAGAGAGGCAAAACAGGAAAGGGAGAGGAGATGCTTTCCTTCCATTAATTCAGTGGGTGCTAGGAACTGAATCCAGGTCTCCCTTATGACTGACAGGAGTCCCTCTGTTTGGGCCATGACCTTTCTCCCAGAGTCTGCTCTAGACGGAAGTAGCATTCAGGAATCAGAGACAGTAACCACCCAGGTACTCAGACATGGGATGCAGGCAGTTTAAATGTTAGGCTAAGCACCTGTTCCAAGTACTGACTTTATATGTTGATTTCAAATAAACTACATCAATTCTACTCTTGCCCATTCTGTCTACATTTGCTTAGATCCACGCATACACAACATATACACATACATGCACTGAACACATTGCCAGTTAGTAGAATTCATTCGTTATTTCCAATCAAGAATTATATGTTTTGACCACTAATTTGGAACAGGCTCGACATTTGACTAGATGTAGTCTATCACGTATCAGTTAAAAGGGGGTGGGGGAAAATGGATCAAATGGATGAACTGAGCAAAGGTCAGAAACAAGGCTGCGGTTAGAAGCAAATCACCTGCTAAGGTCCCTAACTAGATAGAAACGGATAAGTCTAGAACATCTTCAAGTCAACAAACTGGAGAGTTGGAGAAACCTGACATGAAGCCAGACGTGAATCTGAGAGAGGACAGCACACACACAAGTGGGAAAATACGTTTCCAGGGAGGATCTTCGCACATACTCATCAGAAACACTCATTCTTATCTCCTCAGTGTCTGTCTTTTAATAAGGTGCTTCATTTCTCCAAGTGTAATGTGTTCAATTCATTTATTTAATTCACTCATTAACCATCATTATGAGGATATTACTGGTTGTTAAAGATACCAAAAAAAAAAAAATGATTTGAGTCAATATATGGTCAGGATAACAAGTTTAATAACCAAGACAAAGTGTACCCCTAGTCTCTATTTAAAAGAAAAAGTAGAAATTAGAAAGCTGGATCTCCAAACTATCCTTACAGAGTGAAGGAAAATGGATTTATTTCTATGTGGCATGCATGAGTAGCCAAATGGCTGCTAGTCAGGGATACTGATGAGATGCCTATGTTTTAGACTAGGAGTAAGGCTAGCTCTGCTCCCAGTGACAGCTTCCTGCTAGAGCACATGCTGGAAGACAACAGGGATGACACAGATAGTTGAGTCCTTGTCACCCAGGTAGGAGAGCTGGGCTGAGTCCCTAGCTCCCAGCTTTAGCCTGGCCCAGCCTTGGCCATTGCATTTGAGAATTAGACCAATGCAGGGGATGGGGTTCTCTGTTTATTCTTTCTCTGTATCTCAAACACATGAAACAAAGAAACACATAATTTTAAACAGATTTTTAAAGAGTCATTTATGTGTAAGGCAGAGTAAAAAGAGGGACACACATATACACGTATACATACATAGAGTGAAGACACAGAGACAGACAGACAGACATACACACACACATCTTCCATCTATTGGTTGACTCCCAGATGCCTACAACAGCCATGGCTGACCCAGGCCATGGCCGGAACCCAGAGTTTCAGAATTCCACCCTGACTTCTCACATAGGTGGCAAGAACCCAAGTACTGTGCCGTCATTCACCAGTTTTCTGAAGGATTAGCAGGACACAGGTTCTGAAGTGCAGAATAGCTGTTGAATCACTCCATCGATATAGAATGCAGGTTTCCCAGGAGGCAGCCTAACCCACCCTGCCACAATGTCCACCCCAAATACACAGTTTTAAGCATGTCTCCACATGCATCATTGAAGACCTTAGATATACTCCTCTTAACCAACACGCAATCTATATTCAAATGTCACCAGTTAACTCAATAAGAGAATGTCCACTATAGATTTTTTTTCTTTTTCTATCCAAGAGCTAGCCCAGGATCACAGTCTTCACTGACTTGGCTCAGTCAGACCTTCTTGACTCTAGAATAGCTCCCTAATCTTTCTCTGCCTTTGATAAAGTGGGCATTCTGGAGGGACATGGGTCAGCTGTTTGTAGGTATCCTTCTGTTGGATTTTTCAGCAATTTTCGCAGTAATTTACTTCCCAGACAACTCTGTGCCCTGCCTCCTGCATGGTGTGCAGCAGCCCCCTCCATTTCTGCTCTCTGGCTGTCATCCCTGATCATCACGTGGCTGCCACCGCGTCACCTTGCTTCCTGATTTAGAAGGATTGTCGTCTCAGGATAATTGATGCTAAAACCATCCACCCCTATACCTGGTAACCCACCGCAAAGTAATTAGTGAGGCTCCAATGACTCAGCCAGCCTAATCCTCCCAGACCGCATTTACTAAAGTTAGGCTGTCCAGACTTATGTAACAGTGCATGTGGGACAGCAAGATTCCAGGCTGGGGGTGCTGCCTGCAGCCGAGCACAATCCCTTTACAACCTTGTCTCAAGCATGCGGTGAGGAGCAGAACGGTCCTGAGCAGGAATCCGTTGCAGCCTGGTTTTGACTCCTACTCCCCTGTCAACAAATGTCTGGACAAGAATCCATAAACACATCTTCCAAGAACAGCCAGCAATTTTGCAAACATAAATGCTAAATCCAGATTGAAAGAAAAAGATTATAACTCTGCAGGGGCATAATTGAGCTTAAGATATACTCAATTTACATTACTGTCTAAATAAATAGACTGTCCAAAGCATTAGCATTTGGGTTACTTCATTGCATTTGTTTTTAGACAAATAATGAGTAGTTGTCCTCACAGACAACTGAAAGGCTTATTGAATGGTTTTTATTTTAAAATAAAGATTGGTTTAGAAATTTGGATTCAAAGGTAAAGCTCAGCCTCCATCCCAAAGGATGAAAGTTTCATAACTTTCGGACCAGAAGGTTTTGCAGCCTCAATTATTCTCAATATTTTAGGGCAGATTTTCCAGATGGCCCCTGGCTAGAGACAGAAACTTCAGACATGCCCTGCCCAAAACTCTTGCTGCAAAGTTCACCATTACTCACCCTGTGCTGCTGCCAAATGAGAGCTGACCTCTGGCACTACCCCTTCCTTTCTCACTATAGCTGCTTGCTTTTGTGGTCATCCTATCCTGAATACTTTTCCCATCATCCCTGTCTGTCAAAACTCCATTTCATCTCCAAAGACAAACCCAAATGCTGTGTCCCGGTCTTCCCATCTGAATATAATTGCTCTTTCGTCTTATAATTCCCTACTGTAAGATATGCATTTTCACTTTCTGTTGCAGTTATGTTCTGCTTCACGTGGCAGTTACTTGGGTTCCTGTCTTCTTGGTGTCTTCCCCATTGCTTGGCATGGCATCTTGCAAAAGCAGACCTTGCAAATACTGGCAAGGGTGAATGGAACTAAAACCTAGATCTTACAGGAAATTTCAGCTCTGACCTCAATTACATCACATGGCAAATCTGAAAATATTAGTTTTAGAACGAGAGAAGAAATATGTCACTCGGCTGTTCATTTGCCAGCTAAACTTTGGCCAAGTATTAACAAAGGCAGGCATTATAAACAAAGCCCCCTTTTCATCCAAACTTAATAACACTTGATGACACTGGGTAGAACAACTAGATGAAATGACTTCTAGGTTGCAGAGTTTGAGATTTATGAGAAAATGATGGTTCCAGCTAAATGAGAAAAAAAGTTGCTACAGCTCCCTTTGCCATTTGGTTACTAAATTGAAAGGACAACTTAAAAATAGAAGATAAGAATGTAATAAATTAAACAAAGGTCTTTAGTGACACATTTCAGGTAGTGCTTTTGTCATTATAGTGTTGTTAACAGATGCAGTCACCAAAGGCTTATTAAAGAAGGCAGCAGATCGGCAGACTCCATCCCAATATATGGAGAGGGGAAACATACACTGTTGCCACCAATGGCATATGGATTGCTCTGGGAGGACATTCCTCTCTGGAATGGGAAAAACCTTAAGCTGCCTGTGCAGTGTCAGTCCCTGCACAATGGCGGTTCCAGAGGTCACGGGGTCCTCTGAGCAAGGTCTCAAGACAAAACATTTGAGTCGCCACCAGAGTGGAGAGGAAAGGAGAGACTGAGAGGGCGATGCCAAATGCCTTATTCATTGGGGTACTAGGAACTGTGTGAGGTGACTCTTCCATGACCCATGCACACTCAAAACTATATCAATATCACACAGAAAAGTTTAAAGTGATGCTATTTCATGTGAAACATCAGCCAAGTGACCTCATTCAGTCTGAGGTTGGTTGGGACAGGTAACATGGAGGTGGTAGGCTCTGGGGTGGAGGCTCAGTCAGAGGGACTCCAGAGAGCTGAGCTGGTCAGAGTACCCAGATGGACTCCTCCACCTTAGGGAAGTCAGGGGCTTTAAAAAATCCACCCTGCTGCCACCCACCTCCACCCACTCCCCCAGCCAGAGCACAGAACCAGGGCAGTCCTTCCTACAGTAAAATCAGTATTACAGGCAGTTTCAAGGTCATGGACTTGTCCTCTAATGTTCTAGGGATATTAACCCATGCTTGTTTATATACTACTCTGTTGTAAGAAAACAATGCTTGAGGCAGTAGGATACAGTACTGAGGAGAATAGATGTCGGAGTCTTACTTCTTGGTGCTAATGTTTAATATGGATGGGATCTCATTTAAAAAATATTTATATTTATTGGAAACACATATTTACAGAGAAAAGGAGATACAAAGGTGCAGGGTCCCAAGACTTTGGACCATCCTCAACTGCTTTCCTAGGCCACAGGCAGGGAGCTGGATGGGAAGTGGAGCAGCTGGGACACAAATGGGCATCCACATAGGATAGTGGTGTTCAAGGCAAGGATTTAGCCACTAGGCTGTTGTGCTGGGCTCAGATGGGATCTCTTGAAGTTATTTGATACTCTGGATCCAAGTTTCTTAGTGGGAAAATAGGGATAGTAGAAGTATCTGTGTGTGAGCAAGGAATTTAACAAAAACTGTTATTCCTCTGGGACTCTGGGACACTGATTGTCTGTCTAGCTCAGCTTTCCTGGCAATCTGGAACAGGTAGAACTCTTAACTATGTTACCAGCAGCACTGTTTATATGGAAATGAGCTTGGATTGGGAAATTGCACCTGTGCTAGGGGAAGCAGGAGTAAACTCTAAATGTGGGACTTCCTTAAATACAATGATCCTCCTAAGTGGGTATTTGCCATAATGTATCCTTGTAACTATGTGCATAAAAATCCTTATGGGTATATGTATGTAAGCTGCTTTATAGAATTTTTGAAATAAAGAAAAAGAAAAGGAAAGGGAAAAAATCCTTCAGGAGATACTAAGTGTAATTCAGCAATTACCCTCCTCAGCATTTAATTCAAATAAGTTGAAGATCTTTGTCCAGGGAGCTAAGTTTTGGCACAGCATGTTAAGCCACAGCCTGTAGTGCTGGCACCCCATATGTGTGCCAATTCATGTGTCGTATAGCCCAGCTCTATTCTGTTTACGATGCAGTTTCTTGCTAATATGACTGGTAAAGCAGCAGGATATGACCCAAGTACTTGGGTCCCTGCACCCATGTGGGAAACGCAAATGAAGCTTCAGACTCTTGGCCAAGCCTCAGTGATTGTGGTTGTTTTGGGAATGAACTAGCAAGTAGAAGATTTTCTCTCTCTCTCTCTCTAACTCCATCTTTCTAATTAATTAATTAATTAATCTTAAAGGGAAGAAAATGTGTGTCACCCCAAAAGCCTGCACATGAATGTTTGCATCAGTTTTATTCCTAATGGTTAAAACTTGAAAGTAGCCAAGATGTCCTTTAATACGGGAATGGATAAATCAACTACAGTGCAATGAAGGTCATTCAGCACTAAGAAGAAATGAGCTATCAAACTGCAAAAAGGCACAGACGGATGCCACATGTGCATTGTTATTTTTTTTTTAAGATTTATTTTTATTGAAAAAGCAGATGTACAGGGAGGAGGAGAGACAGAGAGGAAGATCTTCCGTCTGATGACTCACTCACCAAGTGAGCCGCAACGGCCAGTGCTATCCTGATCTGAAGCCGGGAACCAGGAACCTCTTTTGGGTCTCCCACATGGGTGCAGGGTCCCAAAGCTTTGGGCTGTCCTCGACTGCTTTCCCAGGGCACAAGCAGAGAGCTGGATGGGAAGTGGAGCTGCTGGGATTAGAACCGGCGTCCATATGGGATCCCGGGGCGTTCAAGGAAAGGACTTTAGCTGCTAGGCCACGCAGCCAGGCCTCACATGTGCATTGTTAAGTGAAAAAGCCAATCCGAAGAGGTTACATTGTATGCGATTCCAACCTATGATGTAACTCCATTCCAACTCTGTGGCAAAACTGTGGGGACAATAAAAGTCTCAGTGGCTGCTTGACATGGCGGGATGAATGGTTGTGACACAGGCATTTTTCAGGGTATAAACTGTCCTCTCTGGTACTGCCAGGGTAGATAGAAATCATTATCTATTTGTCAAAATTTGTGGACTGTGCAGCACAAACAATGAATGTGAAGCATAGACTTTCGTCGGTAATAATGCATTAACATTGTTTCATCAGCTAACAATTGCATCATACTACAAGACATAAATAATAAGGGAAAAGGGCCCGGCGCGGTGGCGCAGTGATTAAGGTCCTCGCCTTGCTCGCCCGGGATCCCATATGGGCGCCGGTTCTATTGCAGCAGCCTCGCTTCCCTTCCAGCTCCCTGCCTGTGGCCCGGGAAAGCAGTTGAGGACGGCCCAAAGCTTGGGGACCCTGCACCCGCGTGGGAGACCCAGAAGAGGCTCCTGGTTTCGGATTGGCATAGCATCGGCCATTGCGCTCACTTAGGGAGTGAATCATCAGACGGAAGATATTCCTCCCTGTCTCTCCTCTCTGTATATCCGCCTTTCCAATTAAAAAAAAAAAGATATATTAAAAATAATAATAATAAGGGAAAAACTGTGGGTCCAAAAAATCTAAAGGCATATAAGGCAATTCTACTTTCTACTTACTTTTGCCAAAGCGTGAATCTCTCCTACACAATAAAATCTGTTAACCCAAAGAGAAAGCAGTTCCACAGGACATACTGGCTGTGCCCGAGGATACCCAGCACCAGGATGGATCCTGTGTTTAGCTCCTGAGGGTTTTACTTCCCGGAACCTGTAGGACAGACTCGGAAACCACTGTTGAAGAGAAATGTCAGAGATTGCCGCCCTGAGGAGTTACAATTCTTATCGCACAGCTTTTCATTGTTTTTGTTGTTGTAGGTCAGTTTGTGGTGGAGCAGCTGAAGGCCTCTGGTGATGCGCCATCTCACAGCCTCGCTGTGAAGGAGGTCAAGTGCTGGAAGATTGTTAGTCATGCTTGTTGGAGGAAGCCATTTCAGTTAGGAAATAAATCAGTTGGATTTTTTGCCAACCCTCAAATCATGATTTTATCCCTTTTCCTGTCAGTTTAATATACCTACCTTCCCAGAATGCGCTTGTGTCTCGTGTGATTCCAGAAAGGAGGAGGTGCCAAGATGGAAGTTAAATTTTATGCAGAGACTCCATAAAAGTCCCAGAAGACTTCACACAAGCTAAGGCCACACCTTGTTTGTTTATTGAATCAAACCACAAGCCCTTCTTCGTAAGAAAGACTGATCACAGGGAAAGGCTCTCTTTTATCCCTGAGCATGGTTGGGGATCCCTTTTCAGCCTCTTCTCCTGCTCTGTCCTCTTCAGCAACGATCTAGACCACCTAGGACAGGTGTGTTTGAGTGGGGCAGCCCACACTCAAGTAGAAATATATGTTCACTCTCCCTTGGTTTTAAATTAATCTTGTTTTCACTTGTGCACTGCATGTGTGCCTCTGCTTTGAATTCTTATTTCTGTGAGAGCAAGAATCTGGTGTAGAGTACCATTTGTAGACCCCCTAACACTTCTGGTTATTGTCCCTAGAGCTGCTCCTTGCCCAGTTCACTCATTATGCAATTCAGTTTTGTGCAGTTTGGAATCACATCTCTCCTGACTATAGCTGTGTTTTTGGTTCCATATAGTCACCTCCACCTTGCTTTATTTCTGTCTCTTTGTTATTTTGTGTTTGTTTGCCCAGCCTCCGTTCTTCCTTCCCCTAGTTAATTATATTTTTATTCTCCCTTTGGGAAATTACTTTTCTCTTAATTTTGGTCTATGTAGTTCCGGTGGAACAAAGCTTCTTCCCACACCACCAGGTCTTCACTGACAGGTGCCTTCCATACCCTTTAGTTATAATAACTGGTTTGATTTATTTTGTCCAAGCAGACCATTTGTCAGTATTGCTGACAGGTAAAATCTTTTTCTCAGGTTAGGAACCAGGACAAAGGTCTGTCTCAGAATGAGGCCAGTTCTCAAGGAGAAAGAGGGCTGGCTTTTGAAGGGAGGCTGGAGTCACTGAGTCTCTTTAATGCATTCAGTTTTCTATTTTCAAACCTTCTGTTTTCTGAGTGAATGAATTGTTTTTGGGACCCTTTGTGTCTGCAGCAGAAGATGCACTAGAAAATATGGCTCCCTTTTTTTATAAACCTTGAATACCAGGACAGAAGCCCAGCGTACTGTTTGCCACAGAGAAGCTTCCTGTGGTCTTGGAGTCTCCACACCTTTGTGTCATGGAGCAGTGGGCTGACTTGGATGAATCATTTGGGAGAGACAAGGCTTGGCCCATTGACCCAAGGGCAGACAAACTGCCCCTGGTGTCCCGCAGCCTGCCTGCAGCACTGCCTGTCTTGACAGGGGTTCCTTCTGCCCTTCCTCTCCTGACCCAGGATTCTGTCTCAGTGCCTCACCAACAATCAGATGAAACCTCTCATACTCTTCACACTGCAGGGACATTTTAGGGCTGTCCGGCCACATAGTGCTTATGGAGAACACAACAGGAGGAATTTCTGACATCATTAGCAGGACTGAAAGACAAAGCATGTCTCTTGCTGTGGGGCGGAGGAGCAAAAAGATTTCTTAGCCTCAGCATGTGGAGCTTCCTAAGATTGGCTCCTGCTCATTATCTTTACTTGACCCATGTGCTGCGTCTTAAGATCTCCCAATGCAATTTTTCTTGGTTCTGCTGCATAGTACTTCTTTCCTTCGATTTTCTGGACCCTTGTCCTTGCTCTAATGTACCCATTTAAGAAGGCAGGTCAAGCATTTGGTATAGGGATTAAGACACTGTTTAAGATGCTCATGTCCCATAGCAGAGTGCTTAAGTTCCAACTCCATCTCCTACCTGCAGTTTCCAGTGAATGCAGACCCTGAGAAGCAGTGGTAGTGATCCAAGTAATTGGATTCCAGCCACCCATGTGGCAGACCTGGATTGAGTTTTCAGCTCTCAGCTTTTGCTTTGCTCAGCCTTGTCTGATGCAGGTGTTCAGAGGAAATAGCCAGCACACTTGGGAGTCATCTCTGTTTCTGTTTGTGTGCCTTTCAAATGAATACAAAAATAAATCTTGTCCTAGCAGTGTGTGAGACCTGATCCCTGGCAAAGTTTAATTATAGTTGTGAACTGGTTAATGGCAAGGATGTGTTCAGAGAAACGACCTCGAGTGATTTTGTCATTGTGCAAACATTATAGAGTGCACTTACACAAACCTAGGCGGTGTAGGTCAGTTGCTCAAAGTTGCCTCTTGATGCAATCAAGACACAATGAAAATGAGGCTGCTGCTGACATAACATGGAAGACTCTTACAGTGGGTCTTTTTTTTATAAGTAGGAGTATATGTCTAACAGAACACTAAGAAGTATAGTGTAGTAAACACACAGACCAGTAATAATTTACTATCATGACCAAATATTATGGACTGCAAATGGTTGTATGTGTTGTTTCTTTATGCAGTTGGCAGCAGGGTAGGTTTGTTTACACAGTATCATTACAGATAGATGAGTAATGTACCATGCAAGACATTAGGATGGTTATGATGTCACTAGGCAATAGGAATATTTCAGCTCTATTATAGTCTTATGGGACTACCTTGATGTATGTGGCCTGTCATTGACAGAAACATCATTATATGGTGTGTGACTATATGGTAAAATAGAGCTATTAACTCCACTCTGACTCAAGCTCATTGTGTCCCAATGTGTCTCCAGCCAACACCAAGGACAACTTGGAAATGTTTCCTATCCCCCTGAAGATGTCTGGCAGAACTTCGGAGTTTCTCCTGTTGTGTTCTCAGAGAAGTAGCCTCATGCAGTAATCAGGTATATTGAACCAGATCTAACGTAAGTGCAGAAGCTCTTCTGCACATATACAAGTGAGTGGCTGATAGATAAGTCTAGAAGCACAGACTAAATATTCCTGCTCTTGTTTAGGGAATAATTTACTCTATGTTAGCCTTTTTGACCTAGCACGATTTCTGGATATTTTTCTGACCTGGCAGAAGCCAGACCCCTTGTCTACTGGGTTGACTCATCCTGAGTAACCCAGTGGACTCTCAGGCAACTGTGATGGGAAAATTCATGTGAAAGACCCATGGGCCAAAACACAGCAGCAAAATACACAGAGCATCTTCTTTGTGCAAGGTAATTGCTAGGGGGTAGCCATGCAAACACAGCAACATTAAATTAATACATGATTACAAATTGTAAAAAATATTTTGGAAAAAATAAGCAAGAGGCAGAATAATAGAGGAGGGTGACTATTCAAGGAGGGCCTTTCCAAGAAAGTGGCATGAGATAAAACCAAAAGAATGATACAGTAATGATCCTGCAAGTGGTTGAAGGAAGGAAGTGTGTTACAATCAGACAGAACAGCCTGTGCAAATTCCCTGAGGCAGGTATATGAAGGAAAGGGACAAAAAAATCAGTGGGAAAAGGGGGCAAAATGGAACTTGAGACATGAGCAGCAGCAGGTTGTAGGTCCTTGGAAATGCCTATGTAAATTGATGTGAAAAAAAGAAGCCATCAAAGTGAAAAAAATAGCATGCAATAATTGAAATCTGAAGGTCACTGGTACTTGAAGTGTATGGAGAATGGGTTGTAGAGAGAAGAGGAAGCAGGGGAAGCAGGGAGGAGGCTGTGGCCTGTGTGTGGCAGTTGTGGGAAGGAATGAAGGATTTCTCCATCTACTTGGAGGTTGAATCAACAGGACTTCCTGTTGGATTTGATGTGACGGGTGAGAAAAAGAGGAAGTGAGTATGACTGAGGGGTCTAGCTTGAGAGATTGGTTCATAATGGCGTCAGTAACTAAGATGGGGAAGTCTTGCAGGAGCACATATTCAGGGAAGTGAGCAGAAATCCACTTGAATTTGGAACTCCATTTCAGGTGTTTGTATATAGCCCAACGGGACAACCCGAGCTGAACTGGAATATGAATCTTGAATTCAGAGGGGAGTTTGATCTCAAATAGTGGTACGGATTTTGAAGTAATCAGCCTTCAGATGGCATTGTAGGTTCTGGACTAGAAGGGGTCCTACGGAGAGGGTGACAGGAATGGAGAAGGCAGAAGGCCCTGCCTTATGATCCCAACCCTGAAGTTAGCTCTAAGAATTCCAATCCATTCTTTCTTTTCCTTCTTTTTTCCTTTCTCTCTCTGTTTCTTTCCTTTCCTCTCCTTTTTTCTTTATCTTTCTCTCTTATTCTTACTTTCCAAAATATTTATTTATTTTTAATTTTATTTGAAAGGCAAAGAAAGGGACAAAACAGAGAGAGAGAGAGAGACATGTATCTTTCATTTTTCCATCTCCTAGTTTGCTTTCCAAATGCCCACAACAACAAGGGCTTGGTCAGGTTCAAAGCTAGGAACTTGAAACTCCATCCAGGCTTCCCATACGGGTAGTAAGAATCCATGTTCTTAAGCCATCATCACCTGTTTTGCCACCCAGTGTATGCATTAGCAGAAAGTTGAATCAGAGGGGGAGTAGCCAGGATACAAACCACATACTCTAATATGGGTGATGGTTTCCAAAGTGGTTACTTAAACTGCTGAACTATCTGCTGAATTCTTTTTTCTGCAAGTTTCACATGCAAAAGGCACAGTTCTCATCTTTCCTGTCACACAGAAATCTGATGGTCTCCAAGAAGTAGACCAGCTCTGACCACTTTCTGATGAATTTACTTCCCTGACACTCCTGGTAGACAATTTGTGTACACACTGAGGTAAAAGGAAGGAAGAAACCCTAAATCACACTGTATTATCCCCAGCCAAGCAACTAAACCAATTCATGCAACTGCATTGTGCACCATCAGAAACTGACTGCGCTGTTGGCCAAGGCTCGGGGGGTAATTTGCAGTCCCACTCTTAGCCTTTGTGACGTGTCTTGCTTCCACACCACTGTGCTTTTGGCTCGGCAGTCAGTTTCTCAGGGTGGGGAGCATGAACTACAAAAGAATTGGCTCTGGGCTAATCATGATCACTTCTGGAGAAGCAAATACTCCACTGAAAATGGGTCATGAAGCTGATGTGCACCTGTGAAGATGTTGTTTCTCCTCCTCTGTGATGCATGAGTTTCAGACTCCACTGTGTAATTACCTGCTCTTAAAATGTTGAGTGGCAGGATCTTTTCTCTCTCGGTGAACACTGGCTGCTCCTGGAAGACTACTCCCTTATTTGCTCCCCAAAAAAGGTCCAAGAACCAGCCAGGCCCCAACCCCTGCACCAGAGAGAAGCAAACAGGAAGTGTCCTCATTCTGGCTATAGGTTACCCACAACATTGAGGTTTCCTTTTGGTGTTTTGCACCTCTGCTTCTGTTCATGTAGCCCTGCCCCTTTCCTTCTACCACAGTGGCACAGCACTCAGCTGGCCTTTGTGCTGCTTGCTTAAGGCCACTTGTTTCTCATTTTCTCACTGTTTTCCCTGACCAATTATTGCTGTGCTGCTCTGAATGGTGGCCTCATGTACACCTTGACCTTGATGTTTCAATTGTCTGTAGGTTTGGGCTCCTGATTCCCACTGAGGTTGCAGACCTGCTGTGCAACCCACATCTGCAATTTCTGCCTGTGCTTTGCTCTCCTTTGCTCCAGCTCCAGGTTCATCTTGACGCTGAGCTACCGCCCCCACAGTTCCTCTGCTGACATAGAAAATGCACATGTAGATACTGCTTGTTGTTTCAAGACCGGCTTAAATACCTGGGTGCCATGGTTGTGCCTTCTCACTTAGACGCTTCATGACATTTTGAGAAAAAACTCTTCCACCTCTAACTGTGCCCCACTGAGTGTCTGTCCCCTGAAGACTTCCCCATGGTCAGCATTGATGACGTGTCTCACTGTGCCCAAGCTGGACTGCAGTTGATTCTCAAAATTGCTTCTTTTTGCATTCCTGTGAACCTCTATTGTGTGCTAGCTCATCATTCAGGTACGCTTGGGAGACCTGTCCATCCGGCATGGGCAAAGAGTAAGGTGAAGTTGGGGAATGTGAAGCTGATAATGGTCTGTCCTTTGTGGACTCTGACCATGCAGTCTGCCTGCAGGTGACATTAATGAAATCAGTTAAAGAAAGGATGTGTAGTGGTCATTAATGCTGTAAACAAAATTATTCTGGGTCTCCTGGGTGTATATGTTTCAATTATACTTCCTCTTTTTCAAAGAGTTGGCCTTGGCCGTGTGACTTGTTTTGGGTAAAGAAATATCAGCAGAAGTGACGTGCATTACCACTCAGTGGAAACTTGAAAAACTATTGTGTATTTTGGCATACTTCCTTTTTCTTTTTTCTGCCATGGCTAACACTAACAGCACTAACTGTAAGGCACATAGGTAATTTTGAAAATGTAGTAGTCTCATTAGAAAAATAGAGAAAGGTAAAATTAATTTTAATGAGTATATTTCATTTAACTCAATGTATTAAAAGTCATCCTGATAAGCAATCAATATTTAAGGTTGTTCATGTAATGTTTTAGACTCATAAAAAATATTAAGCCTCTGAAATCTGGTGTGTATTTCAAAATTCCAGTTGTCTCCCCTCTTCCATGGTTTCATTTTCCAAGGTTTTAATTATTCATTAGTCAATCATGATCTGGAAATATCAGATGGATAAGTTCAGAAGTAAACACTTCGTCAGGTTTCAGCTGAGAACGATGAAATCCCATGTCACTGTGATCCACGGTGTTTGGGATGGGAATCATCTCTGCACAGAGTTTGCATGCTGTATACTCCACCTGCCCACGAGGTACTTAGTAGACATCTCGGCTGTTGCATTGACTCTTGTTATGTCATAGTGTTTGTGTTCACGTAATTGTTACATTACTTAATAATGACTCCAAAACACAGAAATAGTGATGCTAACAATTTGAGCAGGTTAGAAAGAAGCCATGAAGTGTTTCCTGTACATGAAAGGGTCCAAGTTTATTATATACAAAAGGCTGTACGTGGGGAAGGTTCAGATTCAGTACAATCAGTTGGCTTCAGCCATCACTGAAGCTTTGGGAACTTACTGTACACCTTAACTCAGCGAAGCCACATTTGAAGACCTAGGTAGCAGAGATAGCCAGAGGCTTCCATATTGGGTAGCTTGAGTCCTCAGCAACTGCAGGAGCACCGACAGAGCGTCTTTCTAGCTGCCCTCCAGGAAAGGTGACACAGAACACACTCTTGCTGATCTGTAAAGTATCTGCAGGGGAGAGTGAAAGTTGTCTTTGTTGTTTTTAGTCACTGAGGCTTTGGGATTGCTTGTTGTTGTAATATGGTTCAGAGATATCGGTTTAACTTATGAACATTGATGTAACACTTCCAACAGAAATGTATTATATTTGACTCAGAACTTAAGAAACAGGTAGCAAACCAACTAATGGGATAGTCATTCATATTTTTTAATCACAAAAATATTTGCTTTGTCTCTCACTTTTGTATTTTTGCTGCTAAAACACGCATATTTGTGAAAGCATGGAAGGTCATACATGATGCCCTTACAGTTTGGGTAAAGAAGGAAAGAAGTTGATTGATAAAATAATGAAAATCTATTACAAATACGATTTCCAGTTTAGGGGGGCCATTTTTTTGCACAAAACAAACTTTCCTTTTAATTCCATTTTTCACAGATCTTTTTAAAGAGTTATTTTATATATTCACAGAAAAGAGAGGAGAGAGCGAGAGAGAAGATAAGAAAGATATTCCATCCTCTGGTTTGATTTTCAACTGGCTGCCATGGCCGGAGCTGAGCCAAACCAAAGGCAGGAGGTAGGAGCTTCTTCTGGGTCTCCCACATTGGTGCTGGGTCCCAAGTTTTTGGGTGGTCTTCTACTGCTTTCCCAGACCACAAGAAGGAAGCTGGAAGGGAAGTGGAGCAGCCGGAACACAAACCAGTGCCCATATGGGGTCCAAGGATGCAAGGTGGATGCAAAGTTAGGATTTAGCCACCAGGCTATTGTGTGAACCCTCCACAAATCCTTTTAAGTACCTTTATATATGCCTACAAAGTACATGTATATACATAGATACATATATATTCTACTAAAATTTAAAATTTACAATTAATCTTGCTATCAAAAAGTCATGAGCAAGAATTTATACTTCTGCAACGTTTGCCTTTCAGGAACTTCTGTCTCTATCAACAAATATCTAGAAAGGATGAAAAAATTATTATTCCTGCTTACAACATGGCATTGTCACCCTTAAGTCCATTGAGAATAATTTATCCTGTTTATTTTTATCATAATAAGAAGGCCCACAATCCCAAGTACTATGTCTGACTGTGTCCTGTTAAATTCATATGTTGAGGGCCCAGCATGATGACTCAAATAGCTAATCTTGCCCTTGCAAGCACCAGTATCTCATATAGGCATCGGTTCATGTCCCAGTTACTTCACTTCCCATCCAGCTCCCTGCTAATGTGACAGGGAAAGCAGCAGGGGTAATCCAGGTGCTTGGGCCCCTGCACCCCCATGGGAGGTTGGGACAAAGCTCTTGTCCTGGCTTCAAGCCTGTCCCAGCCATTGGAGTTATCTAGGGAGTGAATCAGTGAAGATCTGTCTCCCCAGCCCTGATCTCTTTGAAAATTTGCCTTTCAAATGAATAAATAAATCTGTAAAAATTATTTAAGAAATGTTCATTGGTGCTTTAATACAATGCCTTCTTTATCCTTAGAGTCCCTTTTGAAACTCATTTCACCAAATAGGCGCACTGAGCATACTTCAGTGTTGTCATCACATGTGTAGCCTTCTAACATAAAGTCTTATTTCTCAAAGATTTTTAAAAGATTTATTTATTTATTTTAGAAAGGCAGATTTACAGAAAGAAGGAGAGATAGAGAGAATGATCTTTCATTTGCTGGTTCACTTCCCAAATGGCCATAATGGTCAGAGCTAAGCCAGTCTGAAGACAGGAGCCAGGAGCCTCTTCTGGGTCTGCCAAGTGAGTGCAAGGTCTTAAGGCCTTAAGCTATCCTCTACTGCTTTCCCAGGCCACAAGCAGGTGCTGGATAGGAAGTGGAGCAGCCAGGACATCAAGTAGTGCCCATATGGCATGCTGATGCTAGCAAGTGGAGGATTAGCCAGTTCAGCCATTATGCCAGCATTATTTCTCAATAATTTTATGTACTACTCACAAATGTTAAATTCTTCATGATTTCTGCTTAAATGCATGATTATTTCAAAATGCATCTACATTGTCTTTCCAGTGGCCCATTTTCTGCCCCCGATCTATCCTCCACATTGACCTTTTCTTTTTCTTTATCTTAGTTGCTCATTTGCACAGCAGTATTTGAGACCAATAACATTATCAAGAAGTGTAAACACCGCATCATCTCACTTCCAAGCATCCCAAAATCTGAGTATCGTAGAACAATGCACCTGCTCTAGCAGCCAAAAACATCTTCTGACAAAATGATGACTTTCCATTCAAGAATTCTATTTTTTATAAGTTTCCATCATTTAGCATTTTTCTCTTTTTTTCCCTCACAACTTTAATATATGGTGTTACTCATTGAATTATTTTCCCAGCCCTACTATTCATCTACTGAATCTTTAGTCTCCAGTGCCTTAGAATGTGATTGTTTTTGGAAATCAGGCTTTTAATGAAGTAATTGAGGTTACATAAGGTCATAAGGGTAAACCCTAATCCAACCTGATTTACATCTTTATAAAAAGAGGAAATTTAGATGACCTAGAGGAAATACAGATGTGAGAGGAAAAGTTGCATGAGGACTTGATAAGAAGATAACTAGCTTCGAGTCAAGAAGAGAGATCTCTGGAGAAACCAAATCTACTGATACCCAGGGCTGTGGAAAATTAATTTATGCTGTTTAAGCAACCCAGCCTGTTTTGTTTTATGATGGAGAAGTGGGTATAACTGAAATTAGTACCTAAAATTGTGATCGTAGCTTCAGAACTGGGTAATGGGTAGAGTTTTGGAGTGAGTACAAGAAAAAGTCTAGATTATCTTAAAGAGATTGTTGGATGAATTATCTGTGTTAAAGGTGATTCCAATGATGACTAAAGAGCATGCTACTGAAAATGGGAAGAAAACTGATCTTTGCTATAATGAGGCAAACAACCTGGTTGAATCATGTTTTGGAATTTTGGGTAAGTGATGAGCTTTAATACTTAGATAATTAGACTTCTAAACAAAGTTTTAAGGGTGTAATCTCTCTATTTGTTTCAAATAATAAGTAATTCATGAAAGGAGAGCAGTAAAGTGAGTAAGTTGTTAAGCAAAAGAAAAAAAAAGAACTTGATATTTGAAAAATTCTCATGAAATCACTAAAAGGAGAAAATGTGCTTTGTAGACAATACCAAAGGTTTAGCTGGACAGTCACTCAAAGATTTTTTGGGGTGACTCATTTCCTGCCACCTAAGCAGAAGCCAGGAAAAGAGACAGGCTTAGATGAAGCAGAAACACTATTTTTTAGTTGGGACTGAAAAATACAGAAATGGAATAAAGTTTAAAAAGCTGTTGGATTTATGAAGTTCTATATAATGGAATCAATGTAGCTACATGCTGGAACAAATTATAAATTACATTCTCTGCCCTTAAGCGGGGGGGGGGGGCTTATAATAATTATCACATGAGATTTAAAAATTTTAAGCAAGTTCTGTTTGACTAATAAGTTTTCCTAAATTTCAGCAAAAAGATATAAAGGCATTAATGCAAAATATTAGGGAGGCTGAGGCTGGCAGAAATATTGAGAACATAGAGAATAATGTTATGTATAGGCTATTAAATTCCCTTTGGAATCATCTGAGGAGTGAAAGTTGTAATTGTGTACTGGCCTGTTTCCCAGACCATAATCCTTTATAGACACTGTTCTCAATTAGGCCATGGCCTATGTAAGAGACAGTAAAACAAATCAGACTTGGTATTGATCATATGTCATGTCCATCCTCCAGTAACCCTGTTACTCTCCATTGAAACTCCACCCTGGTTCCTTATTCCCTCTGGCATAAAATTCAGGCAGTTTTATGGCACAAGGCTCTTTACAATGAACTCTCAATTCTTCCCACTCCCTTTCTTATATGTTATGCTTCAGGAACCCCGGAGTACTTTGAGTTCATTGTTCATAACATGATTTTTGTCTTTATTTATGCTTTCTTGGAGCACCCTCCTACTTTTTTGTCTGACACCTACTAATTGTTGAAGACTTAATTCAAGTGTCAATTCAAAGAAGTTCATGCACACTGCAGAGGTGGTTAGATGTTTCTGTTACAGCCTTTCTAAGACCTCACATATCTATGAGTGAACTTATCACTGTGCATTGAAATTATATAGCTATATTCTTTGTAGAGACTCTACATGATTCTTAAATACATGCTTCTGCAAGTCAGGGCCCATTACCACAGAGAATGGATGAGGGAACTTGTCTTAAAGAGTAGCATGAGTAGAAGATTAACATACTTTACATAAGAGGTAATTGAACAGTTTGTTGCAAAAATAAATTCTGAGTATAATTTACAGTCCTAAATGGCACATTAGGTATATATCTCTACTAGTGAATCATAATTTTCAGAATCCCTTTTTTGTTTTTTCACATGGCGGGACATGGAAATTCTGATGGCATAAGCTATTAAGCTGTTCTTTGCTACCAGAGCAAAAAAGAATCCCAAATGCCTGCTGTTTTACTGCAGCTTGCTGACACTTCCAGCCTGAAGACAGAGATTAGAAGCCAAGGCAATAGTTCCTTTGGGGAAGGGAGCTGGTTATGTGGTAGTTGTGACAGCATCTTGTCTGATTGTGCAACTATGGGTAAGTCCCTTGTGACCCTTGACACGGCCATGGCACTTAGAGTGTACTTTTTTTTTCACATTGTGTAAAATAACATACTTTTTACTTAAAAAAATTAAATGCCAAGGTTATTGGACATTTGTATGACCATCTGCAGGAAACTTTCTCTTCTTGTAGCCTTCATTCTTGTTTTCCTGTGACTACTTTGGAACTGTACAAAGCCTTTACATGACCCCCGTCCAATGTAGTTTAGTTTATGAATGGAAATGTGAACCCAGATAGACCATTCATACAATGCCTCAACTTCAAGCCTGTATCGGTACAGAGATTGTTATCTGAACCAAGACTGAGAAGTCAGGAACTCCATCCTTGTCTCACCCACATGGCTTACAAAAGTCCAAGTACTTTGGCCGCTTTATGTTGTTTATCCAAGTGGATCAGCAGAAAGCTGGATTAGGAGTGGAGTAACCAATACTCCAACTGGCACTCTGATTTATTGCGTCTCAAGTGGCCGCTTAACCTATTGCACCACAATGCTGCTGTTCTCCTTTGTGAGAGGGTGAGTTTATGCATGCCTTTTCTCTCATTGCATGTTGGTGCACCTGTGTGTGCTTGCACACACACAGGGAGAAAGAGAGAGAGTTTCAGGGAACAGAAAAATTTTCTTTTATTCATAGGACTTAGAATTGAGGGGACATTTGTCTGAGAAACTTAACACAAGGAGGCTTATCTGAACTTGGATTTAGGATTTGGAACCTTCATCCTAAGCTAATGACATAATGGGATGAGACTTTTGGGGTCTATGAGAAAGAGGGTCAACAGATCATGCATGTGGGAAGGGTATAAATAGTCTGTGACCACTTAGCTGATTGCACCAGATTAGCAATGGCCACAAATAGTTTGACACTCCACCCATCTGTTAACAGGGAATTGCATCCCTTCTCTTAGATCTGAGCAGATTCTATGACTATTTTGGTCAACTGAGTATGGCCCAAGTGAGATTGTGCCTGATGACTTGCGCTTCCTATTCTTTGGAATCCCCTCAGTCTTTGGGGCCAGCCATCACTTTAGAAATATGATTGGCCTTTTACTGACTCTAAGGAGAGGTCCTGGAAGAAGAGACTTACATCAGGAGGAAAACCAATGAGAACTGATGAGCCACAAATGAATGAGTCTTCTTGGAAGGAGGCCCTCCATACCAAGCATCTAATGCCTTGTGGATCAGAAAAGAGCTCGTTCAGAATTCATGTCAAACCATGAGCTGATTGTTTTAAGTAGACTATGACAAAGCTGTAGATTACCAGACAGCTTCCACTTTAAATTCACTGTTTAACAAGAAGCACTTGTTCTTACCATCATGGAAACTAATTGTTAGTTACACGACACTGAAATCTGTCTGAACTTGTGACTTCTGGCAAATGGGGCACAGCCTAAGTGGTGGTGTCTCGGTTTTGAGCCTGGATCTGAAGAGGCTGGCGTGCGTCTACTCTTTGCGTTGGAACCCTCAGAGGCTGAAGACATGAATCATCCTGCTGACCTCCCAGCTGACTTCCCTGCTGAGCAGACTTAGGAGCAGGTTCAGCTGAGCTCACCCCAGCCAAGAACCCTTCCAGTTGGACCCAGCCTAAATTGCCAGCCCACAAAATCATGCACTGAAAAAATGGTTACTGTTTTAAGTTTTGAAGTGGCTGGTTCAATAATAATAGCTCACTGGCACAACAGCTTTTTCATTTGATTTACTGCTAATCAAGGTCAAAGTAGAGGAATACTGGTTGTTCTATTCAGTTTTAGAGAAGTTGTTTGCTTTCATTTCTTTATAAACTTGAGGATGGAACTTGTAAACTTTTAGTATTTCTCTGTGACAGATCAAAATGAGAACATAGCTACACTTCTGTGATGTCCCTGCCAAGAGTTTAAAACCTGAACCCAGTTGTAAGAAAATGTCGGATAAACCCAAACTAAGGGGCATTTTTCAAAGCTATCAAAGTCATAAAAGACTTGGAAACATCAGGAATCATTCCAGTTTGAAAGCTGCTACAGACACATGACAACGAAATTCAACAGTGATTCTTGTCTAGGTCCTTTTACTACACACGGAACATTATGGGGCCATTGGACAAAATTTGGAAGAGTCTCTGGATTCAATAGTTTCTAGGATATCGATGTGAAATTCACTAATCTTGGTGATTGTATTGTGGTTAAGTAGGGAATTGTCCATAGGAATTTTGTCTATAAGAAAGATTTTGAGGTTTTTAACATTGTATAGACAACTAATACGCTATTGTTGAGTTTTTGAAAGCTTAAAAAAGAACATTATATTTTAAAAAAACAGTGTTAATCATAGGGAAGTTTCATTCTACAAAATGACAAATAGCTTCCTCTCTTTTAATCAACAATTCATTCTTGATCATCAGAGTTACTGTTCCCCATCGAATTTGCCAATTTGTCTAGGAACCGATTTCCCATCACTGGGGTTTTTCCCCCTAAATATTGGAGAGGTAGAAACAGAAGGACAGAAATCTTTTACCCAATCTTTTATTAATCCTTGTATATTCCCAGCAGCTGAAGCTGCTCCAAGCCAAAGCAAGAGCTAGGAACTTGATTTGAGTTCCCAAATGAATAGAGGCGATCCACGTATTTGAGTTACCACCTGCTGGCCCTCTGGTGCGCATTAGCAGGAGAATCAGCAGGAGAGCCAGACCCCAACCCAGGCACTCTGTTGTCTGGGTTTGGCGGCTCCTCCTTCCCATTGAATATAATCTACATATAATTTATGATATCATTTAATATAAATTACAGTAAAGATTTAACATATTAAATGAGAAAAAGTGTATGTTTGGCACACCAAACGAAAGCACCAACACTATTTCCCTAACCTGGAGCCATAACACATTTAAACACCAATGAAATTATACAGTAGAATATTAACAATGGGTGTACAAAGAAATGAAGTGATTAGGATTCTTTCAAAAATTCTTTTCTGTATATTTTTCAATTAAAAAAGAACATAAATTGCCTTTATAATTAAAAAAGAAAGACCAAAGCTGTAGGCAACTGCCTGGGTTGCCTTGGACCTAGGCAAGTGTTACATTGTTGGGAGAAAAACACTCAATTGCTGGTAGGCATTCTGGGCTTGGTTAATGCCAAATTTGTGTTAATCATACCAGTGTGCCAGTGCAGTTTCCCAATATTTCTTTCTTTTTCTTTTTAAGATATGTTGGGAAAGTGGAAAACACTAGGCTGGGATATGCCCTCCCCAGGTCAGGTGGACTGCAAATTGCCTGGGGAAGGGAGTCTGGGGACTTATTGGAGTGGGAGTGGCTGAGGGCATGTTAGACAAGGAATGCCCTCTCAGGGCTCCTATGGACTGGGGCACTGCACTCCCAGTTAGGCAAGGGAACTGAGTCAGGTGTTTACAGGTGAAGGGGAACCAGAGGGCATGCCTGGGTCAGGCTCAGCCCACCCGCATGTAGGAGACCTGGGCTGCACTAAGTAGCATATCCCACATCTCGCGGGTACCACACAAAAGCTGAGGCTAGGAGATATGCCAGATTGGGTTAATCTGCAGCACCTGCCGACAAATGTAAGAATAGGGAGTGGGGCAAATCAGGCTGGGCCGCAGCACCCACCAGAACATGAGAAACTGGATCTAGGGGCAGATTCTGAAGGAGACTTGTGGGTTTGCCTTTTGTGGGATTGCAGCACTTTCAAGTTTGAATGAAGAACTGGAGGTTGTGACAGGCTGGATTGCAGAACTCACCTGACAAGAACTCATCTGACACTCACAGAAGCCAGAGCTGGGAGGAGGCTGGGCTGGGCCAGGCTACAGCATCTGCTGACACATGCTAAGTCCAGGACTGAGGGCAGACCATGCCAAGCAGGACTGTGGCACCCATTGACACATGTGAAATCTGGGGCTAGGGGTGGGCCTGGTAAGAGAGCTTGGAGAACCCCCTTTTTAGGCTGCAGCTTCCACTTGGGGACAGAGAAGCTGGGACAGGAAACTACCCAGGCCAGGCAAGTCTGTAGCATTTGTGTGTGCTGGGTCTGTGCTAGGCTGAATGAGGCTGTTGCACCCACCAGTGGGAGTTAGAATGGGTACTCACCAGTTGGACTAGGCTGTAGTACCCATCAGTGAGTGCCAGGACTGAGACTGGCCATGTCAGGCTGGTCTGCAGCACTCACTGGCACGCTTGAGATTCAGGAATGGAAGCAAGCCTTAGAAGGGAAACTTGGAGAACTCCCCTGTGAGGTTACAGCTCTTGCTGGTGAGTGTGAGAGCCGTGGCTGGGGCAGGCAGGCCAGAGCAGGCTAGGGTACAGGCCAGGTCAGGTTGCACTGCAACACCCACCAGTTCACTTGAGGGTTGGGTCTGGGAGTGGACTAGGCTGTGCTAGGCTGCTGTAACCACTGATGAGAACTGGGACTGGGGGCAGACCAGGATGAACCGTTCTGTAGCACTTGCTACCAAATGCCAAAACTAGGGGTGGGCCATTTCAGACTGGGCTGCAGCACCTGCTGGCATGTACAAGACCCTGGACTGGGAGCAGACCTTGTAGGAGAACCTTGGGGACTCTCCTGCTGGGTTACTGCTTTTCCACCTGTGTGCATGAGAGCTGAGACTTGGGGAGGTCCAGTCTGGGCAGGGCTATAGCACCCATCAGCCATCATTTGGGCTGGAGGGCAGGCTAAGCTACCACATCTACTGCATGAGAAATAACCATAATGGGTGCAAGCCAGCCAGACCACAGCATCGTAAGGCAAGTGCCAGGGCTGGGTGTAAGTTATGTTTGGTTGGAAGCAGTATTCCCTGGAAGGCTCAAGATCCAGGGTTTAAAACAGGTCTGGTAGGGGAATTGTGAATACCCTATTGGGCTGCAGAAGAATGCTCATGAACATGAGAGGCAGCACTGGGAATGGGCCAGGCTGGGCACCAGGGCAGCACTCATTGGCTAAGTTAGGCTGTAGCACCCATGGTTTGCACAAGAGTCAGATGGGATGTGGGACAGACCAGGCTAAGCCATGGCACATGCCAGCACATGCAAAAACTGGGGTTAGGAATGGGTCTGGTGGGGGTTATTGGGGGTTGCCCTGACTATGCTACAGCACCTACTGGTGTGTGTGAAGACCAGGTCTGTGTAAGGCTGGGCTCTCTTAGGCTCCAGCACATATCAGTTCACATGAAATTTGGAGCTGGGTGTGGAACTCACCAGGCATCTGCACATATTCGTATGTGAATTGGCTGGTACAGGTAATGGACAGAACCTGACCCTGCAATAACTAGCACATGGAAGAGTCAAGTGTGAGGTCACCTCATGCAAGGTTTCTTAGGGGACTTTCCAACCAGACCCTGGACTCAAACCCTGGCCACAGGGAAACACCAAGATATGTAATCCATCCTTGGAGTGCATGTATTGGAAGTGGGCCTCCCCAGTTGTTGATGCCTGTACGGTGGACAGCATTTTCAGATGCATTCAGAGGACATGAAAGCCAGCTCATTTAGAGCAGCAGAGGATGTGGAATGCCTTGCCAGAGGCAGAGGAGGTTGGACAACTCTCCTGGCCAAACTTTGCAGCAAGAGTCTGGATCTGTGGATGCACATAGAGGTGGACCTGGTCAGCCAAGAGACCTTGGAAAGATTTTCTGAACCCTGGTGCAATTAAACTGACAGTCTGAGACTGTCAAAACCACTCAAGGAACGCCTATGGAGCACTCTTTCCCACACAGAGGTCTATAAGGTGTTATCAAATGACCCACCCTAGATCAACAGTAAGGAGAGGTTTCCCCATGCCCAGAAAACCAGGAAAATAAAAAGAACTGAAACATAAAAAAAATAAAGAAAGAATCTAGAGAGATGATGTTACAGTGCTTGTACCCAGCTAGGAAATTTTTCTTCTGCAATTGTTTAGCAAGCATCGTGGAGGCAAGTCCATGAAGAAACCTGCCGGTGCTGATGACATATTCTGGAAAGCACAGCTGGAAAGCTATAGACTGCTGTAAAAAGCCACTGTCCTAGGAGCTGATGACAACTCTACACAGGACTGCCCAACTTTCCCGAGAAGGCTTTCCATACAGTCATAGTTGCTGTAATGCTTTACTAGCTTCATAAACACACCAAATGCTTACTGGCCAGGAAATACTCCTGGTAGGTTTGATTTTTTATGTTCAGCATAAAGTGTGTCTGTGTTTTCCAACTTTTTATAAGGTTAAAGTTACAGTGTTTTTCCATTGTGATATTTCTTGGAAGAAAAAAAACCCAGCAATGTCATCAGGCAATGTGATTTCAGTGTAGGAGTAGGCAATACCAGTATGATCCACTCTTTTTTGAAGATCATTTCTAAAGCTCACATTGGATCTGTGCTAATGGGATTTGAAGTCAAGGAAGTACATTGCTGGTATCATTTTACCTGTAGTTTTGCTGCTCTTTAGAGTGGAGGTGTTCAACAAAATGTAATGCAGTAGGGGATAATCTTTCATTAGATTTATAATGCTGTCAACAAAATCCCAGGGGAGAAAGAATATCATGTTCTCTTTGAATTGTGTTTTTGTAACCTGAGATTCAAGTTCAAGTTTCTTGACGCACCCCTGGGCATTGACTCTGAATTAATTATTGTGTCCAGTTTCCTCCACTTCGCCCGCAAGACAAGTGCAAACAAGCCAGCAATGGCTACCCTCTTGGTCACTAGGGATCATATCAAAAAAGCACCCATCAGGGCAATGTTCTGCTGGGATGAAATCTATCCACTGAGCTAGATTAAGGGAGAATTGAGCTAGTACAAATTGGAAGCTAGTGGATACACAGTATCTTCTACTTCAATTCACACCTTCTAGGCACAGATTAAAGAAAATAAAGAAAAGTTTTGCTCTCTCTCTTTTCTGCCCTCCCTCCCCCCCCCCTTTTTTTTTCCTCCAGTAGCAATTAGCCAGGTACTGCTGCAATGGGGGAGGCAGGCCTCATGCCAGGTGTTTGCTACCCAACTGACTGGGAAAATGGTTCTTTATAACAGGTTTGAGATTCGTCCTCAAAGAATGACTCATGACAACAGAAAGTAGATTTAGGTACTTTTGAATATCCTGATCTTCCAAAGAATTTCAAATTCCCTTAAAATGTTTTATTTCCTGTTATATGACAAGTTTCTAATAAATAATTCCTGATTTAATGAAGGAATTTTATCTTTTTGTCCTCTAAAAAGCATGTGCCTGCTCTCAAGTTTTTTGTCTTTGGTGCATTGCCCCATAAACTCTCTTATTGAATCATTACAAAGACTGGCCTAAGGGGAAAAAGAATAATTCTCAAATTTGCTTTATCATAGACATGAAAATTGTCTTCTTTTAATGCAAGTTTTTGGATAGAATGTTTAAGATTAACTTTCTAAGTGATTTAGTGTGGTTAATTTAGTAAGAAAGTATCTTAAAAGTAAGAATAATATTATTAATTTTAAGTATTTATCAATATTCAGAATGAAAGCTAGTAGACAGGCTGAAGAGTAACACGGTTAGCGTGTGGACAGCAGCCAGAGTCAGTGTGGAATCTCAAGATCACACCTGTCAAGACTGGACTTCATTGCTTTCCAGAAGCTGTTATTGGTGGTGGTTGGTATTTCTCTTACGGCTCAAGTGTGTATGTTGGCAAGAAAGCAAGGTAAAATGCCAAGAAATAGAAATGGAGAGCTGACTGGAGACAGATCATGAAAAACCTGTCTTTTGGGCTTGCATTTTTTGTCACAAAGGTGAAAGCCAATGGGGAGGAAAGTGACTCAGAGGATAACATGTTTTAGACATTCTGTCGGCCTGATGGATGGTGGATGGCAAGAGAACAAACATGGAGATATGGGTCTGTTAAGATAATGTGAGGTCCCATGAGAGGTAGACAGTAAAACGGGAAGAAATGCATAAGTTCCAAATCTGTATAAAAGTTAAAATTCATAGGGTATGGAAATTGGTTGTAAGTACCTTCATTTAAAACTTAAATTAAAAAATTTTTAATTAAAAATTAAATTTAAAAACTTGAAAAATTTAAATCTAGCATGCAGGTTTAATTTTAATTTCTATTTTAATTAATTTCTATTATTTTTAGTTATTATTATTACTTTTATTTATGAAATATAAAATAGACTCTGGAGTTTTTCTTACCCGCACCCCAACCCCTCTCCCCCACAGTTTTCCCCTATATTATTGCAATAGTGTATCCTTCATAAACAGTCATAAGTCCATCATTCTGCAATTTGAGTGTATCCTGACATTGTAGGCATAGGCAATGGCAGAGAGTCCAGCATTCTACTGTCAAGATGTATTTAATAATTTAATTGGGAGTCCATCTTTGATTCATAAGTAGAGATGCACACTGCATTGTATCCTCACATCTGCACATGATAGTTTATTACACAGTTACTGCACATCCCCTTAAATGCAAAGCCATAAAGCAAAATCAACAACAGGAAGAAAAATAGAAAATTTGCGACAACATGAAGTTAAATAACATGCTACTGAATGACCAATGTAACTGAAATGAAAAAGAAAATAAAACCCCCTTTTTAAAGAAAATGATGCTACTGTATGACCTGAGTCAGTGAAGAATATAAGAAAAAAAAACTATTTTGAAGAATTGAAATCTAAATTTGACTTGCAATTTTAATTATTAAAACATTTTATTTTTCTTGGGCCCTGTGGGATTGCTTAGTGCTCAAACCCTTGCCTTACAAATGCCAAGATCCCAAATGGGTGCTGGTTCATGTCCTGGCAGCTCCCCTTCCCATCCAGCTCCCGGCTTGTGGCCTGGGAAAGCAGTAGAGGACGGCCAAAAGCCTTGGGACCCAGCACTCATGTGGGAGACCCAGAAAAAGCTCCTGGTTCCTGGCTTTGGATCAGTGGGCACTCAGTCTCTCCTTCTCTCTGTAAATTTGATCTGCCTTTCCAAAATAAATAATGAATTAATTAAAAAAAAAAGCTATCTTCATGCTATTTGAAAGACAGAGATGTGGAAAGACAGAGGCAAAAATAGGTAGCCAAAGAGTTCTTTCATCCGCTGGTTTATTTCTCAAATGCCTGTAGTGACCAAGCCTGGGCTAGTTCATAATCAGGAGCTAGGGACAGTCTGGATCTTCCATGAGGGTGACAGGGAATCATGCACTTGATGAATCACCTGCTGCCCCTCAGGTTCTGTATTAACAGGGAGCTGAATCAGAACTGCAGGGCAAGTACTCCAACCAGGCCCTCTGATAGGGGATGCAGCTACCCAAGCACTGTTCTAACCAGACAAATGTTTGGCTCCTTCATGCTGGTGCTAAAACAAAAGAGCAGTTTGTTCTTCATTAAGAATTACTATTGAATTTTCATTACAAAAGTCCTTAAATAAAGAAGGAAAAATGGTCTGTCTCTTAATTAAATCAGATATACAGAGAGGTGGAGACAATTGGTTCACTTCCCAAGTGGCCACAAATGCCAGTGCTGAGCTAATCCGAAGCCAGGAGCCAGGAGCCTCTTCCTGGTCTCCCATGCAGGTGCAGGGTGCCAAGGCTTTGGGCTGTCCTCAACTGCTTTCCCAGGCCACAGGCAGGGAGCTGGATGGGAAGCTGGATGGGGTTGTTGGGATTAGAACTGATACCCATATGGGATCCCGGCGCATGCAAGGTAAGGACTGTAGCTGCTACGCTACCGTGCCAGGCCCAGAAAAATAGTCTTTATTTTAAAATCTTTATAAAGTCTATATCAAGTAGAACAACTTAAATGTCTAAATCAATTATTGCGATTTTTATTCCACTAAAATGTACATATTGATTGCATCACCTATTTGCAGATTTCCCTTGATATTCTCCTTCCAAGGAATACGTAACTTTGAAAAACCAGAATGTTTTAAGTGACTTTTATTGAATGCAGAGCATTGACAAAAGTATGCAAACAAATATATTCTAATTGGCTATAATTTTTCTGAGTAAGAATGTCACAATTAATAAATAACCCAGTTTGATTTGGCTATAATTTTTACTGACAACAACAGATTTTAAAAAAATGATTGCTAGCCCTGCCTGGTCTGGTTCCCCCCCATCCCAGCTCACGCTCTCCAGTGGGAGTGGCTCTCTAGCAGGGGAGCCTTCCATATTCCCCCTACTAGCTTTGCACCCACCCTCCCTGCTTCTCATGTGTGTTGGTTGGGCACTGCAGCCCAGTCTAATATGGCCCACCTCACCTTGGCATTTGCCAGTGGGTGTTACAGCCTGGCCCAGCCCTGCCCTCCCCCAATTCCAGCTGACCTTGGTCAAAGTTACAGCCTAGCCCAGCCCAGCAGTCATCCAATCCCAGCTGTAACGTGCACTGGCATGTTTTGCCACCGAACCTGGCCTGACCTACACTCTGTCCTGGTGCTTGGATTCGCCAGTGGGTGATGTGAACTTGTTCAGCCTGGTCTGCCCCCCCACCTATGCCAAATGTATGCCAGTGCATATCTTTCTCTGGCTTGGTCTGGGCTGCTCCCTATTGTGGTTCTTGTGCTCACCTGCAGGGATTGTGTCCCAACAGGGGAGTTTCCCAAGCTCCTCCATCAGAATCTCTCTCTATGCCAGATCATGAGCATATCGATGGGTCCAGCCCTACTTAGTCTACCTCCTGATCTGGCAGGAACAGTGGCCTTTCCTGAATGGCCTTCAACCCATTCTGGGTTGGCCTTCAACCCATTTCTGGGAAATAGTGGGCACCTTCCTCTTGAGTTACCACTCCCACTGGAAAACATGAAATCCAGGATTGGGCCAGGGGTGGCTAGACAGAATGGCACCCACCAGTGTGTGTGTGGGCTGCATAATAAGGCATGCTGGGTTGAACTAGGCTTCAATGCTGATTGACATGTATGAGAACTAAATGGCATGTGGGACAGACTGTACAAACCCGCGGTACATAGTGGTAAGCATGGGAACCAGGGCAGGAGGCAGGCCTGGTGGGGATTATGGAGAGTCACCCAGACTAGGCTGCAGCTCCCACTGGTTTGCGTGAGGGCCGAGTATGAAGTGGGCAGGATTGGGCTGGACTGCAACACTCATTGATTCATGAGGAAGACAGGGCTGGAAACAGAACTGACCCAGCAATTACAATGACTGGCATGTGCATAAGCTGATTGGGGTGACAGACTGTGCCAGACCCAGTCTTTGCTAGCACACACAAGAATCAGGTCTGGGATCACCTCAGATGAAGTTTCCTTGGAGATCCCTCCAACTGATCTGATCTCAGAGCTCCAACCATGAAAAGACTATGTCAGCCAGTGGATTCTAAAGAGATTTCATCGTGCTTAGAGCGGCGAGATTGGCAGCAATTCAGAACTGTTGAACTATCAAAACTACATGAGCAGGACCCTCAGAGTATACCCCACTTTGGGGGCCTGGGATGGGTGGGAAACTGGGTGGGACTTTTCCCTTTATTTCTTCCCTTACCCCGATACAGAAAAAAAAATAATAATATTAATGTGGAAATGATACTCTTACCCACTTTCCTGTAGCCCTTGAACCTTTCTGCCCTAACCAACTATATAAAGATTATCAAAATAAAAGAATTTTAAAAAATGATTGTTAGGACTGATGCTATGGCACAGTGGATTAAGCTGTTGGTTGCAATGACAGTCTATAATCTGTGAGAGACTTGGAAGGATCCAGGCTCCTGGCGTTGGCCCGGTCCAGCCCTGTCTGTTGTTGCCATGTGGGGAATGAACCAGAGGACTGAAGATCTCTTTCTCTGTCTTTCCCCGTCCTCTGTAATCTGATCTTCAAATAAATAATTGTATACTCCCCCCCTCCCCCCGGGAGATTTATGTTATCTCTTTCTCTCTCTTTCTCTCTCTCTCTCTGTCTTTTTAAAGATTTATTTGTTTTTATTGAAAAGTCAGATATACAGAGAGGAGGAGTCACAGAGAAGAAGATCTTCCATCTGATGTTTCACTCCCCAAGTGGCTGCAACAACTGGAGCTAAGCCAATTTGTAGCCAGGAGCCAGGCACTCCTTCCAGGTCTCCCACACAGGTGCAGGGTCCCAAAGCTTTGAGCCATCCTTGACTACTTTTCTAGGCCACAGGCAGGGAGCTGGATGGGAAGCAGGGTTGCCTGGATTAGAACTGGCACCATATGGGATCCTGGTGCGTTCAAGGTGAGGACTTTAACCGCTATGCTATCATGCTGGACCCTATTTTATCTGTTTAATTAACTTGAATTTTCTCATTGAGAAATAACTCCTTGAAGCTGGAAAACAATATTACTTGCAGACTTAGTGTTGTTTTAATTGATTAATGTATTACTATACTGTTCAGGCATTTTTTTCTTTGATGACAATAAATCTTTTTTTTAAATAAAAATCTGTATTGAAGTATTTTTATTTTACTTATAGCTGTCATTTAGGCCACACATCCGTTCCTTATTAATGAGCCAGAATTTGTGCATATTGATTTACCAAATTACATCCATGAGTTAGCTATGGCTAATAATCAGCTGATATTAATAATGATCATTTGCCTTTATATTATGCTGCAGCTAAGCAAATGCTTTTATTTCTTTTCACCTCATTTAACATCTCTAATAATTTGTCACAGAGGAAGCAAAACAGTAATTCTTCACTTTAACCATGAGAAAACAGAAATTGAGGAACCATGAATCTTTCTCAAAAGCCAATGACTGTTTAGTGGGGAAGTTAGCCTTGAAAACAAGTGTCCAGGAGGTGTCTTCTCCATCATGAGCTGTTAGTGAGCTAGCAGTCAGGGAGGCCTGTGACCTTTTCCAATGTCTGACCCAAGCATGGCTTTCCCACTCAGTCATGATGACTGCTGCCAGTCAGCGCACACTCACGTGATGTTCCGTGCCACCATGTCTGACTCTTGCATCTCGCGCCTCATCAAGCCTCACCATCTCCTTCAGAATCTGTCTCCTCCCACTATGGGCTGGTTGAGGGGGAGAGGGTAGCTTTCTGTGCTTGGCTGTATGTTAATCATGTATCAAGGAAGTTTTCCATCAGATCTCTTGATCCGCCTCAGTATCACGCATCCGCCTGCAAGCAGCACAGTGCCCTCGCACGCACATGCACATTTACACTCAGCAGTGGACCTGCATCATCATTCTTGGAAAGAAGCTGGGCGTTGGGAGGAAATGAGGATTTGACTGCGTGTCCTCCTCTCCTGCTGCACTGGCCTTCATGTGCTTCCTTTGTCTTCCCACTCTTCTGCTCTTGGTGCTTCCTAGTTGGCTATGCACACTCTACTTATCCACATCAGGACATGTTTAGCAATGCACTTTGGTTTTGAAATGCATGCACTTAAGACACTGAGCTGTTACCATGGTTAACATGCGGCAGATGTTGTCAAGCAAATGTGACTGCATTTCCTTTTAGAAACTGATATTTCTCATAAATACTAAAATGTCTCCTCTTTTAGGGAATGGTATTTTTCTAAGAATTTTTAGAAAAACATGGATTAATAAGCCAAATTGATCAAATGTGCCAAGGCCTCAAATATCTTTTGTTTATCTGCAGGGAGAGCTTGAGCTGACCTCAGCAGCTGTTATTATATTAAACCTTCTTTTGTTCACAGAGGTTTCATTTTGAAATTGGTTTATACTTCACTGTTCAGAAACAGAAGTAAAACTGTTTGTAGAGTGGATTCAGGGTCAACGGGCTTTCCTGTTTTCTTTTTTGGTGTTAACCACAGATATCTTTAAGAACATGGCCTTTCTAAATGACCCTTTTGGTTTCTATAGCTACTATTTTGTGGATTGAAGTTCAACAGTTTGTGGGCTGGACAATTTGACTTGGTAAGCCCCTAAGCTCATTCCGGAGAAAAAGAAAAAAAAAAAAAGACTCATCCGTGTGAAGAGATATCCTGAAAGCCAGGCAAGCCACAAGCCCTGTGCGTTGTGATGCTAGGTGATGGCATCTCTGTGTCAGGCCATAGAAACCAACCACTGCACGGCTTCTCACCAATCCACAATCACCGTCTTGATCTGCAGGAAGCGTTGATAAAGGAGATGACTTCAGCCTTTCTGTTATTTCCAGGATGTCAAACAATTTTGCATTCATTTTCCTTTTTTCCATCAAACTAAAGGAAAGAAGAAGGTAGGGAGGGAAGGAAGGGGGAAGAGGGGAAGAAACAAAGAAGGGAGGAAAGAAAACTGCAACATTTTCATTATTCAAACAACAGATAGTTTAGCAACTGTTCAGGAATAGGTGCTATGTTTCTTGAATGAGAAACTGTAATTTAGCAAGATAAACCAGGAACTGTTATACCACTCCAACTTTTGGCTCTAAGCCCTCCTAGTGGCATCTTATTGAATCCACATTTCTATGTTAGCTACTATGATTTTTCTAGAAGTAAAATGGAAAGACAGTATAACAGACTTGATGGCATTTCAGAGTTAAACTACAATGCACAGTTGAACCAAACTGCAAGAGAGGTTGGGTAAGAAGATACTTACTATATTCAGATTCTGTAAGAGAGAAGAGCAAGAGGAGCCAGGCATTCGGCACAACTGTTAAGTCACTGTTTGGAATCCCCATCTACATTCCCTGGTGGAGGGCCTGCGCGAGTCCCATCTCTGAGCTCAATACCTTTTCCTGTTAACACACACCGTGGAAGGCAGTAGGTGATAGTACAAATACTTGGATCTCTGGACCTAGGCCAGGGAGACCCAGGCGGCATTCCAGGATTGTAGCTTCAGCCTGGCTCAGCCCTGGTTCCTGTGGGCATTTGTGGAAAGAACCGGTGGATGGAAGATTTTTTTCTGACTTTTCTATCTTTCTTTCTTTCTTTCTTTCTTTCTTTCTTTCTTTCTTTCTTTCTTTCTTTCTTTCTTTCTTTCTTTCACTCTTAGATATTTATTTCAAATAAAATGGAATATAAGATAGCAACAGATTTTATTTTTAATGAAATAGCAAGAGAAAAAAAAAAAAGATGCCAGGAATGACAACTAAGTCAACCAGGTGAGAAAAAATGGCTTGGGCATATTTGACGGAGTGGAACCTGCCAGGTACATAAGACAAGTAGATACCTCACTAGAGCTAAAGGTTGGTAGAAATTAAGAGATGTAATTAGGAATGCTTGGCACCAGGATCTTAGCTGTCAAATGAAAAAACTTGAAATTTTTTTCTTTCTAGCCATGAGAACACTTAAATGTTTGTGAGAAGAAAAGTGACCTTATGAAAGCAGTATTTGAGGATGATTTGCCTAGCCAAGGAGCATAGAATGTTTGGGAGAAGAAAGAACTTAAAGGAAGGGGCAAAGAGACCACTGTAGAAATCTCATTGTGGCATATTAGGGCAGGAGTGGAATGGCAATTGTGGCTTGAAATAAAATGTATGATTATGAAAGAGATTATAACGTATAAATGGCAAGGGCTTGTTGACTGACAGAAGATTAAAAAGAAGGAGCATCAAAGCAAAGTGATTTTTCAGTTTAAACCTGGAGTACTGCAAAAGTGTCAGAAGGAGATATAGTTGATTAATTCCAGTGTGGCTATTCAGTTTGAGGAGAGGCAATGAGATGTCCAACAGAATTGCGATGGTCAGGTAATACTCAGCCCCAGGTTGTTAGATACAAGAAATGATGCCCCAACCCCCCGAAGCCCAGTGTTCCTCTCCAGGGTGTGTATTGGGAGCCAGAAATGCAAGGATTTCTCCTAGAAGGTTTATAAAGTGCTTCAGAGTTTGCATGTGAGTTTGTACTCTGTATTTGGCCAAGAGAAACCTGACCATTTTGAAGTTGGTAACAACGGGCCTCCAAACATCAAGGAACCATTTCATAAAAATTAGGATGAAATATTCAGAAGGGCATTCCCGAAGACTGCAGAAAGAGAATCCAGGCTGGATGATGGCTGAGACAATGTCACAACTATGAAGAATGTTACCACCAACTTCTAAGTGAGGAAGAGCAGAAGTATCCAGAAATGGCTGTACATTTCCATCCATGTTATTTGTTTAATAAGCGAGGTGTAATTCTCTTTCTAAAAGGAACAGAGATGTTCAACAGATTCACTGCCAGGTGTTTAAGTTAAACAACCTCTATGCAAACTTTTAGAAGTAAATTCCTCGTCTGAGTGGTTGGGAACCAATCAATATAGTTAAGATCTGTGCCTGAAATAACAAAATCAATTGAGACACTTCAGATGCAACAAGCTCTACTTTGGTCACATAAGCTGACAAGTTGGTACTGAAGCTTGCTTTGAGCTGAGGATGATCCAAAAATGTAATTGTAAGTAGAAAAAGGGAAAATATGCAGCTAACAGAGTCCCTGCATGGAATATAAATGTGCTCCTCAGTCTAAGATGGGGTGACATTGTGGAGGGTTTTTGGTTAACCTACTGGTTAGCATGCCTGCTTCCTTTGTTGCCATGCTTGGGTTTGAGTCTGTTTTGCTTCTGTTCCTGGCTTCTTGCTAATGTACACTCTGGGAGGCAGCAGATGATGGCTCAGATGATGGTTGGGTTTCTGCCACCCATTACGGGGGCCCAGGATGGAACTTTTGACTCCCAGCTTTGACCTGGCTCAGTATCAGCTGTTACAGGCATTGGGGTAGTGAGCCAAAGAATGGAAGATCTCTGTCCCTCTGCCTTTCAAATGAAGTAAATTTCTTTCTTTCTTTCTTTTTTAAGATTTATTTTATTTTGATTGGAGAGTCAGTTATACAGAGGGGAAGATCTTTTGTCCGCTGATTCACTCCCCCAAGTGGCTGCAAAGGCTGGAGCTATGCCAACCTGAAGCCAGGAGCCAGGAGCTTTTCCCAGGTCTACCACACACGCGCAGGGTCCCAAGGAGTTGGGCTGTCCTTGACTGCTTTCTCAGGCCACAAGCAGGGAGCTGGATGGGAAGCTGGGTCACCAAGGATTAGAACCGGCACCCATATGGAATCTCTCTGTGTTGAAGGCGAGGACTTTTGCTGCTAGACCACCTCGCTGCACCCTGTTTTTCTTTTCTTTTCTTTCTTTTTTTTTTTTTAAGACTTATTTATTTAGAGGCCAGGAACTCTGAGGTCATCCACTTCTGTTCAGATCTCCCACATGGGGTGGAAGAAACCCAGATCCTTCCTCACAGGATCTAATGTCGTCGGAACAGTAGCCGGGAGCCCTGAGTGGTCCTCAGAAACAGAAGAACAGTGCACTTCCTTCGGGACTTGGGAGAGGAGCTTTCTCTGGTCTTTACTTAGTTCCAACTTTGGATCCCCACCCTGTCTTGCAATGACCATCAGGGTCGCTCCGGAGCACGCCCTCCGCCCCCCGCTAAATATTAGAGTAGACAGATAGACACCAACAAGGAAAGCTTAGAATCAGACAGGAAACAGTCAGTTTGGACTCGCATATACCTTACTAGGTAGGACACAAAGATTAGTTACTCCTCACTAAGGTATTGAAGATTTCTCTGCACATCCCTCCTAAAACGGTTCTGTACCTCAAGTGATGACATATGCCTTGTTAGAGTTATAAGCCCGTCTAGATTATCCTAAAATCTGCCAAGTTCAGTAAAAATTATGCTTCAATACTATAAACTGCTAAATACTAAAGTGAAAATAGACACGAGACAGCTGAATAGTACCCTATAACCATTTTAAGGTGTAGAGCAGCCGGTTGTGTATAAACTAAAATTGAAATGTCAATGAAGTAGTCACAAGATGTGGTTAAGAACTTGCATTTTCTAACATATTGGTCACTCAATACCATGTCAATTAACTCCATAATGTTGTAAATTGTTGTTGAGGTTATGCTGTGGCATTTCATTGGAGGGGATGATATTCTGCCAGCTCTGCCTTCAAACCAGAGATGGTCTCCCAAGGAAACCATTGAATTTATCTGGACAATGAGAGGCTGGACTCTATGCACGGTTCATGCTCGCAATGAAAGAACCATGACTGGACATGAACTGTAATACTGCAACAATGTGGAGTAATCCACCATGGGGAGAGGGTACAGGGAGGGGTTGGGGGAATCTCAGAGCCTATGAAACTGTCATAAAATGAAATGTAACTAATTTTAAAAAGACATTTATTTTCATTGGAAATTCAGATTCATAGAGAGAAGAGACAGAAAAAGCTCTCTGCCAGTTTACTTCCCAAGTTGCTGCAATGGCCAGAGCTGAGCTGATCCGAAGCCAGGCCCCAGGTGTCCCCCATGTGGGTTCAGGACCCCAAGGCTTCGGATTATCCTAGTGCTTTCCTAGACCACGGTGCAAGGAGCTGAAGGGAAGTAGAGCAGCCAGGATACTCACCAGTGCCCATATGTGATCCTGGCACATGCAAGGCAAGGACTTTAGCCACTAGGCTACCACACTGAGCCAAGTTCATTAATTTCAAAAATGAGATTTCATTCTGAAACTCATTGCAAATTGAAAATACATTCAGTGCACATAACCTACCAAACATAATAGCTTAGCTTAGCATGCCTTAAACAGGCTCAAGACTCTTATATCAGCCTACAGTTGGGCAAAAGAACTTAACACACAAAGCCTATTTTATAAGCATTGAATATCTCAAGTAGTTTATTTAGATTTGTACTGAAAAGGAAAACAGAACAGGTGTGTGGGTATGCTTTGGGACTGCCATAAAGTCAAGACATCCCAAGTTGAGGACCATTTGTAATTATAAATTGTAATTAGAAAAAAAAGTTATTGGCAAGAAAAACTTATAATTCCAGAAAATGAATTGAATTTCTTAAATTAGAAAAAAACTTTTGCAAAGTGTTGGAACAATGAGAATGCAACATTCCTTAGTTTAATTTTGTTAAGTCAGTGAGCATCAACTTTAATTTCCAGATTTTTTATCTTCTCATAAGATTTGTCAGTACACTGGGTTGCCAAAGCAGTAAAGAAGCATGCAGTTTGGAGCAGGTGTTGTGTCAGAGTGTTACACCACCACCTGTGATGCCAACATCCCATTTCTGCACCGATTTGAGTCTGGGCTACCCCACTTCTGATTCAGCTCCCCGTTAATGCTGGCTTTGACCTGGCTCAGCCCTGGCCATTGCAGCCATTTGTGGAATGAACTGATAGTTGAAAGATCACTCTCTCTTTCTTGCTGTCTCTCTGCCTCTCTTTATATAACACTGTCTTTTAAAGAAATAAAAAAATCTTTAAAAAATAAAGAAAGAGGGCCCAGATCAGTAGCCTAGTGGCTAAAGTCCTCACCTTGCATGTACTGGGTTTGCAAATGGGCACTGGTTCATATCACAGCTGCTCTATTTCATTTCCAGCTTCCTGATTCTGGCCTGGGAAAGCAGTAGAGGATGGCCCAGGAGAAGCCCCCATCTCCTGGCTTTGGATCAGTTCGGCTAAGGCCGTGGCCACCACCTGGGAAATAAAGTAGTGGATGAAAGATCCTTCTGTCTCTCCTTCTCTCTGTAAGTCTGACTTGCCAGTAAAAATTAAAAAGGGAAAAAGAAAAGAAAGAACCATGCAGGTAGAATAATTTCATGAATGCTACCTGCTGGATCCTCCTATTGCTTGCACACACACACACACACACACACACACACACACACACACACACATTGCAGTCACCTGGTCAGTTCTGTCCCCAGCCCTATCTCCTACACAAATCAATGGATGCTACAATCCAGCCTAACCCTATCTACCACACACTTAGCCATTACACACACCAGTGGGAACTGCAGCCTAGTCCGAGCAACCCCAAATAATGTCCACCAGGCCTGCCCCCAGCTCTGGTTCCTGCACATGCTGGTGTGTGCAGCAGAATGATCCAGTCCATCCCACATCCTATCCGGCTCTTGGACACATCAGTGCGTGTTGGAGCCTAGCTCAGCCCAACCAACCCCACTATCCAGCCCACACTCATACTGGTGGGTGCCACTGCCTATTCAACCAGGCCCACCCCCGTTCTCATGCTCAATGGTGGGAGCTGCAGCCCCATCAGAGGGGTGCCCACAATTTCCCTACTAGTCCAACTCCCCACCACAGATCTTGGACTGTCCAGGTGGTTCTGCAGTCTTGCCTGGCAGGACTTGCCCCCGTCCTAACACCTGCCAGCCAATGTTGCAGCAAAGCAAAACCGGTCTGCACTTACTCATGCACAGGCTCATGCATGCACATGTGGATACAGTTGCTTAGCCTATCCTGGCTCTCCCCCTAATCCAGCTCACATGCATGCCAACAGGCTTTGTAGCCCTGCCCACCCTGGTCTGCCCCTAGGTCCCAGCTCTCATATTCACCAGCAGGAACAGAGGACCAGCAGGAAAGCTCTTGCAGCTCCCCCACCTACTGGGTTTGCCCCTGCTTCTGGGTCTTACATGTGCTGGTAGACACTGCAACTAAGTCTGCCATGGCCCACCTCACTCAGCATTCACTGGCAGGTGCTTCAGCCTGGCACAGCCTGGACAGTCCCTAGTCCCAACTGTAATGTGAATTCACTGGTACTGCGGCCCAATCTGGCCTGTCCTGCACCCCAACCTGGTTCTTACATCTGGCAGTGAAAGCTATGAATTGGCCCAGCCTGGCCTGCCTGCAGACCTGACCCACATGTATGCCAGTTGGTACTATAACCTGGGTTGGTTTGAGCTGCTCGCAGCCTCAGTTCTTGCACTTACCTACAAGGATTGTGTCCTAACAGAGGAGTTCCCCAAGCTCCTCTATCAAGTCTCCTCCCAGTGGCAAATCTCACACATGCTAGTGGGTTCTCGGCCCAGCCTTACTTGACTCACTTCCTGTCCTGGCAGGTACAACAGTCTTGCCCAACCTGCCCAGATTCATTTGGGGTCTTACTGTTGGGTGTTATAACTCAGCCATTCCTGGTCCACCTCCAGACCAGCTCCCAAATGGTTCAGCAGGTACCAAAACCTAGCTCAGCTCATCCTATACCCACTCTGGCTCTTGTGAGCACCAGCGGAGCCTAGCCCAGTCTGGCACACTCAATACCTAATCCACACCCATGCCAAGGTGTCCTGCAGCCATGTCCAGCCCAGTTTGCTGTCACCATTTTGCTCTCGCACTCACCAGTGGGAATCACAGCCCAGACAGGGCATCCCCTTGGCTCCCCGTCCAGGCCTACTCCCAGCCACAGATCTTGCATATGCCAGTGATTGCTCTGATCCAGCTCAGCATAAATCACCACCAGCTTGCTGAGTCAGATGCTGAGGCCTGGCCTGGCCTAGCTGCCCCAGTCCCAACTTTTACTGGTGGGTGCTGCAGCCTCACCCTGCCCAACAGCCTCCATCTATGGTTCTCATGCAAGCCAGTAGGTGTGATAGCATAGCTTAGCCTAGCAGAGTCCACACCCTATCTTGGCTCTTGTGCATGCCAATGTGCTGTAGTTTAACCCAGCTCTGACCAATCCACACCCCACTCCCTAAAAGCAACTCATACACCTGCCAACAGATGAAGCAGCTCTGTCTTGGTTGACTAACACCCAGCCTTGACTCACATGCTCACTAGCGGGAGTGACAGACCACCAGAGAGTTCCTCAAGTTCCTCCACCAGGCCCACAGCCATACCCAGGTCTCACATGTGCAGCAGGTGCTAGGCCCTATCCAGCAGTGTCTGTCTTTGTCTATGCTTGTGGATGTGGCAGCCTGGTCTGCTCCACGACCATTTCTTGGGTGTACCTGTGGGTGCTACAACCTCGACCAGTCCAGCCTGTTTCCAATCCCAGCACCCACGATTGTTGGCAAGTTCCATGGTCATGTCTAGGTTGACCTGTCACCATCCCCAGCCTTTGAACAAACCAGCTGATATGGCAGTCTCATAGGGGTAAGCCCACAATTCCTCAAAGAATCTGCCCTGGGACCTGGTTCTCTTGTGTACTAGTGTCATAGCCCAGCCTAAAATGGTCTACACTCTGCCCTGACACTCACTGGTGAGGTCGAGGCCTGCCAGGCAAGAACTCCATTCACGGCCTTTCATGGTTGCCTGTAGGTGGTGGTTGATTCCAACAAGCCCAGTTGAGGTATATAACTTGGGGGTGTACATGCACGTGCATCTGTGTGTGTATGTGTGTATTAGTTTGATCCTGAAAGGTCCTCCAGTTTCCCTTCTCTAAGGCACCTGGGCTCAGGCCCCTCATTTACCGGAAGTACAAAAGCCTGATTGGTGGAAGTCCCTGAGAAGTCACTCCTCTCCTGTCTTGTTCTCCCTCAGCAGTCCTCCCTCCCACACATCTCCAGACCTGCTTCCCTGAGCAATCCACAGCCCCCCATGCCTGTGAGCATGTAAATCCTCAATCCCAGTTCTCTGCTGTGCCATGCCAGCCTGGGACCCTGCCTGTCTACCCAGGGCCCACACATGCTCACACACAGGTCTCCAGACCCTGTCTGCTGGCATGCTGGCATCTGCCCTCCATATATCTTTCTCTTTAAATTACATTTTTTAAAAAAATTTATTAATTACATTGTATCATGTGACACCATTTTATAGGTACTGGGATTCCCCCACCCCTCCCCTAACCCTCCCCCCATGGTGGATTCCTCTACCTTGTTGTGTACCCACAGTTCAAGTTCAGTTGAGATTTTTCATTGCAAGCATATACCAAGCATAGAGTCCAGCATCTTATAGTCCGGATAAGTATGACACAGTTTCATAGGCTCTGAGATTCCCCCAACCCCTCCCTGTACCCTCTCCCCATGGTGGATTACTCCACATTGTTGCAGTATTACAGTTCATGTCCAGTCATGGTTCTTTCATTGCGAGCATGAACCGTGCATAGAGTCCAGCCTCTCATTGTCCAGATAAATTCAATGGTTTCCTTGGGAGACCATCTCTGGTTTGAAGGCAGAGCTGGCAGAATATCATCCCCTCCAATGAAATGCCACAACATAACCTCAACAATTTACAACATTATGGAGTTAATTGACATGGTATTGAGTGACCAATATGTTAGAAAATGCAAGTTCTTAACCACATCCTGTGACTATTTCATTGACATTTCAATTTTAGTTTATACACAACCGGCTGCTCTACACCTTAAAATGGTTATAGGGTACTATTCAGCTGTCTCATGTCTATTTTCACTTTAGTATTTAGCAGTTTATAGTATTGAAGCATAATTTTTACTGAACTTGGCAGATTTTAGGATAGTCTAGACGGGCTTATAACTCTAACAAGGCATATGTCATCACTTGAGGTACAGAACCGTTTTAGGAGGGATGTGCAGAGAAATCTTCAATACCTTAGTGAGGAGTAACTAATCTTTGTGACCTACCTAGTAAGGTATATGCGAGTCCAAACTGACTGTTTCCCGTCTGATTCTAAGCTTTCCTTGTTGGTGTCTGTCTACTCTAATCTAATTTTAACTTTTTTAAATTTTATTTTTTATTTTTTAGGGGGTGCTCCGGAGCGACCCTGATGGTCATTGCAAGACAGGGTGGGGATCCAAAGTTGGAACTAAGTAAAGACCAGAGAAAACTCCTCTCCCAAGTCCCGAAGGAAGTGCACTGTTCTTCTGTTTCTGAGGACCACTCAGGGCTCCCGGCTATTGTTCCGACGATGTTAGATCCTGTGAGGAAGGATCTGGGCTTCTTCCAGTAGCATAACATTTCTAGATCCTATGCAATCTAGGCAGTTGCCTACAACTGGCTTCTGGCTTCTTTCAAGGGTTACCCTTTTTATTTGATTTCCTGTAGTTCAAATGACAGCCTTAGGTGCTTTGATCAATTTTTATCTTTCATAGTGTTCTTCAACCTTCCTATGCTAGCCTGTGGTTACTATCTGTCTTAGTCCGTTTTCTGCTGCTATAACAGAATAACACAGACTGTGCCATTTATTTAAACAAAATGCTTATTTCTCACACTACTCAAGGCTTGGAAATCCAGGAGCATGGTGGTCACATCTGGTGAGGCCCATCCCACCTCCTTATCCCATGAGAGATGGAAGTGCCTTAGGCAGAGAGAGATTGGGTACTAAATTTATCCTTTTATCAGGAGCCCCTTCCCCCTTCATGGGGGTGGAGGCCTAATGGCCCAATCACTTCTCAAGGATCTCACCTTTTAATATCAGTGTGGAAGGAAGCATTCATCCACAGCATGGCCTTTTCATTTGCCATGCCTTCTGCCTGGCATGTCCTTCCAGTAATCCTCTGCCCCTCTGGTGTGCTAACTTCCTTCAGGCCTCTGCTCAAATGTCATGGCAGCAGAAAGACTTTCTGGCTCTGTATCAAAAATAACATCACTTCTCCGTCTCCAGATCCTCTACCTGGTCTCACTCTCCTCTCTATCTGACAGTGGCTACATTCGTTAGTCCATCTGCTCCCACTGGAAATTGTTAAATATGAAGGAAATTTTAGCTCACTGGTGTGTAATTTCTCCCCAGAATGTTGTCTGACACAAAGCAGATACTGAGTAACCAAATTCTTGGTTCAGGTTCCACTACGTCTCCCAGGCCATTCGTAGGGAGCTGGACTAGAAGTGAAGCAGCCATATAGCATGCCGGTGTGGCAGCTGGTGACATAACCCACTATGCCACAATGCCAGGCCCTTCATAAATCTTTTCTGAAATACATCACCACTAGGTTGGATGCTGTGTGATACAAAAGTTTTGACACTACTTGAGATGCCCCCATTCCATAGGAGTACCTGATTCAAGTTCTGACAACTCTGATTCTGGTAAAGCTTCCTGCTCCTGCAGGTCCTGGGAGGCAGCAGGTGATGGCACAAGGACTTGGGTCCTGGCCCTCACTGTAGCAGACCTGTATGGAGTTCCAGGCTCCTGGCTATAGCCTGACCCAGACTCTACTGTTAGAGGCATTTGAGGAATGAGCCAGTAGATGAAGGATTTCTTTTTCAGTCTGCCTTTAAAATAAAATAAAAATAAATCAATAAAGCCTGCTACTGTTTACTTACTCGGGAATATTTTATCTTTAGGCTTATGAGACAGAACATCTGCCTCCTAGATCACTATGATGATCACGAAAGCACATGCTCAAGTTAGATACAGCATAAGCAAGCTTTTTTCAACACATTTGTCATTAATCTGTAAATGGACCTGCTAGTAGGGCTTTTGGCAATTGATAGCCCAAGTACATTTTTGGATGAATGCTTTTGAAGCCATCCAGTACTCGTTTATGGATAACACTACTGAAAACAAGAGTTCTCATTTATAATTAGAAATTCCAAGCCACCTCGTGGGAAAACACATCAACCATGGGCATCTGTCATGGTATATCTGGCTGGACACTGGATCCTAATCTTTGACTGCCCTGAAAAGTATATATACACTTGTCATTCCTGGGAATTTGACTGGAAGAGATATGAGAGGATTGTAAACAAAGACCAGCATAATAGGTGTGGTATGCAGAAAAGGGCAGGGAAGATGGCAGTGGTGATCCAGGATGTCCAGAGAGCACAGTCTGGCTCCTTCAGTTGCAGTTGAGCCCTTGGATTTCTTTATTAGTTTTACAGAGGCAGAGATCTAGAGGCCTCCAATTGGCTGGTTCTCTCCCTAACTGCCTGAAATAGGTAGGGCTAGTGCAGATCTAAATTGGAAAGACAGAAACTCCATCTAGGTCTCCCACATTGAGTGGCAGGCATCTGATCATCTGAGCCATCATCACTGCTGCCTCCAAGAGTCCACATCAGCGGTAAGCTGGAACCAGATCCACTCAGGAATGGAATCCAGGCACTCCTATGTGGGATGCACATCCCCTAACCATCAGGCAGAGGATTACTTTCCATAGACTTTGTTGGGAAGCCTCCCTATCAAGATTTAAACTTCTGACTTTAAAGCAGAATCTCCTCCCACTTTTTTGTCCTTAAAGAACAGCTGCTACTAATAATTCTACAGAGAAGCTTAAGGCCTCTCCCTATCCTTATAGAATCTAGATGTAACTAAGAAGAACTCTGGGGAGCAGGGTGGAAACCTACTCCTTTGTCTCTAGGACAGTTACTCAACTTCTTTGGGTCTCAGTTTCCCTGCTTGCTAAATAGAGATAACAATAATGTACACGATAGGCTGCTGTAGGTATCAAGTGAGATGATGTGAGTCAAGTAAGGCCTGGAACCAGCAGTGTAGTCAGTCTCCTGTAAGATGATATGAATCATTACTTCTTCTACCTTCTTTCTGTTCACACATCCATTCTCACTGCTTTGTTTTCTTTCTCCTCACTTCCCCATCCAACCTGATTGCAGTTATTAGTTGCAAGTGTTTATTGAGAACCAGTCCACTGTCATTAAATGGTCTTTCAGGAAAGTCAATATGTATCTGAGGATTAAGGAAGCTATTATCAGAATCAATGGGCTGGGAGATATAGGTCAGAGACTGTGTGCTTGGGCCCTGCCCAGGGCAGGAGGAAGGAGGGATGTACAGTTGCATAGCGATGCACTGTGGGTGGCTGTTCCACAGCTGGGGACAGTATTGCCCTGGGGTTGTGTTAGGTGGCTGGCCTTGATGGAGGGTAAATGTTAGCCATGTCAGTGCCTCTGAAATTTGTCTGCTTTTGGTGTCAAAAGACTTTTGGGTAAGGCCTTTCTGGAGGGAAAGATGGGAGGAGGTGAGTTTCCCTGCCTCTTGAAGTCTGTTGAGAGTAGAGATCCCATTTGCCTGTGCAGTCTGTGCCCCTAACACAGAGTGCTTGCTGCATGCATGCATGGCAAATGCTTAGTAACTGCTAGTGAATCAAATGGCGAGACTCTGCAACTTTTCTCCCTACTCCATTTATAGCAATCACAGAAAAAAGAAGTAGGACATAGGTGCACAAATGAATTTTTAAAGTATCTGTTTGCCAATACTGGTGGTTGCTCTGTTTGATTTCTGAGAAAGTCATAGGTAGATGCTTGTTGAGTAATTATGAGAGTTCATCGGACAAAACACTATCTGTCCTCTGGACAAATTGCTCTTCTGTGTCCCTTAATTTTGTTCAAAATAAACTCTTACACCTACCTTGGCTCCAAAGTGCTTTTTGGTATTGAAGACTGGTCTTCCACAAACCACAATGGGTTGAGCTGTGGCTTCCAAATCTGACCCACTTTCTATCAATGCCATCTGTGAGGATTTGCCAAATAAATGCAGAACAGAAGACCTAAAACGTTTGAACAATCAGAAAAACATTGAAGATGAGCAAAAAACTATATCCTGAATACAGAATTGTTGAAATACTTCTCCCTCAATGAAAAGACCTAAAAGCATCTCCACAAGGAGAATCAGCATTTTCTCTACCAAAGAAAGAAGTTTCTACATTAACTGCTGTGTGGTAAGAAGAGCTCTAACAAGGCAGGGAGAGACAGAAATTCTGTGAACTCAAAGGAATGGGTTTCATTGGAGCTTGAGATCTTGGTTTCAGTCTTGCTCCTTCACTGAGCAGCCGTGCGACTTCAGGCAAATCACTTAACGCATGAAGACTACTATCTTTCCTATCTTTAAATTTGAATTCCTAACTACTTCATGAATTTTTCACTCATCCAAGCAATTCATAAATGTTTACTTATCGAGAAATTGCTAGAAATCAGATGTGCTATAGGGTGTTGAAGATTTAAAAATAAATGCAATGCTTTCTCTCTCAAGGATTTCACCATCTAGAAGTAGAGAATGTTGACTACGACAAATTATGGCAGCATATTGTGAGACTGTCTAATCCTTGGTTCCAGTCCAAAGGAGACAAAGGAGGAAGAGGTGACTTTAGTTTGGAACAATCAGGGAAGGTGAGGAAGAGAAGGTTAAGCCTCTCATCATGCGTGGCAGATGAGAGGAGATGGGGAATGGAAAGATCTCAAGCATCAAAGCCAAAGGCGTGTTCAATGGTGTGACTTTGAGAACAAATCCAACGCTTGGAGGTTCAGCAAATGTTGTCCAGAACCATTGTGTATTTAAAAAAGTAGGAGAGGATTGGGTACTGTGTGCATAAGGCTTAGCAAAGGGAAGAAAAGCACTTGCTTTTTGCATTAAATGACTGTTGAGGTGGAGGCCCTTTGCTGAGAAACCAAAGAAGCAGTACATTAAGAGCAGATGATGAAAGACACAATAGACAAGTTGATTCAGGAGATGAAATGCTTCACAGACAGTTCAGTGTATTGTTTTGGGACTCAGGAGAGAGAACAGACCTGGAGATTCAAGTTCAGATACCAGAGCCTCACTTGTGGGGACAGATGAGCACTTGGAGATTCCCTCTCATGCGGAGTGGCCCCATGGTAGTGTTAGAAACCTGGCCTAAACAAGTGATATCTGGAGAGGAAGGCATTGTTCAGATGCTTGAAGAGAGGCCTGGAATGTCTGAAAAATCCTGCAGCCTATCTTTAGAGCAGAATTGCCCTCAGAGAAACTTGCCCCTGTCTAGAATGCACCTTGAAAATAATTTTAGTTATTTATCTGCTTGCACCTGTTTTACATTATGGATGAGTAAGTTAGGCATAGAAACAGTTCTCAAAAAGCCCTTACCTCCTTCACATTTGCTTCCCTCTTGTCATAGACTGCTATTCACACACTCCTACATGCACCAAAAACCTCCTTCTCAACCAAGCTCCCACAACTCCCCCCCCCCCCCCCCCGCCCCGCCACTCCCTCCCATTTTCTCATTATTTTGCCTCATGACATCTCCTGGGAAGGAGTTTGGTGAGCAGAAAGGGGCTTCTCTATAGGATGGCAGAGCAGCAATGAATTCAGCAGAGAACTTCTAGAGGTCAAGAGAAGAAAAATGGGAAGAACTCATGCACTAATGACTTTGTTTTTGTTAGAGCAGAATCAAAAGCCAGTCTGATCCTTTGAATCTGTCATGCAAACAAAGAAGTTTAGTAGAGAGCAAGAATCCCCACACTAGGAAGTGGGATGAAGACCCAGTGAGAGAAGATTGTGAGTAATGAGTGAGAGTGGTCACCTGCATATGTCCCCCTGCGCCTCAAGGAATACTGCATCTCTCTCCTCTCCTCCCCTCTCCTCCCTTCCCCTCCCCGCCCCTCCCTCCTCTCTCCTCCCCTCCTTTTTCTCTCCTTCCTTCCTCCCTCCCTCCCTCCCTCCCTTCCTTCCTTGCTTCCCTCCCTCCTTCTTTCTTCCCTCCCTCCTTCTTTCCTTCCTGACAGGTATCTACTGCCACTTGGCTACTAGATCTACTGCATCTCATGGTGAGGCATTTACAGGTTCAAGATAGAAATGACATGATGCAGAAATGACTTTAGATCAGAGGAAGAACTTCTGTTCTTCTGAGAGTGAAGACAAGAAATGTGTCAGATTCAGGCAGATTACAGTGAAAAAGCAGAAATCCATCAAATCAGCAAGAAGAGGGGTTTTCTGTCTGCTTGCCTTCAAGTTCTGTACAGGGGAGAGCGAAAGGTCATCTGCTGCCCAAGTGAAGAGGTAGGGACAAACAGGAAGTGGCTTAGAACAGCAGCTGTGGAGAATGAAAAAGTGGGATGAGTTAAATGGCACACAGAGCGAGCTCACCCTTTGGGGACCAGTTGTTTGTCTGAGCCTTCAGGTATATTTAAAACTCACAGATTTTTTTTTTCCAGTTGCACTTGGATGAGGTGCAGAAGATGCACACTTGATGATGCTAAGTGGGAGAAGGTGAAGCATTCAGTAAATACCAGCTCTTTCACTAGGAAGTATAGCTTGATAGTGCAGAAGATAAAGTGTGGCTTTCCAGTGGGCAGAAATGTTTTCATTTGCTGAAATGAGTGTCAAAGTCATGGGAAAAAATCTTCTAAAATTCTTGTTAGAAAATTATTTAGTTATGTGAGAGATAAAGGTGTGAGAGGGTTCCCATCCATTCCCCACATGCCTACGACAGCTAAAGCTGGGCTGGTTCCAGAACAAGGAGACAGGAACTTGATCCTGGGCTCCCATGGGACTGGCAGGAACCCAGCTCAGTGAGCTCTCATTGGAAGCTAGATTCACGGACCAGACTTAGAAACTGAACACAGATGCTCTGATACAAGGCATGGGCATTTCTATCAATGTGGTGCACATCCACTCTCATCTTCTAAAGCTCTGGGTTTCCGGTTTGAGCAAATAAACTGAAAAATAGCAAAAGGTGCTACTTAGCTACTGGACTTGGTGTTGTGACTGCCCTTTTCTTATGAACTCAACAGGAACAAGCAGCTTCTTACTCTACTCAAAGGCAAGGACACACACACACACACACACACACAAACACACACAAAGATGCAATCCTCTTGCTCTTACAGACAAATCAATATTCCAGAATACATAAGACACTGAACTTTGGGAACATGTTAATGAAGTGTCCAACACATGGAATAATTCCTCATAATTGTTACATGAAAGACAGAAGTACTGTTTCCATAGGAAGAGGCCTGAATTCAGGTAAGGCAGGAGCAAGAATAAGATACCTTGCTAAGAAAAAGAAGCAATTTTCTGCTACATAAGAGTTAAAAAGGCTAAAGGATATGAGTAAATTGAAGCAATTATCCAAAGGAACTTGGGAAAGATCATGCATAAGCTACTTGTATCAGTCAACCTTTTTGTTGCTACAATGAATTGCCCAAAACAAGCTGGTTACAGAGTTGACTCACCATCTTTGGCTTAAGCATCTGACAAGGCCAGGGAATGTGGGTGTAGATTAGAGGAGGGACCAGATGGAAGCAGGATACAGAGTGGCAAGTCCCAACTCAGCTTCTAGCACCAGCCATCTTACAAGAATGGTTTTCTAGAGACATATCCCCAGTGACCAAAAGCCTGCCCCATGAGGTTTACCATAACTGGATTATGTTTCCACTCACTTAGCACCATTAATTTATGACTTGAGCAATTCAGCATCCACATGAGTTGACAAGCTATATCCTATTCTAACCATAACACTGATGCAGTGGTTGTGAAATTTTCAGGAAGAAACCGCACCTAAGCCAACCTTCAACCCATAGCATGAATTCTGATCAGGACCAAGAACACAAGTGTTTATGTGAGTGGATTATGTGACACAGTGACACAAACAAGAAAAGGATACTAACATTTTCCGAATCACTATTAATTGCTAACAACTTGCTATTTCTCATGTAATTCATGTATCAACACTGTATGTTAAATATGGTTCTCTTCACAAAGGAAAGTCTCTGGGGCTCAGAGCATTACAGCAACTTGTCCAAGTTTCCCTGCAGAGAAACTCTATGTGTCATAGCTCACACATGGGCCAACAGGCCTGGGGTCTGACCTTGCTGATAACTAGTTCTCAGAGTTGAGAACCTAGCTAGGAATAATAAGATCTGAGATAGTTTTATGTATCATTTTGGCTGGGCTGCTATTTAACTAGACATTGTTCTAGGTGTTTTTTGTGAAGGTGTTTTACAGATATGATTGAACCATCAGCTGATGAACAAAGGAGAACATCCCAGACATTCTAGATGTGTCTAATCCTATAAACTGATAGGACTCAAACAAACTAGACCTTCCTGTAGAAGAAATTCCTTCTGTGGACAGTAGGTTCACCCAGTGACCATAACCAAGCCTTCCATTCCTAATGAGTTGTTCTACAGAGTTCAGACTTTCCTAACCAACTCCCATGATTGCATAAACTTGCTGTCCTTGCACGCACATGCACACACACACACACACACACACACACATCTCTTAATATGTCTCCCATTGGGTCTTTGTCTCAAGTGTAATTTTGACAGATGAAGTACCTCAGTCAGATGGGTTGTGAAGATTAAATGAAGTAAGAATGCATTACCACATAGAAATCATTTGACATGGTGCCAGGAGCATTAAAAAGCAGTTTTTAAAAGTCTTATTTATTTTTATTGGAAAGGCAGATATACAGAGAGGAGGAGAAATGGAGAGAAAGAACTTCCGTCCATTGATTCACTCCCCAAGTGGCCACAACGGCCAGAGTTCAGGAGCCCAGAATTTCTTCCAGACCTTGCACGTTTGCAAGATCCCAAAGCTTTGGGCTGTCCTCAACTGCTTTCCCAGGCCACAAGCAGGGGGCTGAAAGGGAAGCAGGGCTGCCGGGATTAGAACCAGCTCCCACATGGGATCACCAGCGCTTGCAAGGCGAGTACTCTAACCATGAGGCTACTGTGCAGGGCCACAGAGAAGCATTTTAAAATAATAGTTACTATTAGGAAGACTTGGCAATCACAAGGTGGAGTCTACATCAAGCTGGCTCCCATCTTCTAACCCCACACATTCTTGGTCACCAAATATAGCTCAATTCTATCATGACTACAGTAGGATTTCAAGCAAATCATTGCCTGCAGGCCATGGTTTTACTCTGGAAAATCGAGATTATGCACCAAATGATTTTTGCATAACCCTCTGGCTCTCATGGATCTAATTTTCATATTTTTATTAGACCTTCCCTACACCTTCCAGCCCCCAGACAAGATCTCTTCCACTACTGCTGCATTCAGGGCCACTGCTACTACACAGCCCTCTAATTACTGAGTAGTTATGGCCAAGTTTAGTGTTGACCTGAGCAAAACGTTTGTGTCAATTTAGACAGTGGTTATAGAGTGACTGTTTGCCCCAGACCTTAGTCTCAGGAGATACTTTTAAGAAAAAAACAAAAACAAACAAAAAACCACCTTTAAATTTGGCCCTTGCACCAGAAACATAGGGAGACAACTGAAAATCAGATGTTACTATGAGGGAGTATATGATTACATCTAAACATTATGGGAAATCAGTAAGATGACAAGAAGATCATTCTGAGCTGGAATGATTGGAATGGCTTAAGAAACGAGGCAGGAATTTAGGTTGATGAAATGTCTTTGTTAGAGATGAGAAAAATGTCAATTCTTCCTCTCATCATGGGCCCCATGAACTCTAAAATCTAACAGGTGAGTAAATATTGTTGGAAGTATTTACTTGGTTGCTGGCCTTTGCTGGCACAAACAATGGAAAAGTGGATGCTCCATAGTTTTAGTTGCCTGTATTCTGTGCAAAGAAAAATGGTCACAATGTGTTCACTACCTTATATGTATTAACACCAGCACACCTGCAAATATCACAACTGCTATCATCAATGCATTTGGGGACCACCAAAGTGAAGTGAATCCCATGAAAGGAACCCTAGTCCACAGTGTGTGTTGCAACTCTTACAAAGAAGACCAGCAATGTGTATTCATGTAATCATTAGACCAAAGTATCTCTACTATCCAGGTGATGGGAGACATAAAAGGAAAGATTTTCTATCTCAAACTTTCAAAGGTATTAGACTCCTAATCTGTTACTTGGAATATTCTTTGATTTGCAGTGTTATCCCAACCCAATCCCCTGCTCCCAATCTTTGAGGAATGTTGCTTAAGTCCTATTGGCAGGACTTCTCATTCAGAAAGCCACTGATAGAACCGTTGCCAAAAGCCTATTGGAGCTGAACAACTAAGCCAGTGGGTGTGGGTAGAAGAAGAGTTATGCTTGAATGATAAGCAAACACAAGACAGATTAATTTTACAAGCTTGCTTTTGAAATCAGATAAAGGTAACTTGACTTTTTAAGGGTAATATTAATTTTCATCAGTTTAATAAACAGCTATTAGCAATGTTGATAGTCATCTCCAAAAGGAAGTAACAAAGAAATCTTAATAACAGTTAAATTTAAATTTTTCATTAATGTAACTTCAGTTTATTGCTTATTTCATGATAATCTTTTATAAACTAGTTTTAAAAAGTACTTGGTGATATGTGTAAACAAGCTAGAAATTCTCAAGACTGTGGTGTAATGAAAGCAAATAAACTGGGTTTACAGAATAATTCAGAATACTGAAGGAGGCAGTATTTGAGGGTGTAAATATAGATTTCTACAAATAAGAAGTTAATAACCGTAAGCCAACATTCATAAGGATTGTAGAAGTAGAAAAAACATTCTTTGAATTCAAAAAATCTCCCAGATTTAACTGGTCTTGGAACACCTCAGACAAAGTTTCTTTGGGGATCTCCCCAATCAAACTGCAGAACTCACAACCCTAACCATGAAAGGACAGAAGACAGAACAATTTAACCAACCTCCTCAGCTATAGGTTGGCAAAAAATACCGGGCAGAAAGAGACGCTATGATGGACTATGTCAATCAATGGATTCTTCAATGACCTCATCGTGTTTGAAGTGGTGAGATTGGCAGCAATTCATAACTGGTGAACTATCAAAACCACTTGAGCAAGTATCTCAGAGCATGCCCCACATCCGGGACCTGGGGTGGGTGGGAAACTGGGTGGGGCTTCTCGCTCAATATCCCCCTTTACCTCAGATACGTGAAGGAAACAATATGGAAATAATAGTCTTACCCACTTTCCTGTAGCCCTTGAACCTTTTTACCCAAATTAACTATGTAAAGATTGTCAAAAATAAAATAAAAAATGGAAAAAAATAAAGAAACCTGCCCTAAGGAGAAGAATCTGCTAACCAGAAGTACAAAGATCAAGAGCAAAAGAAGAGACAGTTACAATGAACATTACTGACGACTCTCCTGCAAAGGAGCAACAGCTTTTGCCAACCTTGGAGTTAACTGAGGAATACATTAAGAAAATGGGGGAGAAAGAATTAAAAACACTTGTTATAAAGCTTCTTATTAACAACGAGAAGCACATGCAGGGACTTAAGGACTATGTCACACAAGAAACAGCAAAACTGAAACAAAACCAAGACAAATTATTGGAAATGAAGGACATAATAGGGCAAATTAAAATTCTAGTGGAAAGTCTCAATAATGGTACAAAAGAGGCAGAAGAAAGAATCTCAGAATTGGAAGATATTTCTTGTCACCATGAGGAAACAATCAAAAAGCTGGAAGTGGAGCTGGGTCAAGGTAGAAAAAAGTACTCAAGAATTAAGAGACAATATTAAAAAGCCAAATATAAAAGTTATAGGAGTTCCAGAAGGTGTAAAAAGAGAAGCTGAAATTAAAGATGTGTTCAATGAAATAAATGAAAACTTCCCTAATCTGGAGAAAGAATTGGGAAACAACATCCAGGAGGGTAACAGAACTCCCAACTGGGTTGACTAAAAGCAATCTTCACCATTACACATGATAATCAAGCTCTCTTCAATCGAACATAAGGAAAAGATCCTTAAATGTGCATGTGAAAAAAATCAATTGATCTATAAAGAAATGGCAATAAGACTCACAGCTGACTCTCACAGGAAATGCTACAGGCCAAAAGAGAATGGAGTGAATAGTTCAGATTCTAAAATCAAATACTGTTGGCCCAGAATAACGTACCCATCAAAGCTTTCCTCTGTCTTTGAAAATGAAACAAAATTCTTCCACAGCAAAGAAAAGTTCAAAGAATATGCCTCTCTCAGACTTCCCCTGCAAATGATACTTAAAGATATTCTCTTGACAGAGAAAAGGAATAGCACCCATCAAAACCAAAGGCAAATGTGAAGAGCATCCCAGTAAAATAACAACAGAAGATTAAACCAAACAATGAACAACCCATTGCTGAAATGACAGGACCAAATGGACTTAGTTGATATCTACCCAGCCTTTCATCCTATAGATGGAGAACATGCCTTTTTTTTCATCAGTACATTGAACCTTCTCCAGGACTGACCATGTTATAGGCCACAAAACAAGCCTCAGCAAATTTAAAAAAAAAAATGAAATTATACCATGGCTGATATTTCTTTCGAGTAGCATATCCTGCCATCCCATACCCTGGAATCTAAGGGACTGATCCTACCAATCCTACCTCCAAGGCTATCCAGGTGACCATGATGTTAATCAGTCATGCTTTGGTCAAAATGATTGTATTAGAGATGGGCATAAACAGACTCATCAACTGAAGCAGAGATAGGTTTGGGCATGTGAAACCAGGACGTTAAGATGGAATTTTTGCCACACGCTGTAAACTGTGAGGGTAACAAGGGGAAACCCAAGAGGGTACATGACTGAGTCTCCGTGGTGGTGCTGGGGAGATTCTCCTCACCCCGAGATCTTCCCTCTCCTCTCCTCTATTGGCTGGCTAAATGGGTCCCCCAAATGCCTCCTGTCACTGGCTTTCAGGGGAAGTGCATCAGGAGATGAGAGGAAAATTGAATTGCTTATTTCCTTTCTGTGGAGTCTCCTTACTCTGGCTGATGCCTACAGGTGCTGACAGTGGACCTTTTCCACACAGCACTTGATCACAGGTTCAAACCAAATGCTCGTTCTGCTGTTTTCAGCTCTGGAGGTGGAATGATGTTTCACTGTTACCTGTTCTGCCACCTCAACACCCTTCAGTGTTTTCCTAAACAGGATCTCTTGTAAGTGGTCCTCTGTTTTTGAAACTTATCTGGATGTAGTCGCCTATTTCCTGTCAGCACCTTGGCAGACATAATGCTTGTATTTGAGTTCTGAATCCAGACATGCCTAGAGGTCTTTCAATTAGCCAGTAAATCCCCCTTTTGCTTAAAGCTATGTAAACCTACTTGGCAACAAGGAGTCCTGACACAAATTCTTAGGTTGTTTTGATCTCACAGATACATCCAAGACACTTTTGAGAAAGAAAGAGGCATTGTCTTGGGTCAATTTGTGCTTTCCCAACACTCATATTTTGAAGCCCTAATCCCTGATTCTTTACAATATGAGTGTATTTGTAGAGAGGAACTTTAACGTGGTAATACAGGTAAAATGAAGCCATGAAAGTGACTTGAATACAAAATGGTGTCCTTATAAGTAGAGGAGATTAGGGCACAGAGGAAAGACTACGTGAGGCCAAGCACGAGCCAAGAAGCAAGGCCTTAGAAGAAATCAGTTCTGCCAACACCTTGATTGCTGACTTCTAATCTCCAAAACGAAAGTTCTATTGCGTAAGTACCTGTTCTGTGGTACCTTGTTATGGCAGCTGGGCAAGACCGAATAGGCCCCCATGAAGAAAAGATTGCCTTCACTCTTTGAGCAAAACCTAACTTCTTAGATATGGCACCTGTGTCTTTCTATAAATTCACCTTTTCTAATCCCTGGAATATCCTTCCACATTTCCCAATTCAAAGGACCCTGGCCTAACTGGTGTGACTCTCATACACACCATTGGGCTGAAACCTTTGCACAGGGTCACTTCATGACTTTGTAAACAGCGATTGATAAGCAACCCTTGGGTCACATGATACATCTAGATCCATCTGCGGCTGCCATGTGTAAGGAGCAATTACATGCTGGTTTTCTGTGTGCATAATGGCAGCAGCTCAGTTTCAGTGTGGAAGAGAGAGGGACATGACTGGCACTTGACAAACCCAGCATTTGATGTCCTGGGTGAATGGCAGTAATAATTACATTAAAGCATCCATACTAACACATATTGTTCAGATTTTCACTTCAGTTTTTACTATCGTACCCAGTGCTTTTCAAGTCCACTTTCTTAACCTTGAGTTTCATGAGATATCCCGGTATTAACACCACTGTTTTTCTTGAGTTAGTTTGGTGTGTTCTATTTTATTTGAAAGCAACAAGCAAATCAGGAAAAAAACAAACAAACAAAAAAACCTTTATCAAAATGTTTCCAAAAGGGAACGGTGCATTTCTGTAGAGAAGAGGGATCAGTATAGGTGCCTGATTGCTGCTGATTATTCTGGATTGTGCTATCAGGTGACTGCACTTGCATGGTCACCTCTTCTAGAACAATACATGAACTAGGCAGAAGAATGAACAGTGTCTTCACCTCCTCATCACCCAGCCAGAGGATCATATGAAGGTGTCTCACTGGGGCCTCTACTCCTCTCCCAGGCAGAAGTTGTTCTCTTCTAGCTTCTTAAACCTTAAAAAAAGAATTATTTCAAATGTTCTGATTGATTGGTGAGTTGATGGTCTTGTGGCTGTTTCAGTGAATTTGCAGTGGTTTCCTCTTACTTCCTGGTACCCTAGGGTCAGAGGACTAAGTGGGTGTAGAACTTATGTTTCACAGTTCCTGGTGTGATCCCACGTGTTAAACAGTTTCTTTCATTTCTGGCAGTGGCCATTTCCCATTTTGGAACATTTGAAGATGCTGAATGGAAGCGGGCTAGGAAAAATAGCAAGCATGGAGAGGGATTTGGGCCCTTGGCCCTGCTTAGATGCCCAATTTTTCATTTTTTGGCACAATTTTTTGTCCATTTTTGACATTTCAGAGTGACCATATCAGCGACTGCTTCTCCTTCTGGAAAAGGCTGGTTGTTTTGTTGTCTTATCTCTACCCACTATCGTTTATTGAATAAAGATCCTGCCTAGCAAATACGCTGTCTCCTCTTTCTAACCCACGCATGAATATCTTAGCCTTGTTACTGATGTTAGGGCTAGCCATGTGAGGGTTTTGATCAATGAACCTGAACTACACTTTGCACTGTTTGGCTTTAACTCTCAGATTCTCATGTTCCCTCCCACCACCTACCTTCAAGAAGAGCTTACCTGAATAGCCACTGCTCCTGCAACTCAGATCCCAGAATGAGAAACTCATGGAGCTGATCTGAACTTGACCCACAGCTCAGAGCAGGGCTGCTTCAGCTGGCCAGCAGGCCAGGGGGTAAGAAGCAAAGGTTTTGTTTCGTCACATAGAACTATCACAAAGAAAGTTAATGAATACATCTAGCAAAGGTTTCCAAAGAAATGAGCAGTGGTATGATATGAGATATGAAGGCGAGGAAGTAGGTACAGGAGAAAATTGGGCGGTCTCCCTATATAACGATCAACTCAATCTCCAAAGTTAAAGTATCCACATATCACACCTGTGAGAGACACTGGAATTGTTCCTGAAGGACTAGAGTTGACTCAAGCTTTCTTCACACAGAGTTTATTATCATCCTTGTTTGATATGGTGATACTTTTAAAGCCCAGGGAGTAATTAGAGTCCTAAAGTCCTTCAATAAAGAAATATTTCAAGAAGGAAACTGAGATACAAAGTGTTATGAGTGTCAGAAGCTTTCAGTGTTCTGGAATGATGTATTTCATTTTTATGCAGAGTACTTGAGCCTTAATGACATGCTAATTGTGTTTTCCTGATGCATATCTTGGAAATAATGAATAAAACAGATGTCACAGACAAAAATTAACTTCTGCACTTACGTGTCTGTGCCAAAATGGTATAATAAATAATAATATTTATTTCTCCCCAATATGAACTCAATATTTAATTTCATACTAATCAATATTTGATATAACCAAATATCAACATTACCAAATAATTTAAACTTATACACGGAGTTTGTTTTAATGGGGATCAATCTATGTTCAACCACTATAAACAAACTTTAACAGGTTTTACTTGTTTCTCCAATGGACTTTTTTTTTTTTACAAAGCCATTTCTTTTTCACTTTTTCCTGGCATTAACCAGGGACAATCTTGCCACAATTCTACTTTGCAAAACTACAAGGAAGGAACATTCAATCCAATGTTCCTATGAAGCATAATTACCCACTTTTCTTCCTTTACAACATGTACTCCAGAGACGGGATGACAAGCCAAGAGGCACATAATACACTGCCTGTCATCAGCAGCAAGTACATGCTTTTGAAATTATTTCACAATAATGTTTATGCAAAATATCCTGTATTTGCTCTTTTGACTCTTTTATGAACGTGATAGCACACAGTCAATATATAAGTAGAAATGCATGAGGTCAGTGAACTCAGCTGGGGCAAGCCTAAGTGCTACCAACAACATGCACAGAGTTCTCCTCTGCCTGTGAGTCTCCACATGGTCACACTGGCAGGCCCAGGGGCCCGAGGAAAGGACCATGGAGAGACGTGCTCGTCCATCTGACCCCAAGGAAGCAGCAGTCATCCTGCAAGACTCCTCCCCAAGGACACCAATACGATCCCATCCTTGGAGTCTGTACGCTGTGTGGCTTGCCTCCCTAGCAGGAATCAGTGGGAATAGGAACTCACACCAGCTTAGTCTTGAGAACATCCTCTCTCCTTCAGTCTGTATTTGGGGGTCTCATTTCTTCTTTGTAGCACCCCTACAAAGCATACATCACGTTTTCTGCTTCATAGATGAAGAAACTGGGCCAAGATTTGAAGTCAGGATTTAACTCCAAAAGTGGTGGCATATAGAGGAGAAGAGACAGTGAGGAAGATCTGATCTGATCTGATCTGATCCGAAACCAGGAGCCTGAAGCCTCCTCTGGGTCTTCCACACAGTTGCAGGGTCCTAAATCTTTAGGCTGTCCTCGACTGCTTTCCCAGGCCAGAAGCAGGGAGCTTAATGGGAAGTAGAGTAGTCAGGATACAAATTGGTGCCCATATAGGACTCTGGCACATGCAAGGTGAGGACTTTAGCCATTAGGCTACAGCACCAGGCCCTGGCTGCTCCACTTCTGATTCAGGTTTCTGCTGACATGCTTGGGAAGGCAGCAGTTGATGGTCCTGATGACTCCTGCCATCCACATGAGCGACCTGGGTGGAATTCCTGGCTCTTAGCCTCAGCCTGGCCCAGACCTGATTGTTGTAACTGTCTGAGAAAAGAAGCAGAGAATGGAAAGCACTTTTTCTCTCTTGTTCTGCCTTTCAAATAAATAAATAAAAACAAATCTTTAGACATAAAAAAAACAACAAAAATCTAATGGTTGTCATTTGAATATTTGATATTTGATATTTGATATTTGATACTTGTCTCCTCGCTCAGCTGGGGAGTTCCTTCTGGCAGATACCATTTGTAACCATCTCCCCAGTGCTTTGAATCTCATCACAGGGTCTTTCATAGGAAGAAATTAATTAGTATCACATTTCCTGTATTCCAAGGAGCAGCCCCTTTCTCCACACTAAGTTTCCCTAAGATCAGAACATATGTGCAATTTATATCTTGTTTTGCATGGGGGTCTTTTCTTTTCCCACAACACTGTCTTGCAGCTCCCCAAGTGTCTCCTAACTGATTGAATCTGAAATCAATACATGGGCAAGAGTGGTGCCTGGTAAGGGCTGCTTTCTTTCTTCACAGATTGTGTTGCATAGTTGCAGTTTTCACAGAGATCAAATCCTGTGCCTTCACACGACAGCAAAGCAGAATGGTGCAAAGGGCCTGAGTTCCCTCCAGGCTTTTTATAAAGTGATCATCTAGTTCTGAGTGACTTGTCACTTGCTCAAAGAACCCGTCTCTCTCTTTTTAAAAAGACTTATTTATTTTTACAGGAAAGGCAGATTTACAGAGAAGGAGAAACACTCAGAGAGATCACCCGTCCACCGGGTCGCTCTCCAAATGGTCACTACAGCTGGAGCTGAGCCAATCCAAAGCCAGGAGCCAGGAGCTTCTTCCAGGTCTCCTATGCGGGTGCAGAGTTCCTTTGTTTGAGGCCATCCTCTACTGCTTTCCTAGGCCATGAGCATGAAGTTGGATGGAAAGTGGAGTAGCCAGGACACAAACAAGTGCCCATATGGGATGCCATTTCTAACAGGTGGAAGATTAGCCTACTATGCCACCATATCAGCTCCAAGAACCCACCTCTTAATACTATCTTAACAGGGATTAACAGCGAACATGTAAGTGAGAAATAATTGGACCAGAGTGCTGACCATTTCTGTTGGAGTGATCTGAGCAATGTCATAACTTTTTGGGGTTAAAACAAGAAAAGAGAGAGAGAGAGAACGCGCGAGAGAGACAGATTTCGGCATGAATTTCAGAATCAGAATGTATTCTGAGAAGGAGTCTTAGTGGCAAAGTTGGACCAGTATCAGTTCCTAATTTTGGAGATGCAGATCTTCACAGTGTGTCTTAGGTTTGAGTTCAAATATTTTCCAGGGGCAGGTGTTTGGAATAGTGGTTAAGATACCATCTGGGATGCCCATATCCTACACTGAAATACCTGGTTTAAGAGTTCTGGCTCCACATCGATTTTTGCTTTCTTCTAATGTGTATCTGGTAATTGCTGCAATAGTTGGGTCTCTGTCACTCAACATGGGACCGACATTGTTCTGGGCTCCTGGCCTTCAGCCTGGCTCAACCCTGACTGTTGAGGACATTTGGAAATGAAATCAATCTCTTTTACTCTCTTTCTGCCTTTCAAACAAATAAAATGGTAATTAAAGTATTGTCAAAGGAGCAGGGAGTCATGACCAAACAGAATCACATAAAGGTATTACAAAACCAAGTATAATTTTTAAAATAAGTTCTTTACTACTAGTGTTCCTGGTCCTGTGTGAAACTTTCTGATCCTCAGAGAAGAGTCAGGTAGTATGGCTGCCATTAATATGGCTATCACAGAAATCACCCTGTAGGTGCTAAACCAAGTTGTCTCCTGCATTTTACTTATGACACACACAAAAAAATGTTTCTAAGGACACGGGTGCTGTATTTCTTGGACCCATGATCACTTATTATTTTAACCTTTGAAAGTCAATAATTTCAATTTTTTATTGGCCCAGAATTGTTTTATTGCAGCTTGGCTGACATTTTCTTTTAGTAATGTCATTAGCACTGCTTAAAAATGAATTCAGTTGAGGCGTATAATACCACCTTTGTTTTGAAAATATATTAAGACTGTGAGCACATGAGGTGGGTCACATGAGACCAAACAGTGTCTTTGTGATTCTACAGTCTTGCTTATACTTCAATTAAACAGAAGTAGTTTCTCCCGGGAAAAAAATGGGGCCTGAATTAAGACGTACCTTCTCTGAATTGTGTTGAACTCTCACGCCATCCTTTAAATGGAGATTCCAGCGTCAGAGTCACTAAGACGTCATTAAAATTTGTTGCACAATGTTCATATCCTTTACCTATTTTGCGGGTTTAGCCCTGGCAACGGTTGCTATGCTGACGTAGGTGTTTAATGGGTCATTGAAGTCAAACTCGTGAGAGTATCTAAAATGTCAGACATCAATGGTATTGATTCATTCAGATTTTCACATTTTGAAAGGTACAAAGAAAACTGAAATAGTTCTGTTTAATTTTGTAAGATCCAGATTAGACAGATACCCAGCATTTTATGGAAAAAGTAAAGTCATTTGTAGGGTTCCCTGTTAATGTGCCTGGAAAAGCAGCAAAGCATGGTCCAAGTAATTGAGCCCCTGTCACCCATGTGAGAGATCTGGATGGAGTTCCAGGTTCCTGGCTTCAGCCTGGCTCAGCCCTGGCCACTGCAGCCATATGGGGAGATCTTACTTTCTCTATATAACTGCCTTTGAGCTAAATCAATGAATCCATTAAAAAAAGGGGGGGAGGTTAAAATGAAGATTCATTTATTTTAAAGGAAAGAGAGAGGGAGATACAGAGGTCAATCTTTCATCGCTGATTCACTCCCTAAATGGCCACAATGGCCAGAACTGGGCCAGTTCAAAAACAGAAACCAAGAGCTTCTTCCAGGGCTCCCACGTGGGTGCAGGGGCCCAAGGTCCTGGGCCATCTTCCGCTGCTTTCCAGACACTTCAGCAGGGAGCTAGATGAGAAGTGGAGCAGCCAGTATTCACACCTATAGGGGATGTCACTATATGGGATGCCACTATTGTAGGTGGTGGATTTTACTTGCTGTGTCACAACTCTTCCTCCCCCTTCTTTAATATTTAAACATGAATATTTTTAAAAAATTAGAACAAAATTTCTTGATACTTAAGTTCTTTCCTGGTAAACACTAAGGGCTCCAAATTGTATTTCTTGCACATTTTGAAGTGTCTGTAGATTCTATCTAGTTTTGAGCCAGGCGTAGTAGTTGTCAAATCAACAGCCTAAGAACTTGTTAAGAAAGTCAGGCTGTGGGCCTCTTCCAGAACCAGACACTTAAGGGATGGGGCTGACAATCTGTGCTTACCACATCTCCTACCTCTACCCTCGTCACTCTTAGGCTCTGCCCTGAAGTTTGGACACCTTTGGTAGTCCAAACTTAAAGGCTCATGTAGAGGCCTGGCATGATAACCTAGTGGATGAAGTCCTCCACTTGAACGTGCCAGGATCCCATAAGGACACTGGTTCTAATCTTGGTGGTCCTGCTTCCCATCCAGTCCCTGCTTGTGGCCTCAAGCAGTTGAGGATGGCCCAAAGCCATGGGACCCTGCACCCACGTGGGAGACCAAGAAGAGCTCCTGGCTCCTGACTTCAGATTGGCTCAGCTCCAACTGCTGTGGTCACTTGGGGAGTGAATCATCAGACCGAGGATTTTCTTTTCTGTCTCTCCTCCTCTCTATGTATCTGACTTCGCAATAAAAACAAATAAAACTTTTTTAAATAAAAGGCTTATATCCTAAAACCTAGGGAGCTGAGTAGGTATTTGCCAACACATACACACAATCTTCAAAAAAGTTTGTGGAAAACCTGAATTACAAAAATGAAAAAAAAACACAATTATGCATGTGTTTTGTTAAAAATAAATCTATAAATAGATTTATCTTTTACTTCCACAAACTTTTTGAAGTACCTGTGTGTGTTCCTTAGTATCCATGGAAGTTGGTTCCTAGACCTTCCCTAGACAACGAAGTCCACAGTTGCTCAAGTTCCTTACATAATGATGTGTATAGCATCCACCTGTAACCGATATAGACCCACAGACACTGAATCAAGAGGATGTGTGACACCTAATAGAGTGTCAATCCTTTGTCAATAGTTGTTACACAGTAGTGTGCAAGGAATAGTGACAAGAAAAAACATAGGCAAAGAGGATTTAAATTTATTACTGAGGCTTGTTTGACAGAGTTTCAGTGACATTTGAGTGTTAACAAAATTAATGTTTTTCTGTTATAAGCAAGGCAACCTTTAAAGTAAATTTTGCAGATTCCTGACTGAGTGCTCAAGAAAAGCTTAAATGTGGCTGTGATTCTTTGTTACTGAAGCTGATACAGATCGATCCTGGAAAAACAGATTTGTAACATGTAAAAGTGAAGTTTGTGCTGGAAATAAAGGTTATCATTGATGGTTCGATGTAATCTGTCCTGTTATCTATCAGAATCATTAATAATATCACTTTGTTTTTATCAAATTAATTACTCAAGGTAATTAACAATGAATCTCTTATGTATTGAGAAAGTATCTTATAATACCGTTATTTCCATAAACTATGTGAATTAAAGAAAAATGTTGTCAACTTTGGCTGAGCCTATTATTTTCATGTGGTCAGTATGATCTATTTTATCAGTTTTCAGTCACTGAGCTTCTAATTTGTTGTGTGTTGTAAACAAAGGTTTAAAGAGCCTCTGATGGGGCCAGCGAATAGCAGGTTAAGCCACCACTTACATCGCTGGAATTCCACATCAGAGTGCCAGTTCAAGCTTTAGCTGCTCTGTCTCCCACCCAGCTTCCTGCTAAGGCACCTGAGGAGACACTGGATAATGGTCCAAGTACTTAACTACCTGCCACCTGTGTGCAAGACCTGAGTTCCTGGATCCTGGCTTCAACATGGCCTAGCCCTGGCTGTTGTGGGCATTTGGGAAATGAACCAGCAGATGAAAGATCTGACTGTCCCTCTCTGTCACCCTGCCTTTCAAATACATACATACATACATACATACATACATACATACATACATTACGTGAATCCTTATAAATAATCTTTTGTAGCTAAATATTATTCCTGTCCATAACAGTTCCCTTAGGATAATTCACAGATGTGGAATTGTTAAGTAGAAGAGTAATAATCGTATTATTTCAGAGTTTGACATTAGTGTTCATTAATCATTGCTTTAAATTTTTATGAAGACATTTAGGAGGTAAGTAAAGCAGTATTTATGACCCATGAGCATAATTTCTTCATTACTTTAAGGACTGCTTCGCACAGCTGCCTTCAAGTGTGCTCTGTGACCAAATAACCATTCTTTCCACCCTGGAGAAGTCCTATGGCAGGGAAAGTGCTGACTCGGAAGATCTAGTGTGGAGTGTTAACCTTTCCACTTCATTAGCTTTTGGATCTTCTGCAAGTTGCAACTTCTCTAAACTATAATTTTCTCATCTATAAAATTGCACTAAAAATAATGCCCCGTTTGCCTCATCAAGATGTGAAGATGAAATGAAAGGCTATTTGTGAAAGCAACTTGTAAATGCCAAAGCAGGATATAAATGTTCTTCGTTGGTATTGGCTCTTCCCCTCCTGAGAGCTTCTGAAAGCTCCTATCTCTGAGCCCACAGAGACAGGTTGCCTCTTGCAACATGGACCGTTTTTTCAATAGCATAGGAATAAGGTCTAGAAAAGTGAAGGCTGCAAAAGAAAAAAGAGCTTCATTCTAGTGAGAAACTCCTTTTCTGGAGAGTCCTTTCTGCTCCCTTCTCTGCCAACACTACAGCATAACAGGGTGCTGAAGTCAAGATGAATTCCAGGCTCTTTGAGTCTTGCAGCTTATCATCAAATCTCAGGGAAAACGGTGGTTATTCAAAAGGCACAGCACTTGTTCATCTAGAATCGGTATGATGGCTCAGGGTTCTTGAGACTGGATTAGCACCAGAACCAGCCTTTCCCAGCACCTATTGGTTCTCAGAAAAATTAATATCATCATGGAGACTGCCATCCTACCTGCCCCCTCCAGGAATGCATGTAATCCAGATGATCTCTTGTGAATGGATTTAGGTACATGTCAACTGATGAACTGCCTACCTACCAGAAAACCTTGATATTGACAAGATGCAGACAGAATAGTATGCAAATGTAGTGTGGTAAGAAGTGAGGGCTGACATTAAGGGTCCTGGGCTCTGGAGGCAGCTCTGTTCCCACACCTTGGGGAACCTTGGCATCCTCATCTGTAAAATAAGGGAGCTGGATGAGGACCCCTGTCCCTCGGGGATCCCCAGGGTCTCTCCCTATAGGAAGGCCTCATAATTCCATGGGTTGCATTATGACCTGCCCTGGTACTCACTCTTGCTTGTGATCACTATTAAGACTTCAGTGGCAGCGTAAGTGACAACAGAGTGTGCTCCCTCCAGGGTGGGGGTGGGGGAGCCTCAGCTGGACACTGGGGGAGGCAAAAGCATTCTGTGACATCACAATGACCAGCCCAGGCTTGATTTGACTCCTCAGCAAGACCAGTGCCAGGAAGGTCAGTCATAGACAGGAGTGGTGGAGCACTTCCCGAAGGAGCTCGGCGGGATCAGCCAGCCATGATGAAGGCTCAGGTAGGTGACACTCACCAGGCTCAGAACAGAGCTTGCTGGTGTCTACAGGCAAAGAAGAACAGGCCCACAGGTGAGGAGGAACAGATACGTCAGAGTAAAGGGCTGAAATGGGGCAGAAGAGATGCCAAGGGTGGTTCCAGCGGAGACAGAGCTTGGGCACGTGCGCCCGAAGCTTTTCAACAAGCTGGACCATGAGATGATTTCCGGGGCTCTTAATCCCCTGTCCATCTCTTCTCAACCACTGGGAAAATGCAGAAGGTGCAGGGCCCTCCAAGGCTGAATGCAAAACTGCTGCAGCCTTTCCACAAGTGGTGCCTGAAGATACTCTTCTCCCTGGATGTTTTTCTTTCTAACAGTTCCTCCCCCAGCCTGACAAGGGAAGAGTAAACGAAACAAAACTAAGCCATCTGCAAAGCATATTTTAGCAGAAGATAGTACAGCAAACACAAGCAAAAGTAACAAAAAGAGGAGAGGTAAAACCATATTCTGGGTTAGCAATGGAAACGGTCTCTAAAGTCCAGTTGGGAAACTTCAAGGCTTACAAGGCAAAAGGCCACTCTCTGAAGAGCGAGGGAAGGGCCTTAGGGTTGCGGAGTGAAGCCAGAGAGCTCAGCTGGAGCCAGCTGCAGCTCCTCCCCGGCGGAGTTCCGCGCCAGAGAAGCCCTAGCCGGGGATGTGGACAGTCTGTTTTCTTTACCTTGCCTTGGGGTTTTGGCTTCTAAAGTATTTGTTTCTTCCTGGAGTCCTGGGGCCCTGAGAGGCTCCGGGTGATGGCAAATAGCTGTTATGTTTAGCAGCAGGGCGGAGAACAGGGTGCGTGCCAGGCCCTGACTCATCCCTGCTTGGAGTCCCTTGGGTCTGAGCACATGGTGACCCCAAAGTTCAGAGCACAGAACGGTTAAGGCAGCCACGAGGAGTCTGGCCTGCACCGTCACATGGCTCAGGGCTCTGCTCCCAAAGTGGACGCAGCAGTGTGAGGTTCTGACAGGTAGACCACTTACTCACAGGGAGCCCCCCTGGCCAAGGAGCAGCCAAGGGAGGGAACGCAGCTTGAATGCCGTTTGGCCTTCATCAAACAACATTTTTTCATTGTATCAGTGAGACCAAGACGTACCAGTAAGACTGAGATGTTCACACTCTGTGAAAGTAGTAGTAACCCAAAGTATGTAAGCATTAAAGATCCAGATGAAAACAAAATGTACTTGCACGTTAACTTTATAGCACATGTTGAACTTCCACCTAGAAAAGTCACTATCATTTTCACTATTAGACTATGATCCAACCTCTTAAGACTTTGAGAATTACCATCTCATTGGCCATTTTCAGACTTCATTCATTTTATAGTCATTGAAAAGCAAGTTTAGGCTTAACCTAAAATAATATCAACCAAACCCAGAATGTAGGAAGTCATTTCTACTTGCATTTATTGACTATAATGTCCTCTGACAGCTGTGTTAGTCATACGTCCCAGAATTTTAGAGTTGGAGGAGAATAAAGAGGTCATTCACCCTAACAACTGCATTTCCAGAAGCCAGCATAAAGAGATTAGGTATCTTGGCTGAGGGTGTCCAGCCAGTGCTGGGCTTAAAACTTGAGTCCTCTGGCACTCAGCCTGGTGACTGATCCCAACACGCTCCGCCCCTGACTCACGTTAAATGAATGCATTTGCTAATATTTGAACTAGCTCTGTTAATTGCCGGGTTAGAATATTCTAAAAGAAGTCTCATCACCTTGTTGTGATTATTGGTTGATTCAGGCAGCTCTCTGTGGACCACACTGTTTACCACAGCTCCCCTCTTCTTCTGTAGTTCTAAACAAAACAAGCTTTGGTCCATACAGACCCAGGTGCCCAAGCTTCATATAAAATAGTGAAGTGGTGTGAGAGCAAGTCTGTGGAAGTTCACACACTGCTATATCTTGAGGCTTCATTAAAAATCCACTAAAATCACTGCACAGTTTACATGCTCTTTGCTGTACAATAAACAAACATACATACAATCTTCCTGTGGGGTTGCCTTTTCCAGTTTAGGTTGAGCAAACATCTGAAACATTGGGCTATTACTTAGTACCCATAAATACTAAGTAGCTACCTCATCACTTGATACAACTCTAATAGGAGCCTTTTCTAATTTATCCCAGAAATTGATACTTTCTTTAGAACTATTTTGAACATTTAAGAGCTTGTTTATACTCATCCAAGTTTTTTTTTTTTTTTAAGATTTATCATTTTACTTAAAGGTCAGAGTTAACGAGAGACAGAGAGAGAGAGAGACTGAGAGATGTTCCATCTGCTGGTTTACTCCTTCAAATGTTGAAATGGGCTTTACTGAAGTAGGGAGCCAGAGGTTTCTTCCAAGTTTCCCATGTGGGTGCAATGGGTCATCATCTTCTGCTTTCCTAGGCCATTAGCAGGGAGTTTGGATCAGAAACGGAGCAACTGGGACACAAAACAGCACATATTTGAGATGTCAGTACCTCAGATGGAGGATTAGCTTGAACTGTCACTTCACTGGCCCCTAGGACTTGTTTGACATAGAGCCATATATGTTTTGCATCACCCATGAACTTGCAGTTTTGAGCCTATGAATTTCCTGGACACAAGTATGCACTTTTTCTAATCTAATCAATTGTAAATGTATTAAGATTGGCCCAAAGGTCCAAATTTTAAGAGAAAATTAAATGAAGAGAAAAATTGAAATACATGTAGTTCTAATTTTCCAGTTACAGCTCTTCCATTAGCCATAGAAAGGTCTGATGAAAATAATCTAGGTCATTAGACTATTATCAGTCAACTTGAGAGTATTTCCTGAAAAAAATCTGTATGTTTTCTGGTTTTCCAGGCAGGTTATATTTTTTTAATAAAACAGAATTATAAAAATAAGTTCCGACAAAATGGAACATTCTATCATGGCATAATGTTTAAACAGGGCTGTGGTCACATCTTTCAGCTTCCATATTAATTTAAAAAGTTATGTAATTGAGTGATTTTGTACATACTACAGCACAAAACAGCAGGAGAAGGCCAACTATGGAAAGGGAAGAAATAAAAAGAGCTTTAGTTCTAGATTCTTCATTGTGATTTTGAAGTCTTTATCTAGTAAACTGAAACACACAGGTTATGTCAAGCCAGCTTCTGAAATGTTTGCTCTCAAATTATCGGAGGGGCTGAGGCATGACAAGTCTTATTTAGGAGGCTTGGAAGAAAAAAATAAATAAATAAGAGAAAGTACAAGAAAGTTTTCTCTCCAGAAATCCTGAAATGCCAGCATATCTCTTGCTGCCACCACCTGACTTGCCTTGGCCTCTGGCCACCTCAGGACCTCTGATATGCAGGACACACCCCTTCCCCCAGCCCCACCCACATGCCCACTCTCCTAAGAATTGTGCAACAGGGCCTTTGTAATTCGAGCCTGTGAAGTCTGCAGAGGAATGTGACCCAGGGCCGCCAAGGAGAGAACTGCTGTTTTCCCCTGTGTGCCTCTCTTGTGGGAACCTGGGAGGGGAAAGGTCTGCTCTAACACAGATGAAAGAAGTCACTGGTGACAGAACTGCGTAGCAAGAGCAGCGGTGCCTGCCCTTGTCTGTCACCTCTAGGAGCCAGCTTCATGTTGCCCCTAGGTGGACCTCACTTGTGTTTCAGCCTCTCCTAGATCCCACTGTGACCTCTGGAATGAGATTCACTGCCCCATCCTCTGGACTTGGCTTGGTGTGTGTGTGTGTGTGTGTGTGTGTGTGTGTGTGTGTGTGTGTATGGGGGGTTAGGTGCGGATGGCACAGCGGTAGCTGGTGGCTGCAGGACAACCATGAATCCTGAAGTCAAATCAAATGGTATCCATCAACTCACAACACAGAACCAGATTCATGATCCCCTTTGCAGACACCCTCTCCATCAGGACAAGTGCCCTATCTGGCCACTCTGCCCTGGCTGTGGTTGCACTTCTTCTGCCTGAGAGATAAGGTCAGGAGTTGAGTCCTTCTTCTATGTTCTCCAAATATCAGCATGGCTGGGCAAAAGGAACTCTACCTAATTCAATAATTACACAACAGATCCGCGTATGAAAGCCTCACGTGGCACCATGAATATGTACAATTGCTATGTGCCAATTAAAGTTAAAAAAGATGAAATACAGGTGAAATATGTATCTCCAATCTAGCAATCGAATGCTTTATACTTATTACTGAGTGTAATGAGCAATGGAAGACCACTGTAGTGTTTTATTTCACCCAATATTATTATGAGCTGTAGAAGTCATCCCAGAAAAATGATCTCCTTAATCAGTTGGGAAGATCACTCATCTGTGATTGGACAACAGCAAAATGAAATGTTTGACATAAATTGAGCTCATTAGAAGTTAAGGGTTTAGCTAGGAAGATAACCTGTACACCTGCAAAGAGTTCAAAGCAAAGAAGGAATTCTGTAACTGTGAGAAGAATGTGCACCTTGCAGCCTTCACAGAGCCCCAGGGGCTGGAGCCAGAAGGCTGCCAAGTTGCTTGGAGTGTTTGGGTTGCTCACAGCAGAGGCTCTGGCTGTGGGGGGAATTTTGAAGGAAGGGAAACTGAGTATGACTGACTGACTTACACGAGCTGGGGAGAATAACAATCTTTGAGAAAAAAAAAATTGGCCCTGATGCAACACGTCTCCTCCCACTCACCAACTTTATGTCCATTCTGTGCTTTCACAACTCATTCTTTGTATACAAAGCAAACAATTCATGTCACTTCAGTGGAACATGGGGAACAGGAGTCATGGAAACACACAGGAACCAGGAAAGATGAGCTGGACTCTGGCAGGTGGCGGCTGTCACCAGGGCTATGTCTGGATTTAACTCTGCACTCTGGCTTCCTGCACTCAAACCCTGAGGTCAGCATATGCCACATCTAATTCATTTGCTTCCCCTAAATCTGCTGTTGCTTAGCGATTCCCATCTCAGCCAGTAAGCTCTCCACATTCCCAGTCTATCTCTTTCCACCTGCAGTCAGTCACCAGGCTGAGGGACTGTGTCTCTACATCTCCTGCTAATCCACCTCTTACTATTCCGTAAGATCATTCATCTCCCCAACCTCACTGCTCTGCAGTGATTACAGACTTCTGCTGCCAAGTTTAAAAGCCACTTTTGCTTTTGGCTTTTGGGACCCTTTATCTACTCTGGTTTCATGCAGCTATGCCTCTTTCCTCGGCAACCCATTCATCTGCCCTCCCCATTCGTTCTGCCCTGAATGGATCCATCTACTTTCCATCAACCAGCTTGCTCAGTATGTTCTTGCTTCCATGATCTTACCTATCACCTATGCAAGTTCTTAGCTTTTCGGATGGTGAAATGTCTCATCTGGCCTCCTCCAGGGGTCACTAGTTTGTTCCATTTGCCTTCCATCTCCATTATTAATGATGTCTTCATCACATACTTATGAGTTAAAACACACTATGTTGAAGGAATAAGTTTGGTGGGATTAGAATAAAGGATAAAGGTTTAAACATTGAGTCTGGGTAGACAGAAGGAATTGGTAAGAAATGGCACTGGAGAAGGAGGCAGATGCCATATCTAGGTGGTTTCTTATAATACTGGATATGTAGCATAAGATCAGTGGGAAGGTTTGACAGTTTTAACTATAGAGAAGTCATAGGATAATATTTGCATTTTAGAAGAAACACAGTGCATGGACAACAGATGGAAATGGAGAAAGACTGAAGACAGGACTCTCAGGAGATTTGCAGGGTAAATCAAAGAAATGATGAACTTGGGCTTGGAATGTACACTGTGGGAAGACAGGAGGGACATGGCTTTGTGATATTCTCAAAGGGGGAGCTCTCCCTGTGAAACCAAGGGGATTTAGTGAGTCCATCCTCTTCCTCCCTGGAATCAGCTATGATCACAGCATCAGTTTTACTTGCTAGGTCTGTGTTCCTTGAGCAAGAGGACAATCAATTTTTTTCTCTGGATTTGTGAGATGCACTTTCCAAACTCCTACACTTCTGGAGCCATACTAAAAGATGTTACAAATTTTAAAAAGATCATAACCCCATTGCCAATCAGTTATGGTGATGCTAATTATTTCAAGTCAGAAGTAAACTCTGTAAATGGCAGGGTATTTTCTTCCCACTCTGAGATGGAACATCCAACGAGGTTCATCAGAGTCCATTGGTCCTCCGCTACTTTGCATTTTAGAAGCTATTTCCTGTTGACATGGGGCCTGGATCCTTACTCATTAGTCACAATCTCCAGGACACCTAGATATTCAATAATCCTTGGTGGATAAGTAACTGTGCCTGTCAGTTTTGGTCTTAATAGTCTGCCTCCTTTGCATTTAGTGTATATTGATTTACTTATTTTTATTGTAAAGTCAGATAAAAGAGAGGAGGAGAGACAGAGGGGAAGAACTTCCATCTGTTGGTTCACTCCCCAAGTGGCCGCAATGACCTGAGCTGTGTCTATCTGAAGCTAGGAACCAGGAGATTCTGCTGGGTCTCCCATGCAGGTACAAGGTCCCAAAGCTTTGGTCCACCCTCGACTGCTTTTCCAGGCCTCAAGCAGGGAAATGGATGGGAAGTGGGGCTACCTGGATTAGGACTGATGCCCACATGGTATCCTGGCACGTGCAAGGCAAGTACTTTAACAGTTAGCACTGGGCATTCCTTTAGTGTATATTGTAATGGACTTTCTTCCTCCCTAACTTGGGTTTCTGTTGAAAATCCTTGTTATGAGATGAGTCTTCATTGGCGAGTTCTCAGAGGCTTTGTGATGATCCTTGCTGGGTGGCTCTTTGTTATCCAAAGCCATCACCAGAAAGCACCATCCCAGGCCAATCCATTTGCTACACCTTGCCTTCTCGTTCAAAATCAAGAATCAACAAGTGCTGCCAGGAGCACTATGTGCTTCACTCTAGAAACGTAAAGGAACAAAACTCTTGATTTCTTTGGAATGTGTCTTCTTGTGAATTGTTTTAAGACATCCTCAAGTTGCAGGAAGTAGCTCATCTGTAGACTGATCCATCAAGACCGTATTGCTCTGTCCTTGAACTGCTATTACTGCTCCTCCAGTCTCTACTAAGTGGATGCCCTGTTTCTAGTGTGGGAGGTCTCCTACTTTCTTTCTAACTTGCCCTGTTGTGGCAACATTTTTGTTGACCAACTTCTTGGGGTTGCTTGCAGTCCTGTTCCTTTGTGCCTGAAACTTCCTCTTCATGGCCTCCCCGTGGGTCTACGCTTGTTAGAACCCTTTGCCACCCCCACAAGCTGAAAAAAGGCAACTGTTGAGTAACTTCTTCACCCTCTTCAGCAAAGAGCTTTGCATTCCAATGATTTCATCATAGCTAAGGAATGGCAAAATCATAGCACAAATAATGTAACTCTTCACTTTCAGAGAGCTAAACAAATAGAAGGTAATCTCCAATATAAGAATACTTTTCCTAGAGTTGAAGGTGATAAAATCACCACAACTGATACACGCTTTCACATGCCTTGCTATAAATGTTGGCTTTAGAAGATCAAATATATCTGAATGACACCACAGGAGTAACAAGTAACATCATTTCAATCAACTTTATGTGTAGCTCTTCAGAGAATCGAACCAATAAGGATATGTTTCTATAACCAGGAAATAATGATGGAAATTGACAAGTCCCAGGGGTCTACAGTCAGCAAGTCTGAGACCCAGGAATGGCTTTCAGTTCTAGTTGAAAACAACCCAAGGCTACAAGCCAGGAAGAAATTCCCTCTTGGGGAAGAGTGTGTCTCTGGGTTCTCTGCAGGCCTTAAAGAGACTGGATGAGAGCCATTCAGAAGGGCAACCTACTTAGATTGCTGACTCAGATGTTAAACACAAAAGAAACAGCCTCACAGATACACCCAAGTGATGTTGGACCAATGATCTGGGCACTCTGCAGCCAGGCTAGTTTACATCAACATGAACCATTACGCCTATGGCATCAACAGGATTAGGAATGATCTCATTTAATCACCACACAGACCCCTCTGGGGAAAGCAGTCAGTTCCAGGTACTCAACTGCTCTTTCTTCAACAACTGTTTGTATACTGTAGACGTGAGGAAACTGAAGTTCAGCGAGTTGAAGGACTTTATCTAAGGAGTACAGCTAGTGAATGTACCAGCCAAGATTCCAACTTAGGTATGAATGCCTCAGCTGTGTTCCTGTAACCAGTACGGTCACAGCCTTCTACACTGGGTTCCCCACAAATCCTGTCTACTCCTCCCCATTCCACTTCCCCTAGGATGGGAGCAAGTTGAAGGCCTCCGTGTTTTTGAAACACTCGGGCAGGGAAGGCTAATCCTTGTCTTCCCATATCTGAACAGGTGGACTTGAGTGCTCCCTGAAGGCCCTGGATAAACCCTTCTTCCCCTGGCTCTTAAGGCACTGCACACATCAGCAGTGGCTGGGCCCACTTAGGGAAATCTGCATCCCTGTGCTTTGCATGATGCTATGGTTTAATGATGGCAGCAACCTTGTGTGCTGCTTACCATTGTACTCTCCCCCGGGGAAGGGGGATGATAACAGGGTCTCCATGGGCTGGCCCTGTTTAGGGACTGTCCTTAACACCACCAAGGTGTCCTAGGTGGCCTTAAATGTCACTGTAGGCCAGTCCAATTTGGTTTCTCCCCTCCTCAACATGCCTTAAAACCAGCTGGAAGTGTGCAGGTGGCAATACTTTCACAGGCGTGTGCAGTCTGCCAATTCACCCATGGACAGGTCTGACCTGCTCCCTTATTTGACTTCTTGATGCCTGCCTGACATGTTGCTCCCCCTCGATTTCCATTTCCACAAGCACTTGACACAAGGCGTACCCAGTGGCCAACTTTCCTAGGGAACCTCTAAATAACTTTTGTAAAGGGGACTCTTCTGTTCCCTTCTTCAGCAGTCTCTTGTTCCCATCAGTTAGGACTACATGGTCCTTGCAGTGCTGCCAAGTTTTAGTCTCAACCACAGCTGGCTTCTCCTTTTATAGAGAAGCAATCTGAGAATCAGAAGGGCATGCACCTTACCCGAAGCCACACAGAAGCCAAGTTGTCTGCCTCCAGTCCAGGGCTCTGATGTAGCCCCTAGGCATTCATTCACTTGGAATAAGGGTACTTGCAGTACAGATGGATTACAGGGCAGGACATGCCAAAGAGAAAGAATTTGTCAGAGAGCATGAGAGCTGGTCCAGACGACAAGTAAGATTAACACCCGTTCAGCACACATACCCATTCAGTTCCAGGTGCAGCACACACAAAGGTAGATGCCAGGGAAAAACTGGAATAGGGAAGTGCTTTCTTCAGAGAGAACAGATTCCTTCTGGTCTGTATGCTGTTTGGAATGGCCCAGGGAAGAGTTGAGATTCCTGTCTTTCTGCAATTGCAATGAGTCACTCACTTGGGGGCCTGTGCCCAGTAAAAGTGGCTTTGGTTTGCATCACATGGTCTCAGAAAGTCAGCTCATCTGTAAGTCTGCAGGACCAGGTCCACCCCCAGGGCTTCCTGTCTGTGACACCTTGCAGGCTGCCAGGCACTTAGGTTCTACAAGGTGACAATCCTGGATCAGGCCCTCATCCTACACCTCTTCATCCAGTATCTGGTACCATTTTCAGAGCTGTGAACCAGATTACAGCCCTGGAGCGTGAACTGCCTCACTGCAGCCAAGGATTCAAAATACTCTGCCAGGCAAAGACACAAGGAAACACAATTACTGCTGGTGACAACCTTCAAAAGAAAAGGAAACAAACCAATGCTGGCTTTCAAAATCGTTCTCCTTTTTTTTTTTTCCCAAGCACACAAAACAACTGTTTGTTGTTCGTTGCATGTCATGGCCTTCACTGAAAAGGCAGACCCCCATCCTCCAGATCTGGGAGAGACAGCATTTCCGTGCTTTGAAGCCATCTGGTTTGTGTTGCGTTCTTCCAGGAATCCCATGCCGCTGTCAGATCCTCCCTCAAGTTGGAGCAAGAAGCAAGTGGGAGTTTTCAACAGGTGCCACCAGAGAGGTTGGCTTTAATTTTCTCCTGCTGATCCTGCTTTGTCTCCCATGGCCTTCTTTCCCATTTATCCAGTATTTTCTGTACCAACCTCTGGGTCTTCTTGTGGGACTTCCAACTAGGTAGATGATATTTCTACATGCACATCTGTGGTCTCCTCCTCCAGGCAGTTGTCTGGGGTTATAATCTCAGATTTTAGCATGGATCTGAGCAACTGAACTGGGCATGAACAGGGAGTCATTTCAGACTAGCACGTGTGTCTGCATTTAAATAAATCATCCAACAGGAGGCCCAGGAAGATCTGGCTGAGACCCGTCATTTGGGGGAACTTTCCATGTGTCCCAAGAGGAAGGGAATGGTTTTGTCTCGGCATTCCCTGGCAGCACTGTTTCCTGTTGGCAGGCATTTGCTTCCTGATTTTTTGTTGTTGTTGTTGTCCTTTGCTACCCGAATTTCTCAGGAGTCTTCTGCCTTGACCCAGCTGACCAGGGGATGGAGCTGAGATTCCAGAGTTTCAACAGTTGCTCCACAGTTTCTCATTGAAGAAAACGCTTCAGTACAGAATTAGAAAATTTCCTTTATTCTTTTTGAAAAAATTTTAAAAATGCTTCAACTTTAGTTAACTCATTGTCATTGCATGCCATTTGTAGGGTACAGCATGATTTTCGATGCATGTCCAGTGTATTGTGCAATGATCAAAAGCTAGAATTTTGAAATATGATTAGTTTAAATCCCCCAACTGAGTAGCTCTTTGACCCCATGGCAAAAGCCCAGTTTCAGAAGAACGCAGCAGTAGGGCGGTGCCACGGTCTGCCGTCAGTCAGCCCCACCCTACTGTTTCTGGTGAGTTTTTCTCTGCAGTTCTGCTATTCTCAGGTGGCTGAGGGAGAAAAGCAGGGCGGGTCGAGGGTAAGAATCAGGGTGATTTGAGGTGAATAGTATTTTCAAGTTTTAAACAAGTCCTGCTTAGGGTTTCTCTCATTTTGAACAGCAGAGGGCGACACACTCATATTGAATAGCGGGATACGTGGCTTTAGGACTGAAATCCTGGGAAGCAGTGAATTAAAACACAAATGTTGAGAGCCTTGGGAAAGCACCCGGTTATTCACTGCTGAGGTGGTCCCATGCTGGTCAGTTTTGAGAGCTCTATACTGTTCCACGGAGGAACTGGCTTGCTCAGGAAGCCGCTTGTTCCTTCTAGGGCCAGTCTTTGGAAGCAGATTCTTTGAAGTTGTTCCACTTAGGGTCTGGAGGACAGGCCTGATCCTAAGACAAGACAGGCATCTCCAAGGAGTAGATGACTGGGAGGTGTGAGAGACTGTGGAGATCCTGCTGCTGTTGCCATGACAATGGTAGGATTGCAGGCACAGGGCCCTGTGGACCATGTGTGGGTCTGGTCTTAGAACAGCTCCTGCTGGAGCCTTCTGCTAGTTTCTCATGGATTGGGTGGGCATTCATGGCTTTTGGAGCCAGACAGAAAGCTTCACAATGTGTCCAGAAGATTCTGGAAGGCATAGGAGCAGAGTCTTTGAAGAGGCATGGGTGGCCTGGCAGCGTGATGAGGCTGAGGGAAGGGGCGTCAGGGCTGCGAGGTGGGAGTGGGTGTAGACAGCACCAACATCAGAGCCCATCTGATGCTGCATGTCCAGATCCTAGGATGGAGGTACACAACTGCAGACTAAGCTGTGCTGCATTTCACTGCCCGTTCATGTGAGAGAGAAAGAGAGAGCTCGCCATCTGCTGGTTCATTCCTCAAAGGGCTACAATGCTGTAGCCGGGCCAGGAGCTTCTTCCGGATCACTTCACGTGGGTGCAAGAGCCAAAAAGACTCGGGTCATCCTCCTCTGCTATTCCCAAACACTTTAGTAGGAAGCTGGATCAGAAGTGGCACATCTGGGACACCACCCAGAGTCCATAGAGGACACCCAGCACCATAGGTGTGGTGTTAGGCACTATGCCACAGTTACATGGCCTCAAATAGTAGACATGACTGATGGAGCACTCGGGCAATAGCCAGTGTAAAACGAATGCATTGATCAATTTCAGGAGCAGAACTTTAGGATTTCCCTTATTTCCAAATGCGTGCCTGTTAGCTGGGTTGGTGAGTCTTCAAAAAGTTTGTGGAAAGTGTATTACATTATAAAAAAATTACGAATTTTTTTTTAAAAATTGCACCAACGTAATCTTTTCAGTTCCATTTTTGAAGAACTTTTTAAAGTATCTTCATTTATCTTCAAGTCAATCCTGTTACCACCATTAAACAAGTAAGACTGAACACAATTTTAGTTTCTTCTTATGCCTGTTTTTTAATTTATTATTTTATGATACAGTCCCATAGGCTCTGAGGTTTTCCTTTCTTCCTTCCCTCCCCCTGATGATTTAACCTATGTCATTACAGTAGCATAGTTCTTCACAAACAGCCACAAGTCCATCATTCTGACTTTGTAGGTATCTTACACTTGGCTGTGTCACTACACTCAAATGGAAATTTGCAGAAACCTCCTTGTTTGTTTTGGGAACTCCATTAAAAAGGACTTTGCCCTCAGCAGTAAGACCCTGTCTTGTTTTTGTCTTCTGGTCTTTGTACGTGACTAACACAAGAGACACCTAGGGCTACTGTGAACTGGGAACAGCTACTGGTCAAAGCACAGATCAAGGGTTCATTTACAGACATTTTGACAAATAAATACATCTGTTGAGCCTGAAGCCTCTTTGGTTTATTACAGTAACTGCTTATTATAAGTGAGTGATGTGATGTTTGGATTTCACACATGTGAAATATAGATTGTGTTTCCTAGCAGGGAATAAGTCTCTGTCAATATTTTTTCAGTAACATAGTTCTCAGATTTACAGCTTTACTTAACCAAATAAATACTGTCCTCGACACTAGAACTGCAAGTTGGACCTCATTAGTGAACATGCTTACTGATAGTTACCTGTTTAAAAGTCATTACTGCAATTATTTTCCTGCTTGTTAACAGATATGTCATCTGACGCAGTTGCAGATTGTCTCATAAAGGAACACAGTGGGTCACAGCCCATAGAATCGTGAGCCAAAGCAAAGCTCTGGGATGCTTTAGAGTTTCCATATGGAACCAGCCAGCCAGCTTGAGTCTACCCCTAGTGACTGGTGACGGTGGGCATTTTTATTTCTCATCTTCAATCTTAAATTCCTCTCTTACAAAAGAAGGAGCTAAAACACCCCCCCCCGTTTTTTTTTAAATTTCATTTTGTGACACAGTTTCATAGGCTCTGGGATTCCCCTAACCCCTGCTCAACGCCCCCCCCCCCCATGGTGGATTCCTCCACCTTGTTTTGCACTATTACAGTTCATGTCCAGTCATGATTCCTTCATTGCAAGCATGTACCATGCATAGAGTCCAGCATCTTATTGTCCAGATAAATTCAACAGTTTCTTGGAGAGACCATCTCTGGTCTGAAAGCAGAGCTGGCAGGATATCACCCCGTCCAATGAAAAGCCACAACATAACATCAACAACAACTTACAATGTTATGGAAAAACACCCCCTTTTAAAAACTTTTTAAAAGTACCCACTTTGTACTTTTTAGGATTTAGTCTAGCTAAAGTGTCTATTATCTTCACCATTACCATCATTAACTGCATCACCATCACCACCACCATTGCCATCACTATCTTCTATCATCACCACCACTAGAGTTATCTCCTGTCATCAGCACCTCACCACCACCATAGCCATCACTACCTTCCACCACCACCACCACAGCCATCACTTCCTTCCATCACCACCACCACCACAGCCATCACTACCTTCTATCACCATCACCATAGTCAGCACTAACTTTCATCACTGCCATCACCACCGCCACCACAGCCATCACTTCCTTCCATCACCACCACCACCACAGCCATCACTAGCTTCCACCACCACCACCACTACTGCCACCATAACCATCACTACCTTCCACCACCATCACCATAGCCAGCATTAACTTCCATCACTACCACCACCGTAGCCATCACTTCCTTCCATCACCACCACCACTACCACCACCATAGCCAGCACTAACTTCCACCACCACCACCATAGCCATCACTTCCTTCCATCACCACCACAGCCATCACTTCCTTCCATCACCACCACCACTACCACCACCATAGCCAGCACTACCTTCCATCACTACCACCACTACCACCACAGCCATCACTTCCATCACCACTACCACTGACATCCCCAACAACTCCACTACCACGACTAATATCAGCATCTCTTAACCTCTGATGATACCTGGTACAGTGCTTTACACTGTGTGACAATACAGGAACACTTCTATTTGTAGTGTAACCTATTACAGATTCTCAATGAAATCCACCAGATCCACATTCCAAATTCCTACAAGATCAGTATTTCCAGTAAACTCTGTCCCAGTGTCAGGGGACAAATAGAGTGGCTTCTGAACAACTGCCCAAACCACAATCCTAGAAAATATTTTATGTGTGCTAGTTCCTAAACAATTCTCAATACATTGGACTAGATATCTTGTGAACATATGGGAGATAACAAGTGCTTATGTTCAATATGGTTTTATAGAGGGGATACTGGCTTGGTAAATGACGTGCTGAAAGTCTGAGAATCAGGAATGTTGTTTTTGGATACTCCTTGAGTTAAACTATGCAAAACCAATTCTATTTTGTGTTTAATCACATGGATGCCATTATCTTCTGGAGATATTTTCTTAGGAAATGCAAGTAATGGAAAATTCCTCCAGAGAGCTGCCTGATCAGCAGGTGTTTTCCACATTACTGAAACTGAAGAGCTCTCTGCTGTCAGCCCTCTTGGCCTCTTCAGAACCACTCAGAGAGCCACAATAAATGCCCAAGTCAGCCCCATGCTGCAAGATTCTGCTGTGTGGTAATCTGGGGCAGGCCCCTGGCATCAGAAAATTTTAAAAATCTTTCCAAGTGTTTCTAGAGGGTTTCAGTTTAACTTAGGCTTCTTTTTTTTTTTTTTAAGATTTATTTTTGTTATTTTTTGATTGGAAAGGCAGATATACAGAGAGGAGAGACAGAGATTCACTCCCCAAGTGAGCGCAACGGGCCGATGCTATGCCGATCCGAAGCCAGGAGCCTCTTCTGGGTCTCCCACGTGGGTGCAGGGTCCCAAAGCTTTGGGCCATCCTCGACTGCTTTCCCAGGCCACAGGCAGGGAGCTGGAAGGGAAGCGGGGCTGCCGGGATTAGAACCGGCGCCCATATGGGATCCCGGGCGTGCAAGGCGAGGACCTTTAACCACTTGCGCCACCGCGCCGGGCCCAACTTAGGCTTCTTTATCCCTATGCTTTCCATATATATTTGTAGATGTCAGCATATTAAGATTTCATCCTTTATTGTATTTTCTTTTTAGAAAGGACATTTTTAACTTTGGAAAATTATGACACATAATTGGAATTGATCTTCTGAAACACATAAACACGTTTTAGCCAAGAATTTCCAAGATACCACTGAGGTGTTCACATATGATATTTTCATTTAACATAAATAGACTAATCATCTAAATTTTTCCATTCTACATTCATGGAACATATTATTTTTAAGGAACTTCTAAAATGATTTTTGTGGAGGGTAGAAAGAGCCTCACCCACTGGTTGAAATGCCCAAGATGGCCAAATTTGGGCCAATGCGCAAGCTGGGAGCCTGGAATTCACTCTATGTGAACAGGAACTCAGTCCCCCATGAGTGACAGGAACTCGTCCCTTTGAGCCATCACTGCTGCTTCTCAAGACCTGCAACAGCAAGTCTCCAGAATCAGGAACAATTCTGTATGAGACACAGGGGCCCTGACTGTGAACTTAACCAGCCAGTCAAATGCTAGTGAACATTCAAAACAGTGCATCTTGATTTAATGATGTCTCTCTTTGAAAGTGATGACGTGAATTCCATATATAATAATAATGAGATAGTGTACAGAGGTGATAAAAAGCAATAGCAATGATGACAGTTACAATGTTTTTATCACGTTGAGTGGCCTTTGGATTAAGATTCATGACTGGTATCAGATGTCCTTGCATATTGCATGTTCAAAATGAGCAGTGTTTGAACTTGCTCTGAGATGTTCACATGGAAGACTGTGAGGGTGCCTGTAAAAGTTCATGGAAAATATGGGCCCGATGGTGTGGCCTAGCAGCTAAAGTCCTCACCTTGAACGCACTGGGATCTCATATGGCCGCCGGTTCTAATCCCAGCAGTTCCACTTTCCATCCAGCTCTCTGTTTGTGGCCTGGGAAAGCAGTCGAGGACGGCCCAAAGCCTTGGGACCCTGCACCCATGTGGGAGACCTGGAGGAAGTTCCTGGATCCTGGTTTTGGACCGGCATAACATCAGCGGTTGCGGCTCACTTGGGGAGTAAATCATCAGACGGAAGATCTTCCTCTCTGTCTCTCCTCCTCTCTGTATATCTGACTTTCCAATAAATAAATTAATCTTTAAAAAAAAAGTTCATGGAAAATATGTTTATTTTGGTGCAAACGTTTTGGAAATCCATGCATACACATACATATTCTAATGCTTGCATATCTAATTGTTTTGGTTGTTGAATTTCAAATAATTTATCTGGTGCCTGCTGCAGACTCTATGCTAACATATTAGCCATTTCTTAAAATAAACAAGACCCTAATAATTGAGAGAGGTTTAATTGGTTCCTACAGGATTTTATAAATTGTACATACACGGAAAATCAGCATGTATCATACACCTTCCACCAACACAGTTCTCTTTGCTATTTCTACTTCCTGGAAAGGGCTTTTTGGTGCAGTCTTGGAAGATCTAAGTTCTCTTGAAAAAATGAATGATTCGCTTGGTAACATCTTTACAATATACTTAGTGATCTTTACAACAAAAAATTATTTATATGCTCAGCAAGAATTATTTACTTTTGCAAACATCATTTGAAATTCACCCCTTAGAGAAACCTTCACCTGGTTAAGTGGTACAGAGTGCCATTGGTCTCTGAGTGTAACTTTTGATGTTCTACCAGAAGTCATGTGCGTGCAGGTACAATATGACATCTGTCTTTGTATGGTTTTGAACGCAGTAACTAGCTATCACACACTGGCAAATCCATGCATTATAAAGGTTTTGTAACCTGGGGACTCAAGGTCAAGGGTCTGCAGCTGGAGAGAGGAAGGTGTGGAGCTGCAAGGCCGCGCAGAGCATGACGTGGGCAAGGGCCCAGGTAAGCAGCAGAGCCAAACTGCCCCTTCAACTAGATGTACAAATGTGATGAATTCAAAGTCTGTTTATTCTGGCGCAAAAACAATTTTGAAAGCCATGCATAGTTTTTCCTAATACACATTTTCCATGTATTATGAATGATATTTTTGGCACTAAAATGAACTTGATGATTTCATTTTTCCATAAACTGAAGCGCTCTGTCTGCTCCTGCAAGCTCCTTTTAGCCCTTTGTGCATCTCTGCTGAGTGGTCAGGGAAGCTTTCTGTTATCTTCCTTTGCTCACTGATTCAACGATCTTCAAGCCTTGTAATTCTCACTGTGCTTAACTGAGTGGCCACTGGCTGACTCTTGGATGTCTTTCTTGGAAGACTGTAGCTTTGCAACCCACAAACCCTGGGCCCGTATGGACCTTTACTGACCTTTACTTAATCCAGTGGCTGGATCCAATCTATGATCAAGTGGTGAAAGCACAGATGACTAAGAAGCTCTGCTTTTCTTTCTGAAAAGCACAATTTCATCCCAGAGCTTTGATTTCAGTGAATGGTTTCTGTAATTCCCCCTCCCCCAGAAAGTGGCAGATTAAGGAGAGAATGTTTGTACAAAATAATGGACTTAAAATATTTATTAAACTTAATCGAAACAAATTAATTTTTAAAAAGTAAGCTCACCATATTAGCACAGCAGTTATTTCATTTCCCGGAAGAAAACTTTCCTGAAGCTGACATGATGCTGGATCTTGGATATTTTGTTCTAAGTCTTAGTGGGTTCCCCCCCACTTTCAGAATTTCTTTCCATTTTGATAGGCCATTTTCTAAACTCTGGTTGGACATCAAAATCTATGAGAAACAGGTTTTTATTTCTGTGTATGTAAAAAAAACAATGCCCTCTAGAGGCGAAGTGCTTTAAAATATTCACACAATTAATTACCCACGGTTTTACTCTCACACTGAGTAAGCAACACACAAACTCCACCTTCAGCCTGGAGAGACATACCCTCACCGTGCCAAACCCCATTGCATGTGGCTGATTTACAACTTTCACCATTTTCCAGGGATATTGATTGATTGATTTGAGACAGAGAGAAGGCTTCCACCCACAGGTTCACTACCCAAATACCTGCAAGGGACTGCTATCGAAGTTGAAAGATGAGAAGTTAGTCTGGGTCTCTGATGTGGCTGGTAGAAACCCAGATTTCCGGGACATCATTGGTTGCCTCCCAGTGTGCACATGAGCAGAAAGCAGGAATTAGGAGTCCCGATTTCAACAAAGCCACTCTGATGTGAGGTGCACGCATCTTAAACATTATGCCACAAGCAATCCCCGGCATACAGACTCTCTTACTCAAAATCACGGGACTTGTTGGCATTTGTGATTTTTTTATTGTACGTGTGAGTTTGAACATCGTTTTCATAAGCGAGCCCTTAATTCTTATGCCCACAATTGTGATTCACTGCTTCTTAACTAAGATTAGGGTAAAATGTGCAATTATAAAAACAGTTGAGTTGACACAATGAGCAATTAACCATTCACCCTTACTAATGTTGCATAATCTTTCCAGTAATTTTAAATTGATTGATAAGCACTTGTCTGGGATCAAAAGGAAACAAAATCTGAAAGAACTCACTTTGCATGTCAGGGGATTAGCATAAGAAGGCACTTCAAAAATTCATGCAAGATGCATATTTTTTAAATGTGAGTTTCAATTTTTTTTACTTCAAAATGAACATCTTTTGATGAACCTTTTGAGTATCAGTTCTTTTTTTATTTCTATTTATTTGAAAGGCAGAGAAAGACAGACATAGTAACACAGAGAGAGAGTTCCCATCTACCAGTTCATGCCCCAAATGCCCTTATTGGCCCCTGAGCAGAGACCAAAGCTGGTATCAGAGACTCAGTCCAGGTTTCCCAAATGAGCAGTGAGAATCCCATCACTCGAGCCATCATCTCTGGCTACCTTGGTTTGCATTAATGGGAAACAGGGCTCAGGAGTTGGATTTCTGACCCCAACCCAGGCATTCTGATAAGAGCTATGAGCATCATAACTGCTAGGTCAAACACCCACTCCTTAGTCATATTTTCTCAGTCTTAAGTGTTGGTGGAAACAGTGGAGCCCACTCCGTAGTACTGTTTAGCTGAGCCACACAGCAGCTGACGAGGGCCCAGGGATGGATGCGATCTATATTTTGTTATCATTGGATACCTTGTAATTGCACACTTTATGGTCATGCATGTTTTATTCTCTCGTTACGTTTTCCAGGGGAATAACCAATTGGCTGATAGAGTAACAAACGAAGAGTAACCTGACTCCGTTGACCCACTCAGCTCTGCGTAGGAACATGGGAAGTAGCAGCAGTTGGCTTTGAAACGGGGGAATAAGTATGGAATAGCTCTTTTCATGGTTGCCTTCTTTTATTTCTTTGCATGTCTATTTCCAGACCAGTTGAAAACAGCAGGTTGTTCCTGTTTGAAAACACAGAATCGGAGTTATCGGAACAGGTGCTCTAAGTGACTGGTCATATTTCTGCTCCATCTTCAGATTGCTGACTATGTAAGTACTGGTGCGTAAGAAACATCTGTTTTCAAATCGCAAACACATAATTATGCTGGGGGGAACCATCATTCTTAAACGCAGGATTGGCATTTGGGATGTGTTTAGCATTAAGCTATACATTATTTGGATTATGTGGGTTTGCTCCAATAAATAGATTTCTCTGGAAAAATCATAGAAGTAACAAAATGGTAGATTGTATTTGGTTTCCCCAGTGAAGCCACTGAAAGTATTTTGCTGTGTTTAATTATCAAACCGCCCTTACTTATATATTCATTTTCTTACTTGTGAAACGATCTGGCCCAGAAAGGTATAGTTTATTTTTTTTCATCTTTCAAAGCTTACATAACAGATACAGAAAGGAAAATTTCATTTTAGCATGAAAATGTAGACGAGTCCTTCTGAGACCCATGAAATTAAAACTTTTTTTGTTCTCTTAATTTTAAGTCAATGTCCCATTTTCATTGGAGAACTGTATCTTCTTTTAGTTAAGTGAAACAGATGAGTAGTATGTGGCTGGCAGGGCTTTTACATTCATCACTACAATTAGACTATTCTATTATAATACAACTAGAAAGTCATTTTAAGTTTCACAAATTAAGTATCATGTATAGATAATAAACATGAAATTATTTTGCATGACTTGATTCTGCTTCACGCCCAGTTGAATGATGCATAGATAAGAAATTATGGATAAATAATAAAGATTTAAATTTTAAGAGCATTAGAATTCAAAAGGCTACAGAAAAATAATTCATAAAAATTGTATATGTCTTATCCAGTTAGTTAAAGCTATTTAGGAAGAGCTTTTAGAGGACATTTTGGCTACTACCGTATAGTTCGCATATCCTCAGGGATGATCATACTCTTGCTGTCGCACATTAAGGATTTCTGTGTATTAATCTGAAATTAAATGTTACGTAAATCAATGAAGAGTCCGAATTCTAGCTCTATAAAAGACACAAAATTATGACAATATTTCAAAAGCTTTTTGGAAAATGAAACTATACAGTGCAAAAACTTCCACAGTTTTATAATAATATGCATTTTCTCATGAACTTGTTGAAGAACCCTCATGTTGTTTTGCTGCTCTATGCACAACGCAACCTTGTCTTTTTGATTCCTTGTGTTTTGATGATAAGTCGGACAATTACTAAACACCTTAATCAACTATTGATCCACTATTTTTCTTGTGTTCCAATATAATGCAACTGTTTTTTAATAAATCCCTTAGCTGACAGATGTTATCTGTGTAACAAGAAATCTTCTAAATGAAAGCAAAAAAAGATAAAGCAGACAACAAACTCTCTATAAATACCATCCATTCTAATTAGTCTCTCCACACCATAAAACAACAATCAGCTGCTAGATTTTATTCAGCAGGAGTAGATCAGAATGTGACTAAATTTGTAACTGACGCAATGACTTTAAAGCATACACGAACCAAAGGAAAAGTTAGTTACTGTGCCTCTACTGATGTGCATTCCTATGGATAGAACTGCCTGAGAAATGGAATCTGCCCTCCCTGGTTTCCATTGGAAAGAAGGCTGTGGGGAGGAATGGTCTGGGGCAAGGAGAGTCTGTTGCTGGAGCCTGTGTTCGCACTGGTGCTCCAGATAAGGACCCTTGGCAAGCTGTCTCCAGCATTGCTCACTGGCTCGGGGGTCACACTTGACTGAGCCCAATTCATGAGGATCCCTCACAGCCTGGGACCAGACACAGTGTAAGGCCACATTGGTTTAGCGTTACCACTACTCAGAGTTCCTGTGAGAATTAAATGAAACAGTGGTTGTGAAAATTATTTTTAAATTGTAAATATGAATATTAAGTATTGTTTGATGTGACACATTAGCAGGAACATGGACTTTAAAATCTAGTATATCTGAATTCAGGATTCATCTATGTTGTAAGCATTAGACTCAATTTTCTCGTCTAGCCAATGGGTATGCTTCTTCCCACTTAATGGCTACCAGCCAGTTCTAAGAAACTTTAGAAGGTGGCATTGGACATCGTCTCACGAACATCTCACAGTCAGTACAGTAAAGGGCTATCTGACAGCACTGTGTGCTCGAGTGCTTGATTTGGGCAGATCCAAGAGAACATGGCCATTGCTAAACGCCAGGCTCCCTTGAGCTGTGAAGTCCCTGGAGGGCTGTTAGTTATTTTATCAAATGAAATAAATGGCTCTCCTGGAATGAAGTTACTTGTGTCAACATGACCAGTCTGTGTCAACCTCATGGGCAAATTTCGAGGAAAGACAAGTCATCAGAATGTCAAAGTGCTCATCTGCTATCATATGTAATTGTCATAATTATGGGCCAGGGCAAAAAGCTCAATCCACCATGTGACAAGTATGTTTTCTTTCTCATGGCAGACCTATGTAAATTGTCAAATAACAATCAGAAGGTGGCATGATGAGCATGGAGTTAGATGAGTCAAATAAACGTTTAACATCATTGGGCTGAAATTGTTAGGTGGATTTCTCTCAACAGGAACCAATCACCTGGTCAAAATAGACTTGAATCATTTGACTCTTTCCCCTCAGTAGTGCCTGGCTGGGTAAGTCAGCATTTACCTCTGTGTTTTTTTATCTTCACATCCATGTCTGATTATTTTTCCCATCAACTGGTGTAAGAATAACTTGGGTGGGGCCAACTTTATGGCAAAATAGGTTAAACTACTACCTGCACAGTAACATCTCATGTACTCCACTTCTGATCAAGTTCCTTGTTAATGTGCTGGGGAAAGCAGCAGAAGATGGCCATAGCATTTTTTTTTTAAATTTTATTTATTTTTATTGGAAAGGTAGATATACAGAGAGGAGAAGAGACAAAAGGAGGAAGATCTTCTGTTGATTCATTCTCCAAATGGTCACGATGGCCGGAGCTGAACCAATCTGAAGCCAGGAACCAGAAGCTTCTTCCGGGCCTCCCATGCAGGTGCATGGTCCCAAGGCTTTGGGCTGTCCTCAACTGCTTTTCCAGGCCACAGCAAGGGAGCTGGAAGGGAAGCAGGGCTGCCGGGATTAGAACCGGTGTCCATATGGGATCCTGATGCATGCAAAGTGAGGATCTTATCCATTAGGCTACTGTGCTGGGCCCTGGCCCAAGTGTTTTTGTGGGGCTCTTGTCACCCACATGGGAGACCCAGAAGGAGTTTCAGGCTCTCTAGTTTCCACCTTGATTAGCCCTGGCCATTGCAGCCATTTAGGAAGTGAATCAGTGCGTGGAAGATCTCTCCCCCAACCTCTCCCAGTCTCTGTGTTGTTCTGCCTGTCAAATAAATAAATCCTAAAAATAATAATAATAATAAAGAAAAATCAAATCAATGGTTCTATCAGATTTTTCAGGCCTAGAAACCATTATACTTTCAGATGACTTTAAGATAAAATAGCTCTTCATTTAGCCATAGCCACCAACCTCCGGGTTTATTTCTCCAAAAATGGTGTTGGTTTTCTCAATGCCTGAATTCTTAGGGGTCCCTCTCTGATCCCCCCACCAAGTACTGGCTCACAGGATTAAGTCATGTGACACTTTGAAAGTTATCTTTCTGGCACGTGGAGGGTGCTCAGTAAATGTTAATTTCCTGTTCCCCTTCCTTTCTGTGCAATGTAACAGATATTAAGACTTTTATGAACCCTTGCCTATGCTCCTGGGATTATAGAGATTAACACAAAATAGGGTGCAGCCCTTAAGAAGTTCAGAGCATGTTAATGGAGAGAGACATATAAGTGAGCAATGTCTGGGTGACCATTATAATAATAATTTCTAGCCTCCTGAGCTGTGGAGATAAATGTGGCCTCATTGCTATTCATGCTACGGTGCTGGTGGATCCCATATGCACACACACAGGGCTGCAGCCTGAGCCAAGGCCTCCCGCAGAGGGGCAGGCCCTAAGAGAGACATGCAGAGAAGACCTTGGAGGCCACCCTTTGTCCTCATTGTCTCAATTAGCATTTTCTCCACCCCCTATGTTTTATTTGAATTATTGGTATTTTCTTATTCTGATCTAAGGTTTATGCAAAACAACTCGAAGTCCCTCCCTGCAGCCTGCTCTTGCCCTTCCTGCCTCTTGCTGGTCGCACCTCTTTCCTATATTGACATTCAAGAGCTCCTAGTGACCTCAAGTACTTTGGAACATTCCCAGAGAACATCACAATTGCTTTCAGGAATGACTCGGGGCTTCCACAGTGGATGTTCTCCTAAGAGACTGGAGGTAGGCAGGCTGCAGCGTTCACTGACGGCTCTTCTGCATCATCTTCCTCCCCTTTCTCAGCAGAAAAATGGTGGCCTAGTCCAGCCTGGGTGCCATCCTTCCCTACAGTGTGCCATCAAGGTCCTGCTTGACCTCTATCCTTTCCTCTTCTCTGTGCTTAAGCACCAGCTGGATTATCAGCTTCCACTTTTGTATCCTCCAACAGTCTTCAGCCTGGGTTTGAATAAATCGTTGACTTCCCTTTGTTGTTATTCTCTGTGTAGCAGCTCACCTTCGGTATCCTGTATTAGTAAGAGCAAGATCCAAGTGGAAAGAAATCAAAGATGGTCATGCAGCAGGATGCTCACAGCTGTGGAAATGATGCATGCCTGTGGTTTGTTCGCATTGGATGGTTGGTTGTTGACTCATAGAAGCCGTGACATCTCTCTTATTCATGAGATGGATGGTGGAGATCAGTTACAATTGCCTATTTCAATGCTGATTAGATAGAAAAATCGATAAAACAAAATTGACTATTTGCTAAACTTATATTTCTTCTTAATTTGCTTGAATAATTTTTCCCACATTTTTCCCCATGGATTTATAACTGCGTTTCTCATCTGTACTATCAGCGTTCAAATAATACATCTGAGCTTTTTGGTTTGAAGGGTCTTGTTATACCACTGATATTTTCCCAAGGTATTCTTTCCCAACATTGACACAATTTTATATTTTATAGGCTCCATATTAAAAAGTCCTAGGAAAGGATTTAAACTGATCTGGTGTAGGTCATGTACCCATTCCTGTCCTACTCAACTGAGATAATTTGAGCCTGCTGCAAATCTTAGGAAAAACATAAGTTGCTGTGAAACACAGGTAATTTCTAGAAAAGTGGCAGCTAGTCAGCTAATAGGAAAACTATCTACTATGTTGATCTCTGGCCAGAATACTCAAAAAGACATTTGTTTAGTTGGCCTCACTGGCCTCTAACTCTATATTCTGTAGTCCTAGGATTTGAAACATTAGCTTGATACATTTATTCATTTATTACCTAAATGAGCTATATATATATATTTGTGGCATGCAGCCTGCTGTTTTGATAATTGTGTGAGAGTACTTCAAATGTTTGTGGACAAGTGGGCCTCACAGGGCAGTGGGTTAAGTCACTGCTTGGAATGCACATTCCATATCAGTGCATGAGTTTGAGCCCCAGTTACTTCCCTTCTCAGGTTGCTTCCTGCTAATGTATTCTGGTAAGCAACCAATGATGGCTCAAGTGCTTGCACCTTGAACCCCTGTCACCCATGTGAGAGAACTGGCTGTGCTCTCTCTGCCTTTGAAGTAGGTTTTAAAATTGATTAACATTTTTACGTTTGTGGAAAATTGAATTGTAAGATTATTTTGGTGCAAATCCACCCCAACATTTTCCATGAATTTTCTGAAGCTCCTTCATTTAACTATTACATGAATGAATATCTATGGAATAAATGAATTCATGCACTGATGGACACCCTGGGTGGAATCCGTATCGATCACGAACAGAACTGCAATGAACACAGGGTTACAGATACCTCTTGGACAAGTTAGTTTCATTTCCTTTGGATATGCACTTGTAATGGGATTTGTTGATGCACTCTTAGCTATCAATGACTGCAGAGATCTTCCTATCCAATCAAATCTTGAAATCCCACTCACAGGAACTAGCAAATCCTATTCATGCACAGCACATTGTTGTGGTGTGACTGGTACAGAAGCCTGTGCTAGTCCCCCTTCCTGGGAGTCAGCAGGTGGCTGTGCCGGAGGAACAGCAGCACTCTAAAGATCTGGGCAGGTGGGGGCAGTAGCAGAGCAGAGGGGACAGGAAGGAAGGAAGCAGAATGTCAGTTCTCCTGGACATTCTGCGTTCGATTATGAATTGTCAGCAAGGCTACGCCTAGGAGACAGGGCTTGGCTGCAGGATTGGGACACAGGGATGAATGCCATGGACTCAAGCCTGAATTTTAGCTCACTCTACAGAGAAATCTGTGCGACAAGAAAAAAGTGCAATAGTATAATGAGCAGCCAATCGACAGTATGGATGTCTGTCTGGGTTTGTGTTGTGGTGGGTAACATCAGGCTTTGTTCTCTACTTGTCTTTGTGTGAACCATATTTTAGATTGGAACTCCATGACCTCCAGGGGGTCACACTTTTATGCGAAAATATTTCTGGAATGTGTAGCATAGCCACACTATGAGTGCAAGCCTGAGTCCTTGAGCAGTTATACCCTCAGCTAGGTCAGCTCTGTCCTCAGAGACTAAGCAACTGCAGGATTTTTGCCTGATGTCTAACTTGCTTGAAAGCTGCTTTCCTTTCCTTCACTTAAGAAGAAGGTGGGGCTGGTTTTGCGGTGTTGGTGGTAAAATCACTGCCTGCAATATTGGTATCCTATTTGGGTGTCAGTTCATGCCCTGGCTGCTCCATTTCTGAACCAACTCCCTGCTAATGGCCAGGAAATAGTAGCAAATGATGGTCCAGTTGTTTAGGCCTCTGCATGCTTGTGTGAGACCTGGATAAAGCTCCTGGCTCTTGATTTCAGCCTTGACCAGCCCTGGCCATTGCAGTAATCTGGAGAGTGAACCAGCAGTTGGAAGATCTCTTTCTGTCTCTCCCCCCATCTCTCTATAACTCTGACTGTCAAATAAATAAATAAATAAATAAATAAATAAATAAATAAATAAATTTTTTTTAAAAAGCTATGGCAAGGCTGCCTTGTGATATGGTAGGTTAACCTGCCTTTTGTAGCACCAGCATCCTATCATAAGTTCAAGTCCTGGTTACTCTCTGATTCAGCTCCCTGTTAACATGCCCAGGAAAGCAAAGGGAAATTATGCAATTGGCTGGGGCCCTTGCCACTCTTGTAAGAAGACCTGTATGGGTCTCTGGTTTTCTGCTTTGGGCCAAGAGCAGCCCTGTCCATTGAGGCCAGTTGGGCAGAGTCCTAGTAGATATATTTCTGTCTTTCTTTGTGTCTGTTCTTGTCTGTTTGTGTCATTTGTCACTCTACCTTTCAAAGAAAGGAATACATTATTTTTTTTAAAAAAGGGGGAAGGGATTGGAAATTTTGAGATGTTTGATGTTATTCTTTTAAATTTTCTATTCTTTCTTATTTAGAGAAAGAGACAGAAATAGAGAGCCCACCTAAGGTGGTAGTGGGCCAGGCAAAGTCAGGAGCTGAGAGCACAAGTCAGGGCTCTCACACAGGTGACAGGGACCCAACTACATGGACCATCATCTCTACCCACCAAGATTCAATTGGCAAGAAGCTGTAATCAGGAACTGGGAACAAGGATTGAACCTGGGCACTTCAACATAGCAAATGGGTTTCTTAATTGTGAGGACAAACAACTGCCTCTTTTCTACTTGACTGAAACCTCTTAGGACTAGCAGCTCTCACTGTACCACTTTGGGACCCCCAGGGTCTCTAATTCATCAAACAACACCCTGTGGCCTCCACCCTTGAGGTGTTGGTATGATCATTAGCAACCAGAGCCAGTATCTACTTCAACTGCATCTTTTTGCCCGCAGAATGTATATACCAGCTCTTCTTCTGCCACTTGTTGTCACTAAGGATTCCTTGTGCTATAAATGAGTGTCTCCAAAACCCTGACATGCAAGTATTCAGCCATTCACATGTATTCACTGATACAGTAGCTGCTATTTCAGGAGACCCAAAACAGGAGACAACAGTATTTGTAACTTCTAGTTAGAGGAGTTGGTGAAGTAGTTGATATTTTAATATTTTAAAAGATTTTTAACTAATACATGCAAACTGATGATGACCTCCATCAGAACTAACTTGAAAAGTATTCCACTGTGTAGGTGTTCCACATCTCTATACCTTCCTCGTGACTGGTCACTCGGGTTGTTCCCAACTCTTGCCTACTGTTCACAGTGCTACAATAAACCTGGCTTTGCATGTCTCTTCAGCAGACTGATTTCTTCTGGGATTTGAAGGAGTTCCATTTTTAAGTTTTTGAGGAACTTCCATACTAATTTTAATTCCCACCGATAGTATGGAAGGGTCGCCTTGTCCTCGGCATGTTTCCAAGGACTTGTTATCTTTCATCTTGTTGACAGCAGCTGATCTAGCTGGATTGAGCTGATATCTTACCACAAATTAAAAACCACAGTAAGATATCAGCTCATTCTCCTTCATGTTCGGGGGCTAAAAATAAAACTCACTCTGAACATAGAATGCTGATTAGTACAGGCTGGGAGGAGTGGGATAAATAGTAGGCGTTTGGATTTAAAAAGGGGGAAAGCTGGGTCTAGTTCACTAACTGTGACAAATATGTTACACTAAGAGGAGATATTCATTATAGGAGGAGCTGGGTGTGGTTTACAGATTGTGACATATGGAAATACTAATGTAATATGCTAACAGTAGGGGAAACTGCAGGTGATGAAACCTCTTTTTATACTCCACAATTTTGATTTTATAAATTTAAAACTATTTTGATATGAAGTATGGAGAAAGAATAAAAGTAGTGACCTCTTCCTTTGAACTTACTTAATCTTGGATGTACAATATGTATTGTTTCTAAATCACTGAAGTGTCTTTTTGAGATGGGCTTTATTATGCTGCTCCTTGGGACCTGGGATAGCTCAGCTTATCCTAGGTCCATCAGAGGACGAGGAACCAGCTCATCCTGGTTCCAACACAGTGCAAGGAACCATCTCAGATGCAGAAGCTCCAGGAGCATGGATGTTGGCAGGGAGGGAGAGGATGTGCTTTAGGATCCTCCTGGTGCTGCAAAGTTCTAACCTAGACCTCGAATACAATCAGGATTGTTTTCCTTGATGTTTTTAAATAGCTTTTTAAAAATACTCTTATCCTTTCACAGTGATCCTTTCCATTGCCAACTACATTTGGAAGAAATACCAAACGGTTATGCAAATTCTGTCTGCCCCATCACAGCAAAGGCCCACATTTGCCTGATCTGGGAAAATGGTGTTTCATCTGTTCTGAGTTAGGCCATGTTAGCCTCTGTTAAATGGTGTGGACAAAACTGTGTTGCATATGCATGGCTGCCTGTATTCTGACATGCTGGCTCTAAGCTCCAGTTTTGCATTGCTTAATTCCTTCTCCCTGTCTTCTGAAATTGGCATGCAAATTGTTGTTGTACAAGGACCTGTCTCTCCCCTGGAGAGGCTGAGATATGATGTATGGAACCCTCATGGCATTTTCCCCCATTGGTTCTAGAGCCTGACAAAATGGCGTGCGATACACCTTACCAGCGGCAGCGGACTGTGTCAACAACTGGAGAAACTCTGTATGAAATTCTTGGTCTGCATAAGGGTGCATCACATGAAGAAATTAAGAAAACCTACAGGTACAGTGAGAGTTCAAGAATGACCTTTCTTATGCTGCTAGTGGTAACTCTTTCTGATTGTCAAGGGACTCCAGAGAAATATGTAAGCCAACATCAGGTTATCTGAATTTTGAACTCCATGTTCCTTGTTGTATAAACAGAGATAAACAGGAATTAACACACATGACTTTGAGATTATGAAAGAACTATCTGATGATGGTGTGTCATGCAAAAGAGCAGTCTGTATTCCAGGGCTGGTCTTATTGAGGGGAGAGAGAAAAAGAGAAAAGCAACCACAACCCATACGGCATAGCAGTCTCCTGGAAGGGTATTTCTTTTTCTTTTTTTCAAATATAAGGGAGTTTGGGCCTGTTGCCATGGCTAAATCCTCTCCTTGCAAGTACCGGCGTTCCATTTGGGCGCTGGTTCATGTTCTGGCTGCTCCACTTCCCATCCAGCTCACTGCTTGTGCCTGGAAAAGCAGCGGAGGATGATTTGCCAAAGCCTTGGGACCTGCACCCAGGTTGGGAGACCCAGATGAAACTCCTGGCTCTTGGCTCCTGGTTTCCGATTGGCTCAGCACCAGACATTGTGGTCATTTGGGGTGTGAACTAACAGATGGTGGATCCTTCTCTCTGTCTCCTTCTCTCTGTTAATCTGATATGTGTTTCTTATTTAAATAAATAAATTGATTGATTGATGGAGCTGGCACTGCAAGTGGCAGTTTTACCTGCTGTGCTTCAGCACCAGCACCAATAAATACATTTTTAACAAAAAAAAAAATTTGTCTTTCATAACTGATCTAGTTCCAAGGTACCCATAGCCATTTTTTGGAAACATCTGAAATATCCTTTTATTTAAGGTTTCAAGGAATAAAAAATTGAATACAGAATGTTTCTTATTGAAGAAAACTTACAAATTACCAGAAAGAAAACACCTATCCATAATTCTATATCTAGTAATAATTATCATTGACACTTTGTTTCCTTCTAGTCTTTTTCTGTCTAAATAAGATTTTAAAATCTGTCATTTCAAAATAAGCCTTATAAAAATTTGATGTTATCACATCTTCTAATGTCTCAATGGCTATTACCCTATGGCCAGTTGTATTTTATTTAACCACATTATGAACCATTATTTAACAAAAAAGTTTTAAAAACTCTTTTTCTAAACTTAATATTATTGTTCTCAAATCATGATACACATTTCCAATTATTTCCCTATTATTGGATAAAGAAGCTATGCCTTGATAGGGAAAAATGCACCAAAACATAAAAAATAGTTTCAGATTTTAATCGGTTAGTTCCTGATTTGGTCTTGAAAAACTTTTTTTTAATGCATAGCAGTTAAAACATTTCAAGCATGCAAGCATGTTGTTCACTTTCCATATGGCTTTTGTTTTACCTGCCATGATTTGAAAATTCTTCTGGGTTACAATGTTATAAAAAAATATTAACTGCCATCTTTTCTAGTACATTCATGATTTTTCAAGTTTCTACAAAATCTTTGATACAATGGGTTTTATGTTGGCAAATAGCATGAACTATCACTTCAGATTTATTCTTTTCCTTAAATCACACAGCCAGTCTTTACTTGAGTCTCCATGTTTGTCTTCTGATGGGAAGGTCTTTGGCCTTGGAACCCACATGATGCAGAATGTAGGTTTATGTACCTTTATAACCTGAAATACTTTGAAGAAGCAGGTGCTGAAGAATAAATCACCAGCAGTGCAAACAGCCATTTGGATTCACATAGTTCTGCAAAAATGAAGGAGTCTGAGTAAAGATAATATCCATCTCCTGGTTTACATTTCATTAAGGTGCTGGAGAGACTAAAGTCTTTGCTATTTGATTTTACCATAGAGCTACATAGAGTGTGCCTGCAGGTGGAAGTCTTTGGCTGAAAGTAACGAAAATGGACTCTTACAGCTTCAGGTCAAGTCATTGTGCTTGGGGCTTAGAGTAGCAATCAAATTAACTACATTATAAGCTTAATATCTATAAAAATGCTTCCCAAACCGAGAGGGGGTAAAGTCATCTTCAACCACCTTGTCAGTTTTAAAACCTCTTTTACTTTACAATTGTGACTTTTAATTGTGCCTTTATTAATTTCAGGTCATATCTTAATTAAGGCATTAATTATGCTGAGTTGTTTGCAACTTTAATAATTATAACATAAAATCTTTTCATGTAATCAGTGTTGTGCTCTTAATTTCGTTTTAATGTCACACAAATATTATTTTTTCAGCTGATTAGGGTACTTGTATGCTGCCAATAGCATCTGTTTCTATCTAAATTACACATTTGTATTCTGCAAATTATTCAAAATGTATGAGCAAGCTGGAAATCCACTGAGGGTATGATATTTATATTCAGGGATCTGGATGAAGGCAGTGACATTATAGTGAAGTTAAAACTCAGTGAATTTAACAAAATTACCAACTGTTGAACCTCTCTGCTGCTTGACCTTTTTGGCATCCTTGCTTGTGTTCTTGAAAGCAAATTTGAGGTAAAGATTTCTTTCTTTCTTTTATACTTATTTTGATTTTGGAATAGATAATATTTTTTGTTTGGTTAAAATGAGAGCATACAAGCAGACATGGTTCCCCCCGAAAAGTCTTCCTTTTGCCTCTTACTGTCCGGATCAGTCCCTACTCCCATCCCACCAGAGGAAGCACTTTAGTTAGATCTTGATGTTCTCTTCTATTGGTATCTGGTTGAGTGAGACGGCATAACAGGTCTCCACCATCCTTCCCTGCTGAACATGACTTAAAGCTCTAGGAATGACACAACAGACAACTATGAGAGAATTCTGAAACATAGAAAGAGGAAAGCTAACTGATGAGAGCCCAGGGCATCTTTTGGCTTCCCCTCTCCCTCAGCAAAAGGAAACTCAGTCAGTGCTCTTCCAGCACTCAATCAACAAACGGCTTCCAGGTAGCTTTATTCTTTTTCCAAATTGAACAGCAGTTCTGTGGTTTTTTTTTTTTTCTGTTCTTTTTTAAGATGTATTTATTTGAAAGGCATAATTGCAGAGAGAGAAAAATCTTTTATCTGCTAGTGAACTCCTCAAATGGCTGCAGCAGTCAGGGCTGGGCCAGGCAGATTCCAGGAACCAGGAGCTTCTTTTAGTTCTCCAACAAGGGTGCAGTGGTTCAAGTGTTTGGGTCATCTTTCACTGCTTTCCCAAGTATATTAGTAAAGAACTGGAACCAAAGTGAACAAGCTAGGATTTGAACTGACATCCCTTTGGGAAGTTGGCATTATAGATGGCATCTGGATCAGGAGCTCAACAACACTAGACAGTCTCCATAGAAACCAAAGGAAACCAGAGAAAGTCTGCCTAAGCACAACTGGAGAGTGGCACTCTCCCAGCAGCCTGAGCCCTGCCTCTCCCAGCTAGAGACCCCACTTGAGAGAGGCCTTGAGTCCTGGGAGTTCTACCCCAAGCACCCAGCTCAGGAAGTGGGTTGTGTCATGAACTGGAAACTGGCTGCTATGTAAAGGTGCCCTGCCTAAGGATCTGCTTTAAATGCCTTACTACCATCCTAAGGACCAGTGAGAGCCTGGGAGGCAGGAGACAAAACAAAAGTACACCAAAACCACTAAAATAGTTCTGAAAAAACTGACATTGGCACCATGCACAAAAGTTGGTGAAGACCTGCATGCTAAGCCTACACAGGATGACTCTTAAGATAAAAACAAATAGAACCAAGAATCTAGGGACGTAAAAGCCAAATCATCCAGATAAACCAAGCACACTCATCATATGAAGAGCCAGTCTGAATAAGAAAGGCAATCATCAGACTTCCATATGGAAATGAATTAGAATGACCTGACCACATTTCCAAAGTAGCCATAATGAAAAAAGACACAATGAACTTAAAAGAGTAGATACCAGAGAACAGAATCTGTGACGTTAGGGAGAGATCAACATAATTTACGCATTTTAAAAAATAGAAATAAATTTGAAAATGGGGTCTCAGGAGCCATGGAGCATTAATAAGTGATCCAGGGGAAGCACTGTAGCATAGCATATAAAGCCATTGCCCACTGAGCTGGTATCCCAAATAGGCACTGGTGTGGCCCAAATAATCACCTCAGATTCCTCTCCCTGCTAATGTGCCTGGAAAGGCTATGAAAGATGGCCCAACTGATTGGGCCCTGCACCCATGTGTGAGATTCCATTGCAGCATATGGCTTCAGCCTGACCTAGCCCTGACTGTTGTGGCCAATTAGAAAGTGAATTAGTGCATGGAAGATCTCTATCTCTCTCTCTCCTCTCTGTTTTTCAAATAAATAAATAAATAAATAAATAAATAAATAAATAAATAAATAAATAAAAATTACCCCAAATTTGTAGCATTAGAGTCGTCTATGAAACAAGAGTATTCAATGAAATAATGGTTGGAATTTTCTCAAAATTAGGAAAATATATAAAATTATATATTTAAGAAGCGCTGTGGACCCTAATAGGATAACCTTGAGGAAATTCCTTTTAACATATAACATATCACATTAAACTTCTAAAAACAAAATACAAATTTAAAATCTTGAAAACAGCCAGAGAGAAACTCCATGTTGCCTATAGGGGAACACCAAGTTGAAAGGCAGCATATTTCTTACCTGAAGCAGTAGAGGTCAGAAGGAACTGTTAACATTTTTCAAACGTTGAAAGACAAGAATTGCCGACCTCAAATCTTGTATCTGATAAAATTGTATTTCAAAAATTAAGGGAAAATAAAGATAGTCTCAGATAAAGTACATCTAAAAGAACCTGTTGCTAGCAGGTCTGTTTTTTAAAGAACGGCTAAAGGAAATTTTGCAAAAGAAAGAACACAATGAGCAAAATAATAAAATCGCCAAGAAGAATGGGGAAAAAAAGTAGAAATATGTATAAATGTCAAAAGTAGTCCTTCCCCTTATGAGTTTCCTAAGTTATACATGACTGTTGGTCCAAAATTATCATACCACCTGATACTCAAGACAATGTAGCTTAAAAGTGGGATGACAAGGGAATTAAATGGGAGTGAGGTTTCCATAATTCACTGCTATCAACAGGTTGTGACAAGTCTCGTCTGTCCCTCTTGTTCTCATCCCTCCACCCCAACACTACCAAACCACTAAGAAAACAATATACATACAAAACAATATACTCCAAAATACTACAAATAAACTGTGATGCAATCCTAAAAAATGTTTCAGATAACCTTCAAAAGCTAAAAGAAGTGAGATACAGAGCAAGCAAGCAGAAAGCAAAAAATAGGTCTAAATCCTGATGTCATCATGGGCAAGCATGTATGTACATGATCCAAACATAGATGCTGTGTTCATTATACCTCTTCTCATACAACCATGATGTAGTGTGGTTTATATCTTCTCCAAAATATATATGCTGAAGAAATGATAAGTTCCTTAAAAGATCTCAGATTATTTTGTTACAACTGTTTATTTCATTGCATTATTGTCACATGTGGTTTTTAAGATTTATTTTTTATCAGAAAGGCAGATTTACACAGAGAGAAGGATAGACAGGGAGTCAGAGATCTTCCACCTGCTGGTTCATTCCTCAAAATGGCTGCAATGGCCATAGGTGGGCCCATCAGAAGCCAATAGGCACCCAAGGACTTGGGCCATCTTTTGCTGTTTTCCCCACATCCTAGCAGGGAGCTGGATCGGAAGTGGAGTAGCCAGGACACAAATTCTATAGGACACTGGTAGCACAGATGAAGGCCTGACTTGCTAAGCTGTGACGTAGGACCCAATGTCTCATTATTTAACAAGTTTCTTGCTGATAAATAATTTAGGCTGTATTTTAAACCAGATTCTTAGAGAAGTCTCCAGATAACAGAAAGAAAGGTAGAAGTAATAGGGAAGGGAACTCTACCCTGGTTCCTCTTCACTTTCCAGTTTTTACATATCCCAATCCCAAACTCCCTGAGCCAGAATCTGATAGAACCAATTGAGTGAGATGCTCATCCACATGTCCTAACTCTAATTAGAGGTCTAGAATCACAATTCCCAGTTACCACTTAGCAATGTTGTGAGACCTACATCTTTGGAAAAGAATAGAGGTAATGTACTCTAATGGGAGTAAAAAGTTGGGAAGGAAAAAAAATCACCTCCAAGTCTTTATTCCTTTAGAGAACTATCATAAACAGCTGACTCAAAGATCTGTCTTAGCACTCCTTCTGTGTCTATTTATAAATCTCTATTGTAGAGTCTTCCTATGAATAAAGCATCTTTTCCTACCTTGTCTAAAACTCAACCATACTTCACCAGGCAGCTGATAAATCGGAGCACCCAGTTAACTCAGCCGGGAAAGTTGACAGGAGAGAAAGGTTTTATGGTGTCAGTTCATCAGGTACTGAAGCTCTCGCCTCACCAAGATGTTATAAAGACAAATGAGATCATTTTTTTTCAAGTTATGTGGAGCCCTTTGTGGAAACAATACAGAGAAAGTACCAGGAGCTACTGGATTGAACAAATATACTCTCATCCTTGCAAGTCTAAAATTATCTTGTATTTGATGCTACTATTCAAAAACCATTTATGCAGCCTAAGATGAAACTGTGGTTCGTATAAAAAATGACATGTCACAGTAAGATTCATGATGTAAATCTCATCCAAGATCTTCACTAATGAATGAATATGTCTTTAGCACTGGGAAGCACAATTATGCCAAGGAGCTCAAAGCCTAAGGCTCATTTACACAATTTTCTCATTGCTGGGTGATGTCACTTAATCCTACCTGTGCTTGCATGAGAAGAGTAAAAATATATACATATATATTTATCTTCCCACTGCCTAAAAGCTTTATTCTCCTGTCACGTTCACTAGAAGATATTCATTTGAGTTAATATTTTACAATTCTGTTGTACCTATAATGGCCAAGAACCTACCATATTTCATACATTTGCTTTAATTTTACACTGCAATGTCTTGTTCTGCCTCCTAATTCAGATTATCTCGCTCAGCCTCCAGGAATTTTTGAGTTAGAAGGCTAGTGAAGAAAGAGAGCAGGAAACTAGGTGGAGGATTCCACCATGGGGGAGGGCAGGAGGAGGGATTGGGGGAACACCAGGGCCTATGAAATTATATCATAAAATAAAATAAACGGGGGGGGAGGGAGAGAGGGAGAGAGAGAGCAGGAGAAAATACTGGTAAAGGGTTGGATAACTGAATAACTGGAGACATGGCTGACTGTTGGAATGAGGGACTCAATGTCTGTTCTCTAAATTTCCCCAACATCTGGCCCCTATCATGTGAGTCAAGAACTTGGGGTTCTTGCAAAGTCTTTCCTTCCCAAATTCTTTCAGAATTCTCACCTGAGGAAGTCTCCTGGGACCCAAGACGCAGTTCATTTCTGAGTGGCAACACTTTCCAACAAGCAAAGTGTCCCCCAGTTTGCTGCTACTGTTTTGCTATTTGCTCATAAGGCACACCCCTGGTCACTCTCCAGGACAGTCCTTGGCTCTAGGCACTACTGTTGCAGCGCATACAGGCTTCTGTCAGGTGTCCAAATGGTTCTTTAGATTACTCAGCAATGGCTGCCCCAGCAATGTTTTGGTTTTCTTTCTAGAAGGTTCTTTGGCTCTGTGAGAATTCTGGAAGGCTGCTGCCACCAGTTTTCCAAATATATCCGAATGATCCTCAATTCCCAACAAAAAAGGTGAGCCACCTTGCTGTGTGCTGCTCAGTAACTCAGATGGAGTCAATATGTTTTCATTTCACTGCTATACCGCATGCACTCTGGGTGGGCAATTAGATTCCCTCCTGTAATTTTGATTAGCACATGCAGATCCTTCACTCCAAATTCAGCTTTTCGACCCATGCCTCATGACATCTAATTGTACTGTAAGGCAGGAAGACCGAGCCAAGCTTGCAGCAATCACCAGTACATTAAGAGTCACTAACAGTATCAGTGTTCTTCATAAGTCTTTCTCATTAGCTGACAAATGTTTGCTGAGCACCAGCTATGTTTTGGGCACTCTTTCAGGTACTGAGAAAATAACAGTGAGCAAAACAGACCAAATACTGGCTTCCTCAGGCCTATCCTCCAAGTCATGGGAAGGAGGAGGGAGAGCTTAACGATACATTATTAAAACATGTGGTTTTCCAGATTTTGTTATGTGCTGTGGGAGAAAACTCAAGCAGGGTTGGCGAGTAGGGAGTGTTGGAAGTGTGCTACACGTTTTACAGTGGAGAGCGTAGGGTCTGAAGTTGGAAAGACCTAGGTTCAAGCTGTTTCTGCCAGTATTGTGTTCTCCACAAGTAAAATGCAAAAACAAACGAAACAGTACCAACCTCAGAGGGTTGCTGGGAATTAAACGAGAAATGTAAAATGCAGAGTCAAGTTTGGTACATGGGTTGTGGGTGCTGTAAAGGAAAGAGTCCAGAAAAGCCTGGGGAATGACAGCCTTCACACTCACCGAGGGCATGAACGTAGGGCAGCTCTCCAAGGACTCTGTGTGTGTTTGGGGGGATGGGAAGTGAGACAGAGACTTGGGGTGGTCTTTAGACTCTGTGGTATTTAGATTCCACTAGGTGCAATGAAAAAGGTGTTATGATTTTATTTTTATGTGACAATATTACCGATGTGCCTGAAATTGTATCTGTTGAATGTGTTTGATATTTTTGACATTTATTTATTTGAATTTGAAAGGCAGAGTTACAAATAGAGAAGGAGGGACAGACATAGAAAGAGAGATCTTCCATCCTTTGGTTCATTTTCCAAATGACCACGATGGCTGGAGCTGAGTAGGTGCTTACCCAGGAGTCTGAAGCCTCTTCTAGCTCTCCCATGTAGGTAGAGGGGGGTCCCAAGGCTTTGTGCCATCCTCCACTGCTTTCCTAGTCCATAATCACGGAGCTGGATTTAAAGTGGTGCAGTCCAAAGACAGAAAAGAAGATCAATGGAATAGAATAGAAGCACCAAAAGGGAACCCACACAAATTTACAGCCAATTAATCTTTGACAATAGTCCAATGATAGCTCTAAGCAAGTGGGAAGGCCTCTTATAGTAAATGTTGTTGGACAACTGGCTGATCAGCCTGTAGAAACAAAAGGATAGGACCCACATCTATCCACCATTACACTAAGATCCAAGTCTACATGGATAAAAGACCTAACCTACATCAGAATCCTCACACTCTGCAAAACAGTAGAAATACCTGCAAGACTAGGGAGTTAGTCCGACTTTCTAAAAACGGACACCAAAAGCATTAGCAGTTGAGAACAGAATACAACAAATGGGACCTCATCAAACTAAGGAAGCTTCTTGTACAGCTAGGAAACAATCAACAAAGTAAAAAAGCAACCCACAGATTGGGTTAGATCTTTGCACACGTTATCAGGAGATAGGCGGGCTAATTCCAGGATACTACAAAGAACTCAAAAACAACCAAAAAACCAAACAAAACAAACCACTCAAGAAATGGCAAGGGAAATGGGCATAACATTCACAAAGGAGCCACAGTCCAAATGGCAAACAAACATATGGAAAAATGTTCCAGCTCCTAGCATCAAGGGAAATCCATATTAAAACATCGATGAGGTACCACCTACACCAGTAAGATGGCCCGCATAAACAAGAACACCAACGCCGCTTGCTTGCGAGGATGGGGAAAAGGAAACCTATCTTCACTGCCTGGTGGAGCTGAAAGTTGGTACAGCCTTTATGAAATCAGTTGGAGAACACTCCAAACACTCGGAATCTGCATGCCATATGACACTGAATAGCACTCCTAGGAATATATCCAAAACACCTGTTTTTACGACAACCAACATGCATCCCCCATGTTCATTGCAGCACAATCAGTTATTGCAAAAACTGGAAGGCAACCGAAAATGCCCATCAAAGAAGATTGGTAAGAAAGCTTTGTTCATCTACTCCATGGAATACTACTCAGCTGTTAAAAAAACAAATGCAGTTTCTTTGTGGCTAAACTGGGCACAACTGGAAATAGAATGCTAAGGAAATGAGTGAATCCCAAAAGATTAGATTAACCTGTTCGCCTTGATTTTACCTGTAATTTATTGTTTCTTTTAGTTGTTTGTTATTTTTTGAAAAGTGTCATGATGCTGTCTCAAAACCCGATGTTTCGGGTAGAACTGGAACTTGCATTATTTTTAAACATATTGTTTACCCAATACTATGTCATTAATTCCATAATGTTGTTATATTTTGATACTGAGGCCTGTTGGGCTTTTAACCGACCGGACTTTACTCTGTTAGACTATCTTCAGACCATAGAAGGTTCCAGGAGGCCACTGAACTTATCTGTACAATTAAGACGCTGAACTTTATGCTAGGCATGTGTTTGCAAGCAATGAATCTCAACTGAAAAACTTGAAAAATATGGTTATGCAGCAAGGTGGAGGAATCCAACATGGGGGGAGGGTGATGGAGAGGGGTGGGGGAATCCCCAGCGCCTATAAAACTGTACTACACAATACAGTGTAAGCAACAATATAAAAAAAAAAAAAAAAATAAAGTGGTGCAGTCAGGACTCCAACCAGGGCCCATATGGAATGCCAGCACTACAGGGGGAGGATTAGCTTACTATGCCACCACGTTGACCCTGTATGTGTTTACCTTATGAAAACTTTTAGATAACTAAATTAAAAATGCTAATGGGCAGTAAGCTCTTGACATACATGTTTACATGGTGTACCCATAAACAGTAAGTTCTATTCTAATGAGAGAGAGGAAGGGAAAAATAGGCGGGGGAGTCAGAGTGAGAGAGGGATTTGGGAGGAAGGGTGGCCTGTTGGAAGGCCATGGCAGAGAATCTTCCTTGAGGCCTTCCATACTCACTGTGGCTTCCTTTGCTGCCCATCAGAGTGCTGATCTTACAGATGGGAGCTCCCTTTCCCCATTTCTGCCTCTCTACCTCCACTGGTTCATAAAGGCACACAGCAGGCCTGCTCTTTCATTGGAAAACCTGAATTGATGATGGCATGAAGGCTGTTGTTGGAAGTGGAAGACAAGGAATCAGGCTGAGGAAGTCTGTGTAGCCACTTCTCCTACATCACAGCTCAACAGGAATTGCTGACCTTGAAAAACAAAACAAAAAACAAATAAACAAAAACAGACTGAAGTAAATACGCTTAGCTGAGGTCTTCCATCTGTGATTCTGTTTTCAGCTTCTACAGGGTTATTTGCAAATGGCTGGTTTTATCACCTTGCTGAACAGGGAGTCCATTCACTGACTGTCATATTAGACAGTCAATTCTGGCTACTTTGCTTTTAATCCAACACCCTGCTTGTGTGCCTGGTGGCAGTGGATGATTGCTCAAGTGTTTGGGCCACTGACACCCATGTGAGAGACCAGAATGGGGTTCCTGGCTTCTGGCTTTGGTCTGACCCAGACTGTTGTGTTGCGCTATTGCAGCTGTTTGGGGAGTGAGCAAGCAAATACAAAACTAACTCACTCTCACTCTCTCTATCTCTCTCTCTGTTGTGTGTGTGTATGCATGACAATCACTCTTTCTCTCTGCCTTTCAAAATATATAAATCTTAAAATATATATCCCTAAGTGAGCCAGACTAGTTTCCCTTGTGTGTCTGGTGGAAGAGCCTAAGAAGATGCTGTCCCCCTGGGTGAAAAAGCCACACAGGGATGTACTGTGTGATTTTGGAGACTCACAGAGTTAGAGTGAACTGTTTTTGCCCATCAGCACCTGGGTCTCTGTGCTTTGATGATGAGCTTCAGGTCTCTGTGTTGACAAGATGCCAAATATTTTGGTAAGCAGAGCAACAGGGGATCCAATTGATTATTCTCTTTTCCTTCCATTTCACATGGAACTTTCTGGAAATTATCATCCAAATTTTGAAGAGGCTACCTCAGAGCAGACCAAAGTGAGGTGAACAATGTTTCCATAAGGAGCTGAGAAAGTGTCATTTCCATAGTGATCTGTGGCAACCCCCACCCACAGTGCTTTCACCCATCTTGATAAGCAATTACAGGTAAAAACAGAGACTGCTATGAATAAAGTGTGAATGTCAGGGGAATGCATGGCTAATAGCAGAATTGTAAATATTTGCAAGGCAGAGTGGTGATTCAAGCTCCCAAGATTAATTGAAATTAATCTCTATCAGACACTAATTTGCTTCCTGAGTTCTAAAACCTTCCATTAAAAAAGAGTAAATGAGGCCACGTCAGAATCCTTCTCCAGGTGAGCTGCGTGAGCTCCCTTCCTTGTGTCAGATCTTCGTGGTCCTGACAATGCCAAATTCCCAGGCACCCAAATCACTATGATCAGAAACTTTATTCATTCACTCAATATCGGTTTAATTATCGGTTTGAATATTTATTTATATTATCCTCTGAGTGATGAATATATGCATGGATGTTCAAGTTTAGTCATTATTATAAACCCTGAGTTTAATTTGTTTGCTATTAATCACAGCCTTTCTTTTCTTGGCTTGTCTTATCTTGGAGCATATATATTTTAAGGTGAATAGAATGGAGGACAAGATTCACATTAATCATTTCAGTGAGAATATTTCCTTGCGTTATTCATTTCTGCCCAGGCACTATGCCAGATGCTAAAGATACAATGGGGCGCAAACATGGCCAATGATCTCAAGTAGGCTGAGGTCTGCTTGAGGGGAAAGAAAACAGTCAAATGGTCACAAAAAAAAAATGAGTTTGTAACTACCAACAACCGTTGTGGGGAAAAGTAGCATGGTTCTATGACAATAGATAACAAACTTGGCTAATTTCTGGCATTTAAGACACCCTTGTCCTACATCAAAGTGCCTTGGTTCAATTCCCACTTGTGGCTTCTGATTCTAGTTTCTTGATAAATGCAGACTTTGGGGAGACAGCAGTATAGTGACAGCCCAGGTAAGCATTTTTGTGTTACTCTCATGGGAGACCTGGAATGAGTTCGTATCTCCCAGCTCTGGCCTGAGCCCATCTCCAGCCTTAGTCTGGGGATTGAACCAGTAGATAGGAGCTCTGTTTCCCTCCCTCTCTCTGTCCCTCAAATTGGCAACAAAATTTAAGTATCAAAAAGTGAGTGCAGGGGGAAAGACAGTTTTAAGTGACAGTTTGATTCAAAGACATCAGAGGACCCATATATTTTTGCACTGAAAATCAGTAGACCTTGGGAGGTGTTACAAGGGCCAGGGTTGCCACTGGAAATTCCCAAGACTTGCAATTCACCATCACTGGATCCAGGAGCCAGCCTAAGGAATGCAGAGAACAAGTCCCCCCCGAGAACTTGGGCCTGATTAGAGGATGAGGGATGCCATTGGAAATTGGAGTTGAGGCATCAGGCTGAGCGGGTCTATAGCCGTTTCTCCTGTGCCCCATTCGTAATCTCCCTCAACAGAAATTTCATCAATCCAAATTTCTGGCCTTGGGAAAAAAAAAAAAAACAGAAACATCTTCCCAGTAAATATAGTTAAAAGTCCAGAAACTTCTATTGAGAGACTAAGCCAAATAGATCTTGAACTGTGTGGAGCCTTCAGATTCTGGGCTGTGGAATTGGGGGGCAGAGTTTTATGAGAGCACACAGAGGTCTTAGTGGTCTGTGGAAGCTCAGTGAAGACTGGTGCCAGAACTTCGTGCCACTAGAGGTCACTACGTCACTCTCAATGCGCATCTGTTGGGGGGGAAAGACCAGTTCCAAAACAGATCATCATTTGTGCTTCCTGTTGCTCTCTCTCTTGCCATCTGTCTGGAATCACAAATGTGACTACGGATCCCAGAAAACTAGAACACACATCCTAACAATTGCTTTGGTGAGCGGCTCAAACGTTCCATCTGCAAATGTGAGGACAGCGTAGGACTGTGTGTTGTGCCCCCTCAGCATGCCTTCAGTGCGGCCTTGGTGGCCAAAGTACTTGAATCATACACTGTGGTAGCAGGTGTTTCAGAAATGGTCACACAGCAGGGGTAGATTGGTGTCATTATTTTCAATTTGAAACCAAATGGTGCCCTGGTCTTTCTAATCTGTCCCTTAAGAAGGACCCGTACCAATCCCGATTTATGGGTTCCTGCTTTTCTGAGCTCCACTGGCATGTTCTGGTTCTCCTCTTGTCTTCCCACCAAACTAAAGCTTCTTGTGGAGAGTGCAACTGTCCTGGGTGCAAAGTGACTGTAGAGGATGTGGAGGGCTGATCCAGGGAAAAGATATGATCTTGAGAGGCAGTAACACAACAGGCCAAGTTCACATGACAGAGGAAGTCCTCACCACATGAACTTGAGGGTTACAAGGAAGGCACCACCATCCAGAAGTGGGAAAAAAACAGGGCTTATGTGTCCTGGTGATGTAGTCAGTCAAAAAGACTGTGGAGGAGAGAACCTCAAAGGGTCACAGTCACTTTTACTCTTATAGCACCCAGTTCTGACTTACCAATGGCCAGCAGATGTGGACCGGGGTCTTGCAAGGTAACAGGAAGGGCTCTAAGTGGCTACAAATCTGCTTGTTTGTGCTATTTTTAAAATAATTGGATGTGTAAAATTTTACTTTGGTATTGGCAGGCTTTTGAGCAAATGGATCTCAGCTGCAGTGAAGAAATAACTTCGGGGGCAAAACACAGAGGCCAACTTTGGTTCATTTATGTAACAGTGGTAGAAGGCCTTTGGAGGAAGGATTAACACAGAATTGAATAAAGACAATACAGACATAAGTGATAATCACCAGTTCCTGATTCAGGAGTTGCCTGATTATCACTGGCTGGATAATCTGGGACAGCTCTCCCTCCTCATGAGAACAACTGCAAAAACCAAAAGAAAAAAAAAATGTGTATCTTATAGCAAGGAATTAATGCTAGCCAACTGGGCCAGGATATGAGAGAAAGAAGGCAAAAGGCTGAACAGACTTCAAACAGTTCGGGGGGAAAGGGGGAGTGTGCAGAGGGAGGAGGAGTTTGACCACTGACTCAACAAGAAGACGTCTCGGAAATTTTATTAAAACTTCAAAGTGCTGTAACTCAGAATACGGAAGAAACTGGAAAACCACTTGTGGTTGAAAATTGCTTCAATTACTTTGATAACCCTCACTAAACCCTATCTCCTGGTGTTTAGGCCATTGGGTAATGCACTTGAATCTGTGATGGGTCTCTGACTTGGATTAACCAATGTGTAAGCAGGGATGCTAGGACTAAATTTCAGAAAGGTCTTTCATCTTCTTTTGCTAGGTACCATTTAAGAAATACACCCATCCTGAGAGTTGTAAGTCATACAGAAGAAACAGAGTCCCCCATGCTGTAGCCAGTGCAGCATGAACTGGTGTTTGAAGAGAGCATGACATGTAATGAAAAAAGATAAGAAAGAAAATTTCCACAGTAGAGCAGCTAGAGGAATCCTCTCCTCCTGAAAAGGGATTCATCACAGTGCCTTGTCCAGTGGCTTTCATTCATTTAGGGAATCATATTTTACATTGATTTGATTCATTAGTGGGTCTTCATTTTAATGACTTGTCACCATCCCAGGCAGGAGGTCCTCAGGTGGACCATCCCATAACCAGAGGAAGGAAGAGAGCAGAACACATGGCCGTTTGTCTTAGGAATGTGTGCTGCCTCAGACTGTAGCCTTGCCATCCATGGACCTTGTCAATGCAGTGTCATCTCTACAGCTTTCCACGCTCTGGCATTCGGTGCTAGTTCCTCTATGTCCTCTGGCTGGCTGCTATTTCTCCTTAATGACCTCCAGCATCTGAACCAGCAATCTTAAAAACAACATCTGCCTTTAATAGTCTTCAAAATATTTCTTTAAAGGTTTCCAAACTACAATATGTGCCATACAAGATATTATGAACAGAAGTCAAGGAAAAAATAAGTGGATAATTATAAAACCATGGGAATTTCAAATAAAGGAATTATCAGGTACAGGGGCTAGTGTTGTGGCATAATGAGTAGAGGAACCTCCTGGATAGCCAATCCATACAAATACGGTTTTGTGTCCTGACTGTTCTAGTCCCATTCTAGCTCCCTGCTAATGGTCTGGACAAAGCAACAGAAGATGGCCTAAGTGCTTGGCCCCTGCCAATCATGTGAGAGAACTGGATGTACCTCCTGGGTTTGGCCTGGCTGCACCCTGGTTGTTGTGGACACTTGGGGAATAAGCCAGCAGAAGACAGGAGACCTCTCTCTTTCCCCTTAAATAAATAAAATGTTAAATTTTTGTTTTGAAAAGTCAACATAAATGAATTTCCCGGGTTTGTGAAATGTATCAGTTCACAAAAATCCAGTAATAATTAAGTAGAAGACATCAAAAGAACTCTATACCCACAGGCACCACAGAAAAATGCTTGGAAACTGAAGCCCTCAAGACACCCAATGAAAAACTACAGGCTACTTTCAAAGGAAAACTGTTAGATTTACAGCTGATTGTTCAAGAAATATGATGGAAGCCAGAAATAATAAGATGAAAGAAAATAATTATGGCCTATAGTTCTATATTCTGGGAAAATATTATTCAGAACTGGAGGTTAAATAAAAATATCTCAGGCTTCAAAACAATTGTAAGAAAAGGTAGACACAGGCAGAAGGAAAATACCTGATGAATGTTCACAGATGCAGGAAATAATAACAAAAATGGAAAATACATGAGTTAAATGCACATATAAAATAATTGTGTAAAATATCACTGAATATTCATTGTGTGAATTAGTAATTCTTTCAGGATTCAAAGATCTAGGAAAATAAAGTACATGCTACCAACAACATATAAACTGACAGGGAAGTAACAGTGTTGGTGCTGAAAATTTTCCATATATAAGCATGTTAACATTAAATGTTGGTAATCAAGGGTTTTTACATCTCTAGGAGGATCCTGAAAGAATAATTTTAAAAATATAATTATTAAACTAATAGCAGAAATATGTAGAAAAATTAATTCAGAAGAAGGAGGCAAAATAAATTTACCTTAGGTAGGAAAAGTAGAACATAATGCAATAATATATTTAGTTACAGAAAAATATAGAGGCTGAATGCTTCAATTAAAAGCAAATAATATTTCTTTGAATTGAAAAATCCTTCACAATATTTACAAAAGAGATATATAATACTTATGTATACAGAAAACTAGAAAATACAAGAGGGTACAGAGGTATGCTATGCAGATTCTTACTAACAGAATGCTGTTGTACCTTTCTGAAAGTCAAAGACAAACAGCATAATACAGGATAAGATTTTTCATAATGATGAAAGTATAATTAGTCAAGAATGTATAATAGTGATAAAGTTATATTCATCTGAAACACATGGCCTAAATATACTAAACAAAGACTGACAGAACTTCAGAGAGAAATATACAGACTTTATAGGAGGGAATTTTAACACATTTGGCTTGAATGATGAGTGTCTAAAGTCACAGAAAATTTAAACAAACTAACAAAAATGACCTCTCATAATACAGGAGCAAAGTACCTGACAAACACAGAACACATATAAGGAGCATTCAAAAAACTAATGAGCCATAGACAAGTGTCAAATTTAAAAATGTTTAATCCTGCAGAATATGCTCTTTACTGGAAGTTCAATTAAACTAGAAAAGAAAGAAAAAATTAAGTAGAAAGTTGGGACAAGCGTGTCCTACAGGTTAAGCTCCCAGTTGGAATAGATTCGCCCCAAATCAGTGTGCCTGGAATGGAGCCAGCTGTATCTCCCCATTCCAGCTTCCTGCTAACGTATGGCTGGGACGCAGCAGACGCTGGTTCTGGTACTTGGGTCCTTGTCACCTTGGTGGCAAACCTAGATTGACTTCCCAGCTACTGAGTTCAGCTTCCCCTAGTCACTGTTGGCATCGAGGAAGTAAATACGAGTCTTTTTCTGTCTCTGTCTCAAACAAATACTGAAAAGTCTTCAATCTAAAAAAAGCTAGAAAAGTCATACATATTTGGAAAGAACAGGTGTAATTTTAAATAACAAACCACAATTAAAATAAGAAAATACTGGGGTGGGCATGGTGGCCTAGTATGCTAATCCTCTACCTACAGTGCTGGCATCCCGTAACGGCAGTTTCCTGTTCTGGTTGCTCCACTTCTCACATTTATTTGTCTTATCTGCCACTCATTGAATTCACTATACATTTCAGTTGAACTTTACTGGATTTGAAATGAACATTAGAGGCACTGAATTCTACTCAGCATTTGTTATAGCTTTACCAGATTAACAGGTGATTTATGGCTCATATTCTGATTGAATGCTATGCCATTTTTAAGAATAAAATTAGAAATACCTTTAACAGCAACAGATGTCTCTTCTATCTAAATGTGCTCTAACCACTCCCTGAAATGCTAAATTCCATGTGTGTTTTCTTGCCTAGTAGACAATTCACAAGAGGGTGAGACATTGAGCAACTATCTCTCTGAGTAGTTGTAATTTTGGCAGCTGCCTTGGCTCACTACATTTCCTAAAGATTCCTCAGAGCCAAGAATGTCTGCCAAGAGGAGTCCAGTGCTGCTGACGACCAGAAATTGGATTATTTACAAATGGAGGTGTTCCAGCTCTCTGAACTTGCCAACTCCATTGTTGGTGGAGTGTGATAAATTGATTGAGTGCATCTGCCCTTGTGAGCTGACGAAGATCCAAATAGCTTTTTTAAAGTGATGGGAAGCCAAGCTTCTCTGGCTAAGGCTTGGGTAGTGTGTACCAATCTACAACCAAACCTCAGAAACGAAGAAATGGATGTAAAGAGGTTACTTCCAGGGGTTTCATCTTAGTTGGCAAAAGTAAGCGCCCTTTCATTTGATTGGCTCAGACATGATTTGGTGGCACTATCAAGGCAAAGGCCTGTGACAGGGCACAGAGAATTCCAGGAAAATGAAACCTTTAAAACTAACATGGGCGGGCCCGGCGCAGTGGCGCAAGTGGTTAAAGGTCCTCGCCTTGCACGCCCGGGATCCCATATGGGCGCCGGTTCTAATCCCGGCAGCCCCGCTTCCCTTCCAGCTCCCTGCCTGTGGCCCGGGAAAGCAGTTGAGGACGGCCCAAGGCTTTGGGAACCTGCACCCGCGTGGGAGACCCGGAAGAGGCTCCTGGCTTCGGATCGGCATAGTATCGGCCCGTTGCGCTCACTTGGGGAGTGAATCATCGGATGGAAGATCTTCCTCTCTGTCTCTCCTCTCTGTATATCCGCCTTTCCAATAAACAAAATAATAAAAATAAATCTTTAAAAAAAAAAAAACTAACATGGGCATTTGGCCTACCAGTCAAGCTGCTGGTGGGATATTTGCATTCTCTATCAGAGTGTCTGGGTTTCCACCTTGGCTCTGTTTTTCTCCACTGCACTCCAGCTTCCTCCTGATGCACCTGGAAGGTAGTAGGAGATGGTTCTTGTGGTTAAAACGTGAACTACGTTTCTGTCTCCCTGCTTTGGCCTGGCCCAGCCCCACGAATGGGATGCCTGCATTGTAGACAGAATCTTATCCACTACACCCCTATTTTCTGCTTATTTGTATGCATTTGTATGCATTTCCCCTACATAAAGACACGTATACAACTGTGCATTGTATATGTATGTTGAGCAGGGATCATGTGTAGACACAGTAACTAAATCCTGTTGTCTGTCCTTGGCCCAAATGGTCTGCCAGCAGCATCCTGCACAGCTGATCATCCTCCTCCTTTTCATTACCTGGATCCCGAGACCTCACAGCATCCGAATTTTTCCTTCTGTGTTACTATTTCTTGTATCTCAACCTGCTTTTCTGGTTGCCCTTCCCAAAGTCTAATCCTTTGACTTCTCAGGCTATTGAGACTCCTATGAACGTCTGCTGAGAATTTCCAAATACACATCTCCTGCAGTGATTCTTGCCTCAACTACACACTCACATGTCTACTCCCTCTCCAATGGGCATTTTAAAAATGTTCAAAACAGAACTACTGAATGTTTTCTTGCTAGCCCCTTAAATGGTCATCCCAGACTTCCAGCCCAACAGGCCAGACTGTTGCCGCCATTCTGATTCTTCGTTTCTCTATACCATCCATCCAATCAGCAGCCCTCAGAACTGAAGTCCATCTGAGGAATTTCTCACTATTCCCTCTTCTACCACTCTGCTCCAGACCACCATGCTTCGTCACTTGAGTCACTACTAGGGTCTCCCCACAAAAACATCTTCCCGTTTTTGTTTTAGTCTCTCCCCAAACTGGGTGATCTTTCTAAAACTAAATCAGGTCACATGACTCTCCTCAGAATACCACAATGGGTCTCCCATTCACCCACAGGAAAGCCATAGTCCTTAAAAATAATCTGTAAGCACTTAGTATGCCTTAATTTTTAAACTTAGAAATACAAATATAGAAGGAAGTATAGTGGCAATGAAGAACATGCGGTTGGGGCGGATGGCCTATGGGCAAAACCTGGCTCCAGTTATTAGCTTTGTGACATTGGGCAAGTTATTAACTTCTCAGTTTCTAAACTCACTTCCCTGTACAGTGGAATAATCATAAAATCCATCTCATAGTTTTATCATGGGGACTAATGAATTAACATTTGTTACATGCTTACAATAGTGCTGGCATGCAGTGAATAACATAAAAGTTGAAAACATTTGAGTCAACATTCTTTGCTATTAGCCAAAGATTTCATATATGTATTTTTTAAAAAGACTCATTAAGTGGACATTGGCTTTAAATATCAGGTTCAATAATTATGCAGCTTTCAAAATTCCTTTGAGGATGTATGGGGAGAAATAATGAGACCTCACTTATAGTCTATTTTTTAGCTGAATCATGAGTGAGAAACATTGCAAGAGTAAAGGATATGTGAATGAACTGTGCTTTCATGAAACAGTATAGTAGTTCTTTTCAAACAATACTTTTTTTTATTTAATAGAAAATTGGCCCTGAAACACCATCCAGACAAGAATCCAGGTGATCCTGTTGCTGCTGAGAAGTTTAAAGAAATCAACAACGCCCACACAATACTGACGGACATGTCGAAGAAGAACATATATGACAAGTATGGGTCCCTGGGACTCTATGTGGCTGAGCAATTTGGAGAAGAAAATGTGAATACCTACTTTATGCTGTCAAGCTGGTGGGCAAAGGTAAATCAGAATGTTTTTCTTCTTTCAAGAAAATGTCCTGGAAGTCTATGATAGTTACTCTTTCAGATTCCATCTCAAAGAAAGTTTAACTTTACTCTTGTCATACAAGGAGATTCACTTTTCACTGAAAGCTATTATTTGGGGATCCTTTTTTGCATTAGCTCATCCATTAATTATGAAATCCAACATGACTTAAAATACTTCTAGACATTAATTATATTTGAATTTGGAGCTTCAGGTTAATTCTGACTGCCCTCCCCCCTCCATAATGACTAATTAACAACTGACTCATTGCTCAAAACCAAAAATAATTTATTAGTGTGACAACTGTTTAATAAAATATTATAGGACAAATTTAGCAATGTCCTTTACTATCTATAGCACAGGCTACGGCAGCAAACACAATACTTGGAAGAGTGAGTGGCAATGATGTCATAGGTTCACGTGGAGCCCCCAGGGGTAGGAGAGAAGGAAACAAGGGGAGAAAGGTGAGACTTACACAGAGACAGAAACATGGAGAGGAGTTGGGGGCGAGGAGAGAATTGGACACCTGATCAAGGAAAAGACAGCATTTTGAAAGCCTCAGGGAAATTTATTGACTTCTGTACAGTACATTTTGATTTCTCAGGAATGCCTAATACATGGATGTTTGGTGCTGGGTTTTTTTAGTTTGTATATAAATATTAATATTCTTAGCTTCTGATTTAAGTCACATTTATAGATCATACATGTAGTTAACATATTTTATGAACAGTTCTCATTTATATGAGTTGTAGTTCATAGTAATAATAATAATAATAAAAAAGTCTCCAAAGTCAGTGTTATGGCACGGTAAGCTACCGCCTATGATGCTGGTATCTCTTATGGCCATCTGTCCATGTCCAGTTGCTTTGCTTCCAATTCAGCTCACTGTTAATGGCCTGGAAAAGCAGTAGAAGATGGCCCAAGTACCTGGGCCCCTACCATACACATGGGAGATGTAGCTCTGGGTTGCTAGCTTTAGCTTGGTCCAACCTAGCCAATGTGGCCATCTAGGAAGTAAACCAGTGGATGAAAAACTCTGTCTCTTTCATTTTCCCTTCCTCTCTAATTCTTACCTCCGTCTTTCAAATAAATAAGCCAGATTCCCCAAAAGGAAGCCATCATGATCAGTAGTATTCTGTTTTCTTCCACTAAATCTTGCTGAGCTTTATCTATGCATAGAGAGATTTTTTAATACAAAAGCATGGAAAGAAATTCTGCAACCTAAAACCTCATTTGTCTTCTATGTTCCCAAAATTCTTTTGGGGAGAATATTTGAGATTCACAGTAATATTCTTATTGAAAACTTGATGGTTTTGGAACTTGGAAAGAGGAGTGTACATGTTGACAATGTCATTCCTGATGATACATTAGCATTCTAACAATAAAAATTAGTTCTAAAAATATATTTTAGAGCTTTCAATGGAATTTAGTCTCTAGGAATCTCTCGTCCTGTGGGAAGGAACATCTGCAGTTGTAGATAGTCACACATGTATGCTTGATTGCATATTGGGGCCTGAGTAAAAATAATAAGGCTTTCTTGCTCAGGAAGTTGATTAACATGACCAAAACTTATGTAGACAAGTAAAATCTACCTGGTAGTGTAAAAGATACACAAAATAATTCCTGTTGGCAACTCCTCAAAATCAGTCCCCAGAGGCTGGTGTGGGGTAGTGGGTTAAGCTGCTACCCGATTCACAGGCATCCCATACAAGCACCAGTGAGCATCCTGACTGATCCACTTTGAATGTAGCTCCCAGCTAACGCATGTGGGAAAGCAGCTGAAAATAGCTCAAGCATTTGGGCCCCTGACATCCATGTGGAAGACTTAGATGGAGTCCCAGACTAATGACTTTGGTCTGGCCCAGCCCTTGTTGTAGCCAGTCACTTGGAGGCCTGCCACCAAATAACCACATATTGAATATGCACCATGTGGATGAGTCAATATGACATCATCAGTATATCTTTTTAAAAACCTCAGGAACCTGGAGTGGCTAGGATAGTGCTAAAATGCTGCAAGGAATAAAGCAATGGTGTTTCTCACAAGCAAATAATGTAGCTAGATTAAAAGCCAAAACAAAAGAATGAATAGGAATTTTCAGAGAAGACAATATGGAAATTGTGCAGCAAAAAGGAAAAAGGTCGATGAAGAAGGGAGTGGTTTCCTAGGGTTATAGCCGAGGAATTCTGCCCAGGAGCGTCCTGGAGGTAGGGGATGAGGGCGAGGGCTTTGTGGTTTAGGGTTTTAATGTATCCAAGAATATGAAAATGTAAAGTATCTTTCCATAGCAGAGGTTATAGGTGCAAGAGTATGACCAAGACTGTCCAACTCCTGGGGCTCCGCCTCCAGCTGGGCCAGAGAGGTAGGTGGGTTCTGGGCTGGGCAGCAGGTGAGGCTGAGATTCACTGACGCCCAAGTGTTCTGCCTCAAGCTGCTGAGGCAGTGCACGTGCACACCACGAACTCGGCCTTACATTCCTCCCTGATTATTAATCACATGAAATCTGCATTTCAGTTACAGGTGTATAGACCACTTCGTTTCTGGTTTAGTTTTGCTCCATTCACAAAAATAGGCGACAGAGAGGAAGATCCTCCATCCACTGACCCACTCCCCAGGCAGCTGCAATGACCAAGGCTGAGCTGAGCTGAGCCAATCTGAGGCCAGGAGCCCCCTTGGGTCTACCATGAGGGCTCAGGGTCCCAAGGCTTTGGGCCATCCTTAACTGCCTTCCCAGACCACAAGCAGGGAGCTGGATGGGAAGTGGGGCTGCCAGGATTATAGCTAACACCAATTTGGGATCCCAGAGCATGCAAGGTATGGATTTTAGCCATTAGGCTACTGCACCAGGCCCAATTAATTTATTTTTAGTAAGCAAACCTTTTATCTGTTTGTGGGGAAATCCTGGTGTTGTTCATTAGGAGAAAAGCATGTTTATGAATTTGTATATTTATTAATATGGCACATATTTATTGTTTTTAAAGTGTCTACAAGATACCAAGTCTTTTGGCAAGACAAACTGAAAAATCACTAACATGCATTCCTAGATTCCAAGCTTGCCCTTGTTCTACAGTGTCAACAGGAAGAAAATCAAGGGGGTGGACATTTTGCACACTAGTAACACATCACTTGGAATGTAGAGTATCTAGTTTCAAGTCCCAGTTCCACTTCCTATTCCAGCTTCCTGCTGATGCATGACCTACCTGGGAGTCTGCACATGATGTTTCAAGTGATTGGTCCTTGCCAACCACGTAAGACATCAGGCTCCTCGGCTCAACCTGACCCAACTCCAACTGTTACAGGCGTTTGGGAGGTGAATGAGCAGATAGGAAAATACACTCTCTTTCTCTTCCTTTCAAATAAAAAATAAAGGTAAAAACACATTTTAGATGTATCAAGGTAAAAAAAAATTAAATATAGAACAATTGGAGAACAAAAAGCAATTGTTTTGGGGTGGAAAGACATCATAGAAGATGAGTCTTAAACACCAGATGGGTATTGATGAGGTGGCTGGGGAATGAATGTGTTGGCAATGTCTGAATGACTGAATTTACAGTGAGAGCCAAGTAGTAAGACGAGAGCAGAGCTGAGTACATGCAGGGGAGGGTCAGTAGTAAGCAGCCAGAACATCATCATGACTAGGTACCTCAGCTCTATCTGAGACACAGGTGTTGCAACACAGCTTCAAGAGAACAAGTGTTTAGGAAAGCTCCCCGCAGCTGCATTGGGCAGAGCTAAAGGCAAGTGTGGAAGCAGCAATGCTGGAGGGAAGGCTGCAGCCACAAGCCAATCAGAGATAATAAGGACCTGCTTCAAGGCCTGAAGGGCTGGGCTGGAGATGAGGAGAAGCAGGCAAGAGCTCTGGAGTGAGAGAGTACAGGATTGGATGCCTAACAGAAAGGTGAATGTGGACAGGGCATTGTTACCTTGCCCTTTGATGAGAAGGGTTCAGTTCTCTGAGGCAGCAGAGCTTGGTTAGCTTGTTTGACTTGTGGAGGTTTTATTTGCCAGTTTGGGTTTTGTTTTGGTTTGCTGTGATCTTAATCATGTAAAATAATATATGTGTGATAATATAATAACATGATATATATAACATGTAACAATCTTCATGGCCTAAGAAGAAAGAAGAGATACCATTCTTCTGTGTCTAATTGTTAAATGAAGCTTCTCATCACTCCTCCAAGTACTCTTTACAAATAGAGTTTTTACAAGGAGTAAGGATGGAGGTGGATGAGGGTAATCTGTGAGGTGAACTGAAACAACTTCAGGTCCCTGGGGCCACATGGGTACAGGCTTGGGTTCTGGGGTTCTTCCCCCAAATCTCCCATTCCTCATCCCTGTTTTGCTTGGCCTCTGTTTCCTCCAGGCTCTGTTCATCATCTTTGGCCTCCTGACAGGCTGCTATTTTTGCTGCTGCCTGTGCTGCTGCTGCAAATGCTGCTGTGGGCACTGCCAGCCAAAATCATCGACGCCTTCAGAAGAAACCTTCTACATGTCCACGGAGGACCTGGAGATGCAGATCCAGATCGATGCAGAGAAAGGTAACACAAGACGGAAGCTCAGTTGTGGTGGGTATCGTTCTGAGGTCCAACTACACCCCAGGTCTAAAGTCAGAGGGTGCCAATCGTAAAACGTGAGGAATCCTTCAGATCCTTAGCTTGAGTGATCTTTGTGGGAAGATGAAACGACATTTAGCACTAGTAGATACAGAGAAAAGCTGCACCTGACTCCCTTAGAAATCACGAGAGGTGGGGATGATGAAGCTCATGACAGAGCGAGCTCCAGGTGCAGGGAGATTTGAGCCGGGGAGGCCCAGGCCAGGAGCTTCCAAGGCAGGTATATCCCCTACGAGAAGCCATTTCAGTGTATTCAGTTAGACTGTCTATTAAAACAGAAAAGAGCAAACATCAAAAAAAGTCATCCATCTCTAATTTTCTTCCTGTTGATGGTTTGGCATTGGGTTTGGGGTAGAACTGGTGGCAACCACACTCCTCCTGATTTGTAGCTTCTTTGTAAATATACACATTCAGCATGAACTTTAAACCAGAAACATGTCTGTCTATACTGGGAGGTACACATAACCATGGTATATGACTTCATTTCCCAAGTTGATTCTATCATTCTACCTAGAATTGGGGGCGGGGCGCGGAGAGAAGTGTAAAAAATAATAAGATGTGAGAGAATCTTTCTATGAGATATTTACATTCTTTGAGAAATGCCTTTGTTAAACACGAAGGGGTCAAATCTGTCATTGTCTTGCTTAGTCTTGCATCTTAATCCTATTGTCCTTTTCAACTGGAAAACATAATTATTCTAGATTACAGATTTTATCAGTTACCACGCGCCCCCCCCAAATAAAACCCTAGATAGCTAACCAAGAGAATAACTGTAATTCAGACAGTGGGGCATTGTTGGCAGAACTGCTGAGATTAAGAATGGCACACTCCTCTGAACTGTACTACACTGTGATTCTGCTGGTCACACTGAGACAGAAATTCCAGGGCCTGGAGCATCAGAGGCTCTTTAAAGGCTTCTGTGTACCTCTTATTCTCTGTTGAGTGTGATGCTGAGTAATATCTGGTGTTATCTACGCTGACTCCAACCTGGAGGAAAGAGTCCTCAATAATGCGAGTCGTCCTGACCCCTGGCATCTGAGAATTGAGGGCTCAGGGAAGTCAGCAGGGTTATTCCTGCAGGGTGGGATCTCTCTTAGTGTATTGCTGGCCAGGCCTGTATCCAGAAGAGGGTGCTCTGACCTTCCAGTCTTGTCCTTAGAGTCAAACTGTAGGCCCAGAGTGAAATGTAATTAAAACTATACTTTTACAAATTTGGGATGTAAAAGGACAAATCATGCTTTTAATAGAGGCATACATAGCAAAAAAGATAAAGCATGCAGGATTGCTGATAAATGAGTAAGCAGTGGTATTTACATAGAAATTCCTTTTCTTTAGTGAAAAACTGGTGACTTTGGCACAGCTTGATAACAAATAATGATGCCAGTGCACTGATTCCATCTGTTCTTGGGAGAAGCTGCTTTAGAACCCTGACAAGAGCTTCTGGCCACACTGACCCTAGGATCTCCCTAATACCCATCAGTCCGAAGCAGCTCTCAGCAACAAAGGACAGAAAAGAATAACAAGAGAGGAGTCTCAGCATCTTTCAGTGGTCAAATTTAACTTTCCCTTTTATAATGGAAAATCCAAATGAGGGTAATTAAACATAAATATCTCAAATCCATTTTTTTCACACTTGTCTGAAAAGCTTCACACTATTTTCTCTTTTGAATGAGATAAAAAGATCCACTAGATCTTTTCCCTAGACCTCCTTTATGGAAAATGTAGTTTCTGGACCAGGAATCCATCCCACGTGCCGGTCTCCACCAGGGAATCTTCCTTGCTAAGTGAATGGTGATGATTCAGAAAGTCTCTATTTCTTAGTGCTGACACCCCAGAATTACCAGCTCCGCCACAGACATCTGATTCTAGGCCAAATAAACCCTGTATTTGACTGTATTAAGAATCCCTAACCCAGGGTCCAGTGTGGTACCTTAGCGGCTAAAGCCCATGCTTTGCATGGGCCAGGATCCCATACGAGCACCAGTTCTAATCCTAGCAGCCATGCTTCCCATGCTGCTCCCTGCTTGTGGTTTGAGAAGGCAAAAAAAGAAGTCTGATTACAATTTTTTTATTATGTAAAGTTAGAAAAGTTTTTCAGTTTTACAACTCATTATTAATAATGTCTAACCTTTTAGGGATTGTTGTCAAGTTTGGGAAAATTCTTATTGTTGATTTAATATGTCAGGGTTACTTCAAATATTTGTTAAATAACTGAATTAAAAAATAAGCTTACTTTGGTGTGGAAAAACAAAATCATATATGGTTGCTGCCTAACATGTATTTTCTGTGAACATTTATGAAGATCTCAATATTTGAAAGAATTTTCCTCAAACCACTTTTGCCTGTTTTTTCAAACCTTACTGCTGTTCCTTGTGACTTCTTCTGAGACAGTCTATTGGACACATTGTGTCACACCGCTGCTGGCCCAGATCTTCATGTCCCTTCAACAAATGAATTGGCTTAATAACCTTGAGGAATGTTCCTAAGGTCATTCCTATATCCATAAGACTAGTAACAATTACTCACATATTTGCTGCAAATTACAAAAACATATTCCATTATACTAAACTCAAAGGAAACTGGTCCCCAATTCTTTTTTTTTTTTAATTTGAGAAAAAGAGAGACAGAGACAGATAAATCAAGATTCTATCTACTTTCCCAACAGACAGGATTGGGAATCAGGAATGAAGTCTATATATCCCAGGTGGATTATAGTAACCCAATAGCTTGGGTCATCCTCACTCTCTCTGAAAATCTGCATTTCCGGGAAGCTATAACCATAAACTAAAGTTGGGAATTAAACTCAGGCATTCTGATGTGGGATTGAGCATATTCACCATGATACCAAACTCCCACTGCTCCATTATATTTTAGCTGAACCCTCAAAATGCCCAACAGACATAGTTATTTAAGAAAACACACTTGGGGCAGGGGGCAGCACTATAGCCTTGTGGCTAAATCCTCACCTTGCTCATATTGGGATCCTAAAAGGGCACTGGTTGGTGTCCTGGCTGCTCCACTTCCTATCCAACTCTCTGGATGTGGCCTGGGAAAGCAGTCAAGGATGACCTGAAAAACAAAGCCTTGGGACCCTGCACCTGCATGGGAGACCCAGAAGAAGCACCTGAGTTCTGATTAACTCAGCTCTGGCTGTGGCAGACACTGAACAAGTGAACCAGTGGATGGAAGGTCTTTCTCTCTGTCTCTACTTCTCTCTGCAAATCTTCCATTTTCAATAAAAATAATTTTTTTAAAAAAAGAAAAAGAAAATATACTTGAAAGACACCTCTAGCTACTCAGATATCAAGTTGCTGTTGTGAAAAATAAGTACGATACCTCAACATTTGAGTTCTTCCAAAGGCACTGGTGTTACATTAGGGTTTTTAGACTTTTATTTTAATGAAAATAAATTTAAAATGGTAAACATTTTCTGCTTAAAGGAATTTTTGATTCTGATATTGAATCTGACCAAAACAATTGTAAACTTTAGGGTTGGAAGCACACTGAGGAGTCTCTTCTATTCCAATCTGTATGCCTTTGTTTCATTTTCCTACCTTATTGCACTGGCTAGTTTTTCTAGTACCTCGTTTACTGCTTTACTGTCCTTGTTTTGAAATCCTTAATTTTTTTTTTTTAAGTATAGCACTTAAGTATCCTCACTTGCTCTGAGTTCTGCAAATTATCTGTCAGTACTCAGAATATTTACTAAATCAGAGTTTCAAGCTGATGGCTTTGGTCAGTAAATATTTTCTTTGATTAAACTATTATTTACCTTAAGGTTTATTTTACAATTACACTACATAAAGACACTTAAAAAGGAAGTCACTAGTCACTGTCAAAGAATAGGGGGAAAGTTGCCTGCCCAACGTGAACACTTTGCTTCTAGGGAAGAAGCTAACTGAGATGAGACAGAAGTGGGTAAAAAAGAATGGCTACAGCCTAGGGGCTTATATGCATTTTCAACTCTGGAAAAGCAAGCCAGATCCCAGTGCTAAATTTGTTTTCTTTCTGCCACGCTGAAGGCAGTGGGATGAAATGCAATCACAACTCCCACCTATAAATCATAAAAATGTCTAGTTGAGTCAAGTCTCCCCCTGAAACTCTCCTTGCTTTTGAAGGAAGAGGAGTAATGTATTTGGAGGAGGAGACTTTATGGTGTTGACCTTGAATCTAAAAGTTTGAGAGTCAAGTGCCCAGAAAAATCTAGTGACTGCTTAACTTTTCCTGCCACTTATCTGGACAAAACCCAAATAAGTCCACAACCACTGAGATAAAGAAAGCCATATGGCTCTAGCTCTCGGCCAAGGCACAGAGATATTTATTACATGTTTACTGTGCAGCACTTAGCGCCTCTTCACTTCCCAAAGGAAACAAGCAAGAGACTAAATTCATCCTTTCTCTTTTAACATCCCCCCCATTAAAATGAGTCCATTTCTAAAAATAATACTTGAAAATTAAAATTCTTGCAACTAGTACAGAGCCCTTCGCTTCTGCTATGTATGAAAATATCAAGTAAACACCTTCAAAGCCCCAGGCCAGGATGGTAGGACAGGTGAGTCGGCTTAGAATGCTCCCCAACAAAGCTACTCAAAGGGGATCCAAGGTTCCCTTGACTTTTGGCTGCCAGTGTTCACTGAGGAAATTTACTAGGCTGGTCTACTGAGACAGTATTTCAACAACAAATATTTACTGAACACTTTAATATCTGCCTGACATTATGCTGGTGGCTAGAGAAAAAAAGTATGGTTCCTGGTATTCTGAGGTGTTATAATCTAGTAGCAGAGACAGGCACACAAATAGTAAATAATAACCACACAAAGGCTTTCTTTACAAATACAACAAACGTGACAAAGCTGACACTAGAAGGCCTGACATCAATGTGAGTGAGAATTAGTTCCTTTATTTGCTCCATTTATTCATTTCGTTAGATAGCTGGAGTTGGGGGGAGAAAGAGACACTTGTTGTGAACATAGTTTTGAATTTATAGTCCACTAATTCAGAGATGTGAAGTAGTAAAATTGATGCAACCTAACCAAATACCCACACTAGCATGGGCTGCGCAAAAGCCAAAATCTGGATGTGGGTATGCAATTAGGGTCTCCTATGTGGGCGGCAGGAAGTCAACTATTAGAAATGAGCTGCCTCGCAGGGTCTGTGTTAGTGAGAAGCCACACTCAGGAGCCAGGGCTCTCAGATGTGAGGTTTGGCATCTGAACTGCTGGGTTGAATGCCCACTCTTGATACTGGTTCTATTAACTATTAAATAGATACAAATACTATGACCTGATTTTTACCTTTCACTATTATCATTAGAATTGTTGGCTTTTTCTTCCTCAGAAACAATCATGGTAAATCATTTATGATTTTTTATTTATACTATTGTAATTATATATACTGTTTGTATATATGTTATTCTCACTTTAATATTACTGGCTTTGTACAACTTGCTTTTTTTCACTCAACATTGTATATCTGAGATTATTTGCATTGTGGCTGCCATTTATTTATACCATTGTATAAATATTCTACAAAGATATCATGTAGGGCTTACTTTGCACGCACCAGGATCCCAGATGAGTGCCACTTTGTATCTTGGCTGCATCCCTTCCCTTCCTGGGAAAGCAGTAGAGATGGCCCAAACTTTGGAACCCTGTACCTACGAGGGAGACCTGGAAAAAGCTCCTGGCTCCTGGCTCCTGGCTTCAGATCAGCTCAGCTCAGCCACTGCAGCCACCTGGGGAGTGAACCAGCATACAAAAGCTCTTTGTCTCTACATCTCTCTGTAAATCTGCCTTTCCAATAAAAAATAAAAAGTAAATCTTAAAACAAAATCTGTAACATTAAAAAAAGAATATCATGCAATTTATTTACCCAATCTACGGCTGACATTTTCTCCTTTTTGCCCTTGCAAACTGAGCTGCTACAGATGTTCTTGTGCATGAGAGCAAGAATGTCTGTAAACATATACACACAAGTGAAATTTCTTAGGCAAAGGGTATGTACATCATATACATCTACAACTTGTTAAATATTGTCAACTCGGTCTGCAAAATTACTGTAGCTACATTCCCTCCATACTTCATGAGCATTCCTGTTACTCCACATCCTTGCCAACCCTGGCTATCACCAGACTGAAAATGTTGGTCCATGTAGTAGCAGGTGGAAAGTAACAGACAGTGGCTCTAGTTTTCATCTCCTTGGTTAGTAGTGAGGTTGGATGTCTTTTTATGTGTGTGTTAGTCATTTGGATTTCTCCTATGAGATGCCAATTCAAATATTTTGAAGTTTCAATGATATCATCCGCCTTTTCCTCATTGTTTCTGAGCATATTCTGGACCTCAATTCTTCATTGTTTATGATTTGATGTTTCATTTTTTGTGGAATCTTCTGATGTGTCCAAGTTCTTAATGTTTGCAAACTTTTAATCTTTGCACTTAGTGATTTCTGTGTTTTGAACAACCATTCTCTGTTTCAAGGACACAATGGTATTCCCCTCTATGGCCTTCTTGGTTTTACAGTTTTGTTTTGCACACACATCTGCCTATCCATCTGGAGTTGATCTGATATAATGTAGAGATCTTATTTCAGATTTTTTTAATCTTAAAAATCTCAGCCCCCTGATTTATTTTTTTCAGCCCCTTGGTTTCTAATCTTGGTTTTGGTATACCCTAAGATTCAACAGATATATGTAATAGTTTCTGGAATTTCTTTTTGGAAATCTCATTTCAACATTTGCCACATTAAAACAACTGTCATAAGACTCTATGTTCATTGTTCTATTTTTTTTTACTTTTAGAAATGGATTTCCCAATTGTTCTCCAGCCCACAAATGCAAATGAGAAGACACAGCTAATCAAAGAAGGACCTAGAAGTTACTGCACGGACTCTTGATAAGGAGCTCACTGAGGGTCCAAGGAGCCTCCTCTCGGTCCAGCTAGGTCTCCAGGTGATCAAGGAGATGGAGGGGCGAATGAAATGCTGTGAACTTTTCCACACTTGTATTTTATTTTTATGTTAGAGAAAGATGATTGCTATATGACTTTCTCAGTATGCAGACCTTATCCCTGAGTGGAATTTTGAATGAAACTCATTTACTTGTGATGAATAAAGGCCCCCATGGTTGTTTTAAGCTCCTTGCGTGAGGTTGAGAAATGGCCTTGGGCAGCTGTTATGAGCTTGTCCTTTATGGGTGTCAGCCCTCATTTGTCACAAACTAAAGTGGTCTCAAAACAAAAGCCACTTTTCATCCATTTGCCTAATTGCAGTATTCATATCAGCCACAGTATCAGCGGCAAATCAGGAGCAGTAGAGGAATTGTGTGCAGAGTTCTGTCTCTGGCAAAATTCACTATAGTTATAGACTATTTCACAAAGAAGGAAAAGACAATTAGGCTTAAAAAGACAAATTGCACTGTTTTAAAATTTGTTTTTGGAGGATTAAAAAATTAACTGAAAAGTGACAAGAAAATCAGGAAGAAACAGATATTATGTGTACTTTCAAACTGGCTTTAGCAAATCAACTTCAATCTGACTGGACCTTTAAGAGATTCCAAGGAGTATTCTGGGATAGAGCCGATCCCAAGTAGGGTGTTGATCATATTTTTAGTGAAATTTTTTTAATTGGTCCAGATTAGCCAGACTGAATAAAAGAAATGCATGAGGTGAAAGTAAAATTCTAAGTTCTATAGTCTAAATTTGCATTTAGAGAGTCATTATCTTATTTTAATGGATTTAATTATGTTCATTAGAAAATGCTGAGCTCTATGTATATTGGGAAATTTAAGGTCAGATGTCATCTCTACTTGTTTGATTCTTAAATTCTTGGTGTAGCAAAAACCTTGTGCTTTTCCTGAAATACAGTACAGCAGCAAACATATACGTCTCTCCTAGACCTTTCTTAGTTCTTTAAGACCTTATTCTGTTTTTATGTAATATTGCATGAAATGCCATTCTCCTTTTTCTTATTTCTTACCCTTCCATACCAGACTATAGTCAATAACTGTTGAATATATTGTGAGAATTACTGTCATTAACAGTAGAGTTTGGAAGTCATTAAAACTCTGTGCTAACTCTTGAGTTAATGGATTTTTCCCCCTATATAATCAAATAGAAAGATCTTTGTTTTGCAAGTTAAGAAGTTTGGATCTAATGTTAAATTCTCAATAATTTATCCCCAGAACCAAGTGATAAAATGATTATCAGAGGGTTAATGAAAGATACCCTGTAACACAGTTTGTATGTCTGCCCTAACCAGCTTCAAGTTGGTTTGAGTCCAGATAAAATAGCTGAGGTGAAAGAATTAGAGTCATTTATTTCACAAATGTAAAGTGATTTTAGATGAATTTATCTATGTTGACACAGATAAATGTAACAGGTCTTCCTTATAAAGATTCTTCACAAAGTTTATGGAAAACAAAGCTAAAAGACACCTTTTAGTGCACAAATGCTTGAAATGCATGAACATTTGGGGGTCAAAAAAGTTCAGGAAAATGCATATTACATTTGATGAAATTATGAAAATGTAGACATGATTTTTTAATTTTTTCACTAAAATAAAATTCTCCTTTAATTCCTTTTTCCATGAACTTTTTTGTAGCACTTTCATATAAACTTAACAGCAAAGTCCAGACAGACTCCCAAGTTTAACCAGTGAGTGTTTTTTTTGGGGGGGGGGAGTTGTATTTGATAGATGAATGCATTCCACACTTAGAGGAAATGATAATATAAATATCCCAGCCTGTGGATGATCTGAGCCACTGCAGTTCTTTCCTGTGGTCTCTCTAAGAAGCAGATCAGGCCTGTTTCTGAATAACAGCTTTTAAAATCACAAAGCTTTTTTTTTTAAGATTTATTTATTTTTATTGGAAAGTCAGATATACAGAGAGGAGGAGAGACAGAGAGGAAGATCTTCCGTCCAATGATTCACTCCCCAAGTGACAGCAATGGCCGGAGCTACGCCAATCCAAAGCCAGGAGCCAGGAACTTCCTCCAGGTCTCTCACGTGGGTGCAGGGTCCCAAGGCTTTGGGATGTCCTCAACTGCTTTCCCAGGCCACAAGAGCTGGATGGGAAGTGAGGCTGCCAGGATTAGAACTGGCACCCATATGGGATACTGGGGCATTCATGGGGAGGACTTTAGCCACTATGCCACAGCACCAGGCCCAGAACCACAAAGCTCCTTTTCTCTCCAAAGCCTCATTTTTAATTTTTACATGAATTTGTTTTGTTTTTGTTTTTTCACTTCTCTTCCCAGCTCACCCAGGAAGCTGGTGCAAGAGTGATTAAGATGAGAACAGGACATGAATCAGAATCAGGATCAGAGTCGGAGGACCAAATCCCTGGAGGGTGGTGGGCAGTGTCTCTCTCAAAGGCCTGGTTTCTGGCTAAAATGATGTTGGGTAAATACAAGCAGGTGAATGCCTATGTGAGAGCAAGAATTCTGCAGAATGTCTTCCAGCTACAGAGAAACACGAGGCAGCTCTTCATCTGAGGCAGCTGCTTAAGCTGTCAGTGGGGGGCGTCACCAAGGAGCTGCCACCCAGCATCATCTGTGATCATTCTGAATCCAGAATCGTCTTAGCAGAGACACTTCAGAGACAGAAGACCTGCACTGACTGTGGGCCTGAGGGGTAGTCATGCCATGTGAAATGGGAAGCCCTCTCCTAGAGCTTGCTCTCCATTTATCTTTTTGCCATCTTATGTTAGAACATTAAACACATACATGCATTTCTTTGAAGATTAGAATTTTTAAAAAGGACTTACTGATTTGAAAGACAGAGTACCAGGGAATGAAAAGGAGAGACAGAGGGAGGAGAGAACTTGTATTCACTGGTTCACTTCCCAGATGTCTGCAATGGCTGGGGATGAACCAAGTTGAAACTGGGCCAGGCTGAAGCCAGGGGCCTGCAACTCCACACAAGTCTCCCACACAGGGGCAGGAACACAAACACTTGGCTATCTTAAGGCTGCATTAGCAGGAAGTTGGATGAGAACTGGAGGAGACAGAAGATTAACCAGTGCCCATATGGGATGCCTGCATTGCCAGCAGAAGCTTAATCCATTTTGCCACAATGCCAGTCCTATGTACCTTTCCATAAATTATGGCAAGTTCCCTCCCTGATTTCTATCCTTTGTCCCCAGTTCTTGCAGTCAAAATCCCAGCGGTCTGGCTCTGGTATCAGGAGTAGAAATCACTGGAAAGGCTTGCTGGGCAAATAAGGACAACTGACTTTTAAACTCAAACCAAAGGGTCTGGCATGATAGTTCAATTGACTAATCCTATACCTACATGGGCCAGCATCCTATATGGGCACCAGTTTGTGTCTTGCTGCTCCACTTCCTATCTAGCTCCCTGCTTGTGGCCTGGAAAAGCAGTAGAGAATGGCCCAAAGCCATCCTCAACCTGAGTGGGAGATGGAGAAGAAGCTCCTAGTTCCTGGCTACTGGCTACTGGCTCCCGGCTCTGGATTGGCTCAGCTCTGGATACTGTGGCCATTTGGGGAGTGAATCAGTGGATGGAAGCTCTTTGTTTCTCTGACTTTCCATCTCTCTGTAAATCTGTCTTTTCAATATAAATAAATAAATCTCAAAACATACACACAACCCGTGAAAACAAAAAACAAAACAAAACAAAACAACTACCTTGGTTTTGGAAGCAGATCATGCAACGGAGGCAGCTGCCAGGGTCTGCTCCTTATTGGCACAAGTTGATAAAGGCTAGTTACTTCTCTGCAAGTAAGGAAGCCCAGATCTCAACAATACTTTCTCACAATTGTCTTGGGTACAAAATAAATGCAAATATACAGAATGGGGTGCTATGAGGTCAGGGTAGCTACCTGTCCCGCTCCCTGCCCCCTTCAGATCATAACAGTATCATCAAGGATACAATTGCAGTGGATACAGGTGTTGCAAGTCCCAGAGGTCTTGCAGGCTGGACCAGGGCAAGGATATCTGAGGGGATTAGTTCACCTTCAAAGCTGAAGATGCCATTAAAAAAAAATGATACTGATGACAAACACCCACTCCCACCAGGTCACCTCTGCTTCAGGACTCCCCATAGCATTGAAGGCAGATCAGAGCTACCATGAAAGCAGCCAGCTGGCCCACGAGGCTGAAGAGGCCTGGGGAACAAGTGTCTTACTTGCTGATGAGGAGGACTTCTTCAAGGGTGTAACAGGTCTTGGAAGCCCCTTGCTCCACAGAAGAAAGAATCTTCTTTCCACTCATTCACTCCCTGAATGGCTGTAATCGCCAGAGTTGGGCCAGTTCAAAGCCAGGAGCCTTCCCAGGCCATTAGCAGGGAGCTAGACTAGAAGAGGAGCTGCTAGGACTCCAACCTGTGCCCAAGTGGGATGCTGGTACCACAGGTAGGGGCTTAGCCTGACATGACACAGCACTGGCCCTGATATTCTATTTCTTTAGTTCAAATGATGCAGAGAGTAAAACACCTTGGATATGGCCTAAACAGGAGACATAGTCCAGCATGCCATTCCTTTGCTACCATTACTTTTGAATTAAAAGAATAAAATAAAACAGGTGACCAGACACCTGAGAACCAATCACTCACGGTTTTTCTGTGTTTATTCCTTTGATCTGTATCTTCCTCACTTACTACCTTATTCCTTGGCACTTGGTAATCACCATGAATTCTATTCTCTGTTTCTATACATTGAATGTTTGGGGATTCCATGTAGAAGTGTGATCATGTGAAATTTAGCTTCTATGCCTGGCTTACTTCATTAAACAGTGTGCTTTACTGCCCAGACTTTTGTTTGGAAGTCTGGGCTACCAGAAGGGCTGCTACAATGCTGCCCACTGAGTTTTGAGGAGGTGAGATGGCTCCACTGAGAGGGTCCTCTAAACTGAATTGAGAATCTGGGGGAGAGTCTTGCTAAGTACCTAATATTTGTCTTTTTTCAATTCTTGAGCATCTCTAGATCACGGATAAAAAACTGAGATTAAAGTCCTATGTAACCAGATTCTATAAAATAAAATCTTAACATTATAGAAAGTTCAGATTAGTAGTGGCTTCCAGAAGTACATTTTTTGTCAGAAGTATATTTGAAAGTCAGAGTTTACATGTGTACTTCCCACAGAGCAGAAGACAAGAAAGGAAACTAACAGCTGTTGGGTAATTGATTAATTCTCACAGTCTATACTACTTCTGCAAAAGGCCTTTCTCCAAAAGCAGACCTAAACATGCTCAATGTCAAAAGAACCAGTAAGTATGATACAACTTTCTGGAATTTCCAACTGTTCCAATGTTGACCTCAGGAAGCAAAACCAAACTCCTAGAATCAAATCAACAAAGGACAGTTGCTAGAACAGTCAGCTTACCACTGGGTTGCTGCTGATAGCTGAAGATCTCATCATCAGTGTCCCCGATGCCCAGAAGCCTACTGGGCACATCCTGGCCCCAGGGCTGGGCTGGGGAGTCCTACCCAACAAGGGGATTTGCTGCTTTGAAGTCATCTGCATTGCCACCAACCATCTCCACTCATCATTTCTTCTCAAAATGCTAATTTATAACACACTTTGCTTTCTGGTGAAGAATAATTGAAGGAACTTTTTTTTTTTTTTAAAGTTTTAAGGTGTAACATTTTCTTATACCTTAAAACATGCCCTGGGCCCGGTACGGTGGTCTAGTGGTTAAATCCTCGTCTTGCATCTGCTGGGATCCCATATGGGTGCCAGTTTGTATCCTGGCTGCTCCACTTCCCATCCAGCTCCCTGCTTGTGGTCTGGGAAAGCAGTCGAGGACAGCCCAAAGCCTTGGGACCCTGCACCCATGTGGAAGGCCTGGAAGAAGCTCTGGCTTCTGATCTTTCTCTGTCTTGCCTCTTCTCTGTATATCTGCCTTTCCAACAACAACTACTACTACTACAACAAGAAAAAAATCTTTTAAAAATGCTCCACCCGGCCATGCCTACATTACCTAGCTTTTACACTGTCATCATTCTGAATTATTGATTACAATTTCAGCAACATTTGAAGCTAATCTTGTCTTAAAAAACATAATGGAAGACAGATAATGAAAGCAAATTAAGTCATTGTATTGATTAACTTATAAACATAATAGTTTCAAATAAAATGCCCTCATTTAAAGCATGTGTCTGGGGGCCTGGTGTGGTACTGTGGCAGACTAATCCTGCTCCAGTGGAACCAGCATCCCATATGGGCACTGATTCTCACTCAGCCTGGCTGCTCCACTTCCCATCCAGCTTGCTGCCAATGGCCTGAGAAAGCAGTAAGGCCTAGAAGAAGCTCCTGCCTCCCAGCTTCAGACTGGCCAGATCCTGACTTGTAGCCATCCGGGATTGAACCAGCTGATGAGAGATCTTTCTTCTCCATTTCTCCCTCTTTCTCTCCTCCCTGTAACTCTTTCAAGTAAAATAAATCTTTAAAGAAAAATGTCTCTATTGTATTTGGTATGGAAATTATTTCTTAAATCAATGGGTAGTATACTGGGATATTAAATGTTTAACTATCAAAACCTGAAAAAATATGTCATCCTAAATAAGAGGGTAAAATTTCAATAGAAAAATTTCACTCTCCTGCTGTGTCCTGCATTTCTTAGCTCTGTGATATTCTCTTCCCGCTACCATTAGTTACTACTTTACCAACAGGAATTGCACAGGAGGCATGTATAGACATGTGCAAATAAGAGAATGTGTACAACATGTAAAGAGTATTTTGAAATGTTTATGGGAAAGTGGAGTAAAAATGTAAGAGGCAGGTGTCTGGCACAGCAGCTAAGATGTATCTTGGCATACCACATGCCATTTCAGAGTGCCTAGGTCTGAGTCCTAGTTCTGCTTAAGTCCAGCTTCCTGCTAAGGCACACCCTGAAAGGCAGAAGGAATGGCGGGGGTATCCAGGTTCCTGTCACTCGCATGAAGACGTGGGCAGAGCGACAGGCGCTGGTTTTGGCCTGGCTCAGCTCTTAACTGTTGCTGGTATTCCAGGAATGAGCCAGCAGATGGAAGATCTTCTCTGTGTCTGTCTCTATCTTTCAAATAAAATAAAAATAAGCAAACATTTTAAAATATTTATTTTGTTGCAAAAACTGAAGTTCACATTTTATTTCAGAATGTACAGTTTTCATGAAGTTTTTGAAGATCCTCTTCTATGCATAGATATAAAAAGTTTTTCGGGCCCGGCACGGTGGCGCAAGTGGTTAAGGTCCTCGCCTTGCACGCCTGGGATCCCATATGGGCGCCGGTTCTATCCCGGCAGCTCCGCTTCCCTTCCAGCTCCCTGCCTGTGGCCCGGGAAAGCAGTCCAGGATGACCCAAAGCCTTGGGACCCTGCACCCGCGTGGGAGACCCGGAAGAGGCTCCTGGCTCCTGGCTTCGGATCGGCATAGTATCGGCCCGTTGCGCTCACTTGGGGTGTGAATCATCGGACGGAAGATCTTCCTCTCTGTCTCTCCTCTCTGTATATCCGCCTTTCCAATAAAAAAAAATAATAATAAAAATAAATCTTTAAAAAAAATAAAAAGTTTTCCACCTAAGTTATATCCTAGTTCTATTTCACAGCTTTAGATATTACTTCCTTCATTTTTAAATTAGTTGGTTTTCACCTGAAGGTAGGGGGCAGGGGACAAAAGAGAGAGGAGTTCTTCGATCTACTGGTTCATTCCCCAAATGCTCACACCAGCTGGGGATGGACAAGACTGAAGCCCCGCGCCTCCAACTCAGTCCAGTTTCTGGAGTGGCTGCCCAACTGCTGAAGCGGTCGTCAGATGTCATCCAGCTTGTGCATTAACAGCAGGCTGGAATCAGAAGCAGAACCAGGCCTCACACTCAGGCGCTTTCAAAACAAGACAACAGCATCCCAATCTATGACTTCACTGCTAAGCTAAATGCCAGCCCACTCCCGTTGTTGCTAAGCAATTGGATGAAGTCTGTTCTAGATCATAGCTATAGGGTTCTCTGTCCCATGTGCTAACCAAAACAACTTGTATGTGGCTAAACAAAAATAAAAAGGATGAAAAAACAAAAATGTATTTTTCTTTATGATTTCTTTATTAGTTTGCTAGAGCTGCAAAATGCCATTGACTTAGGTGAATTTCACAGCAGAAATGCATTTTCTCACAGTTTTGGAAGCTAGAAGTTTCAGAGCAAGATGTCAGCAGATTTCATTTCTCCTGGGACTTCTCTCAGTGGTCTGAAGACGGCTGCCTTCCCCCTGTGTCGTTACAGGGGCGTGACTCAGTGGGTGCACAGGTCTCAAACAGCACCACATTCAGGTTAAAGGCCTGCCTAAGGACTCCACGTTAACACTAGTAAGTACCTCTTAAAAGGCTTTACCTGCAGAAGTAATCACCTTCTGCGGTACTGGTGACTGGGAACTCAACACATGAGGTTGGGGCAGAGGACAATATCATCTAACCGCTAAGACTGTGGGTTCCTTTCTCAAAATTGTGCCACAATTCAGTTTACTTTACTTGAACCATGTGGTTTCTGTAAAGCTGCCCTGACTTTCGCTGAGTCTGCAGGTTGGCTCCTTTTATCAGTAAGTTCCACATCCTCCTCTTTCTTGGACTTTGTTTTCATGGATGTACGTCTATGGCAGGCACAGATGACAAAAGTCTTTCAGCAAAGGACTCACTTGCCCAGCTACCAGGAGGCTGGTTAAGCAGTAGCCTCCAGGAGTTAACCTCCCCAGATTTCTGAGATGAGTAGCCTTTGGCCAACCACTGCGTGGTGCAAGGGCCAGCCCATTGAGGCACAAAACCAGACTCTGCTGAGGGAAATCTTAGCTCAGGGGAGCTACTGACGTTGTCAGATCTCTAGCCCTCTCTGACAGCTAACTCCCGGCCAAGTCTGCGCCCACCCTTTCCCATTCACACTAAGTAGTTAACCAGTAAAAATTTCGCACTCTAATTCTCAATTTCAGTTTCCTGGAGAACTCAATATTCTCAACTAGTGTCCATTCTTTGTTTCTTCCAGCTTTTAAGTTCCCAACTGTATGCACTACACAACCAGTGAGAGCAGCTGGGGGGCACAGAGAACACTTAAGGCCTAGTTGTATAGTGTTTCAAAACATCCTTTGCTCACACAACCTCTGTGTGAATTTCAGTCACAAGAAACAAAGCCAGAATTTACACAGTCTTGGCTGTCATGGAACCTGTTATTCGGTCAAGCTTACTGTTGGGGAACGGGACAAAATAAGGGAGAAGCCCAAGAGGAAAGGTATGTGTGGCACTGCAATGACGGCCATGGCCGTGACCTCTACAGAGAAGAAACACGTTGTTCACTACCCTTGTAAAATAAGGAGAAAACAGGAAAAGGACAAAAGTTCTTTCCTCTCAGACGAATAAACAGTGTTCTGCTTATTATCTTGGGGGATGTAACACAGCTCCCTAACTTCCCGCGGCAGTAATCTTAAAACTCTTAGAAACAACACAAACTTTTAAAGATGTTATCAGTTTGTTAATTACCAAAATATCAAAACATGCAAAAGGAATAAAATTAAAACCAGTGCATTTTGTCCAAACAGTCTTGAGCTTACTCTCCACTCACATTTTACTTTCTTTGGGTCATCTGTAGTCCGAGGGAAGCAGCCTTCCCACTTTACAAAACTAGCCCTTTTGTCTTCCCTAACTTATTTTCCCTTTCCTAACAATGTTATATTAAATCTTCCACTTGAGAAACTGCTACCTGATTTGAGGGCGTCTAAGAAATAATTCCAATGTTCCTCCCACAAATAAGATAAATTAATACAAACATTTGCTCAAACCAACACGATAGCTTTTTGGTTCAAAGCTCCCAGCTGTGGGGGTTGGTAATTGCAGATCTTACACAATTTTGATGCAGTGCTAAAAACAAAAGGAGAGCACACAGCACTTTGGGGAACGGCCGCAAGTCATTTGGTTTGCTAACGACTTCTGAATATACGCCTTAGCCAAAACAGCTGAGGAAACAGGGCTTTCAGATCCAACCTAAAATGGAACATCTCCAATACAATTACACACAAAGGGATACTTAAGTAACAATGTTTCTATGTAGCTGGCCCCTAGGATCTCACACTATTTTAGCAGACCCGAGGAACCGAGGCGCAGCGGGTCCCTCAGTGATGGGGCCGCCTCTCAGAGCCGAGAAAGCTCAAGGGTTGGAGGTGGGAAGCCAAAGCCTACAAGAGTAGGCCCAGGGTGCAGAGCCTGAACTACTGTTGGAATTTACAGGTGGGAGAAACGAGAATGGGACCAGTTTTTAAAACCGCGGTGACAAAAGCGAGCCAGGCAGGAGTCGAACCTACAATCTTCTGATCCGTAGTCAGACGCGTTATCCATTGCGCCACTGGCCCGTTGCACGACGACAACCGACGAACCTGGCAGGTTAGGGAGCGGCCAGGCCACGCCCGGAGGTCGCTCCTGCTTTCCCCAGCGGCTGTCCTGCAGAGGCGGCCATGCCGCAGTCCCGGCCGGGGACACCCGGGTCGGCAGCCCTTCCTGGAGTCGGTCAAGCTCGCGGGCCGCAGTCGGGCTGTCATTCTGCGCAGGCGTGAGACAAACCTCGGGCGCTACTGCGTCTCCCCTCCCCCGCCTCGGCGGCGCGCGCGCGTCACACTGCGCGTGCGCCTGGCCATCCTCGGCCGGCCCACTTCGCGCGCTGACTCCTGGGTTGAGTCTCGAGGGCGCAGTCCACCACGCCGTCCCTTCGATAGCTCAGCTGGTAGAGCGGAGGACTGTAGCTGGCTTTCCGGCAAGAGGTATCCTTAGGTCGCTGGTTCGATTCCGGCTCGAAGGAGACGCTTGTGTTTTTTTTCCACAGCTTAATGATTCGCGGCCCGTCCCACTCTGTTACACCTCCCATTCCAAAGAACGGCGTGTGCAGCACCAACGCTCCCGCGAGTGGATGATTTCACGCGTGGGGAAGTTTTTAGTAGAAGTCCTTGTCCTGGTCTCAGCCGTCTTCGGCGTTTCCAGAGCCTCTCTCTCACCACGCCGGCCGGGACAGGCTTCCCCCGGAGCCACGCCGAGCTTTTCCTCAGAACCCCGGGCACTTTGGGCCGCGCGAGCTCGCTCCTGCTGCCGCGACGAGGGCGGCCCGCGCGGAACGAGGAGCCCGGAAACGCGGAATAGGAACTAAACCTACAAAATGCTGCGCTGTTGTGGGGATTAAGTGGCAGGACGTTCTCTCACTCCCTTCGATAGCTCAGCTGGTAGAGCGGAGGACTGTAGGCGTTTGTCTGTGGCCATCCTTAGGTCGCTGGTTCGATTCCGGCTCGAAGGAGGTTGTAGTTTTGTTTTAGTGACTCACTTTAGTCCCGATGCCGGAGCAAAAGTATTGTTGTCAGTATTTGTGAATTGCAACGCTCTGACCCTCCTCTAGAGCAAAAGATAAGCGTGCGTGTCCAGCGGTGGGGGATTAGCTCAAATGGTAGAGCGCTCGCTTAGCATGCGAGAGGTAGCGGGATCGATGCCCGCATCCTCCAGTTGTGTTTTCCTCCTTGCCCAAAGCTAGATTTTGTTTGTTTCTGCAACCAAAAGAGAAGGGAGAGGACAATCTTGAAACGACTCTGTAAAAAATACCCGCAAAAGAAACTACAGGTGCTGGCAGCCTGTTGTTTTGTTTTGTTTTGTTTTTTAATGTTTACACTTGTTTACTTTGGGTGACTGCTGAATTTGATTATATGTCTTTCACAAAAGGCAACGGGTTGCGGTCAATTGCCCCATTACATTGGTAACTACTCTCCTAGGGACACCCCTCTGTGACCTAGACGCCCACGGTTAGGGGGAACTCGCAAATATCGAAACAGAAAATAAAACCGGGACGTTGACAGCTTGAAACCTTAGCTGAGCACAGGAAACAGGCGCTCTTCTGCTCCATCTCCACTCAGGGCGGTGGTGTGCCCCTCTCAGGGCAGATCCGGGGTGAATGGGGGCCCCTGGAGACTGGGAAGGTTGAGAAAGGTCTTGACTGAGCCCAAGGCCTTGAAGTTGGAGGCTTCCTGAGAGTCAACACTAGACGAACACTGAGAAATAATCAATTGGGAAAAAAGTTCTGTCTGGATTCAGCGATTCAGTAGAACACACTAGCATGGACTTCTCTGATAATTCTCCCAATTCGCATTTTGTAGAATGTAGCCTGCCTTTACACACAATTAAACCTATCAAAACAGAATATAAATCTACCAGAGAAAAGCAGAAACATTAGACTTTTGGAGGATTGCAATAAATGGATGATAATTTTTCATTTCACATTCATTTTAGATTCTCAGGAAACCTGCACAATTTTATTGTCAATGTGTTCAACCAGTTGAGGTTTACTGCTGTATCTTTCATTATCCAGAACAATATCAGTTTTTTTAAATTCATTTTATTATTTTCAAAGAATTTTTTTTTTTAAATGGAATGCTTTGTGAGCCATTCAGAAAGATCATTACCTGGTTCATGAAAACATTTGCAAACTAAGGAAAATTATTCTTTTGTTAGGCAATGTATCCCAATTGCTAGTTTGACATTATGTGTATCCTAACTGGCTAAGGCAGGGAACAGACATGTGTTGCTGACCAAAAAAAGCAAGAATCGGGTAATAAGTAAAAAGGATGGACTGTGCCCAAAGCCTGGGTGGAAGTCATGTGTTCAGAGGAGGTGACCTGAGCCAGAGTCACACAATAAATAGCCCAGATGGAAAGTGGAACTCACATAAAAGATTAGAAGGCATAAATCAAAAGGCAGAATCCCATAGTGACGTGGTTAGTCATGTGGGCTGTGGGACCTGAAGGCATTTCTTTTGTCAATACTTATTGCATGACTGCATGACCCTGGACAAATTCTTCAGTTTCGGGCTTTAATTTCCTCATTTGTGAAACAGACATGATAACACTGGTACTCACAAAAAAAAAAAAAATGATGCCTCTTTTTAAGGAATAACTTGAGAAGTGCCTGGTACAGTGTCTGACGTGGTAAGCAGAAGCCTTCGTGCCAGCAGAGTGGAAGCAAAGGAGGCAGAGAGAAAGGAAAGGAAAAGAGAAAGGCAAAGAAAGTCATTTCTCGGCTGGTTACAGACACTGGGACGCATTGCAGTGCCTAGAGGCCTGGCAAGGTTAGCATCTATAGAGTAAAGACTTGGAGCCATCATTCTGAGCGTTTGAATGTGTGTCTGTACAAATATTTAGACATGCAGGAAAGAGAGGTTCTTTGATATATTGTCCAGGGAAAATAGAACAATCCTAAAAGCACAAAATGATGCTTAAGTACATTCTGGTATGACCATATAATGAAATATATACAATCATTGAAATTGTATTTGTGAACAATTTGACATGGGAAATATCAATCCAATGCTAATTAAATAAGGAGTAATATATAAAAAAGATGACCTAAACAAACACAGATTATCTCTAGACAAGACTAAAACATGCATTAGAAAATGTTAATAGTAGTATCTGATGGTAGGGTTATTGCAAGACTTTTTTTTTCCCTAAAATTTAAAAGTATTTTAAAATTTAAAGTAAACATCATTTTAATTGGAAATATAAATGACTTTTAACAAGTTAAAAGCTAACCTTTAATCTGAATTTCCTGCAAGCTAAGCACAGTTCTAGATAATTTACACATATGATTTTTTTTAAATTTCTGTCATAAAGAAAATATCAAGTTTTAGAGGTCTCAGTGGTGAATTCTACTGAACATGCCAGTTATATTGCAACACACATCCCACATGCCCTCAACCTCCTTACTAATTTCTCTGAATTCCCTCTTTCCTTTTGCAAACTATTTCTCACATGTCAGTCCCTATTTAAATCCCATTAAGACGACCTAACCCTGGGTAAAGACACTAATCCTCGTTGTGGTTCCTAAGGCCTGACATGATCTCCCTTGCCCATCTTGCACTCAAAATCTTCCAGAAATTTTAAGAAAGAGTACTTTCCAATCCAATCCATGAAGTTAATATTATTCTGATGGCAAAACTGGGCAAAGATATCACAAGAAAGAAAACTACAGACTAATAATATACTTTATGAACAAAAAGCAAAAATTCACAGCCAACTTTAGCTAATCAAATCCATCAATATACAAAAAGGAAAATGCATTATGACCAAGAGGGATTCATTCTAACAATACACAGCTGGTTCAACATTCAAAAATCAATGTATCTGATGTTCTCAACAGATGCCGAAAAAAGCATTTGATCAAATTCAGCATCTGGTAAAAACTGTTAGCAAACTTGGAAGGGGAGCGAGGTCCATCAATCTGATGAAAATGTCAACGAAATACATACAACATTTTATACTTACAGTGAAAAACTGAAGATTTCGTCCTAATATGAGGCACAAGGCAAGGATGTCTAATCTGGGTTTTCAGCTAAAGCCAGTGCTAAAAAAGCAATAAAAAGTGAAAGAAAAATGCTTTTAAATTTGAAAGAGAGGGAAAACATCCCCTCTATTCACATATGTCTCTCTTTTTTGAAACACTGGCTATACATCATAATATTTTTGATATTTTGAGGTAAATGAAATAAAGAATTATGGTTTTTGGTTTAAAATTTTTTATGTGGCTATCATGAAATTGAAAGTCATATGTATTTGTCACTTTGGACAAGATGGGCAAGGGAGATCATGTCAGGCCTTAGGAACCACAACGAGGATTAGTGTCTTTACCCAGGGTTAGGTCGTCTTAATGGGATTTAAATAGGGACTGACATGTGAGAAATAGTTTGCAAAAGGAAAGAGGGAATTCAGAGAAATTAGTAAGGAGGTTGAGAGCATGTGGGATGTGTGTTGCGTGGTTAGAGCCCCAATGAGATCAGACACCAGGCATGGAGAAGAACCTGGCTTAAAGTTCTTGCTCTTTATTGGGTGAGTTATACCAAAGAAATGTTCATAATAGAGTAGAATATATTCTCTAAGTTTTCTTCAGAGTAAAATAAGGTAAAATTTATGAACAAATTTAATAGAGTAATTATCAAGACAAAAAATGCTTTCAAACAAGTTTGCAAACTATCTAATGAAAGAAGTGTGATAGTGTTAGTTTCTGCTAAGTTATTTTCAAATTCATGCATATCTCTGATTTTCAGTTTTGTAAAATCTTTCTTTTCCATTAAAAACTGAAAAGCTGCCTATTTCCAGATAAAGATTGACAATGTAGACAAAAAGAAATTCTTAAGTTTTTGTGGCGGTCATGAATCGGGTCCTGGATGTAAGAACATGACAGAAATCATACTACTAGAAGGAGAGTTCTGGGTTATATTTTTTTCAAGTGCCTTTGAGTGTGTTAAAGCACTCCTGACATTGATTTCTCAGGACTCTGTCTTTTGTTAACAGAAATTTAGGATGAAAAGTTGGTTTTGCTCTTGTAAATATCCTGGGGTCAAAGGGGATTTGTATCACTGGATTCAGAGAGCACAAAACCAGACAAAATAAGGTACCTGGTTTCTCTGGAAAATCCCTCATAACAATTTTAATTTAATTTAATCTTTAGGTTTTTTTTTAATATATGTATCTCATGTTCTAGGGCTCATTTTCCAATATAGTAACCCTAGCCACATGTGGTCATTTAAATATAACTCTAACTAAAATTTGAAATCTAGTTTCTGGGTTGTACTAAATGTACACATTCCTAGTAATCAGTAGACATATGGTCCACAGGATGAACATCACAGATGTAGAACATTCCCATTACTGAGAAAGTTCTCGTGGATAGTGCTGTCCTAGTGCATGGGTGTGGTCAGCTCAATGGCTGAGATCATGCACTCTGAAGTCCAAAGATAGTGCTCTAAGTTTGCATGATAGTTTGGTAGCCATAAGACTGGGGAAGCTACTTAACTTTGCTCAACTACAATCAGCCTAATGGAGATAACAAAACTTGTTACAGACCTGTTACAGTCAACTGTTTTACTGAATGGTACTTGGAACACAATGAATCGTTACATTTGTTATAATGGTATGGCAGTAAAAGTAATTCAGTTGCCCTACCCGACAGGAAGAACACATTCGGGTCTTGTGCATAACAAAGTATCTATCTGGCCTGGGTCACAAGTTCCTAGGAGGAAGCCTCTAAATCCTGAGGATCCCAAGGGATTTTGGCAACTGAGCTAATCCACTGTGGGGACCATCCCCCACAGAACAATTTTGAGTGTTGGAAGAAGCCAAGGGAACCTTCCTGTGGTCAGTGGTTCCATCAAATCACAAAACCCCTACAAAAAGTCTGGACACAGAAGCTTACATGAACCTCCCTGGATAACAGTGCTAGCTGGGTGCATAGTAGAAGAGTGACATGCCTGTCTCCACTGAGAGAGAACATGGGGCTTCATGCCTACGACCCATCCCTGACCTTGCCCTAAGCAGCTCTTTTGTCTGCTTCTAGTTTTTATCCTGATTAAACTATAATCATAAGCAATGTTTTCCTGAGTTTTGTGAATCATTCTAGTAAATTCTCATACTGAGGAGGAAGAGGAAACCACCTTGGTCAAAAGTGCAGGAGACCTAGAAGCCTCCAAGCTTGCTTCCAGTGTCTGATGCCAAGGCAGGCCTGGTACCTTGTGAAGTTTGGCCTAACACTAAGCTTCTGAACTGGCTGTCCGTGTTACATTGCAGGTCTCTACTTTGTCTGCATGCTCTGGCCCCTGAGACAGCTTCCCTTTGACCTTGAAAGAGGTCCAAAGCCTTCTCTTGCCATTGTCTCCTCCTTATCGCCAGCTTCACTGTGGGGTGCATCCTTGGGTTTTAGAAATCCATCTCTTCTCTTTAGACTTACAGATATTGGGAAACTGTTGGAAGAAGAGAGAATGGTGGAGTTTTGCCTGTTTTTGTTTGTTTCTTATTTGAGAGACAGTTTTCTTCATGGCTTCTCTTCCCAAATGGCCACAATGACTACAATTAGAAACCTGAAACTCAATTTAAATCGTCCAGTTTTCTTCGTTTCCTTCTCTCTCTTAAGATTTATTTTATTTGAAAGGAGGAGTTACAGAAAAGAGAGGGAGAGACCTTGTAGATTCTTTTCCTCACAAAGAATATTCACTCCCCGAATAGTCACTGTGGCAGGGAAGTTCCGGGTCAAAGCCAGGAGCTTTGTCCTGGTGGGTCTTTGTGGGTGACAGGGCCCCAAGCACATCTGCTTTCCCAGGTACATTTTCCCAGGTAAATTAGCAGAGAGTTGTATGAGAACTGAAGCAGTCAGGACGTGAGCTGATGTCCAGTAAGGTGCTAGTGTTGCGGGCAGCAGCTTATTCTTCTGTGCCACAGTACCATTCTCTTTTACTTTCTTAAAGAATGCTTCAAGCTGTCATCAAAATGGATTAAAAGATAAGTTTACTAAGAGTAAAAAATTGAAATACAAGTATTTTTTGGAAGTCTTCAGAAATTTCATGGAAAATATGTATTATGAAACAAACCTATGGATTTCAATTTGGTTTGTTTCTTCTTCTTTTTCACCAAAACAAGCTTCTTTAAACTCCATTTCTGCATGTATTGCTTGGATAACCAGTGTTCTCCAGGCAGAAGTTGACAGGACTTCCAGCCAAGGTGGCTCCCTGTGTAATTATTCCCAGTTGGTTTCAAGTCGGTGACAGTGCAGGCAGGAGGATGGGAGGAAGTAGTGTGCTGTGTCTGTCTTCACGCCGTGCGGGATGTCTTCAGGAGCTGAAGATTTCATGTCTCCATGGAGGCTAAGCTCCACTCCAAATCCCAGACTCCTGGAAATAACTGAAGTTCTGGTTCAATTCCAGAGTAGTCTCTAATTCCTACACTCTGTGAATGATTTGGGAGTGGACTGAAGTTTCCTGATTTCTTTTTAAGGCAAGTCTCCCTGTGTCCCACTCCCAAGCCACATAGTTCACTGGTCTCTAAGAGGAAGGATGAACAAGGCATCGAAGAAAAAGAATATAGAGGGTAAGGGAGACATTATTCATCACCAGAGTCCCTAAGTCCTAGGCGATCTTGCTGGCTCTCTGTGTGGCCTCCAGAGACAGTCCTGGGGGAAAGAGAAAATGGAAGGAGGAATGGGGACTCAGTAGACATCTTGTGATCATATTGAGGATGTTTTTTATAAATAATTTTTATACATAATTTTTTTTTAGATTTTAAATTTTTATCAGAAAGTCAGACTTACAGAGAGGAGAGACAGAGAGAAAGATCTCCATGTGCTTGTTCAGTCCCCAAGTGGCCACAATGGCCAGAACTGAGCCGATCCAAAGCCAGGATCCAGGATCTTCTTCTGGGTCTCCCACAGGGGTGCAAGGTCCCAAGGCTGTGGGCCATCCTCTGCTGCTTTCCCATCTCACAAGCAGCCAGGACATAAACTGACACCCTTATGGGGTCCCAACATGGACAAGGCAAAGATTTAGCCACTAAGCCATTACACCAGGCCCATATTGGAGATCTTCAAAGTAAAAGTTGAAGAATGTCAGAGATTTCTGCCCCCTCCCATGCTGCTCCATTAGGTGATGAACCTTGCTTACTCACAGATGAAAGATACAGTTGAGGCAGGGTCACTTTCTTTAGTCCACGAGATGAGGTGGACACAGGTGACTGATCCTGCAAGTGACTGTGCTGTCACTGGCCCCTCTGACTCTGCCATCTGATTCACAGAGGAGTCCTTGACTTGCATAGCCACTGAGAATCTGCTTGTGGCTTTCCCCAGTTCCATCGTCCCCAGTAGCATCTAAAGCCTATCACTTGGCTCAGTGGCAACAGCCCCCAATCTGGCCTTCATGCTCATCTATCCCAGCCATCCCTGTGAGATAAATCTAACCAGTGGTGGCTCTCACAGAAACAGAAAAGTGCTATGAGAAATTTTTACAATTTCCTGGTTGCCTCATTTATTATTTGATGAAAACTCTTTAGCTCGGTGTTCATGGCCGCCAGCCCTAACCCCACATGCCAGGGATTCCTGGGAGTCCATGTCCTCATGGCTATGCTTCGGACCTGCCCTATGGGTGCCCCTAACTGTACATCTGTCTGGCACTTCTAACTCTCCATGGGCCAATGAAATATTATCCCACCTAGCAAGTCCTCCTGACTCCTGCTCTTTAATCCTGCTGCTTTAGATCACATCGTGATTGGAAGTTCTTTTCTCTGCTGCTAAAATGAACTCTTGAAGGACAATGACCTATGTCTTGTTCAAATTTTAGTCGCCGAAGCCTCCCACAATAGAAACACATGATAAATACTCGAGACTTTTTTTTAAGGGAATGAACTCCTTCTGTGTGAACAGGCTCTGCTCCACTGTACAGTCATATGGCATGTCATGAAGCTTCAAAGACCCCAGAAAATGACATTCCCTGCTGACATTGTAGCTATTAAAATACCCAGCACAAAGCACGACTCAACTTTGTGGTGATGCTGGTGTAAACAAACGTATGCTAATGTGCGTGCCTGCAGCTGAGTTTTTAAAAAAGTTTTTACAAAGTTAAAAAAAAAAAAGTAGGTAGGAAAAATGCTTACAGAATAAAAACGTAAGGGAAAAAAGAAATTTTGCACAGCTTTATGATGTATTTGTGGTTTTGCTAAATATTATTACCCAAAAAAATCAAAATTAGAAAAATTTAAGTTTTTCTAGAAAATGTTTTATATATAATACTCAGATCTCAGTAACCCCTATAGTGATAAACCGAATTAACTGCCAAGTTTAGGTAAAATCAATGAATCCAGAAAGAAATAGTTTTTGTATTTTATTTGTGGTTGTTAAATCAATGCAGAAAGGAATCAGGATTCTGCAAAGGTCTCCCAGATATTTGTGAACATGTATAACTTGCTATTGGTTAAATGCACTTATTAGCATGTCATTAAGTTCTCTAAGAACACATATCAGCACTAGCACTGACATGCTTCTGCTGGTAACCAGGCACATTCAGGGCATTGCTAATAAAACGTGTTCATTATTCAAGGTTTTTCAAATCAAGAAGTAAGGAACAAATTCAAACACATGAAAACGGATGCAGATTTCCTCCTTGCTTTTGATCTGTTATGAAATTTTAAACAGACATTTGCTGGTTTAACAATCATTTCACAACATCCTGGAAAATGTTAGCTTTGATGTTTATGTTATGAATTAAGAACCTATCAAAAGTATTGGAAATGACTGGAACCTAAAAAGAAAAAAAAAATTCTAGAAGAAGGAGTAAAGGCAAGCAAGTCGAGGTATTTGAGAGAATAAAACGCAGAGAGGCAGGGCTGTATTTTTTTTTTTTTTTGCTTCTGTTTTCAAAGGCCTTGATTTCAGCCCCCTGATGTGTGGCAAAAATTCACTCGCAGGTCTGCTAGTCCCTGTGATTATTCCTAAAACCCAAGATTACAATGTAAAGGCTATCTGCGTTTTTGTGTAGTTTTAGGTATGTGTAGGAGTAGAAGAGACAAGATAAAAGAGCTCGGGGGAAGGGAAAGCAACGAGCAAGAGAAAACAGCATGGTGGAATTTTAGGAAACAGCACACTAGAATTTCATGATACAATCTTTTGAAAAGAATCATCCGGACCCCAGTGTTTGGAAAATTGCCTCTATTTAAGTTTGTGGACACTTTTGATTTGAAAAGATTTGAAAGTGGCTCCTAAGATGGGATAATTTTTTTTTTCTGATCACTACCCTGACAAAGATGAGTAAATCTTAGGCATGTGTCCTTGTGAAGCTAGGATGAGGGTTTTCTGACTTGTGTGTTTTTCCCTGAGGAGGTGATTCTCAAGATAGCAGTGGCAAATGTCATACAGTTAGATTCTCAGCCCGTGTTCTGCTCCTCCCTGGAGAAGCATGTCACCAGGGTCTGACTGAGTGCTCATGGAGAGCTTGGCTCAGGGACCAGGCATGCACACTTGGACTTGTTGCTGACAACTGTCAGCTTCTACCTCCTTCTCCTCACACCCCCCTTGGCCCATCTAAATGGAGTTCGTAATCCTCCTTCCCACCCACCCTCTTCATTCCCTGGGGTAAGAATGTTGACTTCTGCTCTCTGTCACCTGTCAGAATCCATCTCCCTGACACTGGCTTATATGGACAAGCTAGTTCACTGTCACGTGACCCTGGACTGCTAAAAACAGCTCAGGCACCCACTGTGAACCAGGGCCTGAAACAATGTCCTCCATGGAGAGAAATGTAAAGGACACTTGGTGATCCAATCCTTGGAATTATTTCCAGGAAATTCTTGCAGAAACCATTCAGAGCACCTTTTCCCTGGCAGAACTCAGGGACGGCCAGGAGATGAGCGCATCTCTGAGCTACAAGTCTTTTTCTAAAGAACAGCAGACCATGGATAACTTGGAGAAACAACTCATCTGCCCCATCTGTTTGGAGATGTTCACAAAGCCTGTGGTCATTCTACCCTGTCAGCATAACCTGTGCAGGAAATGTGCCAGTGATATTTTCCAGGTAGGCTTGGAATTGTGTGAGTATGTGCTGTGTGTGGAGGGGTGAAGATAAAATACTTAACAGGAACTGGATTCTTTAGAAAACTTTATAAAGCTAAATTTACTGTTAAGAAAAGTTTATTCGGAGGGTTTGTGCTTTGCTGTCTACCTCTTTCTTAACTCCAAATGTTAATATTAAGAATCAGCATAAGAAAGCCAAATTGTTGAATCTGATCAAAGATGAAAATAAATGACTGCCCAAGTCATGAATGTTTCTGACTATAAGTTTTGGATGTAAAAACATCGTATGGAAAACCGTTTCAAACTCAGAATGACACGTTTTCATTAACTATGGAGAAGGGCTTGGCCTGTGTTCAGGATCACTTGTTGGTTGAGTCCTGAGGGATTATCTCCTGGCAAACTCAAAAGCACAAGTTCGTACTGTTTGCAGTCACAAAGTGAAAAGAAGTCTCAGATATACTCCATGTGGCACTACTCAACTACTCAATTCTTGTTTTCTTGCTTGGCAAGAACAGGCCTCCAACCCGTACTTGCCCACAAGAGGAGGCACCACTGTGGCATCCGGGGGCCGCTTCCGCTGCCCATCCTGTAGGCATGAAGTAGTTCTGGACAGACATGGAGTCTATGGGCTTCAGAGGAACCTGCTGGTGGAAAATATCATTGACATTTACAAGCAAGAGTCTACCAGGTAATGCTCTCCTGTGTCATGCCCAAGGCTTGTTTTTTTTTTTTTTGGTGTCTTTGTTTCTTTCTGTTTTTGTTACTCTCTGAATGCTTTTTAGCCAATCACAGCCAAATGCTTTCCATTGAGAAAGAGTTTTGCAAATCTGTCCTTCCCAATGGGCTGAGATCATCCCTGGGCTGAGAAGGAAGCTGGTGTTGATGCTTTGTGTTCTTTATATCTCAGACAATTTTGCATATCACAGTTCTTTCATAATACCAAACCCTACCTAACAGAAAAAGTCTGGTGCAAAACTTTATAGAAAATAAGGTTTTTGGAAAATAATTTTCTGAAATAGCCTGTTCCAAGTTCACACAGTCTTGCCTTAAATTGCTCTGGATAATGATAACAAAATCAAAATTCTATAGCACAGTTTATCACTGAATTCACTCTCTGGGAAGTTGCAAAACAAGGCATAGATCTAACTTTTGCAAACTTCATTTTGGAGATGTGAAGTGGGAAAAAAGATGGGAGTTCAGATTGTGTTTTCCTATTCCCTAAATTGTATTTACTTACTCTCTTAGTATCTTCTTGTTAAGTGAAAATGACATACAGTATTCACACACAACACGCACACACACACACACACACACACACACACACACACACATATTTATATACACTCATTTAAAAGAAGTCTCCTTCTTTATCAAACTACATTGACTACCAAGTTTCTTTCCTAGAGACAACGTTGTGGGAGCTATTCCTGGAAGGCATGGCATAAGAGCTCTTTTTCAGTTGTACAGAGGTCAGTCCAATCCGAAAGCTTGACAGCAACCTTGAGGCCACCCAGCCTCATTGCCTCATTGTGATTCTTATTAAGGGAGAAGTATTGATGGAGCATCTGCCAGGCTCTAAGAGCCTTGAGTTCTTCTATGGAAAGCTGTTCTATAAATCTCACATAATTACTGTAATTATTATGGATATCACTTTCTGCCTAAAATTTAAAACTTAATTAGATAGGATCCAGATAGGGGACTGGAGAAGAAATGCTGACGACATATTGCAGAGTTTGGAGCTGGCGCTTTCCCTTGCTCCCAAAGTCTCTTGCCAAGAAGCAAAGTACTACTATTGTTGCTGTTTCCTCATATATCTGATCTCATTCTATCTCACTATTTTAAGATGCAAATGTATATACAAACTCTTAGAAAAAAAAATTAACCAGCCAATTAATAACCAACCAGTTATCAAAGGAATTTATCTGAAAATTGTTTCAGTACCTCTTACAGTGCCTTGCACAGAATAATTGTTCCACAAGTGCCAACTAATTGAATAATACCACATATAGTCTCATATGTTCTATTTATGTATTGCAATAATCTGTTTTTACTACTTGCCATGCAACAAAGTGGGGTGCAGGGAGGGAAGGACCTCAAATGTGGAAAATTAATACTTGTGATAAAATCCAGAAATGTTAAAAACTTGCAGTGTCAGTGAAAGTACGAAACATATTCTTCATTTAGCTATAAAGTTTGCTTAATAAAGCTGCCAAAATTAGTACCCAAGGGCTGGAATCAAATTGTATAAAAGCAATGAACCAAATTTCCAACACTACATCTCATTTCTGAGTGGAGTAGGGGTATCTGTGTCTGATTCTTCTTACAGTATTGAGACTTGCCTTTTACTTGGGAGTAAAACCACAAGTTGCTCAGAGGGCTTGGCCCCTTTGGGTGCCAAGCCAGTTGTTCCCTGAACTGCCACACCATTTTCCTGAGACTCGAAGTACCTGAAATGATGCTGTAATGACCTTGGCTATTCAGACGGAGATGAGCCCATCTCTGATCAATAGGATGTGGTGGTGCAAAAGGGTGGGGGTTGCCACTAACCTGCTAGGAGGTGCTAGTTAATTCTTATCTCCCACAGAACAGTCAGACTGCAGGTCTCTACAAAATTTTGCTTCCATTCTAGAATGCTGCATGATGCTGGACTGGTCATAGTTTGGGGGATAACAAGAGAAGGCACTAATTTGACTAATATTAAAAACATAATAATGAATAACTTTAAAATAAAAGTAACACTCCATTTGTCATGTGTCAGCCATGCTTCAGCTTGCTTTACACATAAATCTTTCATTCTCAACAATGTTGGAAATGGTGACTATTATCATTCAATTAAAGGTTTTAAATGTTTTATTCAAAATACCTTGAATATATAAGTTTTAAAATTTAACAGTACCACAAATCTTCTAATGAGAGCTGCAGTCCCTTCCCTACTCTCTCTTCACCCTAAGTCTCACTCCACCAAACCAGCCATTCTTAATTCTTTCAGCTATTTTTCTATTTATCGACTATGATATGTGTATCTGTGTTTTGGCTTGTGCCTATTTCTTGATTTTTTTTTTTTTTGCATTTTTGACATTCCTGACTTTCCATTGTAGATGGTTTCCATTCTGAATCCCTCGCAAAGCTAAACTTCATATTGTACTAAGGACTTCTATTACTCTCCCGTAGGCAAAACCCCTTGCTTGTGGGTTGCTGTGGTTTATTCTTCATTGATTTGCTTTCTTGTTTCTATGGTGTAAACCCTGAAGTAAACTCCTGCAGTGTGCACACCGTCCTCCTCTTTCCAGCGCCTCCCCCACTCCTGCCTTCAGGGTGCTTGGTTTTATAGCTCCAGAGCATTTCCAAGTTCCCCAGTGCAGGGCAGTTGGCTTCTTGTAGCCTCCTTCCTGTGGGAACTTGGCAGAGCTAAAATACAAGCAAGCAGGTCACTTCTTTTCATCAGTATGTCTTGACGCTCAACATTTGTTTGAGATTTCTCATGTTGATCACTTTGTTATTGTTAATTCATTCTTTTTCTTTCCTTACTCTCACTTGCATGGCATTTCAGGAAGACAAAATAAGTAAATGTCTGTTTATTCTGTCACAACTAATTAGAAGACTTTTTGCCCAATTTTATACATATTTTAAAATTTTTTATACATCAAATTTTATTTTATTTCGAAGACAGAGACAGTGATTGTCCTTCTGCTGGTTCACTTTCTATATGCCCACAGAAACTGGAACTAGACTGGGCCAGAACCAGGCACCTGGAACTCTGTCACTTCTCCTACATGGGAGGCAGGGACCCAAGGGCTTGCTCCAGCACCTGCTGACTCCCAGGGTGCACATGAACAGGTTGCTAGAGCCAGGAGTGGAATTAGGATCACCAGTCATGCATTCTGCCATGAGGTGCAGATAAAACAAGTGATGTTGTAACCCTTGCACCCAACTCCCATCCAGTGACTTTTAGTTGAGTCAAAGCTATCTAAGAGAGATTATGTAGCTCTTGTCTAGATTTACACAGCCACCCAATAAATAGAGGAGCTAAGCTAGAGTTAGAATTGAAGATCAATATGATGACATCGGTACTGTATGAAGCACCTTACCAAGGCTAAATGCCCCCTCTCAGGAACCTCTAGGGTGGTCCCAAGAAGTCTCAGAGACCAGAGAAAGCAGAATACACTCTTTCATCTGGCCAGCCCTGACCTACTAAAGACCACTGGCAACATTTGGTACTGGACCCTGAACCACATCTGTGAGCCACAACACTCTCACTTCCTCAAAATATATTTATATCTTTATTCCACAGGCAGTATTTGATCATGCCTGTTACATGTTTTAAACCATTCAGAGGTTTTCATTATATACCCACTTTGGATGTGTGGTACCTCTGGGCCTGTGTTGCAACAAAAACAGAAAAAAAAAATCCTTAAGGAATATAGAAAGTATTTCTCAGTATATAATTGTATCATGAAAAAACCTGAGCCATAAGCAGAACCAAACTCAGAGCCTTGTGGCTGTTTCCACAATGTCAGTGTCTCTATATACTGTATACACCTGTGCTCTTCAATGGACATCAGAACAGCACACAAGACACAGATGCACTAGGGAAGATAAGCCTCATTTATACCACCTCTGCCATTTTCTGGTCATTGGGTTACAGGCTCCAGCTTAGCCACATTTCCTGCAATGTGCTCATGAGAGGGAAGGCTTCAGAGATGCAGGAGCCTTTCACCAGGCAGACACAGTCTGAGTCTCTACGTGAGATTCCCTAGAGGGCTTCACATGTCTGAATTTGATATTGGGATGTCTGGCCTTCTCTTCTGCTATTCTTGAATGTCAAGTGATATCAAACTTCCCCATATTCCCTGTGCCTGGGTGGTATTAGATCAGAGAACAGAGAGTATTATGCATGAATCAGGCAAATTTCCCTTGAATTTCTCACTTGTTCAGTGAGAGAACTCCCCCCCACTCCCCACCTTCCCTCCAGCCCCCCTCCATGGGAGGCACTGTTCTGGGTACTAGGTACAGATTATGGCCCTGTTGTTAGGGAACTCAGGAGCCCACAGTGTAGTTGAGGAAATAGAGATGTGGAAAGAGCATTATTTTCTTAGTTGTGGGTTTTGCTTTGCTTTATTGAATTCCAAGCATCAAGAGAGAAGGTCAAAGATTTCATGGAAAGCATATTGCTACAAGAATAACAAATTCAGTTGGCAAAAATGCAGATTCTAAAGTCTTGAAGCTAGAAATCTATGCAATTTGCTTACCAGATTCAAGGCTTCTCCCAATGACTGGCCTAATGTCAAGTACTTGACTTCTACCTAGAGACTTACAGAGATATGTCAGCAGAACCTCCGCCATCACTGAGATCTGTGCTATAGCTACAAAGCATAGGCACACATCAGTGCCTCATAGAAGGAAGTATGTTTCACATTATAGCAGGTGTATGACTACATTTATATTAAGTGCATGGTGGTGTTTCAAGTGTATGTTCACATGGACATATGTATGAAGTACTTCAAAACATTTATAAAAAATGAAATTCAGTCAATTTTATTTTGGCACAAAAAATGTGAAGACATCTATATGGGAGATCTTCAAGAATTTGTGGAAAATGTGCATTGTGAAGAAATTGTGGATGGAGTGTGAAAATTTTTGCACCAAAGTAAACATAGCTTTGAATTTCATTTCCTATGAACTTTTTGAAGTCTTGTCACACACACATGCACACAAACACACATATGCATATATATTAGTAATTGTTGTAATCCAATAAATTGATTTTGTATAGTCCATAATAATTGATTTTGTGACCCATAAAAGCCAGCAATTTAAAAATGGACTCAATAACAACTAAAAAAAATGCTTCTAAATAGCTGAAAATCTGAGGACAGCATTTGAATTTGAGGTTTTCCAATAATTCCTCCTGATAACTATGATCAGCCTTGGTTTGTAGATAGGATATAGTGAAAGTCCTGCATTTAGTTAAGGAGGTTATCTTCACTCCTTTCTCTTCCACGGCAACCTCCAGCTAATACCTGGTCTTAGATCAACAATGACAGATTTCTGCTCCCCTAGCACCCTTACATTCCCTTCTGTATGTGGAAATACTCCTGATGCTGGAGTGGTGCGGTTGAGCTCCTTTGAAAAACTGGTACAAAACAGAGATTTAGCTTGCCAGAAACACTCCCCATTCCTTTGTCTTTTAAAATTTGAGATGAGGAAAGAGAACATGCATGCTTGTAGTCAGTTCCTTTCCCAGAAATCTGGAAGGGGCCAAGGAGTCAGGAGCTCAAGCCAGGTCTCATGCATGAAAGGCAGGAACCTGCCTACCTGAAGCAACACCCCTGCTCTCAGGGTCTCCACCAAGCAGGAAGCTAGGGTCAGGAGCTAGACACAGTGTGAAACCCAGGCACTCAGGTTGTGTGACCCGGACACCCCTTCTTTACCCATAATGGGAAAGCACCTTTTGAGAATCATACGCTTTGCCAGAGCCCAGTGTCCAACTTTTAGGAGTTTTTCTGTCTAGTTTTACTACCTTGAATAACTTGAAATATTCTGTGATGGAAATATTCAAACCTCAGAAATTGGCAAGTGCTACAGATCAGGGCCTCAGAGTCCCCAGCTCTGCCCCAAACAAGTTGTTAGAGGTTTTGTCACTGCTAAGCCACAGGGAAGACAAATTGGTTTGGTTCTGAGCACAAGCAGGGCTCCCTGGGAGTTGCCCAGATTAGGGCCACTGTAGGTACAGGCATGAGCTGTGGTTTGCAAAGCAGCCCAGCTTCTCCACTCAGTCCCAGTAGGAGTTGATGGACATTAATTGGCCTACCTCCCTCCATCCAGGCCAGAAAAGAAATCCGACCAGCCCATGTGTGAGGAGCACGAAGATGAGCGCATCAACATCTACTGCCTCAACTGTGAAGTGCCCACCTGCTCCTTGTGCAAGGTGTTCGGTGCTCACAAGGATTGTCAGGTGGCACCGCTCACGCATGTGTTCCAGAGGCAGAAGGTAAGAGAGCTGCTTTAGAATCATTTCCAAGCACCCACATGGTCAGCTCCTTATGTGCTGGTGGTGGAGAAGGGGAGAGCCCAAGCCACGAGGACCATGAGACGCCAGACACTGCCAGGGGCAGAGCCCAAATGGGAAGCTGTGTTACTCATCTGACTTTATCAGAGTCACTGGATGACCCTCGGGAAGAGAAGAGAGTAGCAATACAGAAGTTGGGAAAGGCTGCGGAGTGATGGGGTCACTGTTTTTTGTGCTTTTTGAGGTTGCTGAAGAAGAGCAGTGTTAAGGGATTGGCCCAACCTCAAAGTATTCAAGATTATTTGTAATGTAGTCTGCCCAGTACTAAATACTAAGTACTAAGTAATAAGGTTTCTCAACACAGAGCACTTAATTTTATTCACCAGAAAAAGTTTCCATTTCCCCTCCTTTCCTTTTCCCTATTCCTGGAGTGAGAGTTACAATAATGATGTTGAATTACAGAACAGCTTTAAAGCTTTGTTACTAGCCCTCAGGTCACTTGGGCCAGCAGTAAAAAAATAAAAGGCATCTTCAGTGTCACTCACCCCAGGGCCTCAGCCACAGTCCCACACTGCAACCTAGTGCAGCCCCAACCTCTTACAGCCCCTCCCTCTGCTCATGCACTCACATCAGGACTTAAGCCTCCGGAGCAGTTAACAGTGGAGTAAGTGCTCTAAAGATACAGCCATTCTGAGCACCAAGAATCTGGACCACTCTATTCCTTCAGTTAGAATCCCTGAGGCCACATTTGGTCAGCGTTTTACTTTGGAAGCCCAACTCCTGGGCAACACCAGCAATCCCTATGTGGTAAGAAAGCAGAGTTTTGCCAGAGAATTATAACATTTACTGCTTTTGCCATCCACTTACGATTCTTTCTCTGTCTCCTCCTCTTGCTTGTACTTCCAAGCCATTAGGAGTTAGAGTTGATTGGTATGTGCTCTACACCGCTTCCCGTAGAGGTCTGGAAATCCATGTGATATGGACAGGACAGACTGATAGAAAGCCCACTATACTCCAGATGAGACAAAGTAGCATTCCTTTTACCTGTAGGTCTCTATATTGGCTTCCATTTGAAGAAAGGATTCTCTGCAGCTTTGAAATGTTGCATAATCACTGCTGTGGTCCAGTCTCCTGTCTTAATTTGTGAGAAAAGTAGGATGTAAGATGGTTACATTATTTTGTCCAACATCAGAGATAAATGAAGGGCAAGGTTGGGTCAAGTAATCAGGTCTCCTAAATTTCCATTCAGTGTTCACTGTTAACTACAAACCAGCCCCAGCAATGGGATGAATACAAACACTAGAGCTCTTCTGGTGTCAAAAGAACATAGGACATTTCTTCCCAGAACCAGTTGCGCGTGACTTAACCTCCTGTGTGAGTGTGTGTGTATGCATGGTATTCCTAGCTAGCCTTGCAGGCCTGTGCTAAGTGTATGCTGAGTAAGTGACTACTTGTAATGTACATTTCCCCAGTAAAACGTATCCTGACCTACATTAGGCAAAATAATCCATTTGAGGTTCCTGAAGTCACATACTTGTGCTATTGGATTTCATCTCATTTATAAAACAATGTTTAGGATTTTTTAGCTTGGATATGTTATTCTCAGTGGCTGTAAGTCAATATTCATAGTGTTTTTAGAATTACAATCTCCTTTAAGAATGTATGAAGAACTATGGCATCTCTTTCCATACTAGCGGTTTGCCTGTGAATGAGTTTCCCAAGTACCACTGTTACTCCTTAGGGATTATGAAAGCCCTAATCCAAGAACCCACCAGAAAACTACTACAACTAATCCACAAGTGGGGCATTTGGGAAGTCTTTAAAATCTGAGTCCCTCTTTTCTCTCCATTAGTCTGAGCTCAGTGATGGCATCGCTCTCCTCGTAGGAAGCAACGATAGAGTTCAGGGAGTGATCAGCCAACTGGAGGACACCTGTAAAACCATTGAGGTAAGTAAAGTGACTCCCTGGAGTTCACATCAGGCTACAATCCAGCGGATTTGTGGCTTTCTTGGTGATACACTGGAAGCCCCTGTTCTGGCATTTCCTAGAGAATGGGCTCCTTTCTGATATATGTCTGAAATTGCACCTCCTGGAACACAAAGGGAAGTTACCAGGGGTCAATGAAGCAATTTTTACCGTAAGTATTAAGCATTGTTTTGCATGTGTTTTCCTTAGTCAACTGCTTTAGTAAATCTAGTTAGAGGAAAGTAAATTCCTGGCCAGTGTATTGTTTTATAGGCAAACCTAATTTTGCAAATGGCCTGATGTACTTCTCACTATGCTTCTTTTGTTTAAACACTATCTTTTTAAGATTCATTTATATGATTAAGAGTACATGTAAAAATGAGGTAATCAATCTACTCACTTTATGGTGTTACTTGAGGAATTAAACAAGCATAAACACAGTGCTGAGTGCCTGATGTGTGGTGTGTGACAAATAAATGCTGACTACTCATTATTTGACCATTAACAAGGCATGTTCTATTAAAAGCCAAAGGCCATTTCTTAGATGACAGCTTTAAGAACTTCACTGTAATTATCTCACTTTCCATTTGCACATCATTAATATAAATCTCCTTTCTTCTCCACACTCATATTCCTAAAGAGATCTGTGATAGTGCTGGGAACCATTTTGAGAAGGAAAGCTTTCTCTGGGTGAGGAGCCCAGTGAGAATGAGATATCAACAGGAATACTCTCCTTGGTCTCTACTTACAGAAAAGGTGGAGTCCGTACAGTTTGATCATTGAGCCATGAATCAGCACTGCAGTACAGTACCACACTGAGTCTTGAGAATATAAATAGCTGCATGTTGTTTGTGGGCAAGTGAGGTCATCGCTATCCTTGTCTCTGCTGTGATGGGGCCTTTCGCAGAGATCTCTGATGAGAGGAACAAGCTTTTCTGTCTGGGATGGAGCAGCTGGGGAACATCCCCAGGAGTAAAGCCCTGCGGTTCACAGTGGGGCCTTGAACAAATACAAACATTTCCTGGTTCATTCGGCTCACATCAGAAGACAGACACCAAGAGGGTGAGGAAAGGCAGCACTCCAGGTCCTCTTCCTGGAGACTGCTCAAGGGCACAGTAGAAAGCAGCTGTTCTTAATTCCTCCACGATGAAGACAAGCAGGAGCAGGTGTGAAGCTAATTCAGCTGACTGGATTTAGTGCAGATACTGAGGAGACCCTAGCCTTACTAATAATAACATTTGTCATATGTGATGCACTTTTATATACCTATTTTTTCAGGTTACTAGAGGAGGATGTGCAATTGTTCTGTGTGAACTGGGACCAAGCTGGAGGGAGTCTTTCCAAAAAAAAAAAAAAAAAGAAAGAGAAAACAGCATTTATTTTATTTTATTTACTTGTAAGGCAGACTGATAGAATTGGGGAGAGGAGAGAGATCTTCCACCTCCTGGTTCAGTCCCCAGTGACTGGGGCTGGGCCACACCAAAGCCAGAAGCTGGGAACTCCATACAGGTCTCCCATGTGGGTGGCAGGGACATAAGTAGTTGTACCATTTTCCACTGTTTTGCCAGGTACATGGGAGCTGACTCAGAAGTGGGGCAGCTGCGTCTCGAAAAAAAATCACAACATCACCCCACTGCACCAAATATTGGCCCTAAAAGAATCTTAATAGTGCTCACCCCCTTTTATGTACTTATTTTATTTCTGGGAATTGGTCACCAGGAAATAAGATGAAAAATAATGGCAGATATGTATTCATATATACTTCTAGGATGCGTACATTCAAATATAAACAGTATAAAATGTATATATGTTTCATGTATAACCTGTGTATTTGTGCTGGCAGAGAGCAGGAGAAAAAAATACAAAGACAGTGAATGGTGGAACATGGGTACCTTTCAGGGCCTTCTTCCTACAAGTGTATGCATTTTTACAAAGTGAGCTTGACCTTTTTAACAGCCAGTAAAATGAGGAATGAATGAATGGATGAATGAATGAATATGACTTGGATATGTACAGTTCTTTCAGGTCAGTTTTGGTGGCTCCTCTGGAGAAGGTCTCTGACATTCTGATTCCTACTTGATGCCATATCCTTTGAACAGGTCCTGGGGACCAAGGTTCTACCAGGAATGGTCACATCATGTCCGTGTAATCATGGGAATGATCTCCCACATAGCCAGGTCTCCATCAGTGGGGAAAACGGCAGAAACGCAGCTTCTTACCAGCCTACAAGGCAGGACAGCACGGCGCAGACACCAGCCCTGCCTCACATAGTGGGTGGATTCTTTGTATTCCATGTCAGGGATCAAGTTCACAGAACTTCTGCGGCTCCTTTTCTTCACCCAGGGTTGTTGCTTCTCTCTCTGGCTTAGCTCACCACCTGCTCAGAAACTATTTCTGAGAAGCCACTTGGTTCTGAAGATAGGGAGCTGTTGTTAAAAAAAAAACTGATTAATAAATTGCTTCTTAGGGACAGGAAATAGAGTAGCCCCTGGGGTAGGCACTGCCCTTGAATAATTACCTTGTCACTCCCTTTCCTGAGACCCTGGCACCTGACCTTTGGTAGTAGTGCCCATTTCTTGCATAGGTGTAATTTTGTCCCTACATCATGTATATCCTGGCCTAGGACCAGCTCTGTAGCATTGTTGAGCTTGGGATGACCCCTTGTTATCTTAATAAAATAAGGTACACAACAGTGGGCATTTGATGTAGTGGCTGAGACACTGGTTGGAACACCTTCGGTCCATATCAGAAGGCCAGGCTGAGTCCCAGTTCCACTTGCTATACAGCTTTTTGCTAATGCTTACCCTGGAAGGTACCAGATGATGACTCAAGTACTGAGGTCCCTGTCACTTGTATAACAGACTGGAATGAGTTCCAGCCTGGCTTCAGTGCACCTCAGCCCCACTGATGTAAGCATTCGAGGAAGAAATCAGTGTGTAGAAGGTGGCACTGTATCTTTTTTTCAGATAAACAAAAAATGTTAAGTTATGAAACAATAACATGCATAATTGGTGTGAATTTCTAATCATGGTGAAGGCCACTTTGAGAGTAACATTTTCCCTGTAGCTCGTGAGGGGTGGTAGGTAGGTGAGAGAGCCTTGAGTCAGTTTAGGCATCCCAGCTGAGAGAGGCTGAAAGTGGCTCGACCTGAGATACTCCTGAGATCTGGACTGCAGTTGAAGGAGGGTTCTAAGCCATCCTGATTGAACTTGCCATGGTTTGTAGCTCCAGTTGCCTTCACAAGTAAAGCGAGCTTCAGGGATAGGCCAAGACTGGGAAGTGGGGCTGCTTCTGAGAATGGAGATGTCTACCTGGGAGCTCCAAAGCGAACAAGCATAATGGGTTTTAGTTCTTCATCTCTAGAAAACATACCCTCCCTGTTGTCATCTTTACCAATGTCATTTACCCTGTGTCGCTGGCTTCACCAAGAACAAGCTATTAATGGCCCTTGCAAAGGCAGGCAGGCAGGCTGAGACATATTCCTGTTGTGTTTGAATGCCTGTTGCTGAAAAAAAATGCTACAAGTTCAATACAAATTGATACTGATCCTTTTTAATACATGAAAAATGCCAACTTTCATAAAATCTTTCTATAATTTTTCAATGAGCACAAATCTATTGAATGAGAGGTTTTCAAAACAAGTGCACTGAAATGTGTATTAAGAAAAACTATTAGTAGATTCCAATGTTTTGTACCATAAGCTTAGCTTTTAATTCCACTTTCCCAGAAAATTTTAAGCCTACCTTTGTTTTATATGAAACTCTGTCATGAATATGGCAAGGGGAAAGTTGCTCAAGCTTCTGGCCCCATCACCTCTTCAGTTACTTGATGAAAATGCTTCACCTTCATCACAGTGTTGTTATGAGGCCTGAGGTGGAATACAAAGTGCAGGCCAGGGGCCATTTGGTGTCTCCCCTGAGTCATTCTCAGAGACAGGTGGAAAGTGCTGTCTTGTCCTGAGGAAGTGAATGAAGAGTGTTGGATCCCTGGACTTAAAGGGTATCAGGAGAAGCCCCTCCAAGTCTTGGCTAATTGCTTTGGCCCAGCATAGCCATATAAGGGAATAATTGAAAATGGATGGAACTAGATATTAGCTCTATTGTTAATTAAAGAGGCTTTGTGACAACTGAAATTATTGGCAGCCAAGGAAGACCGAGCTTTTCCTTGGGAAACAAAAGCATGCAGACCGTGGCAGGCCAGAGTCCATTAAATATCTTCTCAGATTGCCACTGGGCAGACTAAATCAGGACAGACCCATGTGCTTCTCAGTCCTCAGGGCTTAACTCCAAATAATTCTAGGTGGCTAGGTTTAGCCCAGATAATTCCAAATGCCTATAACCCTAAGAGTAAGTATTAGATATGCCACAAAAACTAAGACATAATCTATACTTCCTACATGGAGTGGCAGCTTGACGCAGTAGACTAGACCCTGATTCAGGAGACGCAGAGCCCAGAGTCCCTGAAAGGAACATGACATCAAGCCTGGCTCATAGGAAAAGGCTAAATCACAGCCTTGCGCCTGGAGGACACTGTTTGTCTAATGAGTCTGTCTCTTTTTCTGGGACAGCTTAGTTTATACTTCTGGGACCTTTTGGGGAGTTTGTAGTGATGGGCTGGGCTTCATTTTCTTGGAAGGAACTTCCTACTTCAATATGGTTTTTTCTTCAGGATGCTCTTTTTCAGGAGTATGGGGAGAGGTGGTGGGAGGAACCCTGTTTGGCTCAATGAAGGCAATTTTGACTTACTGTATTTCCAACAAAGCCACAGCTCTGAACACGTGTGTGTTGATGAATGCTGGAGGAATGTCGAGGAGATATGAATGGGACTGGCAGCACCACAGTTGTTCAGAAGCAAGTGCTAAGGCTCAAAGCTTATCTTAACTCTATTTTAGTTGTAGAGTTGTACTCCATATATGGTAAGAAAGAAAAAAAAATTGTGCCTCTACTGAGATTAATCTTTCCCTGTTGAGACCATGGCTCATGTCCATCTTATTGCACAGATTTTAATGCAGAGTACATGCATTGTCCGGGAAATGAATATTGTACAAATTTTAAAAAACTGCCTGGAGGTTTAATGGCTTCTCCAAAGTTGTATTATTATGACTTTTTTTTTTTTTTGAGCATTGAATGAAACAGTAGTTTGGGGATCCAGTTAAATGCTCCTTTTCTTTGGGAAGGAACAACATAGAAGATACTTTTGAGTGAGGAATGAATCAATCAATCCTTCAAACCCTGTTTCTTAAGTGTATATCATGTACCATTCTCCGGATATATCGAGTGGAAAAATAGTGATGAGTTAAATGTGAAAGATTTGTGTTCTGGGGCTGTTTTTGCTATAGGAGAGTGGGTAGACAATAAAATAAATAAAAAGCAGATATAAGTAATAGATGCCTGGGAGAAAATGTGAGACAATAACCATTAAAAACAGTGGTATCCTGGTATTTTGTGTAGAATACTGTCTGCTCTTTTAGTTTAACATTACTTATTATTTCTCCCATAGAAAGTTTCTCTGCAGTTGTATATCTTGCTTTATTTTATTGCTATTAAAATATACAGATGGCTGAAAATGGAAAAAATGTAAATTTTAATATTTCTGTGAAGACTTCAAATGCCTGTTTTTTAAAAGATTTGTTCATTTTTATTGGAAAATCAGATTTATAGAGAAAATGAGATACAGAAAAAAAGATCTTCTATCTGCTGGTCCATTCCCCGAGTGGCCACAATGGCCAGAGCTGAGCTGATCTGAAACCAGGAGCCAGGAGCTTCTTCTGGGTCTCTCATGTGGGTGCAGGGTCCCAAGGCTTTCCTAGGCAATAAGCAGGGAGTTGGAAGGGCTAGCAGTTGTGACACGAACATGGGATCCTCGTGCATGTATGCAAGACAAGGGCTTTAGCCACTAGACTACTTCACAGCACCCAACTACAAGTGCCTTTTTATAAACATAAAGTGTCCCTGAATGGAACATGACATCAGCCCTGGCTAATGGGAAAGGGCTAAATCGCAGCCTTGTGCCTGGAGCTGATCAATTTGAGCCAGGAGCTAGTGCTTTTGCAGATCTCCCAGGTAGGCTCATGGACCCAAAGCCTAAGGCTATCCACTGCTGCTTTGCCAAGTCATAATCAAGGAGCTAGATTAAAAGTGGAGCAGCCAGATCAGGTGCACAGAATCACTTGTCATCCCATGACTAAAAGGCCGATGCTCCTGGCTGATGAGGGATGAGTCAGCCTGCAGGAGGTGCACACTCACCTGTAGCTGAGCCCGATGGTCCCAAGAGACCAGAGTAGACAGGGACATCAGTGTGGTGGGAGATCAGCCAAGAGGGCTGCTGAGGAGATGTGAGTCTTTTTCTCCTTGGCTTCTCAGAGGCATCTGCGGAGGAAGATTGTCAGGGAGATGGTGAGTGGTGGCAAAACAACCAGCTAAGAACCAGGCTGGCAGGACCCAGCTGTTCACTACCAGGGGAAGAAACATCTGTCTAGAAATGAGATGGCAAGGAAGCAAGAAAAATGAGAAGTGGTGGACCTTGGAATCCCAAGAATATAAAAAAAAAAAAACTCAACAAATAAGCGAGTGCGTGTGGACTCTAAGGTTTCTGCTGGGCACTGAAAAATGGACAGCCTTGGTGATCCTAGCCAGGTGGTTGATGCGGCATCAAGAAAACAGTGCCCAGGGTGTATCAATCAGGAGAGGCAGCAGGAGCTAAGCAGCTCCCGACAGAGAAATCTGGAGAGGCAGCCTTACAGGACAGATGGGAGATGGAAAGGTGGTGCCTGGGATGGATGCTGGTCACCGGTGTGGCACTGAACCGGAACCTCATAAAGTGAGAAGATAAGGAATCTTAAACATGCTATCAAAATCCCAGCTCTAAGGGACGGAATGGGTATTCCAGAGACAAAATCAGTGACCACTAGATAAAGCTTTCGGAGAGAGGAATGTTATGCTTAGGCAGTAGAACACGATTCAGCTTTGAACATTGACCGGTGTTAGTATGTGCATTTTTTCTGGTTGTGAAAATGTACTTGTAAACCTAAGTGCCTAGACCATAATTAGAAAAAAATGTAAATTTTTTTCCTACATCTGAGACTATTTACATTCTAACTTTTGAATGCAGATTATATTAAGCTTCACTTTTTTTTTTAATATATAAAAGTGGAGCAGCCAGGACATACATGGTATGCCAGCACTACAGGCAGAGGATTAGCCTGAACGCCACAGCACCAGACCCTAATACCATGCTTTTGCAGGAAACAATTACTCTTTAAAATGTATATTCTACCAATATTTTGATATTGCAGAGGCGCACATTTTGTCCCAACCCAGTTTTCAGGTTACTAGAAAGTCACTGTTTCAAGTGATGTGAATTCATATTTGCAAAGACACAGATCATGCTGAATTTAGTCAAACTGAACCCTTTCAGGAGCTGCCTGGCCATTGAGAACATTTTCTTTTCAAGGTACCTGCCTAGTTAGCTTAGACAGTAATCTGCTATGCAGGGGCTTTTGTACTTCTCCAACCTTCACAGACCTTGATAATCTTGTGAAGGAAGAGTGAAGGGCACTCAAGTTACCCACTCATGTGTTGGTTTGACCTCAGAGAGTATGAAAAAAAATTGAGTTTTAATTTCACAGAATATTTAGCATCTAATCTGACATTAGCCTAATTTGAATATATTGTTAATTTCTAAAAATTTAAAAGCCCCAATTCATAATTCCAAGGACAAAATGTGCTTGTTTGTTTTTTCCTACATTCTAGAAACAGAACTAACTCTGGCCATGTATTGTTTAGGATTATATTAAAGGCAAAGTGAGTAAGGGAAAAAATGCCTGTTTCCTGTTCAAAATTGGAGAATACAATAATTATATATATATTTTATGTTGTCATTTAACAAAAATTTTACAATTTTGATTCTCTTAAACATAGGGACATTGTGACAGATTTTTGAATGTATAATACCTGGTACATAATAAGCACTTAATGAATTTTGCTAAAGGACTTGACTAAACTTTACCTTAAAAGCCTATCTACAGCATAGTAGGACTTATTAAAAGGCACATATATGGGCGATGACTCAACGGCTCAATTGGTTAATCCTCCAGCTAAGCACTAGCATCCCTAAGGGGTGCTGGTTCGTGTCCTGGCTGCTTCGTTTCCTACCCATCTCCCTGTTCATGGTCTAAGAAAGCAGTCAGCCCAAACCGTTGGATGCCCGCACCTATGTGGGAGACCCAGAAGAAGCTCCTGCCTCCTGGCTTCAGATTGGCTCAGCTCTGACCATTGCAGTTATTCATCTTCTCTGTTTCTCCTTCTCTCTGTAAATCTGCTTCTCCAATAAAAATAAATAAATCTTACAGAAAGAGAAAAATATATTTTTAAAAAGGCATATATATATATATTCAGTTCACAAAAACTTCCTAAGCTTATTTTTTCAAGCTACTTGGAAAAATATGGGCACATCTGGGTGTGAGGTGAGTAGCAATGAGCCAGTAGGTCAATGCCAGAGACCCCACACTAGCCACTAATGATAAATGATAGAAAGACCTCTAGAGTGTGACTGCTCTGCCATGTTTTGGGTTTTCACATTGTAACTTGGTTGATTTTCAGCAGATTATTTCTAAGAGTCCGTGCAATTTCAAAATTCCACAACTGAATACATTTGGGTCTAAATTTGATAAACATCAGCATAGTGCCTAATGTGTGCCAGAAAATATTATAGGTGCTTTACAGAGTATGCAGGGAAATAACGATAATAAAGTACATGGAATAGCATTTGTCATACTATGAAGTATAAGTAAGAAATGCTACTAAAATGACTAATTTATTAAAATTCAATAATGTAAGAGTCATTAAAAGATGAAAATAACAGTTACAATTGAAATAATATAGGAATAAATGTAATTATTTCACTTAAAGCACTAAATGACACTTATATGCACAGTCTATCACTAGTCTGATCTCATTTTTAAAGATTTTTCTATTTGAAAGGAGGATTTATAGAGAGAAAAAGAGAGAAAGAGAAAGAGAGAGAGAGCTTCCATTCATTAATTCACTCCACAAATGGTCCCAATGGCCAGAGTTGAACTGATCTGAAGCCAGGGGTCTGGATTTTCTTCCAGGTCTCTTCTAGGTCTCTCACATGGGTGCAAGAATCCAAGGACTTGAACCATCCTCCATTGCTTTCCCAGGCCAAGAAGCAGGGATCAGAACAGCTGGGACTAGAACTGGTGCCCATATGGGATGCCAGCACTGCAGAAAAGAGGCTTAGTTTGTTGAGCCACCACACCAAACCCATGTGATCTAATCTTTATTTGACCTTGCTCTCATGACAAATGATTAGCTTTCAAAAACTTGCATATTCTCACACATTAAATCATATGAAGGGAAAATTTTAATGACATGAAGATATTTTACCAGCATCACATCTTGACAGTCATAAATGTTGCAAATATGCTTCACTTAAAACAAGCTGGAAGCAATCATGTTTTCATATTAATCCATAAGGCTTCTAAATGGTAGACACAGTTCAGGTTTGCAGTGGGTATATAGTACTTTAAGCTTAACACAGAAGAATTGCGATGAAATAAAGTTTGATTGGAAAGCTACTGACAGGCTTCAGTTCCTAGGTCTGTTTTTTTTTTTATTGTTATTAACACTGTATTATGTGATACAGTTTTATAGGCACTGGGATTCCTCCACCCCTCCTACAACCCTCCCCTCATGGTGGATTCCTCCCCCTTGCTGCCTAACCACAGTTCGAGTTCAGTTGAGATTCCTTCATTACAAGCATATACCTAGCATAGAGTCCAGCATCTTATTGTCCAGATAAGTTCAGCGGCTTCTTGGGGAGACCTTCTCTGGTCTGAAGGTAGAGCTAACAGAGTAAAGTCCCGGTCAGTTAAAAGCCCCAACAAAACATCAGCAACAATATACAATGTTATGGAATTAATTGACACAGTATTGAGTAAACAATATGTTAAAAATAATGCAAGTTCCATTCTTCAAAACACATGGGTTCAGACAGTATCAATGACAGGTTCAAAAACAAACAAACAAACAAAAATTACAGGTTAAATCAAGGCAAACATGTGGTATCTAACCTTCTGGGATTCACTCATTTCTCTTAGCATTATAGTTTCCAGTTGGGCCCATTTAGCCACAAAGAACTGCATTTTGTTTTTCTTAATAGCTAAGTAGTATTCCATGGAGTAGATGAACCAAAGCTTTCTTATCCAATCTTCTGCTGATGGGCATTTCGGTTGCTTCCATGTTTTTGCAATTACTGATTGTGCTGCTATGAACATAGGGGTGCATGTTGGTTTGTCGTGAAACAGGTGTTTTGGATATATTCCTAGGAATGCTATTGCTGGGTCATATGGTATGCAGATTTTGAGTTAAGTGTTCTCCAGACTGATTTCCATAAAGGCTGTACCAACCTGCAGCTCCACCAGCAGTGGAGTAGGGTTCCCTTTTCCCCACATCCTCGCCAACAAGTGTCGTTGGTTTTCTTTTTTATGTGGGCCAATCTTACTGGTGTTAGGTGGTACCTCATCAATGTCTTAATTTGGATTTCCCTTATTACCAGGGAACTGGAGCATTTTTTCATGTTTGTTTGCCATTTGGGCTTGTTCCTTTGTGAAATGTTTGCCCATTTCCCGTGCCCATTTCTTGAGTGGCTTGTTTGTTTTGGTTTTTTGGTTGTTTTGGAGTTCTTTGTATACTCTGGAGATTAGCCCTCTATCTCTTACATAGTGCGCAAAGATCTTCTCCCATTCTGTGGGTTGCTTTTTTTACTTTGTTGATTGTTTCCCTTGCTGTACAGAAGCTTCTTAGTTTGATGAGGTCCCATTTGCTTATTCTGTTCTTAACTGCTATTGCTTTTGGAGTCCTTCTTAGAAAGTCAGGACCTACTCCTAGGTCTTGCAGGTATTTCCTACATTTTCTTGCAAGAGTTTGAAGGTTTCTGGATGTAGGTTTAGGTCTTTTATGATAGATGTGGGTCTATCCTTTTGTTTCTGCAGGCTATCAGCCAGTTGTCCCTACAACATTTACTGAAGAGGCCTTCCCATTTGCTTGGACTGTTGTTGGTCTTTTTGTCAAAGATTGTTTGGCTGTATTTTTGTGGGTTCCCTTTTGGTGTTCCTATTCTGTTCCATCGATCTTCCTCTCTATCTTTGTGCCAGTACCAGGCTGTTTTAATAACCACTGCTCTATAGTATGTCCAGAGGTCCGGAACTGTAATTCCCCCTGCTAACTTCTTGTTCTTTAGGATGGTTCTAGCTATTCGTGGTTTTTTGTGTTTCCGGATGAACTTTTGAATCATTGTGTCCAGTTCCGTGAAGAATGTTTTGGGCAATTTGATTGGCATTGCATTGAAAATATATATTGCTTTTGGTAGTATAGACATTTTAATGATATTGATTTTACCTGTCCAGGAGCATGGGATGTTATTCCATCTTTTGAGGTCTTGTTCAATTTCTTTTTTGAGTACTTTGTAGTTTTCTTCAAATAGGTCTCCTACACTTTTGGTTAGATTTATTCCCAGATACTTCATTCTTTTCTCTACTATTTTGAATGGTATCCTGCTGGTTAGGTCTTTTTCCATCTCGGGGCTGTTTGCATACACTATGGCTGTGGATTTTTGTTCATTAATTTTGTACCCTGCCACTCTGCCAAACTCTTGTATAAGTTCTAGCAGTTTCTATATTGAGTCTCCTGATTCTTCTATGTACAGGATCATGTCATCTGCGTATAGTGAAAGCTTGATCTCTTCATTTCCCATTCGTATGCCTTTGATTTCTTTTTCTTTTCTTATGGCCTCTGCAAGTACCTCTAGGACTATGTTGAATAGCAGTGGAGATAGTGGGCATCCTTGTCTTGTTCCAGATCTCAGCGGAAAGGGTTCTAGCTTTTCTCCATTCAGTATGATACTGGCGTTGGGTTTTTCATAGATTGCTTTGATTATGTTGTGGATTTTTCCATCTATGCCTACCTTGGTTAGAGTTTTTAGCATGAAGAGGTGTTGGATCTTGTCAAAAGCTTTTTCTCCGTCTATTGATACTATCATGTGGTTCTTGTTTTTCAGTTTTTGGATGTGGTGTATCACATTTATGGATTTCCGAATGTTGAACCATCCTTGCTTTCCAGGGATGAATCCTACTTGATCTGGATGAATGATGCATGGCCATTGTCCTACTTTTGATGACATCTGAGACTCCAAATATTTCATCCCTTTCCACAACATCTACATCTCTTGAAACCAAACTTAATTACCACCTCCTCTAAGAAGCTTTCCCTGAGCTAACACCTGTTGTTCCCTTGGAAATGTTCCCTATCCACATGAAGAGTTTGATTAAGGTCTCATCTTTTGGCTTCTGTAAACCCTGATATAATTTCCATTAGTCAAACTACTTTATCATATCACCGACCCATAGTCTTTTTCATTTAATGAGCTATGAGCACCTGACAAACATGAACTATGTTGAACTAGCTTTTGAGTCCCAGTTTCTCAGAGTTCTGCATAGTACATAACAAAAATGATGATGAATTATTTATTAAGTGAATGTGTGGATGACGACAGTATCTGGTAGTTTCTGCCAAATTGGTTTGAACCATTGAATATTCTTTATGCATTACAATTTGGTTAGAAATTGTGATGATAAATAATTGTGTTCCAAGGAAGGCAATGGAGTGAGGCTTTTGTCTCTTGCACATTTGTGTGTGAAATATCTTCACAATCAATGATTTAGATGTTTTCCCCCTTCCTCCTCACTCTGAGAATAGTAGAGGAATATGAGAGAAATGAATCATCATTTCAAAAGAATGCAGTCACTAAGTATTTATTGAACATCTTGTATCCAAGATGGTATGTGTATCCTAGGCAGACCAGATTCTATCCCCAAGAAGTTTAATGCTTAGAAAGTCTTATAAAGAAAGAAAGTCATACACAACACCAAAGAGGTTAATGTTTATCAAAACAAAACTAAGAGTTTTATGGAGGTTAGAAATGTCAGATAAATTAACTAGAGTCCCAGGAAGCCCCTCACTGGGCAGAAGAGCCAGTTTAGGTTATTGTGGTTCTCAGATTTCTCTTTATCTGTAAAGCTCCTGAACCCGGAGATGATCAGGAACAAGGAAATTGCCAAATACACACACACACACACACACACACACACACAGACACACACACACACACATTTACTAGACTATGAAACCCCAAAATATCAGTGACTATATCAATTGGAAAATTATCACTTCAGTAGTAAAGGGGCTCAGACTTCCAACATAGTCTTTGTCTCCAGAGACAAAGACCAAATACTATATTCTCCTAATTAGACAGTATTGGACAAAGGACCTGGTAGATAAAGGCTTATGCCATCATCAACAACTGATAGGGGATTTCAGAAGATAGAATTCAAGCATAGAAATAAAGGGAAGAATTATAAAAAGAAAAAGTGTGCCAAAGAAGGTCTTTGAGATTGCTTAGAGTTTGCAACTGCGATTTGGGGAGAACATTATAGACCAAAGCAAAAACATGAACCACAACAGTGAGCACTTTTTTTTAATATGAATACAGATTTTGGAATGGATGATGGTAGAGTGTTAGGAAGGAAGGTTGGAATCAGGTTGTAATAGAGTATTGAAAACAAGTTACGTTTTTAAAATGTTCTTTGTGTTAACAGCTAGTCAAAGCACAAAAGACATGATTAGAACTGTATGCTCACAACAATTAGTTTGACTGTGGCATGTGAGTTGATTACAGGAGAAGTGCAAATGCAGAAGCCCTTGGGAAGCTGCACAATTTGTTAGGACACTAGGGGTATAGATGGAGCAAATAGAAACTGAAGGATACAAATTAAGAGGTGTCACACACACAACCCACGCATACATATACACCCCATTCCAAGGAAAAATATAACCCACAACCTATATATTCCAACTACAAAGTGGAATAAATATTGCTGTAATTTCTAGGAAATTCTCTGTAAAAACAAGAAAGTTGATAAAGCCAGCATTGTGGCATAGCAAGTTAAGCTACACCTGCAATGCTGATATCCCCATTTGGGTGCCAGGTTGAGTCCCTGCTGTTCCACTTTCAATCTAGCTCCCTGCTAATCCTCATGGGAAAACAATGAAGGATGGTCCAAGTCCTTGGGTCCCTATACCTATGTGACAGACCTGGATGAAGCTCCAGGCTCCTGGCTTCCTCTTGACCCAGCCATTTTGGAAATGAACCAACAAAAGGAAGAAATTCTCTCTCTTCCTCTTCTTTGCCCTCTTCCTTTCCTTTGTCCTCTTCCTCTCCTTTTCCTCCTTCCTCTCCCTCTCCCTCCCTCCCTCAACAGGAATGCTGCAAAAAACAGAAGCAGGAGCTTTGTGAAAAGTTTGATTACTTGTATGGCATCCTGGAGGAGAGGAAGAATGAAATGGCACAGGTCATTACCCGGACTCAGGAGGAGAAACTGGAGCATGTTCGTACACTAATCAAAAAGTATTCTGATCACTTGGAGAATGTCTCAAAGTTGGTTGAATCAGGCATCCAGTTCATGGATGAGCCAGAAATGGCAGTGTTTTTGCAGGTAAGTCTTTTCTCTTCTACTGATGAACAGATCCAAAAGGTGGGTGCTGCAAAATTAGTTATTACTACATTCTCATTCTTGCATGGATATTTGATCTATTTTAATAGCAAAAGCTGTAAACCCTCTACATGTTTGTCTCTTCATCTATTTAACAATTCAGTAAATGTTACATCTTGAATATAAGAAGGTTCTGAGCTAAAAAGTGTTGTTTATGACATTTGGAAATTAAGTTAGAGAATTCTCAGAGTCTGAATAGGACAAAATTAAGTTTCACCAGTGTTGTAAATACAAAGAAGTAAGTAAACATGTCTTTTGTTTGCTTTCTCAGAATGCCAAAACTCTGTTGCAAAAGTAAGTAATTTTTATTTTAGGGAAAAATATATATAATTTTAAAAACCTAAGTCTGTTTTAAACGTGACAGAAATTGGCAATTTGTCTTCATTTCAGAATATCTGAAGCATCAAAGGCATTTCAGATGGAGGAAATAGATCATGGCTATGAGAACATGAACCACTTCACAGTCAACCTCAATAGAGAAGAAAAAGTAATACGTGAAATTGATTTTTACAGAGGTTTGTCATTCTTCTGACAATTTGAACAGAATTACAGTTATATGAAAGTTGTAAAGAACTGAGTAAGAGCAAAAGGAGATTTCAGAATCACCTTCAGAATGAATGTCACAACCTTAAAGGCATAATAACTTCTTCTTTGTTACAGAATCGTATAGTTTATTGACAGTGTTTACATAACTTTGGATACAATGTGCTTATTTTAATGACATTTCAGACCTTTGACACTGGATAGTCAACTGCTAATAATGGTGGTGATGATGACAACTCAGCTCCAACCCTGCACAAAGTGTTAGCCGTAATGACGTAAAGTTATTATTAATAGCAAGGTTAAGGATGACATAAGAACAAAATGTATAAGACATCTGGAATATATAAGGTAGCATATCAGCTTAATCAAATTTTAGAGAAAAAGAAGAGAAGCAAGTCATAAAATAAGTCAAAATCTGGAAATAAAGCTGGATCTCTCCAAGAGCTGTAACTACATCCCTAGATGTATCTCTACCTTTTGGCCCAGAACTTCCACTCCTAGAAATTCATGCTTAAGAGATAATTGAAAAGAGGAAAATAGCCTTGGAGTTGATCCAAGCTTTGATTACCTTGACTCATGCTAGCACATTTAGATGATGATACTCTTTGGCTAAACCACTCAGTGCACCTGCACTAACATCCAAACATCTTTTTCAAAGCAAATATGTGTGATCAAGATTTTAAAAAATAGTTAATATTATATATTCTTAGTGTTTCCTGAGGGAATATTAAGACCAATGGTTTGGGGAAAGAATTATGATATCAACTGGGGCAAAATTGAGTGTATGCTGTGAACAAAGGAGATAAGAAACGAAAATAAGACTTTTTAAAATATTTTCTGTGCTAGGGAAGAGATTCGCTTTTCCATGTGACACGAGAAAGATGAGTGGCAATCCTAACCCTCCAGGAGCTTTTCGGTGTGGCAAACTATGACAAAAATGTGAATAGACTCTGAGGGGTGAGGGAAAGAAGCATAGTGGAGGTGAGGACTTTGTGCTGGGGAGGGGAGGAGGAAGGATAAGTATCCTTCCTGCACATTTGTCATGCCCACACTGAATCAGAAATGTATCCACACTTGGACCATCGTCAAGAGTCTGTTGGAAAGAACTTCCCTAGTCTGAGCATAAACTGAACTGAAAGTACTGACTACTGACTGTTTGCATTGGTAGCTTGTAACAATTTTTAAAATATCTTACCAGAAGATGATGATGGTGAAGAAGAGGAAGAAGAGGAAAGAGAAGAAGGAGAAGAAGGAGGGGAAGAAGTAATAGAAGTGGAACAGATAGAAAGTGTCCAAATAGAGTCATCCAGAGAAGATGAAAGTCCAGAAAAAGGCTTGGAGTCCCTTCAGTTGGCCTCGGAGCTCGAGGTGGCCCCAGAGAAACTTCCAGCTTCTTCTCCAGAACTCTCTCCAACCCTGCTGCCCACTGCAGATGCTCCAGTGATGCAGGTAATCACTCAGGCTTTGCTTCCTGGAGGACACACAGGCTCCATCTTTCCTAAACAGCCTGAAACTGCCTTTTTTCTGTCTTACAAAAAAGATCACAAAATACCAGGCATTTGCATGTGATAGATGAACCATTTCAGAACAGTCAGAGGACAGGGAGACGTATTCTGGGTGATTCAACTGGTTCATTGTTGTAATAATTGGTAGACACGACTTAATTTATTACTATTTTCTCACCAATAACACTCTCAGATCTGAAGCAGTCTTGGTCTAGGAGGTGTGTGTGTCTTACATGTTAATTTACAGTGAACCAACATCATGGTGTTTGGGTTTGCTTTTTGTTCTTTTGTGAATGCAAATAAAGGGAATAATGTGAGAAATAATATAAGAAATAAAAGCAGCCATATTTTCAGAACTTTGGACGTCTGTAGATAAGAGAGAAAATAAAGGGAAAACCACACTACTTTATGTCCCTGTTTGTCCCTGTTGCTTACCATGAAATATAGTCAGAACTTTACTTCATTGGAAAGGAGATGAATCCTGATTATCTGTATATCAGCCATTTGATGAGCTTGTGTTTTTTTTTTGACATAATTACTTAAAATTTATCTTAGGACTTTAACCCAAGCCAGATCCCCCTGATATGCTGACCTCTGTTACCAAGATGCCATTGTCCATTCTCAGGCTCTTATGCTGACTCTAGGACACTAGCAGACAGAAACCAACCTGTGTGCTCATTTAAGAGGAGTTGTGGTTTTACACCAGCTTTCAGGGTGCACTGGAATTATCTGTAGACACAGAACCCCAGAAGGGAAACTCTGATGTAGAAGTATAGTCTGCACTCTGTTTCTCAGGAAACCAGACTAAAATATTGCCTATGATTCCCAGAATCTTGAAATTCCAAGTATGCCAGTGACATTGACATAGAAAACAGGGTCTTAACCAAATGCAGGTTAGATTTGATCCAATGATATCAAGTTTGGGTTTTTAAAAAGAGGCTTTAGAGTGCTTCATATAACACCAAAAATTTAGTTTAGGCCAGTATCTTCTCCCATAACCAACTTTCACTAGAATCTGCTTTTTAGCTGCCCAGGTACTACTTGGTGAAAGACAAGGGCAGAAAACAAGAGGGCACATCCAGATCCCAGTTGGGGGGTTGCTGTTTTCAGTATTTCGCCCTTAGCACTTCCAAATGTGTTGAATGTACTATGACAGCCACTTAGGTACTGCACACAGAGCTTAGTGTTCAAACCCAAGGAGAACTAAAATCGATTGCTTTTTTTTCTTCTTGTTCTCTCTCTCTCTCTCTCTCTTTTTTTTTTTTTACTTTTGACTTTAACTGTTGTGATGAAGGGGGAGGTTGTGCCCACTGGCTCTCAACAGACCGCAGAGTCTGAAACTTCACTCCCGGCAGCAGCAGCAGCAACAACTGCGGATCCCTTGTTGTACCCTAGTTGGTATAAAGGTCAAACCCGGAAAGCTGTCACCAATCCACCTTACACGCAAGGGAGCGAAGGTCTGGGACAAATGGGGGTCTCAAGTTCTGAGGATTCAAATGTGCAGAAGGCAGAAGTGGCAGAAGCTGCAGCCAATGAGAGGGCAGCAGTGAGTGGTAAGGAAACTAGTTCACCTGCAGCTACTTCTCAGGTTAGTGTTGGTGCTCTTGTGTTTGAATGCTTCCTTTTACCCTCTAAGATTCCGCTGCAATAGGCTTCAGCCAGAAAGAAGAGCTTCCAAAGGGGTAGAGAGAACCTACCTTCATGGAAAAACACAGAAACAATGCACCTCCCACCCCATTCATGTTGGCGTTTCTTTTTTCTGAAATACTATGTGAAAGCCAAAGTGCGCAAACCAAATCTGACTGTACCCTGCCTTTGTGTGAAGAGCTCACTCACACCTGGCCTCCTAGGGAAGCCAGCCCTTCCTGCACGCCCCTGAAAGCTGCTCTGCCTTCTGTGTCGGCCAGAGCCTAGGCTTCTCCTTTGTGACAGCCACTTGCCCTCACTCAGCTTTTCCTCTGTTCTCCTTGGGTTTCCAAAGACTAATCACCTGCTTTTGTGTTGTTCCCAGCAACCCCTAGGAGCACGTTGGAATTAGTCTCAAGTCTGCTCTGGAACATAAGCTTTGACTCACCGATTCTGGGAGCATGTTGGCTGTGGCTAGACAGAAAGAGTGTCTTGGCTTAGCTAAACCTGTGCTGCATAAGCTTGTGCTCCTGAGAGCATAAAAGCACAGGGTATCCTCTGCTAGGATTTTGTTAAAAAGTGTCTCTTGATATCTTTTGTTGTTGTAATGAAAGCTTGAAGTTCATTCCTTTTCTTAGCTCTCATGTTACAGAGTCCCTAGCAGAAATCCTTGACTAGTTCTTCACAAGGAAGAGTGTTCCTGGCTATTTCGTGTTCATGAATGTTCGTCAGTGTTGTCTTGGGTATGAGTCTTACCTAGGCAAGAGACTGTGTTCAAGAAACTTTGTCTAGTTAATTTTCATGCTCTCAAGTCATCAGGGAATTATGAGAAACAAACAACAAACCCATAAAGATCACAACAATGACTTTTTAGCTTAGCTGTGTCTACTCAAGTGGACTTTAATTTCATGAGGGAATAAAAGAAATATGTTTGGAGAATTAAAACTCGCATTCTTTTGTGCAAGACATTTGTTTTACAGAAGAAAATATAATGACAAAAATTCATATTTGGTTTGAAAAACCTTTAGAAATAGTTTTAGATTTAAAAAAGAGGAATAGGTTTTGATTATTTCTGAAAAGGTTACAGGTATTGTTACATATCTGGTAAAAGTTGAGTGAAGAGAAATTGTTTTCTGAAAATGGCAGCATAATATCTTTTAAGGAATATGTAGTTGGGCTGTAATCCCAGATAAAAGTCCATCGCGATGATGTTGAACAATGTTATTTGTGATAATATCAGTGAAGCTCTCTTCTTGTTTTCTCACAGGAGTTAGCAATCTGCTTAGTGCTTTTGGCTTTTCTCATACTTCACTACATCTGGAGTCAGATTCAGAACTTGATTTGTACTTTAATGGGTAGGAAATATTTTCTTTTCCCTTGACTAACATCTCACTTAGTTTCTTCCATAATGCTCCTCTTCTGTAGGCCCAGAGGTGAATTTCTCCAACAATCTTGAGGCTTTGTTACTTAAAAGAATCCTGTTCTCAGATAATGTCATGACCTCAAGCTCCCTAAGATGTAATTGTCTTAAGGTGCTGGGGAAGGAGGATTGCTCACTTCTCTATTTCTGCATGGAGGGGAACTTCGACTCAGAACAGGGACTCCGTCAGCAATTATTCAGTAATCCGGTAGTAGTGAGTCCTCCGGAATGACTGTTAAGGGAAGTCATTTTCAAAAGGCATCCATAATGCTTTGAGGCCTCACTACCCTTAATGTAGAGAGGAATAACAAAGGATTCACTCAGGAAAATTCAGATTACATAGCAGCCTCTCTACACACATCAGTGATGCCCAGAGATGGTCAGATGACTCCTGTCAGGGATGTTAACCTAAGCAGTGTCTGCATGGCTGGGCATGTAGATGAGATGATTGCTCAGTTCTTTGAATACTCACCCAACATCCCCCAGCATTTCTCCTAGGAGAGGAAGTTTCTGAGAGAAAGATGATCTGAGTACAGTAGTATCTGAGGAATTGCAGCCAGGTGAGGTGTGAATGAATAAAGAGAGCCAGAACACTAAGGTGTACTTACCAACCACAATGAAGGAGAGGCTAAGGAAAGCCAACTTATTATTTATTACTATGAAAAGTCCTTTTATTTTGTTTTCTCATAATCAAACCTTTATTTGATTACTGTTCAGAGGTTTGCTTGGGGCTAATATTTTCAATAGCCTCTTAAGGGCTATCTGTTTAATTAATATTTGAAGATCCAAACTCCATGAACTTTTAAGCAAATGAAACCACTGGACTTAAAACCTCTCTGTGCTTCAGCTCAAAACAATTCAAAGTTCCTGGTGTTGAAAGGTCTCAGCTAGTTCTATCTCAATGATTTTTCCTGGGTCAACACTGCCTTTTCTGGAAGCTCCATCATAGACTTCCTTTCTGCCTCATTAACCATCTGCTCAACAAAAATGATGGGCTCTTTATGGGTCTCTGCCATGTCTGTAACTTTGTGTGGGCAAGCTGTACTTCCAAAGCCTAATAGTCAGGTGGAAATTTGTGCACTCTAAAGTATTTGGTCTGTTTAGCTCCATAATTCCTCCTAACGTTATTGGCTTGACGTTACTGGCAATCAACAAGTTGGGTCAGGGAAAGTGTTGGTAGTAGACTTAGGAGGGTACATAGAGAGAAAGGAGACACTGTACTTGATTAGTACCAGGACCATAACTGTGGATCTGAATAATTGTCTGAAGAGTTCTGTTTACAATTCTGAGAATTCGAGTTTGGGTTTTTGTCAACATGTGTCCTTGTAATGCTTCTCTGAGGCCGCAGGGGGAATGCCACGCTTCATGGCTGCCATCCTCTGAGTCCTGCCCTGTATGCTCATATCCCTATGTGTGTCTGGTAAGATTAGGGGAGGCAGGTGGGATGGGATAGGGCATGGTGGATTGACATTCAGAATTGCAGAACACCTTTAAAAAGAGGCCTCTCATAAAGAGAAGGAACCCGGATGATAACAGGATACCATTCTTTGGTTCTTGAGATATGTTGGTTCTGACAATAGAAACCTCTTCATTGTAGCAAATTCCTGGCCTCTGAATTTTTTTTGCAGGGTTTGTTTACCATCACCACCTCAGAATCCAGCTACCAGATTAACATTTATCCCACGTAAGACTGACTTGTTGGAATTCATGCTTTATTGCCTTACCTTGAATGTTTGGGATGTACTACAAGAGCCCTTGATTCTGGGGAGGGAGCCACTCCTGACTAGGTGGCCCCAGGTCAGGACTGGTGTTGCCTTAGAGCCTCAGGAGTGTCTTGGGTTCACAGGTTTATCTGTAACACCCTGAGGTTGAACTGAATATGTTTAGGGAGGTATATGCTCTAATTCCACATGCTTTCCTTGCATCCATTCACACAGGGAAGCCTGCCCTTGGTTTTGCTGCTTGTGATTTGTGATGCTCAACAGTTGCGTTGCAGCTGCTGGCCCTCACCTGGACTCAGCCCTGACCACTGCAATCAGTTGCGAAATGAATCATGACTGGGGAGCCCTTAATTCGTTTTTCTATCTTTGTTTCTCTGCCTCTAATTTCCAATAAAAAAAAAATAAACATCATTCCTCTCTAACAGTGATAGATGGGACTTTTAATCTTTATGAGATCAGAGAAACATTGTTGCTTTTCTCATTTTCATTCTCTAAGAAAAAATAATTCCTCAACAAGGTTAATGTTTATCTTTATAAAAAAATTATCTTTATAGTATCAAGTTGCCTCTTACAACTCTAGTACCCCATATCAGAGCATTGGTTCAAGTCCAACTGCTCCACTTCCAACCCAACTCCTTGCTAATGCTCCTGGGAAAGCAGTGGATGGTGACCCAGGTGTTTGGTTCCCTGCTATTTATGTGGGAATTCTGGGTGGAGTTCTGGCACCTTGCATTACCCTGGCCCAGCCCCAGCTGTTGTGGTCATTTGTATAGTGAACTAGTGCATGAAAGATCTCTGTATCTGTCTCTTCTTCTCTGTCATTCTCTTTGTCAAAACAAACAAACAAACAAGAACTGAAATCTTATGCTGTGTTCTGATTCCTATTCATCCTTCTGCAGATGGTACTTTGAACCTGTCACCTCTGTGCCCCTCAGAGGCAAAGACCCCTTATTTGATCTGGTCATTAGGTGCAGGATCACCTTCTGACTTACCATCTTTCTAGGCTATGCTAACTGTATGCTCAATCAGTGAATAGAGCTTGGTAGAAGCAATATTTGACCTACTTCATGTGCCAACTTTAAAGTTTATTTTTGAAAAAATGATGCTATGTGCAAGTCAACATCAGAACACAAGGCCAGAATCAGGTGGAAAGTGTAGGCTATGAAACAAGTTGGCAGCTGTTAGAAAGCAGTCCATGTGACATCATGTCTTGGATCTGTCTCCTGGTGAACATTTCCTTGTCAAACTGCTGCTATCTGAGATCTTTTCTCTCCCAGAACTAACTCTTCAATGCTCTGAGTGTGAACACAGGCACTGTCAACAGACCTTCCCATCCCTTTTGGACAACTGAGAATTTCACTGGAAATACAAGTGTCAGTTAAATTTTTATAGAAGTAGAAATAGCAGTGATGAAAACCCTCCCCAGGTTCCATTCTCTTCTGTCCTGATGCAGCTTACTTGCCTTGTGTGGAAAAGTTTATCCAAACCATTCAGTGGGAGCTGTGCAGAGAATTGGAGTTTCCAGAGAAACTTCTCTCTACTTGTGGATTAACTCAGCAGCTGCACTGACTGATGTATGAGCAGGACACAGCAGCTGCCTTAAAGGCAGAGCCCTCCCTCATTCCCCCCGCTGAACTGCACACACGTTAGTGAGAGCTGTGTGCTTTGAAGCTGAGAAACTTGGCATTGAAGTATACGTAATTTCTGCCTGTGTTAAGATCCGAAGCTCATGTATTTCAAGAACTCGGAGGTGGTGATGATTAGAGCTAAAATCTTTATCATATCATAGCTATTTGTTGTCTCAAGAAGAAAATAGCCACTTTTCACACATGCTTCATTCTTTAAGCTTGTAAATGATAAACAAGTTGGGTAGAACTTTTACCAAGACTCTGAACAATACAAGTATGAATGAAATTAGGATAAAAGAGTTCCAGTTCAGTCTTGGAGCTACTTCTGCATCTGAATGTAGGCACTTAATTTCTTATTTTTCAAATGGAATGGGAGAGAGAGAGGAAGATATCTTTCATCAACTGGTTTTCCTCGCAAATGTCCTCAATGGCCAGAGCTGGGCTAGGTATAAGCCAGGGGTCAGGAACTGCAGCCCAATCTACTGTGTGAGTGGCAGAAACTTAAGCACTTAAACCATCACCATTGCTTCCTAGGTGCGTTAGTAAGGAGCTGGATTGAAAGAAGAGTAGCTAGGATGCAAACCAGCATTCTAATTTGGGATACAGGCTTAACCCATTGCACACAATGTCCTCCCCTTCTGGGCCTTTAATTCTGTTCACTTTGAGTTTTCTTTCTAGGAAAACCAAAGAACCTCTCAATGAGTAGAGTGATTTGTTATACAACATTGGAGAGGGCCAAATCTACCATTAAGAATTTTATCATTTATTACAGGAGATTTTCATGAGTAGGGCTGTGGACTTTGGGCTGTCACAAGTCATTCTGGTGACAAGAGTAGCAACAGATTATTAAAGAAATAGTTCATTGTATTTCTCCAAATATAGCTATTCAAGCAGGTACATAAATCCCCAATTTACTAAACTGTGTACTAATACCTCTTTCTAGGGACCCATTTGGCTGAATGTTTTACACAGTTGTTATTTCAAGTGCCACAAACTGTAAAATCCATGATGACAAATCTGAAATCCACCTAAATGTTCTTCACCTCTCTAAAAAAGACAGAATGTACTCATTAGAGTCAGTCACAAAATGTTGGATGAACAGAGAAATAAATGATGATTGGTTTTTAAAGCCAGTATTTCCTAAATACACATACACTGAAACTTATCCATTTTAAGTGTACAATTCAATGAGTTTTGGCAAATCTGTAGTGTTGTATGCCCACCACCACAGTTAACATAGAGGCTATGTCTACCAACCCCTCAAAACTTCTCCGAGTGCCTTTATAGTTAGTCTCCTCACTACAGTTCAACCGTTTGACAACCACTAATGTGTTTGCTCTTTATTAGAATTGTGTGCAATTCTAAATGAATAGATGAAAATGTACAGTACATGGACTTTTGTGACCGTCTCTTTTGACTTAGAACACTTTTAAGATCCAGTCATTTTACTACATAGATCATTATCTCAATTTTTATTCTTAATTATTATTTCATTGGGTGGTTAGGATACATCACAATTTGACTATTATGCATAAAGCTGCCTTGAACATTTCACATATAAGACTGTGTGTGAATATGTCTTCATTTCTCTTAAGTAAATACAAAGGAGTGGAAATTTTGGATTGTATGGCAGGTTTATAACTACCTACTAAAAAACTATCCAGGGCCCGGCGCTGTTGCCTAGAGGCTAAAGTCCTCACCTTGAACATGCTGGGATCCCATATGGGCACCAGTTCTAATCTTGGTGGCCCCTGCTTCCCATCCAGCTCCTTGCTTGTGGTCTGGGACAGTCTAAGGCCTTGGAACCCTGCATCTGTGTGGGAGACCTGGAGGAACTTCCTGGCTCCTGGCTTCGGATCGCCACAGCACCGGCCATTACAGTCACTTGGGGAGTGAATCAACAGACAGAAGATCTTCCTGTCTGTCTCTCCTCCTCTCTGTATATCTGACTTTGCAATAAAAATAAAATAAATCTTAAAAAAAACCAAAAGCAAACTATCCAAATTTTCTGGGATGAGTATACAATTCTATGTTTGTATCAGCATTGTGCAAGAGCTCTGGCTCCTCTGCACCCTGGCTACCCTGTGGTATTGTATCAGTATTTTTACATGTTAACCACTATAATCAATATGTATAGTATATCCTTAGGATATATAGGTAAATATATGCTTATTAATACAGGTAAATGTATTCTTATTGATCAATTTTGTAATTCCTTTTGTGGAATAACTACTCAAATTTCCTCCATTTTAAAAGATTATTTATTTTTATTGCAAAGTCAGATATATAGAGAGAGGAAGAGAGACAGAGACAGGAAGATCTTCCAACCATGATTCACAGTGACCGCAACTGCTGGAGCTGAGCCAATCCAAACCAGGAGCCAGGAACTCTTCCTGGTCTCTCACATGGGTGCAGGGTCCCAAGGCTCTGGGCCATCCTCAACTGCTTTCCCAGGCCACAAGCTGGGAGCTGGATGGGAAGCAGGACTGCCAGGACATGATCCGATGCTCACAAGGGATCCCGGCACATACATGGTGAAGACTTTAGCTGCTAGGCCACCACGCCAGGCCCAAATTTCCTCCATTTTTAGTTATTTGTCTACTTAGAAGTTCTTTATGCACTCTGGATGAAACATACTTATCACGTATTTTTAGCTGTTTTGCAAAGAACTGAGCCTGTGTTGTCAAGCTTGCATATTTAACCATGGATTGAAAATATCTTAAAAGATCACATCTTTACTAAACATGTACAGGTCTTTTTTTCTTGCCAGTATTCACTGAACAATGCAGTGTAACAATTTACATTTCTGCCCTTAAATTGTGTTAAGTATAGTAAGTAATCTAGCTATGATTTAAAGTGTGAGAATGTGTGGGAGCTAAATGCAAATATGGTGCAGTTTTATCTAAGACACTTGGGCATTCACATTTTTGATGTCCACTGGGGAGTCTGGAAATGACCCTCCTGCAAGTACTGATATACAACCGCATTTTATATCAATCTTTGACTGATTTTGTCTATCATTTTCTTACTGTATTTTGAAAAATAAATATTTTTCATTTTGACAAAATCCAGGCTTTTGGTATTCTGTTTAAGAAATCTTTGTTTAACTTGGAAAATCACAGATTTTCTCCCACCTTTCATTCTATAATTTTTACTGTTTTAGCTCTTAAATTCGGTCTAAGATGATTTTGTTATTCTTTTTGTGTGTGTGAGGTAAGGATTGAGATGTGCTTTTTTGTTGTTGTTGTTGTTGTTTGTTGTTTGTTTTACATATGGGCATCCATTTTTCCATGCACTCTTTATTGAAATTTGTCTTTAATGAATTATCTGCATAACTCCATAGAAATTAAACTGAATGAATATGTGTAGGTCTATCTCAGGATTCTGTTTTGTATCATTGTGTCAACAGTGTAATAAATTCATTTCCCCTGGCAACTTGTGCCTACAGTTCTACATTTCTGTGAAAATAGGCGCTGGGGAGAGTTCGCTGGGGGAGTTGTTATGACACAACCAGTTGAGTTTTGCTTCCTGTGTTGTTAAATTGTTATTATTCCGACTTAACCTAAGACCCTGGTTAGTGTTGTACATTCTGTGACTTTCTCTCTGGCTTTATTTGTGTTTCTCACTAGTTGCAATGAAATGGCATTTTGCTGACAACATCCCAAGCAGTGCAGAGTTCATCCATTCTAATACTACTGCATTTACAACTTCTGACAGCACGTGGTAGTCACTGTAACCAATGTGTGTACATGGCTGGGTAATTTACATATCTCCAAGAGATGCTCTCAAACTGCTCAATCCTGGATAGTAGGAAATAAGAAGTTTCCTATTTTACAGTGGAAGGAGTAGGCATCCTCGAGGATGTGTGACTTGTCCCAGACCATATTGTGAGACTTACTGCTTTCTTATTTGACTTTCACCCTCCGTCATGGAGTTTGACTAGTAGTGTGATAGACCCAAATCAGCATTCAAGAATGAGTGAATCCCCACTTCACCTAGGTTGCAGTGACTGAGTAGGATGAACCTGTCATGGATTTGTCCCTCGTGATATATTGGCACAGCTTCAACAACTGAGTAATTTAGGGTCTCTGCCACTTGCAGGGGTGTGGCTGTCCTTGGCCAACTGAGGGCAGTCCAAGTCTTCAGCTGCAACCCATGTTCCTGACCAGCCGGCCTTGTTCTGTTTGATTTCCTTGGGTGGGATTGCCCCTGCATCAGCACCAGCTGTACCCTTTTCCTTTTGGATTTGTGGTCATTATTAACAATGCTCAGTGCTTTAGCATTCCTTAAGCAGTTTTCTTAAATTTCCTAGGTTTAGTTTTTTGTCTATAAATCAGGTGTAGTAGCACTACCAACCTCCCTTCATTCTTGAGATGAACTTGTTTGGCCTTTTGCCTAACATGAGGTCAAGAATTTCTTTGTGATGAATCCAAAGTTGAAATGTTTATAATACAGTTCTGTTTTCAGAAACAGTGAAGCACACACAGACATTCCATTGTCAAATCCGTAGACAGGCTGACTTTCAGGTTTTGCCAGGCTGTAGCATCTGCATCTGTAACCTGCTCCCCAGATGTCCCTTTCAGTTCCCAGGCAGCATGTTTGAAGTCAAGGAAACAGAATACACCATTCTATCCTACTCTAGAGAAAGTAATGAGTGAGTTTAATTTATTCTCCTTCCATGTGTGAGAAGAAATTGCTTAGCTCCTGTCCTTCCCTTAGTAAGAAGTAACTAGCTAATGACAACGAAGCAACCCAGATCAACGAATCCTCCATCCTCTTCACCAGTCAGGTGTCCACCTGCAACTCCTCAGGAAAAAAGTGCATTGTAGGGAGTGCCTTCCTTCCAGAGCTCTTTTGTGAGCCCCCTCTTTTCCTCTTCTGTCATTCATGGAGCGTGTGCTTTTTTTTCACAGCTTTGTGATTCATTCCTACTATATCTTTATTCCTTTGCCCCAAGCAAGAAATATCTCTATTTCATAGATGCCTCTGCTGGCACAGCTGCTGTAAATAGAGTTCTCCAAGGCTTAGAGCTTTGGCTGTGAGCCACGGACTATACCTCGGTTGCTTCTCACAGTTGGTGAGTGGCCTGAGTTCTTGGCTGTACTTTCCTTCCCAGTCAGAAATCCATCATCTCAAGCTATTCAAAAGCCCAAGGTTCAAGAATGTAAAGTAGGGGAGCAAGCTAATACTTGAACTTGATCCTTCTGAATAAACATTCTAAACATGACCTCAACAACTCTACTCTTGTTTCCAGCACCTGGCATTGATTCTCCCACCCAACCTAGCAGGTGCAGGATGAATACTGGGTGGTTGCCCACTCAGTAGCCTCGAGTGTAACTCTACCCTTCCTATACCTATCTCTTTATGACAAATGGATTTTACTGTAACTGGGAAAGGTTTCTTTTGAAAAGCCTAGAAAGATTGGAATTTAGCCTATAGTGGTAAGCAGACTCTCTGTGGGGTTGAATTTCTGACAGGCATTCACTGCAACATTAAGAGAGGGAGGAATGGCAGAGTGTGTGGAAGCCCGAACACATTTCCTCGGAGCTTTCAATATCGTTTTTAGTCTTCTGACATCAGTCGTCTTTAGAATAGGAAAGTTTCTATATAAAATCTTGCCTGACGGCAGTGTATATGAAGTGTATTATGGTGCATCAGTGTCTTAATTTTATGTATTTTCTCAGTTTGATGACCATCGCTTGGAGAAATCTGGGGCAATAGAACACAAGAAAAATAAATCTTAAGGGGATGGAGTCAAGGGTAGTGGACAATGATCATTTGAGAAAGAAAAACATAAAATTCGAAGACTCTATTAAACATTAACTTTCTTTCCTTTGATACTTTCTTACCAAGAAGCTAACACCACTGAAAACAGGTAAAGGAATAGAAAAATGTCCATAAAATACAAGGCATAGGTTGCTTTCACCTTAATTCTACTCTGAATTAAGGCAGCAGAAACTAACCTAACAGCAAGGGAGGCAAAAGGGAGTAGGGACAGCGAGAGAGGTGCATGTCATCAGAAAAGAGGCACTTAGTAACCATTCAGGTACCATGTTGGTTAAGTTCTGCATTGCCCAGACAACTTGCAGGCCCAGCCTTAAGTGTAAGATTTTTTTTAAAGTCATATTTGTCTGTTTGTAAATTGGAGCTACAGGGAAAAAGAGAGAGAGAGATCATCCATCTTTGTACCTTCCACATTTGTGAGTACACTGTAGCCTCCCAATTACCTATTGTGAAGAATGTTATGTGCAAATAGCTATTTGGATTCCTGCTTTCCCTTCTTTTAGATATATAACCTAAAGCAATGTGTCTAGATAATATGATGATTCTAATTTTTTGGAGGAATCTCCATACTGCATTCTATAGCAACTTTACATTCCTTCCAAAAATGCACAAAGGTTCCTGTTTCTCTGCACACTTACTTCTGACATTTTTTACATCTAATTAACTTTTTTTTTTCCAAAATGTCAGTCACGCTATGAAGGTCCAGTAAACACCATAACCCATGTCTGTCTTGTGCATAGAGAGAATCAGATGTCCACAAGCCTCTGGTGGAATGTGCAGTCCCTAATCCCCAGCATCAAGGAGTGGTCTGGACGACCTAACTTGTCAAGGATGATGACTTCAGGGCACAGGCTCTGGGTGGTGCTGCTTCACCTCATTCTAACCTTCTGTGCAGTGAAGCAATCCCCTGGTACCAAAACCTGATGTTCATGCTCCCTCTCAAAGGATGTTTAACAGTAACAAAGTAAAGAAAGTCAAAGAAAAAGAAGAATCTCATGTTTTAGTTGAATCTGATTCATAAAAACTGAATCTGATTTGTGAACATTCAAAACTCCTGGTCAAGATCATCCAAGAAAAATAATTTCTCCTCTTATTAAGGTTCTAGAACTCCTTTCTGCAGGTGTTTGTGACTGTTGGCATTTTTGGATCTGACAGTTGAGTCAGAGGGAAAATGTGGATTCCTTATTGCATTTTCAAATTTTATTTTCTGATTGAACATCATATTTGTCGAATCTGCGACTGTATGGGGATAGAACGCTGTGTCCAATGATGGTTTTGTATGTTAATTTATTTTTGCAATATAGGCAATCTATAAACTGTAGCAATACTGTGGGACAAATATTCTCATTTGCCTTAGTGTATGGTCCAACCTAGACTGGTATACAAGTAGCAGAAAAGCAAGTAGAGATCGGCGCTTTGTTTCTGTTTTTTGTTCTGTTTTTACACCAATATTCTCAAGAAATGGCATCTCCTGCAATAGAGGACCGTCAATTTGGGGAAACAATTTGAAAGGATACATATGAGCCCATGTGGAGATGGCTAAAGGAAAAAATGTCTTTATTTCACTCTTTCTGAAATCTCATATTTGGTATGATGCCATTTAGGAAGGGCTCATTCCAGTATAGGAGTGCTTGGGTTCAAATCTCAGCTCCACCTCCAATGATAGCTTCCTGCCTTATTATATAAACAAATACTTTGAAGGCTGCTGCATAAAGACAACTAAGATACTTCTAATGGAAGATAAAATTTTAATCTTTAGTACAGAAAAGCATCATATATATGTATTCAGTCCCCAATGGCTTTTAACCACCAGCAGTTCCCTTGGTGTCATCCTTGAGATATTTCGGAGTAGTTGTCAAGGAAGTTCTCTCTAGATTAAAGTTGATTAATGAGGATAAATTGATTATGGTGACAAAGGGAGGAATTCATCATGTACCAGCAGGTACAGGTTTCTCAAAGGGTGCTACTTCAGTTGCAAGGACATCTGGACACACCTAACTCAGTACCAAAATTTCTAGCAGTATCTTTGTGGGGGAGGGGCAGAGAAAAGGGTCAGTTTCACTTTTTACATTAGCTATTGTAACGTAGAAACTAGGTGTTTAGTTTTATTCCAGTATGGCTATGATCTTCCTTAACTTTCTACCAAGGAGCAACATGCATGCAGACCAACAGTAGTTGTGTGGGATTCTGACTGCTGTTGCATTAAATCTACAAGTTAGCTGAGGGAGATTTGACATTTTACTGATATTCATGATTCTGATCCTTCTCTTTGGCCCAATGTCATATTGTTTAGTTTGCTTTCTCTTAATAGTATTTTACAGTTCCAGTGTACAGATCCTGCAAAACCATGAAGACTTGGGATCATTTTGTTGATTTTGAAACATCATTCTAAAACGTAGTTAGGGTGTAATCTGGTAAGGTGAAGATCAAAGTCTCATTTTTCTCTTCAGAGAGTTGGAGGGGCAGTGAAGCAGTATAGTTACCAATGGTGTGATCTGCCTGGGCTGGGTATTTTTTTCCCCTCATTTAGCAGCTTTGTGCAGTTACCCAGGGCTTCTGAGCTGGCCTAATGCATGTGGCTATTTCATTGCTTTGGAATGAAATTCTAATGTGGTGGGTTGTTTTCACCAGTAAAGTCATAAGAATATAATTTATCCATTTCCAGAGTTCTTCCTGCAAGAACTGTATTTTTCATATATTTTTCAGGGTAGAGGTTAAATTAATTAAATCATTTGCATTTCAGCAAGACATCTTTATGATTGTCACTCATGCCAATTAAGTCATTATTTTAAAAATCCAAAGGAGCATAAAGTTTGTTTATGAGCCTGTATTGATCAGCTTATTCAAAATAATAATATGTATTTGTCAAGCATTTCTAAAAGATGATTATATTTAGAAATTTTGATATTATATTTGCTTTGATATAAATATTTTATTAGGTTTCATTACCTAGATAATAAAATCCCTTCATGATTATTCAAATCTCAGCCTCTAGTTTTTCAAAAATTACTTCTTACTTTACCAATGGAGAAATTATATTAATATGCCCTGCAATGTCATGCAGTATAGCGATGTCCTTTAAGTTAGGTTTTCTTTTTTTCTTTTTTTTTTTATTCTGTAGGCTTTTCTAAACTCAAATTTCTGTTAGTTTCAAGAGACCTTTCTCTCAGTAAATTATGTACAAGTGAACTTAAAAAGCAAACAGTAGAAAAGCTTGGATTCTTTTTTTTTCCAGAACTTCCTTCCACTGCATGCTTTACTATCATCCAATTTTGAACTGCTTTCATGGTTCTTGGCCATAGCCATGATAATAACCTGAACTTGCTTTCCACCCCTGTAATAATTATGTTCCATGTATTATTATACGGGGCTGTTATTATTTATTATTCTCTATCTTCGGTAGGAAAGTACCTGAGCCAACTCCCAAAGGATTGCCTTTTCTGTCTCTGATTCACATTTTCTCCTGTTGCAGATTGGATTTGAGGCCCCTCCCCAGCAGAGCCGGGTTGCTGCTTCAGTGAGCACAAGTGGAGCTAGTGCTGAGCCAGCTCGCCACGTCTTCTCCTTTTCATGGTTGAACTCCCTGAATGAGTGATGTGCATTCCAGCTGCTGCCGCACTGTCTGCCTGGCTGCAATGCACACAGGCAGCAGGTAACTTAGATGGAGTTAACGTGATGCAGATGATGAATGGGACCGCCTCATGGGATTTCTGCAAAGGAAACAACAAAAACAAGCAAAATCTTTTAATCCCAGATGACTTACCTAACACATTGAGGGAAGAGAACACTTTGAAAAAATAGCTACAGTAAAACACTGGGGAAAAGAAACTTGCTCTTACGCAAATCTTTTACTGTGTGGGAAAGATTAGAAGGGTGTGTAGGTGTGGTAGATGTGTAATGAGTGGCAAGTGTTGAAAAAGTAGGCACTACACTCTTGTCTTTAATAGGCACTAGCTGTTTGTTATGATATCATAGTAGCTCTTATTTCTTTTCCTTCTTAATGATGAGGGTGGTCAGTGAAACTCAGTGTCAATTTAGTAGTGACTGATCTATCCATTGTGGATAAAAGGTAATCATTGACCAAAGCTATGAAATGTTTCACAAACTTGTCCTCATTTCCATAGTAGATGTCCCTGGGCATATGTCCAGAAATTCCTTTAGTTCTGGTGATGCTTCACAAGGCTGGAACCCTAGGATGCCCCTTGTGCCATTTTTCTAATTTTAGTTTTAGCTATTTGTATATTTTTATTCATATGTCATACAGATATATGAAAAAGATCTTCCAGCTGGAGTTGTCTACTTTCTCAGCTATCCACAGTGGCACCAATCTGGTAGGTAAACTACAGAATAGTTGCATATATTTAAATATATACGCACACATGACACACATTAATATATGTAAGTTTAGACCATGTTTTATTTGTGATGCTGTAATGCCTCCCTCATTATACAAATGTAACTTGACTCTGTACGAACTCTTAAATAAATGCAGTTTTAAAAAATTTAGTCTTATCATGAGTCATTCGGTGCTTCCTATTATCACATTAATCTGTTAGTCAGATGTATTTCAAGGGCCTCAGGGGAAGAAGTGTGCTCATTCATACAAATTAATTCCAAAGAATTGAACATGCAATTGTAGTTTATAAGAGTAAGCTACCAAGGCCAAATACATTGTAAAACTAATTAGGTGTGCTATTTAAAAGGGAATAAACATAATCCATATTCCTTAGAATCAAAGCAATTAGGGTTGGCATAGAAGTGTGACAGTTATTTATGTAGCTGTTAAAGTCACAAAGTTGCTGGAAATAAATTCTTTCCCAGGTGTCACTTTATAGCCAGTAAATGTGGTTGTTTTTAAGTGGAGATGCTAACAAGTGTCTCCTATTAAAAGCAGTGATTGGAAAAATCTTCAAAAAATTGTTGGTAATACTAAAGTCCTATCTTGATAAAGTGATATTCTCATAGTAAAATAGAGAAAAATATTTTTTTTAAAAAAGATTTATTTTCCATATTTAAAAATAAAGTTTTAAAAAGTAGTATTTTGGCTTTTTAGTTTGGAGGAATAACTCTTCCAATCAACTGTTCTCTTTCTCCCGTTTGTCCCCACTCTCCGCAGTTATTTCACATCTTATAATTAGTTAGGGTTAAATATTTCCAATCTGATTGAACTTCTATTTGTGGAACTGCCAGGTGTCAGAGCTGGAAGCAACTTTCCCAGCTGCTTAAGTCAACCTCAGATGAGTCACCTCAGGAGCAGAGAGGAGCCCAGGCCAGTGCAGGTCGGTGTGAGGCTCTGACATGAGTTTGTGCATGTTTTAGTAGGAAATAAAATGCGGGGTGTTTGTCTTTCATTTCCTGCGCTGAAGAAAGGGGAAAGCTAGGAGCTGAGGGCATTTCCTTGTGTGAACACTGAAGAGGAAGAATAAAGGCACAACCACCTTTGCAGGTTTTATTAAAAATATAAATATTCTGCATTCTCTTACACAACCAAGTGATCAAGGATTGGAAAGACGTTTTATTACTGAGACATTTACAAGAAAAAGTTGACTCAGAGCCTACAAGCTTCGTCTTACCCCCACCCACTCAGGAGCTGCATTTCATGTGCCCCAACCACATTAGCAACGGGGTGACTTAGATCTTTTTCGAAACCTTTCTCCTCTCTCAGGTCTACATTCTTTGAAACATGGCCATGAAGAAGCTTAACAGGGAAAAACTAAAGGAAACAGGACAAAGCATTGTTGTCACTGCAGGTGCATGCTAATTGAGGGGTAGAGACTTTCTCCCTGTACATCCTCTATATTTCAAGCTATATAAAAAATAAACAACTGATATCAGAACAGCGCTATGGTACAGAATACTTCGTTTAAATGATTTGTGCTGAATGCAGACTCTTTTTGGTTAAATGCACCGCTTTATTTCCCAATGATCTCCATCAGTTTCCTGTTGCTGTGGGCTTGCTGCGCTAACTGCTCGGCCCTGGCCATTTCCAACACTTCCCGCAGAAGGTGGAAGGTGAGATCCAGGGAGATGGGGGGCTCCTCGGACCGCCTCTCCCTCTCCGGTGCCTCCTGGTGGTCGCCCAATGCGCCCTCGGCGCCGATCTCTGCCGGGCTCGCGCGGCTGTCGAGAGAGCGCACAGACAACGGCAGCTGCTGCAGCAACACACGGAAAAAGTTGCCAGCTGCCTGGTCCGGCGAGGGGCGGCCGCCGTTGCCGGCGCCGGCGAGGGGCGAGGAGGCGGGCGAGAGCGCGGCTGCGGGGCTCCTGCCGAGGTTGCCCAAGCGGAGGAAGTATTCCTCTCCTATGCGGAGCAGGACTGGCCGAGGCTGCGGCTGCTGAGGCTGCGAGGGCGGCGACGGCGGCTGGAAGAAATCCAAGGGCTGAGGGACCTGCGGGGCCTGCCGGATGCCGAGAACGGGCCCCCGGCGCAGGAGGGCCCTGCAGGGCGGGCAGGGCAGGAGGGCCACCAGCAGGACGCCCGCCGACACGAGTAGCGGCAGCCGCATGTTAGGAGCGCTGGCTGCTGCAGAGCCGGGCGGAGGGCGCAGGACAGCGGGCGAGAGGGAAAGAAAAGAGTTGGTGAGAGTTGAGCTCTGCTTGGGAACGCCTTCGGAGGTCTCCCCACCCATGCACGTGCCAGGCCGGGGCTGGGAGGTTGGAGGGCAGGGGTGGGGTGCTGTCCGCGGTGCTGAAGCTGCCTTTCGAGGACCTAAGGGGGTTGGGGTGTCGGGAAAACGGACTCCCCTGGGAGCTCACCCCCGAGCCCATCCCGAGCCCGGCAACAGCTAGCCTAAACATTGGACATATCCAATGGGACAGTGTCTGAGTCGTCTTCTCAACGACGCTCCCCACACCAACTGATATCTATATCCCCCTACTCCCGCCCCAGAGTAGAGCAAAACAAAGCCGCACATTGGAAGACCTCACCTGCTCTGACAACCCCCTTTTAAGGTATTTCAGAAATCTCCTCCAAATCCCCCTCCTCTTCTCTCTTCTTTGGTTCCTCCTCCTCACCTACTCCACTCCTCATCTTCCTCCTTTCTCCATCCCAGTCCTTGCTTCCTTCTCTCTGAAGTCGGGATTGATGGCAAGCACGAGGGGGCTTTTTCCCCCCCTTACACGAGGGTGGAGTAACTGACAATTTCAGGAGACTGAGCAGCCGTCTAAGTTTGCTTTTGCCATATCTCAGCTACTCTGGGGACTGCAGGTGCAATCAGCGCACACAAGCATCCACCCCCCACCCCGCCCTGCGCGGACACACACACACACACACACACACACACACACACACACACACACGCCAGCCCGCCAGTCGGGACAGGGCAGCCTGCCCGGAGGAGGCGCGTTGAACCGCGGCTCCGGCCGCCCAGAGTTGAAGGCGCGCTCCGTCCAGGCACTCCCTACCTTCCCCGGGGGCTGCACAGGTGAGCAGGAAGCTGCCGCCTCTCTGCAGAGGGTCCTTGCCTGGCTTGGAGCTGGAGATTTTCTCCCCTTCTCCTTTCTGTCGCCTCTCTCTCTTTCTTTTCCACTTCTCCTTCTCTTCCGTCTCTCAATGGACTTGGGTTCTGAGTTTCTCCACAGCACAGGCTGGAGTGGGGTTTTATAGCGTCGACCCTCTTCAGAAAGCACGCAGCATTTGCCTAATAAGCTGACGCTCTCTTGACAGCTCGATTGCGTGCTGCCTCTGCTCCTGCATAAATCATAGGGCCCCGCCAAGGAGCCAGGGACAGAGTTTTTGCTATTTCAACACTGAATCTCACATCCAATTATATCAACAGATATTTATCGCCTCCTTGGTGACGTCAACGAGCCCTAAAATGGAAGGGTTTCTTGTGACTTGTCCATTGATAAAAATTCTTGAATGAAATTTCCCAAGTGGAAAAACGTACTGACCTCTTACTAGGGAAGGCCAATTTTGGGGGGAGGATCAGAAAAGAGACAGCAAGTGGGAGGGTAGACCAGCAGGGCAAGTAGGAAGGAGGGAGGTCTACCCTAATCATTTTGCCTGAAAAACCACAGGCAGTTGGGCACCATGAGTGTCATGGAGACTCTCTCCCTTCCAACCCCGGACTGATTGTCTCTGGATCTGAAGATACCACCTTGCTGGAAGTAGTTTCCCATTATCTTTCAGCCTGGGGAGGAATGAGAACCAGGACACGTTGGGAGGCCATCCATTTTTTAAGCTTCTGTTTGCTTTTTGCCTTCAGGAACAGACAATGGAGTTCTAGAGGCAAGACCATCAGTGTGTTGGGAAGCAGCTCAGAAGTTTCAAATGATGGCAGGAGCTACTCTCATGATCAAAGGGCATATACCTGTCTCAGTTACCAGTCTCAGATTGTCACCAATCCCCTTCCTTTTCCTTTCAAAATCGGAAACTAATTGTGGGCTTTTCTATTCCCAAATGAAAGAGTGAAAGCACCAGTGAGAGATGCATGGGTTACAGTGTTTATTTGCCTTACTCAGTGCAAACCCAGAGAGAGAGGCACCCATTGTACTATCCTATGCTGTTGGAATAGGCTAACTGCATGAGAGCAGGCCTGTATTCATCAGTTTCACGTTTTCATTAATGAATATGGAGTCCATCATATTTACTTTTCTTCGAACTGCTGTTAACATCCTTGATAGATTTTGTATCAGAAGCATTCGTGTTATTTTTTTAATCCTTCAGTTTTCCAAATTCAAATGTGCTCCACACCAGCCTCATAAATTAATGCTCTCTGGCAGGACTACAAAATGGAGGGGTAGGTCTATAACAACCGCATTCAAATTTGGAGATAATACTATCGTATAGATGGAAGCAGCTGCCTCAAATTCGGCAATTCAAAATGTTATTCCGAACTCTGATGTCTGATTCAATTCAGCCTCCAGATTACCACGAGAGCTGTTTACCAGAAATTTCCTGTTTCTCATTTCTGGTTAGCTCTACTGCTTCCTTTGTAGGTAACGTGACAAATGAGGCAATGCATATTTCAACTCCGCAACAGCTCTTAGAGGCAAAAAGAAGGGAGGGAGAGAAAAGCTGTTTCCAGAGATGTCAACCCATACTTGGATCATTACACTAAGGGGGTAACTATTGACACAGAGCCAAGGAGAAAATGTGCCAGAAGGTGTGAGTTGTTGCTAATAGGTCATGGCTAGGGAAAGTGATTGAGCTCCTGCAGGAGAGCTGTGTTTTAAACTGGTAAGAAGACATACAGAACCACAGATGGGTTATTAGGGGCTTCTCTTTAAAAGCTGAAATGGATCTCAACATTTTTGCCTGCTTTCCTTTGTGATTTCTTCTCCACCTCCAAGGGTAAATGTTAGCCGAGATGTCAATCTGGAAATGGAAACTTGACTTGAAAAGGAAGATTTCAGGTAAATGGACTCAGAAGAGGAACTAGGAAAGAAATGGAGTGGAAATTGAACTGGTGGGGCCTAAGAATTAACTTCGGCTAAATCCCAAGCTTTGGGCTCTGACCAATCCAATATTCCTTCGGCTCTGTCTTCCTTTGGGCCATTTGGGGAGTGTGGTTTCAGTCTAGCTCTCTCATCACCACTGAGTCCTTTGAGGTTTTCCCTAAGAATAAATTATAGGGCATTACAATTTACCCCAAAGGTAGTTTTCATTAAATCATCAAACATCTTAGAGAGATCACTTGAATTAAGTGCAAACCAGAAAGGTTCTTGACTTACTAAAAATTACTCAGTTAATTAGTGGTAACGTCAGAATTAGAACTCAGTCTATATTATTTATACAACAATATCCACTTCCTTTTCTAGCAGAAAGTCAAGGAAAAATTGCAGTGAGAAGGTGAGACTAAACAAAGCAATGTATTTCCTATTTCCTTATATTTGTAAAACTAAGGTGTGAGAACACAAAGATACTCTACATGCTGGTGCCCCTGGATTCTCATATTAAATCTCTATGTATACATACTGCATTTACCTTTGAGTCAAAACCAGCAATTACAACATGGGGTTTTGGAAATGCATTGCCTGTTTAAAATGAATTAACTTTATTTTTCCTCTGTCTGTGACCGCTAGAAAAACTAATCTTTTCATAAAATTATGACCAAGATGTGTGACTAGAGAAGTAACATAATAAAGAAAATATACATGTTGAGTAAACTAAATATCTGACTCCATAAAAATCACCACAAACACATCTGATCTTACATGTAAGAATAACCTCTTGAAAGGAGTATTTCTCTGAAGAGCAAATCTAGAGGCTGGCATTGTGGCATAGCGGGTTAATTCGCTGCCTGCAACTCCAGTGGAAGATGTGCACCTGCACTCACGTGGGAGACCCAGAAGAAACTCCAGCCTGTGCCGTGGCTCCCAGCACTGATTTAGCCCAGCCTCAATGGTTATGGTCATTTGAGGAGTGAACCAGCAGAAGTTCTTGCCCGGTCTCTCTTTCCTCTCCTTGTAACTCTACCCTAGAGACAAACCTTTTTTAAAGCGCAAATGTTTGAGAATCTAGAACACAACTGAAAAAATAGGAGCACAAAAACAGTGATTACTCCATGTTTTAAATTATGTTTTAGTAGCAACAGGAAAGGGCCAAAGATATAAGGTACAATTAAAATAGACATGCACAACAGTCTAATGAATAAAGAAATATCAGAAACAATAGGAACTGCTTGCCATATTTTTGTCACCTGCATCTTTTCGTAACTTCACACGCTTCTGTTCAGCAAAGCACATAACAAATATTCCAATTTTGCTAACTGAAATACTGACTGAAATAAATCCACTTCCCATCCCCACAACACAGCCTTCAAAACTGCCCAGGGAATGGACAAATGCCTTGGTAATTATTGGTGACTGTGCTGTAGATGGATTAGTAACTACCTCTGCTTCTAGAGAGGGGCTAGAGGAAGACTCAGTGCTTTCTAACTGCTTCCCCAGGAACAACAGCTTGCGTTAGTCTCTTTCGATTATCAAAGTCATACATCTTCCTAATGGAAGAGTTGGAGAAATCAAAAAATTATAAAGAAGAATACAAATCTCTCAGAACGCCAGAATCTAGGTATAAGCACAAGGAATGCTTTGTTGTTTCCCTTGAGTGATTTTCCTGAGCTCATCCATTTTACATAACTGAGTTAACACTGTGCTCCTAATTGTGAAATGCTGCCTTCTAAAAAAAGTCCTCTTCTTTAAAAACTTAAAAGTAATTGACCTCTCCTGGGTTCTGCGGAGGGCTCCTTCTTCACTGCCTGCATTTGTGTTGTCAGCATTTTCATCCTCCTCCACGGGCTCCTCGTTTGCTCCGTCTGCTCCCTGCTCACCTGGCTGTGGACCATTTCCTGCGGCCTCTGCATCTTGCCTCCTCAGCCACCATCTCCTCTCGTCTGCTCTCTCTGCGGCAGAAGTTTGACTTTCTCACTTACGTGTGCCCCTTATCCTTTTCTTTTCATCATTTGTGGTTTATAAAGGGGAATTTCAAAAAGTTCATGGAAAGATTTGAAGTCCTGGAGAAAGGGGATTGTTGTAGCTGTTAGCATGCCATATAGGACACTATATCCCATATTAGAATACTTAGGTTCAATTACAGCTTTCTGCTAATGTGTTCCTTGGAAAGCAGCAGATGATAGCTCAAGTTTTTGGGTCGTCCCTGCCATCCATGTGGGAGACCCAGAATGAATTCCAGGCAATTGGCTTATGTCTGACCCAGTTCCAGCTGATGGACATTTGGGAAATGAGCCAGCAAATGGAAGATCTTTGCCTACCCCTATCTCTGTTTCTTTCAAATAATGTAAAAAATAAACAACAGCTTTTAGAACAGTGCTTTAAACTCATGCATAGTTACATATATGTTACATATATGTGTCACACACATATGTTTTCCATGAACTTGTTAATGACCTCTCAAATGTATTTTGGAAAGATCCCCTCCAAATGCAGTGTGTGAGTAGATGGGAGAAACAACGGGACGGTTATACCTTTGGAACCCTTAGACAGTAAGTGGCTGAGGAATGACAGGAGCTACAGCTACAGAAGGCGATGGGAGAGTCCAAGGCATGCAAGGTCATCCCTTGGAGAAGCTACCAGGGCATCTGCTTAGTTCTGATCCATCAGTAATCTTCTTGGCACCCCAAAGTTGCCACTAGGTGCTTTATTGCCTTCCCTCAGACAGTGGGGAGAACTTTGAGAACTTCGGAAGTAATACACCTCTGGGGAAATGACTCAGAGCATGATGTTTCTGCTTCTCTAACAAGCCTTGGACTTGACAGACATGACTGACCTTTCTGTTTACATCATAATACATTGAATTTTCTGTTTTAGGCTCCAGATAATGGATGGAGGGCAGTGAGAGGATGTCTGCAAACTTTCTGTCATGAACGGCAATTTGCAGGAACTAATCATCTTACAATGGTTGGTTCAAAGAAAGAGATCCATCACCCAAGCATGCTGATGGGTATTTATATTCATGAACATTGCTGGGCTCTGGAGGGAGATTTCTCAATGAAGCCTCCTAGGAATGCTCCTGGTATTCCAAAGAGGGTCTGGAGGAGAGGGAAAGAAAAGTTAAATGCGGGGTTTTTTTCTATTGCAGAAGCTTTTCATGTTTAAATTTCTTGTTCTGTAGTGTAAATCTCTGCAGCTTCAGCATTCTCCAGATTTCTTTGACCCATAAAGAAAATAAAGGGACTCTTTGGCAAATATAAGCATCCCAGAGGCATTTTTACATCCCAGCTAGACTTTTTACGTCTATGATTAGAGCTGCTTGTAATTTTCTACCGCTTTTGGGAGAAATTCTAGAATAACACTTTTTATTTTTTACCCTTAAGAAGGGGGCCTCAGGATATGGAGATGTGTCTATATTCAGTTCTTCAGAGAATTACCTGCCTGGGATAAGGTCACTACACAGCAGAGAGCTGCCAAGCTCTGAATTGCCACCCACAATGTGGTCAAGTCTGTACATTTCCAAGGCTGGGCAAGGAGCTGGTCTGTACAGTGAGTTAGCCCAGTGGAAACACATGGGCCTGCTTTGCAAGGAAGAACCCTCTCCAACTACAAAGGTTCCTAAACAAAGTAGGTTGCCAAGAATGTGAGTTTTTCATAAAAGGCATCCAATTCTTCAAGAGGCAGTCAGCAGTGAGGGACGCAGGGAGGGCACAACTATATGGACAGCCAATTTTCAGGAGTTGTGGTCTTCAACTGTGTCATTCCTAGTTGTGGATTTAGACTTTTTGCAAAGCCTAGGGCAAGATCTTATCTCTGGAGCTTCTGTCATCCAATCTATGGAATTTGCTGTTGGTTTGCATCATGAGAGCTTCTGTCACATCTTCCCTGGGTGTGCTTGTCCGTTTGTTGCCCAGCTTGACTCTGAACTGACCGCCTGCTTCCTTATGGCAATTCCTAAAATATAGCTCACTCATGGTGAGTATAGGCCTTTGGAGAGTAACTACATGTGCTGTGTCCCATTTAGGAAAAGGACCACATAAATTTGGGGTGATCCTGTACCTCTGAAAGCCTATGACTCCTTGAAGCCCGACTCTGGAAAACTTATGTCTGGGAAAGAAGGAATCTATCTCTTTGTAACATTAACTCTTCTTTTTTGCATAAATTTTAGGAGTGATCTGAACAGCAATGTTCAGGATAATAGAAAAGACTTAATGGCCTCAAGCAGTAGTGAAGTTTAGTGCTCCTAGTCATAGAGTTAAATATAGACATATATTTCTGACTCTCACCTAATTTTCCAACCTGTTTTCTTTGTGCTTTAACTCTTCATGGCTTTAAAATTCTGCCAAGTTCTAATGTATTTCTGTCTTACCAGCACCAACAATAGTTGTAATAATGGTATTTTAGTTGAATGGGTAATTATAATTACTTAACCTATTAGATTTCTTCTGTAAAAACTGTTTTTTAACTTTCTGAAATAGAGTGATGCTTTTGACTGAATGTTGCTTCCCCCTAAAATTCCTATGTCAAGGCACAATTCTCAGTATGATGAGATTTGAAGGTAAGCCTTGGAAGCTGTTTAGATTACCCCACGCATGGGATCAGTGGTGCCCTTTGTGTATGAGATAGGAAGGATGGTGCAATCTCTGTCTCTTCCCTCCATTCCCTGCCATGTGAGGGCTCAGTGGGGAAGACAGCCATCTGCAAACCAGAAGCAACCCTCAGCAGACACTGGATCCACTGGTGACTTGATCTTGGCTCCTTCAGCACTGTGAACAGTAACTGCTTGTTTAGGACACGCAGTCTGTGGTATTGTTACAGCTGCCCTAAGATGAATGGCACTTGTAATTTTTGTTGGTATTGTCACTTGTTCTAATATCTTTGCTTGACTATTTTACTACAAAATGTTTAGAGCCTGCACTGTGGTACCAGGCTTCCTCCTGTAATGCTGGCATCCCAAATGAGCACTGTTTTGAGTCCTGGCTACTCCAATTCCAGTTCAGCTCTCTGCTTATGGACTGGGAAAGCAACAGAAGATGGCCCAAGGGCTTGGGCCCCTGTACCCACATGGGAGACCCAGATGAAGTTCCTGGCTTCTGCCTTCAGACTAGCCCAGCTCTGGCCATTGCAGCTCTTTGAAGGAATGAACCAGCAGATGAAAGCTCTCTCTTCTCTCTCTTTCTCTCTCTCTATGGTTCCACCTTTCAAATACAAATAAATAAATAAATAAATAAATAAATAAATAAATAAATAAATAAATAAATAAATAAAATGACAAAACTTCTCATAGCAGTTGTACACCTTTTCTGAGGGCACATACTAGACTTCTAAGTATGTCTGTTGTTAGACTGTAGCAATAGAACTCTGACTATGTGACTTCCATATTGGGTGGCCTCGGACAAGTTAAATGTTCCAAGCTTACTTGCTTGTTTGTCAAATCAATATAACATATTTATTTGCTCCTTTTAGGATCATGGGATTAGATGAGATAGGGCATTCAGTACCTAGGGTAACCTAACGCTTCTGCAAACATTATTTCCTGTTGCTGGGGTAATGATGAGGTGTTACTGTTGTTCAGAGAGCAATTCTATCTGATTTTGACAGAGAAACTGAGCAGCAGTTACAGAACTTCCATACACTCCTGGTTACCCAAAGATGTAATGTCCAAATATTGCCCTGCCACCTTTAGGCTTCCCCTGTTGTTAACCTCACACATTGGTGTGGTGCATGAAGGTAAGCTTTTGGAAGCTAGTTAGATTTCTAGAGTAGTGACCCCATGCATGTCCTCCCAGCCCTGTCTTAGTCACTGAAAGCATCTGGAGAGTGAATCAGCAGTTGGAAGCTCTATCTGTCAGCAGTCTGAATCTCCCTTCCTCTTCCTTTATATCTCTCCCATTCAAATAAATAATTTAAAAGTTTTTTGACACTTCATAATTAAGTGCTAATTGGTAATGCATTACTAATTAAAGAGAAAAGAATGTACACATACCCCTTCCATGCCATTTGCTGGTATGAGCCTCCATTGTCCCCACAGCAGCAACAGATGAGTCTGATTCTCCAAACTTGCTGCGGACAACCACTCATGCCAAGCTGTCTGGCAATTCTGTTGTCCATGCCAAAGTTCACCGCCACTGGACAATCTTAGTATCATTACATTCCTAGCCATTGCTCCAAAACCAAAAGTAACAGAAAATGATGAATCATCGTAAGTTTAAAAATTCCCCTTTTGCTCATTGCCTCTATCTCCTTGCATCAATCCCTGGAGGACCTTTTCTGTCCCCATCTGGAGAGAGGAAGTGAGGATGGAACAAGTGCAGCTACCTTTGTGCTTTCCCAGGAGGCCAGCCACAGACTCTCAGGCTCTCCCCTGATTTAATTTCCTGGGTAATATTGTGTTCTTCCTGTCCCACCAGTCCCTCTCTGCAACCCTTGCCCTCCCCTGTACTCCTCAAGGTTTGTACCCTTCAAGCACTTATGAGCAGTATTATTGTTCCACTAACCTTAATTTAGAAAACACACAAATCTGTTTGATTCTTTGAATGCTCTCTTAAAAATCATCTTCCTGGGCCCTTGAACTTTTTACGGGCTCTTCTGTGACCAAGAGGAAGTGAAAGAAGGCTCTTTACCAAACCATCCAAGGCTCGGTGACAAGAATTCTCAGCAATAACTGGCATCTCCTTTTTGTTCTCACTTCTGCGTCTAAACCTGTGGCAGTGTTTGTTCATGGAGCAGGGCACCCAGAGACATTCCCCTAATAGGCTGACCCAGGGGAAAGAGCAAAAGTGTTGGGACTTGCTGGAGTGTGTTTGGGAATAATAAGGAGGGATGCCTCCAGGAACCCTCATGCTTCAATCACATCCCCAAATCACATCAAAGTTACTGAATCCTAGCCAACAGTGAATAACCTCTTTAGGCAAAGTACTAAGTAAGCTAAAAATCAAGAGCAAAACTAAGAAAAACACAAATCTGGCATTTGGGGTTTTTAACGAAATGCAAAATGCAACCATATTTGTATCTTCTGGGGTTGAATCAGAATGTTTGAGGAGAGGTGGATATAAAGGGCTGAGCAGTTGCTTAAGACCCAGCCATGGAGACTTTTCCTGTGGGAAACTGCAGCTCCCTCCCTTTTGGTCAAAAGCAGCACATAACGCCCTCCTTGCTTATACTTCTCCCTAATGCCTACTTTCCTTTTCTCTGACCTTCTATACTTGCTAGAAGGATTCACATTCCATAGATGAAGAAGTGGAGGCTCATAATGTATAAGTGGCTAGGCTAAGGTTCCACTGAGGATCTTTCCCTTTTCAGCTCTCCTACATGGGTACAGGGACCCAAGGACTTGAGCCATCTTCTGCTGCTTTTCCAGTCTATAAGCAGAGAGCTGGATTGGAAACAGAGCAGCTAGAATATCCCATATGGGATGCCAGCACCGCAGACTGAGAATTAGCCTTATGAGCCACCACACTGGTCCCATCATACCTCTTCTATATAAGCCACACTGAACATTTCATTTCATCCACCCTTGGCAGCCATTTCCAGCAGCAGTTGTTATTGCTTGCTAGTCAATGCTTTTATGCAGATCCTCAAAATACATTCCAATCTCTGTACATCTCTGAGCCAGGAAAAGGTTTGCATAGTTTCTGCCTATTTGGTGGATATTATAAGTTGAGTTTTATGCCTCACACCAGTTTCTGAATTGATGTTTGCTATATGGAGGCCAGTTAATTAATACATGCCTTGGCTGGAATTTCAAATCAGCTATTTGAAATGGGAAGAAAGCAGAAAGTAACTTGCAAATTCTGTGCATAATGAAGTAAGGCACAAACTCACAGAATAAAGACAATTACACAACATTCGCATGATTCTTTTTTCTTACAACATGAGAACAGAAACAGAGAGCTGATTAGCATTCTGCTTTTGCTGTTAATTTTGCTTTTTATTCCTTCACCATTTGGTGGGATAATCAAAGGCAAACGCAGGTCATGCTGTTTTGCCAAAGTTTTCTTATATTAACCTCAGTTCTGCCAGACAGCCAAGATTACCTTGGGAAATTAACTTGGCACAGGTGACTTCCTTGTCTTTGACTTCTCTGACAGTAGACCTATCACCTGACATCCCTGTGCCCAGGGGAAGGTCCCAATTCAATCTTTGACTCCCAAACTCCAACCAGCCGGAGATTCCTGAAAACAATTCCCACTCACCCTCCAAATATTTGCTGAGTGCCTACAATGCCTCAGAGCTTGTACCAGAAGAGATAGCAAGAGACAAGTTAAACCCACCTGCTTACAGGAAAACATGTCAAGAGCCAGGAGCTTCTTTCAGGCCTCCCACACAGGTACAGGGTCCCAAGGCTTTGGGCCATATTCTGTTGCATTCCCAAGCCACAGTAGGAGCTGGATGGGAAGAGGAGCAGCTGGGACATGAACTGGTGCCCATATGGGATCCTGGTGCTTGCAAGGTGAGGATTTAGCTACTGAGCCATTGTGCCTGGCCCAATGCCTCAATTTCTTTCTCCACGAGATAAGCAGAATGGGATCCACCACTATAGAATTACAGTTGTTAGGGTAAAGCTAGCTGCTAGACGTACAGTCTTTAGTACAGCTTCTGGAACACAGACAAGTTCTTGGCTGTTGGTCTCACTATTTGAATTAGGGTACGGGTTGCAGGCAGAAGCCAGTCTCAACAAACATCAAGAGCAAAACCAGGAAGAAGGTGGGAAGGAAGGACACTTGCACAGGAATCTCATCACTTGATCTTGGACAATGAGGCAGATGGTAGGCATAGGAGGAGAGCAGTTTGGGATGGGAAAATGATGAGATATATTTGGGAAATAATGACACTGAGAGTCTGGGGAAGAGTCAGGTAGAATTACCCAGCTAGCATTGCACATGGGAATGTGAGCTCTGGAGAGCTGTCTGGGCAGGGCTTGAGAGCTGGAGCTCTCAGCAAGAAATGAACCCATGGTTCTAAATGGCCCAGGGTGAGTAGTGAGGAGACAAGGGGAAAAAGGGAGGGAAAGTGGGCTGAAAGACAAAGGGATCATGGGAGGACTGAGAGGCGGTAGCTCGAGAGCAAGGAGAATGGAGGAGTGGTGTCCTGAGGCTGGGAAAGGATGCTCAGAAAAACAAAATGCTGCAAAGAGCTATTTCTGAAAGGAATCACAATTTATTTTTCAATAAGTCACTAAAACAGGGGAGTTGAGTTAGCAGAAAGGGCAATGAACTTGAAACCACTTGAACTGGATTCAAATTCTGCCAACATTTTTTCTATAATTTAATAAAATAATAGGCAGATTATTTTTTCTGAGTCTTGTGGTTTTTTTTGTTTATAAATTCAGATAGAAATCTTTGCTTAAATATACTACACTAACCATCATTTCTGTATTCCCTCTTAAGGCACTTTGAGCAACAACAACAGCAAAAAGGGTAAGCTCTCTAATCATGAGAACCCCTTTGGGGAATCCAGATATCAATACATTTCAAGGGATGAAAGACATTGAATTGTGTGGTCCCTGATCAAGTAGGATGGAGCAAGTCATAGGCTATAGCAATAAGGGAAGAAACACAGTCATATACTTTTTTAGGTCTTGCAAAGCGTTAAGATTCTGGAACACCAAATGTTGTAAAGGGTTGATGAAAGCCACAGGGGATGCTTTTTGTCCCACCCTCATGGACATTGGTCTGGAGATATCTGTGACTGGGGATGCTCCTAGTACCTGGTGGTTGGAAGCCAGGGATGCTGCTCAACATCCTACACATACAGTCCCCATAGCAAAGACTCACGCAACCAGTAATGTCAGAAATACCTCAGAAATCCCACTCTAAACCCAACAGCTGATCTTCCATTTTCATATCCTCTCTTTATCTATGGACTCATACTATTCATCACCCCTCTGTGATATATTCAAAATCCATATAGAGAATCCCTAGCCCCAGTGCCTAACTAAGTGCCTGTATTTGAAGACAAAGTCCTCAGAGATGTAATTAAGTTAAAATGAGACCTTTATAATAGATTCTAATCCTATCTGGTGGTATCCTTACAAGAAAAGAAGACTGAAATCTATAGAGATGACTTGCGAGGATGTGCAGAGAAAAGCCTGCAAGGAAGTACTCAAAAATGCAGCCATTAAGTCAAGAAGAGAGTCTTCAAAGAATAGAATACTGAAGTGAGTGGTTAGCCTATTCCATGTCTTGAATCTAGGTGCCTGGGTTTAATCCCCAGCCCAGGTTTCTGCTCCAGTTTCCTGCTAATGCAGACCCTGCAATGCAGAGGTGATGGACCCTACCAGCCACATGGAGACCTGGACTGAGTTTTCACATTTCAGTTTCGATCATAGCTCATCCCTCATGCTAATGGACCTTTGGAGAATTTACCAGCAAATATGAGCACTCATCCTCTATCCATCTCTCTGTGTGTGTCCCTCTCTTTGCCTCTCACATTATTTTCAATGTCTGGAACACTTAAATATCTATTGCTTATGCCACATAGCCTTACTTTAGTAACATACTTACTTTAACTAATCTACCTACAATGGAAGTAATGAAAAAAATGTATCTCAAAAAAAAGATGGAGTGACCACATACAAACAAAATTTCAATCTGATTATTTTGGGTTCCTAAAAATTATTCTGCACTCATCCTCATCACACAAAGGGAATTATCATGCTTTAAGCAACACAGCTGTCCCTCCATGAAGAGCTCAGGATCAGCCCACTGCTTTACTCTCCAATGTGATGGAACAATCAAAACATAGCCGACTCCTGAGTGAAATCTACCTCACAGAGAGAAGCCAAGACAAATAAGCAGCATATGCAATTCTGGAAGGAACAGAAAGATCACAATTTTAAGACTCTCTAGTTACTATTCCTGGAAAAGGTAGGGGATCAGAAAAGTATAACTAAACAGGAAAAGTAAAAAAATATATAACCCTTAAACTTATATAGATTCTAAGCAAAGTTTAACAAAACCACCAGGTAGCAGCACCAAGACAGATATGTGAGAAAATTTGAGGTAAAGATAAAATCCCAGGGCCTGTGGTTCAACAAGCCAATCCTCCACCTTCCAGCACAGCATCCCATTTGGGCTCCAGTTCTTGTTCCAGCTGCTCCACTTCCAATGCAGCTCCCTGCTAACGGCCTGGGAAAGCCACAGAGAATGGCTCAACTCTTTAGAATTCTGCATCCATGCGGGAGACCTAGAAAAGGCTCCTGGCTTCTGGCTTTGAATCGGCTCAGCTGTGGCCATTGCAGCCATTTGGAGAGTAAACCAGAGGAGGGAAGATCTTTCTATTGCTCATTCTTTCTGGAAATCTGCCTTCCCAATAAAAATTAATAAATCTTTTTTAAAAAAAAACAAAATAAGACAAAGATACGATCCTTAGAAAATAACTTGAAAGGACCCTGTTCTAGATCAAACGAATGACAAAAAGAGGAAGTGAAGAGGAAGAAATCTTCAAGGAAATGTCACAATAATGTTTGTAGAGGAAATAACACGAACTTCCACATTAAGAAGGCAACCAAGTACTGTCTGACATTGTCTGTCCTAGCAATGTCTGAAGGACTGTACTATTGTAATGATATGGTGAAAATTACTCAGAGGGTGGGAATTTGGGGAGAGGGTAGAGAAATCCCAGATCCTATGGAATTGTACCATAAAATTTAAAAAAAAAGGCAACCAAGTACTCAAGGCAATGGGTTGACACATATTCACATACGCATCCACATGCACATTTAGACCCACCATTATAATATTTCAACACATTGGCAGTAAAGAATAAGCTTTTAGAGGCAAGAGGTACATTTTTAAAGTATCTATGAAACCCAGAACTTTGACTCAAACCTTTCACCAAAGTGGATCAAAGGAAATGCTCATATGTCACTAGGAGTTCTGCAATCCATGCTGTGGGGTGTCTTGAGGTTTGACCAGATCCTGGCTCCAGGAGTGGTTCCTCAACAGTGGGCTGCCCTTGAGCCCAATAACAAATCTTGTGATCCTTGGTTGTCAGAATGGCACTGACAGGATTACCAGGTCTTAAATATGTCACAAGACCAGGGCAGTGCTCAGGGCACTAGTGGTGCTTTGCCAGCTCTTGGCTTGTGCTGCATGTGTGTGCTCTGTGGGTCAGGTCACTTCTGGCCTTCTGTGACACTACCTCTAAACTTCAGTGTTTACAGGAAGCACCCATGGATGGCAAGGTAGTATGAGGTAGCTTTCCTGCCTTTGACTTGGAGAGTGGCTATGTCTTTCTCTCCTAATGCTTTCAGTATCTTGGCTCTAATGTCCTTCCTGCCTCCAACAATACGCGATGTCACACAAATTGAAGTCAACCACACAAACCAAGTCAATCGAGGCCGTTCCTGAGGACAGACTGGCATTTCTTGTACCAATGAGACTGATGTGCTCTTCCTTTCTCTGTTCCTTTCCACTGGTGTCAGTAAGCAAAAGTCAGGGGTGCAACTGACATTGACATAATTCATTATTCTTTACCACGCGCTACTTACTTAAAAAGGTTTAACAGAAGACAGATTTATGAGGCACAATGTTTAATGTTAAGGTTATAAAATTGCAGATGGTAAATTCAGAATAATCAGAAAATATATTATTATTCACATTTTCCTATATATTTTGGATAAGCTTTGCATTTATGATCATCCTCAAATGCATTCCAGCACAACCTTTGAGATCACCAGAAGCCAGCCAGTATTGATGAGTGACAAGATAGAGATTGTGTTTCACAGGTAACAATATATTAGAATTCAACAGATGTATTGAAAAGCAAATACAGATGTGTATTATTTCAATGAAAGCAAGCTCAAAGGAGCTTGATGTTGTGAATAATAACTGCATGACTTTGTCTTTCTTAATAGTGGGAGATATGGAAGTAGCCAGGAATGTTGCGTTTAGTAATTTAAAAAAAAGTTTCTACCTGGACGCTGTGAGAATCTTCACATGCACTGATTGAATAATAAGTATGTAAATACATCATCTCTATTTATTACTTTGAATGCTTTTCAGTGAAACACTAAATCTACTATGGGCCCATGAAGTCTGTGTTGATTTTTATATCAAATTATTTACATAGAAAGAGTTTGCACAAACAATATTTGTCTGAGGCTCCACACACAATTATTTGAGGATGTGCTCCAACACACTAAGTAAATGAAGAAAATCAAAATCTTGGGATTCAAGGAACGGGAGAGTCAATCAGAAAACAATAAAAGAGAGAGAGAAAGAGAGAGAGAAGTCTCAGGATGACAAATATGAATGTTGATCTAGAAATCAGCATAGATAAGAAGGAAAGAATGGAAGGTTTTGAGATCTTGAAGAGCAACTAGTAAAATTTTTAATTTTTGACATGAGTCACTGATAAGAGCAAAGTTGCACTGAGGGAAAAAGGCAATTAGAAATATTTTTTAAATTACTTTATTTTATTTTTGACATTGTTTACATGGTTGATAAGGGTGCATGCCAATGAAGACCACTGATTAGAGGGGCATGGGGGAAGGTGGGTGGAACAAATGCTTCCAATTTTCTTTTCTTCCCTTTTCTCCTGTATGGGGGTTAGGAGAAGAGCAACGAAAGGAGAGCTGCTCCCAGCTGCTGTGTTTCATCAGTATCCAGGGATAAAAGATGTTTACTTGATGTCATCTTAGAAATATGATGTGAAGAAGAATGTTCCAAGGGTATCGCTAAAGCGATTTTGATAGTTCTGAGATGCTGTTGGTTTCATTGCTCCAAGGTTGAGAAAATCCTTCCAAGGTCCACTGGCTGACAGAGGCCACCCCAGTGCATCCACTCACCTAATCATTTACTGCCAAAGCTCATCCAGGAAAGTTATCCAACCCATTCTGTCTCCATCGTATGACATGCACTCAACATCTTCTACAGACCTGAATGATCTGGTCATCTTGTCCCCCATATGGACTTGGGCATGCTGTCCACTACACAGGCATCAGCAATCAATGAGGTTTAGTAACAACACGAGTATTCCCCATGGCCAGAGCTTTGAGTCCAGTGGTCCAGTTGGGGAGTTCCTCGAGAAACCTCACCTGAGGCAACCTCAAACCTGACTCTTAGCATATGCCAGCTAGTACAGGGTCTGGTTCAATCTGTCACTACATCAGCCTACATGCACACTGTTGACTGTAGTTGCCTAGTCAGTTATGTCCCCAACCCCATGTCCTACGCAAACCAACAGGTGCTGTGGTTCAGCCCAACCCAGCCTACCACAGACCTGGCCTTTAGGCACATCAGCAGGTTCAGCCTAATTGGGGTGACCCCCAATAACCCTTCCAGGCCTGCTCCCAATTCCAGTTCCTGCGCATGCCAGAATGTACAGCAGACTAGTTCTACCCATGCTGCATCTCAACCAGGTTCTTGTATATACCTATAGGTGTTATAGCTTAGCTCAGACAACCTGACCCCAGGCCCAGTCCATACATATGCTGACAGGTGTTGCTGTCTTGTCCTTGTCCTTGTGTCATGCACTACAATAGGAGCTGCAGCTCAGCATAGTAACACCCACAGTTTCCCTACCAGGCCCACTGCTAGTCCAGGTTCTTGTACTTTCCAGGGGGTATTGTGGTCCAGTCTGACACAACTTGCACAACTTTTCCCAACTGTCATTGTCAGGTACTGAGGCCTTGTCAGACCAACCCACACCCATTCTGGCTGTCTCCAGTGGGTGCTACATAGAGCCTAACTCTGCCTGGCCCATGTTCAGACCTGGCTCTCCTGTGGATCAGTGATGCCATGACCTACCCCAGCCTGTCCCACACCTACTCTGGGCTTCATAAATACCAGCAGGTGCTGGATCCTAGCCCTGTCTGACACATCCCCAGACCAAGTCCACACCCATGTGGAGGGATGTTTCAGTCATGTCCAACCCATTCCACCCCCATTCCTGGTCCTTATGCTAGCCAGTGGGAACCACAGCCCAGTAGGGGCATCCCCCTTAGCTCTCCTGCCAGACCTCTCCCAGTCACAGCCCTTGGGTGTGCTAGTGGTTGCTCCAACCAAGCCTGGCATGGCTTAACCATCATTGTGGCCCTTGCCATCAGATGCCGTAGCCTGGCCTGGCCCGGCTTACCTCCAGTTCCATCTGTCATTGATGGGTGCTCCAGCCTAGCCCTGTCTAGCTTCCTCCAGCTCTGATTTCCTTGCAATCTGGTAAGTTTGATAACCTAGCCTAGCATGGTCCCACCCCATCCTGGCTCCTGTGCATGTCAGTGTGCTATGGTTTGACCTGGCCCTGCTCAATCTGTCCCCTCCTTCCACAACCTCTCCCTACCCCTAGTGAGCCCAGCTGACAAGTGGTGCAATCTTGCCATGCCTGGGCCACACAAGACCCTGACTCACATACTTACCAGCAGGAGCCACAGCCCACCAGGGTAGTTTCCCAAGTTTCCCCACCAGACCCACTCCCAGACCCTGATCTGATGCATGGCACCCAAGACTCAGCTTTTGTGTATGCTGGGTGCTGCAGCAATTCTTGGGAGCACCTGCAGGTGCTACAGCCTGGAACAGCTCACCTGCTCCCAGTTCCCATAAGTGTCAGTGAGTTCCATGGTCATGCCTAGCTTGACCCATCATGACTCTCAGCTCTTGAGCAAGCCAATGGATGCTGCAGTCCCACAGGCGTGAGCCCACAAATCCCCCCACAGAATACATCTTCACACCCAGTTCTCTCATGTGCCAGCTAGTGTCATGGCCCACCCCCATGTAGACTATACCCTGACCTGACACTGCCTGGTGGGCACTGCAGACTAGCCTAGTCGGGCAGGCCCCTCAACCCTAGTTTTCATGTGTACCAGTGGCTGGTGGCCGATGCTTGACTACCTTAGCTCAGGTTTCTCATATGGGCAGATACAGTTTCCCATGTCCGAACTACCTATCTCAGCTCCCTGGTAGAATGGTTTACTACTTAAAAAAAAAAAAAGATAAAGGATAAGTAACTATGCTGGCTACTGATATAGTTAACACCAATTTGGCATTAACCAGGTCCATAAAGCCCTCCAGCTATTGGCTGTCTTTTAGCAGTGAACACTTACCAAGGTACAATACAACCTAGGCACTTGTGACATACTAGAATAGTAGAATTAGGCAATACAAGATTTAATTCAATACTTGTCTTCCAGGGAGTTGGAATTGAGATGCATTGTGTGGGAAAATATCTTTTTAAAATTTTGATTTTAAAACTGTACAAGGATGTTTTGATCAGAATTAAATTCTAAGAACAAAATTACAAAATGAAAATGTGATGCCTGTATAAGATCATTTCTAAGTTTATTCTCATACCAAAATCTATGGGAAATGGTCCCAAAGCTTACTTCATGCAGGGGAAAACCCAAGACTCCCCCCTTAAGAATTGCTGATATATGGGCTCATTCACCCAAGCGGACTATTGGATCAGAAGCAGTTCTTGCCATTGGGTATCTCATGAACATCATTTTAATAAATGTCAAATCTTCACTCCTGACCTTATTTTGTCTTCTCAACATTTCTATGAAGCAATTATTGCAATCATCTGCATTTCAGAGACGAGAGGCAATTAGACTAAATTAATTGTCCTGAATGGCATGGGTTTTAAATTGCTAGAATGCCACTGAACACACGGCCTCAGTACTCTTAGCCCTCTTCTCTCTCTCTAATTATGCCTCTTGTTCTACAGAAGGAGAAAATCAATTTAAAAATTCTGCCTGAAATCCAAGCTCCTTGTGGGATATCTATATACTTGCATTACCCAGAGGTTGGAGGTTAGTTCCTTTGATAATATAATGAATGAGGATAGCAAATGATAGCCACTTGGGCTCAGGAACATGAAACATATGACAGTGCAGTCCACCAAGGTTTTCAGGGACCCTAAAACAACTTAGAAAGATGGACCCTAAGTGATTGATATCAATACAGTGTACAGTACCCAAAAAGGCACTGTGTGTGCTCACATGGATCCCTAACTGCATAACTTTTCTTTGTTTTTTTTTAAAGACTTATTTATTTTTATTGGAAAGGCAAATTTATAGAGAGAAGGAGAGACAGAGAACATCAGCACTCAAATAGGGCCCAGAACTTTTCTTAAGGTTCTTAAGGTTCAAACCATTCTCGTTCTTGGTGTCTTTTGCAAATCTTGAATCACACAGAGTTAGTCTTGCATTTCTCTCTTGTACCATAGTGAGGAAAATGTTCCACACACAAGTGGGAGTCAAGAGTGAGGGAAATCAGGGCACACTGCTCATGCTTGTCAAAGAAAACTTTTCAATAACCTGTTTTCCCTAGAGCTCTGTCCCAAATCAGCCACAGCAAATATGAAGCTTCTGAGCTCCTAAATAAATTGTTCTCTGCTAATGAAATAAGAGTCCCCTTGACCTGAGGAAATTCCATGAGAAACTAGACAGAGCTTCTATCAGTTTCTGCCCAAGATATGACTTATTTCAAGTGACTCTACTTCTTTGAAGATTGCAGCCTTGTAGCAAGCTTGGTTGGGTCCTTTGGTGCCCAGCTGGTCCTTCTTATTTCCATTTCCAAGTGTCCTCTTCTCTCGCAAAGCTGGTTTTCCAGAGTTGGTCTCTTTGGCTCTTCCCCAACTTTGACAAGAACCACACTACCTCTCCAGGTCTTTCCCGCCTTCCCTATCTTCTCCAAGTCACAGTGCCAGACTGGGAAGTGCTTCAGGTAACTATGCTCTTTTATAAAAATCTGAACACCTCCCATTAAGCACCCATTTCTTGTATTTGTGTTTTAATATTTCAAAATTGTACTATTCAGTAAAATACACCCATAATATTGTGATTTTTTTTTAAAAAATCTCTCATTCTAAAGACATAAGCATGCAAAGTTTCTTTGATGTGCATGAACTTATATTTTTTTAATCAATTAAAAAAAAACATGTTCTCAAAGGAGGGAAGGTGTTTGGCACAGTGGTGAAATGGTTTTTGGGATGCCTACATTCCAATTTGGAGTGCCTGGATTCAAGTTCTGGCTCTACATAGGATCCAGTTTACTGAAAATACACAGCCTGGGCAGCGGCATGCTATGGTTCAAGTACTTGGTTTGTTTACATTCATACTGGAGATCTGCGCTCCCAGCCCCTGGCTTTGGCTAGGCTCGGGTTCAAATTTCACAGGCTTTTGAGATCTCTGTCTCTGGGGTTGGCATGATGGCTCAATAGGGTAACCGTCAGCCTACAAGCAGCAGCATCCCACATGGATACTGGTTCGTGTCTGAGCTGCTCCATTTCCCATCCAGCCTGCTCCCATGTGTGAAACCTGGAAGAGGCACCTGGTTCCTTCCTGGCTTCATGTCAACTCAGCTCAAGCCATTATAGCTATTTGTGGAGTGAACCAGTGGAGGGAAGATCTTTCTTTCTCTCTTCTATGTATGTTTGCTTTCCAATATTAAATGTGTGTGTGTGTGTGTGTGTGTGTGTGTGTGTGTGTGCACTTGCCTTTCAAGTAAATTTTAAATTTTTAAAATTTTTAAAATTTTAAAATTTTTAAAAATTTTTAAAAATATTCAAAGGAGCAAAATGTGAATATTTTAAAGCCCAAAATCAAGATCTAAGAATAAAAAAATAAATGGAAAGGAGCAACTTACAAGTTTTACAAAATCAATTTTCAGATCAGATTTACATGTTCTAAAAGATGAAGGAAACGCAATGTTTATTGGAAATACATAGGCTTCCTTTTTTTAGTGTGGAGGGTACATACACTTAACCTAAATTTATTGAATGGATGTGCAAGAAACTATTTATAACATTCTGTCCTACTTACGTTATGACTAATCCTAAACAATTAAGAGTCTGATGGCTGAATATTTAAAGCAGCAAACATCTCGGATAACCAGAGGGTCATTTACCCTGCAGTTCAGAAACCGAAGCCTCACTTTACTATGGAACCACTTGGCAGTAATACAAATGGAAGTTGCCAAAGGCATCCTGCAGAGGCCGACTATCTACATGTGAAGAAAGATGCGGATCCCTTAACATCTGCAGAATCCAGTGAGCGGGAAGAGGGACAAGAAAGGCTTTCCAGGCACCTCTGAGTTTCTAAAACAACTCTCCACTTGCCACCTGTCATGGAATTCGTTCTCTGGAAAATTTGAAGAACAAAAACATGCATCCACTTGCTCTCAATTCTTTCTGACGCCTACATCACTAAGCTCTCTCAACCTCCCAAGATAAATCTCTTCTAAAGCAAGGCTGGGTCTGCCCCCAAACCTATGGTCTCACTAGCATTTAAAAAAATGTTCTCAAGCAGTGCTCAAGCACACACGTTAGATATATACATCAGAAAGAGAGAGAAACTCTTTTGTGGAACAACAAGATTATTTTTATCCCTTTCCAACTGTCAAAAATCATGTCACAAAAGAACTAAAAATATCAGAATAATAATGATTCCATCACATCACCCCTCTCCCAGCTTATAGCCTCTCTGCCAAAAATGGCTTCTTATTTACTTTCTGGGGGTCCTCTTGGATCACAACACTCATTTTTTTTTATTGTTTTAAAATATGAGACAAAACAGTTAGCTGGGGAAGGTGGTTGAGTATGGTTTTACCATTCAAGATAAGGTGATTTTGCAAAATATTCAATTCAATTCATTCTCTGCATCTAAAGTAAATATTTGAAAGAAAGGACAAGAAACAGAGAAACGGAGAGAAATAGAGTTTCCATTTGTTGGTTCACACTCTAAGTGCCCACAATGACCAGGTGTGGGCCATGCTGAAGCCAGGACAGAACATTCATTCCAGGTCTCTCATACAGATAGCAGGGGCACAACTACTTGTGCCATCACCTACTGCTTTCCAGGGTAACTATTGGCAGGAAGCTGGAGGTGACAGCTGGAGCTGGGATTCAGACCCAGGTACCCTGATATGAGATGTTGATGTCATAGCTGCTAGGACAAATGCCTGCCCCTCTGCGTCTCTTTTATTCTTTTTTAAATATTAAATTTATTTATTTTATTATTTTATGATATAGTTTCATAGGTTCTGGGATTTCCCTTACCTGCTTCCCAAATTCCTTCCCCCACCACTGATCTCCCCCAAGTCATTACAGTAGTATAGTCCTTCACAATCATAAGTCCATCATTCTGCTATTTAAGTACATGTAAGTATGAATTGAAGAGTCCAGCATCCTATTGTCAACATCCATTTAGCAGTTTCATTGGGAGTCGTCCATCTTTGATTTGGAAGTAGAGATACACACTGCATTGTATCTTCGCATCTGGATGTGGTTGTCTCCAGTACACAGTTACTATACATCCCCTTTAATGCAAAGCCAGAAAACAAAATCAACAGCAGGAAGAAAAATAGAAAACTTAAAACAGCAGGAAGTTAGGTAACATGCTGCTGAATGACCAATGTGTTGCTGAAGAAATGAGAAAGGAAATCAGAAACCTTCCTGAAGCAAACAATGCTATTGTGTGACCTGAATCAGTGAGGAAATCAGTAAGAAAAAACTTTTCAGTGAGTAAAAATAAAAACAAAAATATCAAACCCCCTGAGATGAAGAGCAAACAATATTGAAAGAACTGTTACTCCTATAATTTGCACGAAGGTTGCCTTGTATCAGAGAGAACACCTGATATTTATCCTTTGGGGATCAACTTGTTTCACTGAACATGGCAGTCTTTAGTTGGGATCATTTGGTCGCAGATGGTAGGATTTCCTTCTTTTTAATGGCTGACTAGCATTCTATGGGCGGTAGATGTGCCAGTTTCTTTATCCATTCCTCTTATGACAGGCATCTGGGTTATTTCCATGTCTTTGCTATTGTAGATTGTGCTGTTTAAATACAGAATTACAGATCCCTTTCTCATATGCAGATTTGATTCCTTTGGATATATTCCCAGAAGTGGGATAGCTGGGTCACAAGGCAGATCAATTTTCAGCCCTCTTAGCACTCTCCATACTGACTTCCATAGTGGTTATACTAGCCTACATGCCCAACGAGAGTGAAAGAGGGTACCTTTTCCCACATTTTTTAGTTGGAGATATATTGGCATGGATCCTAGAAAACAAATGATGTCAGAGGAGAAGACATTTTGTTTCTGTTTTTGTTTTCTTATCACAGCTGACTGAATTCAGCAGCAGCATTACTGAATGCCTACTATAGGACAGGAATATTGAATAATGAGTATGATACTATTTCCCTCACATAGTTTACAACCTACCAGAATAGTCTCATTTATGTAATAATAATAGTAATATTATTGTTTGCACACACAGACAAGAATGGTAACATTAATAAGGAAGCAGTGAATACTCTCTAAGAAAGCCAGATTGGAACTGTGATGGGAAGCCAAATGATATTTTAAAGATAGATCCCAGTGACTTCTTTGATGCTCAGAAATTATATCTGATTTTTAATATATCTGGAGCTGACAGGGGAAAAGCCACCTTATTTTGGAAAGTTGTTAGAAGCATCTGTTCTTGGGTAGAATTTAGAACATATTCTTGGAATTGGGTCCCCCACAATTTATTCTTTGCAGTTGGTTTTGGTGAGTTTTTTTTTCAATCACACATATATAGAAATCCCTACTCATTTCCTTCAGAAGCCCTGAATAGAAGCATCATTCCAACTGTAGATGCTGTACATGGAGAATGCCCACCACTCTGACAATAACACATCCTGTCTTTAGATGGAGCAAGGTACGCAATTACATTGTCCACTGCTATAATGTTTATTATGTCGGCAATGGGCTTTCTTTTCTAATATTTCTTTTCTAATATTGCAGGATTAGGAAGGATAAAATGAAGGAGAGATACATGCATGGAGTAGAGCAGACCCTGCTGCAGGTACAGTAGGCTGGAGCCAGAGAAGAAAAGTAATCCACAGAGCACTGCCATTAAGGGGGTATGACAACAGAATCTAGGTTGTCATGGATCTTCTTTCAGGTTTTTCTCTTCTCCATAGTAAAATCTGTTAAATTCTATCAGCTGTTATTGCTATATAGGTAAGCACTGGAGAAAGAAATGGAAGGTACTGTAACTGAAAGACTGTGACCATAAAAGATAAGTTGTGATTATTTTTGTGATTGTGGCCTTCATGGCCGGCAGTGACCGTGCAGAAACAGGGAGCAGCAGGCAAGAGCAAGAAAGCATACAAACTAACTAGAAAAGTTGCAGGGCCCTGTGAACACCGTTTGTGAATTTTCCAAAATATTTAAGAGAGCATGGATAAGCTGGGGGATGGGGCTCAATCATGTCAACCTGTTTCTTTCAGAGTTATTTATTATTAAATTTCTTATCATGTGCAGTATGATACTTTGAAGTATTTACACTATTGAGGAATAGCTAAATCTAGGTGGTTAACAAATGCATTGCCTTTTAAAAAAGATTTATCTTATTTTTATTGGAAAGTCAGATACACAAAGAGGAGGTGAGACACAGAGAAGGTCTTTCGTCCATTGATTCACTCCCCAAGCAGTCAAAAGCCAGGAGCCAGGAGCCACTTCTGAGTCTCTCATGTGGGCGGGTGCAGGGTGCCAAGGCTATGGGTTATACTCAACTGCTTTCCCAGGCCACAAGCAGGGCAACGGGATTAGAACCAGCGCTCATATGGGATCCTGGCACATACAAGGTTAGGACTTTAGCCATTAGGCTACCACACCTGACCCTATTGCTTTTTTATAGTTACTTGAATTGGTTAACTATATTAAAGGAATTACACACTATTCCTCCAACCTCCCATCGCAAACATACACATTCTCACTGCAGAGGATAAAATAATTGTAGTGTTTCAACTTTTTCAAGGAACAACAGAATTTGGAGAATGAATAGAAGTTCACTGGGCAAAATAAATCAAATACATGAGTATAGGGCTTTAAGGGAAAACCAGCATACTTAGAAATGGCTAAAGCAGAAATTTCTATGAACAGTGTCATGAGCCACATATGTTTCTTCATCTAAGCTGGCTTTCCAAGGTTCCACATTGAAACTGGCTTGCTTTTCTTTCGTGCTTTCTTATTGGCTTCTTCTTTCTGCTGACACAAACACAAGAGAAATCTGTTGTTTTTCTAGGTAGACTATAAATTGTCCTGGGTTGATCATCCAATGTATCAAGTAACCTTTGTTGACTTATTAAGTTAAAGCGTGGCCCAAATCAAAGATCGGGAGTTTCATGACCCATTTTTAGTAAAGTGATGACATGTTTTGTTGTTGTTGTTCAACTATTGGAGTAGTTGAAGTTGTTCCAGACAAATTGAATGAAAACTGCAAGGTGTCCTAAATGAGATGACTTGGCATGCTGGGTCACAGCTCTATAGCTGCTGTCTACTTTGAACAACTTGCCTAATTTCTTTGAGCTACAATTTCAGAATCTGTTAAAAAACACAGAGCAGAATTTTGCATGTGACTTACACAACATGCATGTAAGAGCTTGGCACAAAAGAAGAGCTTGATAAAGGCTCACTTAACAGTTGTGTTACTCAAGAGTCTCCAGGAAATGTTGAAAAGATGCTCAAGTAATCAGAGAATGGGAGATGGAGAGGAAGACTTGCGTAAACAAATAAAATGCTTCTTTGAAACCTTGCTTTCTGCAGCATCTATAGGATCCCAGGGTTGACCCTACTTCTTTTGGCAGCTGTAGTAGTCATAAAAATAGCCTTGGGGGCATGGTACAATAAATAGCCTAGTGGCTAAAGTCCTTGCCCTGAATGTGCCGGGATCCTATAGGGGCACCAATTAGCATCATGGCTGCTCCACCTGCCATCCAGCTCCCTGTTTGTGGCCTGGGAGAGTAGCTGAGGACATGCACCCACATGGAAAATTCAGAAGCTCCTGGCTTCTGATTTCAGATCTGTTCAACTCCAGACATTGTGGCCTCTTGGGAAGTGAATCAGCGGATGGAAGATCTTTCTCTGTCTCTCATCTCTGTAATTCTGACTTTCCAGTAAAAATAAATAAATCTTAAGATAGCCTTGTAGGAGAGATTTTAAGATGGCCGATGTAGGAGGAAGGCTGTGAGGAAGCGTCCATTGAGAGAGGGATAGAACGCTACAGAAGCAGCAAGGAGGAACAGCAGGGAACCGCAGGGAAAGGAGACGCAGCCGACCCAGAGACAAGGAAATCAGGAGGGATCGTCACCGGCAAAGGTCTTCAAAAGCAGCAGAGGCAGACTGCAGCAGCCGGAGGTTTGCCCTATCTTCAGACCAGAGAAGGTCTCCCCAAGAGGCCACTGAACTTATCTGGACAATAAGACGCTGGACTTTATGCTAGGTATGTGTTTGCAAGGAACGAATCTCAACTGAACTTGAACTGTGGTTATGCAACAAGGTGGAGGAATCCACCATGGAGGGAGGGGTATGGGAGGGGTGGGGGGAACCCCCAGTGCCTATAAAACTGTATCACATAATACAATGTAAACAACAATTAAAAAACAAAAGATTTACTCATGAAAAAAAAAAGATAGCCTTGTAAACAGAATTTTCAGTCACTTAACTGTGCCATGATTAGCAATGTGTCTGGCCACAGTGCTGCCTGTGACTTTTTTGCCACTGCCATCCCTGTTATGTGTAGCCCTACCCAGCAAAACTCTGAACTTGCTACAGTACAGCTGAACTGAGAATCTTCTCATGGACTCACTTTCCATGTTTTCTGAGGATAAACAGTGCCACGGAGAAGGTCCTCAGGGCCTTTTACATCAGGAATAGACCAGGGTACCACTGATTTGTGGTTAGAACAAGCTCTTTAGATGTCCTTGGTATTGCTGTCTCAATCCCACAGTGATTGCTGGAACGCCATCCTGGTTTCACGAAAAGAGGAGGGCTTCAAGCAAAAGGTTTCTGACTCATCGTATTTCTTTGAGCATCATCCTCCAAATTGTCCTTATACTAAAGACGTGTGCCCCTCAGGCAAGAAGTCATCGTAACTCTGAAAGACTTTACCGGAAGTGAGTCATCAATCTGGTACAGTGACTAGGGTCCCTAGTGGGCTGGAAACTATAAGACTGATCCAAAACCCCAGTACAACTAGGGATGGAATACTTTCAGCAAATTAGTTGTTATTGATGCTTTTATTATTTAGTTTTTTAAAAAATATATTATTGGAAAGTTAGATTTACCAAGAGAAGGACAGAGAAAGATCTTTCATCCACTGGTTCACTCTGGCTGCAATGGCCAGAGTCAATGGCTTCTTCTGGGTTTCCTGCATGGATGCATGGTCTCAAGGCCTTGGGCTATCCTCTATTGCTTTCCCAGGCCACAAACAGGGAGCTGGAAGGCAAGTGGAGCAGCCAAGATACGGATTGGCAGCCATATGGGATCCCTGTGCATGAAGATGAGGACTTTACCCACTAGGCTATTGTGCAGAGCCCTGTTGTTTAGTTTAAAAACATTTTCAGTGAAAGTGTGAAACTTCATTATCTTCTCTTGGGAAAAATTACCTCTCTGGGTCATTCTAATTCTAATTGACGTTCTTACAAGTCTAACAAGAATAAGTCCAACTAGTGGGATTGGATGGCCACCACAGAACATTACATAGCAAATACTACAGTCAAATCCTTGTTGTTTCTTTAGTTGAGTGTTTCATGAAATTATGGTATATAGGGTGGGGTTTCTGGAACTTGTCTGAATAGCCCATGCCAGAAGAAAGCTGTGGTCTTTAAGCTTTTAAAAGAAATGCATTTTTCATAATCTTACTAGCTTTGACACTATGCAACAGAGCCAGAGAATTAAATTTGCCTCCATTTCTCTCATTAGATTTCAACAGGGCACATGTTGGGTTGTGAGTTAAATCATTGTGATGTGAACGTATCTCCTAAAAAGCTGTCAGTGCCAGTTTCCTTGTTAGTAACCAGTAAGGTTGCTTTGACAGCATCTCACAGCATGTATCAAATGAAAAAGCTGTTCTCTATGAGAACAGAGGAACCATAGCTGAGGAATGGAGTAGAGCTGGGGGAGGTTTGCGGAAAGCCCAGGGGCTGGAATTAAAGCTGATGATCACTTCACCAACTCAAGGGAAGTGCAGGCTGCTCAAACAAAAAGGAAACATGCCTGCTCCGTGATGTGCTCATGGTGCTGGGAGATCATTTCCAGAACTGTGCTCAAGACAGCCTGGGTTTAGGATTACTTTTTCCATGCTTTGCATCAGAACAAGCAGAGCAGTGTTCTCCAGAGTGGCTGCTAGGATGTTAATCAAATAACAATGAACCCCATTACTCCACTGAACCCCTACCATTGCAAGGGGAACACATGCTGTATGCATCTTCATCTGTAGCTTTAAATCTGTGGGGAATGGGAAGCTGGGTCCTCATCCCTGAAGCACTCCAAAGCCTCTCCGAAAAGGGGTGCCCAGGACCTAGGATCGCAAGACAGATGGCTGTGAGCTCCAGTGGAGGAAATAAAACAAGAACACTGAAAAGAGAACATTTCCACAGAATTCTATATAATTGCCCCCAGTGTCCTGGGTCTGGGTTGGTTTATACTCTGGAGAGCAGCACATGAGGGCTCAGTTGTCAGCTTCCATATCTGTGGGAGACCTGATTTTTGCTTCCGGTCATTCCAGGCATTTGCAGAGTAAAAGAGCAAATGGAAACTAACTCTCTCTCAATGCCATGTCTCTTCTCTGCCTCTCAAATATTAAAAACAAAACAGAATTAAAAACAAATAGGATTTTAACACTCTCTCCCTGCCTCTCTATGCTATAAAAAACAACACAAGTAAAAAATATGCCCTTACAGGCAGCAGAAAAAGAAAATGAGTGAAAAAGCAGAAATACTGTATTGGATGAGAATACTGCCCTTCCTGTGCTCAGGACAACCCAGCCACTGTGCTCCCCAGGATGCTCACCTGCACAGGTGGGCAAAGCAACAAATCCCAGACTTAGGTAACACCTGTTGCAGAGGGCCCTACTGTCTGCTCCCAGGACTGGAGAGATGCCTTGGTTTGCAAAATTGGCAGAAGTAGAACAAAGACTAAATCCCTGCCTCCCTCCATGAATGCTGTCCCTTCCAGCCAGCCACGACTGCTTTAGCCTATCCTTTGAATAGCATGTCCCTTCACAGCTTAAAACAGGCTCACAAATATTTCACAGAAAAAAAGATCATGCTTATGTGGGACTGGCTCACTCATTTTGTGAGTGAGCTAAAATGAGGCTTTTGATATTTGTATCTGATTTGTTTTGTTACTGCTAAAAAAAAAAATGAGCATAAGGAGATGGGCTTGTTGCACAGCAGTGTAAACCCCAGTTTTAGAATGCTGTATCCAATGTCACAGTGCCTGATTTAACTCCCAGGTACTCTGCTTCCAGTCTAGCTGCCTGCTGCTGTGCACCCTGGGAGGTGACAGGTGATGATGTCTCATATGATTGGGCTCCTGCCACTTCCAAGAGAGACCTGCAAGGAGTTTATCCTGGGCAGCAGCTTGGCCCAATTCCAGCTATTGTGGACATTTGAGGAAGAATCAGTAAATGGAAGATCTCTCTGTTTATAAAATTTTTAAAAGTAAGAGAAAAGCATATAAAAGGAGAGTGAAAAACACTTCAGGCTGTTGAATGAAAGGAGTGACCTAGCACTATGACTCCTGAGACTCTGCATCCCTCCAAGGACTCCCTGCTTATCTATGAAGAATGGGGGCATCAAGACCCCTAAAAACCCAAGAGTTTTTGTTGCTTCCACTCAGCAGGCAATAATTCATTGCCTACCAGTTATAGTGTGGGAGATACATATGAAGAGTCTTGAAAAGGCTAATGGAATAAGAACACAATTTATGGAATAGCTACAAATGCCTTTTAAGTATCAGGATACATTTTTTGAATGTGCTCAAATAACTACTATTTGTTACTATCATTTTATTACAATTCCAAATGAAATAAATGCAAATCTTTACAAAGTTACTGTAAATCGTGTTTTACTTCAAAATCTATGCCTACATTTTAAACATTTTGTGCACCAAATAAATTTACGTTTAAATTCCTTTCCCATGAACTTTTAGCTGTAGTGCTTTAATTCTAATAAAGCTTCAAGTAACTTCCTTCAAGGACCTTGTGTTACCTGTAGCTTACTTATTACATCAAATGGATGCAATGCTCCAAAGCCAGGATGCCCAAGGAGCTTACTTGGAAACAATTTTCAGAATTTCTTGGTTCCCAATAAGCTGTGCTTTAAAGCTCTTGATATTTGCCCTTTCTCCCTGTGTATCAGTCAAACAAGGTAAAATTGGACAATCAGTAAAATTTTCTTGTCACTTGTACCAGTGAGTGAGAAGTTTAGAAAAGAGGTTTGTTTCCTCTGTCTGGCTACCTTTGGTGTGGCAGGCAAAGTAGTTGTTGATTGACATACAATCGGACCTTGTGGTAGGAATTTAAGCTCTGTAGTCTGCTAACTTTGTAATTTGAAAAAAAAATTCAATGTTGAATTATCAATTTTATTTATTTTTATTTGAAAAGTAAACAGAGGGAGAGAAGGAGACAGATAAAAGTTTTCCAGCCAGTATTTCCCTCTCTAAATGTTTATGTCAGTTCAGGGTTGGTCTAGGCTGAAGCCAGGAGCCCAGGATTCACAGAGCTTTCCACATGGATGACAGAGACCCGACTACTTGAGCCACCATCTGTTGCCTCCTAAGGTGTACATTAACATGAAACAAGTCGAGAGCACAGTCAGGTCTCAAAGTCAGACGTTCCCCTATGGGATACAGGACTCTGGAGTGAGTGGTGGGCAGGGGAGAGGGTTGTCTTGAACACTGAGTCAGACATCCACCCTTTAATTTTGAGCCTCTTTTCCTCAGTTGAAACATGAGGGTAATAAGAATATCTACCTTCCAGGTCACTTACAAGCAATATGCATGTAAACACAGGAAAGGTCCTTGTTAGGCGTGCCATAATGTGCTTGTTACTCGTTCTTAACATAGGAAAGTGAGCTAATGAGTAAAATAAGGTGAGTGAGCTTGTACTGAGGCTGTGGAAGATATAAATCAAGGCCCAGTTTCTGGATTTACCTTCTGAAATCAACCATAAGCACCCAGCACCATGATACACTCTGATGTGAAAAAACACATTCAACCACAAGAAAGTTCCTTAATATTTGTTTTTGAGCAACTCAAAGGAAAGCACAGGTGAGGAAAACCAAGGTGAGCATGATTGTTTTCATTCATGTGTAATTTCTTTATACCTATTGATAAGCTGCCTTGTAGTGTATAATTTGTAGGGTCAGTTGGGGAATCATTTGAAAATACTTGTGAGACACATCAAGGAACAGCTAAGGTTGACTTCGCTGCTCAATAGGGAGGAAGCAGAGCAAGTGTGAAGTAGGTAAGAAGACGTGAACAGTAAGTTCCTGCCAGCTCTGTACTAGATCCATCCTCATTCCATAATAAGCACTTCCGGGATGATGAGGGTTAGGCCTCCTCCATCACTGATCTGTATGTTCTAATGTCTGCATTTCTCCTCCTAGCACAATGGCTGATACATGGCACTCTTGGATTCTTTTTTTTTAAAAGGATGACTAGATACATGATAAATATGCATGCATATATATGCCAATGATAGATAGCATGATAGATTAATGGAAATATAGAAAATTGTATAGATAAGAACATTGATACATTGGTACATAGATGACAGATACATATATTCAGAAACATATATAGAGAAGACAGATGATAATAGGTAAGAGAGAAAGGGATGTAGATTTCTTTAACTATCTGATACATTTCAAAGATAAATGTTTGTGTGGGTTTTTTTTTTTTCACAAATACCCAACATCCTAGTTTTAAATTTTTCTGTATTTTTCCTAAACCAGTTTTCCTGTTTCAGTTTTTCTTATGCCTTTCATTATACCACAAATCATCTTTTCCATTTCCACTGAAATGTTGTCACTCACTAGCTGAAACAGCAGCTAAACTTGTTTTAAAAAGCTTGTTTCTTCCTTCTTTGTGGGGAAATTATATAGTAAATTGCTTATATTCCTAGAATCAGATCATTGTGAATTTCACATTCCACTGCTCAATTTACCACAAACATCTATTTTCTGATTAAGAGCTATAATTGTCTTTGCCTTCGACTTCTTCTTTATTTCTATCAGTAATACTTTATAAATCTTTCTTTTTTTCACAGAAAAATCTAGGTGTTCTCTTCCATGAATGCTGCCATAAAATGTGGAGGCCGCATGGACAGTCACCTAAGCATACCACAAAGTCTCGACCTTATGTGGCGACACAGAAGTCACTCTCAACTTGAGTTCCCATGATGTGATGCCTCAACCTGCAGATAATCTCCACTCGTGAATGACTTTTTCCAGCATAAGGTCCTCCATTCACAACAAATCTCATATGTATGACCAACTAAAGAATGACCACAAGACCTTAGTAGATTTGGGTTTTTCTATTCTTTCAGCATTTGTTCAGTGATATAGAAAGGGTATTCATCTTGTTTGCACGTAACTCAATGATATCTATTGGACATAAACACCGTTCACTTTTAGACAGCGATGAAGCAACAGTTTGAATGAGGAGTGAGGTGAGATGGTGTACTCCATGAGGGACTATGTGCACCCGTCTGTATCCTTGGTTAATGAGCATACCTTTTAGTTCCCAGTCCAACAGATAAAAACAACAACAACAACAACAACAACAACAACAACAACAACAACCAGCCTATTGTCATTTCTGAATTTGATTTTGAGGCTTGAGTGAATGGAACTTGCTTTTCCAGGATTATTTTGCATGTATTACATCCTGTAAAAATAGTGTAGGTATTTTGTGGCTGCTTGTTTTTAATCTATCTGAATACTGAGATATGTTGACTATCCCTAAAAACATAGTACTTTATTTGCTGCCCCAAAACAGATAGGCTTCAAATTCAAGCAGCTGTTAAAACTGCAACTGCTGCCCCTTGGAAATCTCCTTCAAGGTTGTCCTTGCAAAATGGAAGCTGCTCTTGGGCTGAGCAATCCTTTGTCTTCCCCACTGGCCTTTGATCTCCTTACAGCTTGGCCTCAGCCCAGCTGTGTCTCATTAAAACCATTTCACTGCAGACTGGTGAAAAGAACCCGGTGCCAATTCCATACAACCAGGGAATCATAAAAGACAAAACCTCTGAGCCAAAATAAGGCTGTTTCTTTGTTTATTAAAAGGGGGAGGCAGAGGGGAAAAGAAAAAGAGAATTCCCTCACTGACGATGGCAAGAATACCTGACATCCAAGTGGTGCTTTCAGAGTTCTCATCCCACACTCTCTCCTTAGAGAACTCAGATTAGAAATTATTGCAGTGAAGTGCTGGTAATGATCTGCTCAGGCCACTTTCCTATTGCAATCTCCATAGAGCTCATCCCATGCAATTAGGCTTCTAATTACATTATACAACTTGGGAATAAATTGAAATTTTGGAGCTTGTTTTCAATTAATAACAGGTATTGAGATCCCACGTAAAGACACAGGACCCATAATAGCTGCTGTGACTCTGACCCAACTCTAGCTAGAAGGAGCAAGACTACCCACTTTACCCACCTCGTCACAATAGTTGTGATGCCTGCATCAATAGGGCAGCAAAGTATCAAGCACTGAGGGCCTAATGTGCTAGCCTAGTGGCTAAAGTCCTTGAGTCACACACATCGGGATTCCATATGGGCACTGCTTCTAATCCTGGCAACCCTGCTTCCCATCCCGGCCATCCTGCTTCCCATCCAGCTCCCTTCTATGGCCTGGGAAAGCAGTCAAGGTCAGCTCAAAGCCTTGGGATCCTGCACCTGCATGGGAGATCCAGAAGAAACTTTGGATTGGCTCAGCTCCAGCTGTTGCGGCCACTTGGGGAGTGAATCATCAGCTGAAAGATCTTTCTCCCTGTCTCTCCTCTCTGTATATGTTACCTTCCAGATAGATAGATAGATAGATAGATAGATAGATAGATAGATAGATAGATAAGATGTTTGAAGTATCAAACACTGAGAGGCCAGCCTAAGACCTAATCATGGAGGGTTTTGAGCATCGTTCAAGGTTACAATGGTTTTTCCTGTGGTATGAATATCCAAATGCCCAGAGATGTGTGTTAATTGCCCTGCTCCAGACCTACCAAATTACATTTTCATAATTGGCATAAGCAATTCTTATGCCAAGGAAAGTAGAGAAAATACTACTCTGATAACAACCTAACTGAACAATCTAAGAAATGGTTGCAAAACACAACTCCATTATCTCAAGCATTTTTGAAGTGAATATTATGTCCTTGTATTATGTCTATTGTACTCTTACTGATTATGAAAAAAGCAAAATTTATAATAAATTATAACAAAATAATTTTTCTACGTATCAGGTGATTTGTCTATTCATTTCTAAATCCTCATGACTAATAAATAAATGAGATGCACAGCTTCCCACTCTACAGATAAACTGAGGTTTTAAAATTTTTATTTTTAATATTGTTTACATAATTGAGAGTGATTCACGCCCATGTGGACCTCAGCTAAGGGTAGGAAGGCCCAAGATATGGAGGAAGATGTGTGGAATAAGAGAAATCATTTGCTCAGACATTAGTAAATAATGGACTCCTGGTTGCTCTGACTCTCACCATGATGTATATACTACCTACTCAAGCTAGTTAAGACATGTGCCTGGAACAAATGTTATCTATGCTCAAAGAGGACACAAATGGAAATTCTAACAGCCTTAAGCAAATAACTTAGTCGTATGTTCTGCATTGAGAGACTTTTAGAAGGTGCATTTTTGACACAGCTGTTACACATTTGGTACTTCTGTATTTAATATTCGAGTGACAGGGTACAAGCCCTGATTCCACCTCCATTCCAGCTCCCTGCTAAAGCATACTCTAGGGAAAAGCAGAAGCCAACTATTTGAATCCCTGTCACGTAGACTAGAGAGCCAGACAGAGTTCCAGGGTCCGATTTCAGGCTGACCCTGCCCCAGCTGTTGTGGGTATTTGGCAAGTGAACCAGAAGGTGGATAAGCTCTCGCTGTCTAACTATCTCTGTCTATGTCTTTCTGCCTTTGAAGCAAAATGGATAAATAAATGAATGAATAAATACACTTTATGGAGAAGTAAGAAAAGAGGCAAGAGTAGTTGGGTGAAAGAGATCCAATAATGGGAACCAAAATAGGGTTACCTTGGAGAAATAAGCTCTAGTGTGCCACATCACAGGAGATCACAGTTTACAAGTTTTCTATGTGTTTTATGAATCACTAGAAATAAAAGATACATTGGGGGCCCAGTGTGACAGTGTTGGTTAAAGTCCTCACCTTGCATGCACCATGATCCCATATGGGCATTGATTCTAATCCCGGCAGGCCTACTTCCCATCCAGCTCCCTGCTTGTGGCCTGGGAAGGCAGTCGAGGATGGCCCAAAGCCTTGGGACCCTGCACCCACGTGGGAGACCTGGAAGAGCTCCTGGTTCCTGGTTTCGGATTGGCTCAGCTCCAGCTCTTGCGGCTGCTTGGGGAATGAACCATCGGATGGAAGATCTTCCTCTCTGTCTCTCCTCCTCCTCTCTGTATATCCGTCTTTCCAATAAAAATAAATAAATCTTTTATTTAAAAAAAGATATATCGAGTGTTTAAAGAGATAGAAATACTAACATACTCTTACCTGATCATCACACATTGTACATGTTTGTTGGATTGCCATGCTATACCTCATAAATATGTATACTTTAAAAATACATAGATGTGTTCAGTGTCATGGCACAGCTGGTTAAATGGCTGGTTGTTACACCAGCATCCTGTATCAGAGTGCCGTAACTCTGCTTCTGGTCCAAATTCCTGCTAATGTCCCCTGGGAAGGAGCAGATAGATAATGATCTAGGTAGCTTGGCTCCTGTCACCCATGGAGACCTAGATGATGTTCCTGGCTCCTGGTTTTGGCCCATCCTGAGTGATAGCCCATCTACCCCCCAGTCATCGGTGGAGTGGAACAACATATGGAAGCAATCTCTCTCTCTCCTTCTCTCTCTCCTTCCCCCCTCCCTCCCTCCCCTCTTTTCCTCTTCTATGTTGCAATACCTTTCAAATAAATAATTAATTTTTAAAAATTCGAATTTCATTGACCTGATAGATTTAGGATGAAAAAGATTCGGTAAATTGAAACAAAAGGAAGTGGGTCAGAGGGAGGGCAGGCAACATGACACGGTGATGTTTCCTTTACTCTCAGTAAGTATTTGTTTAGTACTTACATGTCAGTCAATTTGTGCTTAAAGTACACTCACTTTTTGCTTGCATCTCTGTATCAGCCCAATCAGAACAGTGACTAAAAGCCACTTTCTGCCTCAGAGTTGAAAAGCTTTCCACTTTCTTTCCATCCCATTCAATTTTTCTCACTCTTATCCCTTGCCCTCAAGCATAGCCCAGCAAACAGTCCTCCAAGAGTGAAGTTCCTCCAGAGTGTATGATGCCAGTTAGGGGCCCAATGCAAGTGCATACCAGGTACATTGCACATGCTACAGAAAGCTTTATCACATATTTCCAAGCAGACTGATGCATAGGGGGTTTGTGAAACGTCATTGGAGAAGGACTAAATTGTTCACAATGATCAAATATTCAGGGCTCTTTAGAAAGTTCCATGGCTGTTAGTCATATCCATTCATGCTCCTTAGAGCATGAATCAGATGCACGGCCCCTTTGTGCGAGATGCTAAAGGGCCCTGAGATGAAGGCAGCCACCAAGAAAGGGAAAGGAGGGTCAGGCATGGCCAACACTGCAAAAATAGCACTACTTCTTTGCTTCATAGTTCTTTTCAATATATCATTAAGAATTACATTGAACTAGAGCCTTTCATTAAAAAGATCAAGGCTAGTCTGATGTTTTCACTCCATCACCCTCTACATACAGAGCACCCCGTATTCTTATACTCTGCCGCCAAAGCATCCAAGGGGGCCTTGCCCCAGGAACCAGGGTCATCATGTGGAACTGCTGGAATTTCTACCTTTCTTACCTCCTTGCAATGATTTATCAAAACTCAACAACACAGGCCCCTTTCCCACACTGCTCTGCCAGAGGAAAGTGACAGCCAAGGAACTCATTATGAACCTGCCACAGAAGGTACCTCAGTAGTGCTTCTCAACAAGAGCTCATCAATGAGTGCTTGTAACTCTGTGAGCAAGAAACATTTCTGTGTTTGGGCGAAGAAAAGAAAAAATGAGATGATGGAAACTTATATTGTTACCAAGTGGCAGGGTTAAGCTTTGAATCTAGAACAGAGACCAAAGCTCTCATTTTGGATTCTGGGTTCATTCAGGTCCTCTGAGAAGCAGCTGTAAAGACAGGATTGGAAATTTGGGAGATATACTGGGGATTCATCCTTAGGAAAGGGATGTGGGGAGGGAACTTCAGCCGAAGACCTAAGTTTGGCTCGTATGGAGGAGAATGGAAAAAGGAAGTGTTGGACTGGAGAAGCCTTGGTGTGTGGTACAGTTCTAGAAAGGCTCCACCAGGCACACCGGTCAAGTGCACATCTCAAGAAAATGTTTCCAAGAAAACAATCGTAACTATTGGCAGAACCTATGTCTCTCAGATGGACCACAAAGTACTCAGCCATAGGCTAGGAGCAGCCCACGAGGCCAGCAGCTGGCTTCATCATGGATGTTGTACAGGGTCTGGAAAGGTAGCAGCTAAGGCTGTCAGTCGATAGCCCCCGCACAAGAGCTCTGAGATCTGAGCTGTGCATTTTCAAGGTTACCACAATCCTCCCACGTGTGGCTCGACCTGCTCCTCTACAGATTGAAGACTCAACAGAGTCAAGACTCTTCTATAAATGGCATATTTGAGGCAACATTTGGATGCGAGAGGTTAAGAATCATAACTCAGGATGCTGCAGTTGATCTTGGAACCAAATCTAGTTCTCCCTCCTCTATTATCTGTTCAAAAGTACCCTCATTTTTTTTAAAGACTTATTTATTTACTTATTTTTATTTTAAAGTAGAGACACAGAGAGAGGATCTTCCATCCACTACTTCACCCCCAAATGGCCATAATGGCTAGAGTTGAGCTGATCTGAAGCTGGGAGCCATGAGCTTCTTTCTGGTCTTCCACATGAGTGCAGGGACCCAAAGACTTGAGCTATCCTCTGTTGTAGGGAGCTGGATTGGAAGTTGAGTGGCCAGGATTGGAACCAATGGCCATATGGGATGCTGTTGCTGCAAGACAGAATATTAGCTGTTGAGTCACAGTATCAGTCCCAAAGTTACTCTCATCTTCAGCTACCACCTTAGCAACCTTAGCCCTTCAGCTGGCAACTTCATGCAAACCAATTTTTTCTGAGAGATCTGAGGCACTGGCCATTACGTTTCCCTCAGGATGGGTTTATGGCATGTGCTGTCTACAGTCAAAAAGCAGCAAGAGAGATATACTTTTGGCTAGTGGTTAGGTTTCCAATTAATGCAATGGGGCATGAGGGTTCAATGCTCATCTCCAGCTCCTGACTCCAGCTTTACAATTGTACAGAATGTGGGAAGCAGTAGTGATGTTTCAAGTAGTTGAATTCCTGCAACCCACATGGGAGGCTTGGATCAAGTTTCCAGTCTGTCTCTGGTCATTATAGGGGTTTAGGGAATGAACAGCAAATGGGTCTCTCTCTCTTTCTCTCTCTCACCATAACAAGGTACAGGCCCTGCCATTGGGCCCAAACTGATACTTCCTCCTTTCATGCACCCTTCCTGCCAGTATAGTTGGCTACTAACCTCAAGTGGCCCAAAGGCGAAGCCCAACTTGTCTACTTGTGTGTTCTGTGCCTTGCCGATAATAGGCACTTTCAATAGGTGCTAACATGGGATGCCAAAGTCTTCCTACTAGAGTGCCTCCTTCACAGGTCTCTGGCTCAGATCACCCTGTCTCCAGCCTTCCAGTTCTTCTCATACTCCTGATCAGATACCCAGGTCATTGATCACTTCCCAGGAATCTAGTTCTGTGAGTACCTTTGCTATCATCATCCCTGATCTCCAAGGGACAAGTACCAACACCTGTCCTAACCCACAATCCAAGTGAATGTGTCCTCTGAGCTTTCTCATGAGACAGAAGCCTCTGGTCAGTCTCTGGCTCACATAATATATCTACTTGAGTGTGTGTGTGTGTGTGTGTGTGTGTGTGTGTGTGTGCGCGCTTAATTCCCTTAATTCCTTCTGCTAATGTTAAGGAAACACGTATTTTCACTTTAGTCATTTCTTTTACTAATTTTGGGGGGCCACCTTAGCAATGACCAAGCCTCATTTCCTTGGGTGCTTGCCACATGGATCAAGTGCATGTCTCAAGAAAATGTTCCGAAGAAAATTGAATTCCTGTTAATTTAATCATAGCACTCTCAAAATCTAGTTCCTATGGTGTTCCTTTAACAGGAAAATTCTGATGCTTCAATATATAGTCGGTAATCTCCCTCCTCTATTTCTAGGTCTAGCAGGTCCCCAGGCATAAGATGCTAAGATTTAACCTGGCAGCCAGATGAAGAAAAGGGAGCAGGTCCTGGTGATGTTTCAAGAAGCTTCTACAGATCTCCCACACAGGGGAAGCTCCGTTTGTACCAGGGCAAGGAAGAATGGGACACCTCTGTCAACTCAGAGGGTTCAGCAGAGTTTCCACAGATATCTTTCTAGATGATTTCTTCCATAGTCCAGGGGAACTTATGGCCTTAGCATGATTGACCTGATCTGCAGTTCTCTCTGACAGCTGGCTGCTGCTCTTGCCATTCAACTTTCACTGTGGTAGGGGGTCTCTTTCTTTACTAGCACACATGGCCTGTGCTCTCATCTGTAGTCTCTAGGTGCTGGTTAGCATTCTCTGTTTCTTATTGGAAAGACCCCATCTCATTGTCTGCAAAGCATCAGTATGATTAAGTAATAGCCAGTCAACCCACTGACCTAGAGTCATCTCTCCTAGGCCCCAAATTTTCAAATGTTTCCATTATCATGCCTGTAAAAATTTTCCAGGTCATCACTAGAGATGTTAGTATTTGGATTTCCACTTAGTGCCAAGGATTTTTCATGGTCACTAGGTCACCTTCTGTGCCCTCTGCGCTTATGAGCTTGTGGGATACCTGTCTCATGGCTCCCCCATATTGCATGCTTTCTCAGTTCACTCCTGCATTACCTTAGGTCCTCCAAGGATTAGAAATGTAAAAGGCCTTATTGAAGAAAATTCCTGTGAAGGATGGAGGGGAAGAGAAAGCAAGAGGAGGCAGGTGAAGCTTCAGACTTAGTGCAGGTGAGTGTCTGTGAAGGGTAGGACAGGAGTCTGGGAGAAGGAGTCTGGGACTTGCAGCACAGATTCCAGAGAGGTTCACCAGGGGATGGTCACTGGAATCTAAATCACCTGTTGGAGGAACCCCTTAATCTCTCTCAAAGGAACTTGCAGTAGCACTACTAAGGCCAATTGTTGACCAGCTGGGAGCACTGCTCTGGAACTGTGGCTTGCATATAGTCATGGTGGAGGAACCAGAGGGGTAACAGGTAGGGACTCAGTGAGTTCCACAGCAGGAAACCTAAACAGTGTAGTTTCCTATGAACTACAATAGCACACTAGCATCCAGACCAAGTCTGGCTAACATATTAATGATTGGAAATATCCTGAGATATTAATCCCCCATGGGAGCATTTACATGCTGAGAGCTGTACACAAAGAAAATGATAATGATAGAGAAATTTTAAGATGTGTAGCAGAACTTCTGAAAAAAATCTGGTGTGATTGAGTCTTCTTTTGTCCTATTCAAATCATAAAACATAGAAAGCTACTCCACATGGGGCCATTTTTGAAGAAAGATATGCTCTTGATAGCCTCATAAAATGGAAATGATACCATTTTAGAATTCAAAGGGAGATGTTCCGTTTGAGGGTTGAGAATAAAATGCTCAAAATAAAAGTCCATTTCTGCCTCCCTATCTTGGGTTGAAAGGTGAATACTGTTACCAGGGAAAGGAAGCAATTTTTCCACCTGCAATTTTAATAGACAGGGAGAGAGTAGTGATACTATTGAGCCCAGACTCTTAAAATTGAAAGAGACCCCATAAATTACGATTACTGTACAGCAGCAGTAGGAAGCCCCAGTGCAAGGATCTCATCCGCAATTCTTCAAAGGCTAATTGCACTGGACTTGCATGCCTCTAGTGACAGGGAGCTCACTGCTTCCTAAAGTGGCTCATTTTGTGGTTGGGCCGTAGTTTTGGGTGTTGTTTTACAAATTTATTCAGCCTGTCCTTTGACTCACGTGGCTAAGTTTTATCATAAGTCATCTCACTGACTTTTTTATAATGACCACAGAGAAATATTTTCTCACTTTTCACAAGGAAAGCCCAAGAATCAGAAGGGCTAAGTGAGTTACTCAACGTCACATGAAAGAATTCAACTCCAAGCCCAGCGCTCTTGCCTTCCACAGATGCCTGGTACTCTGCTGGGATCTGTGTCTAGATTCTGCTTTACTGATTCTGGTTCACACACACGGTTGCCTTAGAATGAAGCCTAACCTTTCCATATCTACGATATCCTTCCCTGTACCAATCTGGGTCCGTCTTGGTACTTTGCTTTATGCTACTTTAATCCCCAGGGTAAATACCCAATTTCTTCAACTGTTGCACAAATGTAGCATCCTCCAATGCTTAGGTTTCTAATAGGTTTGTAATGGGACACACCCTGAACTGAGCAGATTTTCCAAGTATGTTATGACTTGCACAATGTGGAAGAAAACTATCACTTCCTCTCATGACACATTACGCTTCTCTTGATGCAAATATGGAATGCTATTGACTCAATAACATATAAACAATTAATGCCTCTAGCTTTTTTTTTCACTTACACACAACAATTAAATTGTGTCTTCCCAGGCCAACATTGTAGTATAGCAGGTAAAGCAGCTACCTGGGTCATGGCATCCTACAGGAGTACTGGTTTGTATCTCAGCTGCTTTACTTCCAATCCAGCTCTCAGTTGATGGTCTGAGAAAAGCAACAGATCCTGATCCAAGTGCTTGGGCCACACTCATGTGGGAGACCTGGATAAAATTCCTTGCTCCCTGGCTTCATTCTGCCCTAGCATCGATCCCTGAAGTCATTTGGGAAGTGAACCAGCAGGGAGTTGCTTTCTCTCACTCTCATTCTCTGTAACTTTGTAAAAAAAAAGCATAAGTAAACACATCTTTTAAAATGTATTTTTTCCCATTCTACATTGGCACAGTGAATTTTTAAAATCATACTCTTCCTGCTTAATTTTAAAGAAATTATAAATTAGCATCTCGCTCCGGTCTGTTGAAATGGCACAGTAGGTAAAGCAACTGCCTGGAGTGCTGATATCCCAAATGAGTGCTGGTTCAAGTTATATCCACTTTTGGTTCTGCTAATGTGCCTGGGAAAGTGGTAGATGACCCAAGTGTTTTAGCTCCTACACCCATGTGGGAAACCCAGATGAAACTCCCGGCTCCTGACTTTGGCCCGGCTCAGCTCTAGTCAATTGTAGTCATTTGAGGAGTGAACCAGTGGGTGGAAGATCTTTGTCTCTCCCTTTCCATAACTATGACTTTAAATGAGAGAAATTCTTAGTTTTCATGACATGACTTCAACGTCTTTTTAATTTTAATTGGTGACTTAATTTCAAATGGTTACAAATCAGTGGCTTCAAAAGGGTACCTGAGAATTGATGAGCATTCCCTATCAGCCTTTGCTGCTAACTCCTGTAAAAGGACCTACTGAAAGCTGACCGATCCCCTCCCGTCCTACTCTCCCACCGGCCCCAGTGCTTTCCTCTCACCTATCGCAGTGCAGTCTCTGCACTAGCTAGAGGCTTCCCCTGCTAGAAAGGCGGACTTCCCCACGCCCTCCCAACCCTGCAGAATTAGAAATGTGCTTCAGTAGAATTTCAGGAGCACACTACGATGTAGATGTCCTGGTGCAGCGACTTGACTCAGCCTCCATTTCCTCATCAATGAAACCAAGGGAAGGATGTGAAGATCTCTGAGACCTAGATTTCCTAAGCTCCTCAGTCCTCAGCTTTCTCTCCTGGCTCCTTCATTTGCCTTGCATTTCCCCTTGGATCTGTTCTGCAGCTCCTGATGAAGACAGAGAAAATTGATGGCTGATACAAAGATACATTTCCTCCCTTTCAATATTAATAGCTATAAATGAGAAGCTTTAACTTGGGAAGGGCCAACCAGTGGTACTGCAGTCTAGAGTCATTTGATCTCATTCTAATTGAGTACAAGATTTAGCTGAGTTCCAGAAATATGACTCTAGCCAGAAACCCAGACCACAAAAGGGCTCCAAGATGTATCTTGCCTGCCTTGGGTGGGGGGAGGACCGGGGGGAATAAAGGACATCTTCCTGTGACAGACATGAACTCAGGCTTCCTTGGAATCAAAATTTAAGTTCTCTGGCCCACTGGCTGATCAGGGGCATCCCTCATTACTCTCTGTGAGCTGGGACCAAAAGGATCCTCAGGCCTGAACTGCTGTGAGACTTCTCCACCCGAAACAGAGCAGCCAACCCTTGGTGTAGTTTGTCTTGTTGCTTTCTCATCTCTGAAGAAGAGATGGCATTAAATATTGCACAGAGTTGGTATAAGTGTTAAAAATGTAAATATATACATGAACTGTCTTTAAAACTTCATGGGAATGTATCTTATGAAAAAAACTATCCATGGACTTCAAATTCTTTTAACAAGGGAATAAACTTAGATTTTAATTCAATTTTTCACAACTTTTTAAAGTGCCAATGTATTCTATAAATGATTTCACATTAACCAATATTTGCTCTCTTTTGGGTTTTATTTGCTCATTCATATTGTAGAGGGCAAATACTGAGCAAAGGTGTAGGGTGTCCACCTCCTAATAACAATAGCAACAACAAAAATCACAAATAAGAAGAGAAAAAAGCCAGAGAGAATCAAGCCTCCAGCCGAATTTCTTGCCTTTACATCAACTTGAAAGCTCACCACAAATCAAGACCTATTTTTTATCAGTATTGTTTATTATGTATATACGTATCAATTTTATGAATCAGGGTTCTCCAAAGAAATCAAATCATTTGGATGGAAAGAAGTTTACTTAAAGGAACCGGCCCATGTCATTGGGAGAGCCTGGTAAGCCCATAGTTTGCAGGACAGGTCAGCAGGCGGGGAGAACCAGGCAGATGTCACTGCTCAGGCTGGCTGTTGGAATTAGCACCCAGTCAAGGATGTCTTCTTCAGTCAGTCTTCCTTATTCCTCACCTAATTCAGTGAGGGCCAGGACATTGTACAGCATCATCTGCTTTACTCAAATTCTATCCATTTAAATGTTAATCTCATAAACAAAAACACTTTCACAGTAACACCCAGACCAGATTTTATCAAATGGTTAGATCCTGTGGACTAGCCAAGCTGACCTATAAAAGTAACTAACATAGCGTTATACGTAAACCCCTATTCCTAGCAGTCACCACGTGCACCATTCTACCAGATAATCCAATGCATTGCCTTGCTCTGCTTATGCATCATGACTACATTAAGGCACTGGTGAATACCTTTCTTTCTTTCTTTTTATTTGTTTTTTCTCTTTTGTTGGCAAAAAAAAAGCAGCTCTCTGACTTAATGTGAATGGCAGCATAGCTAACATTGTTAAGTGAGTGCAATGGTTCGGATTGCACAGGAGGCACTTTGCTCAGGTTTGCCATGGTAACAGTGACACCCTCTCAACCTTGTAGCTATTTGCACTTCATGAGAAAATTTCTAAAAGTTGTAGTGTCTTGCCCCATGTCAAAGAGTTGCAATCAAGTCACAATTTGAATACAAATCCAAAGCCTGAGTTCCCAAGGTTTTTCCTATTCCACTATGCTATACTACCAAGAGCAAAGACATCATACTGTAATTTTAAATTTTAAAAATTATGTAACATAATTTTAAACGATGGAAAAGTTTTTAACCCCCAGGCGGATTATTCTGTCAACTTTTCTATTCTTTTTTGTCCCTCTCTTTATTCATTTTTTAAAAAGATTTATTTATTTATTTGAAAATCAGATACAGACAGATCAACAAATTTTCCATCCATTGGCTCACCCCTCAGATGACTTCAACAGCCTGAGCCGGGCCCGAGCCAAAGCCAGGACCTTCTTCCAGGGCCCCACATGGGTGGCAGGATCCTTTGCTGCCTTCTCCAGCCATGTGAAGAGAACTGAACTGAAAGTGAAGAAGTTGGGACTTGAACTGGATTTACATTGCAAGTAGTGGCTTTATCCACTAAATTACAACGCTGGCCCCTCCACTTGCCTTTATTACATAATGGAAATATCCACCATTATCTGGGGGTGAGTTATTCTAATAATGCATATTCCTAACTTTAATTTCCTTCATGGGTTGGTTACAGTAGGTCTAACAAGAGGATGTTACTGCCTTCCATTCCCTATAAATGATATAGGCACCTTGGTCAGTTACAAAGGCTCCTTCTTATGCTCAGTGGTCACTTAATAGATTTGGTCACTGAGAGATTGCCAGTCTCTCTGTGCTGTGCTGGGCCCAAAGAGAATCATCCTGAGAGTTGTGTTATGGTGATTTTTATGAAGCACTTCAAAGTCCAGGTGGACAGACAGGAACAGGTTTTTGGCCAAGATGCCTACATGCCACATCAGGATACATATGCTAGTTCCCAGCTCCAGCTCTCAATTCCAGTTGTGCACCAGGGCAGATCATTCAGTCAATGGCAACGATTCAAGTAACAAGTCCTACTACCCACATGGCAGAGCTCATGAATTCAGCCATGCCTCAGCTCTGGCTGTTGCAGACATTCAGGGAATGCACTAGATTTTACTCCTCTCTCTCTCTCTCTCTCTCTCTCTCACTCTCTCTCTCATTCACTCACTGACCAAAAAGTACATCTAGACAGAGCAATGAATTTGTTAAAGCCACTGGCAAACATCAGAGACAAATTATTCCAAAAAGAAAGAATATTTTTAAGATACCTACTTTTAGTTAGTTACATACTAATCCTATAATTATTGCTGCTGCCCCTCAGTAATGATTGCTAGATAAATGCTTGTAAGGCAAATGTTGTCCTCTCAGTATGGAGCCCACAGTTTATGCATACTGTCATTTTACCCAAGGAATTAAAGAAGGCAATTCCTTCAATAAAATTAAATTAAATAGCAGGTAACTTAAAAGTATAAGTTGAGGGCCTGGCGGGATAGCATTAGCGGCTAAGGTCCTCTCCTTGAACGTGCCAGGATCCCATATGGGCACCGGTTCTAATCCCAGCAGCTCCACTTCCCATCCAGCTCCCTGCTTGTGGCCTGGGAAGGCAGTCGAGGATGACCCAAAGCCTTGGGATCCTGCACCCATGTAGGAGACCTGGAGGAGCTCCTGGCTCCTAGCTTCAGATTGGCTCACCTTCAGCCGTTGTGGTCACTTGGGGAATGAACCATCAGATGGAAGATCTTCCTCTCTGTCTCTCCTCTCTGTATATCCACCTTTCCAATAAAAAATAAATAAATCTTTTAAAAAGTATGAGTTGAGTTATTTAAAACTTCAAAGCTTATTTGAATATTTTTTTTTAAACTGGCTTGAATTACTTAGGATCCTAATCATTGTCTGACACAGAAAAGTAACCAAGAGTGAAAAACAAGCATTAAATGATACTGGAGAATTCAGTGTCACCTAGCACCTGTGCCCAGGCTCTGAGAGGCAACCTTCAGAGAGAAAGAGGGACAGAAAGAAAAATCTTTCATCTACTGCTTCACTCCCCAAGTGGCTGCAATGGCTGATCCCCGGTAACTGCAACAGCCAGGGCTGAGCCAATCCAACGCTAGGAGCCAGGAGCTCCTTTTGTGTCTACCACATGGGTGCAGGGTTCCAAGGCTTTGCGCCTTCTTCTGCTGCTTTCCTAGGTCACAAGCAGGGAGCTTAATGGGAAGTCAAGACATGAACTGGCACCCATATGGGATCCCAGCACAAACAAGGCAAGGATTTAGCAACTGGGCCATTGCTTTGGGTCCAATTTGTATTGTTCTTACAGTTTTTTAAAAGTTGTATTTTGCTGTGATTTCTTGGGATAAATAACCCTATGTCTACTTTGACTTTTTGATTGTATATTCTTAACCTTAAGAAATATCAAAATTACGGGCCCGGCGGTGTGGCCTAGCAGCTAAAGTCCTCACCTTGAATACGCCAGGAATCCCAAATGGACGCAGGTTCTAATCCTGGCAGCTCTATTTCCCATCTAGGTTCCTGCCTGTGGCCTGGGAAAGCAGTGGAGGACAGCCCAAAGCCTTGAGGCCCTGCACTCGTGTGGGATACCTGGAAGAAGTTCCTGGTTCCCGGCTTCGGATCAGCACAACACTGGCCATTGCGCTCACTTGGGGAGTGAATCATCAGACGGAAGCTCTTCCTCTCTGTCTTTCCTCCTCTCTGTATATCTGACTTTGTAATAAAAATAAACAAATCTTTGAAAAAAATATCAAAATTACATAAGCCTTTGGTCCTTCAAAATTGAGTTCTACCCTAATTACAGAGCCTCGGATGGGAGAGAAGATGATAAAGCTAGTGTTTCAGGAACGAAAGCAAGGCATTCAGGCTTAAATCCTATCCAAGTTTCCATCTCATAGTGATTATTCCCATAAGAATATTAATTCACTTTAATTTGAGAAATATGAAGCAATCTTTATACAAGAACTGTCATAAAATATGATTTCTAGTCACACAGTAATTTCAACAAAACAGTCACCAAGTATTAATTAGGGAAATGCTTGTAATATATGCAGTGGCAGATTCTAGCTCCTCATTTTCTATAAACAATAATGAGAATATATATTTTATCTGAACTAAAAAAATGCATCATGAATTCTTAAGTGAAAGACAAATAAAACAGAAAAATTAGTGAAATGACTATCATGTTATCAATTAAACTCCTGTAATAAAAAGAAAACAAGAAAGGGAGAGAGGAAAAGAAAGAGGAGTAGAGAAAGGGAGAACAAATCACCGTTCCTCTGCTCTTTAAAGATTATTTGTAAGAGAATAGTAAGAAAAATTAAGATTATTTTTAACCCAAGTTCTATGTTCTTGAATCCAAATAAAGTTTGTTTAATTAAAAAGTTAGTTTCTCAAAGAGTATGCAATCTAAGTAGAGGTGAGAAAACAAAAGTCAAAATTATTATATTCACACCATAGAACGCTAAGGCAGAGACACAGTTGTTAACCTAACACTGTTGTCATCCCGTTATACTGCCAGGTAAATGAGCAATGACTGTGGATTTAAAAAAAAAAAACACTTCACCCAATAGAATTTTCAGTAGCATCTGGCTAATAGAGCTTATCACAATATTTGCAACTTTTCATTTAAAAGTCTTAGGAAATATTTGAGAAAACAAATGAGAATATAGCAAAATCATAATCATAGTCAAGAAGTGTGAGATCATCATACTCAATGGTGAAATATTGAGAGCTTTTTCTCTGAGATCAAGAACACGACATATATATCCACTGAGGATACAACATCTTACTAGAAGTTATAGTTAAAGAAATTAGGTACAACAGGAAGAAATAAAAGACATCCAAATCAGAAAATAACAAGTCAAATAGTTTCTGTTTACAGATATTTCGATATAATATATAGAAAACCTTCAGACTCCACCAAAGACAGCTAGAACTAATAAATCAATTCAGTAAAGTTGCAAGATACAAAATAAACACATAAATGTCAATAACACTCATGTATGTTAACAATGAATTCCCAGAAAAATAAATCTGGAAGAAAATTTTTTTCACAATAGCCACTCAAAACTATTAAGGACTTAAACTTAAGGAAGTGGAAAATCCTATACTGAAAACTTTGAAACGCAGATGAAACAAACTGAAGACACAAACAGAAAGATACCCCATGCCCACATATTAGCAAAATCAATATGATTAAAATGTCCACTGCTGAAAGCAATCTACAAATTTGATGTAGCCCCTACCAAAATTCCAATGGCATTTTCATATAAATAGACAAAACAATCCTTGAATTCATATGAAACCACAGAAGATCCTAAATAGCTAAAGTCGTCTTGAGGAAAAAGGCTGTAGCTGAAGACATCACATTATCTGATTTCAAATTCTACTACAGAGCAACAGTAACTAAAACATCAGAGCACCAGAGTGAAAACACACTTTAACCAATTAGGATTAAAAGCCCAGAAATAAACCCACACATTCATAGTCAATTTATTTTTTGCAAAGAAGCTAAGAACATATAACAGGAAACAAGTAGTCACTTCAATAAATTGTCCTTGGGAAAAAAATGGTTGTATTCAAGCAAATGCATGAAATTGGGCCCTCATCACATAGACAGAAAAAAAAATCTTAAAATGGACTGAAGGCATAACATAAAAACTAACATTTTAAGTTTACTAGAAGACAATATAGGACACAGCCTTCTTGAACTTGATCTGGGTAAAGGTATTTTTTTAATATGTAATGCAGGCATAGGCAACAACAGCATAAATACACAAATGGTTTTACATCAAACTAAAATGCATCTGGACAGCAAAGAAAACCATCACCGAAGTGAAGAGACAACCTATAGGGTGGTAAAGAGTGTTGCAGGGCATAGATTTGAAAAGGGGTTAATAATCAGAATATGTATTGAATTCAAATTACTCAATAGCAAGAAAGCAAAACAAAACAAAAACCAACCAACCAAACAAACAGAAACAACCCTTAATGTAAAAGTGTGCAAAGGATCAAGTGACTTTTCTCAAAGGCATCCACATAGCCAACAGGTACAGAAAACAACAAAGCAGTCAGTATAAGTAAACACCAGTGTAACGCAAATTAAAATCACAGGGTGGTATCCCACATCTAGTACAACAGCTATTAGCAAAAAGGTAAACTACAGCAAGTATTGGCAAAGATGTAGAGAAAAGGAAACATTTGCACATTGTTGATGGGAATGCAAATTGATATGGTCATTATAAAAAAAACATGAAATATCCTCAAAATGTTAGAAATAGAACTAGCCTATGATCCAGCAATTCCTCTAGTATATGCATATTTTATAAAACCGGTATCTCCAAGATATACCCACAATCCCATTTCCATGGCGAAATTATTCACAATAGCTAAGACATGGAACTGATGAATGGATAAAGAAAACGTCACAGGTATACTCAATGGGATTTTATTCATTCTTCAAAGAGAGAAATGTTGACATTTGTAACAACATGGATGAAGCTAAAAGACATGAAGTAAGTCAGGCACAGAAGGACACATTACCATGTAATCTCACTGGGATGTGCAAAGTAAAACAGTAGAATTCCTAGAAATAGAAATAATGCTTACTTTACACTGGGGATTGTGGAGATCAGGGTGTGTTGGTTAGCTGACAGAAAATTTCAGTTAGATCAAAAGGTCTAACTGAAATTATATATAATATGTTGACTCTAATTAATAGATTATCATTAATGGTAGCAAAACATAATTTTTATAATAGAAAATTGTTATACGGGTAAATTTTAAATGTTCTCACCACAAAAACATTGATGAAATATGCAAGATAATGAATGTTAAACAGCTTACTTTAGCCATTTTACAATGTATACAAAACATCATTTGTATTCCATAAGTATATAGATTTTACCTTATCAATTAAAATGTAAGTGAAAAAAATAGCCTTCCTTAGCAATTCCTATATTTTGATGTTGCTTTTTAATTTTTTTCAAATACCAGGTCTTCATCAAGGCTCTTGAGCAGAATTTGGAAATAACTAAATTAGTACCATAAAGTGTCCCACAGCTTCCTAAATCACTACACATGCAAATATTAGACACCACTTCTTTCTCTCAGAGCTACAGCCCAGTATGACACATGCATGTAAATTATAGCAGTAGTGGAGCTTTGAATCATATGCTTGAAGGTGTGATATGAAAAAGAAGAAACCTGTCTACTGTTGTATAGCTCACTCCTACTGTGAATGATATAATTGAGTCTAGCTCTAGCCAAAACCTTGTCAAACTGGCCTGACCTGTGATCATAAATTCAGTATGAAGATATTCACTGAATTGAAAGATTCTGCTGGGCTCCTCAGGGGTTCTTATCTTCAAGCAAGAAAGAATTCAAAATTGAGACACAGAGTAGGGTAAGTGAGGTAGCAAGGTTAAACGATGAGAAATAATGAATAGAAATACAGCTGATAGGCTGGTGTCTCAATCAAGGACTGAGAGCCCAGTTTGCACTCAGACTAGAGTTTCTATGGCCAGTAGTGAAGGCCTCTTGATTCTTCTCCCTCCTCCTTCTTTTTCAGAAATGGTAGTTGGGGGTTTGGGGCTGTAAACCGCCCCCCAAATCCTCCAAGGATCTTATCAGCACAGTGTGGTGGGACTGGATAGCCTCCTTGGTACAGGGAGGTGCCTCTGAAGGAGCTGCCTCCAGGGAGAGGACTGTACCCAGCTAGCAGGGCTATAGAACCAGAGCAATCGCTCCTGATATGGCTGTGGGTCTGCTTTCAGCACTTGTAGACCGGTTCCACTGCACAAAGATTCATTTTAATCTCACACAGAAACTAGTATCTATGTAACTACCCTCTATCCTGTGGTAATTAAACCTTAGCTGTATCACTTTAAGGAAATACTTGGTATTTATTTAGCATGATGCTCATTAAATCAAGATAAGCAATGTGAATTAATTAATTTGAAAATGTTACCTAATTTCCTCATTGGTATTAATGTTGGCTTCCCACAGCAAAATCTCTGGAGTGAAAAGCACTTAGACTGTGTTTACTCCTCCAGTTTTCTCCCCAGTGTATTCAGCTTTCTTTCATATGACAAGTTTCACTTCATGACGTCCTTGGTCCTATTTGATTCTTCTTAAATGTACATGAAACTCTGTTTATATATTAATGCCTTCTAGAATCACAGACATCTCCTGCTTCATATCTCCTCCCCAAAGGACCAAGAAGGCCCCTTAAGTGGTTATAAATATCTCATTACAAGTACTTAATTAAAAACTGTGTCACCGTTAGAATCAATCTGGTCCAAGACCCAGGCCAAAGTCATTCAAGCTGTGCATTTTTACTCTGGACTTTCCAGTGTGGCTCTAGAATCTCAATCAATTCTTTAAGAAATGCAAATGTTGTTTTCCCTTTGGCTTACGAGTAGCTCTGGGAAATAAATATGGATAGTTCCTTCTTAGCTAAGCATGCTAAGCATATGCTGAAAAAGCAAAGCAAAAAAAAATAAGATATTCCGGTGTATGCTCAACTTTTGCAACTTATTGTCAGGAGCTATTTAAATTTCAGCCTTCCACTTGGCCTGGTCAGGTAGATGGTGAAACTGCCTCTATCCAAGTTCAGGTAGTCCACAGGGCTCATCACCTTAATCTCTGTTTCCACTCCAATGCTTGGCCTTGGCCTATAGTTCCCTTTCCCTCCAACACATCCTCCACTCTCCTGCTTAGTGCTCTAGGCCCCTCATGCCTCCTCCAGATGACCCTTCCAAGTTTTTTATCTTCATTCCCCCTAAACCCAGCCCCAGTAACATAGCTCTGTCCTACTCATGGCATCACCAGCAACACCCAAGTGCACTGTGGTACTGATTGTCCCTCTTTTACCTGTGTACCTTCTGCCTACAGTATCCTTGTAATCCTAGCCATCTCCCACTCTTCCAAACTCAGCACAAAAGCTGCCTTCCCTGGGAAGCCTTCACCAATCAATCTCCTTTGGCTCTTCGCCTATTGAAAATTCTCTCTTTGGGTTTCCACAGTGCAATGGACCTTTTATCCTAATATTTAATCACACAATATTTAATTATGTCTCCCCAGCATGCTGTGTGTGCTTGAAAACTGTGTTTCTAGTTGCCTGTGCCATGACTGGCCTCCTGTGAGTCATCAAGAAATCTCTTTAGAGTTCACAAATGAAGTGAGATAAATGGAATTGTCCAGCTCCCCCATGCGTGTAGCATATGAATCCCACATTTGTGGGAATAGCAGAACTCCATTGAGGGTGGACCTGAATCTCTGGTCAAGAAACAAATCTGGAAATGACACCAACACTTTCAGAATCCCTGCTATCAATTATGTCTCAAGGGACATGTGCATGGGATCATGAAATCACCAATGATGTGTGTGTAACTATATATACATGGTCACATGGACAACTGCTAATGCCTCCTGAGTTCAGGTTCTGGCTATTTCTGATTCCAGCTTCCTGCTATTGTGCTGCCTGAGAGGTAGGACGTGATGGCTTAAGTAGCAGGTCCCATGCGGGGGGTTGAGTTTCCAGCTACAGGCTTTAGCCTTGCTCAGCTGAGACCATTGTAGGTGTTTAGAAAGAGGATCAAAGGATGGGAGCGATCTCTCTTACCCTCTCTCAAAAATAAGTTAAATTTTTAAAGGAGGAAAATATTTTAGCACTGAGCCATTACCTAATGTGTGAACTCAGCTCCTAAGCCTTGAATTCCACGATGATGATGTCCACCAGTACTTCCCAAGGGGTCTCCTGACTCCACAAAGATGCCTTATAGACTTTGGGATGAGAGCAGACACCCAGCTCTCATCTCCAACCAGAAAGTGGTAAACTTTTTTTCTGTATAATAGTTGGGCTTATATGGACAAAGCAAAAGCCAAGAGTCCATAAATGGAGCCAATGTGCTGTAAGAACATTTCATGTGGTTTTTACCAAAATGAGGGGACCTCAAATGAGGCCCAGCAAGCTAGCAAGTAACCTGTTGTTCCTCTTTAGCATACAATAAGAGAAGGGAATTAGAATTGTTAGAATTAGAATTAGAGACAGGAGACAGGACCCAAGACTTGGATGTGACTGTCTTGATGGACATGACTGTCTGACTTTTCAAGACAGCCAGGCCACAAGAGCTGCATCCTTGTCCATCACAGGACCCTCACCTCTGGTACAGTAGCTGGCTTTGTGGCACACTGAATTAAGCCATCACCTGCAATGCAGCCTCCTATATGAGTGCCTATTGGAGTCCCTGCTGCTCCACTTCCAATCAAACTCCCAGCAGAAGATGGCCCAAGTGCTTGGTCCCCTGCCACCCACCTAAGACACCTGGATAAAGTTCCAGACTCCTGCATTTGGCTTGACCCAGCCCCAGCCATTGAGCCAGTTGAATAAAGAACCAGCAGGTGAAAGATCTCTTTTGCTTCTATCTCAGTAATTCTACCATTCAAATAAATAGATATATGTTTAAAAAAATAAAAAAGAAGGCCTTGTTTAGTGCTTGGAAGGTGGTAGGGATTTTTTTTTTTTTTTACTAATTATTGCATACATTAAGGGGGTGAATTTCCCAAGTCTTATCCCTCAATTTCTGGATTCTTAGCTTGCTAAGGAAACCTCATGACACTTCAGTGTCTCCACCAGCAAAATAACCCTCATGAAGAACATTCTAGGAGTCTGTGTAAATCCTAGACTCACAACCTCACAAAGCAGACATTGTTAACCCCATCTCAGAAAAAGAAGTTAACAAAGGTTTAGAAAGATGAAGAACCTTGCTGACATCAAGCAGCTAGTGGGCAGAGTAGTGGCATTAACACTAAGCTGTGCTTCACCCCGAGGCACACAGTCTTTTCTCTGCTTCACTCCTATCATTTCTGGAAACATTGACCCAAAACACCTGATTAGCCCCAACTACATTGTCCCCAGGAGGTACTTGCGCTTGGATAGAAACCTTACCCAGCCTAGAACCAGGGACCAGAAGACCCATCTGACCCTCATAAATCTGTTGGCCTTGAAGACTGACAGTAATTCCAGGAAGGCAGCAGTGGGGGAAGGACATGCCCCTTGAGCTGCTTTGCAGAGTCACACTTGTTTTTCACTAGTACGCAAATTTGAGTTCTTATGCTCTGCACTTTGAATTGTTCTCATTTTTGCTTCTGATGTTATAAAACACTTTATTCTGACTTAATCTTTTTAAAGTGGTGCATTAAAGGTTTTCAAGATATTTCAAGATGCCATCCAGCTCAGAATTTGCCTTCTTTCATCTCCCTTGCTCTCTTACTGTATTTGTACATATATGTGTTTATGCATGTGTAAATTGTTCTCATTTTTGTCTTTACTCTTGTTTCTCAACTTTTCCCAGTCTTTTCTGTGTGCGTGTTTATCATGTCTTAAATCATAACAGGGATAAGGTAGAGGGGAAAGAATAACAAGCTGGCAATCACACTCTGCAGGGGCTTCATTTGGATGCCCAGGGAAAATCCAAACAGGCTAGGGGAGAAGCCTTCCTTCTGTCCTACAGCAAGGAGCATCCCCATCAACCCAGCCCGGCACCAGAGGAGTCACACAGGACAGCTGACCACCCAACTTCTTTATCAAGCCAAAGAAACTGAATGTGTGAATGAGCTGCAGTCTAGCCTGGACAACAGGTCTGCTGAAAACCAGGAACAAGTGAACAAACACATGTAGAAGCCTGACTCTGTCGAACAGCACAACTCTGGGCAGGAGGCCGGGATCAGTGATACAGGGTTAGATGGAGGCTGAAAACATAGTCCTGGGTGGCACTTTCTTACGAAATTCTTCCTATGCTCACCTGCCAGACAGTGACAGACACTAGCCCCTTCTAGGCAACAGACGGCCAGATGTCTGATATCCGGGGAGCCAGATTTAGGCAATGCTTTTAGAATGAAGAGAAAGAAGAGGCAACAGTATATCATGCCAGATTTTCAAATCTCAGTCTCAATAAGTTAAACCTGAAATTTTGTGAGTAACCATCCAGCTTCGGGTTTGGGTAAGTGCTAGTGATATCTCCATAAAGGAGGGGAGATGTTTGGAGCAAATTAAATCATACGTCTTTTTGTCTGCCGTGATCTTTTCCTGTGACTTGCCATTTCACTCAAATTCCCATTACAGTCTACAAGACTCTGCAGTATCTGGCCCTGCCTGCTTCACGGGGCTGACTTCCTCTATGTAAACAAGCTGGCCCTGCTCCTCCTTCAGCTGGGGGAACTCTTTCATCTCACACTTGCCAGGTTGGCTGCCAGGTCTCTGTAGTGACTGGGAACCCTGAAAGAGCTCAGTAATGTATTGCAAATAATTTATACAAATGCCACCTTAGGAAGTTGACTATTTTGAGTAGAAGTCACCAGAAAAAAAGAAGAGCAAGAAGAAGCTTTCTCTTCCTAAAAGAACACCATTGTCTTCAATCTCCTCTCTGGTAGGATGACAGATTCTCCATCACAGGTGGGAAGATCACAAGCTGGCCCACACCCAGAGGACTGCATGACATTGACCCTTCCAGGATCCCCATTCATCTCATCCAACAATCATTCACTCTCCTTTACATGCCCAGCATCCCTCTCTCCTTCCCTTGAGAAACTAGCACATAAACTCTTAAATCTCTCTCATGTGCTATTAAAAATGAATATATCCACATACCTTTTCTCCTATCAAACTGCCTATCGCCTGTCGATCTCACAGACCCAGCTTCAGAACCTTAGAGAACATGTGAGAACATTTCCTTCCTATATATCTAACACCAGGCCCTGGTAGTCACATCACATTTCATTGCCTAGTATTGCTATTTCATAACAGCACTATCATACATACTTCTATTGCCTTTATTGGCACCTCCGCACCACAACATGAGCTCTGTTCTCTTTGCCTTGTCCAGCTCGGCCTATGCTATGATCCTAATTATTGGCACTGCACTTCCATGCACTACTGCCACTCTGTCCTAGGAGGTCCCATGTCACAGGGGAACTTGCGTAGCAGCACCCTGCTGCTTGACCAGAGCAATCTGGGCCACAGCACGTGCTTGATCTTCATAAAGAGCTGCTTCCATTAGGGTTTGTGGTAGAAGAGCAAGAATTAAGGAGAAGTGGAGAGATTACAAAAACCTTCCCTACTTCTACAATCTGTTTCATTCCTGGCCACATAGACTCTGTTTTCTTCAGAGCTCCAGGCCTTCTCTCATCCAGCAGAAGATGCTGAGTCCCTGGGAGTTCGACTGTTTGCTTCCTGTTTATCAGGGTGGCACTAGGGCTTTTCGAGCATGCAGCACAGCTTCTAGCCTGCAGGGAGCCTTTGCTAAGATTTAATGCAAAAGAATGGTCCTGCATGAAGATGAGCCACACTCCTCAAAAGGCCCCCAGTCCTTAATAGCACAGCCCATGATGTTGCCATTCAAGAGCAATACAACCATCCTGAGGCTTACACATACACCTGAATCTCCTCAGGAACTTCTCACACACAGATCCCTGAACTTCATCCTGTACATCCTGCGGGGCCAGGAGAGAGAACTTGATGCTCAGGCATGTTTCACAACCAATTATTAAAAAAAGATTTATTTATTTTACTTGAAAGTCAGAGTTACATAGAGAGAGAGAGAGACAAAGAGAGAAAATATCTTCCATTTGCTGGTTCACTCCCCAAATGTTCACAATGGCCAGAGTTAGGCTGATCTGAAGCCAGCAGCTTCTTCTAGAGCTCCCCCATGGGTACAAGAGCCCAAGACCTTGGGTCATCCTCTACTGTTTTCCCAGGGCCTAAGTAGGAAGCTGGATCAGGACTGGAGCAACTGAGACACAAACCAGTGCCCATATGAAATGCCTGTGCCACAAACAACGGATTATCTGCTACACCACCATGGCATACAATATTAAAGGTCTTGTAACCACTGGAAACTGCCTGGTGATTCTCCACCTTGTGTGGTTGATGGCCCAGAATTTCTGCATCATAATGAGGCTGTGCCATTCTCTGTGCCATGTTGGACAGCTTATAAATGTTTCTTGGTATTAACAGCAATAAATATTTATGTTCATAGTAATTCAGTTTTGCACTTTGTGCCTCTGGTGGACTTATAGGCCTTGAGCAAAGCCAAAGAGAATTCATCTAGTTATGTGATGGGTGTGTCTTTCTTGAATCTACATCCAAGAAGGGGCAGCTGCTGGCAAAGACTCCAGGTGTTCAGGATATTCTCGCAGAAAAATGAATGTGCCTTTGATTTGAAGCATAGCAAATAATGCAAGAGTCATTTGGCAAGAAGGTAGCAGAAAGACGCCCATGGAAACTGGTCTCACAGTAATCCATGCTGAAAGTGAAGCTTGGAGGAGAGCCATTTTGGGAAAAGGTGAGGTATGAATGGAGAGAACTCAAACACGGAGCATGACCTCCCAGCAGAAAGCTGGGAACAACACAACTGCTTTGCCATCAGCAAAGGTTTTATTAATAGCCCTGAATATAATAAGATATAGAGCTGTGAAGTGCTTCTCCTCCAGGGAGGTCAAAGCATTTTCTGTATTGCAACCTTTTAACACCTCCAAAATTTGACTTGATGGTGACTGAGCTAGGGGTTCAGGTGAGGGGGCTGAGTCATGGATGGAATGACTGAGATGAAAATGGCAGGCCTCTGCACCTTCTGCATGGTCCATGGGTTCTCCCCTGGCATAGCCAACACAGAGCACGGTGTAGGTAAAAGAATCAGAAAGATGGGCGATTGGATAAAAGTTGGTAATAGGACCCAGCATGATGGCTCAATTAGCTAATCTTCCCTTTGCATGCACTGGGATTCCATGTGGGTGCTGCTTCTTATCCTGGCTGCTCCAGTTCCCTTTCAGCTTCCTGCTTGTGGCATGGAAAACAGCAGAGGATGACCCAAGGCTTTGGGACCCTGCATCTACATGGGAGACCCAGAAGAAGATTTTGTTCCTGGCTTTGGATGGGCTCAGCTCCAGCCATTGCAGCCAACTGGGGTGTGAACCAGCAGATGGAAGAGCTTTGTCTCTGTATCTCCTTTTCTCTGTAGATCAGCCTGAATCAGCTGGGGTCTCTAGGGCAGATCTCTTGGAAGGTCACCCCATGGGCAAGCACATCCACCTCTCAACCCAGCTCTGGGTCTGTGAGATTAAACAGCCATCTCTGGCCCATCCAGGGTGAGCTGGAATTGCATCAGGGGTTGAGACATGACAAAGGAGACTCCTCTGAACACAGCAAAGCAGAGGGAGATGTCTAGGAGATCCTTAGCCCTGTCTTCCTCTTCACTCTTATTTTTAGAAAATGTAGGTAATTTATTTGAAAGGCAGAGTTACAGTGGCAGAGGGAGATGAAGTGGAGGAGAGGGTGTGAGAGAGATAGATATAGAGATTATATATATACAAATATGTAGATAAATGGGGGGAGAGAAGAAAAAGAAACAAAAAAGAAAGAAAAAAATAAAATAAGAACAATCTTCCTTCCTCTAGTTAAGTCCTCAACAGGCTGCAAAGGCCAGGCCATAACAAGAAGCCTGGGACTCCATCTGGGTTTTTACATGGGTGGCAGGGGCACACATTGACCATCTTCTGCTGTTTTCCCAGGTACATTAACAAGGAGTTAGATTAGAAGTGAACCAGCCATAACTCCAACTGTTGTTCCCATGAGATGCTGATGTCATGATGGTGGCTTAACCCATTGCTCCATGATATTGGGCCCATCTCTACTCTTCTCACAATAACTGCACACACTAGAGAAGAACTAGAATGAGTTCCTTAAGTTCCTCTTCCTGCCAAAGTATCTATTCTTGGGTTTCAACAACTCCTCGGAATCTGTACACCTCTCCCTGCACCTGCTATTGTACCTCTTCTCACCTTCCCTGTTTCAACAAATGCTGCCAGCATGTGTTACCATCTCCTCAACAGCACCTCCTCCTGCTCCCTCCACTTTGCCCTGATCCTGGATCCCTTCCTGGGGTAGTGGTAAGAGCCACTGCAAAAGCATAAGGGTCTCCTCCCAACCTCCCTGAGCCCATTCAGGGTTTACAAGGCTGCCTCAAATGTGGATTATGCTATACTGAAATTCCTGGACAATTTTTACCACTTCCAAGAGAAATTCCTCAAGTTCTGTAGTAGGGCATCAAGTGAGGTCTTGTTGTTTAAGTAAGCTTGTCCTCTTTTAGGCCATGTTACAGCAGGAACTAGGACTCAGGGGTTATCCAAGGAGAGAAGACTGCCATCCTGGTAAAAGACTGGCAAGTGCTGGATCAAAGCACTGGTTCCGTGGTAGGTGAACACTCCTTCCTTTTCCAACTCACTGCCTCTTTGCTTCATCAAGGACACTGTGTCCTCACATATCAGAAGGAACTGAAGGGCTGAACTGGCTCCCTCAAGCCTCTTGCAAGAATCCACACCAGGTCAGAACCTTCTTGGCCTAAGTGTCTCCTAAAGGCTCTCCACACTGCTGCATTGGATTTATGCTTCAGCTGGAGGTTTGAGGAGACAAAAGCATTGGAACTGAAACTAAGAAGAAAGAACCCTACTATGCCCACAACACTCACTTCCTGTACCTGTCCCAATGGTTCCAATGAAGATTACACAGGAATATCTGTCTCCATATCTGGGCTTTGTCTCTCCCTGAATGCCCCTTTCCTACTCCAGCCCTGGTTTGGGGTTTCTAGTTCTTGACCAAAGAACATACTTCACACTAGGTTTATTAAAACAGAAATACGTTGCCTTACAGTTTGAAGGCCAGAAGTCTGAAATAAAGGCATCAGCAGGGCCACACTCTCCCTAAAGGTGCTAGAAGAGTACCTGCTCCAAGCCTCTGCCAGTTTCTGGTCCAGTCTTCACAGGAGTTCTCCTTGTGCCTTTCGCTGCCTTTGTGTCTGTATTTTTCCATTATTATAAGGTCACCATCATATTGGGTTAGAGCATACCTTAATTGACCTCATCTGAACTGTTCTCTTAGATATGCTTATTCCAATAAAGAATATTCTGGGATGTTGAGGTTTAGGACTCCTGTGTATCTTTGGGAAAGGGGATTGCTATTCAACTCAGTATTATGAATATAAAAACTACGATTTGAGCTTTGAGTCTTGGCTAAGCTGGACTAGATGCCATTGCCCTGAACTTCCCTGGCATCCCTTCTGATCCTGTCATACTTCACTGCAAAATCCATTCCTTGGTTCCTTATTCCTGAGAGGAGGAATGGAGACTTTCTTCTCAGCGGTCCCAGTGTCTTTCTACTCTTCTCAGGGTTAGGTATATGGTGGGCTTCAAACGTTTGATGTATGACTACAGATGGTGATGGATTTTGCCAGCTGTGGTACCAGTTGCATCACCTGCCTTCACCACAGGATGACAAGTGAACACATGGTCAGCAGGCTTGAGTGACCTTCCTGCAGACTGGGGCCTCAAGGACAGCAATGTGAGCTGGCAAAGGTATTCCATTTGTCTCATGCCAGCCTGGTTCTGACAGCTGGAAACTTCAACAAAGACATAAACTCACAGAGTGAAACTTTAGGAACTCCAATCCATTGTCCTGAATGTTATCTTTCAAGCTCTGGTCATGAATAGTAGTCAAAATGAAAAACTTCTTTTTCTGGGCTATTGTTTTCCTGAGCGTTCTTGGCACCTTACAAACCCATTTGTCTGGATGAGGAGGGCCCTTAAGACGGAAAACAGACAAAGATCTCAAGGCATCACAAAAATGTGCAAACTGCCTTTTACCCAGCTTGCAGGGAAGTGGCAAGGCCATGGCAACAACCATTGCTTCTTCAGACTCACCCCTGCAAGCCAGTGGTCACATGAGGTTGTTGGAGATCAATTTAGGAACTAATGGTCACAGCTGTCCTTCAGTAACAGATGTATCTATGTCAACCCTTAGTCTCTGCATTAGTCTTCCCAGGCTCCTCTGATGTGATACCTTAGAGTGAGTACTTTCTGAACAACAGAAATAAGTTGGTTTATGGTGCTGGGTATGCGGATATGCCAGATTAAGGTATTTGCTGATTTGGAGCCTGGTGAGAATCTACTTTCCCTTGATAGCACCCTCTTTGTGTCTTCACACAGTGGAAGGAGCAAACATGCTCCCTCTGGCCTGTTCTATGAGGGCACATTGGTGAGCACCACATTTGGCTTCTCTCTTTTGCTCCACAGTGCTCTGGTGAGTTATGATAGTACAGATCAAATTTGTCTTGCACATGTCCTTTTGACATGCAGGGGATCCTTCACAGTGAAAGCAGAGCCCGTGATGAGGGTATAAGGACCAGCAGGAGCAGGGGATGGGCAAGTAGGGCAGATCCTGTTACTGGCATTCTGTGATTCTTTGGTGCTGTTAAGGAAGTGAGTTCTAAATGCTCAGCGCTTTGGTTTTCCATCACTGGGCACTTCACTAATTACAGCTTATTTTTTATTGTATGCAACTTAATTAATGACAGAAATCGTGTCTTGAGTACTTTCACAGTAATCTTGTGAAAGAGACACTCAATTGGAGAAGAAGCCAAAGAGTTAGTTGCTAATCACACGGTCAACACATGAAGGCCACTTTCGATTGTTCTAACAAAACACCTCAGACTGCATATGTTATTAAGAGAAGAGCTTCATTTGGATCACAGTTCTGGAAGCCCAAGGCACAGCACTGGCATCTGCTGAGCTCTGGTGAGAGCCCCTTGGTACATGATAGCCCCATGGTGAGAGTGCAGGCATGAAAAGATCTCATGATTGGGCCAGCATTAAGACATGATGGGTTCAGCCAGTCACACTGGCACCGCATATGGGCATTGATTAAAGTCCCAGCTGCTCCACTTCCAAATTCAGGTTTTTGCTAATGTGCCTGGGAAAGCGGTGGAAGATAGCCCAAGCATTTGGGCCCCCACATGCACACTGGCTCCTGGCTCAACCGTGACTGTTGTAGCTATCTAGGGAATGAACCAACAGGTAGAAATTCTCTCTCTCTCTGTCTCTCTCTCTCTCTCATTCTCTCATTCTCTCTTCACCCTAACATTTACATATATATAAATCAATCCTTTTTATAAATCATATTGAGACATGAGCCAGAAAGGGAGCTGAGATGAGACAGCTGAACTTGCTTTATAACAAAGCAGTCTCAGAAGAACTAATCAATTCTTTAAGAACAGTGGATATCCCTTCCCACAGCAGGGCCCATATGAACCAATAACCATTACTAAGGCCCAGTCCTTACAGATTTCACTACCATAGTATCACCACACTGAAGAACAAGTCCTTAACTCATAAAATTTTGAAGGTCCCACAAAAACACATCTAAAAAATAGCAGGTAGTAAGTGGAAGTTCTTGGAATCCAGCCCAGGTTGCTTCTATTTCAGGTATCATATCATTATCTAAATCTCCTTTATCAGCTTCAGGCCTTGAGAAATCAAAACAGAAAGAGAAACTTGGGCCTGGCGCATTAACCTAGTGGCTAAATCCTCGCCTTATACACACTAGGATCCCATACGGGCACCATATGTCCAGGTGCTCCACTTTCCTTCCAGCTCCCTGCTTGTGGCCTGGGAAAGCAGTCAAGGATGGTCCAAAACCTTGAGACCCTGCACCCACATGGGAGACTCTGAAAAAAACTCCAGGTTCTTGGCTTCAGATGAGCTCAGTTCACCTCTGGCCATTGCAGCCACTTGAGGAGGGAACCAGTAGATGGAAGATCTTTCTCTCTATCTCTTCTTCTCTCTGTAAATCTGACTTTCCAATAAAAATAAATAAACCTTAAATTCAAATGGCTAATAGACATTTGAAAAGATGTTCAGATTCCCTAGAAGTCGGAGAAATACAAATGAAAACCAAATTCAGGTTCCACCTAACTTCAATGAGATTGACCTACATTCAGAACTCTACTAACAATATCTGCTGGTGTGATTCGGGGGTGGGGGGTGGGGAAGGGTACCCTACATCACTGTTGGTAAGAGTGTAGATTAGTACAGCCACTATGGAAGTCAGCTTGAAGAGTGCTAAGAGAGCTGAAAATCGAGCTGCCATATGACCCAGCTATCCCACTTCTGGGAATATATCCAAGGAAATGAAATCTGCAAAAAAGAAGGGATCTGTAATCCTGTAGTTAATCTACAATAGCAAAGATATGGAAACAACCCAGATGCTTGTCATAAGAGGAATAAATGAAGAAGCTGGTATATCTACCCCCATGGAATACTCGTCAGCCATTAAAAAGAATGGAATTCTACCATTTGCAGTCAAATGATTCCCAATTGGAGATCATTATGCTCAACGAAATAAGTCAGTTCCAAAAGGACAAGCATCTTATGTTCTCTCTGATACAAGGCAAACTTCTTGCAAAATACAAGATAAATAGCTCTTTCAATACTGTTTTTGCTACATCTCAGTGGGGTCGTTAGTTTTGTTTTATTTTCATTCATTCAAAAAAAAGGTTTGTTTTTCTTATTGATTTCCTGACTGACTCATAGGTCGCACAACAGCTTTGTTTGCTTGAGTAAGGTCTTTGATTTTCTTTTTCCTTTCTTCAGTGACACATTGGTCATTCAGTAGTATGTTATTTAACTTTATGGCATTGTAAATTTTGTATTTTTCTTCCTGTTGTTGATTTTGTTTTATGATTTTGCATTTAAGGGAATGTATAGTAACTGTAATGGAGACTAGCATATCCAGATGTGAGGATACAATGCAGTGTGCATCTCTACTTCCAAATCAAAATGGATTCCCAATGAAACTGCTGAATATATCTTGACAATCAGATACTGGATTCTCTGTCATTGCCCATGCCTACAACGTCAGGATATACTTAAATAGCAGAATGATGCAGTTATGACTGTTTTTGAAGGATTATACTATTGTAATGACATGAGGGAAATCATTGGCAGAATGAGGGTTTGGGGAGGAAGGAAGGGAAATCCTGGAGCCTATGGAACTGTATCATGGAATGATAAGATAAATAAATTTTATAAATAACTAAAAATAAATAAATTTTTAAAATAAATAGAACCTTAGGCCCCGGCATGGTGGCACAGTGGTTAAGGTCCTCGCCTTGCATGCCTGGGATCCCATATGGGCACTGGTTCTAATCCAGCTCCCTGCCTGTGGCCCGGGAAAGCAGACGAGGACGGCCCAAAGTTTTGGGACCCTGCACCCGTGTGGGAGACCCGGAAGAGGCTCCTGGCTTCGGATCGGCATAGTATCGACCGTTGCGCTCACTTGGGGAGTGAATCATTGGATGGAAGATCTTCCTCTCTGTCTCTCCTCTCTGTATATCCGCCTTTCCAATAAAGATAAAATAAATCTTTAAAAAATAAGTAAATAGAACCTTAGCCTTTCACTCCACACATCTAGCATAAAACACATAAACTGATCTATCACAATTAGAATCTTCCTCAGTGGTCTCCCATCTTTCATCTTCCCCACTGGTTGACACGAGTGATGAGATGAATAAAGAAGGTCACCAGAACACAGCACAGAACAAAGCAGCACCAGAGAAAAGAAAATCACCTCCTCAGACCAGGCCCCATGGAAATCTTTGCAAAACCTCAGGATCCCGTGTCTATACCAACTATAGGCAATGTAGAAATGACACCAGCTCTTGCATGCTTCACTGGAAAAGTAGCTCAGCTCCCACCATGTTCACAGAGACAACAATATGTTACATGGCTACGCAGAAGTCACTCTTGTGCCAAGGCAATAGACTGAGCTGGAGCACTCTCCAGAACCTGTGTAACAAGTGCTTCAGGAATTGTGTTTCTCAAGAGAGATGCTGAGGAATGGCTCCAGTTGAAGTTAGAGACAGGATCAGACACATCTATTTTCTTTATTTTAATCTACTTCTAGTTCTCATTCACAAGTAAAATGAATGTAGATCTTGGAATGTTTACAAATAGGACCTATTACATAGAACTCCATAGATAAGCTGGAAGCACCAAGACAAAGCGAGCTCCCTCCATTGCCAGAAGATTTTCAGTGGCTCCCACTGGCTTTGAAAAGGAGTCCTCAAGACTGGCTGGTTATGGCTCTGCAGCATGATAAAATAAATAAATTTTAAAAATAAATAAAAACAAAAATAAATCTTAAAAAGAAAAAAGATCAACTGCTCTATCACAGGCCACTGCTGTCTCTAAGCACCTGGGCTTCTACAGATCTTTCAGCACATCTTGCTCTCCTCTCTACAAAGTAGGCATCCCCCGTGTCTACAACACAATTTCCATCCCCTCCTTGACCACTGGCACCTGCTCATTCTCAACTCAATTCCCCACAGGTGCAGGTCAGTGCATTTCCTATGTTCTCTCCTAAATCCCTTACTTTACCAACAAAGCACTCACCACAATGGTGGACATTGCCTGATACTGGACAGAAAGTTCCCTGTGGGTGAGATCCATGTTACTGTATTGGCACTGTGTCAACTACTTGAACTGATAAATGAATGGAACAGATGCATATGGGGTAGAGCTTGATTTAGTCCTGCATGAAGAGGCCTCTCTCACTTGCTGTCATTTCATTGACAGGCTGTGTCCAATCAGAGATCACTAAACCGAAGACCCATCCAAGTGCTTTGGGTTTTGATTGCATCCTGTTGGAAGCTGGACTGAGGCACCATCAATCAGACAGCAAAGTTCAAATCTGCCATCATCTGTAACAGTGCCAATCTCCATGTTAACATCAGGAAATGAGGTGAGGCAGACCCAGTCACTTGAGGACACCAGCACACGCATGAGCTTTTGATCAATTGCACTGGAATACTCCAATAGCATTTCTAAGAAAGAAAGAGGACTTCTCATGCAGCAAGACAAGACTTTCACAGATATCAAGAGCACATGAGATGTTACTTTGTCATTTAGATATAAACTAAATTTTAATCTGCAGTGAAGATATACTGAATTTTCTCTATAAATTAAAAACATGCCACCAATTAACATTGATCCAATCAGATGAAGGAAGATCAATTAAAAAAATCAGATTAAAGGGTAGAGTTTTTTGATACTAAGGTTGATCTCATTGGACTGGAGGATAGTTTGGCATTTTTTATGTCTTAGGAGTTATTTTAAGTGGGCATTAGAGGAATAGCAATAGTATGCCATGAGCCCTACCTTGAGCGTTTGCCCACCTACACACTCTCCACAGCAGAATTCACAGGCTCCAATGAAAGACATCTTTCTCCCTTGCCAACTTCAGCATCCCATACATCAAAAAGTTCATGAAAGAATGAATTTTTTGACACTTACTGTTGTTGTAAAATTGTTGGAATTCTGTACATAGTTTTTCCATAACACACAGTTCCCATGAAACTTTTGAAGATCCCTTATATTTATATTCAGCCATCTATTCTCTTAATCATAAGTGCTTCTAAATTATGCTGAGAGCAGGTGTCCTTACACATTTTGCACTGCTATATTAGAACATGTGATTCTAGGTAAATACAAATAAAAGAGACTTATTTGGCCTATGATTTTGGTGGTTGGAAAGCCCAAACAGCTTAGCAAGAAGCCCCTAGCTTCAGCACAACATAACAGCGAGGAGGAAAGAGAAATGGGCTCATGAAAAGAAGTCATGAACACGAAGGGACCTCACTACCTAAAAGTTCATTCTTTCAATAATGAGTTCAGTCCCATAGGAGCCCACCTACTCCCATGAGATGGGCATTAAATCATACTTAAAGATGGTGAACTCATGACTCAAAACACCTTTGAAAATGCCACCTCTTTTTTCTCTTCCTTTTTTAAGGATTTATTTATTTTTACTTAAAATGTGCATTTATATAGAGAGAAGCAGACACAGACATAGAGAGATCCTCTATCAACTGGTTCACTCTCCAAATGGCTAGAGCCAGTCCAAAGTCAGGATCACAGAGCCTCTCCTAGATCTCCCACATGGGCACAGAGACCCAAGGACCCAGGGCATCCTTCACTGTTTTCCCAGGCATACCAGCATGAAGCTGGACCAAAAGTAGAGCAGCTGAGAACCAAACCAGTGCCCACATGGGATGCTGGTACTACAGGCATAGGCTTAACTCACTATACCACAGTGCCAGCCCAACCCCACCTCACATAAACATTATCAAGTTTCCAGCACATGGACCTTTGATGGACAAACAGCATCAAAACCACAACAGCTGGAATTTTGGGGTCATGGCAAGAGCATCCAGTCTCAGTCGGGACCATTCCTCCTTGAACAGAAAAGCTAAAAAAGACCCAGAGATTTTGTGGACAGCTGTTTTCTGCTGAGTAACTGAGCAGCAAAGAAAGTGGATCTGAAGAAATGAAGCATGAAGCAGCTGCAGAAGTAATAAACATAAAGAAGGGAAGACAGAAGGATTCCTTGCCTCCTATCATGTAGATCTTCATTGCTTTCTGCTCTGGCCTCCAGACCCATGACCCTGTAAATGAGCCACTCAGCAACTTCAGCTTCTATCAAGTTTTGCATCTGCCTGATTGACCCTTTTGTCTTAGTGGACAGCCAGCTCAGAAGGATGCTGACTTTACTACTGTATCATGTTTACTTCCCCCAATCTGAACTGTGCGGAAACATCATTTCCCCAGGACCACTAAGTTTGATGAACCAGGTTTGATGAACCAGATATCCTCATTACAAACTTATGAATAATTATCAAATCGACTTCCTTGAAAACTTTCCAATGAAAGATGCTCATTCATTGAATGCCTACACACCACGAAGACAAGTGTCCAACCTTCCTACTTCCCACTGCTGCTTCTAGCCATCATTCTCAAGGGGAGGAATATTATAAAGAAAAAATCAGAAATTATACACCCATATTGTTACCTCTCCAAATTCCTTTTGTTTCTTGGTCCATCTATTATGTGGGAACTGTGTATGCAAACAATTGGCAGCAGAGAGTTTTTTCCTGCTGATCAGAAAGCAGGTCAATGGTATGATCCCTGCTGGTAGGCGAGGCTTGCCAGGATGAAGCCCTCCACCCCTAGCCAGTGAGCCAAGTGCAATGGTCCCATGTCCCAACCAAATACATCTGACAATCAGTTGATTATGATATCCCTGGTGCCATCTAAACCAGCTAATTCAAATAGCAATTGCTACTGGGAGGTTTGAGGCACATTGCTCAGAAAGTTGCTAAAGTCTATGCTTTGCTTGGAGGAAGGAATAGATAGACATTGGTGCATTCACAGAAAGACAGTCTGCTGACCCAAATATGACTGACGAGCCCTTGATTCAGATGAAGCTGAGAAGGAGAAAGGAAGTAGTTAGTGGGAGAGAGGAGAAATCCACATCAGCAGTAAGACTCTCTTTCTCCTGAAGAGAACAATGGACCACAGAGAGGTGTATAATGGATGATTTGGAATCAGAATTGTAGGAGTTATTTCTGGGTTTTGTTGTTGTTTTGTTTTGTTTTGTTTTGCTTATGTACAAGGCAGAGAAACAGAGACAAACAGAAAGAGAAAGATCTTCCATTCATGGTTTACAGGCCAAATCCAGGAGCCTACAACTCAGATCACCCAAGTGGGTGACAATAATCCAACTACCTGAATCATACCCACTGCCTCCCAGAGCGCATATTAGCAGGAATCTAAAAGTATATCCATGACTCCAATCAAGGAATTCCAATAAATTATGTGGGCATTTCAAGCATTGCTTAACTGTTCTGCCAAATGCCCATCTTTTTGCATTTATTTCCAACTGACAAGTTCTATGTGTCAAGTGGGGAGAGTTCAGTGTGATGTTTTGGTATATGTATTATAGATGGAATTACTAAATTAAGCTAATTTAACTGTCCATCATGCCACATACGGTGAGAACTCTTAAAACCTCTCCTAGCAATTTTTTTCTCTCCTAGAAATTTTGCAATATTCCATACATTGCCAACCATTATCACTTGCTGAGTGATAGATCTAAAAAAAAAAAAAAGACTCCTCCTATTTAAATGACACTTTGTGCCCTTTGACTAACATTTACATGTGGTTTTAGATTTTTAAAAATATCCTCAGCAAATACTAGCATATCCAATTCAACAGTACATGAAAACTATCCACTGTGATCAAGTGAGATTTACTGCTGGGGTACAAGGATAGTTTGGAGTCATGTTTGAAAACTCAATTCCTATCATTAGAGATTAATTATATTGTTAGTTTTAGGCTGAATAACCTGCTGGGGCAGCATTAGGGCATCATAGGTAAAGCTCCATTTGCAACTCCCACGTTCCACATGCATGCTGGTTCATGTCCCAACTGCAGCCCTTTCAGTCCAGCTCCCTGCAGGTGACCTGGAAAGAGCAGAAGAGGGCCAAGTGTTTGGGCCCCTGGCACTCACAGGGGAAACCCAGATGAAGCTCCTGGCTCTTGATTTCAGTCCCATTCAGCGCTGTTTGTTTTGGTCATCTCAGAAATTGATTGTACCATGGATGGAGGACCTCACTGTCTCTGTGTTGCCATCTCTCTCCATAACTCTAACTTACAAATAAATCTTTAAAAAATAATTTGCAAAACAATGTTTACCTTTTCCATCATAGTTATCAATGGATATCTACACTTCAGATAAAATAGGATATTCATAGACAATTCCCTTCTGCTTTTAACTCTCTTCTTCTTTCCCTCTGTTCTTCCCACTCTCTCTCTCCCCCCCCATTCATCCTCACTTCACTCTCTCCATCTCTCTCTCTCTCTCTCCCTCCCTCTCTCTCTCTCTCTCTCTCTCTGCTACTCTTCCTTCCAAGTGAATGAAAATAAGCATTTTTAAAAGAATACACTCTTGGAATATAAACTCCTTACGAACAAGAGTCAACTTTGTCTTATGGGAAATTGAAAACACAGTGCTTAGCATGGTGCTTAGTACCAAAGGAAGCTTCAAAGTATATTCATTCAATGATTTTCTGAAATCATTTCTTAGAGTCAGTGTAATCCCAGGGCTGGTATATAAAGCTGCCCCTTGAAATGGAATCCATTTGGGCACTGGTTTGAGACCTGGCTATTCAACTGCCTATCCAGTTCCCTGCTAATGTCTTTGGGAAAGCAGAAGATGATCCACATGCTTGGGCCCTCTGTAGCCACCTGAGAGATCTGAAAGAAGTTCCAGACTCCTGGCTTCAGCCTGGCCCAGCCCCACAGGTTGTAGGATGGGGATGGACAATCTCTCTTCTTCTTTATGTGTAATTTTGGCCTTCAAATAAATAAATCTCTTCCTTTTAAGAAAAAGAGTGAGAGATAAAAACAAAGATGGAACACAATAACAAAAGGTGCTGGAAAAAAGAATCAGGGCTAGCCCAAGCAGAAATGGAAGCAAGTCCAAAGTTAGTGAAAATCGTGTTTTATCATATTCAGGTATTTGATTTTAAAAAATGATATAGCTATATGTCATTTAGACATAATTTTATTGCTTTAACTAGTCCTGAAATTCACCAAATTAACAAATAATGTTACTTTGAACATTGTTATTCACCTACTGGAGCAAGAAGCAAAAACCAGACAGCCTCATAAATGACAAAGGCAGAGCTCAGCAGCTTCTGAAATGCTACCCTTGCAAATCAAACCTGTGAATTCATGACAACTGCTCCATTAACCCTGACCACCCCAAGGAAGTGTACCTGTAGGATTGTTACATGACAGCTCAGAGCAAACAGGAGTAGCTGTGTTTACATCTGATGACCTTGGGCTGGACTGACCAGCCACTCCTGACAGCTACCACCTGGAAAGCCAATCCATTCAAACTCTGTGTTACATTTTCTGACATCTGCTTATAGCATGTCATAACTCTTGTGCTACAAGGACAGGTAAATGAAAAGATTTTGCTGATTTTTCTCCATCCTGTCAGTTCTTCAGCTGTCTGCTAGCTCCTCAGTAAAGGGCTCTGTAAGAAGAATACTCTGTAGAAGTGCTTTAAGTGAGTGAGGTCCTGGCAGGTACAAAGCACACCTTGTTTAGCATCAGAGCCTCATGGTAAATAGGCATGTGGCGATGCCTTTTAAGTTTAAGGATGGCTTTCACATAATGAAGAGCAGCTTACCTCCAAAGGAAGAATAACAAAGACCCGCTTTTAGTTTAACCATGAAGGATTTAACTTAGAATTTGTGCATTTCTTTAAAGTATCTGTTTATTAAGTCAATGCATTTGAGAGGCAGAAACTTTTTTTTTTTTCTGCTAGCTCATTTCACATTTCAGGACTGGGCTAGGCTGAAGCCAGAAACCTGGAATTCCTTCTAGGTTTATCCTATGGGTGTTAAGGATTCAAGTTATTGAGCCATCACCTGCTCTTCTCAGGCTGCTTTATCAGGAATCTGGATTTGTGGGCAGAGGAGCCAGAACTCAAACCTGGACACTCTGCTGTGGGAGGCAGTGTCCTAAGAGGCATTATTTTCTAATTCCATTTTTAATTTTTTTTCATTTTTATTATTTTATGATACAGTTCCACAAGCTCTGGGATTTCCTTTACTTCCTCTGCAATTCCCTTACACTGCGGCTGATCTACCCTATATTATTACAGTAGTATGCAGTTCTTCACAATCAGTCATAAGTACATCATTCTGCTATTTAAGTGTATCCTGACATTGTAGGTTTGGACAATGGCAAAGGTTCCATTATTCTATTGTCAAGATATATCTAACAATTTCACTGGGAGTCTGTCTTTGATTTGGAAGTAGACATGCATACTACATTGTATCTTCACATTTGGATATAATAGTTCTCTATTACACAGTTACTATACATCCCGTTAAATGAAAAGCCACTAAACACAATCCACAATAGGAACAAAAATGGAATTATATAATAACATGAAGTTAAATAACATGCTACTGAATGATGAATGTGTCACTAAAGAAATGAAAAAGAAAATCAAGAACCTTGTTCAGGAAAATTACATGTTACTCTTGGTTCTGTGACATTCTTTCCCTGTCTTTTATTAAGTAGGGTAGGTCCTGATTTTTCTAAGATTTTTTTTAACAACTGATCTTTGATGCCAAAGATGGGAGAAATTGTCTTTAAGGATCCTCAACCCTTAAGGTGTTGAACATTCAAGAGCTTCAAGATGAAATTGTACTTTGTGCTTGGATGGCCATTCATTTCTACCGCACACTTCTAAAACCCCAAGCACCTATTCTCAGATACTGATCTAACAGCTCTCTCATTCATCTAAATCTATTTATTGATTTCTGCTACTCCTTATTGAATATTGCCTATCCTCCTTTAGCTGAAGTTTCAATTCTTTAACTCTATCCAATTCCCTGGGAATTCCCACTCTATCCTCCTCAATAAAGGAGTAGCTTTTTCTTCTTTAAAGTATCTAATGCTGGGCTGGTGCTGTGGCATAATAGGGTTAAGAGACAGCTTGGGACACCAGCATCCTGTATTGAAATGTTTTCAGATCCAGCTCTCTACCAATGCATTTTGCAAAGTAGTCAAAAATGGACTGTGAGCTTGGGCTCCTGCCACCCTTGTGGGTGACCAGGACAGAGCTCCCAGCTTTCAGCTTTGGGAGTGTGAATCAGCAGATGGAAGAGCTCTGCCTCTCAAACATTGTATAAGTCTCTCTCTTTAAAAAAAAAAAAAGCGGATTATCAATTACTGTATTTCGATCAACTTCCAACATAAGAAATTGCATTGTGCTTTCTTGAAAGTTCCCCTACTATTTTAATATCCTACTCAAGATAAAGCTTGTTGCAAAAGGGTGGCAAAGGGGTTCCTGCCTTTTCGAGCACAGAGGAAGCAATGTCTAGAGATGAATGACTAATTCTCCTGGAGCAGGAGATCAGTACACTGGGATCCTTTGGGAGTTAAAAGGTGCCTCGAAAGGATCAATGGTTTTCATTTTATGCCTGCGGAAGGCAATCCCATGAGAGATTATTTTTTCCTCTAGCATTTTTGCAGACATTCTGAGACTCAGCGGAAAGGCAGGAACTGCTGCAATGGTGCGGGAATGACGCATTACACTGGTGACTCTGTGACCCCATGCCACGCGGCTCTCAGTTACAGCAGCCCCATGTACCTCCCCTGTGAGTCACCACGTGATGGATCATCCAGGAAACACAAAATGATGGTTTTTGAAGACTCACGGTTAAAAAACTGAGCCTCCTGGCCTAAATGCAAAGAATATAAGTCAACTCGGAGGAGGCACAGGTCTTCACGTCTGTTTTTGTTTTCATTCTGATGCTTTCTACCTAGCATTGGTATGCAATTTAATGACAAGACCCAGAGGGGATTGTAGTTGATAAATAAGTGATAATAGCAATTACTATTTTTTAATTTTATTTTTAATATTACTTATACAGTTAAAAGAGATGCATGTCAGAACTTTCTCTCTGTAAATCTGACTTTCCAATAAAAATAAATACAATTTTTATAAGACTTACTCATTTTACTTGAAAGAATTAAAGAGAGAGGGATGGAGAAACACAGAACTTTCATCTGCTGGTTGACTCTCCAAATGGCTGGGCTGGTCCAAAGCTGGGAATCAGGAGCTTCTGGGCCTTCCATGTAGGTAGGGACCCAAGAACTTGGGCCAACCTCTGCTACTTTCCCAGGTCAATAGCAAGGAGCTGGATCAGAAGCAGGGCAGCCAAGACATGAAGTAGTGCCTATATGGGATGCTGGTGCCACTGGCCAAGGATTATAGTCAACAACACCAACAGCACATGTCCCCTCAATAAATAAGCATCTATTGATACAATAATGTGATTTTCTTCTTCACTCTGTTAATGTGGTGAGCTCATTGATTGGTTTTCAAATATTGAGCCTGCCATTCATCCATTAATTAAAGCCATTTGATTATTGTATATTATTACTTCAACAGAATGATTATTTTAGCCAATACTTCTTAACATCTTGTGTCTATATTTGCAAGAGATGTTATATTTATCTGTAGCTTTCCTTTTATTCTTTGCATTTTTCTGGTCTTAGTGTCAGAGTAAAACTGGTTCTTCATAAAATGTTGGAAATGTTCCCATCTCTTTCACATTTTAAGAGGTTGTATAGAATTGATATTCTCTTCAATATTTGCTAGCCTTTTCTCATAAAAAAACTTCTGGATCTGAAGATTTCTTTTTGAAATTATCAATTACAAATTCAGATTTCTGAATAGTTATAAAGATGTTCAAATTCTTTCATGTTGGGTAAGTTATAATGGTTTTTAAAGAATTGATCCACTTAAACTAAATTATAATCGTCAAATCTAGATATGCAGAATTGGTCATAATGCCCCCTTTCTGCCCTTTTGCTCTCTGCAAGGCCATTAGTGATATCCACTGTTTGCATGACTGACATCATGAATTCATAAAGAAAAATTTCCTATTTTTTTTCTTGTCAGGCTTGCTTAAAGTTAGTCAATTTTTTTATCTTTTCAAATAATTTACTTTTTGTTGCTTTGGGTTTCTCTATTTCTGATTTCATTTATTTCTGCCTTTTATTATTTTATCCCTTGAGATTGCTTTAGATTTATTTTGCTTTCCTTTTTCTAATCTCCTGAGAGGTAAGGACATACATTGTTGACTTAAGAATTTTTCTCTTATCTGATAAATGCCCTCGCTTAATATAAACTTCCGTTTAAGAACCATTTTAACTGTATTCCTCAAGTTTTGATATATTATACACTTATTTTCATTGATGTCATCTTTGGCATTTGCTTCAAGCCAATCTCTTACAGATTATTTGGAAATGTATTGTTTAGTTGCTACATGCTTGGTAATTTTGCTGTTTTCTTTCTATAGAAGATTTTTCACCTTTTTCAGGTTTATTGTCATCAGAAAAAAAAACGTTCTGTATGACTTACATTTCTGTACATTTGTTAAGGTTTGTTTTATGGTCTAGGAAATGATCCATTTGGAACATGTTTTTTGGGTGTTTCAAAGTATGTATATACGCTGCAGGCAGGAGGAGTTACAAATCTCAACTAGAGCTTGCCTGCTATACATACTAATTTTCTGTGCAGTGCAGTTTATCAACATCAGCTGAAGAGTATTGAAATCTCCCACCATTTTATCTATTTCACCTTTAGTTCTCCCATTTCCCCCCTACAGATCACAGAATTCACATCAAGGTTGTTGCTTCATTATTATTATCTTAAGATTGATTTATTGAAAGGCAGAGTGACAGGGAAAGAGGGAGGAAAAGAGAGTGGAGAGGAGATTAGATGAGAAAAGAGGAGTGGAGAGGAGAGAGGGAGAGAGAGGAGAGAAGGAAAGAGCAGGAGAGAGGAGGGGAGAGGAGGGAAGGGGATGGAAAGGGAGGGGAGGTGAGGAGAGGGAATGGAGGAAGAGGACAGGAGGGAAGGGGAGGGGAAGGAGAGAGAGAGAGAGAGAGATAGAGAGAGAGAGAGAGAGGTATCATTCATCCATTGCCTGAATGGATGCAACAGTCGTATCTGGGCCAGGCCAGGATCCAGGAAATCAATCTTGATCTCCCATATGTGTGATTGGGCCCTAGGTAGTTGAGCTATCTGCTAGTCCCTTCCCAGATGCATTAGCATGGAGTTGGGTTGGAAGCAGAGCAAACAGGCATTCCAGTATGTTATATGTCAGCATTATAAGCAGTAGCTTAATCTATTGTAACACAAAGCCAGCCCCAGATATTAAGTTTGAAGTTTTATTATGTTCTCTCACTTTATCTCTCTCTTCCTCTCATTCTGAGTGTGTGTGTGTGTGTGTGTGTGTGTGTGTGTGTGTGTGTGTGTCTGACTTTCAAATAAAATTTTAAAAATCTTTTTAAGGTGTTGGCGCCATGGTGTGGCATGCTAAGTCTCTACTTGTAGCAGCTGGCATCCCACATGGGCACCAGTTTGTGTCCTGGCTACTCCACTTTCCATCCAGCTCACTGCTAATGTGCCTGAGAAAGGAGTAGAAGATGGTCCAAGTGGTTGGATCACTGTACCCACATGGGAGACCCAGAAGAAGCTACTGGCTTTAGATTGCATTGTGGCCATTTGGGAAGTGAACCAGTGGATGGAAGATCTCTCTATTCTTCTCTCTTCATAACTCTGCCTGTCAATAAATAAATCTCAGAAAAAATCTTTTTCAAACAAGTTTAGAATAACTTTACCTGATATTTCAAATGTTTATTTTGTTTTATTTTATTTGAAAGATAAAAAGATTTCCAATCCATTGGCTTACTCCCCCAGTGCCTGTTGCAGTGAGAGGTAGACCACTTTGAAGCCAGGAACTTTGTAGTAAGTCCAGATCTCCCGTGTGAGTGACAAGGGCTAAAATGCTAGAGCCACCCACTAACTGCTGCTCCCCAAAGTTTGCCTCAGCAAGAAGCTAGAATTAAGAGCAGAACCAGGACTGGAACCTAGACTCTGGGAGGGGACACATTCACCCAAGTAGCATATGCAAATGCCCACTCCCAAATTTCTGTTGCTTATAAGCCACTCAGTTTGTGGTGTGTTGTGATGCAGCACAAACAAAGATATCAAGAGTGTATTCCAAAAAATATGGTCCCACCCTGGATTTGGTGTGTCAGTATCTCAGTACTTAACATCTACAACCAGCATATTTAACAAACTCCAGATCATCAGAGACTGCTTTCAGGCCCTAAGGAAGAGAGTTTGAAAGTCACTGTGTTATAAACTTTGGTTGGTAATTAAGATAAGATAAGGGAAAATCACAATTTTATAAATAATATTAAGCAGAATTACCAAAACTTCGGTCATAGCAAGCAATTAAGGGGCAGCCAATACAGGCAGCATCACCAGAACTCAGTAGCAGGAGAGTCCACAATCCCCCAAAACCAAACCCAGATAAGGGGCACTGCCTGTCATTCCGGGTTAAGAAGAAACTGCTGAGTTATGGAGTGCTACAGAAGATGTTGAGTCATTTTTCCTTTAAAACTACTTTCTTTATGAAATAGCCTTTTTACTGATAACTGTCAGGTCTTAATGAAACATCTCACTATGGAAACTTGGCATTTACAGGGAAGTCTATTAGTCAGGCAATGTCATTAGCAAAAGGTGTTCCTTCTGAAGTTGACACCAATTAATTAATTGATCAGTGAACATCGATCATCCTGGGACGTGGGAGTTTTCCAATCTGAGCACAGAAATGAGTGTGTTTGGAAAAACTATTCTGTGTAGAGTCAAATTTACATAAACAAGTACCTGTGCCATTAAAATAAAACAAAACAACCTACCCAAGGAACCCTCCTAAACAAAACTGTCATAAATAGGAATTGTTAATGTTGAAAGTCAATTTTATATAAACTAGTCATGTTTTAGTTGTTTTGCTACTTCTATCATTTCTTTTCCAGTATACAAGAATTTCACATATAGGGATGTAAAATATAGCAATATTTGACCTACTTCTAAAATTCCAAAAACAAACCATAATAGCCAGGAATAGAATATACAGCTTTAAAAATATATATTTTCAAAACATGTTTGGAATGGGGAAAAGTTAACAATGCAACATTAAGCTTTAAAAATATCCAAAAGATGTGTAACTACATTATAAAGAATTTGATTCTAATTAAAATATCCAGATACTATTTCACAAATACATTGAAAAAAATCAAAAGGGAAGCACCAAAAAAAGTTAACAATATTTAACTCTGGGTATTTTTTTTTTAAAAAAAAAGATTTATTTATTTGAGGTGTAAGTGACAGAAAGGAGCAGAGAAAAAGATACCTTAAATCCTCTGGATCACTCCCAGATGACCACAACAACAGTGCTGGTCCAAGCTAAAACCAGAAACCCGAAACTCCATCCAGGTCTCCCACATGGGTGGCAGAGGCCTGCACACTTGTGCCATCTTCCATTGGTTTCCCAGGTGCATCAGTAGGGAACTGAATCAGAAGCAGAGCAGCAAAGACTTGAAAAGGCATTCAGGAGATGCTAGCATTGCAGGTGAAAGCTTAATCCACTGTGCCACAATGCTAATCCAACCGTGGTTTTGAAAAGTGCATTTGTGGGGACCAGTGCTGAGACCTTGCCAACCAATCTTTCTTCTACTGTATGCCATACAGATGCCAGTTTGAGTCTCAGCTACTATATTTCTGATCCAGCTCCCTGCTTACAACCTGGGAAAGCAGCAGAGGGTGGCTCAAGTCCTTGGACCCCTGTACCTACATGGGAGAACTAGAGGTGGTCCCTAGCTCCTAGCTTCATATCAGCTGAGCTCTGGCGATTGTGGTCATTTGGAGAGTGAACCAGCAGATGAAAGATCTCTGTCACTCCTTCTCTGTAAATCTGCCTTTCAAAAAAAAAATAGATACATCTCTTTTTTAAGAGCACTTTTTCTTTATATATTTTTGTTTCAAAATTATCTTCAATGAACGCTTAACTATTCTATAATCAAAAGAAACCATTTTAACGTCACCAATTGGTCACCTCACTGAAATAATTTTGAGGCCATTTCCAGCATGATTCATGTTCCTTTCGACAATAAAACCATCCACTCATCCATTTCAAAATTTTCTGCAAGCACAAAGACCAATATTGACCCCAAATTAAATAAAGATCATTGAAACTTTAAAATTCCTTAGTTCTGCACGTGTATGCACACACCACGCACACACACACACACACACATTTATTTCACACACAGAGAAGATATGGAGAGATCAAGAATTTTCCGGAGGCTAATATGTCTCCCTTTTTGCCATTTCCATTCCATTGTATTAACTTGAGGCTTTACGGAAGAGTATTTCGAACACTAGTGAGTCTTCACCTATATAGGAGGCATTGCTTGCAGATGTAAATCATACATTCCCCTTGTTGCTAATTAAGGGGGAAACTGTCAAATGTCATTGGAGACCACATAACAGACAGCTGCTTCTGTGATGGCATCTCTTGCATCAGCCAACATGTTGCTTAAGAAATACAAAGACAAGATGAAGTTATAAATATACGTACTGTTCCCTAGAGCCTGAAGAAAGACATATGCACACAAGATAAAGTTTGCTATGCAAAATCTTTACCCTCAAGTTACACCAGCCAGTGTTCTGTGTCACAGAGAGGGGTTGGAAAACAGAAGACAAGTCAGACTCCCTCACATCAGTGTAGCTGCGATTTGGCAGTGGCTTCTACTGCAGCAGGGGCAAGGACCTTGTCTCGAAGCTGTGGTCTGTCTGGGATTCAAGTCTCATCTGTCCTGCTTGTTACCTTTGTAATCACTGATGAATCACACAATTTTGCTGATCCCATTAAATGTTAAAATATTCACATGGATAAAATATTAATGAGACTTATACAGAAATAATTGCAAATGATTCGGTCGGTAGGTCTTGGGTTCTCCAGGGAGCATTCATTTGCCTTTTGTCATTAAGATATTTGATGGGTGGCAGGTCTTGGGTTCCCAAAACAGCAATAGGCAAGCCCAAATTCTTGCACACCATTTTTTCCAATATAGGTCATGACACTTTACTGGGACATACATTGATTTATTGTGTTGAGATGAGGAGACTGGAACAGACAACTTCTAAGTTCATTAAATGCAATGAAGGTAAATATCATAAAGCATGTTTTGACATCACATGTGTATATAAATTAGTAAGAAGACATTTCAAAAAGCTCATGGAAATGGAATAAGAAGGCAAATTTCTTTTAGTACAAAAATTTTTGTAGTGCATGAATCAAAGTTCACAAAAATGCATACTATGGAAAACCATGTATGGAGTACAAAAATGTTTTGTGCCAACATTAAACTTATCTTTATATTTTCCATCAACTCTTTGAAACATTTCCTTGTACAGGTGTATGCAGAATTGTGATGTAAAACACATTTCTTGCTGCAGGTCATAGTTAAAACTTTTAAAAACTACTTCTGTACTGAAATCCAGTTTTTAAAGTCCTCTTCAAAAAGCTCACAACAGCAACTCAGAACATAAAGGAAGCAGAAGATGCTCTCATGAGAAATCCCCAAGCAATTACTGGAACAGCCACAGTTCATCCATAGCTATGTGTCCATAAAGAGTGTAGGGTGACCCAGGCTAGTTTACCAACAAAGCAGACCCTGTGAGACTGGAGATACTGAGTTCCCAGAAAGCAGGGTAACATTCTCCCAAGGAGACCTCTTCAACTGGGGTGCCCCCTCTCAGTTTTGCCCACCTCTTGGTCTGTGGTACTCCTCAACTGCACCTCTTGGTCTGTGGTACTCCTCAACTGAGACCCACTTTCTTGCTTTCTATTGCTATACACATATGAAACTTGGTCCTGTTCCCACTCCTCCTCACTTTAGTTCAGCCTGCCGCATCTCACCTGCTCTGCCCCCGGCTTCCTCATGGTTTCTGCCCTGACCCTCCAAATCCCCAATCCATTAGAGACTCAAGTCCCTTAGACCCCAACAATGTCCTAAAATGGCACTGAATTCCCTCAGCCCAACTTCACAGAATCAGAAAGAGATGAAATATCTCTCTAGAGGCAGGCATAATGAGTCAGTAGGTTAAGTTCATATCCCATTCTGGAGTGACTTCTAGTCCTGGCACCTCTGCTTCTAATCCAGCTCCCTGCTATTGCATTCTAAGAATCAGAATTTGATGGTCCAAATACTTGGGTCCCTACTACCCACATGGGAGACACAGATGGAGTTCCTGGATCCTGAGTTTGATTTGATTCAGTCCTGGATATTGCAGGCATTAAAAATTATTTACTTTTATTGGAAATGCAGAGTTATAGAGAAAAGGACAGACAGAGAGACAGAGAGAAAGGAGAAAGACAGAGATCTTACTGGTTCACTCCCCAAATGGCTGCAACAGCTAGAACTGGGCTGGTCCAAAGTCAGGAGCCAGGAGCTTCCAGGTCTCCCACGTAGGAAAAGGGCCCAAGACCCCCACAGCTTCTCCACGCTCTAAGCAGAAAGTTGGATCAAAAGTAGAGAAGCTAGAACTCAAGCCAGCATCCATATGCCAGCACTATAGCAGGAAGCCGAGCCTGCACACCACTGCACTGGCACATTTCTGAAAAAGAGCTTGTTTGTTGTTTGCTTGAAAGTCATAGTTACACAGAGTTAAAAAGAGAGAGAGAAATCTTCTATCCACTAGTTCATTCCCCAGTTGGTCAGATACCAACCCCCATAATGGATGCTAAAGTTACAGGCCACAGCTTTATTTGCTCTGCCACAACACCAGCCCCTATTGTGGGCATTTAGAGAGTAAGCCAACATATGAAAGAAAACCTTTGGTCTGTCTCTCTTTCTCTTGCTCCCTGCCTTTTTGGTACAAGAAAAATAAATATTTTTAAAGCTATTTTAAAAATCAAAATCGTTTTTAAAATAAAAAAGAAACTACTGTCTAACATGAAAAGCTCTCAATATTGTCCCTGCCTTTAAGTGCAATTAACTCACCTTGTGTAGCCAGAAACAGACCAGAAAGAACATCAGCAGACCCCTCCACTTCAGTAGACTTCTTGTTGGGGCACCTGTCTCCTGATCTCACCACCAGCAGCAGACCAGGAGTTCTACTGCCTGTGGTCCTTCCCAGCCTGCTTGTGCCCACTATGACTTCCTGTACACTGCCAAGTGTGTTGCTGAGGTCCTCACAGCTTTTCCATCCATTCATCAAATGTAACCTTAATATCTTTTGCCCTTTAGTATCTCACACATGTCATTTACATTTAACACATAGTGTTTACAGCCCAGAACTTTGTAAATATTGTATTTCCTGTGTTGATTTTTATCCCTTTCTACCTGTGTTTAATTTACACATAGTGTGCTTACTGACTGTCTATAATATAAATTCCCCAGCTTCATTAACACAATCTCAAAAGCAAGTACATGTAACATTATATTGTGCACTTGCTATTGAGAATGTTTGATGCCTAGACCTCTATCAAAGATATAAATATGTGTAGACCAGCATTCTCCTTTTTAAATTTTTTTAATTGGAAAGTTATATATACAGAGAGGAGAAGAGACAGAGAGGAAGACCTTCCATCTGTTGATTCAGTCCCCCAAGTGACCATAATGCCTGGAGCTGAGCCAATCCAAAACCAGGAGCCTAGAGCCTCTTCCAGGTCTCCAACATGGGTACAGAGTCCCAAGGCTTTGGGCCATCCTCTACTACTTTCCCAGATCACAAGCAGGGAGCTGGATGGGGAGTGGGGCCACTGGGGGATCCCGGTGCATGCAAGGCAAGGACTTTAGCTGCTAGGCTGTTGCACTGAGCCCTAAACCAGCATTTTCAACAAGATTTATGTAAATACATATATATATATATGTAGTTTTAAGAAATGCAGAGTGATAGGGCTAGTGCAATGGATCAATTGGCTAATCCTCTGCATGCAATCGTGAGGATCTCACACAGGTGCCAGTTTGCATCCTGGGTGCTCCACTCCCCATCCAGCTACCTGCCTATGGTCTGGGAAAGCAGTACACAATGGCTGTATAACTCTGTACCCACAAGGGAAATGCAGAAGAAGCTCCTGGCTTTGGATCAGCTCTGCTCCAGCTATTGTGGCCATTTGGGAAGTGAACATGTAGATGGAAGATCTTTCTTTTTTCTTCGTAAGAAAAATATGAAAGAATGAGCAAGCGCTTCTTTCTGCTAGTATATTCAAATGGCTATACCAATACCTCCAACAGTGTTCATGAGGCAAAGCAAATGTAAATGTAAATAAGACATCATCATTATTCCATATGCGCAGTCCAATAGGAGACACGGTGCCCAAAAATAACAGTATCAAATTCACTCCCTATTGTCTCTCCCATGACTCACACTTTGCATTAATTCAAAGCCCCTATTACTTGGATAACTGATTTTGCTGACTCCTCTGACTTTCCTTTCCTATTTAATTTGAAGTGTTTAGTATCTGCTAACCACTTCTACAAAAATATATTGTATATTTTTGTTTAGCCAAGAATGTGCATCATCCTGGAGCCTTAACTCTGTGGTCCTGCATCAAAATTCCACTTGTCAGCACCATCTGCATGGCCAGCCACTTCACTCCAAGAGTTTCCTGTAACATCCAAGTCTTAGCCAATGGCAGAAATGATGGGGAATGGGTCTGCCTTCTGCTGCCATCACAGAATATTGCAGAACAGGAGATTTACAAACCACAGGAATATGTTTCTCACCGGTCTGGTGGCTGGGCAGCCCGATATCAACATACCAGCCTTTGCTGAGGTCCTTCTTGCAACATGATAGCATGGTGGAAGGCAGTGGACACACTGCACAAGGACAAAAGAAAGCACTAGAGTGTAAGAGACTCAACTTGAAGGCTTAGGACTGTTTACCAGGGTGGATTCTCCGGATCTAATAGCTGTCTAGTATTGTTATAAGGGCAATTATATTTCAGCCTATGTTTAGATGAAGACATTCCAACTGTCGCAGTTAATATTTGCTGAATTGCCTGCTATGTGACAGGTGTATGTCCACCCTTGATTGCTAATCCTAGCTCTATAGGCATTTTTATTGACTTCTTTGGGATTTCTGATCAAACATCCTTCATTAGGAAAAGTGAAAATGCATTCAGTGTAACCCAATGAATCAGGTAGTATGTCAGCTTCAAGACCCACAGTGTGGAGGGCATTGCACTGGCAGTTCTAGCGAAGATTTGCCACAAACATTCTGTAGTGAAAGAAGCAAATCGCCAGGTGGTTGAGCCAAGGGCCATTCCAAAGTCCCTACTCTCTTGTCACTTTCCACTGCATGAGATGGAAAAGCCAAAAGCTGGCCTTTCCAGCTGAATTGCTTTAAATAGTTCCTCCTAACTCACATTTAGGTTTCATTACCATTGAAATGGTATTAAGCAGCAGGACCCTTAAGATGTGATTAAGGCATGAAGTCTCCACCCTTATAAGAGGAATAAGGTCATTATCACACATACAATTGGTTATAAAAGAGGAGTTAGACCCTTTTTTTCTCTCTCATGTGATCACTGGCCATGTGATGCTTTCTGTCATGTTATATGAAACATAAAATTTACGACAGATGCTAGATATTGAACTTATCAACCTCAAGAAAAATGAGAAATAAATTTATTTTCTTCATAAATTATCTGCAGCAATTATGTTGTTAAAGCAGCAAAAGGTGGACTAAGATACCACCCTGACTTTTACCTTCAGGGAGATAAGAAAATTGAATTTTTTAAAAAATTTTTTGTTAGAAAGTGAGATATACAGAGAGAAGAGACAGAGAGGAAGATCTTCTGTCTGATGATTCACTTTCAAAGTGGCTGCAACGGCCAGAGATGTGCCAATCCAAAACCAGGAACCCGGAGCCTCTTCTGGGTCTCCCATGTGGTTGCAGGGTCCCAAGGCTCTGGGCTGTCTCCTACTGCCTTCCCCGGCTACCAGCAGGGAGCTGAATAGGAACCAGGGCTGCCAGGATTAGAACCAGCACCCATATGGGATCCTGGCATATACAAGGCAAGGACTTTAGCCACCTGGCTACCGCACTGAGACAGAAAATTGAATCTTAAACCCATTTTATTTCTCCCAAAATACAAACTCGCTGTTCTCATCAGCCAACACCAGCTGTCAAAGTCTGCTGAAAGGAAAGACAGAATCATCTCTTGGAAGTAGTCAATCATCAGGAAATCTGCATATCTTTAAACTGACACTTACTGGACTTCTCCTTTGTTTCAGGCAAAGTGCAGTCACTAATGTTCATAACAGCTTCCACACTTGGAAAGAGAAACAGATCTAAGTTGACAGATCTGTGATAACATGAGACATTTGATGTAGGGAAAGCTCGCAAAAGACTATCAAGAAAGGCTTCCTGAGAAGTTGATGCTCAAACCAAGACTTAAAGAACAAAGAAGAGTTAGCAGGGCAAAGACACAAGGCTCATCATGTGCAATGCTGAGACAGCAAGAGAACTTGGAACACTGCAGGACTGTTCTTGGAGTCCAGAAGGTGAGATGGGAAGGAAGTAGCAAAGAGTTTGATAATAGGTAGGTTATAAAAATCAACAAAGAAAAATCAGTAGCTTTTATACATACAGACAATACCATGGCTAACAGAGAACTTGCAAGACCAGTCCCATTCAAAATAGCTACAAAAATTTAAATACCTAGGACTGCATCTAACCCAGGATGTATAAAGATCTCCACATTGAAAATTAGAACACATCAAAGAAATAAACGGAACCAATGTAAGTTACAAAATGTTAAAGAAAGAAAAAAAAAACACCAGAAAAAGAGTGAATTTGCTATGTTTTTTATTGGAATTTGTATCATCAAAATATCTATACTACCTAAAACAATTTAAAAATTAAATGAAATCCCAATCAAAATACCATTTACATTCTCAGATTTAGAGGAAATGATGCTGAAATTTATATGGAAACAGGGGAGACCCACAATAGCCAAACCAAACTTAAACAACAAAACAAAGCTGGGAGCATCACAATACAGTTTTCAGAGTAAACTACAGGGAAGTAACAATAAAAACAGCCTGGTACTTGCACAAAAATAGACATGTAGATGAATGGAACAGAATAGAAATGCCAGAAATCAATCCACACATCTACAACCAGATAATCTTTGGCAAATAAGCTAAAACAGTCTCTGGAAACAGGACAGTCTCTTCAATAAATGATGCTGGGAAAACTGGAGCTCCACATATAGAATTGTGCATAAGGTCTCTACCTTATACCTTTTCAAAAAATCATGTCAAAATGGATAAAGGATCTAAATCTACAACCTAATTCAAATTAGGACCCAGCGTGATACCCTAGCAGCTAAAGTCCTTGCCTTGAACACACTGGATCCCATATGGGTGCCGGTTCTAATCCCGGTGGCTCCACTTCCCATCCAGCTCCCTGCTTGTGGCCTGGGAAAGCAGTGGAGGATGGCCCAAAGCCTTGGGACCCTGCACCCATGTGGGAGACCCAGAAGAAGCTCTGGGCTCCTGGTTTTGGATTGGCTCAGCTCTGGCCATTGCAGCTACTTGGGGAGTGAACCATCAGACAGAAGATCTTCCTCTCTGTCTCTACTCCTTTCTGTATACCTGCCTTTCTAATAAAAAAAACAATAAATCTTTTTAAAAAAATACTAGAGGAAATAAAATTGCTGGAGAAAAACTTCAGGAAAATAGGAAGAAAAATCTTGGAAACAATCCCAAGAGCAATGGCAACAAAAGAAAAAGTAGACTGATGGAAATATTCAAGCTAAGAACCTAAGCACTGCAAAGGATATGCTCAACAGAGTGAAGAGGCAGATGATAGAATGGAAGAAAATACTCACAAGCCATACAACTGCTAAAGGATTAATATCCAGAATCTAAATATATATAAAGAGCTTCAGAAACTAAAGAGCAACAAATAAACAATTCAGTTAAGAAATAGGCAAAGGACATGAACACGTATTTTTTAATGAGAAAATCCAAATGGCTAACAGCCACATAAAAAACATTCAGGATCACTGGTCATCAGGGATATGCAAATAAAAACCACAATGAGGTTTCACCTAACTGCACATACAATGGCTAACATCCAAAAATCAGAAAATGTTGGGGGAAAGATACTCTAATCTACTGTTTGTGGGAATATAAACTAGCACAACCATGACAGAAAACCATATAGAGATTCCTCAGATATCTGAAAATAGACCTACCATATGATCCAGCCATCTCACTCCTGGGAATTTACCCAAACAAAATGAAATCTGCATATAAACAGTTATTTCTATTCCCAATTTATTTCATTGCAATTCACAACAGCAAAGACATGAATCAACCCAGATGTTCATCAACTAATAACTGAAAGAAAATGTGGAGATACTATTTAGCCCTCCCACCAAAAAAAAAAAAAAAAAGGAATCCTGTCTTTTATAACAAAAGAGATGTACCCAGAAACCATTTTTCTCAGTAAAATGAACCACTCCCCAAAAGACAAATATTATGTTTTCCCTGATCTGTGATAATTAATACACAATGTATCAAAAATGTATTCTGGGCCCCAGCGTGGTGGCACAGTGGTTAAGGTCCTCGCCTTGCACGCCCGGGATCCCATATGGGCGCCGGTTCTAATCCCGGCAGCCCTGCTTCCCTTCCAGCTCCCTGTGGCCCGGGAAAGCAGTTGAGGACGGCCCAAAGCTTTGGGACCCTGCACCCGCGTGGGAGACCCGGAAGAGGCTCCTGGCTTCAGATTGGCATAACATCAGCCGTTGCACTCACTTGGGGAGTGAATCATCGGACGGAGGATCTTCCTCTCTGTCTCTCCTCCTCTCTGTATATCTGCCTTTCCAATAAAAAAATAATAAAAATAAATCTTTAAAAAAATAAAAATAAAAATGTATTCTGTATGAGCAAAATCGATATTTTGAGATTTGATTATTGTTTAGTCTTATTCTATACTCTTGAGCAACAGTGTTTCTTTCCTACTTGCTACTTGTTGAATTCTTTACCTACTGGAGAGTCAAGCCAATGATTGTAAAGTGAACTGAAAATGCGTTACTGCAAATTTTTTAAAATAATAATAATAAGGAAGGAGGCGGGAGAGTGGGAGGGAAAATAGGTTGGGAAGTATAACTGGATTCCTAAATCTGTGTTACAAAGTGCATGAAATTTGCTTATCTTATATAAACAAGAGAAATCTTCAATCCCAAAGCAGCTGATAACTCATTCCAAATTGATATTGTTTCATGATATGAACCCAAAGCTCCAGAATTATAACTTCCTTTTCTTTTTAGTTTGAATTTTGGCACTGAAACGCTACAGGAATTTTTCCATGATAAATAAAGACATTGTATATTCTGCCTCTCCTATCATCAGTTATTTACAAAATTCTCAGAAAAGCAGGTGCAGGTTCCAGGGAATTTATCCAGGCCTGCTGGTAATTCCCATTATGAGGGCAGGAGCACAATGCCCTTCATCTTAACCAAATTGCACAAGGTGGCTGTCACCTACTCACCTACATAGAATTGAAAATGCAGGTAGGAACTACTTAGGGAGAACAAAAGGCTTGCCTGGCGGCAGAGACCATTTTCACACAAATGTCCTGAGAAATCAGGGGAAATAAAAAACAGAAAGTGTAGGTTTTCACCAATGACATTCATTTAAGAAAAAATAAGGGATATGTGTAGGTATTTCAGGACTAAACTACTGCACAGTAACTCGTGGCCCCTTTCCTTCTTCCTCCCTGTCCATATCTCCCATTCTCTCAAATACATAAACTGTTAAACTGAAGGTAATATATAGCAAATAATCGAAGTAGCTTTTAGGTAAAGAATAAAGTGGAAGAAATAATTCTGCTGAGTGTAAGACTTATTTTGTGGCTGTAATGACCAAGGCGTTACAGTATGGACACAGAGTTCACCAAAACATCAGTAGAATACAATAGAGAAACCAGAAAAACTTGTGAAGTCATTCCATGTAAAGGTTCAAAAAGCAAATTCATAGAGGAAAGATGGGTTTTCACTAAATGGTGCTGGAGCAAATATACATAATAGATTAAGGCAGACAGCAGAACAACCTCAACCTAGGCATCACTTTATACCAAATTGAATTCGAAATAGGTTACAGACTTAGTAACTAAAACCTGCAGGAAAAACTGGAGAAAACTCTTTGATACCTAGATCTAGGGAAAGAGTTCTTAGACTTGAGACTGGACAGCATGATCTACAGCAGGAAAACTGGTCAAGAAAACCCCATCAAAATTTTAAAACTTTTACACGGCCGCTTTGGAACACAGTCTGACAATTCCTCAATTGATATAGTTACAGGATGATCTAGCAGTTTCCCTTCTGGATACATAGCCAACCAAAACTAATGTACATATCCACATAAAAATACATATAAAGGTACTTCTAAAATTTGTGCAAAAAAATTAAAATATATAGTTATTTTGTGGAAAAATTGTAATCCATTCAATAATAATATGCATTTTAATAATATGCATTTTCCACAAACTTTTTGGAGAAGCTTTGTACAGAAATTTTTTACAGCAAAACTAATCATAATAATCAAAGGGTAAAAACAACACAAATGCTCTACAACAGTTGAGAATATTTATAAACATGTAGCTATTCCTACAATGAAACATTATTTAGCTTTTAAGAGGGATGGGTTCTTATATATGCTGCAATTTGGATGAACCTTGAAAACATGATGCTAAATTAAAGAAACCAGACACAAAAGTATACACATTATTTGATTCCATTAGTGAAAATCCAGAATAGGAAACTCTTTAAAAGCAGAAAGTAGATTCATGGTTAATTATGGAGAAAGAGTTAGATGAAGTGGATAATAACCTAAAAAATATACAGGTCTGTTTGAATTTTGGGAAACATTTTGTAATTGACTGGTAATGACTCTATGTATCTGTGAACATAACAAAAAACAATGAGTTATACACCTTGAGCAGGTGAACTTTATAGTATGTGAATTATAGCTCAATAGAACTACTTTTAAAAAAAACTTGAGCTTCACAAAGAGGATAAAATTATAACAAACTGTGAGAAATTATTGCATTCCACAGAACCAACCAAGGTTTTGTTCCTAGCATGGAAAATGAACTCAAAGCAGCATTAAAGTGGCCAAAATACGTGAAGAGACATATCACCCAAGAAGGTATGGCAAAAACAAATAAGCAGAGGGGGATTGTTTAACAGTGTGCAGCACTACCCAAGTGAAATTACAACTGCACTATAAAGGCACCCATTGTGATGCAATGGGTTAAGCTACCACTTGCAACACCTGCATCCCTTATCATGTCCCCTGATTCTCATTGCAGCTACTCTGCTTTCAATCCAGCTGCTGCTACTGTGCTCAGGAGGCTGTAGATGATGGCTTAAGTCCCTGTCGCCAACATGGAACACCCAGATAAAATTCTTGGCTACTATTTTTGGCAGACATGAGGGAAGTCAATCAGTTAATGATTCTCCCTCTCCGTCTCCCTCTCCCTTTCCATATGTGTGTCTCTGTCCTTCCCTTTCTTCCTCTCTGTCATACTTCAAATGAATATATTTTAAAACTACAATGTGACATCACTCACTACGCATCTATTAGAATAGCTCTCCAGAAAATCAGAACATGCAATGCTGGGAAACTTGCAGAGAAAGCAGATTACTGATTTGTTGCTTGTAAGAATCTGATATGGTAAATGCAACCACTATGTAGACAGTTTTTAACATAAGTAAGCAAATTGTCATTTGCTGCAAAAGCTGTTCCTTTGGGATACTTGTTCCAGAGAAATGAAAAACCTACACTCATATAACAATCTTTAGAAATTTAAACACAGAATTACCACATGACTCAGAAATTCCACTCTATACAATACACCCAAAAGAACTGAAAACAGGAATTCAAGCACATGTATAGCAATGTTCATTGAAACATTCACAATAACCAAAAGATGAAACATCCCACATTGGCAGATAAGTGGATAACTGAATGTAGTCTATTTATACAGAATTTTAGTCATAAAATGAAATGAAGCTCTGATATATATCACAACATGAGTACATCTTGACAACATCAAGCTTATTGAAATAAACACCAAAGGAACAAATTCATAAAATGTGCAGAATTAGCAAAAAGAATAAATACAGTAGATGGGGCATTATCAGGAGCTGGGAGAGAACACAGAAAGCTATTGCTTAATCATTACAAAATTTCTATTCAAAGTAATGAAAAGATTTTGAAATATATAGTATGATATTTGCACAGCTTGTGCATGTAATTAGCATGATAAAATCACATGCTTAAAAGTGATGAAAATAGAAAATTCTATGTTATATATGTCTTACCATAACAAAATATAAGACAAAACAAACAGAACTGAACATCTGCTATCATATGGTTCATTAATTTAGCCCAGAGAAATGGGCACTTATCCCAGAGAAATGAAAACTCACATTCACACAGAAATGAATATGCACAGCAGCTTGACTCAAAACAACCAAAAACTACAAATAACTTCCTCAACATGGACATTCTCCAAACAAAATGTGAGCAACTGCATCATGGATACCACTCAACAATAAGGGTCTATTGGAATACACAACAGTCTGCAGAGATCTGTAGACTCATGCTGAGAAACACCAGTCCACAAGGCTATATTCTGTATAATCCCACAAGTTGGTCAGTTTGTATTACTATAATGAAACACTTGAAGCTATATAACTTTTTAAAGAAGAAAAGCGGGGGGCAGACTTATTTAACCATTGATGGCCTTTTTGCTGGCAGAGTCCTGAGGCAATGCAGGGCACCACAGGGCAAAAGACAGAAGAATGTGTGTCCATATCCTCTAGTCTCTCCTCCTCTCCACCCCTCACCTCCCCAGGGCTCCCCTCACCTCTCCTGGCCTCCCATTGACTCCCCTTGCCTCTCCTCATACAACCACCATTATTTAATAATGGGAGCTCCACCTTGATTAGCTCCACTTCAGCTAATACATGGAGTCAAACTATACCAAGAACATCTTCTCTAAATAACTTAAATGGAAAAAACACAAAAGATTTGCGGTTGCCAAGGGTGTTGTGTGAGGAGAGAGGAATAACACAAAGGATCTTCATAACAGTATTTTCCGACCTTGACTACAGTGTTGGTCACACAGGTCTTCCTCACATGTGATAATATTGTCTAACACACACACACGCATGTAAAACCAGTAAAATTTGAGTAGTGAGGATGAATTACATCGGTGTTTTCAGGTTGAGAGCGTGTAGTTACAAAAAAATGATCACATTGGAGAAATTGAGTGAAGAACATACCAAATCTCTCCAAATTATTTATTAGAGTTGGGAGTCTATGGTCACTCCAAAGTCTACAAAACAGTATTAAATATGAGAATTAACAGACATTAGAATAAGACCTGCAAACATTTCAGCAAAGGGAATTAGAGTGTAGAACAATTCTGATTGTTCTGTTTCAAGAAATGAAAAGTAGATTTTCTTTAAAGATTTGTTTAACTTGAAAGTCAGAATTAAAGAGCAAGTGAGAGTGAGAGTGAAAGTGAGTGAGAGCTCTTCCATCTGCTGCCTTCACTCTCTAAGTGACCACAATGACAGGAGCTGAGCCAATCCAAAGCCAGGAGCCAGAAGCTCCTTATGGGTCTCCCACATGAGTACAAAGTCCCAAGGATTTGGGCTGTCCTCCACTACTTTCCTAGGCCACAAGCAGGGAGCTGGATGGGAAGTGGAGCAGCAGTGCCCATATGGGATCTTGGCATGTACAAAGCAAGGATTTAGCTACCAGGCCATCAAACCAGGCCCAGAAAACCCGATTTTAAGTATTTGCAGGAAATACAAAAATTACTACAGAAATGCCAGGCAAATAAGACAAGAAACCAAATGAAATATCTAAAAGATTTAAATAACAAGTCAAAAATGCAGTGGATATGTTTATTATCAATTTAGAGCTGAAAAAGAATTAATGAGCCAAAGAAATATATCACAGTTTCCATAATTTATTTTACATTAAGTGGTAATACTACAAAGAAAAACAAGAGGGGACCAGCACCAAGACATAGCAGCCCAAGGCTTTGGCTACAATACCAGCATCCCATATGAACACCACTTTGTGTTCCAGCAGCTCCACTTCCTGTCTAGCTTCCTACTATGACCTAGGAAAATAGCAGACAATGGCTCAAGTCCTTGGTCTCCTGCTCCTATGTGAGAGAACCAGCAGAAGCTTCTACCTCTTGGATTTGGATTGGCTCAGCTTATGCCACTGTGGCCAAATGGGGGAGTGAACCAGCAGATGAAAGATGTCTCTCTTTCTCTCTCTCTTTTTCTCCCTGTGTGAGTGTGTGTGTGTGTGTGTGTGTGCATGTCTTCTTTTTGAAGTTCTGCCTTTCAAATACAAATGAAATAAATCTTTAAAAAAAAAACAAGAGAATCATCACAATATCTTTTCAAAGAATGCAACCAATTTACTATAGTACACTTTGCAATAAGAAGCAAAAAATTAATATTAAAAAGAGTTTTAATACTTCCCTAGATAAAATTGGCATACGTAAGTGTCAGGAGCTGTGTACTATAGCCACACTGAAGCCATTTTGAATATAGAACTATGGGCCAGTGGAAAATCCCCAGCTGGCTAGATGCTTGGGAAAGAAGTTACGAAACTAATCACATGCTTAGCTTCAATTGTTTCTAGCAACTGTTTCAGAATGTGATTTATGCTGTACCTGCCGACATCTTGTTACTGATTACCTATGCTATTGTTGATATGTTGGTTACTATGGTTGATATGGTGGCTGCTCAAGAACAATCAGTCTGGAGACCATGGCTTGTGTCCTAGTTTCTCCTTTCCTCCCCGAGCCTTAGTTACTGAAGAAAATAAAAACCCTCAATTAAAATCAATAAACTGACAGCTTGATCAGACATCCTGTCTTGCTGTTCATTCTTCGTGTCTCTTGTCCCCTTCATTCTCTCCTAGGTGGTTGCGACCTCCGTTGACTGTCCTGCTGGACGGGACACGTAAGTGGAGGGAGTGGACATAACACCTTCATATAGGGAGATTAAAAAGTCATCTCCAGTGTTTCTTTAAAAATTGCCACCTTAATAAGAACATATATCAATTCAGGGACTTTTTGTTTTACTTGAGTTAGGAAGGCTTTACTTATATGATCATTAAGAAGGAAAAGCTGTAATGGACAGGGCATATTTGTAGTCATTCATGAAAGCAGAAGTGATCAAATCAGCTTATATCAGTCATTTGGTGTTTTGTCTTAAACTAGCATATTAAACTAGTCAAGAAGGTTCTTTATTTTCCTCTTCATTTCTTCAGTGATGCATTAGTCTTCCGGTAGTATGTTAGTTCACTTCATGGCATTTTTAATTTCTTCTTTTCTTCCTGTTGCTGATTTTGTTTTGTGGCTTTTCATTTAACGGGATGTGCAGTAACTGTGGAATGGAAACTATCATATCCAGTAGCATGTTATTTAACTTGACGGCATTGTAAATTTTTATTTTTCTTCCTGTTGTTGATTTTATATTGTGGCTTTTCATTTAAGGGTTATATAGTAACTGTGTAATGGAGATTATCATATCCAGATGTGAGGATACAATGCAGTATACATTTCTACTTCCAGATCAAAGTTGGACCCCAATGAAATTGTTTACTATATCTTGACAAAAGGACGCTGGACTCTCTGCCTTTGTCCATGCCTGCAATGATGGACATACGCTGTTTATGAAGAACTATACTATAGTAATAATAAAGGAGAACTCAGTGTGTGGGGGGGGACTTGGGAATGAGGAAAGGGAAATCCTAGGGCCTTTGGAACTGTATCATAAAATGATAATATTTTTAAAAATCCACCATTAAAAAAAGTGTAGGTGCCTGATGACAATTTGAACGCTCCACATGTCAAAGCAAAACAATCCTCACAGTAACCAATTTTTTTATGAGATGAGAGACGGGAGTATGACTTCTCATTTGCTCATTATATTTAGTGGAGAGGACTTGTGTCTGTGGATCCAGAAGCCCACGCTGCCCCTCTGTGATAAGAGCCCCTAATTAACCATCTCTCTCTCTCTCTCTTTCTGGTGTTCCCATCCATAATTCCCAGAGTTCAGCTCAGCACATCTCCCAATTACTTTCCAGGGCTAGGAGTCTCAGAAATCTAGGGTGAAATGTTTTCAAAGGACAGGACCCTCTTACTTTTGCTCTTCACTTGCAAATTCATCTCCACTTAAATGACAAACAACCAGAACATCAAGATAGGGCACTCAGAATCTCGAAGAAATTACCATAATGATATTCATAATACAATATTGCCTCATATAAATGCCTTTAAATGGAAGCAGCTATGACATCTGGCATGTGAAGCAAAAAGAAGGATTCAACAATATTGAAGGAACTCACACATTTGCTCATATTTTCAGTTTCTGAAACTGTCTCAAGCTGCTCCTCACTATCCCTGCTGGCCTCAGCTAGAAAAGCTGATTTGGCACAGGCTGACATTTGTAGCATGCGTTACTAAATCAAAACTAAATAAATAAATAAAGTCAATGACCTTTGATTAAATAGATGACTGCTACAACAGCTACAGCAGCTGGAGATTATGAGTTTCACTTCATCCCTTCAAAGGTATTAGGAAAGGTATTAGGAAATTCCACCAGCCAATAGTTTAACTCTTCTCTGTAACACAGGCTTACAGGTCTCAGGTTTCTGGCCTTCAGCATCCTAGAAATAGCAAGTACAGAAAAAGAGACATTTTTAAGGGTCTCTTTAGAAGCTGGTGTGAAATCTGCCTTGTTTTAATTAGAAATTTTGAAGATTAGATGATTTTATGATCACTGTGGATTTGTTGAAATTATATCTTGCCAAATCTGAAAAACCTCCTTACACTCAGCCCCACTCCTTCCCAAAGATTAATTATCTTAAGAGGTTCTTTATTTTAATAGAAGGAACTGAGACTCCAGGTGGAACTTCCTTACCTTCCCTTGAAAGAGTAATGCAACTGACAGTTATGAAGTGACCACAATGCCAGGCAATCTGTTCAGGGCTTTGTATGCAGTATTTGTTTTAAAACTTGTAACAAATCTGAGTAGTACTTCTTTTTGCAACTGGAGAGGTTGAACCATAGCCAGAGAAGGCACCTGCAAAGGATCACTCAGAGGAAAGAGTGTTGAGCCTGGGACAACCAGATTCAATCCTCCACAATGTATGTTTTCAAAACATCTTTACACATGATGCCACATTCTTCCTTCCAGCCCTGTGTTACAGTAAACACTACTCGGGTTACCACCTCAGTCTCTACTAACCTCCTTTCTCTGAGAACTATCTTCCCCACCACAAACACCTGCCTGCTATGTGACTCTGGCGCTCTAATCACAGCTGAATGAATTATGAGTGGACATTTAACCCAAACTAAGCCAGTCAGAATTGCTACAATGTACGTAGAGCCATGGGACAGCACCATTGTGACAGGGTTCACATCAATGGCCAACTCCTTGAGTGATGGTTGAGTTGAATGCTGATTAAGTTACTGAGGTTCCCCCAGCTTCCTTATTCACCCTTTCTTGAAATCAGGTTATTTGGATTTTTCCCACAATTCTCCAAGTTTTTTTTTTCATTAATCTTCGTTCTACAGAATCCTAAGATATAGTTGTTTATTCACTCAACAAACATTTAAAGCATCTTCTATACGTAAGAAACATAATTGAAAACTGTAGTACAGACACCACAAGTAGTGACACAAAAAGATGCATGCTTATTAGGTGGAAAAGTGCAACATAAGAAAAGTATGGGTGCAATTAAAGGCCCTTAGGTGAGAACTACTTTCACCATAAATGAGATCAGTGGATGTCGGCATCATAGCGTTCTACGTTAAATCACTCTGTGTGCCAGCATCCCATCTGGGTGCCACTTTGTGTCCTGGCAACTCCACTTGTGGTCCATATCCCTGAAACTGTTCTTTATCTCTCCTTCCTACCTTAAAATAAATAAATCTCTTTTTAAAGTGAGCTCATGTATATAAAGCACTTAATTTGACATGATTTGACTCCTAATAGATCCTCAGTTTAGTTTTTTTTTGTTGTTGTTGTTGTTGTTGTTGTTTACAAATTCTCCCTAAATATTAGTTATGGCACAATGCCTTCCCAATTGAGGCCAATATCACAACAAACTGCTGTAATTGGCTGCTAATTTACTCCCTGCCTTTAGTTTCTGCTGCCAGATTATTATTCCCAAAATATCACTTTTCATTATGTTGCCTATTTGTATCTCATGCCAAGTAAAGAATTTGGACTCTTTCCTGCAAGCTAGTAGTGAGGTCTCAGATAGAAGAAATATGTGTAAGCAGCATTGTTGGTCACCTGTCTCCTTCTCCAGAGAGAAATAAAGGTGTTTCTACCCCAGAGAGGAAAAAGAGGGGGAAATGAATGTCAGGCATACCAGGACAGCACTTTTTTTATCCTCTGATTCATGAAGTAAGGCAGTAGTCCAAGACCAAATGCCACAGATGAGTACTGGTGGCTGGGAAGAGTGATAAGGGAAGTAGGGAAGAGGCCTAAGCAGACCCAGCAGATCTGGAGAAGATACTTCAATTATTCATGGGAAACTTCTACAGGGATGCCAATTCAATGAAAAAAAATCTGTCTCCTCCATCTTCCTCCCCAGAGCTCCAATGCCAATGAGTCCTCTTCAGGAAGCCACATCAAGTAGGTCACTCTGCCATCTTTTCTCCCCATCTATTCAGTTCCCACACTAAAGCATTTTGTGGCATTTAATGCTACTAGGCAAGATCAACTGCACATTGTTACACTCAAGAACCAAGCTGGCTCATAATTAAATAATTTAAAATCAATACCAGAATTAGGGTTCATCACAGGACAAGGATAATTAAGATATTAGAGCTTTGTATGAATCATACCATCGTGAACGAAACCATAGCCCATTTTATGGGGAAAAAAATCACTACTGATCATAAAATTAAAACCAAGCCTAATCCTAGAGGAGTAGAGAATTCAATGGAAAACTTTCCTCTCTCCAGGGAGGATGAGACCCATGAAGTGGCACCTTGGAAATCTTTCTGGGACTCAGAGATACTGCTTACAAACTAACACTCGAATGGAAACTTCACTGACAGTCTTCTTCTTTCTCTGATTTTTAAATATAAGTTCAAGGAGGTCACTAGAGAGACTTCCGCAAATGTGGCCAAATTAAAGCAACATTCCAACCTCTGTAGCAGCCTCCTGTCTAACCAGTCTATGCAACATGTGTAGGCACTTTAGTCCTAGTCCAAGACCTTTGGCTTTGCTCCCAAAAACCCACCTGGATCCTAGCAGGCACCGAGGGTATTTGTCTTTGGGATCACTAATTTTGTAGTCCAGCTGCATGATCTGCTTCTCTTCCACTATTGACCCTTAGGCTCCAGCAGCCCTTCCTCAGGGGGCCAAATGGAAAGAAACAGATTTAGAGATTGTCAAAGACCCTTTCTGATTGAAGAGCATTTCAAAAGCTGATATGAACATTTTTTCCATGCTTGAAGTCCTGGGAGTCTGAAAGAATAAAGTTGAATGCTTTAGAAGCAATGAATGCTGTACCTCAAAATAAATCCATGTCTTTAAGGCTGAGAGCAGAAACTCGACACTTAGCAAACACTTGCTGAGCTAGAAACTTGACTTAGAAGAAAAAATTCAAAAGTTAATACCACATCGTGTGGCTTGCAGATGGATCTCTTATCCAAAATTCTTGGGATCAGAAGTGTTTCAAATGTTTAAACGTTCAAATGTTTCACAGGCCTTACAGTTGAGCAACCCAGAGAAAACATCTATAATTTGAAATGCCCCTAAATGCAAAATTATTTGAACATCTGTGTCATTGCTCAATAAATTTCCAGGCTTCAGATTGTCAGATTAGAGATATTCAATCTATATTTTCCCTTAAGGAGCTCCTAATCTGGTAAAAGGACAACCCCTGCACTACTGTGGTGTGCATTTGCCGTTTAGTACTTGCTCCATTTCCATTCCCAATTTTTGCCTCCCCCATCAAAATTCAGCATGGGTGGACTAAATCATACATTGGTAGCCTACCAAAACTCAAACTTAGTCCTCTGAAAACTAGTTATGAATGTACAAGGTATTAAGGCAATACAGGGAGAGTCATAATTCTGCCAGGGAAAGCCTAGAAAGACTTCCTGGAGGTGTTGCTGCTCATTTTCAGTCATGATAAACAACTAAATGTTAAGACAATGGGGTTGAAAAATAAGGACGCCAGGAACAGCACAAACAAAAGTAGAGGCCTAGAGAGAAAAACTTTAAGTCAGCACATTTGCAGAAAGAATTTTGCCAACCAAAGAACCTGCACAAATACTCTAGATATATTTAGAATGTTATGAGCTAGGAAATGGGAGTGCTACTGGCATCTATTGGGTAGAAGCATCCACTAGATGTTGTTATACAACCTACCACACATAGGACAGCCTTTCTGCAACAAAGAAATATCAAACTCTCACCTGTCTTGAACAAATGAATGTAACTTCCATCTCAATGAAATTCCAATACTTCACCTCAAACCCTAAGTTCTGATCCTGGCTTCTCTAAAATACAATGGGCACATTTTATTCCAAAAATATGCTATATGTATTACATTTTTAAAAATTGTTCATTATCAAATAATATGTTCAGATGTGCTTGTCTAGAGACTTAGATTCTTTCCATGAGAGAGAGGTCAGTAGCAATGGCTAAAGGCCATAGGTAAAAATGGAAAATGAGCACAATGCAGCAAGAGCTCTATTAAGAGGTAGACAAGAGCCTATGGCTTGAGTGGAGGCTGGAACTAAGCATCACTGTTGTTCCTTATATCCATTACCTCCACCCAAAAGCAAGATACAGAGACAAGTATCAGCATTACCAAGAGCAATGAGCACCTCAGAAGAATTTAAATTCTACATACATCAGTTTCCCTAATAAACTACTAAAACTATGTGTCCTAGATGACAGAAAACTTTGTCTGAACTTCAGAAGCTAGACCCAACCAAGATCAAAGTGTCAGAGACTTAGTTCCTTCTGAGTGTTGTGAAGGAAAGCTCTGTTTCAAGTCTCTCTCTTCACCTTGTGTGTGGCCACCTTCTCCCTGTGTCTCCTCACAGGGTGTTCCTTCTGTATCATCTCTGAATCAAATTCTAATGTTTTGAGATATACAGGTCATATTGGATGAAAGCCCTTCCTGATAGCCTCATTGTAATTTGATTACATTTGTAGAGATAGCTACCTCCAAAGAAAGTCACATTTGAAATAACCAGGGGTTGAAATAACCAATGTCATCTTTTGGGGGTTGGAGGTAACAAAGATTTTCTACTTGCCCAAACTTCAGCTATATTGTAGAAGCTTCTCATAGATTGATGTGTACACACATTTCCTTCCCGTAAAATCTGGTTTCAACCTGAAATCTGCTATGACCTCTCAATATCTGTTCACTCTAGCTATAACCCCTATTCCTGGTATGATCTCTCAGGGGATCACCCCGGCTGTTTTAAACAAGGCTCCTCTTAGTTCAGTCTAATCAGAATCCACACTTACCTCTTGATATTGCCTGTCCCTAATTTTTCATCCACCAACCTCCCCCATCCTATACCTGGACTATACTCCCACTTTCCCACGTTTTGTTCAGACGTGACCACATTTCTCTCTCACAATATGAAATCCCATTGCAGTGATCCCAAAATCTATTGTGATTGTCATGAATAAATTCTCCCTTACCACGTTTTAGTTAGCATCCTTAAATGCTCCTAAATAGGTATTATAAAGTACATGAAATTTGTTCACTTTGTATAAATAAAATAAATATTTTTTCTTTAACAGAGGACATTCTCAAAACATAAGTATAGTCCAAAGTCTGTCCAATTGTTCTCATTTTCTGGCATAAAATTTGGGCTTTTAGTGAGTGCTGAGGGCATATTTGATTTTGCTTGTCTGGTAGAGAAACTGTCAAATCTATATGGAAGGAGGAAGGAAGAGAAATCACACATGAATAATTTGAGCCTAATTATGGACATTTGTGCTTCTCTAGGTAAATGGACTGAGCCATCACAAATATGTCAACATTCACCTTCAGAATTACTGTGACAAGCATAGTTGGGCTTCCCACTGTCAAAAACAATCTTAAAATCTGTCAGGGCTCAGACACAAAACCTGCATCTGCAGAGAGCTCACCTGCTGTAGCCCTTCAACCTATTCTATCCCCACACCTGCTGCCATTTGTTGCCACTGAATGGCGCTGCAAATTGGAAAGATCATGAGAACCCTGATGTGATAGTCATCAGCATTCATACAACCCCCCTCACAGACACTGTACTTCCCTAGAGAATAGTATGCACCCATCAGGAAGCTTGTCAGAAACGATTTAGTGGCAGGTTTGGACAGTCAGTGAGTCAATAAGTGAAACCAACCTGCTCTGAAGTTTGATTGGGAATCATAACTCAAGGGGAGAAGGCATTCCTTATCAACTGTTACCTGACAATTACACGGTACCAGTTGTCTGCACACTCACTCCTTCTTGTCTGTATTTTTTTATTATTTAAAAAATAGTTCCCATGTTCTTACAGTATGACAGGGACACATCAACCCAGAGGTAGATACAACTTCTGTTCCCATTTGACAAATGGACAAACCAGGAGGCACTCAACAGTTGGATAACTTATTTAAGGTCACATGGCCAGTAAGTGGAAGAGCCCACACTGGAACCAAGAAGGCTAGCTTCAGAAACTAAGCTTTAATTTGTGGACATTGCTGTTCTTTATTGACTTCGAAGTGGGTGAGACAGAGTAAGATAGTTTCCAAAGACATGTGATAGAATTTGTTCAGATTTGATTATTTGGGCAACCTCTGTGTATTCCACCCTAATTACATTTTCTAATACAGATGTATTTATGTGTCTGAAAGTCAGAGAGAGAGAGAGAGAGAGAGATCTTCCATCTTCCATCTTCCAGTTCATTGCCTAAATGGCTACAATGACTGGATTTGGAACAGCTCAAAACCAGAAACCAGAAGCTTTTTCCTGGTGTCCCACGTGGATGCAGAGACCCAAGAACTTGGGCCGTTTTTGCTGCTTTTCCAGATGCATTAGCAGAGAGCTGGATTGTTAATGGAGCAGCTGGGACCCAATGAGGGCCCATATGAAAAGCTACAGGTAGTTTTTACCTGCTATGCTACAGCACCAGCCCCACAACCTTAAATTCTAAAATTATAGACTCATTTCTAGAGTCACACTGTGAAAAGGATACTATTTGTATTCTCATTTTACATGCTGGTGAACTTTTTATCAAAAGCCAATTATAATGCATCTCCAAAATACTGCTAGATGTTGGGAGATACAATTAGGGTAAACAACAGGCAGTAAACAAAGTAAGCATGGCTCCTGTCTTAATTGAATCAACACCAAATACAAGGACACGCATGCTTTGTGGCTTTTCATTTGAAGGAATATATAGTAACTGTGTAATAGAGACTATCATATGCAGATGTGAAGGAACAATGCAGTATGCATCTCCACTTCCAAATCAAAGATGGACTCCCAATGAAATTGTTACATATATCTTGACAATAGAATGCTGGACTCTTTGCCATTGTCCAAACCTACAATGTCAGGATATACTTAAATAGCAGAATGATGTACTTATGACTGTTTATGAAGGACTATACTATTGTAGTAATATAGGGGAAGTAAGCAGGAGGAGGGACTTAGAGAAAAAGGGGAAAGTCTTACAAACTGTGGAACTGTATTATAAAATGATAATAATAATAATAATAATAATAATAATAATAAAGAAAAACACTTGTGAAACCAGAAATCAAGATGAATAACATGTGAGGCTGGCATTGTGGCATAGTGTGTAAAGCTACAGCCTGCAATGCAGCATCCCATATGGGTGCCAGTTCAAATCCCAGCTGCCTTTTAACGACCTGGGAAACACAATTGAAGATGGTTCAAGTGTTTAGGCTCCTGTAGCCACATTGGATACATAAATGAAGCTTCTAACTTCAGCCTGATCAGTCCTGGTCTTTGTGGTCACATAGGGTGGAGGGTATAAACCCATGGATGAAAGATCACTCCCCTCCACCCACCGTGTGTGTGTGTGTGCGTGTGTGTGTGTGAGTGTGTGTGTGTGTGTGTGTATGTCATTCTGTCTGTAACTCTTTCAAATAAACAAATAACTCTTTAGAAAATAAAGAAAAAGAAGAAAGAGAGAAGGGGGAGGAATAGGAGCAGAAGGGGAAAAGGGGAAGAGGAAGCAGAAGGAGGAAGAAGATAAAGAGAAGAAACATGGTTTATTCCAGAAACGGAAAGAAAATGAATAAAGAGGTTGGATGTGAGGTGTGGGAAAAACATTTTACCCTAAGAGCAAGGAGAACTGCTGAATGTTAAGAGGTAGTTTAACATGAGCAGGTCTACATTTTTTAAAAAGACACAACTATAAAATAGGAATTGATAAGATGAACAATAGAGGAAGAGAGATGTTTTCCAGTCCTGGGACTCATGGTGGTAATGGTGGCCCCTACTAAATTTAGTGATTGATCATCTACAGAGAGCACTGTGTCTAGTGAGGCTTAAGTTTCTGATTGAAACTGTTGGATAACAGATGGTGTCAATTTCTAGAGGAGAAAAAAATTGGGGAACAGCAGTAAAGGTGATTTCCATTACAGACATGCGAATGTTCAAAGAGCGGAAGTACAGAGGAATCTGAGCTAAAAAAAAAAATATTGACATGACACAGAATTCAGAGTTGTTGGCCAATAGTTGAATATAGTTGGCAACAGAGTGAATGTTTTGACTAGGGGACAAGTTAAGGAAAAAAGAAAGTCTCGGGGTATATGTAAGGGTTAGACCACAAGAAGAGCCTACAGAGGAGGCTTAGGACAGATTTCTGAGAAAACATGGAATAAGCTAGGCAAGAATGTATTATGGAGCCTAAGAGAAACTAAGGACGGGGCTTTTCACACTATTTGTGCTCTAGACAGATCAATTTAGACAGTGACTAAAGATTAGCACTGTGGCATAGCAAGCTAAGTCTCTGTCTGTGGCACCAGCCTCCCATAGAGCTGAGTTCTGGCTGTTCCACTTCTGACCTATCTCCTTGTTAAAGCGCCTGGGAAAGCAGTGGAAGATGGCCCAGTATTTGGCCCCACACCCACATGGCAGATCCTTACAAAGTTCTTGGTTCCTGGTTTTGGCCTGCCCAGCACTGGCTGCTACAGCCATTCAAATAATTCTGCCTTTCAAAAAAGAAAAACGGTCAATATTTATTGAGAAGCATGTATATGACCAAACCATGTGGAAAAGCAAAAATGCTTGTTTCAGAGGGTTATTTGGGCAGAAGGCTGTCTGAAAAGAAGTGAGGACCTCCAAAAGCCATCATTTCTTAAACTTCACCATTCTGTACTTGCTGGCACCCAGCTGGATGAACTTCTCTTGACCTTCAGCTGATGCTTGGAGCACAAAGAAACACCTTCAACCTTATTAGGGAGAATGTATATAGTGGTCTCCAATATTGAACTAATTTCCCACCTTCAGGTTCTTTGTCAGAGATTTCTGAAGAAATCACATGATAGCCCAAGACAGAGTTGGATGAAATTGTGAAGGAGAAAATTTACATTAAAAATCTCTATGCTGAAGTGGGCTTGCAGGCTCGTGTGTCACATGGCTATGTCCCACATCAGAGTGCCTTGGGTTCAATGCCCAGCTCTGGCTCCTGGTTCCACCTTCCGCTGGAAGGCAATGGTAAAAGTTCCAGGGATTGGGTGCCTGCCACCAAAGGGAGGCAACTGGACTGAATTTCTGATTCCAGACTCCAGCCCTGACTTCAGCTTTGGCTGTTTCAGGTGTTTAAGGAGAAAACAATGAATGACTGCTCTCCATCTGTCTTTCTCTCTGTCTCTCAAATAAAAAACAATAATAATAATAATAGCGACAACTCTTGTCTCTCTCAGATCACTACTAGCCTGCATTTTTTATTCTGTCTCCCAAGAAATGAATAGTCCTAAAGGCAATAGCTCTCACAGCCAGAATGGAATGGTAACCATATTAAAAATTTCCCCTATATTTTTTTTCTTCTCCATGGCCTGTATCAGATACAGCTTACCTCTGAGCCTCATCTTTACACCACCTAGAGGTGGCGTCATGTCATGAGCAAAACTCCAGAATCCATGATTAGAAAATATGGGCTGAACCCTTAGTTTCCCCACTCCCCAGATCTGAGTCTCTCTACACTTCATAGTACCCACCTAAGACATACATGTCATATGGAGGGAATGTGTATAAAAGCTCTTTTGTATGTCACATGTAGTTTTTCCAACTGTGAGAATGCTACAGGAAATCACAGAATTTTTTCTACTGTAGAATTGGATTTGTTTTCCACTTAATGCAATGATGGACTTTTCCCAGATAATCTTTCAGAAGAACGTTATTTCCATGAGTAGATAAACACGTCATGATTGGGTGTACTGAGTTTGGGCATGTTTGAGTCACACAAGTGGGATGAGTCTCAGAAGAGGAATTCTCAGGCACTTTTTGTTTCCTCAGTTTTGTACAGAAACAGCAAACACCTAACATTTTGATGGAGCTTTACCATCTACAATATTTTCACACATATGTTTTGAAATTATCCAAGGATAGCCACTCCAAAAATGCAAACTCACAGCAGACTGAGGCCAGAAATAGCTAGTGCACAGGAACAGAAACTGCATAACAAGTCAATGTCAAGGTGCCAAGCAGAAGGAGGCATTACAGTGAAATCAGCAGGGCGCCTCCCACGAGCCCCTTCAGACTCCTAAGCTAAGAGATTACTTATGAGATTGGGTTTGCTGAAATCCATTACATAATCTTGCAGGTCTCCATTGATTTTTTTTAATTACTATTATTTTATTAGATTTACAGAGAGAATGAGATAGAAAGATCTTTCATCTATTGCTTCACTCCCTAAGTGGCCACAAAGGCCAGAGCTGAGTCAATCCAAAGCCGAAAGCCAGGAACTTCTTCCAGGTTTCCCACATGGGTGCAGGGTCCCAAAGCTTTGGGATATGCTCAACTGCTTTCCCAGGTCACAAGCAGGGAGCTGGATGGGAAGTGGAGCAGCTAGGACATGAACTGGCTTACCCATATGGGATCCTGACAGATGCAAAATGAGAATTTAGCCACTAGGCAACCATGTCCCCTCCACTGGTTTTTGTAGTCACATTTGGAATCATTTAATTCTTCATCTTTGCAGTGCTTGCATTTTCTCCATCAAATGATAATAGTGCTCCTCATGATACTGTGAGCATTCTGGCTGCAGGTAGAAGACTTGTGATTTGGCAAGTTCTGAATGTCTAGCTTTGAATTCTGACTCTACCACTTACCAGTCTCCTAAAGTTCCTTAGGGCAGTGCTTGATACAAAATCTTAAATCAATGTCAGTTATTATCACTATTATCATCATGGTCATCTGGCAGTGGTAATAAGAGGGATTAAACTATTGTTACAATATAGAGGAAAATGGGGGTGGAGGTGGGATAGGAGAAGATGTAACAGGAAATCCCTGAGCTTAAGGAACTGTATCATGAAAAGTAAAGAATTAACTTTACCCCTCCGCAGCTGGGAGGGCCATGGAGCTGAGCAGCACAGTCTGCGGCGCAGAGGGTTCGCGGCCAACCGCTCCCGTTGCACTGCACAACTGAAGAACCATGATGGGCCACAACAGAGTTTGCAGGACCCTCTTCATGGACCACTGCATTTACTTCGACCAAAGGAGAAGGAGCGACCCCAACTTCAAGAACAGGCTGTGAGAACATAGAAAGAAACAAAAGCTCGCCAAGGAAAGAGCTGGGCTCTGTTCAAAAGTTCTTTCTTGAAGAAGTGGAGCTTGGTGAAGAATTACTGGTCCAAGGTGAATACGAGAAGGGTGTGGACCATGTAGTTGCTGCATGTGGGCAGCCACAGTAGTTACTGCAAGTATTACAGCGGACTCTTTCACCACCAGTGCTACAGATGCTGCTGAGGAAGCCCCAACAATTAGAGAATTCTAAGTGCTCAGAGCTTGGCTAAAGATGATGTGCAATGATGAGAAAATTAAAACATAATAAAATCCCAGTTAAAAATATTTTTAAAATTCTTAATTTGGAAGTTGAGCAGCTCTGGGGGAATAAGGGCAAATAAGCTTGTTATGGACTGTCTTACACTGCAATCTACCAAAGTTCTTGTTGGCTTTGTATAGATCCATTTGTCTGTTTTATTTACTTTCCCAGCAAAAAGTGCATTTTGATAGAGAGCTTTTCATTTTATAAATACTCTAGAAGTCACCAAATTATGAATTTTGTTTATTTCCAAAACATACAACTTACATGTACATTGATAACATAGCATACTTCAATAGGCAAAAGATGGTGGGAGAAAGCTTAGATGTGTTACATTTTTAAAACTAGCACATTTTGAGATAAAGAAGAAAATTACATGGAAATTTGGGCATGTTGTGAAAACCGAGCTTTGAAGTTCTTCACGAGCTCGTTCATTGTAATCTTACCCTGTACGGTGTGCTGCTGTGCTGTGCTAACAACCGCAGCCTGTCCTGGGCGTCCGTCCTGAGACACTGTGCTTACCTCCGGGGACTGCATTCCTGTGTCCTGGATATTTACCTCCACGTGTTTGGGATATGTGGAGTTGCAAAAAGCACTAGGAATTCGATCTGCGTGTGTCACTAGTCTAGCTATGTGACGTTCACCAGTTCCCGTCCACTCACTGTGTTCATTTGTGGAAAGTGAGGAAATGAGCCTCCTGATCTCAGAAGTGCCCTGTTCCACTCCAATTCACTCGATTCTGGTGGACATTTTCAAGTCACCTTTCCCTGAGAAGTATATTTGGACAATCTCGCCTGGTGCTTTTTTTTTTTAATGTTCTGATTTTTACACGCTTGCCTGACTTAGAATCTCCGAATTGATGTTTTTAAAAATGGTGTAAATATCTTCTTGTTTTTCACTGAAAATATATGGGTCTGGCACTGTTCTGTAAATTAAACTGAAAGTTAACCTTTAAAAAAAGTGAAGAATTAAGCAACATTAAAATTAGTTATTAAATTTAAAAATAAAATGCAAAAATTTTCTTAAATGGAGAGGTGGAGTAGAGGCATACAGTGGAGGAGTGCTGTTGGGATGACCTGATGGTATCAGGAACATCTTTCTAGTCTTTGATTCTTCAGTATTTGTGCTTAATATCAGAAATCAGGAGCTGGAAGTCCATGTTAACTCTCTCTCGACTTGCCATGCCTGGCATTTCTACCCATTGATCTATAAAGCCTTCATTTGGAGGGACATATTTGAGACATAATATTTGCCTCCTTATTTATGAGAGATTCTATTAAAACTATTTTCTCCCCAATGGACCAACTTCACAGAGCATGCCTGAAAGAATGGGCAGCAGGGACCTTAGCACAGCTCTCCTGCCAAATTATACACTGTAGAGGAGAAAGAAAATGAAATATTTTATTCTTTTTCTGTGTCCCTGGCTCATGGTAGATGATCAATGAAAATTTCCCAACTGAGTGAACAAAGTAATATGGAAGAAGCATAAAGGGAAAAGTGCAGCATGTAGGGAGTCAGATCACTCCAGGGCTGTAATCAGCCAACCCGTGTGTGAGTGCGGGTGTGGAATGATGAGCTGTAGTCACAAGAGCTAATCCCCACTTCACATTTTTGAATCACATCAGTCCTATTAAGTGAACAACTTAAATAGATAGCATTGCATAATTTTGAAGAAAAAAAAGTCTCTCTGATTTCCCCACGGTTTTCAGTGAAATTCAACAAATTGTAATAATAATAAAAGGCCATGGAGTCCTTCCTCCACTCTTCTTTAAGCATGCCGATGCGTTTACCTATTCCTTTTGCTGCTGCCATTCCTGTAACCTCTCAAGAGTCTCACAGCTGGCCAAACTCAGATATGATTAGAGCCCAAACAATTCCAAAATCCAAAGGAAGGTCAACTCTTAATCATCTCTGAGATGTTCGCTTTCTATTTGGATGTTTAGAGCTAAGAAAGAATAAACCCAAATATGGCTCAAAGATGCTGCACTATCTACTTTTCTAACCCCATTGGTGATAGAATTATTGTTGCTTTGTCAAATCCTACTGCAGTTTGACCCTTCTTAGTGGGAACTGGGTGATTAATAAGATCCTTAATTGCTTTTCCTCCTGCCCTCGCAGCTGGAAGGAGAAGTGATGTATATCACAAACAGACACTGTACTGAGTTTTAAGGGCAGGAAAGAAGGAGGGGGTGCAGCCGTGGGGCTCTGCTAGGTGCCACCGAGCAGTCACTGCCTGAATTGTGATCACGGCTCCTGCTCATAAGTGACAAGGAAACCTTCCTAGAGCCCCAGCCCTTGGCCCAAGGTTCTCCCACCTGCCTCAAAGACCTGCGGTTGTGAATTAATGAACCAAGGACTTAGATTTCCTTTCTTGCATCTTTTGCTGATAATTAGCTGATGAAAAAGCTCAGGGACACAAAGTACCTTTTTTAGGTCACAGGAAGCCACAGCTTTTCCACTGTAGTTCATCAACTCCCAGGGTTCAGAAAGAGCTAAAACTGCACCAGTGGTGACCCTAATCAGTTCCTGGGATGGAATCTAATCAAATGAGAAAACACTGGGGAGGGGAAAGAGGGATGCTAAAAAGTGAACATGAGTTTTGTTTAAACTGATTTTTTAAATAAACTTTTTATATCATTCTGGTAAACTTTTTAAAAGTTTTGCTATTTAGTTGTAATGCAGAGGGACAAAGAGATGCACAACGAGATGCACAAAGAGGATCCCTCTCTAGTAACGCAGTCATCACCTGCCTGCGACACCCAGGCTGGACCAGAGCTGAACCTGGGAGTCTAAAAGTCAGCCCAGCTATTCCGGGTTGGTACAGAAACCCAGGCACTGGAGCCACCACCTGCTGCTTTCCAGGATCTGCATGACAGGCAGCTGAAGTCAGGACCTGGAGCAGAGAGTCAAACCCAAGCACTCCAGTGTGACACATGGATGTCTCCACTCCAAGAGGTGGATTTTGATGCTATTTGAGGTAATTCAGTAACTTTCCATAAGGACCAATGAAATTCATATAGTTAGGCTTCCTGGAACTGAGAAATCCTTCCCAAAACCTTCACTGTTTTCATAGTGACTCCTTAAGGAAAATGAGGAAGGAAAGGGGCATTTGGAAAGATTTAGAGATTACCTTCAACTTTAAAAAGGTTAGGATCTAAAACCTAAACAGACTCATGTCAAAGGAATGCCTGCAAGACTCAGAAAAACTGAGCGATTGTGAAATGTGTAGCTAGCAAAAGAAAGGTCACTCATGTCCCCTGTGGTTCTTGAGCCCTCTAATATAAAATCTGCTTAGAAGTTCACAGAACTGAGAAAGGAGGGTGCATCATAGACCCTATGGGATCTAACTTTAAAAGTACTCCATTTAGGAATTTAAAAAAAAACTATAAGCATACACAATGAAAGGAATCTTAAAGGAAATTCCCTTATTTGTTAACAATATACATGAAACTAGGGGATATTATATTAAGTGAAATAAGGTAGGAACCAAAAGAAAAATACCACATGATCTCACTTGTGGAATTTTAAAAATGAAATCATTAAAACAAAGAGGAGAGCAATAGGACCTGCATTAACAACAGGTTAAGCCACCACCTGTGACACTGGCAGAGCCCGTTGGTGTGCTAGCTGCTTCACTTCCCATTCAACACCCTGATGATGTGCCTGGGAAAGCAACAGAAAATTGCCCAGGTTCTTGGGCCTCCTCTGCCCCACATAAGAGACCCAGATGCAGTCCCTAGCTCCTGGCATCGGCCTGGCTCAGTCCTGGCTGATTGGCCACGTGGAGAGTGAACCAGCATGAAAGATGTTTCTCTGAGTGTATCTTCCTCTTTTTCTGTATAACTCTGACTTTCAAATAAACAACTAAATATTTTTTTAAAAGAGAAAGAAAGAATACAATAATGACTACCAGGGATTGGAGAGAAAGAGGGAGAAAAAGGGAAGATGTTGGTCAAGTTTCCCAGAGACACAGCAAGATGATCATAGTCAACAACGATGCACTGTGTATTTCAAAAATAACAGAGAGCAAGTGTCAAGTATCTCACCACAGAAAATGGTAAGTAAACAAGGCAATAGACATGTTAATTGGCTTAATCATTGCTTATATCAAACCATCATAGTTGGGCCTGGTACCGTGGCCTAGCAGCTAAAGTCCTCACCTTGAATGCGCCTGGATCCCAAATGGGCACCGGTTCTAATCCCAGCAGCTCCACTTCCCATCCAGCTCCCTGCTTGTGGCCTGGGAAAGCAGTCGAGGACAGCCCAAAGCCTTGGGACCCTGCACCTGTGTGGGAGACCTGGAAGAAGTTCCTGGCTCCTGGTTCAGGATTGGCACAGCACTGTCCATTGCGCTCACTTGGAGAGTGAATCATCAGACGGAAGATCTTCCTCTCTGTGTCTCCTCCTCTCTGTATATCTGACTTTATAATGAAAACTAAAATAAATGTTTAAAAAAAATCATAGTGTACCTTACAAACATATGAAACTATGATTTACTGATGAAAATAATTGTTAAATGTTCCATATGATATTTCAATGTGCCCTAAGTCCCTTTGGCCACCCCACTATCTCTAGGGCATTACCTTCAGATTTTGGTACCTTTTTCAAAATTGTGGAAAAATTCAACTGAATTCATGCTCTCAAATTTGCACTCACCTAGTCATCTCAGTTTCTGCTCCACAAAGAGTCTCCCGGTTGATAGAAGTGCTTCCCCATGCTGGAAACAACTGCTCCCTACTTCTCTGATTCGCACAGGCCTTTCAGGTTAAGACAAGAGCAGCCTTCCACAGCTCGGTTTCTGCTGTGCTTGCTGATCAGAAGAATCGAGAAGCAGACTGCAGAAATGGAGAAACGTAAAGCCTTCCCAAAGGTGGACTGATACATGAAAGCTCGTACTTACTTCTGGTTGTCTCAGGATGCTGAGCTTCAAACTTCCTGAAGAACAATCTCCTTAGGGAAATTGAAGAAACAAAATGCATGATTTCTATGAAAATGGAGAGGTGTCAAAATATACATGTGGACTTCATAAAGACTATTTCTCTGTGATCCTCTGGAATCTTATATAAATAATTCAAGAGGAAATGAAATAAACCTGCTATAAGATACTGGTTTTCAATAGGCTGCCGCCCTACCTCAAATATCTTTGAAAACAAAATAAGAGGAAAAAGATTTATAAGCTGTGACTGTTTTTTTTTTGTATACTTAGAATACAAACAATTAAAATTAATGAAGTCATAGGCCATATAAAGTACAAGAAATTTAAACAATTAATACAGTACAGATTTGGATATCAGAGCATAATCCAATACATTTAAAGTTGCAAAAAAATCTCATGTTTTTAGAAACTAATAAATTACTAAATAACTCTGGTTGAAATAGAAATTACAAAATATTTAAAGCAATAATAATGAAAGCACTACACATAAAAAAAATTGTAGTAGTTGGCGCTTGACACAGCAGTTAAAAGCCACTTGGAGCATCGACATTCCACATACATGGGCCTGAGTCCTGCCTCCTGTGGTGTTTCTTCCTGCTGATGCTTACAGTGGGAGGCAGAAAAATCACCTGCCATGTACCAGTGTGAGGCCTGGTCAGATTCTTGCATCACACTGTTATTGCTTACATTTGGAGAGTGAGGCAGCACATACAAGATATCGTTGTGCTTGTCCCAATAAATGAAAAGAAAAAAAGAGATAACTTTAAAAATAAATGGAAGACCAATAAACCTTAATTTTTATGAGATTAAGAAAACAGATTTTTGGCAATACTAACCAAGAAAAGAGAGAATGGAAATAAATTACAGAAATGGAATACCTAAAGATTCAATAGAAGTGTTTGTAAAGGAAGATTATGTGCAGTCATACTAACATATTAACAAAGTTAAAAGCCTAAATTTAGGGCCCAGTGCAATGGGTCAACAATTAAGTCCTCTCCTTGAACCCACCAGGATTCCATATGGGCACCAGCTCATGTCCCAATTGCCTCACTTCCCATCTAGCCTCCTGCTTTATGACCTGGAAAAGCAGCGGAAAATGGTCCAAGGGCTTGTGATCCTGCACCTGCATGAGAGTTCCACAAGAAGCTCCTGAATCCTGGCTTTAAGTTGGTTCAGCTCCAGCAGTTGTAGCCACCTGGGGAGTGAACCAGTGGATGGAAATTCTTTCTTTCTGTATCTACTTCTCTTTGTAAATCTGCCAATTAAAGAAAAAGAAAAGAAAGAAAACCTAAATATAATATAAAAATACCTAAGAAAGCCTAAATTGCCAAATTTGGTGCAAAATGAATAATGAATTTGATTATGAAAATAATCATTAAAGAGATTTAATTCAATCTCAGCACCAGAATTTGGTAAATTCTACTAAACTATACTATAAAGACTACCTGATACAAATCTACTTTATTTTGTAGCATTAGTGTAGCATTTTACTTAAAAATCAGATTAAAAATAATAGAAGAAAGGGGAATTATTAGCGAGTTACACTTTAAAAACATATCCTAAGTAAAATATTAGCTAACTAAACCTAAAAGTGTATTTTTAAGTGGCTTGTAATAAAACACATTGTATCTCAGGTTAATGGGTTCAAGAAATGCCACACCAAAATATGGTACCTTGGCATATTGAATATTTTAGGCTGAAGGAGTTTGAGGAATGGCTTTGTGGGAAGGGCTGTCTGACCTTCCCATGCTTTTCCTCTCTGAAGCAGGTAATAGAGCATTTTCTGACCTTCCTAAGAAGCAGGCCCTAAAACCCTCATGGGAGAGGCATCTTCCCTCTAACTTGGAGAAAGGAGTATTCTTACTTTCAGAAAAAAATATCACAGGGTAAAATCTGAATCATCAGGCCTTGCTAAGTTTCCCCCAATTTATCTCATGACAAATTCATTACAACAAAAGAAAATTGCAAATCAATATCCCTCATAAATCGAGAGACAAAATCCTTGAGAAAATGTTAACAAATTGATTCCAGGATAAGAGATAATACACCATAAATTACCCTCAGGAATTCAAGATTCATTTGACATTTGAAAATCAATTAATGTGACTCACAGAACAAAACAGAAAAGTACACAATCATCTCAATACAGTCAGCAAGAGCATTTGACAGAATTAAAGCTCATTCAGGAATAAAATCATCAAATTAGGGGGAGAATAGAACTTCCTCAGCATAATAACAATGCCAACATAAAACCTGCGACTAACTGATTTCATAGTAAAGATTCAATATAATCTCAATCAAAATAAGTGTAAGTTGATTGATTTTAAAACCTATACGTAAATGGAAAGTTATGAGTAAAATCAAACAATCTTAAAAAGGAGCAAAATTGGAGGATTTGTACTAATTTCAAAGCTTACTTTAAAACAACGACAATCAAGAGACTATTGAAAGATAAATAAATAAACCCACGGAACAGAACAGCAAGTTCAGAAAAATGCCAGCACATATATGTCAAATGGACTTTTTAATAGGGCAAAACCTTTTAATAGAAATAGAAAAACGGGTTATAATAAACAATGTAGGAGCCAGGGGATAAATATTTGTGAAAGAAATATACCTCAGTCCCTTCTACATAAAACACTTAAAAATTAATTCAAGATGGATTATAGAACTACTCATAGAGTCTAAAACAATCAGCCTCTTAGGAGTCGGGACAAAAGAGTGCCTTTGTAGCTTGAGGATATTCACAGGGTTTTTCAATAGGCTTACTCCTTATAACTCTATGTGTGCAGCAAAATGCCGCAGACAGCACATAGGATTCCTGTATCCTTGTTTAATCTCTCCCACTATCAACATCATAGACACCAGAGTGGTACATTTGTCCCTGTCAATGAACCTACATTAGGAGTAAAGTGTAGTAACTTTCATGTCTGTGTAGACCTACCTTCTCAATGCCTTTTGAGAAATGTCAACAAGCATGATTACCAGATCATGCAGTAGGAAGATGCTCAATTTTCCAAAAAACTCCTGCACAACCTCAAAGTGGCTGTATCATTTTGCGCTCCCACTAACAATTAATGAAAGTTACTATTGCTCCATGTCCTCATTAACATTTGTTAGTGTCAAGGCAAAGATTCTTAGGGACACAGGAATCACAAATCATTAAAGACAAAAATTAAATGCACTTCATAAAAATTTAGAAATTCTGCTCATCAGAATGTTGGATGCTGTGGAAGCTCTGGTGTTGATGTTGCAGGGGTAGTGGCAGGCGTGTGTGCTGCTTTGGCTGCTTGGGACTGTGTCTCATTCTCAAGAAACGTGATTAATTCTTCTTTTCATCTGACTCTAGAAACACTGCAGCTTCCCTGTTACGGCTATGCATGTGGCAGCCCAGTTCCCTGTTGGGTCGCAGGTTATTCTCTCTGCTGGATTCACTAGAGATGATAGTTTTTTTTGTTTTGTTTTATGGTTTCTCATTTCTGCCAGCTTCTTCGTCTAGCAAGCCATGAACAATGAGGCACATGGACAAGGAAAAATGAGCCATGTAAATTAAATAAATCCAATAAATAAATTAATCTTTTTGAACACAAGGAGAATAGGCCTAATTTTGTTGACAGGGCTTTTTTCTTTATTGAGGCTTATTCTTGGTTGGGAACATTCTCCTTTGTAGAAGCCCTTTTGACTAAAATTTTTCCTGAAAAGGTGATGGTTTGGGGGGTCTTTCTCATTTTTAGATGTTTTGGTAATGCACAACATTCTTGAGATTGCACTTTTTGTTTTGCTCCAAACAAATCCTACTCTCTTATACGTCTCTAGGCTTCCACCTTAAATTCTTGAACACGTGAAAGAAGGATCTGGAGTAATCTTAATCCTACAACAGTCATGGAATCATAACAGTTTGTGTCTGGGATTTGATAACTGACTAAGTCCATAAAGAGGATGATGTTGTCGGTGTTAGAAATGATCTACGTCTTGATTGCAGTGAGGTGACACAAGTGCATGCACTTGTAAAAATTCATATAATAATATACCTAAGATAGATACACATCAAAAAAGATAAGTACATGTCACTGTAAAATCATCTCTATATAAAACATTGGAGGCCTAGTATTGTGGCACAGTGGACCAAGCCACTGCTTATAACATGGACATCACATATGAACACTTGTTGGAGTCTCCAGCTGCTCTGCTCTTGATTCAGTTCCTGCTAAAGCACCTTGGAAAGGAACAGCAATTGGCCCAAGAACTCATGTAGGAAACCTGAATAGAACTCCTGGATCCTTGTTTCTACCTGGCCTAACACTGTGGAAGAAAGCACTCTCTCTCCAACAACCCTCTCCGTTACTGTACCTTTAGATAAATAAATAAATAAATAAAAACCAACAAACTTTAAAACACAATGATTTCATCACGAGGAAGAAGTGAAGAAGTGATCCAGTAGAAGCTACCAAAGTTTACTCTGGGAGACAAGTAAGGGGCACAGGACATTGAGGAAACATGTCACTTCCTCCCTGGAGCATGCCAGAACACACAGTGCTGGGAGCTGCAGATTGCCTGGGGAACGGGATCTGGGGATATATTGGGACAGGGCCAATGAAGGCATATTTGACAGGGGAGGAATAACTTCTGAAGGCTTCCACAGACCAGGCCACTGCACCTGCAAGTAATTGAGAAAGCTATGGACTTACATACACCTCACTAAGTAGGACACAAAAATTAGTTACTCCTCACTAAGGTACAGAAGATTTCTCCCCTCCTAAAACTGTTCTGCACCTCAATTGTTAACAATATGACTAGTTAGAGTTACTAAGCCAGATTGGACTATCCTAAAATTTGCCAAGTTCAGTAAAAATTATGCTTCAATACTATAAACTGCTAAATATAAAAATGAAAATAGACACGAGATAGCTGAATAGTACCCTATAACCATTTTAAGGCATATAGCAGCCAGTTCTATATAAACTAAAATTGAAATGTCAATGAAGTAGTCACTGGATGTGGTTAAGAACTAGCATTTTCTAACATACTGGTCACTCAATACCATGCCAATTAACTCCATAATGTTGTGAATTGTTGTTGATGTCATGTTATGGCTTTTCATTGGAGGGGGTGATATTCTGCCAGCTCTACTTTCAGACCAGGGATAGTCTCCCAAGGAAACTGGAAACTGTTGAATTTATTTGGACAATAAGATGCTGGGCTCTATACATGGTTCATGTTTGCAATGAAAGAACCATGACTGGATTTGAACTGTACTATTGCAACACTGTGGAGGAATCCACCATGGGGGGAGGAAATGGGGAGGGGATGGGGGAATCCCAGAGCCTATGAAACTGTGTCATAAAACAAAATCAAATAAATGGGGAAAAAATCAAGAAAGCTGGAGGGTTGCATCTGCCAGGATCCCATATGGACATCAGTTAATGTCCTGGCTGCTCCACTTCACATCCAGCTCTCTGCTTGTAACCCTGGGTTGCCAATAGATCTTGCAAAGGTTTTTTTCAACCCTGATGCAATGAAGCTGACAATGTCTCAGAACTATCAAGACCACTCAAGCATCACCTTCGGAACATTCTTTCCCATATAAGGGATTCTAAGGTGACATCAAGTGACTATCTTTCCCTCCACCCCCTTGGACACAGGAGTAAGAAAAAGAAAAAATAACTGAAATACTTATCTCACCCACATTCCTCCATAGCTTGACTCTCTCCATCCTGATCAGAGGCTTACATGGACATGCATCCCTCTCACTGTGTATACAATACTTTTTAAAAAAATCTTTTAAAGTTTTGCTCTGAAACAGACAGCATTAATGAAGAGAACACAAATGGACAACAACTATACATCTCACTGAATGAAGATAAGCTGTTTATTCCTTTAGCTTCAGGAATTATTTTCTGTATCAGGATGAATTTTGACAATTTTTAAAGGTATATTTCTTTTTATTGGAAAATCAGATTTACAGAGAGACCTAAAGACAAAGATCTTCCCTCCTCTGGTTCACTCTCCAAGTGGCCACAAATGGGAGATAAGCAAAGCCAAAGCCCGGAGCTTCTTCTGCTTCTCTCACACAGGTGCAGATTCCCAAGGCATTGGGCCATCCTCCACTGCTTTCCCAGGCCACAAACAGGGAGCTGGATGGGAAGTGGAGCAGCCAGGACACAAAATAGCACCCATATGGGATCCCAGCGCATGTAAGGCAAGGGCTTTAGCCACTAGGCTACTGTGCTGAGCCCAGCAACAGCTAATTTTTGAAACAATTTGATTTTCAGTGATTTCTATTTCCTGTTACATCTATGTGACTTACAGTTTTCTTAAATAACCAAAAATAAACCTGAGAATAGTTTTATGTTATTCTGGTTACTGTTAGTGAAGAATTAACACGACACTTTTAAATAAATTTGAATTAAAATTCACTCAGCAGCCTTGTTACAAGCTCCTACACAGATCCCTGATATAGATGCAGCACTGCCTTAGGAAAGCTACAGTAAATGTCCTGCTCATTTATTTCTTAAAACCTTTATTCAGGATAGTCTTAAATTTACAAAGTAAAGCTTGTAGAATTGTACAAAGATCTCATATACTCAACATTCTCCATTAATAGTATTTTATATATTTGTCACAATTCATAAACCAGCCAAGCTTCTATTTTTTTTCTAAATCCAAACTTCCATACCTCTTAGCCTCTGGAGGTGAACATCGTGTATTTACATTGAGATTTTTTTTTTTTAGCTCCCACACCTGAGTAAGGATATACAATATTTGTGTTTCTTTTTCTGACTTATTTCACTTAAAAAGTTCCATTCATTTTGCTACAAATGACAGAATTTCATTATTTTGGTGACTGAATAGAATTCCATTGTGTACACAGACTACGCTTTGTTTATCTGCTGATGGTCACTTTGTTTGATTTTGTATCTTGGATGTCGTAAACAGTGACACAATAAACATGCTGGGACAAGGATCTCTTGGATACAGTGATTTAATCTCTTTTAGATATAAAGCCAGTCATGGTATTGCTGGGTTGATGAAAGTTCAATTTCTAATTTTTAAAGAAAATACTAAGAATCCAAGAAAAACAGTCACTAATAATTGTTTCTTCTAAGTAGCACGTTATCCATGTGTTAAATGTTTCATGTAAGAAACTCCATTTTGCACAAGTTTTATGAAGTATAAAATAGCTCCCTTGAATAGAAGTTGTTTTTTTTTTTTTAAAGATTTTATTTGTTTTTGTTGGAAAGTCAGATTTACAGAGAGGAGAGACAGAAAGAAAGATCTTCCATCCCCTAGCTCATTCCCAAAATGGCTGCAACAGCCAGAGCTGAGTCAATCTGAAGCCAGGAGTCAGGAGCTTCTTTCGGGTCTCCCATATGGATGCAGGGTCCCAAGGCTATGGGTCATCCTCTGCTGCTTTCCCAGGCCAGGCCACAAGCAGGGAGCTGGATGGGAAGTGGAGCTGCCAGGATATGAAACTGCACCTGTGTGGGATCCTGGCATATATAAGGTTAGGACTTTAGTCACTAGGCTATTGCACCAGGCCCAAAGATTTATTTATTTTTACTGGAAAAGTAGATCATATTTATGGAGAGAAGGAGAGACAGAAAAATCTTCCATGTGCTGCTTCATTCCCCGAACGACTACAACAACCTAAGCTGAGCCAATCCAAAACCAGGAGATTCTTCTGAGTCTCCCATGTGAGTACAGGATCCCAAGGCTTTGAACCATTCTCTACTGCTTTCCCAGGTCACAGCAGGGAGTTGAAAGGAAGTGGAGCAGCTGGGACATGAACCAATACCCGTAAGGGATGCCAACCCTTGCAAGGTGAGGATTTAGCCATTGAGCCCTTGTGCAGAACACTTGAATAAAAAATTTTACAAGTTTGCTATCATTTTAATATTAATAGAAAATGCAATATTTCATATTTTGCAAAATCTTTCAAAAGCATAATCCCAGTTAACCACTCTAAATGAGCTAATCTGGAATAAAGTTTTTCTGTATTCAATTATTAAAGAAGAATCACACTTCTTATTATCTCTTTTTTTAAAGATTCATTTTATTTACTTGAAAGAATTATAGAGGTAAGGGAGATGAGATACAAGCAGAGAGGATATCGGGGTCCTTCTATCCACTGGTTCACTTCCAAAATGACCAAAGTGACAAAGGCTGGGCTAGGTCAAAGCCACGAGCCAGGAGCTTCTTCCGGGTTTCCCGCATAATGCAAGCGCCCAAATACTCAAGCTATCCTCTGCGATCCTTTCCAGATGCATTAGCAGAGAGCTGGATGGAAAGTGGAGCAGCAAGAATTCAAACTGGTGGCCATATGGGATGCCAGCACAGCAGGCAGAAGTTTTTCCTATTCTCCCACAGTGCTGTCCAACCTTTCTTTTTAATGTTGTTATAAAACCTCCATATAGAACATTTTTCCGATGGGAAAATAATACGTTGACAACAATCTGTCTTAAAATTTCCAGAATACTCTGCTGAAAAAAATCACAATGCCTTCAAACTTTAAAGCCCAGGTTATTTTCATTTACTTGACACAAAATAGCAACAATAAATTTTGGGCTTAATTCCCCAATTTCTACTTTTTGTATTCACTCCAATAAGAGAACTAAATGTTAGTACTTTAGGAACCTTCAGTGGAAGAGAATGCCAGAACAGACATCATCCAACATAGGTACATATTTCTTAAGAACCTGGTCCCCATGTTATCATACTTTAAACCCACATCATTGGTCCCAAGCTTTACAGTCATCAACCCCTTTTGGAAGCAGTCATAAGTGAGGCTTCAACTGAGTCACTCTACTAGCAGCTAAGAAACTGATTAACATCTTTGACATGGGGACGAGTCCCTCCAGAGAAGTCACAGCCTTGTCCTTGCTTTCTCATTTCTAGTCTCCAGTTCTTGCACTGCTGTGCTGTGTAATTGCTCCAAGCACACTGGGCAATCTGGCAGCAGACCTGTAGGGTCACATGACTGATGAATGGACAATTTAGGACACCCTCCCATTGTGTGGTGTGCCTAAAGGGAAAATTCCTGGAAAAGGCCAACTTCTTTTATCCTTGGCCTTTTGTGACCTCCCTATTACATATTTGGCTCAATGCATTTTTGTAGTCTTTGTTCCTGATAACACAATTACACAGTCCAAAGTACAAGTTATTGCAATTGATATGTGCTAAGTCATCACGGCTTTTTTCCCTAAGACCATTCATTAGATAACTGTAAATATTGCTTTTGAGTGCGGAGCCTAGCCATTGGTTACAGCTACATCTTCCTTATTTGGTATAAAGGAAAGTAGAACTTGTCCTTTTTTTGTATCACTTCCCACTCCATAACACCCAGGAAGCTGAATTCCTATCCTGAATTGAAGAAGCAGCGAGACTTCTGGTTATTATTCAATTGGCTCAGGCATGAAGCACCTGAAAACTGAATGAGCTCATTTACTCATCCAAAACATATTTATTAAATATCTGTGTCGTATTGAACTAAATACCATAGAGAAAGAAAGATGACTCAGATACAAAGTTTATCCTAAAAGGGCTTACTGCCTATTAGTGGAGAAAAGAAAGCATGCATATCAATAACTACTATGGTGCCAAGAGTTGATGTGACGTAATCCATAGAGAAAGAGAGCATCCATAGAGATATAAACAAAGCTGTTGAGTGTTAGCTGACAGGATCTGACAAAATTTCATAGAGCTGGTAGCACTGGAGAATAAGCAAGGTTTGAAACTTGAAGAGGGGTGCCAAGACATTGAGACTTGGATCTGAGTAAAGACAAAATGGTGTGACAGGACATCTCTCAAGAGCTAAGTGCCAAGAATTCTAGACTTGGAATTAAAGTCAAGGGCCAAGCCCTAACATTGACAACTTTCAATCCTGTTCTCTTAAATTTGTAAGCACCAATCTCCCTCTGTTGAGGGAAGAGAATAGCTAATATTCAAAATTTCATACTTCTGTGCAAATAAGATAACCAAGAATTTGAAGAGCATAATTATAATTAAATTCATGGCCTCTTTTCATAAGATCTTGCTCTCCACTTTTTGCTGTTTATTTCTTACCACAGTTATCCTCACCTTGCATTCAATATTCAATTCTCTCCCAAGAGAAAAATAATAAAAATTTCATTAAATAGTCATCCTGCTTCTTCCAAGGCTGAGTGTAGGTGGCATTGGTTCCTTTGTGAGGATTGCTCCAGGCTGACACCTTAGCTAAATAAAACTAACCCACAGGATTTAAGCCCTTTGATCAGCTAGAGTGAGAAAGACAAGCCTTCCAAATTCGAGCATATTGGAATACTATTAGGGGCATTTCTCTCAGTTCCATTTTACAGTGTTAGACATACAGTTAAGATGACCTAACCATGGGTCAAAAGTCAAAATCACAAAAATCTTCAAAATATTTCTTCTGGTAACCAGAATTTCCTTTAACGTTAAGTCATAAGTTGTGAACAATTATGTTTGTGCAATGGAACTCCTAATACAAGCTTCTAATCATAGTGAGCTGAAACATACATTCATACTTTAAGATAGTTCTATTGTTGATCTTGATCATTTGAAATTTATGTATGTTAATATATTTCCACCTGCTTACATGTCATTAGAGACATTTATTTCTTTTATCAGAAATGGTAAAAATGCTAGACATAGCAAAAGGGAATGCATAGGAATTTTATGCTTCTCACCTTCCCAATGTCTGATAACAATACCCAGTGTATTTTAAGTGTTCAGAAATACTCCCTAGATGAGTGGATGATTGAAAACTACATCTTAAATCCTGGTTCTAGCCCCATATTCCATCACAAATGGCATAGTCTGTTGACAGCTCAACAAGTTACTAATCAGTTTATCATTACCATAAAAACTTCCTTCTTTTTTATTTTCGTCAATAGTATCATCCATTTCTGAGTAATGCACTCTTGATTATGCATTGAGTGCCTCACCTTAGATTCAGTCCTATCAGTTATCAGTTCTTATTGATAAATTCTTCAGAGTAGTCTTCACATCTTCTCCTTCTTTTTCCGCTCTTCTCAGCTCTTGACCACCTACATCTGCAGAACAACATCTCTGCCACTGGCTGTACCTGTTTTTCTCCCTGTGGAATGGAATGTACTTCTTCTGTCAGAAGAATTGTTCCAACACTTCATGCAGTATCACAGACTCTACATCATCAAATTTCCATTAACCCTTCCAGCCCTAACATCATACATGTGTTACGAACACCTATGTCCCAGTCCAACTGGGTAATTTATCATTCTTCTCCATCGCTGACCCCTTACTCAAGCCTGGAGATTCTCTATGTGTCTTTGATGCAGAATATCTCCACTTCTTGGCATGCTGGTCTCCATTATTTGGTCATTCATGAGGGTGCATGTATGTACACATTTACCTATATATACATATCTGTTTTATATTTTGCATGAATGTTGTCTTATATCAGAGAAAAAAATATGATATTTGTCTTTTTGGAATTGACTTATTTCACTGAGCACAATGATCTCCACTTAGGACCATTTTGTTGTAAATGGTAGAATACCATTCTTTTTAATGGCTGAGTAGTACTTCATGGAGTAGACACACCACAGTTTCTTTCTTTTTTTTTTTTTAATAATCTTAGTTTATTAGGGTACAAAGGGTTAAGGGCTACAGGGTGAAAGTGGGTAATATCATTGTTTCCACACTAATATAATCATGTTTCCCTGTATCTGGGGTTAGGGGAGTAACAAAGGGAAAAGCCCCACCAACCTCCCACCCATCCCTGATCCCCAACATGAGGCACTCTCCAAGGGTCCTGCTCAAACAGTTTTGATAGTTCATCAGTTCTGGATTGCTGCCAATCTCACCGTCCCAACTGCAATGAAACCTATTCAGAGTCCACTGGCTGACAGTCTCTTGATTGTTGGGGTTCCAAGATCAGCAGTTCAGTTGGAGAGATATCCAAAGAAACTTCATCTGAGTTGATCCCAGATCTGATTCTTGAGTGAGATTGCTAGTACAGACTCCAACACTGTTCATCACACCAATCAGCTTATGCATATGCTGGTCGTTGCGATTGCTGGGTCTGTTCGGCTTCCAGCCCTGTCTTCCTGGTGAACCAACGGGTGTTGTAGTCCAGCTCAATTTTACCCACTTCATACTTGGTCTTCATGCAAACCAGTTGGAGCTGCAGCCTAGTTGGGGCGACTCCCCAAAACCCCTACCAGTTCTGCCCCCTACCCTGGTTCCCATGCTTGCCAGTATGCACCGCAGGCTTGTCTAGTCTGTCCCACATCCCATTTATCTCTCACACACGTCAATGGACATTGAAGCCTAGTTCAACCCAACCAACCTATTATCCAGCCCATACACCTACTGGCAGGTGCCTTTCTGTCTAGCCCCCCCTGCTCCTAGCCTGGGTTTCATGTTGTCCAGTGAGGGTGGTAACCCTGAGGGAGGTGCCCACTATTTCCCTACTAGGCCACACCCACTCCCAGAGTATGCAGTCTCCAGGTGGTTTTGGCATTTGACTTGACAGAATTAGCTCCCAGTACCAACCTCTGCCAGCTAATGCTGTGGCTAAGCCCAAACACCCCTCAACCCACTCTAATTTTAACTCGCACCAGTCAGAACAGTCAACTCACCGTGAGGCCCACAGGTGCTATAGCCCTGCCTAGTCTGAACTGCCCCCATCTGTATTCACACTTTCCAATGGAAGTAGTTATCCAGCAGGGGTGCCCACGTTCCCCTGTCGGCTTTGCCTCCTCCCCGATTGTCACATGTGCTGTTTGTGTGTTGCAACCACATCTGGTACGGCTCATCTCACCTTGGCATTACTTGTTGTGTACTGGTATGTGTTGCAACCGGACCTGGCTTGACCCACACTCTGTTCTGGTGCTCGGATTCACCAGAAGGTAATGTGAACAGATTCAGGCTGGTTTGCCCCCACAATTTCTTTATCCATTTCTCCTTCAGTTGGCATCTGAGTTGTTCCCATGTCTTCACCATTGTAGAATGTGCTACTATAAATATAGGGCTGAGGTAATTTCTCATATGCATGTTTGATTCTTTTGTATATATTTTCAGAAGTCAGATAGCCAGGTGATATGACAGATCAATTTTCAGCTGTCTTAGCACTCTCCACACCAACTTCAGTAGTGTCTGTGCTGGTCTACACTCTCACCAACAGTGAAGCAGGGTACATTTTCTCCCCACATTCACGACAGCTGGTGTTGTCAGTAGAGTTCCTAATGTAGGTCAATCTCATTGGAATTAAGAGGAACCTCGATGTGATTTTTGTTTGTATTTTCTTGATAGCTAGGGAGATTAAGCATTTTTTCATATGTCTACTAGCCATTTGTATTTGTGCTTTTGGAAAGTCTCTGCCCATTTCCTTCACTCATTTCTTCACAATGCTATTTATTCTCCTGCTTCTGAAGCTCTTTGTAAAGCCTGGATATTAGTCCCCATCTGTTGTGTAGTGTGCAAAAATTTTCTCCCATTCCGTTGGTTTCTTCTTCACTTTGTGGATTATTTCCTTTGCTGTGCAGAAGCTTCTTAGTTTGATATAGTCCCATTTCTTTATTTTGCTCTGACTGCCTGCGCTTTTAGTGACTTTTGTCTTTGCATATGTTTTGTTTTGTTTTTTTCAAAGATTTGTTTATTATTTTTATTGCAAGGTCAGATATACAGAGAGGAGGAAATACAGAGAGGAAGATCTTCTGTCCGATGATTCACTCCCTAAGTGACCACAACAGACGGTACTGAGCCAGTTTAAAGCCAGGAGCCCAGATCCTCTTCTGGGTCTCCCACATGGGTGCAGAATCCCAAGGCTTTGGGCCATCCTCGACTACTTTCCCAGGCCACAAGCAGGGAGCTGGATGGGAAGTGCAGCTGCCATGATTAGAACTGGTGTCCACATGGGACCCCAGCGCATTCAAGCCAAGGATTTTAGCCGCTAGGCCACTGCGCCGGGCCCTATGCCTATATTGTGCAGAATGCTTCCTATTTTCTCCTCTAATGGTTTGATGGTTTCTGGATACAGATTTAGGTCCCTGATTCATTTAGAGTTGATTTTGGTTGAGGGTCTTGTCTCTTACTTCTGCAGGCTGATATCCAATTGTCCCAAAAAGTATTTGTTGAAGAGACCAGGATTTTTCTCTGGATTATTTTCAATACTCTTGTTGAAAATTAGTTGGCTATATATATATATTGACTCACTTCTGGGGTTTCTACTCTGTACCACTGATCATCTTCTCTGTTTCTGTACCAATACCAGGCTGTTTTTATCACCACTGCTCTGTAGTATGTCTTGAGATCTGGAATTGTGATTCCTCCACTCTTATTTTTGTTCTTAAACATAGTTTTGGCTGTTTGTTATCTCTAGTGTTTTCAAATGAATTTTCCTATCTTTTTTTATTTCTGAGAAATAAGAATTTTGTTGTGATCACATTGAATCTATAAATTGTTTTTGGTAATATGGATGATTTTATGATTTTATGATATTGCTTCTACCAATGCAAATATCCCCATTATTGATGTCTTCTATTTCATCTTTTAAAATGTTTTATAATTTTCTTCATAGAAGTCTTTCACATCTTTGCTTAGGTTTATTCCAAGGCAGTTAATGTTCTTCTCTGCTGTTTCAAAGGGGATTGTACTTACAAGTTCTTTCTTAGCCATGAAGTTGTTTGTGTATCCTAGAGCCATCTATTTAAGGTCAATGATTGTATACCCTTCTACCCCGCCAAATTCAAAAAATTCTGAAATTCCTTTTTCACTGCATACATTTTCCAAGAATTATTTGAAGACTCCGCAGATTTCTCTAGAATCTGTTGTCTACCTGGCATGATGCTAGGCGATAGAACAATGCGGAGAATAGATAAAAACCCTTGGCTTCTTGGTGCTTTTGAAAGCATCACTTTCTGTGGTGCTCCCCACTGGAGAAAGCAGATAAACATGAAAGAAAATGAGGAGATGATAAACTGAGAAACTGCCTAAAAAGATGCCTAAAAAGAACAACAAGGCAGGTGCACATGAGCTACTCATTTACCCTCACTGCAATGATATGCAGCAGAGACTGTTACCTTATTATTTTAAAAAGTAAAATCTTAAGGGAAAGAAAGATTCAGTTACTTGCCCAAGTCTTTGTGAGCTAAAGTATAGAAGTAATGGATGAAACAAGGAACCAGTAGAGGCTTTACAGCCCCCACCCATGATCTCTATCATCTCCCCACTCAAGCCTTCAAAATGAGTGATGTTTTCCTGATCTTACATGAAGAATCCCAGAGCATAGGCCCAATACCTACCAAACCAACACAACATCATCACCACTTGACCTCCCCGATTACTCTGAGCAAAGCCAGTAGCTAGCTGCTGCCATAGTTGAAGGAAACAGTCTAAATGCAATTTGTCAATGACAAAAGCAAAAACCAGAAAGTTATCAGTCAGCCTAAAAACAATCCCAGCAGACCTGAATTGTTGTCCTGAGGGGTACAACCAAAGGTGCTAGACAGCAGAGAGGAGTTATCGACCCAGCAGCAGGCAGGCAACCACAACTGAGGCAGGATTCCAGATCCCATCTCCTGAGCTGAGGGCCAATGCCCTGGACCCTGCCAGGACACTTTCTCAGAGCCACATTCCCGGAAGAGGTTGGCCAAAGGAGATAACGGTCTTCAGCTGAAGTACTTTTCCATTCTCTGAACCGTTTATTGGGCTCCCCACCCCGCACTGTGTGATTAATAGAGCTTCAAGAGCTGTACAGTCTCCAAGTCGTTTTGCTTTAGGAAGCTTTGATTTGAAAAATGAGACAAGTACTTTCAGTAGGAAATTAGGGGATAAAAAGAAACCTATTTAAATGTCTTTTAAATATTCACAAGGAGAGCTGCTGCATCTTTACCCTGATCCTCTCTTTGACACCACCTGCCTCCCTGCCTCCACCCCTTGTCCCAATGATCTATGCAACAGGGCAGTGCATAGAAATTGCATCTCAGAAGAAACTGAAAACAGGAAACAGCCAGCCAAGACCTGAGCTCTTACCTCTGCAGGAACTTGTTAGTTTCCATGACTTAATAAGGGCCCTTGGCAAGGCTTCCCTCAAGCAGGGACAGGACAAGATGCCCTGGAGAGCTACGGGCACAAAATGACAATTTTGTGGAAGGGTATATCAAATGATACAATCTCTTTGGATGCAAATTGTGAAATGCATCAAAACTTACAACATGGATTCCTCTAACCTAGTGATTACACTTCTAGGACATTTAACTAGAACAAATGTCATACTGTATGAGCAAGAATGATTGCAGATACACTTTGTACTCTAAAAAATAGCACAATGAACACTCATCAAAACAGGAGTAGTTAAATGAATTACGATTCATCTAAACAAGGGTATACATTGTTTAATGAGTAAAAAGGCTAAAAAATGTTGGTTTCACCAAGGAAAATGACCCACAAATATTATTTTGCAAGAATTATGTAAATGAATTATGTAAATGCATACCAAATCCATGGTATGACCTTATTTAGATAAAACAGTCACACTTTTATATTTGTAAATGCCACGGTAATACACACCCAATCTGCAGAGGTGTGGGATGAGGCTCAGCAAGGTAAGAATAGCCTTTCACTCTTTATTGAATGTATTTCAGCATTAATTGAAATTGGACAAGCAAGTATTGTGAATTTTCAAAAGGCAAGTAGGCTTTCTCCTTTTCAGACCAGCAATTCTTGGAGAAAATAAAAATAAGAAAATCAGATACAGATCCACTAGCAAGTGAGGCTTTAAGTAGATAATTGTGTATGTCATTTTAGTCCTTTCATAGTGAATGAAATTCAACATAACAAATAACAGAATTAGAAATGATTTCTTCTGGGATTTTCAATAACTATCTAATTTACTAAATTACATATTTGCTTTTGAGCTTTGTCAATATAGTTTGAGTTTTTATTTTTTCTTCTAACGCATGGATTTCCTCAAAGCCTGCTTACCTGCCTGGTAAATATTGCCACTTGACTGTCCCAACGGATTGTAACAAAACAGAAAACCAAATCTATCATCTCCCAAAATATCCCCTCCTAAGCTATTCGCACTGGAATTCTGTCAAGTAGTCCTGTGTTTCACCACCTCAATAGGCTGGTGGCAAAGTACCTCCTGTTTTTCGTTCACAGTATCTTACATAACTTTCGCAGTTTCTCAAGGCCAGTCCCCACATGCAGGACTCTAATCTCAATGGTGCTTTATAACACAGCTTGCCTCCACACATTCCCCATCCACATGGCCCTGACAGATGACCAGCTTCTCAAGTGTAGTATTCATGTTCTGTTCATCTCAGCACCCAGCATCCCACCCAGGGCACAGAGGGTGCTGTATCACTATATTCTCAGAGCACAGTTAGAGGAGAAGCAGCAATTGGTGCTTACTTCCTTCTAGCAAACTCTCCTTTTCCATCCCCCATCCATTTTCTTCAATGTCCCTTCCTAGTTGATAATTGAATAACAGCAGCAGCAGCGTTGGTAATTTGCCACTTCTCAGATGAGAGCATAATTCTTTCAGATTCAGTCATGAATGGAATTCAAAGGATTTTATTTTGACATACTCAGTAGTCTTCAAAGAAAACTTGAAAAATTCAAAGCTACAGGAACTAAAAAACTCCAATAGGCATTAAATTTTCATTGAGACTCTTGCAAGACAGTAGAATTGAGCATTCATGAATCATTAGAGGGTTAAAGACCAAGCCTATTAATTATCTGCCTTTAAATATTATCTTAGGAGAGAAATGTACTAGCATTAAGAACAGAATCACATAATTTACAAATCATTTTGAAATAGCTCCCTATGATTTCAGCTTATTAAGGGTTGTTAATATTCTATTACTCAGAGGTCATTAGCACATTCTGCTAACAGTATAGATCACATAATATGAAGTGACAAGGAAAGAACATGAAGTGTCCCAATTATGATTTCTTATCTAAAAAGCTGTCATGACCTTTTCCCCAGAGTATTAGCTTTTTCAATGTCTAAACATGCTAGAAACTTTCTCCACTTCCTGGGCTACCATAGGAGGGTGCATGAGGGCAGGAGATTGCCTAAATAGAATAATGATTATTTATTATATGTTTACTATATGTGGGCACAATTCTAAGGGCTTTACAATAAGTCATAAAACCCTCCCAAAAACCCTAAGAGACAGCCTTCCTTGTCCTGTTTTTGTAGGTGAGAAAAATGATCTCCACTGAGATCAAGGAACATGTTCAAAGTTACACAGCGTCTAAAACGTGGACTCTGTATCAGAAAGGGTAATGGAAATGCACCACACAGAACAACCCCATAGAAGGACACTAGTGCCAGCTGCCTGGCATGCCATCAGTTATCAACTGCTTCAGGTTATGCCTCAGCTGCTAAGAGAGCCTTCCCCAAGAGCACACCATTCCCAGAGCAACCACACTAAATGTCTACTTACAGTCAAGGTGTTAAGCCTGGCCTCTTGTGCCCTGAGGGACAGCTGTCATGGCTGGACACATTCCAGGGCTCCTCATGGAGTGACCCAGGGCTTTGCTGGACCTGTTCTGCACCTTCATTTATGCAAGACACCTCTCTCCTATCTCCAAGGATTGACCCCAAGAGTGAGAGGCTTTTTCCAGGTCTCCCACACAGTGCCAGGTCCCAAGGCTTTGGTCCATCCTCTACTGATTTCACAGGCCATAAGCAGAGAACTGGATGGGAAGTAGAGCAGCCAGAACACGAACCAATGTCATATGGGATCCTGGCACTTACAAGGTGAGGATTTAGGCATTGAGCACCAGGTCTGGGACCCCGGTCAGTTCTTAAAAAGCACACTGTTAGAGCAGTCTGATCCCTGAATTTCTCTAAATTTTTATATTATCATGTAATATCTTCCACAGTTGCTTCTGCCATTGTGGGGTTACTATGGCTTGGATATGATTTGAGTGTTCATGGGCTTAAAATTTTGTCCCCAATGCAGCAATGTTGGAAGGTATCGAAAGCCTTAAGATGTGGAGCTGACAGGTAATTAAGAGATTGGAGGCAGCACCTTCAGAAGAGACTTAATGTAGTCTCAGGACCTCAGATAGTTTCCACAAGAGTAGATTATTATTAAGAAGTGAGCTTGACTCCCAAAATCTGTCTCCAGCTTCCCATCCTAACCTGATGCCACACTGCAGGTTGGAAGGCAGTCAGAGGAGCCTTCACCAGAGCTTTAATAGTTCTAATAAAGCCCATAGTCCTAATGGGCTTTAAACCTCCACAACTGTGAGCTAAATAACCTCTTTTCTTTATAAAGTGCACAGCCTTGCATATTTTATGATAGCAAAAGAATTATAGGCTAGTACACTCAACTAATAATTTATAATTTATACTATGCCAAATATTTGTTAGAACTATTAAGCATAAACAACATTGTGCCATGATTTATCCCAATATCTGAGAGAATTTTTCTTAAAAATTATCTTTGCTAATCTCTACACAATATCAGCCCACAAAATCATTTTCAGTACTTTAATTACCCTGAGATATCTTTGCCCATTATTCTTATTTCTACAATCAGCTCTCCAATCTATGTGCTTTTCTGTCTTCTCTATATCCCACCTTACCTACTGCTTAAAGTCGGGATTAAACACGGGCACAATAACCATTTCTAAGACTCTCACTTACTCTAAATGGCCAGTTATATGCTCAACGTCCTAACTCAAATGACTTCAAATTTATCTGTGTAAGAAAATACTATGTGCTACAGAAACAGCACATTTTTTTCTGCTTTCTTATGACATGTTAACAAAAATTAAAACTAGAAACAAAAACTAAAAATAACAAGTGAAGTCCAGAATTTTGAAGAAACTCTTTTCGATAGCTCAAGCTCCAAGACAGAGCACCAATATGGCCTCCTAAATTCTAATGGAATCATTAGGTGGACACTGGTGCATATCTAAGGTGTAGCACATTGATCAGAATTTCAAAAATAGCTGCCTTTAATAACATACTTGTTTTTTGTGTACCACATGTCAAATATTTATCTTAGCAATGCAAACAGGGAAAGGCTGGCAATCATTAAGCGTTTACATTTTTATTTGTTTATTTTGTTATTTGAAAGACAGAGAGACAGTATTCTCTCGTTCACTGACTCACTCCTCAAATACCTGAAGATCCAGGCTGGTCCAGGCCAAAGTCAGCAGCTGGGGATTCAATCCAGGGCATTAACTTGGGTGGTAGGGAACCCACTTCTGCAGCCATCACCTGCTTCTGATTCAGCTGCTTGCTTGCTAATGGCCTGGGAAAGCAACAGAGGATGATTCAAGGCCTTGGCCCCTGTACTCACGCGGGAGACCCATGCTCCTGGCCTCAGAACTGATCAGCTCTGGCTCTTGCGGCCATTTGGGGAGTGACCAAGTCTAAAGAAAATCTGTCTCACCGCTTCTCTCTCTGTAACTCTTCCAAGTAAAGTAAATATTTTTTTAAGCCAGAAAAACTCTTTTATAAAAAGAAAAGAGGAAAGAGAATGGAAAATAAGACAATAGTAGGTAAAGCCAGAGCCTGTGATACCAGTATCCTTTACAGGCACCAGATCAAGTCCCGGCTGCTCCACTTCCAACCCAACTCCCTGCTAATGCTCCTGGAAAAGCAGTGGAATATGGCCCAAGAATTTGGATCCCTGCACTCACATGGAAAACTAGGGAGAATCTCCTGGCTAATAGCTTTGTTCTGGCTCATCCCTAGTCATTGTAGCCATCTGGAGAGAGCCAGTGGATGGAATGCCTTTCTCTCTCTCTCCCTCCTCCCTTACCTCCCAATCTTTCTTTCTCTCTTCCTCACACTTTCTGTAAATCTGCCTTTCAAATAAATAAAATAAACCTCTTTTGGAAAGAAAGCAATGGTGCTGGGTTCCAGGAATGATGATTCAGCTACAACAAAGTGAAAGCCAGTGAACATAAATTCCTACTCCTGCGCCCTCAAAACAAATCATACAAACATAACTGAAGAGATGCATTGTGAAAAGCCATATGTATTAGTAACAAAGAGAAAGATGATTAATAGAGTAATGCATGCATTTTCAGAGGTACATTGTTGGCTTCCATCCCCAGATCCTACAGGATTGCACAGCACACTCAATGGAGCAGGGGACAGATGGGGGCAGGAGATAGGGGTATGCCAGTTTGGACCAGGCTACATTCTTCCCAGATCCCACCAGACCACAGAATGTGGAAGGGCTGCAGATTGCCCAGGGAAGACGATCTAGGGACATAATAAAATTGGGGTTACTGAGGGCATGTTTGACAAGGAAGAAATGACTTCTGGGGTTTTCCAGGGACAAGGCCACTACACTCAGAGGTAATCGAGGGAGCTGAAACAGGGTGATTCAGAAAGGGAAATCTGCAGGGCATGTCTGGGTCAGACCAAGGCACCAGTTCATGTGGGGCACCTGAGCTGGGCTAGATAGCATCACCACCACCCACCTGTGTTCAGGAATGATGGAGCTAGAGGCCAGGCCCAGCAGGGATAAGCCACAGCACCTGCTGGCAAGTGTCAGGGCAGGGTGGGAGATATAAGACTGGGCTGCAGCACCTACCTGCACATCTGAGAACTGAAAGTGGAACCTGTGGGGAATTTGTGCGCTCACTCCTGTGGGACTGCAGCACTCATCAGTATGTGAGAGATTTAGGGATGGTGACAGGATGTGTGTCAAGCAAGACTATGGAACTCATCAGCACTCGCAAGAGGTGGGCCAAGGGCAGACTGGGTTGAGCAAACTGCAACACCTATCAGCACACTCAAAGGCCGGGACTGAAGAATGACCATGCCAGGATGGGCTATTGCACCTGCAGGTACATGCAAAATCCAGGACTGGGAGTGGGCCTGATAGGGGAGCCACAACAAGCTGCAGATCTGGCTGAAATAGATTACAACACTTACCAACAGGTGCCAAAATTGGGGGCAGACCCTGCCAAACTGGGTTTGGGTACAGACGTGGTGGGGCAATTCTGGGAACTCTCCTGCTAGACCACAGCTCCTGATGATAAACACGAGGGCCAGGGCTTGGGGCAGGCTGGACCAGGCCAAGCCAGGTTGTAGCACACTCTGGCAAGTGCCAAACCTAGGGGTGGAGCAGGCAGGGCTGGGTCAAAACATCCCCACTTCAGTACTCACAAGATCCAGTGCTGGGGGCAGGCCTGGTAGGAAAATTTTTGGACCACCACTACCAGGCTGTAGCCCCTGCTGGTGAGTGCAAGAGCCAGGGCTGAGAGCAAGCCAGCTGGGCTAGGTTGCAGCACCTGTTGGCATGTGTATTGGCCAGATCTGAGGGCAGGACAAGATGGATTGGGCTGCAGTACCTGCCAGTACATGCAAAAACAAGGGTTATGGAGAGGCATGGGGAGAGGGGCGGTATTAGACGTTGCCCTGAATAGGTGTGCATCAGGCCTGAGCCTGTGGTGGGCTGGGCCGGGCTAGGCTGCAATACCTACCAGTTCATGTGAGAAACAGCTAGGGCCAGAATTGACAAGGCAACTATATCCACCAGTATGTGCTCTGGCTAGTGCAGGTGATAGAACAAAACTGACACTGCACTAGCTGGAGCACACATGAGTCAAATCTAAAGACTCCCTAGGCACAGTTTCATGGGAGGCTCATCAACCAGATTGCTGAATTCAAACCTTGGCCTCAGGGAAAATCACATGATATATGTTCTGACCTTGAAGTATAAGTTCTCAGGACTGAGCCTCCTCAGTTGATGATGCCCATGCAGAGGAGAACTTACCTAGATACACATGAAATACATGACAGCCAGCTCATCTAAGCCAACAGAGGACATCAAGTGCCTCATAAGTAGATTAAAAGCAGATTAGGTTGAACAACTCTCCTGTTTTACAACAAATGTCTAGATCTGTGGACACTGAAGTAGAACTGGTCAGTCAATAGATCTTGCAAAGGTTTTCTCAACCCTAATACAATGAAGCTGACACTGTCTCTGAACTATCAAGACCACTCAAGCATCACCTTTGGAATGTCCTGTCTCACATCAGGGTCTCTAAAGTGTCATCAATTGACCATCTCCATCCCCTTGCACTAATGTAGTTTGACAGCAAGGAGTGGGCCCCTCTCTCATTCTTCACCTTTGGACACAGGAGGAAAAAAAACTGAAATATTTGTCACACCCATCTACCTCCACACCTCAACCCTTATCACCCTAATCACAGGCCTACATGAACATGCATCCTCTCAATTATGAAAACAATATTAAAAGCAAAAATTTGAGCTCCTGCATGATAGTCTAGCAGCTAACACCCTTGCCTTGCATGCACAAAAATCCCACGTGGGCACCGGTTCATGTCGCAGCAGCCACACTTCCCGTCCAGCTCCCTGCTGTGGCCTGGGAAAGCAGTCAAGGATGGCCCCAGGTGGGACCCTGCACCCGCGTGGGAGACACAGCAGAAGCTCCTGGCTTCAGATCAGCTCAGCTCTGGACGTTGTGACCACTTGGAGAGTGAATCATAAAACAGAACATCTTTGTCTCTCCTTCTCTCTGTATATCTACCTTTCCAATAAAAATAAAATAAATCTTAAAAAAAAAACTAGGAAAGAAATGGGCACGGGAAATGGGCAAACATTTCACAAAGGAACAAGTCCAAATGGCAAACAAACATATGAAAAAATGTTCCAGCTCCCTAGCAATAAGGGAAATCCAAATTAAAACATCGATGAGGTACCACCTAACACCAGCAAGATTGGCCCACATAAACAAGAACACCAACGACGCTTGCTGGCGAGGATGCGGGGAAAAGGGAACCCTACTCCACTGCTGGTGGAGCTGCAAATTGGTACAGCCTCTATGGAAATCAGTCTGGAGAACACTCAAACAACTCAAAATCTGCATACCATATGACCCAGCAATAGCACTCCTAGGAATATATCCAAAACACCTGTTTTACGACAAACCAACATGCATCCCTATGTTCATTGCAGCACAATCAGTAATTGCAAAAACATGGAAGCAACCAAAATGCCCATCAGCAGAAGATTGGATAAGAAAGCTTTGGTTCATCTACTCCATGGAATACTACTCAGCTATTAAAAAAAACAAAATGCAGTTCTTTGTGGCTAAATGGGCACAACTGGAAACTATAATGCTAAGGGAAATGAGTGAATCCCAAAAGATTAGATACCACATGTTTGCCTTGATTTAACCTGTAATTTTTGTATGGTTGTTTGTTATTTTTTGAACCTGTCATTGATACTGTCTCAACCCAGAGGTTTCGAAGAATGGAACTTGCATTATTTTTAACATATTGTTTACCCAATACTATGTCAATTAATTCCATAATGTTGTATATTGATATTGAGGCCTTGTTGGGGCTTTTAACTGACCGGATCTTTACTCTGTTAGACCTATCTTCAGACCATAGAAGGTCTCCCCAAGAGGCCACTGAACTTATCTGGACAATAAGACACTGAACTTCATGCTAGGCATGTGTTTGCAAGCAATGAATCTCAACTGAACTTGAACTATGGTTATGCAACAAGGTGGAGGAATCCACCATGGGGGGAGGGGTATGGGAGGGGTGGAGGAAATCCCCAGTGCCTATAAAACTGTACTACATAATACAATGTAAGCAACAATAAAAAAAAAAAAATGGGTTAAATCAGAACAGAAATAAAGACAAAAAAAAAACATTTTTAAAATTAAAAAAAATTACATTATCAGAAGTAAAGTCACTAGAACAAAGAGGGTTCTGTTCTGCTCCATGTAAGTAGGATCATAGTTATACTCAAATATCTGGCTCTAGGCAAGACCTTGTAACAGACTCACAGGCAATTTAAAACCATGACTTAATGATTAAAAATATAAAATTCAGAATCTAAAGGGTGAAGATGAAAATAACAGCCATAGCAAGTCAGGAATGCTAGTTCACAGCTCTAGCTTAAACTTCCCTGCCTGCCAAATGAGAATATTAATAATGTCTGTATCATGAGATTGTGAAAATCAAATGAGAAAAAAAAAAGAACTAACGATATTTGTTGTATTCTAAAGGTCAAGCACTAAGTACAATACCCAGGAGAGGAGAGGTTCTCAAAATCAGCTTAGCAGAAATAGAAACACACGACAATGAAATTTTTTTGTCATTCATTTTATATAAAAATGCTAAGAGAGCTGGGAAGAATCTTGAAAAGTTCCTTTCACATCTTGAAAAGAATATAAGGTGACTGTGTTCAAATGCTTGAAAGCTCTTACACAGATGAAAAAAAAAAAAAAAACAAGGAAGAACCAGGCAAAGTTACAGAGGTACAGATTCTTTAACTCAAAACAGGAAGCACTGTTTGAGGAGTTCAAATCCAAGTTTGTTGTCACAGGGAGTGGTGAGTTTCACCACAGTGGGAGGCTCCGTAAGTCTGCTGAGATCCCACTCAGCACTCTGATGTCTCCCTAAAAATGTGCCCATGAATTTAGCAGTCACTGCAAGGCTGCAAAAGCCTGAAGATCAAAATCCTGTATCTCCAGCTCTCTGGTCCCTAGGCCAATATCTTTTCTCTTACAAACTAAATTAGTCAAAGATGGCTCTTGCTTGCTAGAAAGGTGGGGAAATGTCCTGAGCTCAAAACAAGGTCATCCCTTTCCCTGGTACGCCAAAGCCTAATTCCCTTCCAAATTAATCTTATCTATTCCATGTAGTTCTTTATAAGTTACTGACTCAGTGACTTACAGTCAATTGGAAAGCTACCATTATTTCTGTTGTTGATATATTGTACTTAAATTTACTAAAAAAGTGAAATAAGGACTGTGGATGAAAGTTTTAGGGCAGCAGCATTAGTTTAACAACCGAAGGAACTTTATATCCATCATCGCTGTCCTATAATGAAATACATTGTAAAGCCTATATCATTAAAAGTATGTAATGGCATGATAATTTCACAAGGAATAAGGTGCGGAAGAGAGGGAAAAACTTTGATACAAAAATAAATGGATCCAGATTGAGATGATACACATTTGAACATGCTATAAGCATTCTAGTTTAAAAACTAAAATCCTCAATTTCAAATGAATCTATTGCTATTTTCTTTACCAAGAGCTAATGTGTTTTAATAATAAAGCAAGGGTCAGATGCCATGGTGTATCAGGCTAAGCCCCTGACTGCATAACACCCTATATGAGCATTGGCTCATGCCCCAGCTACTCCACTTCTAACCTAGTTCCCTGCTTATCGTCTAGGAAAGCAGTGGAGGATGGCACAAGTCCTTGGGCCCCTGCACCCACATTAGAGACTCAGAAGAGGCTCCTGGCTCCTGGCTTTGGCTCCTGGTTCCTGGATTCTAACTGGTTCAGTTCCAGCCATTGTGGCCATTTGGAGAGTGAATGAAAGGGTGAAAGATCTCTGTCTCTCTCTCTCCTTCTGTGTGTGCATGTGCACATGCAAATGTGTGTACATGTGTGTCCTTCTCTGTGTAACTCTGCCTTTCAAAATAAATTTTTAAAATTTTAAATGAAATAAAGCAATAGCATAATACATTACAAAGGAGGGGGCTTTGAAAAATACCCATATATGGAAATGACAAACAATGAAAAGACTTTGTTTACAAATCTTTTAAGTGACACAGCTGGGTACCAATTATACACCATTCTCCAGAAAGGCACAACAAGTTTCGACTTTAGTTTCTGCTTTCATATTTGGAGCATAGAAAAACTCACCCAGTAAGGCATAAAATGCAAGGCATAGAACAAAGGTGGAAGCAAAACATGTATTAAGGTACCACAAGATCATCTTAAAATTGTACCTATAGTGAAACACTGCCTTTTTGGCTTTCTTGTGAAGGCAGCAATGGTATCCCATGGAACAATTGCATTCTTTAGTGTCATCAGGCACTTACGGAAGAGGTATGTGAAGGCTCTTGAGACATTTCTTTCATATTTTTAAGAGTATACACTCTCTCTAGAGAATATTCATTCTCTTCCTTTACAAAAAAACATGATCATTTCCACCCCTGGCATTTCCTCTTAATAAACAGCAACTTGCACATAATCTGAAAAACATCATTAAATGCATTTCCTCTAGTCATACAGTAATTTAGTTGCCATGGCAATCATTGGTAAACTTGAAAAATACTTTGAATGGGTCATTTCTAACGCTTGTTTCTAAAAATCCTAAAACTTTAAAAAGTCCTGCAGGATAAAGATGCTGGAAATGCTTTTCTGTTCAATGCCTAACCATAGTCTCAGTCACATAGTGCGACTCTTGGCAAGATGACATCCATTAAACTTCCCACAATGATCAATTCATCTTCTCCCACCTCAGAATCGTTCTTATCTTCACAAATGAATGAAGGCACTAACGTGGGTCTCTGTGGCAGTAAAGGGAATGAAATCATAAAATAAGTACTTTCCCATAATAGTCCCCAAAGCTTTTCACAATTGAACACTGTCACTATGACCTGTCATCAATAACGGAGTGACAGAGTACACTGTGTGAGCATTTTAACAAAGGAATGGAAGACAAGGCTAACTCGCTCTGCTCATCAACCATGTCGGTTCAAAAGACTTTAGGAAACTGTCGAGAAGACTTCTTGGCTAATAGCTTCATTTAATAACTGACCTTTAATCTTTATTTCACATTCTCATAATGTCATTAGTCAAGGAAAAAAACATGAACATTTTTCAAATATGACTTCATGAACCAAAGATGTTCTAAAATCTTTTCATCTGAAGACATTATTTTTAGCTTTACCATACTCTGATCATATCCAAGATATTTTTTAAAACTTAATTAAGTAAAATCAATGGTTTCATTGGAGTTGAATAAGTAGTCACTCACTATTTTATTTCCTTCCTTTCAAAAGGACTTTCTTGGCGACAGCAGAGGATGATAACAGCAAGGAAGTGCAGACTGTGTGGTATAAAAACCACTGGCCTAGAAGACAAAATATTTCTTTGACGTCCACTAAACCATCTCATAGCCTTTAGTCTGTTGTCTCATCTGTAACATATGACGATTGCTCTAAACAAGAAATCAAGTGGCATGATTCAGGGCAGCTAGAGCAAAGCAAGAACTGAAACTTAAGACAAGACGAAGTTTTGCCACATGGGCAAGGACCAGGCCATGCCTTGTAAATCTGCACAAATATTCTGAAGGGGGATCTAATCCACAGGTTAATTCAAGTGAGAAAGTGAATGATCAGAGATGAATTTTGGAAATCTCAGTGTGGAGTTTACACTGGAGATCAGAGAAGAGAAGCAGAGAGCAGTAGACCACTTCAGTAATACTGCTAGATAACTGAAGATAAGTACTTCACCAGAGTAGCTGTAAAGCAAATGGAAGGAAGAGGGTGGATTCAAGACGGGTTTAGGATGTGTCTCAATCTGTTTGGGCTGCCATAACAAAACACCTCAGACTGCTGAGTAATCTATAAAAAACAAAAATAGATGTTAGAAAGCCAAAATCAAGATGGTGGCAGAAGTTTCAGTGTCTGGTAATGGTCCACACTCCACTTCTGCGATGGTGCCTTGTTGCTGGATCATCCGGGGGTGAGGATTGTTATGTGTTCCCAAAGTGGAAGTGGAAGAATCGGAAAGGTCCACTCCTTTCATCAAGCCTTTCAGTAAGAAAGGGCTCTGTTCTCATGACTCAATCACCTAAAAAGGCCATCACTCTTAATATTACCACAACATGGTTCAAACTTCAATATGAATATTGGGGAGGAAACCATGTCTCACATTTCAGCAGCTAGAAAAATTAACAGGATTTAGTGATAGAACACAGGGGAAAAGGACTGTCAAGAACAGCTACAAAGTTGATGGTCCAATCTTTTATTGTTTTTTGAGTAAATTTTTATGGCAAAGTCAGATATGCAGAGAGAAGAGGAGAGACAGAGAGGAAGATCTTCAGTCCAATGGTTCACTCCCCAAGTGACCACAACAGCCAGAGCTGTGTCGATCTGAAGCTAGAAGCCAGGAGCTCTTCTGGGTATCCCACTTGGGTGCAGGGACCCAAGGCCTTCAGCTCTCCTTCAACTGCTTTTTCAGGCCACAGGCAGGGAGCTGGATGGGATGTGGGGCTGCCGGGAACAGAACTGGTGCCCACATGGGATCATGGCGCATTCAAGACGAGGACATTAGCCACTAGGCTATCATCCCAGGCCCCAATCAAGTCAAGTCAAACCACAGAACTATCTGGAGAGTGCATAATCTGGGAGTGGGAGATGCCTGGGAGAGAAATAGTGGGCTCATCCCTCTTGGATTACCACTTCCACGGGAGGACATAAAACTAAGACAACGGCTGGTGTGAAATGGGGTGTGGGACAGACTGGATTACTGCTACACTTACTGGCAAACCAGGGTAGGGGGTGGGCCTGGTGGGGGTTATTGCGGGTCACTCCAGCTAGGCTGAAGCTCCCATTGGTTTATGTGAGGGCCAAGTAGGTGCTGGGCAGAACCAAGCTGGACTGCAACACCCATTGGTTCCAGTGGAAGTCGAGAGTGAAAACAGAACCAACCCATCAATTGCAACCACCAGCTGATCAGAGCGATGGACTGTGCCGGGCCCTGTACTTGCTAGCACATACAAGAATCTGGTTTGAGCACACCTCAGACAAAGTTTCTTTGGAGATCTTCCTAAACTAAATGCTGGACTCAGAACCCTAACCAAGAAAAGAGAGAAGACAGAACAGGTCAACCAACCATCTCAGCTATGATGGACTATGTCAATCAGTGGATTTTTCAAAGACCTCATAGTGCTTGGAGTGGCAAGATTGGCAGTGATTCATAACTGTTGAAACATGAAAACCACTTGAGCAAGAACCTCAGAGCATGCCCTACATCTGGGACCTGGGGAGGGTGGGAAATTGGGTGGGCCTTCTCCCTTAATACCCCGCTTTAAGCATGAAGGAAACAATATGGGAAAAATACTAGTCCTACCCACTTTCCTGTAGCCCTTGAACCTTTTTACCCTAATTAACTATGTAAAGATTGCCAAAATTAAAAAAAAATTAAAGTAAAAAAAATTTGCCTATTGTATTTACATAAAGTGAACAAATTTCACGTATCTCACAGTACATATTCGGGAGAATAGTGACACTTCTCACCCTACCTTCCCTCCCACCCATGTTTCCCACCTATCCTTCCCCTTCCATTTTTTTTTTTATTGTTACAATGGTGTACTTTCTTTTTTTTTTTTTTTTAAGATTTATTTATGTTTAGGGCCTGGCGGCGTGGCCTAGCAGCTAAAGTCCTTGCCTTGAACACACCAGGATCCCATAAGGGTCCTGGTTCTAATCCTGGCAGCTCTACTTCCCATCTTGCTCCCTGCTTGTGGCCTGGGAAAGCAGTCAAGGACAGCCCAAAGCCTTGGGACCCTGCACCTGCATGGGAGACCTGGAGGAAGTTCCTGGCTCCTGGTTTCGGATTGGCGCAGCTCCAACCGCTGCGGTCACTTGGGGCATGAATCAGCAAATGGAAGATCTTCCTCTCTGTCTCTCTTCCTCTCTGTATATCTGACTGTCCAGTAAAAATAAAAATAAAATAAAATAAAAATTAATAAAAAATTAAAATAAAATAAATAAAAATACAATAAAATATTTATTTATTTTTATTGGACAGATTTATTAGACAGATTCACTCCCCGAGTGACTGCAATGGCCCAAGCTGAGCTGATCTAAAGCCACGAGCCAGGAACTTCTGCTGTGTCTGCCACGCAGGTGCAGGATCCCAAGGCTTTGGGCCATGCTCAACTGCTTTCCCAGGCCACAAGCAGGGAGCTAGACTGGGAAGTGGAGCTGCTGGGATTAGAACCAGCACCCATATGGGATCCCAGCGCGTTCAAGGCTAGGACTTTAGCCACTAGGCCACCGCGCCAGGCCCAATGGTGTACTTTCAATGCACTTTATAATCACAGTACATTCTGTCATATAAAGAATGCAACAACTAAGAAGTAGAAAAACAATAACTACTGTTTCTCAAGCATGCATACAAAGGCTAAAACAATAGCCACATCTCAGAATGTCATTTTCACTCATATAGATTACCTTTTTTGTACCCTGTATATTATTTACCACAGATAAGGGGAAATATCTGATATTTGTCTGTTTGGGACTAGCTAATATCACTAAGCATAATGGTTTCCAGTTGCATATATTTTGTTGCAAAAGACACAATTTCATTCTTTTGGGTGGGTGGTGGTAAGTAGTATTTCATAGTCTACGTATGCCACATTTTCTTCATCCTATCATGTACTGATGGACATCTGTATTGATTCCATATCTTAACTATTGTGAATTTAGCCGCAGTAAGGATGGATGTACAAATAACTCTCTTGTGTGCTGGTTTCACTTTAAGTAAATTTCCAGGAGAGATATGGCTGGTAATATGGCAGGTCTATTTTCAGAACCCCAAGGAATCTCCACACTGTCCTCCACAATGGTTGGGCAGATGTACATTCCCACCAGCAATGAAGTAGGGTACATTTTAACCCATATATTATTTTGATATTTGAATAATAACCATTCTAACCATTTCAAACTTCTGCATACATGTATCCAATTTTCCCAGAACTATTTGTTGAAAAGATTGTCCTTTCCCCCTGGATTAATTTCTGTTCACTTGTCAAATATTAGTTGGCTGGAGATGTGTGTGTCAATTTATGAAGTTTCTATTCTGTTCCATCAATCTACATATGATCAACTAGACAGAAAAAAATTTTAAAAAGAACTATACTATAGACCAAATGGACCTAATTGATATCTATACAATGTCATCCCACAGTTGCAGAATACACAATCTTTCCATTAGTGCAAGGAGCTTACTCTAGAATAGACCTTGGCTTACTCTAGAATAGAACTCAGCAGATGCAAAAAAAAAAAAAAACATTGAAATCATATCATGTATCTTTTTCTTTCCTTTTATTTTTCTTTCTTTTTTTTCTTTTTCTTTTTCTTTTTTTGCTGGAAGAAAGCAGTTATTTATTGCAATGTAATAAATATTTTGGTCAGACTTGCTTAACTTCTGGACTCCCCAAGGAGTTAGGAGTGATGGTTCTTTTTTAATTTAATTTATTTTTTTAAGATTTATTTATTTTTATTGGAAAGGCAGATATACAGAGAGGAGGAGAGACAGACAGGAAGATCTTTCGTCTGCTGATTCACCCCCTACGCAGCCACAATGGCCAGTGCTGCACAGATCCAAAGCCAAGAATCCGGTACCTACTCCAGGTCTCCCATGCAGGTGCAGGGTCCCAAGGCTTTGAGCTGTCCTCAACTGCTTTTCCAAGCCACATGCAGGGAACTGGATGGGAAGCAGAGCTGCTGAGATCAGAACCAGCACCCTTATGGGATTCCGATGCGTTCAAGGCAATGCCTTTAGCCACTAGACTACAGCACTGGGCCCTAATTTTAGTTTTAATATTGTTCACATAATTGAGAGGAATGCATGCCCATGTGAGCTTCTGACTAAGGTGCGGAGGGTCAGGTATAGAGGAAGGTGGGTGGGACACATACTTCAGTCTTTTTTTCTTTTTTCTCTCCTATGTCCACAGGGGAGGGCAGGGAGAGGGCCACTGATTGTCAAACTACATCGGTACCCAAGGATGGGGAATGATCATTTGATAATGCCCTAGAGAACCAATGCAGGGAAGAGTTTTCCAAGGGAGATATTTCAGTGATCTAAATAGCCTGAAGTAGTCACATTGCTCCAGAGTTGAGAAAACCTTTCCAACTGCTACTAGTTGACAAAATCCATTTTAGTGCATCCACAGACCCAGGAACATACTGCAAAGCATGGCCAGAATAGTCCAACCTGTTCTGTTTTCCATCCTCGATGAGACAATTAACATTGACTTGACCATGTTTCTCCTACATATATCTGGACATGCTGTCCATTGCACAGGCATCAGCAACTGAGGAAGTCCAGTCCTGACACATGTACTCCAAGGCCAGAGTACACATCCTGTAATTTTCCATAAGGCCAGAATCTGAATCCAGTAATCCAGTCACAGAGTCCCCAAAGGAGCCTCACCTAATGTGACCTCAGGCTTGACTCTTATGTGCACCAGATGGTGCAAAGTCAGGTTTGGTTTGCCACCTGCACCAGCCAATAAGCACACCAGTGGATACAGCTGCCTGGTCAGTTCTGCTGCAGTCCCATATCTCACAGGAACTGACAAGTGCTATGCTGTGACCCCAAGCCAGCCTGCCACAGACCTGACCTTAATGCCAGCAAGTGCTATACAGTCTAGTGGGGGTAACCCTCAGCAACTCCACCAGGCCCACTCCCAGATCTGGTTTTTGTGCATGCCAACCTCTGCTGCATCCTAGCCTGGCCCAGCCCACTTATCTCAGCCTGACCCACCCCCAGATCTATCCCTCAGGTATACAAACAAGTGCCACCACCTTGTCCAGCTTGGCCCACCCTCAACCCTGGTTTTGTAGTCAGCAGTAATAGGTACTGCCTAGCAAGGAAGTTCCTACAGTTCCCTTGACAGGTTTGTTCTCAGTCCTGGATCTTGTGCCTGTCAGGGGGTACTGTGACCCAGCCAGAATGACTCACACCCAGTCCTGGCACTGGAGATGGTACTGCAGCCTAGCTCCACTGGTCTGCACCCATTCTGGCTCTTCTACATGCCAGCAGGTGCAGCAGCCTAGTCCAGCTTGGCCTACCCCCAGACCTGGCTCTTGTGTGACCCAGCAGGTGCCTAGCCTGGCCTGTCCCACATCAATTCTGGCTTTTGCAAGCACCAGCAGGTATTGGTGCCCACCCCAACTTGGCCCACACCCAGACCCTGTCCACACACATGCTGAGGGGTGCTGCAGTCTTGCCCAGCGTCCTCCACCTACAGCCCTGGTTTTTGCACTCACCAATAGGAGTTGAAGCCCAGCAGGGGAGTCTCCAGAGCTCCTCTACCAGGCCCGTTCTCTTCCCCAAGCCAATTTGCTTCTATTTTAGGCCCTGGAATTCTTAAATGTGAAAAAAGCATGAGAACATCTATCTCACACAGGGATTGGGAAGATCAAATAACCTTATGTATGTACTGTATTGAGAATGTGGAAACCAGGGTGTGCTGTGTGTATCCTAGACTTCATCCTCATCTCTTGTCATCAGTGTAGTCAACAGCAGGCCTACACATTGTTTCATTGTTATGAGCCCTGGTTTGGCAGTCTCCATTCTGCCCTTAGGATCAGCACTGGATAAATCCTTTCTCCAAATACATGAACCCAGGCATCCTATAAATGATAGCCTGGCTTAAAGGTCCTCCTTTCACCTCACTCCAATCTAGTAAGATCCCCCTCTCAAGTCCTTTCATTTTTTTTTTTATTTTTCATAACAACACTTTCTCTCATGACCCACTTCAGTTTCAGTTTTGGTCAAATTGCCCTTTCTCTTCCCTCTACAGTCTTCCAGTTCACAGGACTAGCCTGGGCACTTCTTCAGGAAGCAAACAGGGGAAGGCAGTCATAGAGGCTATGACACCCCATGGAAGTTCCTTGGATTTGGAGTGGGCATTTGGTATGGCAATTAAGATGCTTTTGGGGATGCTCATATCCAGTACCAGGGTTTGAATCTCAAATTTATTTACAGCTTTCCGATAAATTGGAGACAGTGGAGTACGGCCCATGGAGTTGGGTCCCTGTTACCCATATGAGAGACCTAGGTGGAATGCCTGGCTGGCTCCAGGCTTTGGTCTTCAGCCTTCAGTGTTGTAGTCATTTGAATATATGAACCAGTAGATGGAAAGGCTCTTTCTCAATCTCTCTCTTTAATGCATAAAATATAAATAAATATTTTTAAAGTTTCTGGTAGATGTGTTCATCAAGGAGATGCTGCTGCCTGAACAAACCTCATTAGCTTTCCAGCTGCCTCTGTGTGTGTGTGTCTTTTTATTGACAGTGATTATGCAAATGTGGTATTTGTTTTAATGAGCATGTCAGGTGTGTTTTGCATAACATTATATATGATTGACTGTGGTATTAAAGCAGAAACCTGATGGCAACTGTACAGGAATTTTTGGAACTGCAGAAATGAAGATCTCGTAAACTTCTCTTCAAATAGTGGCACAACCCATGTTGCATAATTGAAGTCCAAATATGCTCCAGAGCAATACATGTAAATAAAACACATGCTTTTGGGATTCATGTCCACTCATCATGAATTCCTTTGGAAATACAAGAGCGGCCTGGAACTCCAGCCAGTCAGCTGATTCCTCCTAGAGAACTATCCAGACCGGGGACTCTTTCTGGGGTTGTTCTGGGGTTGGAGAAATGGTATACTATATTCTGTAGATGCAGAAAGGCAGAGTGGTTCAAAAGGAAGATCACATCTAAATCTGAATTCTGTTTTCTGTCCTTAATACGTAGCCTTAGCATGCTACTTATTTTCTGTGGACTTGACTACTTTGTATACGTTGTAAGTATTTATTGAGATGCTACTTGTCATTTAGCACAGTACATGGCCAATGTACCATTATTTATGCTATTGGAGGTCAGGACTGCCAAAAACATTTGCTTACTGTTTGCTGTCTTAGCTGCTAAAGTGCTTAACTCTGTATTTTTCCCATCCTGTTTTCCTCCCACATTTGGGTCCAGTTCTCCATCTGCAATGCCAAACAACAACCTTCTTCCCAAGGATATCCCTGGCGGGTTGTTGGTGTCTCCTCTATGGGCACCAACAGTGCACTGGCCAGATCAGGGAAGGAACTTGCTAATAAGAAACAAGGAAAGCCTCTACTGCTTCACATAAGGGGTAAGGAGGGATAACAAGGAAGAATGACATGCTGAAAGAGGTGGAGAAAGAGCCCCTGTCATTTTCTGGAACCCTAAGTCAGTCGCCACAATGACAGCTTTTAGTTCAAATTCATTTCCAGTACTTGGATTTCACCATAAGATCCCTGCCACAACATACATTTGTCAATACTTCATCCAAATCATTTAAGGTTGGCAGTGAACACATAATATTGTAGGTCACCACTTGGCTGTATTACCTTCCCTGACTCTAGAAAGAGGTATGATGGGAACTCTACAGACAACAGTGAAAATGGAGGAGTATCTGCGTTCCTTTTGCAGGTTGCAGTCTGGTCATTATCTGCTGCCATGAAGACAAGAACATATTCTACATCTCGGAAGCCCGAGCATCGACAGTGAGGCTGATACTCTGGTCTTGAGGCTGTTCTCCATCCTTTCTAACTTTGAAATCAGCACTTGCAAGATCGGGACGAGCCAATGCTGTCCTAGTTGTGTTCTTCTGGAGGATTTCTATTCAATTCACTCCCTTTAAAATGCCCACTATACACCTACACACAAGTCCTTCTGCCTTACAAATCAAGGTTATCAACTCCCTGTGCTATCAGTGAACTAGTAGTAATCTGGAGATTTGATCAGTTAAGGCAGCATTTGAATTTAACTTGTGCTCACCTGGGGTTCACAAGCTGCTCTACTTGGGTTTTTATTCTAAAATAAATGTATATGTTTCAAATATTAGAGACTTTTTGGAACTGAAACTTTTGGAAAAGTTTAGCTTTAAGATACACAAGTAACCCAAGTTCATTTTAATAATTAAAGGCTTCATCCTTCTGCCTCACGAAATGTTTAGCCAGATTCCTTATGAAATACAGTGATTTGAACTTCAACTAATATAACATAAGATTGAATGTTTCCAATCCAGGTTGCTCAAAAAGGTAACAGAAAGCCTAAATAATTCATGAACATTTAGAAGTTGCTTCCAAATTCTGAGATGGGGTTGAGATGATTGAGTGGAGACCTGATAATAAAGTTAGGCCCCACTTAGTGAGACCTTTTCAAGCAGGCAGCACAATAACACTCCCTACCCCCCAAAAACACACACACACACTCCTCTTCCCAAGCAGGAAAAGCACTTCATGATCTATCATCTGTTACTATCCTTTTTATTTAAAATCAGCATTTAAAAAGCTTATTTTGGAATCTGATTCATTGTCATTTTTAGGAAATGTAAAGGTTTAACTCTCTTCCATACCATGTGTGATTATCCCTAATTAAAGTTCACATCATTCACAGAGAGGTGAGGCATCAGTTCTACTTTTATCTGCTAGCAGGACTGAGGACATAGAGCTTTCATTGCAGGTCAGGAGACCAAGGTTCTATTCCTGACTTGGCGCGACTTTTCTGGCTGATCTTCAATGCTTGTGTTTTTTCTATCCACAATAGAGGGGCCTTCATGTCTAGCTCTTCTCAGAGTTCACTAAAAACATGATGGCATTCTCACTCATTTAGAAACTATCTAATGCAGCAGGCATTTGGCACTTGCACCACTTACATCCCCATATCACAGTGCCAGTGAGATCATGACTGTTCTGCTTTCAATCCAGCTTCTTGATAATGTGGCTGGGAAGACAATGGGTTCAAGTACCTGCAGGGAGTTCCTGGCTCCTGGCTTAGAAGCATCAGCTCCACTTATTCTGACCATTTGGGGAATAAATCAGAATATAGAACATCTCTCTCTCTCTCTTTCCTTCTTTCTCTTTCTTCTTCTCTCTTCCTTCTTCCCTCCCTCTTTGTCTCCCTCCCTCCTTCCTAGTATATGTGTGTGTCACAGAAAGACAATCTACCTTTCAAACAAATAAATAAATGAAACTTAAAAAAGAAAAGCTACCACTTGGATGTCCACATCACCTACTGGAGTGCCTCGGTTTCAGTTCCAGCTTCAGCACCAGACTCAAGTTACCTGCTACTCATTTTCCTGGGAGGCAGCAAGGGATGACTCAATTCACTCACGTGGGAGGCCTACACTGAGTATCGGGGTTCTGGCTTTAGCCTGGCTCATGGATAATTTCCAACTGTTTCAGGCATTTGGGGAGTAAATCACCATAACATATCTCTCTCTTTCCATATAAACAAAATAAATAAACACAATACCAAACAAAGAGATATAATTAATTCTTTGACAGAGCTTACATTTTGTTTCAAAAGATTTTTGCTGATATCCCATAACTGAACAACATTTTCAGGAACCATTGAGATAAAAATAGTGACTTCATCCAGCAAGTGAACAAACACTTACTGAGTATTTATGATGTACAAGACATTGTACTGGACACATTGACAAACAAAAGCATCTCTTATGAGACCAATGATGCAAGAAGATAGGGGTCATGTTCACCTCACTATTTGTCCCAAAGTCAAACATAGGGCCCAGGACTCAGCAATGCTCAATATACAGGTTAGGAGTAAAAACAAACAAAAAATCATCATTAATGGTCCCTCCCTCAAGGATCTCATTGTAAATTTAAAGCATTATGTATTTTTACACAACAAATATAGTAAATAACAGTATGTCATAAAAAAGGGTGAGGAAGAACAGCATGGTGGCATGGCAAGCTAATCTTTTGCCTGCAGTGCCAACATCCGATATGGGTGCAGATTCATGTCCTGGTTGTTCCACTTCTAATTCAGTTCCAGCTCTCTCTTTATACCCTGGGAAAGCAGCAGAGGATGGCCCAAGCCCTTGAGCCCTGGCACCTATGTGGGAGACTCAGGAGGAGCTCCTGGATCCAGCTTCAGATCAGCAGATCTGGCCACAGGGACCGTTTGGGGAGTGAACCAGCAGATGGAAGACCTCTCTTGCTGTCTTCTCTTTCACTCTCTGTAATTCTCATTTCCAAGTAAAAAATAAATAAATCTTTTTTTAAAAAAAAAAGACAAAAAGAAAAGACACAGAAAATTTTTAAAATAAGAACTCAGATACTTGTGCCACAATGTTCTTACAGCACTGGTGACAAAAGCCAAACAGCCCATGTGTCCACCAATGGATGAATGGATAAACAAAATACACCCTCTACATGCAATGCATTATTACCCAGCCTTGAAAAGAAAAGGAACTTCAATCCATACTGTCACATGAAAGAACCTAGAGGATGTTATGCTATGTGAAACAAGCCAGGTACAAAAGGACAACTATTGTATGATTCCAATTACATGAGGTACCCAGACTAGTAAAATTCATACAAACAGAAAGTAGAATGAGAATTGCCAGGGGTCAAGGGGAAGACAAACATTGAATTATTATTTCATGCAGAAAGAGTTAATGTTTAAAGCGATAAAAAAAAAAAGCTCTAGAAATGGATAACAGTGTTAGTTGTACATTATGAATGTTATAGTGTCAATGAATTGTACACTTAAAACTGGCTAACCTGATAAGTTTTACATTACACATATACTATAGTACTTTTTTAGAAAACCATGAAGGAGTTTGGCATGCAGTGAGGATACATATGGGGATCGCCCAGGAGGGAGTTCCTACTAGTCTAATTTTAGCTTCTTTTCCTTTTAATTCCGCAATTTTCATTGTTACAAGCAATGAACATTTGGACTGGCGCCATGGTGTAGTAGGCTACGCTACCTGTGGTGGCATTGTAGGTATATTTTGAAAGAATCATACATTAAGCAGGAATCACACAGAATATGAGTATTGTATTGTTGAGTAGGAAATAAAATAATTGAAAAATGGGGCCAGCACAATGGCTCAACTGGGTAATCCTCTACCTGTTAGAGTCAGCATCCCTTATGGGTACTGGTTCATATCCTAGCTGTTCCACTTCTGATCCAACTCCCTGCTTATAGCCTGAGAAATCAGTGAAGAATGGCCCAAGCCTCTGAACCAACATTCTTGGCAATGCCCAGGACTGAAAGAAAATTTTCCATGGATTCCATCACAGTTAATGTGGCCATGCAATGAAGTTTGCCTTAACGAGAACTGGGCTACCTGCTGGGCTCCTCTACTGGGAGATGCCTCTATTGTCCTTCCTTCTGTCAACTAATGGAGGTGTTGAGAACAGAGGGTGATGGGACAGTGAGAGGCAGCTGGACTGCTCACTCCCCACTATAGACATCTTTTAAGAGAAAGAATAAACCAACAGTTAGTTGAGCCATTGATATTTGGAGTCATTGTTGTATGCTGCTCGTGTGGACTCTCTCCATTTTTCATTCACGCATTCTTCTTTGTGATTATTTTTTTCCCTGTCATTCACAAACTTTTATAAAAGACTCTGCTTTCTGAAAAGATTAGCTTTCCTGCACACCACACCATTCACAACTTGCTTTTTCTTTACTCAGAGCCTCCATGAGGTGTTCTTCTCTGCCACTGACCACTGTGTCCACCATCACAGGCCCATCATTCTGCAATCTCCACAAAAAACAGTTCCCACGTTGAAGTTCTACTTCCATAAAGTTAATTTCCACTAGAAATGTCTGAGCCAAGAAGGGAGGAACAGTCTCATTCATGCCATATCCCTGGCACTTAAATAGCACTTGATTTTTAGTCACTACTTCATAAATATTCCATCCAGTTGGCTCAGTAAACATGGACTAAGCACCTAACATGCTTGAGCATCTTTCTAAACACAAAAGGGTGCAATAATAACCAAAATAGGTGAGATCGCTTCCCTTATGGCACTTGCATTCTAACATGGGAGGCAGAAAAAGAAACACTAATAAGTGTTACATCAAGCCATTCCCCGGTTAAAATTAAAAGTAAATGATCCTGTATGTGGACAGTGAGAAATGTTATGGAAAATCATAGCATGGACCAGAGGATTGAGAGGCTCATGGTGAAGAAGAGAAACAAGAAGCAAGTGTGATGCCTCAAGAAAAGGAGAAAGGGTTGACCCTTAGAGAAGACATTGCTCAAGTAAGACCTGAAGGTCATGAGAAACAGAGCCATTCAAGTATGTCAAGAAAAAGCATTCTAGGAAGTTGGTTCTATGGAGGAACAGGCCATGCAATAGTCCTTTGGCTTCCAGTAATAGTAGGAAGACATTGAGTCTAGAGGAAAGGAGCAGGTAGACAGGGGTGGAAGAGTCCAGAGAAATCCTGAGTGGTGTGCTTCGGCTGTGATTCTGAAAGACATGAGGAGCCATCACAGGGCTTGGAGCTGAAGAGGCAAAAGAGACACTTTAATTTTAGGACACTCTAGCTGCTGTGTTAGGACTGTAATAAAGGAACAGGAGTGGAAACAGAGACCATATGAGTTAGGAGAATGTAATTATACAGGCAAGAAACAGTTAAGAAGCTTGGGCTGGTATTTAATAAACAAAAAAATGAAGAAAATCATCAGATTCGAGACATATTTTGAAGGTGGCTGCAAATGAATTTGATAAAATTAAAAAAAAAAAACAGAAACAATCAAGAATGACTGTCAGACATTTGGTCTGCCCAACTGGAAGAATGAGGTTGCCATTAAATACCATAGAGAAAAACACAGGTGCAAAAGAGATGAAAAGACATGAAAGGAAGGTTCCATGTGTCTATGTGAAGCAGGAGACACCCGTCACCCACTCCAGCAGAGATGTCCCATGGACAGCTGGAAATACACACCTGGAGATCAGATACACTTATGGTTTAAAAGTATAAATTCAGAGGTCATCTTGAACAGATGACTAAAATATCAAGGACTCTGAACAATGATAAAATGTATTTCCCTTTCTCCAAAGAATCTCAACATCTTGTCATTGAATCAATGGCTCCCAAAGAATGTGTATAGGCCATTTATCCAGGAAATAAATCCAAACTGTATCCTTGAATGCTTTCCATTTTTTCCTTCTGAAGTAATATAGCTCAAACATTGTCATGACCTGCTGAATCAGAGTAAACCAACTTGTGTAATAATCACCGGTAGTGACACTCATCATACTCAAGTCAGAACCACCCACTCTGTGCGTGGACCTCTGTGGGATGCAGCGTCACTCACAAGTTTCCACTTCTATAGCTATCATAGCAAATAGAGTGCAGGTCACAAAATATGGGCACAGCCTCAGGACAAAGTCCCTGGGAACACCTCATATCCAAATTGAGCCTGTAATAGCCATGAACTGACACATTGCAATGGACATTATCAATATTCAAAGAAATATTTTTCTGGGAAACCTTCTGAATCATTTCCTGCATCATCTCCATAGCAACCCCATCCCTTTCCTGCTCTGAGTTGTAACAACTTTAGTTTGGAAAAGCATCACGTCTCAGGAAAGATGCTGCTGTTTCTCAGCCACCTTAGGCTCTGTAGCCCATACTTCCATAAGTTTTCTCACCTTTATTTGTTTCCTTTGACTCTAATACAAAAAAAAACACATATTACAATCTGAAAAAATGGAAAGACCTTTACAAACTGCAATCAAGTACCACCCAACAATATTTCAGTCAACAGTGGGCCACACAGACTATGGGGGGGGCACAAAATTATAACAGAACTGGAAAACTTTTACTGCCTAGTGACATCACAGACATGCTTATGGTATAATGCACTATCGTGTGTTCACAATGATGCTGATGGAAACAAAACCACCATCAGCTGTGTAAAATAAAAACCCTACAATTTTGTATGGCACATAACTCTTGATAATAATAATACATTTATATAATAATAATAATACATAATTATGCATTTACTATATTGTATTTTTTTAAAAGACTTATCCAATTTTCATTGGAAAGGCAGATCCACAGTGAGAAGGAGAGACAGAAAAAGATCTTCCACCTTCTAGTGCACTCTCCAAGTGTGGCCAGAACCAAGCCAGGAGCCAGGAGCTTCTTGCGGGTCTCCCACATGGGTACAGGGTCCCAAGGTTTTGGGCCATCCTCCACTGCTTTCTCAAGCCACAAGCAGAGAACTGGGTGGGAAGTGAAGCAGCGACAACATGAACTGGCATCCATATGCGATCCCGGTGGTTGTAAGATGAGTATCTAACCATTAGGCCACCCTACTGGGCCCACTGTATTGTACTTTTGTAACTATTTTAAAGTGTACTCTTTCTATATTTTTTAAATGCTCACTGTAATAGAGTATGCTGTGTCACACTGAAAATTCACTGCATCTCCTAGTTACATCAGGAAGTCATGTCGACTGGGGTAGTTGTTGGCCTAGCAGTTGGAGTACCTGAACTTCACTCCTATCTCTATCTCCTGATTCCAGCTCTCTACTATTACAGACTTTGGGAGGAGCAATGAAGATTCAAGTAATTAATTCCTACTATCTGTGAGTTTCCATCTGGAAAGAAAATCAGAAGCTAGGAGCTCTCTCTATATGTATTTTTTATACTTACATATTTTATTTATATTTATCTTTGCCTCTCAAAAGAAAATGTTAAAACATGTCAAATGATTGACCTACAAAACCTAGGCCTGGAAAAATTCATTCAGCCAGCTCTCAGAACATATTCCCACTAAGAAACCATGTGTGGTTATATCTGATCACTCAGAGAAATGAAGACACCAGATCCTTGAATGGATTACCCCATTTTGCCAGTTCTACTTTGTGCAAACACATAAAAGACTCCTTATGTAATTATTTTGAGCCCTAGACTCACCTAAGTTACTAAAGAAATATTTCCTAACTTTCTGAAGTGGGGAAGCCATAAACTCAAAGATCTCTCCATGAACAGAACATGTGGTGGCTAGGGTTTGGCATCCCACCAGCAGAAACCAGATGTGCAAGGAGATAATCTCTCACCTACCCTTATTAGCTGCATGGCTTTCCACATGTACATTTCCTGCTTGGTCTGGGGTATTAGAGTAACAATCCCTAAATCAGAGTTATTGTTCTCATCGGTTTGAGAAAAGAAAAAGGCAAAAGGGAAAGCCAACTGACTGAACATGACCTACCATGGAACATCTGATATTAGAGGATCTTTAGAAAGCTGTTGTGCCCTTTTCTAATCATAAAGTTCAAACTTATAATATATTTAGGACTTCTTTACAAAATGTCTGACTTCAGCTGTGCTAAATAGAGGTGTTTTTAAAGATTGATAAGATAGACAGAGCTCTTCCATCTGTTGATATACTCCCCCTAAATGGCCACAATGGCTGGGCTGAAGCCAAGAGGCAGAAACTGAATCCAGGGCTCCCACTTGGGTGGCTGGAACCCAAGCTCTTGGACCACCTTCTGCTGCTTTCCCAGGTACAGTAGCAGAGAGCTGGATCAGATGCAAAACAGCCAGGATTCAAACTGTGCTCCAATATGGAATGCCAGCATCACAAACAACAGTTTAATCCACTGCACCATAACACTGATCTAGAGTTTATATCTTAAATTCTAGGAACCATTTTTCATCTGTCTCAAACTCTAAAATTGTATTACATTGAATTTTAAATTGTAGTCATACAAAAATATTAATAAGACTGATTTATAGGTGGCACCCAAATTCAAGAATAAACAAGGACTGGTAATTCCAAACAAATGCGAGATCCAGTTTACATGGTTTTGAAGAGGCCTGAGCCTTTGACTATTGGCCAATTGCATTGCCAAGATGGACTCAGACCTGACTTCTGTAATCCAAAGAGAACAGGATCCAGAAGAGAAAAGGATGAATGGTTCAGAATTGCAAAATTCTGGTTTTAAACGCTCTCTTAGACTGCCCGGCTCCTCTCTGGGCTTGCCTCTGGTTTGCGTAGAAGAAGATCACAAGCAAGACAACAGCCTGTCATCTTCTCTATATGCAAACCAGAAGGCAGCAGCATCACATGATCAAGAAACTCTAGCATTTGCTGATTAAGTACCCAAGTATATGATTGTTCATAGGCAACAAGTTTCAAGTTATAGTCTCTTTATCCTCACTGGTGCTTTTAAATGTTTTTATTTATTTATTTAAAATACAAAAACAAGGATCTTCCATTTGCGAGTCCACTCACCAAATGCTCACAATCGCCAGGCCTGGGCAAAGCCAGCAATCAGGAACTCAATCCAGGTCTCCCATATGGGTGACAAGAATCCAAACACTTGAGCTGTGTGCAACTCCTGCTGCCTCCTAGCATTGACATTAATAGGAAGCTGGCACTCTGCTGTGGGATGCAGATGTCTTAATGTGCTGACCATGGGTAGGCATATCAGAAAGGACCTCGTGAAGACTGAGAAATCCTTTCAAGCATTTGCCTTCCAGGATAGGTGGTACTTCATCAGATGTCCTCCTGAGAAGCACCTCTGAGTAGATTACACATGGCCAACAAAGAGCACCATCTCCCTGTCCTGGGATATCATGTAAATGAAAGAAAGTATGAAGCACATGTGGCAAGGTGTGTTAAAAATATCCAGCAAGTTCTAGCACTTTTCATAATATAAGGAGTCTTCAAAACATTCACAGAAAATGCACAGTATAAAAAACTAAACATCAGTTTCAGAATTATTGACACCAGTATAAACTTATGATTCCATTTTTCCACAAACATTTTGATGTACACTTATACATGCCTCCCCATGGTGGCATTTTCTCATTTAGCAAGATGAACAGTACCTACAATGCCATCATCTTGTTGCTGTATGGCATTGGGTGCTTGGCTGTTTTAGGCCTTGTCAAATATTTGTTCACTGATGACTGAAACAGGATAAAATAGGGATAAAATAAAGATATCTAATCATCTGTCCATTTTCAAGGCTGCAAGTATCATGCAATGGTGTCGTAGGCATAGTAAAAAAAAAAAAGAAAGAAAAATGAGCTTCATTGTACAGTGTATGCATACTGTCAACCTGGGAGATTTAAACAGGGAGAAAAACATAATGTAGCAAAATGTTCCCAGCACTTACTTGCTAGGAATAAATTGAGATTTAGAAGGTATTGACAGTGTCTGCTATATTGTCTGTTATTAAGTATTTTGCCAAGGGAATAAACTCTTTTGTTGCATATTGTAAGAAAACAACTTCGAACAAGATATCACAAGGAGAAAAGAGAGAGAGAAAAGGATATTTGTAAGTTATTCTTGGTAGAAACAGTAACTATCATTTTATGGATGTTAAAACACAATAAAGATAACAAAAACTAATAGGCCAAACCATAAGGAGTTTATATACATACACACACACACACACAGCAGCAGCAGCAGCAGCAGCAGCAGCAGTCAAGCCACCACTCGGGATGCCCTCATTTGATCTCAGAGGAGTTAGGTCCAAGTCCTAAGCCTGCTTCCATTTCTGGCTTCTGGCTAATGAGCACCCTTGCAGAGAGTAGGGAAAACACTACCAACACAAAAAATAAATATGGAAGACAACTCAAGAAACCTAACACAAAAATGAAAATAAAAGTATTCCAGAGGGAATAAGAGGTGGTAAAACATGTCATAAGAAAAAAAAAGGTGTCATCTTTTCTGAAAAAGATTTGACAAACAGAATGTCAGCTAGGTCCAGGGCAATACTCAATTGGCCAATTCTCCAAGTGCTGGGATCCCATATGGATGCCAGTTCATATCCCAGCTGTTCCACTTTCCATCCAACTACCTGCTTGTGGCCTGGGAAAGCAGTCGAGGACGGCCCAAAGCCTTGGGACCCTGCAATCATGTGAGAGGCCCAGAAGAGAATCCTGGCTTCGGATAGGCGCAGTTCTGGCCAATGCAGCTCTTGGGGAGTGAACAAGCAGATGGGAGATCTCTCTGTGTCTCTCCTTTTCTCTATAGATTTGTGTTTCCAATAAATGAGTGGATCTTTAAAAAGAAGGAGGAGGAACCACACTATGTTCCAGACAGGATTAATGAACAATTACACTGATTTAGGATCATGGCAGTGAGATTTCTGTCACCCCAGCTATAGGCAGCTGCCTATGTTGCACTGTACCTAGGCAAGTGTTGGGAGAAGAGCAGCTAATAGCTGGCAGGCATTCTGGGCCAGGTTAATGCCAAATTTGTGTTAATCATACCAGTGTGCCAGCATAGTTGCTTATCTTCTTTTTAAAAAGATTTTAGGGACAGGGAGGGCAGAGTGCCCATCACTCCAATGTAGGTGCATGCCCACTGGAGCTACCCTGTTGCCATTACCACTGCTGTGAGCACATGGAGCGTGTCATGCATTGCCCAGGGCAGGGGTACAGGTGCAAATCAAAATGAGGGCCACTGGGGATTTGTTTGACGTATATGGAATAATTTGTATGGTATTCCACAGACCAGGTCACTGCACCAGCAGGTAAATGAGGGAACTGGGAAGAAATGATTGGATGGGGGAATCCAGAGGGCCTCCCTGGGCCAGGCCAATACATTCCCTGGCGTGCATGAGAACCTGAGCTGGGGACAGACTGGGCCTGGGCCTGGGGACAGACTGTTGCCATGCCCATGGTACTGTGCTTAGTAGGGGTTTGGTAGGGGTTCTTTGGGGTTACCCAAACAAAGCTGCAGCACTCACCAGTACTAAGGTTGGGAGCAGATCAGACTAGGCTGTAACATACAAGGGCATGTGCAAGAGCTGGGGCTGGGGCCAGTCTGCTGGGGTTTCCTTGGAATCACTCTGACTAGGCCACAGCACCTGCTGATTCACATTAGAGCCAAGCCTAGGGTGCAGGCCAGCTGAGATAGACCACAGCATCCACTGGCACATGCAAAAGCCAAAGCTGGCTGTGGGCCTGGCAGTTGTTTAGTCACCTGATTAGTTGCAACACCTACCAGCATATAAAAGAGCCAGGTCTAAAGAAAATGTGATGCATATAGACAGTACAATATTATTCAGCCTTTAAAAGTAGCAAATTCTGTTATTTGTAACCACATTGGTAGAACTGGGAATTATTTTGTAAAGTGAAATGAGCCAGGCATAGAAAGACAAATACCACATAAACTCAATCACCTGCAAAATCCAAGAGTTGAAATCATAGAAATTGAGAACAGAGTGATTGCCACTAAAGGTTAAATAGAGTAGGTTAGAGGAGAGGTTAATTAATGTGTACTTAGATACAAGAAGAAGATCCTGGGTGACTTTAAATAACAATAATTTACTGTAGTTTTTAAAGCTAGATTTTGTAATGTTTACACAAATAAATGAGAAATGTTTGAGGAGATATATTTGTCCTAACTTGGACACTACACAATGTTTACATGCATTGAACCAGCACATGGCGCTTCATGTGCATAAATTATACATGTCAAAGTTGAATAAATGCCAATCTAACTATTGATATTGAAATCACTCTAACGCAGTGTCAGAGGCTGTAGTACTCACAAATATGTGTTTCTACTGCAGGTAGGTGAGTCCTCATGATGATTTCTGGTCAGTGGGCTGGAGGGAAAGTAACCTGTGTCATTCCTGGGCTGAGACAGAAAAAAAACAGTTGTACCTATCCAAGAAAAACAGTCAAGGATAGTGCCGTTATCAGATGTAAAAACCCTCACAATCAAGGACCTTGGGGAAGAGTGGAGATGTCCCTTCCATCAATGCTTGAAATATGAGTGAAAAATACATCTTTATTAGGTTAAACCACTGGCGTTTTAGTATAAATTTGTTACTGCAATGCAACTTACTCAATCCTAATTAATATTACTACGGAGGGAGGGAGAATCAAAAAGAAAATCTACATATTGTCCTATAAGTGTTTTTATACTGCAGGTGCATGTTTTATATGAATGTGAGTTTATCCAGATTTAACTGTGTTTATCTCTGAGAAAGGAAAGAATCTGAGGAAGAGAGAGAATAAAAAATGTTAAGCTTTTGCACACTCTTAAGTTTTCAAGAGCATGTAGTTCATGTACTACTTCCGTGATTAAATACTTTAAGCAAAAAAATTGCTCTTAAATATAATCTAGGATTGTTTCCAATTCTTGCAGCATTTCACAGCATCCTCCCCATTGCCACCTCCTCAGCACCCTCCTCCGGCCTCACACTGCAGAGTAGGAAGGTTCCAGATGAAGAGGATAGCTCTTCAATCCAGAGAATCCTGGGAACCCCAGCGGATGGCCTTTCCAACAGTAAGCACTGTGTGGGAAACACAAGTGTTACCTAACAACAAATGTATTATTTTTGGTGCTCTTCTAACAAGGTCTGGGATTGGCAACTTAATTAGACTAAGGGTCAGAACCCTAATTTCACCGAATTATACACAAAATGATCTCCAGCCTTCAGAAAGGACTCTTCCAGGTAAACCTTCAACATTCATGCTGGCAGAGAAATCCGCTGCTCTGACGTGGGATGCCTGTGCACAGCTAGAGTGAAGTGGGGGAGCACAGCATTCTTCCCCAGGCCTTCACTTCCGGATTGATACTGCATCCTAAACCACTTCTACCCTAGATTTGCTGGTATATCCTCTACATTTCTTCTACATTATCAGCCACTAAAAGGAAATTTGGAGCAAAATTAAAAATCTTTTTTAATGATTAAAAAGATGTTTCACAGGCCCAGCATAGTAACCTTGTGGCTAAAGTCATCGCCTTGTGTGCACCAAGATCCCATGTGGTCTCTGGTTCTTGTCCCAGCAGCCCTGCTTCACATCCAGCTCCCTGCTGTGGCCTGGGAAAGCAGTCAAGGATGACCCAAAGCATCTGGACCCTGTGCCAAAGTGGGAGACCCGGAAGAGATACCAGGCTCCTGGCCCCAGATCAGCTCAGCTCCGGCCATTGCAGCCACTTGAGGAGTGAATCAAGGGATGGAAGATCTTCCTCTCTGTCTCTCCTCCTCTCTGTATATCTGGCTTTTCAATAAAAACAAATAAATCTTTTCTTAATAAAAAGGTATTTAACTAAACAATTTTAACATTTTCCTGCTACACATGAATATAATTCACCAATGAATTTTATTCAAGTCATCTACAGCCATCTTGGCTTCTTTTAAATTCCTTCTACATGGCTTGTAAAATAATGCGTGCTCCATTTTAGACCTTTTTTTCCATATAGAAACCTCCATGAAGTTAAGCTAATGATCTTCTATTTTTAAATAGTACACTTTCACTTTGAACATTCGTGTAAATGAGATATTTGCAAAGGATACTTTGGATGATTAAAAAAAGAAAAAACCTCCAGTTCTATAAAACTGAGATTAGGGTACCTCAAATGAAGGGAAATGTGAATTCCTGAAGACACACAGAATAGCAAAACATAATCAATCATCCTATTTTAAATGATGTAGCCCCATTGAATACTGAGTTTAATACCAATAATAAAAGCTAGCATATATCAAATAGGTTCCATGTTCCCATCACTGTGCCTACATTATCACAATCTTCACAAAGCAAGTGGAGGAAAATACTGATTTTTCATTTTAAATAGGAGAAAAATAGGAGGGAAAATCCTAGTTAAATATGTTTGTCAGTACAGTTGTTTGCTAGGTTGCCATAACAAAGTGCCATAGATTGGGTGACTTGAACACAAATATTTCTTTCTTTTTTCATGATTCTGGGGACTAGACGTCCAAAATCAAGGTATCAGCTGGGCTGGTTCCTCTCAGAGACTGATAGGGAAGGCTCTGTGCCAGGGCTCGTCCTTTGGCTTGTGCAGAGCTGTCTCTCTGTCTTTGCACCTTCCCTCTGTATGTTTTTCCCAAAGGACCTCTTTTTCTTCCTTTATTTTTTATTGTTTTTTGATACAATTTAGTTGTCACTGGGCTCTCCCCTCTCTCTTATCCCTACCCCTCCCTCAATTTCCCTCCCCTCCACTCTGTTCTCCCCTCTAGGTTCATAATGTGTGTCCATCGTGAATTTTCCCAAGTCCATCATGCTTCCACTGGAGTGTCTCCCAGCCATGTAGGAGACTGCATTTGGTTGCAGGTTCAGTCTTGTATCCTGAGCAAAGGACCTCTTCTTAAAAGGACACCAGTCATACTGGACTGGCGCTCACATCCAACGACCTTATAGAAATATAGTTATATTCTAAGGTACCAGGAATAGAATTTCAATATATGAATTTGAGGGAGACATAAGACCAGCCCACAACAGTCAGGGAAAATAAGGATCTGAACCAAGGCCTGTGACTTCAAAGCCTGCATTCAGAATCCCTCTTTACTGCTGTAGAGTGGTTCAGGACTACCGCTTCTATATTCAATAGACCTTTGCTGAATATCAGGAAATAAATATTTCTAGAACTTTTCCAAAAAGTTCTAGGCACCAAGTTGCTGCAGTGAGCATGGAAAAATCTCTGTTCTCAAAAGAAGAGGACAGACAATAAAACTAAAAATAACAAATGCCAGGAAGACAGACAGCAAGACAAGATAACGTGATGAAGGTGGGTGGCTATTTTAGAGGGTGAGATGACATAAGGGAACAGATTACCATAAACTGGAGATTTTGAGCAACATTTAGTCTAACTCATCATTTCAAGGGTACATTCAAGGCAGTTGACCAGGTCATGCCTTCCCGTGACAGATAAATACACAATCCTTTGCCTAGGAAAACAGGTGTAACTTCTAATGGCACAACTCCCACTGTGAGGATATTTTCTTCTTTTTAAGATGTATTTGTTTTTATTGGGAAGGCAGATTTACAAAAAGAAGGAGAGACAGAGAGAAAGATCTCCCACCCATTGGTTTACTATCCAGATGGCTGTAACGGCCAGAGCTGAACTGATCTAAAACCACGAGCTTCTTCCAGATTTCCCACGCCGCTGCAGGGCCCAATGCTTGGGTCATCCTCTCCTGCTTTCCCAGGCCACAAGCAGGAAGCTGGATGGGAAATGGAGCAGCCAGGACCAGAACTGGCACCCACATGAGATTCTACTGTGTACAAGGCAAGGATTTAGCCCCTGAGTCATCACACTGGGCCCAGAATGAATATTTATTACTCAAGAGTAATCATCACTCCAGATGGGGTAGTTTGTAAGGTGGTGAGGGGGTCAAAAACGCAAATCAACAAATAGGAATGGAAGCATTGTATAAGAAAATAGTATTGGAACACCTGCAGAATGAGATTTTCAACACAAGAAATGGGTCATTGAGATGAGTCATCAAAACTAACCCATCAAAACCCTTCATTTCTCAGATAAAAGCTAAAGCGTGGGACCTAAACTGGATTTTCTTTGAAGTTCTCAAACTTCCCAGAGAAGGAAACCTAGGACTCATTAAAAGAAGTCAGTTTCCCTAGCTGAAAACTGGCTCTATTCAGATAATGAGGTAAAGGAAATGAAAATTGGGAAATGCTTGAAATATACAAATGCTAAGTAGGACTTGGGGAAAGCACCCACACTATTTTTAAATAAGCAGATCCTCTGCAGCCCAAGTGGCCCAGGCAGCTGCAAGAGACTGCAACACATTCTCAAATGCTTGACAAGGATACAGTGACACCTACTTGCCACACAGAGATTCCTTGCTTTGCTTTCTTTGGCAAGTAAAAGCATTCCAAAGAGAGAAGTGTAGGCTATAGAACCTAACACATATGTCTTCACAATGTGGGCACTTCTGTCCTTTGTTTTCACTTTCCATGTCCTAAAAGAATAATGAGTTACTAATATTTAGAATCATTTTTGGTCAAGAAGGGCTTAACAAATACCATCTTTCAGACATATTCATAACTTTCCTGTGAATTATTCATACTGCCTATTTGGAAAATTAAAAACAAATATTGATTGGCAGTTCCTTCGCAGAGAGAGGATTAACGCATGTTAATATGCAGTCTAAAATTGCGAAGGGAATTTGAAGTTTCTCTGGTAATGAAGTTTCTTTCTTTAAGGAAAAGATATTCAGGGCTCCATCGCCAAGTCTGGAAAAAATATACTTCAAAAAACAATTTCCAAAATGTGGCCAAAAAAAGGGGCCCAACACAGTGGCATAGTGGTTAAGGTCCTGGCCTTGCATGCCCAGGATCCCATATGGGCGCCGGTTCTATCCCGGCAGCCCCGCTTCCCTTCCAGCTCCCTGCCTGTGGCCCGGGAAAAGCAGTCGAGGATGGCCCAAAGCCTTGGGACCCTGCACCTGCATGGGAGACCCGGAAGAGGCTCCTGGCTTCAGATTGGCACAGCATCGGCCCGTTGCGCTCACTTGGGGAGTGAATCATCGGACGGAAGATCTTCCTCTCTGTCTCTCCTCTCTGTATATCCGCCTTTCCAATAAAAATATAATAAAAATAAATCTTTAAAAAAAAAAAGAAAAACCAAAAAGAACTTCTTAGTCATTGCAATTTTACTTTAATAAATTAGAATGTAATTAAAATATTATGGTAATGAGCTGATCTAAATACCCTGTGTTATTAGATTATTTCAGTACAAATATCCCTAAATTTGTGAAATTTCACTTTTCTTTCTCACATCAATCTCTCATTCATATATAGAAGGAAAAGACAAATATAACATCAGTTTCATTCTTTTGGAGACATGGTGATGTCATTATGAATAAAAACCATCATCTATTAGTGGTTACCTATCTCACAGGTAATGATAAGATCGTGGCAAATTAGAAAGACTACCTCTACTAGTCTTGGAAGATAAAGACGACTGAGTCTTATACAGAGAACAAAGCAACATAAATCAGATCCAAATATTCACCTTCCTTTTTACTTTGCTAAAATGTTATTTGTAGACAAATACACAATGCTTGCTTGTTAATGATTTGCTCTAATTTGAACAATGTAGTACCCATGCTCATGTAAGCACTTAAGCCTTAAGGTCATAAATCAATGGTAATAAAGGAGTGGAAACCTGCTCCAAATACAGCATTGAGGAAGTAGGCCTTGTTGGGAGTCCTGCAGTCATTGGGAATACACTCTCAGACATGCCCTCAGAGTAAATTCTAGCACAGGATGAAAGCAGGAGCTAGGCCCAGCCACTCTCCATGCTGCATGGCTCACCATGTGACTTTGCTCTGCCACAGCCATCCTGCCACCCTCATCAAATGTCAGTCCAATGGGATTGCCAATCTTGGATGTGAGCTGCCCAAACTCTGAACTAAATAAATCTTTCTTATATATAATGTTAGTTGTCTCCCAGTATTTTATTATTGGAATGAAATGCTAACTGATACAGCTGGTTTTACACTAATCATACCAAAGTCTTAATCTTTTTGTTCTTTTTTAAATTAAAATATGGAGCCAGCACAATGGCTCAATTGGCTAATCCCTCACTTGCAAGCACTGGCATCCCATTTGTGGCTCATGTTCTGGTTGCTCCACTTCTAATCCAGCTCCCTGCTTAGGGCCTGGGAAAGCAGTAGGGGATACCTTGGGACCCTCCACTCATGTGGGAAACACGGAAGAGGCTTCCAGCTCTTGATTTCAGATCAATTCAGCTGATCTTTCTGTATGTTTCTCCTTCTCTATAAACCTGCCTTTCCAATAAAACTAAATTATCTTTAGAAAAGATTTTATAAAAAATAATAAAATAAAATAATGCAGCCAGCACCATGGTATAGTAGACTAAGCTGCCACCTACTGTGCCTGCATCCCAAATGGGCACCTGTTCAAGCCATTCGAGTCTCAGCTATTCCATTTCTGAACAAGCTCCCTGTTTACGGCCTGGGAAAACAGAGGAGGATGGTTCGGGTTCTTGGGCCCTTTCACCCACGTAGGAAAAAGATCCCGGCTCCTGGCTTCTGGTCACCTCAGCTCTGCCCATTGCAGCCATTTAGAAGTGAACCAGCAGATAGTAGTGCACTCTCTCATCCTCTCTCTTTGTCTCTCTCTCTATTTTGTTCTGTATATAAGTCCACCTTTCAAATAAAATAATAATAATAAATCTTTAAAGAATAATAATAAAATAATGGACTTTTAGTATAGGTTTCTTACTGGAATGGAAGCACATGAATAGAAATTTTGTCTACGATTTTTAAAACTTTCCAAATTAACTTCTCTTTTAAGTACTTCCAAAATAAAATTATAAGTCAGTAAAAAATAAACCATGTAGAAATAAGTATTTTAAGGGTCCTTTTCTACTTTTTGACCAAATTACTTGCTTGTTAAATTTCCTACACCAAAATTCAAAAAGAAAAAAAGAAAGAAACCTTTAATCACAGTGGCATTGAAGAATGGTTGAATCAATCCTGACAATTTCCACTACTAACAAAAGAGTGAACCAGTAAATGTTTAGAAAGTAAACTTAAGGTAATGTGATACCAAAAAGGAAAGGACAACATCCCTTACAAAAACAGTTTGCTGAACAAAGTTGTGTTCGCTATGTTTTCAAGGAAAACTTTGAAGACTATTTTGTCTTTAAAATTCTTGTCCCAATTTTAGAAAAAAAAAAAACTCTCTAAAGGTAAAGGTAAATAGTTGCTACAAAAAGAAAAGGGAAAAAAAAATTACTGAGGCCAGATCAGGAATATCCAAGAACAGGCATGATATTGCTAGGCAGAAAGGAGTTTCTGAGAAGCGTTAACTTCCCAAACTACAGAAGGACTAGCCTGAGGAGGTATGTAGTCAGCAAAGTCAGGGAGTTACAAGAATTCAGGGCCTGGCAGCAAACATGCAGCAGTCAAGTGGACAATTTTAAAAAGACAAGTAGGGGCCACCATTGTGATGTAGACACCTATGACACCAGCATCCCAGATGGGTCCCCATTCGAATCCTGACTGCTTCAGTTCCAATTCCAATTCAGCTCCCTGAAAATAACCTAGGAAAAGTAGCAGAAGACGGACCCAGCATTATGACCCAACTGGCTGGTCCTTCCACTTGCAAGCACCAGATCCATATGGGTATCAGTTCATGTCCCAGCTGCTCCACTTCCCATCTAGTTCCCTCCTTATGATCTAGGAAGGCAGTAGAGGATGCTCAAAGTCTTAGGACCCTGCACCTACTCTGGTTCCTGGTTTAAGATTGGCTCAGCTCTGGCCACTGAGGCCATTTGGGGAGTACACCAGTGAATAAAAGATCTTTCCCTCTGTCTCTTCTCTCCATAAATCTGATCCACCTTTCCAATAAAATGACTTCTTTTTAAAGACTTATTTAAAAAAAGAAGAAGAAAAAAAGACAAACCTTTTTTTCAAAAGCTAGTGTCAGTGGTAGGCACTAAGTCCTTGCCAAGTAACACCAGGAATCAGCCAGAGAAGACCAAAGAGGGTGGTTCTATAGGGAGGACCCCAATTGAGAGGCGTGGCCTTGAGATAGCCTTCTGGTGGCCTTTTGATAGCCATCTGGTGGCCTTCTGAAGACCATCGCAGGGGACTAGAGGTATATATGCCTGATTTCACTTTCCTTATATATTATGATCTTCCGTTACGCTGTCCCTTGGCCAAACCCAAGCCAGAGCAGTAAGCAAAGTGGAGAGAAGATCTGCCAAGGCAGAAGGAAGAGACGCAGTTTAGGGGATCAGTGGTCGGTCCAGAGCAGTGGAAGTAGAAAAGGCATCACAGAGACTAATCAACAAGGACTCGTATACAGATTGGACTGGGAGACAGAAAGAGAAACGTCAACAATGGCTTCATGGTTTCAGGTACGAGTTACTGGACTAGAATGATGATAATATCAATTGAGACTGTTTTAGTAACCATTGCATTTCCAGTGCTAGCACAATGCCCAGGCACTGAAGATCCTCTACAAACATGGGGTTGGGAGAGGGGGCGGCAGGGAAGATGGCTGCATGATGGAGGGGGAAGCAAATTTGAGGAAAGGTTATACATAATGTGGTTTTAGACATACTGAATTCAGTGTGTGGTTAAAAAAAAAAAGCCAGCAAGTATTTGGAGATCTAAATCTAGAGTTCTGAAAATGAAAAGAATAAAGAGGTATCCAAGGAACCCACAGGGAAACAGGGGAGAGAAAATGGTAGCTATTTTTACATTGTTTTATATGGCATGTGTTGATTTAGGAAATAAACTTGATATTCTGAATGACTTGAAAACCGAAAAATACAAAGGAGCTATCCTTACAAAAGTGACAGCTGGCACCACACAAATAAATGAAATGTCACAGAGATTAGGTATAGTGGGAAAACAAGCAGAGACTAATAAGCAAACTTGGCATTGCTCTATACTTGCAAGACAGAAATGAGGGAGAAAAGATAAGGTTATTGAAGACCTCCCCAATGCCCGAGTCTACCTGCCAGACGTGTAGCAAGGAAATTACTGACATTAAGTTATGGGATAAAGCAGATCATTTTCAGTGTACAGAGCAAGGGATCAGGCAGCTGTCATTCTATTCTTGAGTGCAAGTCTACACCAAAAGCTTGAGATGTGGGAGGTTGGTTTCAAAGTCAACACCAACAACAAATGCAAAACCCATCTGCATTTGTGGGACAAGAAGAGGAGGGAATGTGAACAGAGGAAGCATCCAAGAAGTGTCCCCAGTAGCCAAACTGGAAACATATTCACACACATCACTGTTAGGCTTGCTTGCTTTCTTCACATTGTGATCTAACCTCAACCGGAATACGAATGCAAGCCAAAGACCACCACTTACGCACTTGCTTCAATAAGACTTTCACAAAAGCTCCAAATGCAATTTCACTGCTTCTGCTTGCCCTGAATCTAACTCAGCCAATAATAACCTTTCAATTTAGAAAAACTGAAATACTAACTCTTCATTTTTTTTAAAAAAATGCATGTATTGAATACCTACTATGTGGCAGTAAAAATCAGTCTCTAATCTTCAAGGAAATTAAATTTTATTTGAGAGCCAGTACGGGTTAAGCCTGCGACACCAACATTCCATATGGGCACTGATTCATGTCTTGGCTGCTCCACTTCCAATCCAGCTCCCTACTCATGACCTGAGAAAAGCAGCAGAAGATGGCCCACGGAGGCGGGCCCCTCACCACATGGGAGACCTGGATGGATCTCCTGGGTCTACCTGGTCCACACCTGGCTGTTGTAGCCATCTAGGAAGAGAATGAAACATCTCTCTCTGTCTCCTCCTCTAGCTCTATAGCTTTCATTTTCAAATAAATAAATATTTAAATAAATCAATTCCATTTTAGTTATAATAAAATTGCAGTTCAGTTTATGGTCTAACCAAATAGCATTTCTTCCCCTGGGAATTCATGCTATATGACATCTATTCAACTTCTTTTTTTCCTATTGCAGAAAAGCTAAATCCTACATAGCTGTTTCTCCTACTAAAATTTCAACCATACTACATAGTAAATTTTTCTTTTCCTTTCTTTTAAGATTTATTTTATTTATTAGAAAAGTAGAGTTACAGAGAGAGACAGAGCAACAGACAGATCTTCCATTCCTTGGTTCACTCCCCAAATGGCAGCAATGGCCAGGACTGGCCTAGGTCAGAACCAGGAGCTTCTTTTGGGTCTCCCATTTGGGTGCAAGGGCCCAAGCAGTTGGCCATCCTCTGCTGTCTTCCTAGGAACATTAACAGGAAGCTAGATCAGGCACTCAACCAGGCCTCATATGGGATGCCAGCAGGGCAGGAGGCATCTTAACTTGCTATGTCACAACACCACCACCCTCTTTCCCTCCTTTTTTCACTCAGTGTTCCATAAGGTTTAAAATATCTCTATATCTGCTGTCTGGCACATGGTAGTCATTCAAATGCTTGTAAGTGAAGGAATGAATCAAAAATCAAGCCAAGGTGTCCACATTATGGCATAGCACATAGAGCCCTGTCTGCAACACCAGGATTCTATATCAGTGCAGGTCTGAGACCGCACTGTCCCACTTCCAATCCAGCTCCTTGTAAATGAATCTTGGAACGCAGCGGAAGATGATCCAAGTGTTCAGGCCCTTGATACCCATGTGGGAGACCCAAATGAAGCTCCTGGCTCCTGATTTCAGCTTGGACCGGCTCTGGCCAATGTAGCCATTGGGGAGTGAACCAGCAGAAGATCTGTCTCTCTGTAACTCTGACTTGCTAATAAATAAATCTTAAAAAAAAAAAAAAAAAAGAAAGAAAGAAAAAAGAACAAGCCCAAAGCAGTCATATCAAAATCCTTAATTCTCTTCTACAACAAATTCCTAAAATTTTAAGATCCAAGATAGTTTCTTCATATGTTCTCTGAGCTGGCCTTTTGCCCATGGAATGAATGATGTTAAAGAATCGATGCTGAGAGCTAAGGAAAGGCTCAGAGGGAAGCATCCAACAAATCTTAGAATACTTTTAGGTCAGAGGAAGATGAGTCGGGCACAATGCTAAAACTCAACTGAGTCTATTTCCCCGGTGCCCAGGGTTCGTCTGTTGGTTATTTCTCCAGCATAACCCCTCTTCAGTAGCTCCGGCCCCCAGGGGAAGGAATGTGACCCTATAAACAGTGTTGACTCCAAAACTTGAATGTACAAATGAATACTCCTCATTTGCAGATCTCAGTCAAGTAAGGGTTCTGGTAACTTCCTTCAAGGTAAGTTCATGAGGGTGAGACCTGGGGCCCAGCATTTCTGTCATGCTGCCAGCTGCTGCTGGCCAGCTGATCACACTTTTTGGGGATCAAGCACTTGCAAGGACCTTGCAGAGAATACACACTGCAGGGAGTTTTAAAGGCAGCATGAAGATGCCTCCTAGGCCCACGTTCCTTATTGGTATCACATAAGTTAGTCATGTTTCTGAAGTCCCTGAATTTTCTTTTCTCATCAGTGCAAACAGCACAGTGAACACACAGCTACCAACAATAACAACTGACACCTGTTAAGGAACTATTTCCCATTTGCCAACCTAGGAATAAGGTTTTAGGTTAACAACTCCTCCCAGCAGAAATGGTCAGCGAGACCCTGAGCTCAGCTTCTAGGCAGGTTGTCTCAAAAACCCTGATGTTTAACCACAAATTGAAGCTAACAGTGCCTTTCCAGGGAGCCCCAGGGCCATTATGAAGCTTTAGCAACAGTTAGCATTCTTTTTTAAGACTTAATCATGTTATTGGAAAGGCAGATCAGATTTACAGAGAGGAGAGACAGAGATAAAGATCTTCCACCCCCTGAAGCCAGGAGCCAGGAGCTTCTTCCGGGTCTTACACGCTGGTACAGGGTCCCAAGGCTTTGGGCCATCCTAGACTGCTTTCCCAAGCCGAAAGCAGGGAGCTGGAAGGGAAGTGGAGTAGCCGGAACGCGAACCAGCGTCTTTATGAGATCCTGGCGCATGCAAGGTAAGGATTTAACCACTGAGGTATCGCACCGGGCTCAACAGTTTGCAATAAGTTATAGTTTGGGGCCCTGACCTAAGCGTCTCTGAAGCGTAACTAAGCCGTTCATGTTTACAACAGCCATGAGAAATGAATATGGTCAGCATCCCAATCTCACAGGCTTTGGCAGAAGCCTGAACAAGTCACAGGCAGAGATCAATGAGTGTCGCGATCAGGAGTGGGAGCCACGAGCCGAACGGCAGAGCCTGAGGATCTTCCGATGACCGCCCACCCAGGCCGGCCTGCTGGCCAGCTCGACTCATGCCCAGAACCAACGAATCTTAAGATTTATGTCAACCTGTGGGCTGTGTCTTTTACGGTCCACACCTAGAACCCTGAGAGCAAATTATGACTCTGGCAACATCATTTTACAACTCACCCTCCAGATAAATATCTTTACAGGAGATCTCAAATTGCGACCCCTAGAGGATCCGAATCCCACATCCTCTGGTCCCACGCCCCATCCGGACCCTGGGACCATCCCCTTGCCCCGCTGCATCCTGGAAGTCGTAGTCCCAATCAGGTTCTGCTATTTGTAGTCCATCTACAGCGAGGCGGGCCGAGCTCGGGGAGCCCATCAGCTCTCCAACACCGCCCTCTGCTGGCCCGCCGTGAGATAGCCGGGGCGGCGAGCCACTTCCGCGTGTTCCGGAAGCAGCTCCTTCTCTTCCGGACTGAGCTTGCCGGCGGCCCCACGTGGTGTCCGGTGCCGGAGCCATGGAGGTTCCCGGCGTGGAGGAGCTGCTGGCCAAGGCGGAGCGGGACGAGGCGGAGAGGCTGCAACGGATCACGGTACACAAGGAGCTGGAGCTGGAGTTCGACCTGGGCAATCTGCTGGCTTGCGATCGGAACCCCCCCACGGGGCTGCGGCGGGCGGGAGCCGCCCCGGAGGCCGAGCTGCGGGCCCTGGCGCGGGACAACACGCAGCTGCTCATCAACCAGCTGTGGCAGCTGCCCACGGAGCGCGTGGACGAGGCGGTGGTGGCGCGGCTGCCCGAGCCCAGCACTCGCCTGCCGCGGGAGAAGCCGGTACCCCGGCCGCGGCCCCTGACGCGCTGGCAGCAGTTCGCGCGCCTCAAGGGCATCCGACCCAAGAAGAAGACCAACCTGGTGTGGGACGAGGTGAGCGGCCAGTGGCGGCGGCGCTGGGGCTACCAGCGCGCCCGGGATGACACCAAGGAGTGGCTGATCGAGGTGCCCGGCGGCGCCGACCCCATGGAGGACCAGTTTGCCAAGCGCCTTCAAGCCAAGAAGGAGCGGGTGGCCAAGAACGAGCTGAACCGCCTGCGCAACTTGGCCCGCGCGCACAAGGCCCAGCTGCCCAGCGCGGCCGGCCTGCACCCCACCGGCCACCAGAGCAAAGAGGAGCTGGGCCGCGCCATGCAGGTGGCCAAGGTCTCCACCGCCTCCCTGGGGCGCTTCCAGGAGCGTCTCCCCAAAGAGAAGGCGCCCCGGGGCTCCGGCAAGAAGAGGCAGTTCCAGCCCCTCTTCGGGGACTTCGCGGCCGAGAAGAAGAGCCAGCTGGAGCTCCTCCGCATCATGAACAGCAAGAAGCCCAAGCTGGACGTGACAAGGGCCACCAACAAGCAGATGAGAGAGGAGGACCAAGAGGAGGCCGCCAAGAAGAGGAAGATGAGCCAGAAGGGCAAGCGGAAAGGGGGGCCCGGAGGCAAGCGGAAAGGAGGGCCACCCGGCCAGGGGCCGAAGAGGAAAGGGGGCTTGGGGGGCAAGGGGAAGCCCGGAAGTTCGGGCTTGGGTGGCAAGAGGGGAGGCGGGCCGCGGCCCGGAGGAAAGAGGAGAAAGTAGTTAATGGGACCCTGAGCGCCCCGTGTCGCCTCCCAGGTACTGTGTGAGCAGGGCGCTGGACAGGTGACTGGCCCCTCACTGGGTTTGAAGGTGGAGGAACAGACTCGCCCTCCCCTCGGGGAGAGTGTCAGTGGACTCTGACCAGTTCAGGTTTTTGTCCCAGCTGACATTGGCGGGAGACAAGGACACACTGTGTGGAGGTTGAGAATTGATGAATGGATTTGGTCAAAACTGGGAGTTCTTTTTGACATGAGGGTGAGCCTCTGTTGCAGAGGTTCGGGAGGTTGGTTTCTACATTGCTGCATTATTTTTGTAACAAGTTTGTGTATTTGTAAGGGGCAGGAGTTTACAAATATTTTTCAGAACATGGTTTACAAGAAGCAGGTGTTAAGTTTGTTTAATAAAAGTCTGGATCTGGTGTGGCTGTTTCCTTCCTGACTGTTGGTGGTAATTGTAGAAAGCCAGTAACCTATATTCTCAGGCCAGGTTATCTTTGTGAACTTAAAAAAAAAAAAAGCCACTTTTATTTGAGCTGTACATCTTTGGGCATCGCATTCAGTACAGTTGATAACTGCTTGAAAAAAAGTTATGCTTTTCAACATATTAATTTGCTGCAACTCATAAATCAGTTTCACAAAACAAATGTTACTTTAAAAAAAGTCCTTAAATCTTTCTATCGTTTTGAGTAAATACTGGGGAAGAAACAAATGGCCCGCTGAGACCTTGGCTGGAGCCACACTGTGTTTTGATCCAGGCCTTGTGTTGACCTGAGCCGGTTGATGAGCCGGTGAGAAGTGTCCCTGTTGGTTCCCATCCCTCGGCCTCATCGGGTCCTCCGTGTGTGAAGGTCGATGCTGCATTTCCTGAAAATTCACAGAGGGTGTAAACTTACAGGGCTTGCACCTGCTGTAGTGCAGAAAGCCATCCTCCTGCGGTGTGGGGAGAGGCGTTTTGTCCTCCCTGCTTGCTTCAGTTGTAAGGTTAATTTTAGGAAAGACATTCCTATTCTGTAGTAATTTTGCTAAAGGGGTGAATAAGTGTTCATGTGTTGGTGTCTGCCTGATTTTAAGTAACACCTTGCGCTGGTTAACTTCCACTGAGACTTGGTTCTTGGGGCCGGGGGAGCCTTCCACCCACCAGTGTGGCAAGTTGAAACTATTTGCATTTCACTCATCTTCAGCTCAGGAAACCTCTGTGGCTTATTCTACCTGGAGTTTTTTTGGGGTCTTTTGTTTGTTTGTTTGTTTGTTTTGGCTTCAGGCCTTGATGTAGCTACTGGGCACAGTAAAACAACAAAAAAAGTTCCTCTGACTTTTGTAAGATTTAACTGTTTAGAGCTGCAGTATCTTGGTAATTTCCACCAGAAATACTCAGCAGCCCTAGAAAAGTGTCTGAGTGGGAAAAGAACCACTCCCAAGTGAGAGTTGTGCCCAGGCCTCTGCGTAGGCTGGCCGGCCGCAGCTGTCCTGGGAAGTGATCCTGGGCCACTGCGGGTTAAAGAGGCAGCAGGTGACTGCAGAGGGGCGGGAAGAGGGTGGCGGCCTGGATTGGCCCACGGCAGGGGTGGAGCTGGGACCCCGGGGTGCGGGAGAAGCCTGCAGGATGGCCGCCGCCCGTGCCCGAGTCGCGCACTTGCTAAGGGAACTGCAGCGCGCAGCGTGAGTAGGGGGCTGCGGGTCGGGATGGGGCCGGTCCCGGGTGAGACCTCCGGGACGCAGGACGGCGTTGCGGTGCTGGTTGAGTGCGGCGGGTTCTACCCTGCCTGTTCAGGAGACAGACTCCCGCTCCCACGCCGTGACAAAGACAGGTTAGTGTACCCAGCCAGCACGGTTATGGAGTACATATTATGTGCCAGAAACTGCACTCGACTCCGAGGATGCGGTCCAGAAATGCTCGGGAGCGCTTGTCAAGTTCGGGGAAGGTGGCAGGGGCCTGTGGGAACGCCGCGGCATTGCATTGCACCTAGAAGGGTATTTGTTACCATACACATCTGACGCCGGGGTCACGGTGGCCTCCATCAGTCCTGGCAGGTGCACAACCCAAGTCAGCGCGAGACAACGTGGGAAAGTCTGAGGGGAGTGGGGGACGGAGTCAAGACCCACAGCTGGCTGTGAAACGTCCTTTCTGGATCCCAAAGTGCAGTGCCTTCACGGCGCAGGGGCGGGCAGAGAGGACTGGTCAAAGGTCAGAAACAGGAAACTAGCTCCCTCCTGTGCATTTCCCCCGCGTGCCACCCACACACCAGACCCTGCCTGGTAGGAGCTATTAACATTAGTGACTGCAGTCCTTAGAACAGCCTGGTGCAGTACTGTGTCCTAGACGAGAAACAGGTGTGAATAATTTGTCTAGGGCCCCAAGCTAAGCCAATGGCTGTGATGTGCAACCAGGCGCTCTGGCCCTCCCTGCCCTCAATCAAGGAATTTGAGGTGCATCCTTAGATAATCTACAGGAAAGCTAGGCCGTGGTCTTTGTCTAAGAACACTGGTATCCTGTGGGGTTCCATGATGATGGGTCCATGGTCAGCGACCTTGGGAGGTTCCCTAGCTCAGCGGTGAGCACGGGTGTACCTAGCACATAGGGCTCTGACGAGTCCTGTGGAAAAGGGAATGAACTGTTCGGCCCTGTTGAAGCTGTCCGAAACCCGAGGTCCTAGAAGTCTGTACCGCAACACCGTTCATATCCCTGCTAACCACTGTTGCACAGAACAGGCCCGAGAGAGGAGTGTGGAGTGTTCAAATTGAGTACATTTGGGGGAAACTGAGGGCCCTTAAGAGTAGGTAGCATGATCGTGGTGGTGGTTGAAGGTTTTTTGTTTGTTTTTAAAGATTTATTTTTATTGGAAAGGCAAAATTATAGAGAAGGACCTTCCATCCACTAAATCACTCCACAAATGGCCACAATGGGCAGGACTGGCCCAGGTCAGTACCAGGTGCTTCCTCTGGGTCTCTTGTGTGGGTGCAGGGGCCCAAGCATTTGGAATATCTTCTGCTGTTTTCTCAGATCTTTAGCAGGGAGCTGGGTCAGAAGTGCAGCAGCTGGGACTCAAACCAGCACCCATATGGAGTACAGGCATTGCACATGGCAACTTTCTCCGCTACACCACAGCGCCGGCCCCATGATCATAGTTTTAATAGGGACGGAGGCACAGCCCTGCAGTCACACAGAAAGGGTATCCACGTGGGGCCTCGGGACTCAGAAAAGACTGCCCAGCAGAACTAAAGGAAGAAATAAAAGTTTTCCAGAAGAGGGAAGTGTGGGTTTTCGGTAAACAACAGGAATGAGAGGTGGAAGAGTGGGAGAAAGATCATGACTCACTTAAGAAAAATAACTGAGTCTTTAGAACTGAGACGTTGGGGGGGGGGGGTGAAGCCAGACAAGGCCAAGTTGCAGAGGTCGCTGGGGTCAGGAGGCAAGCAAGGACTCTTAGGAGCCATGAAAGTGACATCACTGGAAATATGTCCTGTGGCAACAGCATGGCTATTTGATCCAAGGGAAGCCAGTGAGGAACCCCAGATGACAGGTGACATCAGAACCCAGGGAGTGGCAAGGACCTTGAAGAGGGGTAAACCAAGATGGAAAACCCTTTGGAGCCTCTATGTGGGGTAGGCTCTAAAGGGGAAGGGAGGAGGGCCAACAGCTGCAAGCAGCACAGACCCAACATACAAAGTCAGGCCAAGTGGACAGACAGCCAGAGAAAGGACCAGAGTAGGGAATCTTGAAGGCCAAAGAGATAGCTTCAGCCACGAGCAGAGTAACAACTACTGCTGTGCCTCGAGAGAAAGTAGGGAGGGAAGCACTGTGGCTTAGTGGGGAAAGCTACTATCCTGCGTAGACACAGGTTAGAGTCCCAGCTGTTCCACCTCTGCTCCCAGCTAAAGTACTTGAGGAAGTTGCAAATAGATGGGTCCAGGTGCTTGGGCCCCCTGGCTTTGGACGGGCCCAACCCTGGATAATGAATCAATGGGTAGAAGATCTCTCAGCCTCTCCTGTGAAAATCTGACTTTGAAAGACGTAAGTCTTTCAAAGAAAAAGTGCCAGGCACGGGAGACGTGAGGATGGATCTAGAGGAAAACTGGGTCTTGGGTCTCGGGAGCCAAAGATCTGGAGGCAAAGAGAGAAAAGCAGCCTGAGTGAGCGAAACTGGGCAGTTGTGGTGGAAAGACTACAGTGACTGCGGATCAGGAGGCGGGGGCATTAGAGGGCACAGGGCCACAAGTCAGGAATAACGTGGTGCCTTATCAGCGTTGGGGAGAAAGTGAGCCATAGAGGTGATTGGGGAGGAAGCTGCTTTTCCCGGGGGCATTGGCTTTGGGCAGCTTTGATGCCCATTTGGCAGCTCACGGCTGCGGAGCCCGCGCTGGTCAGCGGCGATCGCTAGGTGGCAGCCGTGGCTCATGGAGCCTTCCCTGGCCCAGCTCGGCCTGGACCTGGACTCCCCAGTGCCCAGCATTTCTGAGACCTTGACCTTTGTCATAGAGATCCACCCTTTTCCTTCCGCCCTCCCACCTTCCTCCTCCTCGGGTGTTGTTTGAATTTTGGCGGGGCGCAAGGGAAAGCGGAGGCCATGCACTTTAGAGGTCCCGGATACGCCCCCTATGACATCAGTCCCAGCTGGAGAAAGAAAAGCCAGAAACGGGGCTGCCCAGGAAATAGAGGGTCAAAATAGGGAAAAGCGAGGCAAGGTTCCAAGCACGCGGGAAACCGAGACGGGCAGGGCGGCGGGCTCCAGGGAGCAGCAGGTGTCCGGTGCCAGCATCGCCAGCCCCGCGGGGCTTGAGACTGTCCAAACCGCGCATTGGCGAAACTGGCCCGCTGGGTGCCGGCTGCACTTCCCAGAAGCCCCCCATGGCCGGCGCTGCTTTGAAAGTGGCCTGGAAAAACACCACGACAGTTCCCAACGTGGTGGGAGGGTTGAGTGAGGTTCAATTTGGTCAAAACCCCTGCCCTCCTAAAAGGCGGAGCCACATCACACCCTTGCTGGTGCTCCTCTGGCCCGCGGCGGAAAGGTTGATCCTGGAGGGAAGCCTCCTCCGGTCCCTCGCAATTTCTGGCAGTTTTATTGAGAAGCGCCTGCCAATGACCACCGGTTGGATAACATTCTACAGGGCAGTGTCAGTCACTTTTTTTTTTCTTTTTTGCTAATTTGAATCCACTCGATATTCACAGGCTTAATTACTAACTAGTATTCCACAAATACAAAGTAGAAAGCCACAAGAGGAGTAAAAAACAAAGATTATATATGATGACTTATCACAAGATGTCCCTGTCTGGTCCCTATATAGATATATATACATATATATGTATTTGTATTCCATATTAACTGCCCTAGTGTGAGTTTTCAGGTTTCTCTTTGCTTTCCGGTCTTACTTTCTTTTCTTTTCTTCCTTTTTTGCAGATGCCAGTGCCCACTGCATTCTCATACTTACTCCCAAGGTAATCATGATACGCACTGTCTTTTGCCAGTCACAAGTTCCCCTCGCACAGCTAATGTTTCCGACACATTATGGGCAAGGGTGAAGCAACAAGATCATGTTGTTGAAAACAGTTACCTTTTCTCTGTGAAACTGAAAATATGCTGCTTTCCCAGGCCATAAACAGGGAGCTGCATGGGAAGTGGACCAGCCAAGACATGAACTGGTGCCCATATGGGATCCCAGCACTTGTAAGATGGAGGATTAGCCAATCCATCGCACTGGGCCCAAAGAAAGCTAAATTTTGTGTTTATGTATGAGCTTGAGAAATGAAAATTTCTTACTGTGACAAATTATGAAAAAAAAATCTTATTTCAAATAAATTATCACCATTGCTATAAGAAATATAAACAGAACTCCAATTAATTTGTTTATTAACAATTGTACTCTTAACAATAATCCAACTCTAGAGTCTATTCAAAAGCATTTTTTAGGGGCTGGCACAGTGGCATAGCAGGCATTCAATGTGGTTCTAATCCCAGCTGCTCCACTTCCAATCCAGCTCTCTGCTTATGGCTTGAGAAAGCATTGAAATATGGCTCAAATTCTTAGGTTTCTGCCCCCACCTGGGAGACCCAGAAGAAACTTCTGGCTCCTGATCAACTCAGCCATCTGCTGGTTCACTCCCCAAATGACTGCAATGGCCAGACCTGAGCTAACAACCAACCAGAGCTTCATTGGGTCACCCAGATAGGTGCAGAGTCCCAAAGCTTTGGGCTGTGCTTTACTGCTTTCTCAGGCCACAAGCCGGGAAATGGAGCAGCCAGAACAGGAAACGGCACCTATATGGTATGCCGGCACTTGAAGTTAGTGTATTAACCAGTTGAGCTATTGTGTGGGGACCCCAAGAAAATGTTTTCAATGACTTTTTCACAAAATCAGCATAATCTTAATATTTCAATCTAGCTTTAAACTAGGAGTTTTTATTTTAAATGTTTACTTACTTTAATTTGAATAGCAGAGTGAGGAAAAGAAAGAGATCTTCTGTGCACTAGTTCACTTCCCAAGCATTGCTATCGCCACTGAGCCAGGTGGGAGCCAGGAATCCTCCACACAGACTCCAACATGAGGGGCAGTGGCTCAGGTACTTGAGCAACCCTCTGCTGCCTCCCGGGATGCACATTAGCAGGAAGTCTTAACTTGACCTGACACTCCAGTTTTGGAAGTAGGTAATCAGGTGGTGGCTTAACCTACCATGCCGCAATGGCCGTCGAGGTATTTTTCAAATTTTTACTCATTTATATTTTGAAACAGGAAAAGAAAGACAAAGAACATTCTCATCTATCGTTTTACTCCCCAAATGCCTGCAAAGGCCCTGGGCCAGCCGGAGCTGGTAGCCTAGAACTCCGTCTGGATCTCCTGTGTGGATGGCATATCGCTGCTGCCTCCTGCAGTACGCTTTAGCAGAAAGCAGAAATCAGGAGCGGAGCTGAGACGCCAACTGGGCAGTCCATCATAGGCTGCAGGGCTCCCAAGCCACAGCTTCACAAGGCTGACTGTTCACCCCATAAAAGGCAGGGTCTAATTTTAATTTGATGTGCACAGTGAAATCCAAAAAATATGTTTTAGAAAAGTCTTCAAAGGAAATGTTGTGTGCACTGCTCTCTTACTACCAAAGACCAGTTCCAATTTGTTATTGGTTAACATTATTTCTGCTGTACTCTTATGCCCTTCTCTGATGTCAGTTTTTACGTTTCTAGCTCCTGGACTCTCACCTTCTGGAAGAACAACTGATTATGCCTTTGAGGTAGATTCAATCAATTCATTGTTTTATGGGTAGCTCAGTATTTTGCTACAGTTTATTATAAATCTGTTATTGCTTGATGTTCTACAACCTGCATTTGATCAGGTTCTTTGTTGTAAGATAACCTCTTAGGCTAATGCAGTACTAGTCTTCTGAGACCGTGAATAAATATCTCAAATACTGTCGTCAGTACAGCCACTAACACAGTGAAACTCTGATGTAGTTGTGTATGTTATGTGGTAAATGTTTAGCTTTCTGATTGTATAACAATGCCAAAAGACGTCAAACAAGTCTGCTGAAGCAAAAGGAAAGGAAGAGCTAATTCTGGTACATTTTTATCATGCTGTAATTGCATAATTATGTACAATTAATTATTTAAATCCCTGTGTCCTCTTGGTCCAGGAGTCACAAACAGAAATGTCACCGGGAGCAGACTAGGGAAGGCCACTGCCAAGTTCACCCAGCGTGCAGGCCCCACCTGAAGGGTGCTCCATCCACTTGGCTGCTGCCCTGTGGAAAGGCAGCTCCAGTGTTTCCAGATTACTCAAGAGACAGCAATCCGGATAGCCATATTCAGTGTTGCAATTCTTGTTTATTTGTTTTTTAAAGGATTATTAGCTAATACAAGAAAGAAAGAAAGAACGAAAGAAAGAAAGAAAGAAAGAAAGAAAGAAAGAAAGAAAGAAAGAAAGAAAGAAAGAAAGAAAGAAAAAGAAAGAAAGAAAGAAAGAGGGAGGGAGGGAAAGAAAGAAAGAAAAGAAAGGAAGAAAGAAAGAAAGAAAGAAAATTTAAGCATAACATGAATCCAGTAGAAACATTTTGGGTCAAATTAACCTATTTCTATCAGTATAAAAACTCTTACCTTAACTATAATCTTTAGGAAGTAATGTTTCTGTTACCAGAGCCTTCCACAGTGACCAAAACACAGGCATTCAGCAGTGTTGGCTGAATGGGAGGTAGTTGAAGGAAGGGTGAGAGGAGGGAGGGAAAGAGAGAGGGAGGAAGGTTAAATGGATGGGTGGATACATAGGTAACTAAATGGATGAAAAATACATAGAAGATACAACTACATTTAAAATCAGAAAAGCAAAATATTTGATAGTTAATGTGTAAGTAGAGAAAGGTAGCATCCAAAAGCCGAGGGGACAATTTTAAGAGTTAGGGGTGTATTTGGGAATAGAGTACAGCAGGACCCCTCTGCACCCTTATCCTTTGGGGATATGTTCCAAACCCTCTGTTGATGCCTAAATCCATGGATAGTAGCAAACTGTGTATGTGCTCTATTTTGTCTATGTATACCTGCTTATGGAAAAGTTAAATTTATAGCTGAGGCAGAGATGGTCTAGTTGAGTAAGAGATTAACAATACGTTACCACCGACCTTTGCAATCTTAGCATAAAATATTTTATTTGCTATTGCGTCAAAACCTTTCATCTTTGTCACCTAAAAGATGCATTTTACAGCTTCCCCTTGACATACGCCAATTGCTGACCTCACATTGGGGCAATTAATAAGTAAAATAAAGACACAAGCCCTGCAATACCTGGACAGTGGATCTGGTAACCAAGATGTCTGCAGGTAGCATATCCCAAGAAGAATGGTGTACAGTTTACAGCTGATAAATCATTTTCTTCTGTTGTGTGCCACTTCATATTTTCAGACCATAATTGACTACAGGCCACTGCCAGCACAGAGAAATTCCAGAGCAGGGAGGGCCATTGTAGTTCCAATGTGACTGGAGCCAAGGTTTGCTTAAAGATGCGTGGTGAGTCCAAGGCCAGTTGAAGACCATCCCAAGGAGCAGACCCTTTATTTTCCAAGCAGTGAGGAACCAGTTCAGAATTTCAGAAATAGAACAGCCAGCTCCCCATTTCCCCATATCCCTAAATATTTTATCTTTTTTCCAGATGGCTGTCTCAAATATTAGATATGGAGCAGGAGTCACAAAGGAAGTGGGCATGGTAAGGATTTGAAATGTCCTCAGTCTCCTACTGCAAATATTAACTACTCTGTAAACAAGTACTAGCTGGCCACAGTTGAATCCACTATTGCAAAAACGACATCGACTGTTAGCTTTGCACAAAGGGTCTATTCCAGTTCTAGTGTAATCAAATGTAATTTAAATATGTCTTCTTTTTGTAGGACCTACAAAACATGGGGGCTAAAAACGTTTGCTTAATGACAGACAAGAACCTCTCCCAGCTCCCTCCTGTCCAAGTGGTTATGGATTCCCTGGTGAAGAATGGCATCAGCTTCAAGGTTTATGACAATGTGAGGGTGGAGCCCACAGATGCAAGGTATGCCTACACTGCTGCTGTTATTTTAGGTAGAAGCCCACACATTCTGCTGCTGTTGAAACCCTGCCCCAGGCCTGATTTAATGCCAGGGCAATTTGTTTCTGGAAAAAAAAATATGACGTGGTGGTTCTCATTTTCCCTTCTCCAAGCTTCATAGACGCTATTGAGTTTGCCAAAAAGGGAGCGTTTGATGCCTATGTTGCCGTGGGTGGCGGCTCCACCATGGACACCTGTAAAGCTGCTAATCTGTATGCATCCAACCCCAGCTCTGACTTTCTGGATTATGTCAATGCCCCCATTGGGAAGGGAAAGCCTGTGCCCGTGCCCGTGAAGCCTCTGATTGCAGGTAAAAACCATTGGTCTGTTTGTCTTGCATTGGACAAAGTACACCAGGAAAAAATGCAAGCTCGTATTTTTAGGGTTCACACAAGGTCTCGAAGAAATTCATGCAAAATGCGCATCATGACTTTCAGGATTTTTTTCATGTTGCACCAAAATAAACCTATCTTAATTCTATTTCTCCATGAATGTTTGAAAGAAACCTTGCATGTTTCTAAAAACTTTTTGGCTTTTTCATTTCAATCAGTGTCTTGTTTGGAGACCAAAACAGAAATGGGTTCATTTTAAAATTCTGATCTTTATTGCATAGTGGGATATATTTTGGGGCCCAGTGTGGGGCAGATCGCAAATCTAAGCTCCAGGAGGAGGGGAAAGTCTTATTTAAATATGATCAAATACCTCCTTGGCAGGTTTGTCTCTACACCTTTCTCTGTGTCTCCTTTTACCAACCACTTTGGAATTCACTATTTTCTCTCTGATGTTAACCCTTTTCTTCAACATGATGGTTCTCCTGCTGACCTTGACTTTGTCTTTTGCCTGGGACATGTGGCCAGAATGGCCATTTCGTTCTTGGTGACATTCACTTCATGGCTGCCCAGAGCACAGCCCTGCAGTTTACAGTGAGAGTAACTCACGTGTTCCAAGGGCGTACCTCATGATTTTCTGGTCATTTCTTCCTTTGCCTTCTTTTCTTTTTTTATAAAGATTTATTTATTTTTATTGGAAAGGTGGATATACAGAGAGGAGGAGAGACAGAAAGGAAGATCTTCCATCTGATGGCTCACTGCCCAAGTGAACGCAACGGTTGGAGCTGAGCCAATCCAAAGCCAGGAGCCAGGAGCTCTTCCAGGTCTTCCACACGGGTGCAGGGTCCCAAGGATTTGGGCTGTCCTCAACTGCTTTCCCAGGCCAGAAGCAGGGAGCTGGATGGGAAGCAGGGCCGCCAGGATTAGAACCAGCACCCATATGGGATCCCAGTGCGTGCAAGGTGAGGACCTTAGCTGCTACGCTATCATGCCAGGCCCATCCTTTGTCTTCTTATGTCTGAATGTCCACTGCTTTTTAAAGCTTTATAGCTAAATACATTACCATTAATTGGGAAATGGGCTTTCTTTAAAATTACATCATCTCTCTTATCCCCTCTCCCATCATATTGAGGGGGCCAAAGAGCAGCGAGCAATGATGGACAGCTTCCACCTGAATGAGAAACCAGCAGGGGGCAGCATAAGTGGGATATGGCAAATGGACCCCTCTGGTGAAACTGTGAACACCACACCAAGGGGTGACTAAGTGGGGTTCTCCGCTGAGCTGCAAAACCACAGAGGCGCCAAGGCAGAGCTTGTCCCAGTGCTTGCTGCCAAGCAGGAATAAAGAAGTCTTTTAGAGACAGCAAATAGGACTTCGCTTACCAGAGGGGCAGGGCAGCCTGCATTTGCATCCTAGCTGTAGCTGCTTAAACTCTGGCCTTTGAGGAGCCGAAAGTTTGCAGAGCTCATGCTCACTGGGGACACGGATATGTGTATGATTAGCATGTACATGTATTAATGAGAACATAGACATTTTGCCTGCATGTTAGCACTGAAACAGAGACTCCATACATGTTAAACACATGCATGTTAGTGTAGATACAGATAGTACACATTAAATGCACGTGTGTGCTGATACAGATACCATATATACTAAATACATCCTTACTTGTTGCTTCAGGGATGGGCACCATGCATGTGTGCTAACAGAGATACAAGGTCTCCCCTAGTAAGTACATATGCATGCTAACACAGAGATGATGCATATTAAGCACATGTACACATTCATGAAGCAAATACTGATGTTATACATGTTAAACATGTTATACATACACATTAATATGAACATGCATCAACATGCCTATTAACTATGTGTATGCTAAAACAGATATAGACCTTACCCATGCATGTTCATGCAGACACAGACTCCAACTGTGTGAGGCTCCTGTGCTGGTCATACACATGCAGACGTCAGGTGAGGGACGTCCTCAGCCAAACTTCCCTCCTTAACTCTGTTCCTTATTTCTGAGATGGAGTCAAGTATCTCCACTGGCCTTTACTTAATGCTTTTATTGAAGTTAATATTGTTTTGTTCAAGTCCCAACTACCTCAGGAACTGGGAGCGAGACCACTGGGGTTGCCATCTTTGACTATGAGCACTTGAAAGTAAAAACTGGTAAGAATTTTTGACTTTTTCATTAATTTCTTTTCTTACCTTTAGTCCCCACCTTAGTATTTTTAACCTTAGTATTTAACAACCAAGCAGTTCTAGAAAGGGCATGTGCATGTGGACACTTTAATAGGAAGTAACCTCATAAACTACTTTCTGAGAATTAGCTTCAAAAGCCTGTTGAAATGCCATATTTTCTCCCTCCTTTTTAAAATTGAAAACCAAAGACATAGTGAGAAAAACCAACAGAGAGAATTCTCATCTCCTGGTTCATTCCTCAAATGCCCACAACAGCTGAAACTGGCCAAGGGCTGGAAACTCAGTTCCCCTCTCCCATGTGGGTAGCCAGAACCCAGTTATTTGAGCTATCACCAGTACTTCCCTGATATGCATGAACAGGAAGCCAAGAACTAGAGCCTAGCATCAAACAGTAATGTGCTTGTAAATTAGCACTCTGGAATTTAGCAATGAACAAACAGGCCTTGATTTTGCAGTGTTTGCTCCTTTCTGAGTTGTAATCCTCCTACCATGCCCAATGACATCAAGCTGCAGGAGTCAGGGGGGAGATACCTCCACTTGGCTGTTGGAATCTAGTAGGAGCTAGCTCCAGAACGTCAGCAAATCGCCTACCTTCTGACTCCTCATCTCTTTCTGCTGCTACATACCGTCTCCCTACATGAGAATGAACATTTGTTCATATTGTTATTTTCTGGAATAATGCATTTGCCTGAAGATATTTAAGACTTTTTTTCAATGGTGCCAATACCTTTAGCCTTAACTGAAAATCCTGATGTTTTAGGCATTGCTTCAACAGCCATCAAACCCACACTGGCACTGGTTGATCCTCTGCATACCCGCCACATGCCTGCCCAGGTGGTTGCCAACAGTGGCTTCGACGTGCTCTGGTAGGTCCTGGGGCCTTACAGAGAGGTTTTCTCAATACCAGGTCTATGGACAGTGTTGGATAGCTAGAGAGTTTGATTAGCTCCCACTGCTCACTACTCCACTGTACCCCTCACTTTGACCTTCCACCCTAGGTGAAAACGTTGAAGCCATAAAAGTTGATGACAAGGTAAGGTCCAGTGTGGGACATAAACCTGATGTGCGGCAGGGGCACAGCTGACGAAACATCTCAGCCAGGCACGTGGTTTCTCAACCACACCACCACCACCTGCCTTCATGATCACACTAACCCAGGAAGGCACAACATTGCCCAAGGAAAATGGTGGGAAAGGGAACTGGCGCCACGTAGCACCCACCTGGAGATGCACGGTGTCAGCCCTTCAGTCCTGCCCCAAAAGTCTGTGCCGCACAAACTATCATCTTATTGAAAAAAAGAAAACTAGGTTTGAGAGCTTTAGGGATGGAGCCAGATTCCTTGCTTGCTCCCGTGGGTTTGGCTGTGACATACTAATAGCTTCTTGGTCCGGCACCCGGACTTCAGTGCAAGCCGTTACCTGCAGCAGCCTCTGGGGGTTCCATGGGCGCTGCACATACATCATGCCCCAAACACCCCTATTTCATCCGTGCATGCATGCAAGCATTTTCACATCTTCACATCTCTGAAATCAGGATATACCTCAAAATTGGTAGCATGGCAGCACTGGTTTTTTTTTTTTTTTTTTTACGATGCACTTTATAGCTTACGTTATATCTTAAATCTGATGGCATCTGGTAATTCTCTTACCACATGCCCGTTGCTTCTCCCTTCATCCTTTAGCTCAGGAAGCAGCGAGACTCAGCATGAACAGCAGCCTTCACTCATGCCTCATACATCCTCTTGTCCTGCTCCAGGTGTTCCACCATCTGATCCCTCACTTGAGCTGCATTGCTTGTCCCAGCTCCCTCTATTGCAACAGTGTCCTCATCTGTGTCCCCGACTCCTTTTCATCACATAGTCCTTCCAGCACCCATCCGTACTGGCCCCAGAAGGGTTTCAGGTTGCAACATGACCAAAACACACACACAAATCTACCCTAAAAGTCTCTGGTTTTCCATGCCTCCCATCTAAAGGCCAAACTCCTTGGGCCCTAGAATGTCCCTGGTGTTCAGCTCTTCATCTGCGCAAAGAACATGTCTTTCAATTCCACAGGCGCTCTTGCTCCTGAATGGAACCTGCGCTGGCCTGTCCCCTCACTGGGTACAATGACCACTTGTCCTTTGCTCTGCGCCCTGGGTGGCCTGTACATTGCTCCGTGGTCAAATGCCCATCTACAACACTACCCTGTGAGCTGGGTAAAGACAGAGCCATCTCATTCTGTTCTCTAAGTTCTATTCCTGAACATGATGACTATCACTGCATAAAAACTGAATTATTTCCACTGAATGATAGCTCACATGATTAGGAGAGGACAGAGTTAGTTAGCATGCATATCCACTCTGTCCACATCTGTGGTCTGCTCCTCATGACATTAGGCTGCCTGCCATAAGACCAGAGAACAACATTGTGTCCCATCTCAGGGCAATTCTGCTGGGCCTTTCATGAGCTGTCCAATAAAGTTGAGAATGAAAGGGACAGAGGAGGAACCTCTGTAACTGTAGCTATATGATAAACACACTGTGTGCCAAACAGTCCCCTGCAAATGAATGACTCATAGTCCCCAAATCTCCAGTGTCAATCGAAAGATAGGAGTGGGCCCCTCTGAGTAACCCCCGTGGGAGACAACAGCTAGCCCCAGGAGGCTGCACCTTCAGTGTCCTAAAGAGGGAAAATGGCCATAAGCCTTTGAGCCAACTGCCCTGGTCAGCCTCCTTCTGCCTCTGACTATAAACTGGCCATTATCAGGCTTTCCTGCCAGGATCACAGGCGCTGAAAGACTCAAGTGTCTGTCCCTCAGCAGTTACATTTCCTGTTGTAAATCTGTAACCTGAAGCCCTGGTTTTATTCATAGCTTCTGGACATTCAGCTCAGCAATCAAGTTGCTCCCCCACTTTCCACTGCCCCACTCCTGAAACAGAGCCATTCTTAGACTCAGACTCTTGATGCATCCAGATGTGAAGCAAGCAGAGGTCAGGCTAGGGACCTGGTGGGCTCACCGCCACCCCGGTCAAAAACACCATAGTACAGTTAATGTCAATTTGGCTTCATGAATTTCTCTGTAAACAATCAATGGCTGCTGCAGAAATGAGACTGAATGGGGAGAGTCACCGGGATCTTGGTGCTAAACAGCATCCCCACGACAGAATTAATGTGGCTTTGTGTCTGAATGGAGAGAGGAAAAAGACACTGCCCTCAATCTGCGTTATTTCGATATTTCTCATCAGCCATGCCCTGGAGTCCTACACTGCCATTCCCTACCATATGCGGAGCCCCTGCCCTTCTAATCCCATCATGCGACCAGCATACCAGGGCAGCAACCCCATCAGCGACCTTTGGTCAGTCCACGCACTGCGGATTGTTGCTAAGTATCTGAAGAGGTAGGTTGGCCCTGGGGGGGGGAGCAGCGGGAGGGATAATCACATATGCCCTCGTATGAACCTGACATGCCTGATCCCCAGGAACTCTGAGTACATCTGCTCGCCAGAAAATCAGTCAAGGGTCATTGAGAAGGGCCAGACACCAATACCCCCTAAAGGGGCCAGAAGGATGGGGAGGGAGGAAGGAACAGAAAACAGGATCCCTCAGTCTGAAAAGACACAGCCAGAGAACCAAACAGGAGCCTCTAGTTTAGGAAGGATGCAAATGGAGTCCGTGTTCATAAAGCTGCCGAACGCGAGCTGGGATGAAGGACTGTGTCCTCAGCCAGTGGGCTAGCCAGGATAGAAATGGGAGCCCCATAAGCAGAGGTCGGCTGGATCCATGCAGGTGCCGCCAGAAAGCACAGAGAAGTGACCTACTAAGCAAGTTCACAAGAACTGCCTTGAGGAAGTGAAGGTGCAGACACTGCTGTACAGGAAGATAAAAAGGATGGAAAATGCAGAACGATTCTTAAAAGCCTTTGAAGATTGTAATACTACAAACATATATGCATATTATCTTTATAATCATGGGCTATCAGAGAGCAAACAACAGGCTCCTATAGGAATCATGCTGCCTTTGGAGATGAGTGCCAACACCTGCAGCATGAGGACACAGGCGAAGTGAGACTTGTTTTTCTACAGGTCATCATTCTATCAAAAAAGTTGATGGAAAAATGCGTAGTATGAAAAAAACTAGGCACAGTTTTCAAACTTTTTTTTTTGCACCAAAACAAATTGACCTTTTAGTTTGGTTTTTCCACAAATACTTTGAAGTACCCTCATATTTACATACAGTATGGGGAGATGCCATCGAGCAGGTAGACCAACACATGGACCCAGTACCTTGCATTGCCATGGGAATACACGTACTGTAGTAAACTGTGTGCCTATTTGAGGGGTTTGAGGCAAAAGGAAGTTTTTATAGGTAAAATAGGAAGACTTGCTATTTTTAAGATTTATTTTTTTCTTGTTGGAAAGGCAGCTTCACAGAGAGAAAGAGAAATTGAGAGAAAGCTCTTCCATCCACTGGTTTACTCCCAAAATGCCCATAACAGCTGGAGCTGAGCCAACCCAAAGCCAGGAGCCTCTTTCTAGTCTCCCACATAGGCACAGGGTGCCAAGGCTTTAGGCCATCTTGCACTGCTTTCCCAGGCCACAAGCAGAGAACCAGATGGGAAGTGGAGCTGCAGGGACAAACCAGTACTCATATGGGATGCTGGTGCTTGTAGGGGAAGAATTAGCCAATTGAAGCATCATACTGGGCCCATGGGAAGATGTATATAAAGTATTTTGAAACAATCCTTGGCTACAGGGATCAGTAACAAGGGTGACCATCAGCCCGAGAATGAACAGGAAGTTGCTGGGTGGGTGCCCTCATAGATATATTTTTATGTGAGATTGTGTTGGTCTTTGTGCAAGGTTGAGGTTTTGTCAGAGTATATCATGACAGTTCTCATAGTCAGGCACCCATGCATGAAATCCCCTCCTTCACAATCCTCCAGTTTATTATATTTTTGGTTAAGAGTTGACACAGGTGACACCATTTTGATTCCATAATTTCACAAAGTGAACAGAGGTGATGGGTAACCAGACTGACAGGAACAGAATGTTTGGACAGAAGTATGTGAGATGGACACGGGCCCGGCGGAAAGCACCATCCTCTGCCACTTCACCTTGTGATTTGGGGGGAGAAGGAGCTAATATAGGTCTTCTGGAGTAAGGCACAAATTACCAGTCATTTCAAATGAAAGAAGGAAAAAAAAAACTGTGGCACCCTTATGTCATAACAGAAGCCCTTTCCCAATGTAAAGATGGGTCAAGAAACCAAGCAAAAGTGGGCTGGCTTCATTGTCTTCAGGCTTCCTCCCTGGGGCAGAGTTTCCAAGCAGGAAAGTGTACAGGAAGCCTGAGCCAAATTTCCTAGGGGCTTTTGAGAATTTGCTTGTCCAAAGTGATGCTGAAGACACACAAAGCAAAAGAAAAAAATATTGGCCCAACAATAACATTCCCCTTCTACATATTAGCATGAGTACAGGGTTTCTACCGGTTCCCAAAGGGGCTTCTGGGGGTTCTGATTTGGGGCAGTCACAGAAAAAGGGCCAGGTGGGCTGGGTTTGTCCTACAGCCAGTCCCAGGGGAATTGGGGCTCACTTCAGTCCTCCTTGCCCTGTGTTTTCTGAGAATGTGTTTTTTCCTAGTTCATACATGGCAGCCATCAAAGTCATTGACAAATGAAGAAGAAGAATGGTTCTCGTATACTTGCTAGAGCGGCTCTCACCATCCAGGGATCCAGGCTTTGCCTCGCCCACACTCCCATGTCGCAGGAGCAGCCTGACACTGTATTTATTATGCTTCTGCTAAAGCCATTGATGAGAAAATATATTGCCCTTCAGTTTTCATTTAGAAGACAAGATGTCAGTTGAATAACTTGCCTAATTTTTCTTCCTAGGTAGCATTAACATTTCCTTTTTTTTTTTTTCCAGATCTTGCCCTAAAGGCAGCTCCTTATTCAGTAGAAAATGCCAGTGTTGACATGTTATTGTTAAGTATTCATATCATCCACAGGGCTGTCAGAAATCCCGATGATCTTGAAGCAAGGTCTAATATGCATTTGGCAAGCACTTTTGCTGGCATTGGATTTGGAAATGCTGGTGTTCATCTGTGGTGAGCAAATTTGAGATTTTGTTGTTTTGCTTAAGGTATTGCTGTCAGTTTAGTAAAGCAAGCAATACATTTTAAATGTTTTGTAGAGGAAGAAATTGAACTTTAGGTCCCTAAATGTTTTCTTAATTCAAATGTGGTTTATTGGATCACGGGTTTTCTTTTAGTAACAGGTTTTCAAGCTACAAGTCATGTACCATACAGGTCACATTTTTAAAATGTACAATTGAATCATTCTTAGTATTTATACCGTTATGTAACCATCACAACTAATTTTAGAGCCCTTTTTCACTCTCTAAAAGAAGTCTCATACATCTAGCTGTGATCACTATTTCCCCTCAATACTAACCAATCTACTTCCTATGTTGGTAGATTTCTCCATTCTGGAAATTTCATACGATCCCATTATACATAGTGTTCTGTATCTGCCTTGTCTTACACAGCGAAATACTTGCAGCGTTCATCCATGTGTCAGCGCTTCATTCCTTTTTACTGCCAGATGATATTCCACTACTTTGGATATACCACACTTGACTTAACCCTTCATCAGTTGAAGGACATTTAGGCTATTATCATGTTTGACTATTATGAGTAATGTCCTGAGCATTCAAGTGCAAGTTTTTGCATAGACAGATGTTTTCATTTCTGTTGTTGGATACATAAGAGTAGAACGCTGAGTCCTACAGTAGCTCCGTGTTTGAATGAGGAACTGCCAATCGTTTCGCATAGCTTCTGTGCCATTTTCTGTTCCCACCATCATGGATGAAAGTTCTGCTTGCTCCATAGCCTCACCATGTGATGTGAATTTTTAAAACCTCAAAAGCAAAAATTTCCCCTTAATCTCTAACCAATAGAAAAGGATCAGAATTTTTGTAATAGCTAAGTTTTATAGTTATAACTTAAAACCAGTGACCACTAACACTTAAGAGTAATCTTGCAGGGTAGCACTGTGGTGCACCTACTTAAGCTTAGTTAAGCATCTCATCTGAGCATCAGTTCAAGTTCCAACTGTTCCACTTCTGATCTAGCAACCTAGTATCTACTGTGCCTGGAAAATAGCAAAAAGTAGTCTAATACTTGAGCCCCTGCATGCATAGAGAATACACAGCTAAGGCTTCCTGGGCCTGCTTCAGTCTGGTCCAGCTCTGGACATTGTTGCAGTCATTTGGGAAGTGAAGCAGCAGATAGAAAATCTCTTTCAGTGCTTCTCCTTGACTCTGAAACTCTGCATTTCAAACAAATAAATAAATTTTCTTTTAAGTAAAAAACGAAAAGTAATCCTTGTCTAGGTCAAGTGCCATGAAATGGCATCCTGTCCGAGGCTGATAGGAGCGTTAATTGGTAATGTCTCTCCAGTGTGTAAGTGACCAAAGTACAACCCAGAGCAAGAAAACATTTATGACACTTGACCCACTAATTCACTTCTAGGAATCTAGCCTAAAGAAACATCCATGGCTTTGCTAAAATTATTTCCTTATAAGGATATTCACCTAAGTGTTATTTATAACTGAAAATAAATGTGTAAGAAACCTAAATTTCCAATATTTTGAAAACAGTTAACTAAACTACGGTAAATAATGGATAAAATATGCCCATTGAAAATAGTGCTTTTGAACAGAAAAATCTCATAGGAAAATATTTTCAAGGAATATCAAACAAAAACAACATATAAACCAAATACAGATACACAATGTGGTCATAAAGTTGGTATCACATCATGAAAAGGCATTGGGCAATAATTTTGAAAGTAAAAGAGGAAAAGTAGTTTTCAAACTACCCACGAACTCAAAAGAGCCAGTAGGGAACACCTTTTTTTGAACATACATTCAAAGAGTTTACCAAAACACTTCGTCCATAAATTGTAAAATTTTTGCTTAATAAACACAGAATTAACCAGAAATACACATTAAAAGTTTACAGCACTGTCAAATTCTGTTTTCAATATAAAATAGAGCATCATGGGCCAGTACAGTGGCTCAACTGGCTAATTCTCTACCTCCAAGTGCAACATCCAAAATGGGTGCCAGTTCATATCTTGACTATTCCACTTCCCATCCAGCTTCCTGCTTGTGACCTAAGAAAGCGGCAGAGGATGGCCAAATGCCTTGGGACCCTGCAACTATGTGGAGAATGAAAGAAACTCCTGGCATCAGAGCAATTCACCTCTTGCCATTGTGGCCATCTGGAGAGTAAACTAGCAGATGGAAGACCGTTTTCTCTGTCTCTTCTTCTCTCTATAAACCTGCCTTTCCAATTAAAAAAAAAACTTTAAAAAATAAAGCATCAAAAGTTAATGGGAAAAAATAGAATAAAAAGAAGCTTGTTTTGGTACAAAAATCTTGAAATCTATAAAAAAAATTTTTAAAGATTGATTTACTTATTTGAAAGTCAGAGTTACTGAGAGAGAGGGAGAAACAGAGAGAGATCTTCCATCCTCTGATTCACTCCTCAAGTGGCTACAGTGGCCACAGCTGAGGCCAGCCAAAGTTGTACCCTTTACCTGGGTCTGCAACAAGGGCCTCCCACATGTTTCACTGCCCTTCCCAGGATATTAGCAGGGAACCTAATGAGAAGTGGAGCAGCCAGGATACCAATCAGCACCTATATGGGATGCTGGCATCATAGGTAGTGGCTTTACTCGCTATACCAAAGCACCAACCCTCAGATAATTTCTAAATGCTAATTTTTTTTTTAGAGAGAGACAGATATAGAGAACTCCCACCTATTGGTTCACTCCCTGAATGACCTTGGACTAGGACTGGGCCTGAGCTAAGGCTGGAATCAGAAATGCAATGTAGCCCTCCCACATGGGTAGCGGGAATGCAGTTGTTTGAGTCTTCACCATTGCCTCCCAGGATCTGTATTAGCCAGAAGCTAGAGACAGGAGCTAGAGCTGGGAATCAAACCCACAAGGCTAAAATCTCATTTCCATAGTGTTTGTGATACATATTTTCATAAACTCAGAATTCCTCACATTAATTATAGCATGTTAATTTTATAATGTTTGTCTTTTGAGCTCTCAAACTTAATTTTTCCTATGAGTTCATTACAAATTCAAGAGAATATAAAGAAATTTTCAATAAAAACAAAAACTATGATGCTTTTTCTTGATGACAATTGAACCTAATAAATCCTCAAGTTGGAATTCAGGCAAGAGAAGTCAGTCTAGAGTTAACTGACATAGCCTTAGATTGCTGGTAGGCATATATCATTCCACTTCGTTAATACAGTACATTTGAAAGGACCTGTCAGTTGTTGAGACAGATCATTTTTGGAACCAGCTTGTATGTCATTGAATGACATTAATGATCATTGAAATTTGAACATGGCTTTCTTGATGCACACACTAACCATCAAATATAAGGATGTATATAGCTCTTCCTATCCCAAAGAAAACAGGATGTATAACTTGAATTTTGGTATCTGCATATCAGCATAAGGTTTTCTTTCTCTTCTAGCCATGGGATGTCTTACCCAATTTCAGGCTTAGTGAAGACATACAAAGCCAAGGATTATGATGTGGATCACCCACTGGTGGTAAAGATCATAACAGTATATTTTTAAATTAAATCCTAACGTCTTAAAATTTTTGTAAGTATGTTTGTCGATTCTCAACTGTTGGGTGTACAGAGTGAAGCTGCTCAGTAGCTAGGCTGTGCAGGAAGAACAGCTTTGCCGTTGGTTTCTCCACAGCCTCACGGCCTGTCTGTGGTGCTCACCTCTCCCGCCGTGTTCACATTCACGGCGCAGATGTTTCCAGAGCGGCACCTGGAGACGGCGGAAATATTTGGTATGCATTGTTTCTCCTAAAACTTTTGCTGGGGTTGTTGTTGTTGTTGTTATTTGAAAGGCATAGTTTACAGAGAGAGGTAGGGGAGAGACAGAGGGAAAGATCTTCCATCCACTGATTTACTCCCCAAATGGTCACGGCAGCTGGGACTGGGCCAGCTAAAGCCAGGAGGAACCTCTTGCAGGTCTCCCATATTGGTATCAGGGTCCAAATGCTGGGGCCATCCTCCACTGCCTTCCCAATGGCAAGAAGCTAGATCGGAAGTGAAACAGCCAGGATTCAAACTGCTGCCCATATGGGATTCAGGTGACAGCTTAACACCAGCCCTATGCTGAGATTACTTCTGAAGAGGAATCATAAGAGACAATACTCAACAGTGTTGCTTTAGGACAATTCAATTAGATGTCAGTGGCTTGCTCCATGTTCCATATGGCATTAAATATCGTGATGTCATGCTGTTGATGATCTAGTAACGATGAAACAGAAGCAAATATCAAATCTGTAAAGTTTGTAGTAATGCTCTTTCCTCTGCTTTCAGCCGTCGAGGAGAGGGCTGAAACTCTTGGTGCTCTTGGCGTACTGTTCATGTTATAGACAGCTTTGGCTACGTGTAATTTGATAATAAAGAGAATCTCAATCAGGAAACAAGAGTAAATTCCCAACCATTGACAATCTAAATAACTAGCGACTTTATAAAATACCCAAGAGAGGCATCTATTTGCTGTACTCTAGAATAAATAACATCTGTAAGTAAGATACACATGCTGCCTTTGAAATCTTACCAGAAATAAATCTTGATTCAGGAGCTCTTTGGTGGAAATTACATTTTGATGATTTATTGAAACAAGAACTCTTTTAGGTTCGCATGAGTGTTGGATTCCCTTGCAAAATACCATGTTCCCCTGCTTGGGTTGAGGGTAGGAAGGGAAAGGCGAGAAAGAGTTCCTTATTATGCCCTAGCTGCAGCCGTTGGAGAGGCGCTTCCCAGGCATGAGGCCTGACCACAGACAGCCCTCTGGGCACTGCGCCCGCTCCCCTTTGATTCTCTCTCTCTCTCTCTCTCACACATACACACACACACACACACACGCACACACGCACACACTCGCCACCGCCTATTTGTGTGCTCCTGCCCAGGCCTCTCTGTGCTGCAAGATTGTTAACAGAAACCCAAGACAGGGAGGCTGAGTTTCCAGCATGAGCTGCAGGAAAACAGTGGCCGCTCGGCCAAGGATCTTGCATCTCTTCCCTTTAGGATTGTAGGTGTTTGGTTTCAGCTGCCTTGCAAATATGCCAACAGCATAAACAATGGGAAGCCCAAGTCAGAGGCTAGGTTTTGTGATAAATGGAAAGTTACAGAGAATGTCAAATTCATGTTCCAGGCAACTTGCAACATGGCTGAAAATGCAGTGCCTCTGTTAGATATTATCTAGGCTGGAAGAACTCACTAATTCTTGTGTAGGACCTTTTCATAGAATTCCATCCCTACTTATTAAATAGTTTGATTCCCTATGTAATTTCAGATTTTCTTAGTTTTAGGCCTGTGCATTCTTTCTCCATCTCTCTCTCTCTCTCTCTCTTTCTTCCCTGATTCACTACAAAAACCCAGCAGTTTTGAAAGTGTGTTTTCTAACAACAAACCTCATAAGTCCCAGTTATGTACCATTCCTCTAGTTCGTCCAGATTTTAGTGCTTTTGTCAGGCAAGGTTTGCCCTGAATCAGCCGCTACCCTAGTGAAGCTGGTGCCTGACTCTATTCATCCCTTTTCCTGGGGTGCTAAAGCAGTTCTACTCATAGAAGAGAAAGGCTAAAACTCTTTTATTAATATGTTTCAGTGTAGAGGAGAACCGTATACCCTGATCTCTGAACACGGCCCTAGACCATGGCTATTTGGACCACAGGTCAGGCATTTCAGATGAGTTTCATGTCAGGCTCCTTTCTGTTTGTAAAGAGCTTAGCTGCTTGGCTGTGAAGCATTTGACCAGAATAGATGGGCAGGGGAAGACAAATTCACTTCCTTTTGGAAACTTTCACTGTAAAACTGTTTGAAGGCAGAAGCCCAGGGCACTTCCACATTGATATTTCTGTGTTTAGGTATATTAATTACAGAGGTAAAATTCTGCTCTTGGGGCTAGAGTTGTGGTATGTCATGTTAAGCCACAGCCTGTAACACTGGCATCTAATCTGGGCCAGGTTCGAGTTCCAGTTGTTCCATTTCTGATCCAGTTTCTTACTAATGCATCTGGGAAAGCAGAAGAAGATTGTCCAAGTGCTTCAAACCCTACACCCCTGTGAGACCCAGATGGCTACAACTTGACCCAGGCCGCCTTGTTGCAGCCCTTTGGAGAGTGGAAGATTCTGCCTCTAACTCTGCCTCTCAAATAAATATATCTGAAAACAAAAATTCCTGCCGTACAGATCCTTACCCTTCGGCAACCTTCTTCCCGCTTTACCATCTTCATGATTACTACATTTAGCACAGTGGGGTTTTTTTTTCCAAAGATTTATTTATTTATTAGAAAGTCAGATATACATAGAGGAGAAGAGACAGAGAGAAAGATCTTCCATCCGATGATTCACTCCCCAAGTGAACGCAACAGCCGATGCTATGCCGATCTGAAGCCAATCCCACACAGGTGGGTGCAGGGTCCCAAGGCTTTGGGCCGTCCTCAACTGCTTTCCCAGGCCACAGGCAGGGAGCTGGATGGGAAGTGGAGCTGCTAGGATTAGAACTGGTGCCCATATGGGATCCCAGGGCATTCAAGGAGAGGACTTTAGCCACTAGGCCACACGGCCGGGCCCTAGCATGGTGTTTTCTGAGCACCTCCATGTTCTTGATTCTGCCCAGGTGTTGCAGTAGCACTTAGTGCTCACACTGCACCCCTCTGGAACAGAGTCCAAACGCAAACATTCTTTTTCCTGGTCCTAAACAAATCATTTCTTGCCATACTCCTTTTCTTCTAGAATGCTGTGTTTCTAGATCCCTGTCTCACAAGGTGTTTGCAAAAAATGTCTTTTTTTCCTAGGTTGTTGCTGCGAGAAAAAGACATTGAACATGTGTGCCTCTAGATGTCAGCAAACCCCAGACCTTGAAACCCACATGTGCTGTGTCCCAACACCAGCCTTCTTTCTTGGCCATTTCCTGGCTCTGCTCCTTTTCCCCACCACACAAGGTCCGAGCTTGTGGGCACTGGAGGTCCCTGGGAAATCAAAGAAGCCACCCGAGTGCCATGGGCTGCCCTGTCTTACAGAGGCTCTCAATGGCTCTGAACCTGGCCCTACCCATGTGTCTCCTATAGGACTGATGCAGAGGTGCCCTTGGTCCTGGCGCTAGGGAGATTGTACCAGTGCACATGATCCAGTCAGCTGATCTTGTGCCTGAATGACACCGAGAACCTACTGCTTCCTTGTTTTCGACCCTTGGCGCTCTGTGTCTTCCAGGAGCCGACACCCGCACTACCAGGACCCAGGATGCTGGGCCAGTGCTGGCAGATGCGCTCCGGAAATTCTTATTCGATCTGGATGTTGACGATGGCCTAGCTGCCCTTGGTTACTCTAAGGCCGACATCCCTGCTCTAGTGAAAGGCACGCTGCCCCAGGTAAGAGACATGGTGTGTGTTTCATTCCCTGCTGAGAAAGCCAGAGCTTCCAGAAAAAGGCATGCACCATTCGGGTGTGTTAGGGGGATGGAAATCCTGGGGTTCCCTGGCAGTACTCAGGTCTTCTGAGCACCACATAGTAATTCTCCCCTTTCCTAGTGGTAAGGGCCAAGGCCCCTTTGCTGTTATGTTCTTCCATAAAACTGTGGCTCCCAGGGAAACTTTCTCAGTGCAGCTGAAAGGATCCTTTATGAAAATTCAGGGCAAGCCCACCAGTGGCTCTTGAGCTGTGACTCTATTTTCCCTGTTCCCCATTTCTATTCGTCCAAGGGCCCCTGTAAAAACTATATGACGGTGTTCCAAAAGAACCACTAGTATTATTTTCCACTGAGAAAGAAAAAAAGTTACAGATACTACTATTTTGTGAATAGGCCTGTTCTCTAAATCAAAGCTGTTACCAAAATTGCTTCTAAATGAATTTGGGAAATTGTGTATTTTATACATATCTGTGTCACTTTGGGTCTTATTTATTTAAATGCTGCCAAAGAAAGAAACAGAGCTGCCATCCTTTATTCAATACAATCGTAGTAGTTGAAAAGTGTCCTCTGCAAAAGCTTTGGTAAAGAGAACTGATTCTAACAGACCAAATCCTATTTAATGCAATTCACCACCAAGGAGAGAGTTCAGAGCCCTGAGCTCTGATTGGTGGAGTGTATCCTGCTCCGTACCCTGAGAGATCTCTTATCTGCAAGCAATGTAAGTAACCAACTCAAGCTAGCATCTTCTGCCCCACCTTATCAGTGGCTCCAATGTTCACCTCACTCACATACAGAGGCAGGCGTTTGGCCTATTATCTAAGATGCCACCTGGGGTGCCTTCATTCCATGTCAGAGTGCCTGGGTTTAAGTCCCAGCTCCATTCCCATTTCCAACTTTCTGCTAATTTGCACTGTGAAAGGCAGCAGATAATGGCTCAAGTGCTTAGGGCCTTGCCATCTATATGGCAGACTCAAGTGGAGTTCCTGACTTCTAGCTTCTCCCTTATTCCTCTTTCTTTCTCCGTGTCTGTGTGTGTGTGTGTGTGCGCGCACACGCCTTTCAAATTAAACATTTTTTAAGAAAATAAAATCTATAAGATTGGATTCACAAACTTATATACTCTTATGTCCACGGGAACAAGGTAGGTAATCTCCACAAGCAAAATAATTTAATCCAATAGGGAGTGGTGGGGACTTGGCTGGCCCGGCAAGTGTGTGACCCATTTAATAGGATGAGCAGCTGTTCAGCTATAACTGATTATTAGAAAGCTGAAACGCAGGTCCTCAAGTTGATAGAGCTTCCAACTTTGAAGAGAAAAAAAAATCAACCATCTGGATATTTGACTTGAATTCCTTGGTTTCCCAATTTAAAAACAAAACATAGACCTTGAACTACCAGTTTCCCTTGCTTGCATTCAGAATCAGTGGATGCAGCTGTATCTAAATGTTAGATGATGACCACCCACTGGTGGAATGATATCAGCAAATTGTCCAAAGTTGTTATGAAAGCTTTTTTGGAAAATCCACTCCTGGGCCCTCTTCACGCAGCATGGAGGAAAGAGGCAGGAAGCGAAAGGGCAGCTGAGATGCATGTTGGAGAGTTTTATACCTCTCTGGACATGGGGGGCAGGTAAAAGGGCTGTGTATGCCCTAATTAGGTAAGGAATGTCCATTCAGGTGTGTCATTAATCCCAGCAGGCCAGTGACATAACTGGTTCCTGTGACCCCTCCTGGTCCTGGCCTAGGCGACATGCCAGGTCTGGAGTGGAACCTGCCCCTTGCCTCCAGTGCTCTGGGTAGCCATCACTAAAAATATAAATGGATGAGAAATATAAATGAATGAGCTTCAAAATACAACACAGTCCTTGAACTAACTCATAAATCCTTAGTTCTAACCATTAAATCTAAGGAACTAAATACCCCCCAAAACCCACGACTTAATAGAAACTTTAGTTCCATGAGAGCAAGAATCTGTCTGCTCATCCAACCTTTGTTGTATCAAACACAAATTTGTTCACTGAAAACAGGCCTACAACCCTCTCTGTCCAGGTGAGCTTAATGCCAAAACAGTAGTCAGTTTTTGACAAGCTTCCTAACACAAAGAGGACTCCACTGAGGATGTGGGTGTCCAAGGATATAAGGTGGGTGGTCACCATGACTTTAATGTTCTGCAAAAGAACTTCCTAAAAGTTTCACTAGCTTAGTCCAGGAAAGAGTCCAGAAGAATGTGTTTTTCTACCTCTGAGAATCACATATCCGTGATTCTTAGATGAAACTGTGTAAGATATATTTGTTTGTTTTGAGAGGCAGAGATAGACTGAGACCTCTCGTCCCACCCATGATTGACTCCTCATAATCCAAGTCTTCCCTGTGTGTGGCAGGTGCCCTCCTGCTTGGGCCATCACCCACTGCTTGCCAGACTGTGCATTAGCAGGAAGCTGGAATCAAGCCGAAACTCCAACGCAGACACTGATATGGGAGCAGGCATCCCAAGAAGCAACTTAACTACTGAACCAAATAGCCTCCCCCAGACTTTCACATTCAAGAGGTTTTTTTCCCCCCCACATGTGGCAGCAGATAGAGACTAACATTTGAGATCATCCAAACACCAAGTTAATTGGGAGTCATTCTGGATGCTTCCATGTATATGTGATATTGGGAAATCAGACAGCCAAACCTTCCTTACACAAAGTAAATGTATTAGTTTCACAAGAGGTAAGAGCTAAGTGAACTCTTTTGAATGTTAGCCCTGTCTTAGAGTCAGAAGCCTGCTTTTCCTCCAGCTGCATTTATATTGCAGTGCCAAGGTGAATGTTGCCCTTCTTTTTCACCTTTGATTAAATTTTCATAATTAGGAGAAGCCTAGTTGATTTTAGTTAATACTAGTTCCACATGAAGTCAATGTGGTTGTAATACATAGTCACAAGTACTTCAAGATTCCTAAGGTATTGGAGGAAATCTTAGAAATGAGCTTGTCTGCTCTGCAGATGAAGAACTACTATGGAGTTTTAGTTTCGGTTTTTGGCCTCAGTGAGAATGTTACGGGATCACTACGGCAACATCCACAAAATGTTATACAGCTAGTAGACTAATCTTCACTTATTAGTGTCCACAGGGTTTAAGGCAGTGAAAAGGATATCCTGGTTCCTGCAAAGAATACTGCTAGAAAGGTTATTCCATGTGGTCAGCGTTTGATAAAGGAGCTTTTATGTTCAGCAGTGAGCACTCAGTTTTCTCTGGAACGAACAACCAGGCCAGTATTCTTGACCAAGCACGACAGCTTGTCTTGGTGGCAGCTAATAGCTGTGCTGTGTCCCGAGGCTTCCAACTGCCACAGCCAGGCCACAGAGGGAGCGGGCAAGAGTAAATTAATCATCCAAGCTGGATTTCTGAAACCCCTGAAAGAAACATTTACGTTGCAAATCAAAACATTTCATTACCGAGGAGCGCTGGCTACGCAAATGAGCACTTCCTCCCCCCGGTAGAAAGGCCAGCTGAAATGTTATTTTATGAATGTGCTAAAAGTAGAAGTCTGGATTTATGTCAGTGCCCATGTTAATTATTTGTTCTTGTTTTTCATGCCTCTGAAAGATAGCACATTTCTTGACATTTCCCAACTCCAAGATGATTTAGCTTTCATCTGGCATAGCCACCATGTGAGAGTCATGCCACAGACTCTGTACCCTTGCCTAGTTAACCATTCACTCAGATACTTGGGAGAGTCCTGAGCTGCTTCTCCAAAGATAAACAAGATCCTGTTAAGGGCTTTTGAGCTCCTCAGATGAGACACCCCTGTCATAACAGAATAATGGGGCAGTCATAGCAAAGCTGAACCTCAGGGCTTGGGTTTTTTTTAACCCTTTAACAAAGAGTTATTTTATTTTTTTTATTTTAATTTTTGAATTTTATCATACAATTCTGTATAGTCTGGGGTTCCCCTCCCCTCCAATATCTAATCGCTGACTGATTTTTCCCATATGGACACAACAGTACATTTCTTCATAAGTAGCTACAATCCCATCAGTCTGCATTTAAGTGTACCAGGACACTGCTGGTACAGACACTGTCAGACAGTCCATCATCCCATTGTCTAGATATATCCAACTCTTCATTGGGAGTCCAGCTTTTGTTTGAAAGCAGAGATGCATGTTGTATTGTGTCTTCACTTCTGGATATGGTATTCTCCATTACTCTATCACTATACATTGCAATTTCATGATGGTTTCCTTTTTATTTTTATTTGAAAGAGAAAAGTGAATATATGGAGAGAGGGAGACAGAGGGAGAGAGAGATCTATTTGCTGGTTCTTTTCTCAAATGTCCGCAGCAGCTGGGACTGGTCCTGAAAAAAGCCAGAAGCCTTAACTTCCATCCTGATTTTCCATGTGCTTAGCAGGGGCCCAAGCACTTATGCCACCCAGGTGCACCAGCATAGAATTGGAAGCGGAGTAGATGGGATTCAAACAAGCATTTATATAGCAGGTTGGCTATTGAAGGCTGCAGTCCAACTCTCTGGGCCGTTAACACTGACCCTGAAATTTTGTATTTAATATCTGAAAATCAAACAGAAAAGAAGGGAAGAGCTCTTCCATTAACTGGCTTATTACCTAAAGGCTTAAGACCAGATCTGGAGCTGGGAACCAGGAACACAACTTGGGCCCCATATGATTAGCAAGGGCCAAGTACTTAAGCCATCGTCTGCTGCCTCCCTGGGAGTGCATTAGCGGGAAGCTGGATCTGAAGAAGAGCCAGGACTCCTACCTGCACACTCCAGTGTGGTGTGTAGGTGTCCCAGGCAGCAGCTTACCCAGTGCAGCAAACACCCACCTAGGAACTTCACTCCTGACCCTGCCACAGGACACACAGCAGTGAATGGTCTCTGCCTTCTTCACAGGGATATTCAAAATTCCAGAGCACAAAGACATCCAACAGAATGGAGCAAAACATTTCCAAGCTACTTATCTGACTAAGGATTAAAATCCAGAATATGTTAGGAATTTTAAAAAATTCAGCAACAACAACAACAACAACAACAACAAAAACAACCAGTCAAGAATTGGGAAAAGGATCCGAATAGATAGTTCTCAAGAGAAGAAATACAATTGGCCCACAGATCTGACAAAATAATATTCTGCATCACAAGCCATCTGGGAAATGCAAATCAAAACTACAATGAAATATTGCCTTCCTCCCCTCCCCCGTAAGACTGGCTAGTCTCAAAAAGACAGAAAATGTTATACACTATTGGTAGTGGGGATATAAATTAGTACAACCACTGTGGGAAACAGTGTGGAGATTAAAAAAAATGAAAAACGAAACTAGAAATATGGATCCAGAAGCAAGAAATGATTGTATCAAAGAGATAATTGCTCTACTATGCTTACTGCAATACTGTTCACAATAGCCAAGATATGGAATCAACCAAAGTGCCCATCATCAGATGCACGATTAAAGCAAATGTGGTATTTATGCACAATGGAATGTTAATCAGCCATAAAAAATGAAGTCCTGTCATTTTCAGCAAAATAGTTGGAAGTAGAGGACACCATGTTAGGTGAAATAAGCCAGATACAGAAAGACAGATATCACAAATGGGTACCAAATCAGAGTTACATCAAGGGAATAAGTTTCTAGCAGTATACAACATAATAGAGAAACTACAGATCAAGACAGCTTAGTGTCTATTTCTTCAGCAAGCCAAGAAGGAAGCTCCCAGCCTCAATCATAATGTCAAAGAAGAGGAAATGTAGATGCTCTGTGCACCAGTTGAAACGCCACACCACATATTGAAATTGTCACACTGTAGCCCATGAACAGGTGCACTTATTGCTGATTTTCTTAATTCCTCAGGGTCTCTAAAACGCTTGCGAGAATGTACATTTTGCCCTGGTCACACCCTTTCTCTACAGCGTTCTCTCATGTGTTCACCTGTCCAGCCTTCCTTCTGTTTCTTTTTAAATTTATTCTGTAAGTTGTGGTAAAATATACATAAGTGTTATCATCTGACCATTTTAAGTGGCAATTCAGTGCCATCAAGGATATCCACAATGTACAATCACTGTTAACTATTCTCAGAATTTTGTTTCAATCATCCTGAACAGGAGCTCTTATACACGTTAAACCATAACCCCTCTGGATATGCCTGTCATCAGGATAGTTTGTATAAGTGAACTCTTACAATAATCCTCCTTCTGTGATTGATTGGCTTTTTTCAGCATAATGTCTTCAGGGTCCATTCACAATGCAGCAGGCATTAGAATTGCATTCCTTATGTGGACGAATCATATTCCATTGGATGATATACCACGTCCGCTTATGCACTCATCTGTTGATGGACATTTGGGTTGTTTCCACCAGGGGGCTAATATGCCCAGTGCTGCTGTGCAGTGTGATGTCCAAGTATCTATTTGAGTCCCTGCTGTCAAGTCTTTCATCTATATACCTAGCAATAGCATTGTTGAGCCAGACAGTAATTCTGTGTTTAGTTTCCTGAGGAAATACTAAACTACCATCCACAGGGGCTGAACCCTTTAACCTTTCCATTTACATAATATTTCTAGTGTCTCTACATCCTTGCTAACACTTGTTATTTTCCTTTATTAAAAAGTTTTATTATTTTTTGAGAAAACTTTTTTTAAGATTTATTTCTTTTTATTGGAAAGGCAGATATACAGAGAGAAGGGGAGATAAAGATTATCTGTCCATTGATTCACTCCACAAGTGGACTCAATGGCCAGAGCTGAGCCAATCCAAAGCCAGGAGCTCTTCTGGGTCTCCCACATGAGTGCAGGGTCCCAAGGCTTTGGGCCATCTTCGATTGCTTTCCCAGGCCACAGGCAGGGAGCTGGATAGGAAGTGGAGCATCCAGGATATCCAGGATATCCAGGACTGGCACCCATATGGGATTCCCAGCACATGCAAGACAAGGACTTTAGCCACTAGGCTACTGCATAGGGTCCATTGAGAAAACATTTTAAATGTGCATTAGGGTCAAAAGCTATTGGCTCCATTAAAATAAAGGGAGGCCATCAAATAAAAGGCGGAAATACAGCTGTCCAGTAGGAAAACAGTCATGTGCGTAAACAATAATCAAGGGAAAACATGTTCAGCCTCACTCATGTAAACCGTTAAACAGTCACAAAGGCAGATACTACTAAAAATAGTAACATTTAATTCTTATCAATTTGTTGGGCTATTTTTTATTTTCTTAATAGCCAGCCTAACGGGTGTGAAGTGGTATCCCATTGATTTGCATTTCTAACATTAATGATGTGGAGCATCTTTTCAAGTTTATTGACATTTACATACTTACTTTGGAAAAATATCTGTTCATCTCCCTTGCTCTTTTTTTTCAGCTGAGTTAGGAGTGCAGGGCAAAGAGGATGTTATTGAGCTATACAAATAGTTTTTATATTCCAGTGATTAATCCCCTGTCACATCTGTGATTGGAAGGCATTTTTTTTTTTTTTGCTGTATTGTGGATTTTTTCACTCTCTTGCCCACCAAGACTCAAAAGCTTTTAATTTTTTTTTAAAGATTTATTTGTGTTTATTGGAAAAGATTTGGTTCACTACTCAAATAGCCTCAACAGCTGGAACTGAGTTGATCCAAAACCAGGAGCCAGGAGCTTCTTCCAGGTCTCCCATTTGGGTGAAGGGTCCCAAGGCTTTGGACCATCCTCAACTGTTTTTTTCCAGGCCATTAACAAGGACCTTGATGGGAAGTGGAGCAGCCAGTACATGAACCAACACCCATATGAGATGCCAGCCAGCACCCAAAAGTGGAAGATCAGCCAATTGAGCCAATATGTCAGCCCCAAGTTTACTTTTTGATGTGGTGGGCCAGTTTCTTGTTTTTTTTTTTTTTTAATCTGCTGCCTGTGCTTTTGGTGTCCCAGCCAAGAAGTCACTACCGAATCCAAAGCCGTGAAGTTTTTCCTCTGTTCTTCTAAGAGCTTTAGAATGTTGGCCTGTTGCAATAAGACTGTAGATTAATTTTGAGTTGATTTTTTAAAATACATTCTCCTTCTTTCCATTCCTTCTTTCACTTTACAAATCCTCATTGAGATTCACCATAGACTTTGCTTTGCATGAGACACAGAAAGAAAGGAAATAAGGTTGCATTTGTGTTGGGTTCTAGAGAAGGGAAGACAGGCAGTGGACATCTGTTAATAAGATAATGGGAGTAAAATTATTCCAGAGAAGGATTGGTGGGTTTGCAGGAATGCCTGGGAAGTAAGAGAGAGCCACCTCTGGGTACCAGGGGCGAGATCTCCACTGAGAACAGGGAAGCCATGCAGACTGGAAAATTCTTGCCAATGCAGACCAGGGGAACATCTCTGGGACAGGGTCAAGGTCAGCATCCTGTTACTCTGAAAAGGGATGAAGGACCACTGAAGGAAGGGTGAGAGTCGAGGTGTGAAGCAAGGCCTGATCAGAGCTGTGAGATGCCAGCAAGAGATGATCCCAGAACAGAAAACCCAGGAATGATGTGATCTGATTTAGAGGAGGAACAAAAAGTACTCTAACCTCCAGTAGGCATGGATGGAGCAAGAGTGAAGACCTCTGCATGGCTTCCAGCAGACAGGCACCCCAGGACTTTAGTGCCTTAAGTGATACAGGGAAGGTGAGAAGTGCTTGGACTAGGGATTGATTGTGGAGACTCATGATGGATGAACTTGCAGAGTGAGGGAAAGTGGACTCAAGGCTGGCTACTGGGTGTCTGCCCAAGCTGCTGGCTCTCATTTCTAAGATGAGGAAAGTGGGAGGCATGGGGAGAGACAGTTCTGTGTGCAAATGTAGTTGGAGATATTGTAGTCCCTTGTGGCCATCCTCGAATTCAGCAGCCAAGTAAGGAGCCCCTAACCAACTGCACCAAGTCCTCTGGTGGGCTCAAGGCAGAGAGCAGTGCAGTGGCCAACCAGCCCTGGTACGCAGCCTTCCTCTTACCAGGTGTGCTCCCAAACATCTGCTTGTCACCAGAAAACAGTCACAGAGACTCAGGAAAACAGAAACCCCCAAATGGCACATTTCTTTATTTTCTTTAGGTTCTGGGGGTAGTTACAGCACTGATTTTTAGTCCCATGTTCTAAGGATAAAGAGGCAGTATGAATAATTCCAGGATGTGGTGATTGTCATCACAGACTCGATTCCTAGCAATCACTGGAGAAATTAAGCCAACCCCTGGACCAGCTGGTTAATAAAAAAATAAAATAAAATAGGCATGTATTACTTGTTATGCCCTACCTAAAAGTTCATGCTCTACTGTAGTCCTTTAGAATATACCTCAAGTCCAAATTACAAATACGTGGTCTTAGAATTCAAGCACACCCAGCTGTCTTCCTTGGCAGCTCTCACTGTGCTGGCAGTGAACTGCACAGAGAACATGGTTGGGGTCATTGACTAACCCAGTTGGTCATCATAACTGGTGCTTTCCCCAAGGCTGGTTTGCCTCTGCAACTTTACAACCTTCTGCTGATGGCAGAAGGCAAGGAGCAATGGGAAAGAGGCATGACCTGATTGGTATGCCTCTGAATTGGACATGACCTGGTATGAGGTGCCCAAAATGTGGCTGCTGTTGGGTTGTTCTCTGATGACAGAATTAATGTGCATCATTCAACAGCTTTTAGAAACTGTCTTCCTGAAGTCCAGGGTGAGTGCTTTTACTTACTCTTGCAGGAACGAGTCACCAAGCTTGCACCCCGTCCCCAGTCGGAAGAAGACCTGTCTGCTCTGTTTGAAGCATCCATGAAGCTATACTGATCACCACTGCAACTGATTTAAATCCCTCTTGCCATCGCAGTTCTCAAAGCACGAGTTGATCCAGATAATGTGCTGTCTTTCCATCTCCACACATAACTTGCCTGCCACATGTTTGAATGCTAGATAATGATGGCCACAGAGTCCAGCCATTTCCAGAAACTCTAACTGGACAGATGCCTGCTGTGTCAGATTCCAGGGCCAGACTTCAGGGTGTAATGTTCACACTCCAAACCCCAAAGAATGCTCTAATCTGTTCTCTTACTCCCTGCTCAAACAGGTGAAATTCAGACTTTCTCTGAAGTGTAAAATTATGTGTTCTGAGGTGGGCATTGCCACTTGCAATGCCAGCATCCCATTTAAGAGCACTGGTTCCAGTCCCAGCTGCTCTGTTCATGGTCTGGATTCCTGTAAATGTCTCCTATCAGGCAGTAAGTGATGACACAAGTAGTTGGGCCCCTGCCACCCATGTGGGTGACCTGGATGGAATTCTAGCCTTCCAGCTTCAGCCTGGCCCAGCCCTGACTGTCATGGGTGTTTAGGGGATGAACATGTTTGTGGATAGACACTATTTCAGTCTCTCTTTCAAGTAGATTGAAAAAAATAAACACTTTCTAAAGTTTTAAACAACATGCATGACTACAAAGTCTGCATGACTACAAAGGTAATTCCTAGAAATATCATTCACAAATATATCAAGAAATATGACAAGGGAATTTGTGGCCATGCATTTTTAATAAAGACAAGATACAACTCAAATATTCATTAATAACATGCATAAATAAATTGCTGCATTATCAAGCAGCATAATGCTATAATGTTATTAATAAGGATATATTAAATATGTTAGAAATATGTCTATTAATTATTGAAAACTGGCAAAAATAAGTTATGGAGCAATCATTAATATGGTCTTATTTTACTTTTTCTTTTATACATTAACATATATGTCTATATAAACATGGAAAACATACATGCCAGAATATGAAAGATTTTGCCTAGAAAGATTGTATTTGACATGTGATAAAATTAAGAGAAAATATTCACTTTGTATTTTGTACTTCCGTTTTTATTTTGTAAGCGTCTAAGTTGCTTGGGTCTGTTACAATAGGCATATGTTACTTTTCTAATTCTACAGGAGAGGGAAAAGTAAGAAAATTATTTTAATGCTTTAACTCAGATTCACCTTACTTAAAAAAATAATAGTAACTGACTTTTGAGAGATAGAAAATAAATTTAAAAGGTGTAAAATATTAGGGATTAGTTCTCTGGTAAATAAATTGTTCTTTTGAGAAAATTGCCCAACATCATACGTAAGTAATTCCCTCTTTGGACAGATGCTTTTGGTGCTCAGAAGAAATTATTCTGAAAGCAAGCAATTTGGCAGTTTATAGATGTCAGCCATGAAAACAGATTTTCATAGCCTGGTGACCCGCCTCCTGCAACTTAGCCTCCTACAAACCCACAGACCACTTTTCTTCTCAAATGTTAGGACACGAAAGTTTGCCTGCCCTAGCACTGGCAGTGTGAATCTGTGTACTGGGAGATTTACTCAACTTTTAAGTAGTTAGTCTCAACCTTTTTAATAAATAATATATGATTATGTCAGAATTTTTTTTAAAGCAACTGAAGGAACTGTTACTGTGCCATCCAACTTGCCTTGGTGTCCTGCATCTCTAGGCCAGTCTTTACATTATAAAGATTTTAAAATAATATTTAAGGGGCCTCAAATTATACATATATAATGTGTCCATTACCAAAAACAAGTAATAGAAATAAACAAAAAGAAAATGCTGGTTCATATGGTATTACTCAAATGACAGCTACTGTCAAACGTTTTGGAAGCCTAGATATGTATAGTCAGCTACATTGACTCATATGCATGCATTTGTACTTAGGAGTGATATCATCATGCTATAATTTTAAATTCATAGAACAACTAAATTCTTTGTATCAAGGATCCCAAAGCAAGAACGAAACAGTACCCACAAAATTATAGCTACATCTTACAGGTGATTTAAAATTCCTTCCAGCTTTTCAGAAAAATTCATAGAATCCAGTTCCCAGAATGTGTGAGTGAGGCAGCAAAGGACAGCTAAACTCTGCCAATCTGAACTTTGGTAAAAGTTGCTAATGGTCTTGAGATTACATTTGGCACAAATAGGAAGTTACTTCAGAAAGTTTATGGGGAGATGAGATTAAAAGATAAGTATATTTTGGTGCAAAATTTTTTAAAAGATTTATTTATTTATTTATTTATTTATTTATTGGAAAGTCAGATATATAGAGGAGAGACAGAGAGGAAAATCTTTCATCCAATGGTTCACTTCCCAAGAGGCCACAATGGCTGGAGCTGAACCAATGCAAAGCCAAGAGCCAGGAGCTTCTTCCAGGTCCCCCACACACATGAGTGCATGGTCCCATGGCTTTGGGCCGTCCTTGATTGATTTCCCAGTCCACAAACAGGGAGCTGTATGGGAAACGGAGCTGCTGGGATTAGAACCACTGCCCATATGGGATCCTCATGCGTTCAAGGTGAGGACTTTAGCTACTAGGCTACCTCACTAGGCCAAGTACAAAACCATTTTGAAATACAGGAATAGTTATCATATGCAATTCCATGGTTGTTTTGCCGTATTCATAGAGGCTATGCATATATTTCCCCTCTCCCTCACCCCACACCTCCCAAAAAATGTCCAGACATGTTAGAGAACTCTTTTTTTTTTTTTAGATGTATTTATTTGTATTAGAAAGGCAGATCTACAGAGAGAAGGAGAGACAGAGAGAAAGATCTTCCATCCATTGGTTCACTCCCCAGTGGGTGCAACAGCCAGAGCCAAGCTGATCCAAAGCTGGGAGCTAGGAGCATCTACCGGGCCTTCCACACAGGTACAGGGTTCCAAGGTTTTGGGCCATCCTTGACTGCTTTCCCAGGCCACAAGCAGGGAGCTGGGTTGGAAGTGGAACAGCTGGGACATGATCGGGTGCCCTGATGGAATCCTGATGGATGCAAGACAAGGATTTAGTCACTAGGCTATCCCTCTGGGCCCAGGTTAGAGAACTCTTATAAAACAGCCATTTCTCAGTGTCTGATGGGTTTTGTTCCAGGCTCTCTCATCTCTATACTCTATACCATGGAAGGTCAAGTTTCTTATGCGAAATGGCACAGTACTTCCTTAGAACTTACTCACATATTTCTATGTACTTTAAGGCGTTCTAGATTTCTCATAATATTTAATACAATGTAAATGCTAGGTGAACAGCTGTTGTGTTACCCACAATTACAAGGTAAAGGTTCTGCATATGTTCAGTACAAACACAATCATCATAGGCCTAACTGCATAGAACATCAACAACACAAAAGTGATGAGTTTTCAAGCCAAACTCCTGGGTCCAACTCTTGACTCTGGCTTCTGGCTCATGCACACTCTGGGATGTAGCAATAATGGTCTAACTAGTTGGGTCCCTGCCACCAATGTGAGAGCTATGAATTGAGTGCTAGAGAGAGGTACTGAAGAGCTGGGAAATCTTGGGAAACCACAATGGGTTATGCCCAAAACATTGCATTTGATTCGCATGGACTTAGCTTAGTGTTCAGCAGAGGGCAAATTCAAGTTTTGCTACTTAAAACTTCCTAGAAATTTTAAAGAATATTTCTGATCCATAGTGTCTTTAATCTTAGATGGGAAAGCTGCAGATAATAAGAGATATCTGGTCTATCCTACAATGTGCTATGACATCATTAGGAGAGCATTATACTGGGGGCAAAAGCTCTGTGGTTTGCTCCAGTCTTGTCTGAGTCTTTACTCAACCAAACCCTCTTTTAGCCTAATAAGCTTGACTAGATCTTACATGTTACCTACTGCTTGAGAGATTTTAGGTGAGGAATGTAGTGAAGTAAGTTCAGATATAAAAATGCACTCTATCTCATTTAAGTGTTTTATGCCTTTCCTACCAGTAGCCAGATGTTGCCTGAATGTGACCCACCAAAAGTCTGGTATTCATATTGATGATGACTCTGTATAGGAAGAACTTAAAGGTCAAGCATGAAGAAACAGATTTAGGAAGCGTTCATAGCTTTTTTCTTTTGATGCCCATCCTTTTGGTCCTAAATTTGAAAATATGTAGTTTATGACTTACCAACTATTGAAAGGGTTTGAGAAGGTTATGCACATTTCTTTTTTTTTTGTATATATATATTTTTATTTTAACAATCGTTACATGGTTAATTCGGGCAAAGGGTCAAGGGCTACAGGAAAGTGGGTAAGACTATTATTTCCAAATTGTTTCCTTCATATATCTGAGGTAGAGGGGGATATTGAGGGAGAAGCCCCACCTGGTTTCCCACCCACCCCAAGTCCCGCATGTGGGGCATACTCCGAGATACTCGTTGAAGTGGTTTCAATAGGTCACCAGTTTTGAAATTGCTGCCAATCTTGCCTCTCCAAACACGATGAGGTTGTTGAAAAATCCATTAATTGACATTGTCCATCATAGCGTCTCTATTTGCCCGGTATTTTGTTGCCAACCTATAGCTGAGGTGGTTGAATAACTTGTTCCATCTTCTGTCCCTTCATGGTTAGGGTTCTGAGTCTGGCATTTCAATTGGGGAGATCACCAAAGAAACTTTGTCTGAGGTGTTCCCAGGCCAGATACTTGTATGCACCAGCAAGCACAGGGCCCAGCACAGTCCATCACACGGTCAGCTGGTAGTTTCAATTGCTGGGTTGGTTCCGTTTTCAGCCCCGCCTTCTACTGGAACCAATGGGTGTTGCAGTCTAGCCTGGTTCTGCACAGCACATACTTGGTCTTCACCTAAACCAGTGGGAGCTGCATCCTGATGAGACCGGCCCACAATAACCCCCACCAGGCCAACCCCCTACCCTGGTTTGCCAATATATGTGGCAGACCAGTCCAATCTGATCCACATCCCCCCTGGTTCTCATACATGGCAAATGACATTGAAGCTTGGATCCATCTACCCAGCTCAACAGTCAAGCCTTCATGGGTGTGGTTGAGTGCCTCTCTGTCTAGCTACCCCAGCCCTCGTCCTAGTTCTCGTGCCCTCTCGTGGCAGTGGTAACCCAAGAGGGGGGAACCCACTATTTCCCTCCCAGGTCTCTCACTCCTGGATTGTGCACTTTCCAGGTGGTTCTGCAGTTTAACTTGACAGGATTAGCCCCCAGTGCCAGTTTCTGCCAGCTGATGCTACGGCTATGCCCAAACAGCCCTCTCCCATTCTAATTGTAGGTTGCACCCATAGGAACAATCAACCCATCCTGGCTTTTCCCTGGTCTAGTCCACATGAGGCGCACAGGTGTTGTAGCCCTGCTTAGTCTGGTCTGCCCCCATCCCAGTTCATGCTCTTCAGTGGGAGTAGCTGTCCAGCAGAGGAACCACCCCTTATTCCCCCGCTGGCTCTGCCCCCTCCCTTCCTGTTTCTCATGTGTGCTGGATGGGCACTGCAATCACATCTGGCACAGTCAACCTCATCCTGGCATTCTGTATTGTGGACTGATTTTTATCGCAACCAAACCTGGCTCGACCCTTACTCTGTTCTGGTGCTCGGATTTGCCAGTGAAGATGATAACTGATTAGCCTGGTCTGCCCCCAATCCATGCCTAATGTATGCCAGTGGGAAACTTCTTGTGGCCTGCTCTGGGCTGTTTCCATTCATGCTTCTTGCGCTTACCAGTGGGGTCTGTGTCCTGCCAGAGGAGTTGCCCAGGCTCCTCCATCAGAACCTCTCCCAGTGCCGGATTTTGCGCATGCCAGTGGGTCCATGAGCCAGCCCTAGCCCAGTTCCTGACTAGCTTTCGACCCAAGCTGGTTCTTGTTGTTGGATATTTCAGCCCAGCCATGGCTCATCTAGTCCATTCCCACATACGGCTTACACATGGTTCAGTAGGGGTTGCGACCTAGCCTAATCCGTCCCACTTCTATCCTGGTCCTCCAGGAGCACCAGACAGTGCTGGGGTCTGGTCCAGCCTGGTGCGTCCAGTCCCTGTCCACACTTGTGCCAAGGGGGATTTCACTGTTACCTGATCAGAATGCAGCCCCGATTCCAGCCCACTTGCTCCTTGGCGGTAGCCTTAATCCAGTTAGTGTGTCTACTGGACAAGACCCGTGCCAAAGCTTTAGCATGAACTGGTATTTGGTGGTCAGCATTGCTAAGTGGTAACGCATTCTTTAAAGGAAGAGGAACTGTCATTAGGAAACTTTAGGATGTATTCACCTCGCAGAAACACCTCAGGTTTAACGTGGAGCCACATAAGCAGCAATTCAAATCACCAAACTCCCAGAGCTCCCCTGCCGGGCGGCCAGCAGGCAAAGCCTGGCACCAAATGGCACCTTGGCCGCCCAAGCCTGGTTCACCATGTGCCCATGATGGCGGGCATATGGGATCCGGGCATGAGACGCCCTGTCCCGGGACCCACCCGCTGCCAAGAGGCGACGGGAGGTGTAACCTCCCAGAGCCAAGGTCGTGCTCCACCCCAATCCCGTCTGCTGCCCAATGAGCTCGGCGGGTGGGCCTGCCTAGCCAGGCTCCAGAGACCTCCCCCCTTGGTCGGTGTACTCACCCCGAAGGAAGCAGCCCTGGAGCCCCGGCAGGCCCAAGCCCGGTTCACCATGTGCCCATGATGGCAGGCGTATGGGATCCAGGCATGAGACGCCCTGTCCCGGGACCCCGGTTATGCACATTTCTATAAGGTAACAATTTTGACACGCTGAAGAGACAACAATTAAGTCTCTATTATTGGTTTCAAAACTTATTTTGGGTGGCTGGTGCAGTGGCACAGTAGACTAAGCCTTCACCTGCAACGTCTACATCCCATTCGGGTTCCAGGTTGTATCCCAGCTGCTCCACTCTCAATCTAGCCAATTATGAGAAAGCAGTAGAGGATGGCCCAAGTTCTTAGGACTCTGCATTCACAATGGGAGACCCAGAAGAAGCTCCTGGCTTTGGATCAGCTCAACTCCAATGGTTGTAGCCTTTGAGGAGTGAATTAGGAGATGAAGACCTCTTTCTTTCTGTTTCTCGTCTCTGTAAATCTCATTCAAATAAAAATGTTTTTATAAATTTTTTTTCTATTTATATCCTTGGGAATCAAAGCTCCATTTGTATGGATTAGTTTACTTGCCAAGAATAGGAAAATTAAAAGGATGTGCTAGAGTTTGTATAAGGAGCAGGTGTCTGGCCTGGAAGCTGGAATGCACACATTCAGAGTGCCCAGGAGACCGTGATGATAGACCAGGTAGCTGGGCCCCTGTCACTTGTTTGGGACACTTGGGTTGAATTCCCAGCTCCCAGCCTAGGCCCTCCCAGTCATTGCAGGCACTGAGTGACCAGCACTTGGGAGTTCTCTATTGCTCAAATAATTTTTGTTTTAAGAGTTTGCATGGAACTAGTCCTATTTCATAAAACCATCACATATGGTGTCATTTTCACTTAAAATACATGCACATCCTAATTTATTTTGCAATTCAAAATCCTAGCTTGTTCCTAGCTGTGATTGATTAGCACGTGTCACAACTAATAGCTGACCTGTTTTTGCACTCCTTTCCCTTCGCCCTGTTGAGCTCAGCATTGTTTAAGTAGCCATTGACACAGCTGTGGGGGTATTTTCCAGTGGCTGGTGATAGAAGACGGCTCTAGTAAAATACAGACCAGTACAGTATCAAAACAGTGTGCAAAAATTGCTTTTCTGACCTTCTAACCCTAAAAAAAGATTAATGATTGTTTGGATTAGAAACTGTACCCTAATGAGGGACTGTGCCTCTGGGGAGAAAGTGTGAGAAAGGAACTGTTCCCCTCCAGGTCAACCTTGCACAGGTTGTGAATCTCTGAGGACCAGCAACCCCAAGCCAGACAGCTGCCTGGACTCAGCCATGAAGTGCCTGTTCCTCGGGGAGCTGCTGCAGACAAGGCCATCACCATCACAATAGCCGGGGGAGACAGTCTCCAGGGCCTAGCCATGCTTTCAATGTCCAAAAATCACTTCTTGAAACACTAGGCAGAATGACTGACAGCTGGGGGTGGGAGGATCTAATTTCCCAGGCTATTATTCCTTGCTTTTCACAGTACCTCAATCACTTTGAGAATGAATACCATCTTGCTACGAATGGCATGAACTCCAGATATTGTGCTGTTTGAAATCCTTCATGAAGCTGTTTATGGGACAGCCAGCTTCAAAGCTATCTGGTTTTATATATTGACTTTTCATTTGGGTGATTTTAATTAGTGTGCCAATTTACACAATTGCAAACTGATTACAATAATCATAAGAGAAAAACTACTCATCATTGCATTACCCAAACACAGCTGTTAACATTGGATATATTTCCTTTCCATTTTTTTCCATTTAAATGATGTAATCTTCAATTCTTTCCCGTAAAAGCATGATATTTTAGGCAATTTTCCTATTGCCTCCTAATCATTCCTTTTTAGATGTATACAATAGGGGTAGATATTTGGTGCAGAACTAAAGCACCACTTGAAAGGCCTGTATCCCATACCCAAGTGCTTGGGCTTGAGTCACAGCTCCAGCATCCTGTAATGTGCCCTAGGGAGTGAACAGGAGATGGTCCAAGTTCATGGGTGCCTGCCACCTCCATGGGAGACCGAAGCTGAGGTCCAGCCTCTGTTTTTGTGTGACTGGGCTTTGCTGCAGTTGTTGCAGGAACTTTAGGAGTGAACCAGCAAAATGAAGACTTCTTTCTCTCTGCTGCTTTATAGACCTTTCAGATTGTGTCCAAATTTTTGTTCCTACCAATAGCACAGCAACGAACGAATGAATGAATCATGTACATGTGGCTTCTTTATATTCTAAATTAATTTGTTATGTTAAATTCTCTCTAACTGAATGTTTTCTTTATAGTATGAAGATTTTTATGGCTCTTGATTCCTATTTCAAAAATATACATATAGTACTTCATTATTGGGTTAAATATTTCTTTCTCTGTCCTTCAATTCACCCTTCAAAATAAATACTAGTAAAAGCAACAAGAAATGAATCAAACTTCATCACATGAAAAAGCCTGGCTAAACTATTTGTGCATATTCACAAAAATTATATTTGGTATTTTTCCATGAGCTTTTTTATCTATCAGTATGTGTGGAGGATTGATTCTAACAATCCCAGGGAAATCAAAATCCAAGGATGCTCGAATTTGATAGGTACAATGGCATGCTGTTTATATAGAACCAACACATATCTTAGTACTTAAAAAAAAGATTGATTTATTAGAAAAACAGAGACAGAAGTGGGGAGAGAATGAGAGAGAAATATTCAATAGACTGGTTCACTCCCCAGTTGGTTACAGTGACCAACATTGGGCTGTGGTGACGGGAGGAGGCTCCCACAAGGCATAGTTAGAGAAAAGAACAGACTTTGGACAACTCTCATGAAAATTCCACTTCTCTGGGGAAAAGCAACATGTTAAGAAAACTCAGAGCAGACTAAAGGGAGGAAAATGGTTGATACAAAACCTGGCAAATATTAACCAACTAGGGCCCTTAATGCACATAGATGGGGTGATATGGAGCAGGGTGGGACGCACAGGTCTGACTACCAAGTCCTTCCTGCACTTGTGAACAGAATTGAGGATCCAATCTAAATAAGACCCTATTGTGGGCATTAGGTAGGGGACCTATATGTCACATATATGGGAGGAAGAAAAAAAAATAGCACAAAAGAGATTAGCCCTTTGTGGGGAAAACAGATTCCCATCTCTGGGGCCTTCTCTAACATGAGCAAGCTTCTGTCCTTTATTGAATATAAACTCACACTCACTCTTGCATTATGTTGTGGATTTTTCTCCTTATTTCTATATTGTGCAACAAATCCAGGGACCATAGAAGCAGCTCCTCACAAGAAGAAGGCTCAAGCCAAGAACCAAAAGCATCATCTGGGTCTCCCACAAGGGTTGCAGGGAGGCCCAAAAATTCAGATGCAAGCACTGAGATGATCTGCTGCTGCTTTTCTCACTGATCTGGATGGAAAGTGGCACCCACATGGGATGCTGGCATCCTTGCAGGCGGCTTTACCCACTACACCACAGCTCTTGTCCCTCCTGTGTCCTTGAAGTAATTTCTAGAGTACTTACAATATGTAACACAAGATAAATAATTGTTATACTGCATGGCTTTGGGAACAACAAACAAGAAAGGAAGCCTGTACCCATGCAATATAGGATGCAGGTTTCTTTCCCCCAAAGGCTTTCCATCTACAGCAGCCACAGATACAGAAGGCTGAACAGGTACGTCCATACTCACTCATGTAGACAGGTTACAATGTTCAGACAAACTGAAGAAACCTATTTTATTGTTGAATTACTCCCTCCTGTTTGAATCTATCAACCCCGAGCCTGCTTTTCTTTGTCACTTTCTTTTATCTCCTTCTAAGGCTCTCGATGAGCCCCTTAGCCTATAACTTATGTTATTGCTTTAAATCTGCCCGCAGATTAAAGACAATTGACATCATCCTTGACATAAGTATGTTGAGTTGAGTCTTATTGTACATGTGTGTACATGCGCGTACACACACACACACAATCCTTGATCAGGCCCATCACCCCGACATTTACCTTCTAATGATTTCCTTGCCTGCTTTCCTTATCGTATGCGATCTAGCCTCCACTCAGTGTCAAGGATAGAGTTATTAAATTAACACTATTATTTTACCTGAGAAGCCATAACAGCCTGGACTGAACTGGGACCAGAGCAAGAAGCTGGGAATTCAATCCAGGTCTCCCAGGTGGGTGGCAGGAATCCATTGTCTTAAACTGTCACTACTGCCTACCCTGGACTGGAACCAGGAGTCAGAATCAGGAAATCAAACACTAGGCACCCCAATGAGTGACGCAAATATCTTAACCACTATGCTAACTGCCCACTCCCCATATGGCCTCAACAAATCAAAATTGTCCAGGTTTGCTCTTCATTAAAATCCTTCACAGGCTTTTCATGGCCTTTAGGAGAAGGCATATACCCCAGCAGATAGGCTGGCCATTTAACTTTACCCAGCGTACCAGTCCAATCCCATGTCTCCAATGGGCCTCTCACTGCGGTAACATTGATCTCCCCAGGCTTCCACACTTCTTGGAACTATCTCGGATCTCCCAATCCTTGTGCCCAACATACGTTCTCAAGCCTTATGTCACTCTTTAGCCCTGCCACCTCACCACCACCCTTCTTCCTAAGAGAGTAAGGGACCTACTCTCAGGTCTCCCTCTGAACTCCCTTAATATCCTCTACATGCCTATAATTAGTGCTTTTTATTGCAAACACCTTTTACCCTGTGTAGATCTTTTCTCATCTTTTTATTTTTCTCTAATCTGAAGACACAAGAGTGAAACATTTCAGATGCTTCTATCTAGCTTAAAAGTTGGCATATGCAGCAGCCAGTTACTGAATACACCTACAGAATAGAAAGGAGAGAAAGATTTACTTACTTATTCTAAAGGTAAAAAAAGAGCGGTGTGTGTGGGGGGGGGGCACAGAGAAAGAGAGCTTCTATTTATTGATTCATTCCCCAAATGGCCGTAACAGTCAGGGCTGAGTGAGACCAAAGCCAGGTACCAGGAATCAGGAACTGCATCCGCACAAGCGGGGCAAGGGCTGAACACTTGGGCTATCTTCCACGACCTGCCCAGGAATATTGCACTGTAACATGGGATGTCAATGTCACACCACCATCCTCTGGGATCCACTTTAAGGGTGGAATGCTTTTTAGAATGCTGGGAGGACAGCCTGGGGAATCTACACAAGTTAGAGCATGCCTTTTTACAGATCAGTGTGCAGCAAAGGAGGAACTTTATAAAGGACAGACAACCATTTATCCACACAAAAGAAAATCTTCTTACCAGGAGTAAGGCCATTAACATCTAAGCAGCTTTTCCATTGTGAACCTGACATTTCCTTCTTCTTCAAAGGCTCATTTGAGTGCTTATGATTTTTTTTTAAATAAAATAATAAAGTCATTAACGTGGAATAAAAGCTGTGGAGGATTTATAGTCAGAGGTCTCTAGAGCATATTTTATGTTAAAGAAAATGTTGACTTACTAGGCCTTCCATTCTCAATCCCTTAAGCCCTGCAGCTTTAGAAGGAGAAACTCAAATTCTTCTCTGGGATCTTAATTTTTATGTGGCTTCTTATTACTTTTTTATCCCCTCTAAAACTCTAAATCCCTTCAACATAACTTCAACTCCATCCACAGCTGAACTGGCAGCAGGCTGATCTTTTCATTGGTGGTAATGGATTTAGTTTGATTGCTGACATGGGAACAATGAGAGGATAAACAATTCCATTTGTGGCCATGAAATTCCCCATCTGTTGAGTGCATTCGTGACTGCAGAGCGCTGGGCAGGGACAGATGAATGAACCCGCCACGCCTGATGTTAATGACATCCGTCACACAAGCTGAACATGTGGCTTCATAAATCAAGAGCTAATGGCAATTCTGGTTGCTTATGTCATTAACAAGCCATCCGTTTAAATACCTTACGGTTTACCATAACACTGAGCTTGGAGACCTGACTTGCAACTCTGATCTTAACACACACACACACACACCAGTGATTGTAAAGGTAGTCAGATATTATTCTCAGTAAAATAATAGTTTTTAAAATGTTTCCAAATGCACTTTCAGATGAAATCATGTGAGTTCTGGAATTGATTTTAAAATAAAATAGGATGTTTGAATGAGTGGGAGAATAGATTTTTAAAAAAGAAAAGACTACAAATTGGTCCTTGTTAAAACCAAGTGATGGGCACTTAAGGGTTCATTATATTTATCTTCCATTTCTGCATGTGTTTTAGGTTATTCACAATGAAAACACCTAAAAGAATAGTTGACAAATGAAGATAAGTGGAAAATGAAAACTTCCACTAAGTAGCACAAGTGTTTTTTGCCTGATTCTATCTTTTCTAGAAAAAATATTATGCTCATGTCATCAACATTTAGCAATGCACTGGAGCCATTGAGAGCAAACAAGAAGGAAAATGACAGTGCCTTATGCAAGGGTCTGTTCAGTTCATTTTTTTAATGCCTTGATTGATTTTTCAAGTCTTTTTTTAAGAATTTTTTTTTTTTACATTGGAAAGGCTCATATACCAGGAGAAAGAGATACAGAGAGAAAGATCTTACACCCACTGATTCATTCCCCAAGTGACTGCAATGCTGCAATGGCCAGAGCTGAGCTGATCCAAAGCCAGGAACCAGGAGTTTCCTCTGGGTCTCCCAACAAAGTGCAGGGTTCCAAGAGTTTAGGCCATCTTCAGCTGCTTTCCCAGGCCACAGGCAAGGAGCTGGATGGGAAGTGGAGCAGCTGGGATATGAACCAGTGCCCATATAGGATCCTAGTGGATGCAAGCAAGGATTTAGCCACTAGGCTATCACGCTGGACCCTGCTTATCTCTATAAGAAAATCCTCTGAGTGACTCCCAGGGCCCCATGTTCCTGGTCCAGCTTCATTCCACAGGAGAAGCCTAGGGCAAGTCTTCATTGATTCTGAAGGCCAAAAGAGGAGAAAGAGAAACCTGTGCTCCTAAAAGTTTATTTCCCAAAATATATGCAAGTACAAAGAGAATGCTGATGTAATTGACTCAAGATAAAATCACCCAGTACTCACGGTGCTTAACACAATGCAAGTAGATAGGAGTGCAGTGGAAGGAACAGACCACAGAGCCATTCAAGGGACAGATGAAAATAGATAAGCAATGACTTCTCAGTGTAAGGGCTGCGAAGCAATCCAGGCCCCTAACCTGTTTTGGGAATCATGTAGTGGATGAGCATGCTGAGGCAAAGTCCAGGCACCAATGAAGAGGTTAGGTTAGGTTAGAGAGCCTTGATCCTCTAGAACTGTTCTATCCAACATGGCACCTAGCAATTGAGTCCTTGAAATGTGTCTACTCCAAAGCTAATTGGACTATAAGTAAAAAACACACATCATGTTTTTGAGACTTAGCATGGAAAAAGTGGACTGTCTTAATAACAATTTTGCATATTTGGTTGATTATTAAAATTTTAATATTTTTGCTATATTCCATTAAAATACATCTAATCCTTCATCTGGATTCTAAAGTTAAAAATTTTTTTTTACCTATTTGTTTATTCAAAAGGCAGAGTGACAGCGAGAGCGTGAGAAACATAAAGAAATCTTCCATCTACTGGTTCACTCCCCAAATTGCCCCATAACATCCAGGGCTAAGCTAGACCAAAGCCAGGACCCAAGAACTTCCTCAGGGACTTGTCACCTGGCTCTCTCAGTTGCACAGCAAGAAGATGGATTGGAAGAATAGCAATCTGGACTCAAACTAGTATTACAAGTAGAGGCTTAACCTGCCACAAAGCCAGCTCTTGAGCTACCAACATTTTAATTTATGGTTGGCTACATCTGTCTTGCCATTGATACCACCTGTTTTGTCATTCAGGCAATTTTTAAAATCCCTTCTTACTTATTTGTTATTCTTAAAACCTTATTTTTGACTGGATTTTGATTTAGAAACTTTCAGAGAAGACAGCTTATGTCTGTTGACTATCTGTTCCTGGTGTTTTTCTTTGGCCTGCTTCTTTCTCTTGGCCAAACCAGCATATTCTGCAGCCTCTTCGTTATTCTCAGTACATTGATTCTTCAGAGCAATGTGCTAGTGTTTGTGTTGGAGGATTCATGGAGTAACAAGACACTGAATCTTGGGTGCTTTGGTCCTAGGATTCTTAGCTTCTTTGTTTAGAGGATTCTTACAGCCTACTTCCATACATCATCTTCTTTTGAGAGACTAAAAAATTTGCAGATTCTACTGGCTCTGTTATGGTATATGATGAGGCATCACAGTATCAGTCATTCAGGAATATTTTTGTCTCATTTCTTTTTTTACAATAACCACGTTGAAAACATTCAAGTTGACACTGACGATGCTGCCCCAAACAGATTTGTGCTTTTGTCTCCAGTTCTCCTTGGTCTGTAATAGGAAGCCTCCTCACTCAGCAATAGGTGGACTCAGTCATGGATCAAGAAACCCTGGTTCATGGGAAAGCCTTGCTTGTCATTTCCATCACAGAACCAGATGGCATAACCCTTCCACTCTTCACTCAGAGCATCAGCAGCAACTACAGTGGCCATACACTTCTCATCACAAGTACAAAGTTTATGTTCATCATCCATTGCAATGAGTTTTTGGCAGCCAGGAGCTGAGAAGGAGATATTCAGCTTCATCTTGAAGCAGCTGATCCCCTTCAATGCACCACAGAAAACAGCTCTTTATAGAAATTTTTTTAGACTTTATACTTAGAAACAAAAAGAGAGACTCTATTCTGAATATTTTCAACTTTGAATTCTATATACTGCATATATTCCTATTTATATCCCTTCTCTCTAAATAAAATTCACACTTATAAAAAAGAATATGCAGAAAATATCCATTCACCAAATTTCCTGTCCTAGAGACAGTTATTTCATGAATTCTTTGTATTCCCAAAAATATTCTAATTAAAAAGACTCATATCCCTAGATCTTATCCCAAAATCTTCAATTAGACCTCTATGCATTTATCCTACTGATGGTTTTGAACATGGATATGAAAATGAATGTTAAGAGTGTTGGTGCCATGTGGTCAGGTACAAATGATACTACAGTAATTTTAACTGTCATTAAGTATATTGTATGTGTTCATTCTAAGGCCATGTTAAAAATGAGACAATTTAATGCATACCTGAGCCACACAGGAGTCTTTGTATCCCCCCCAAAAGAACAACAACAACAAAAAGAAACAGAAAATTCACCTCCAAACTAATTCACATAATAAAGAGGATTCATTGGATCACATAAAAATATTGTCCAACTTCATTTCACCTGTTTCCTTTAACTTCTTTGCGACTATTATGCCATTTTAAGTTAAACATGTGACTGACATTGTATTTCTATGGAACACGCTATCCCACTGATTCTGCAAGAGAAGGGAAAAATGAGTTGGGAACCAAGTTGAAGGAATTCAAAGTCTGTGCTGACCCTTGGAGTGAAAAAAAAAAAAAAAAACCAAAAACAGATAAAAGTGATTTGATATCATCTCTTGGATATCTCAGGCTTCATGAGTCTTAAACCGAGCTCCTGATGTGGAGTGGCTGCTGTGGTCACCTGATCCTGTCCTCCACTAACATTCAGCTGGAAGAGGAGCCCTAGATAGTCGATCAGACCATGGAAAATGGTCTTGTAGAAGCTCTGGGAGCCATTTTCAAATTCTTTCCCTTCTCTTCCTCCCTGAACTTGGATAAAACTGTGCATGTATGTGGAGGCACAGGCTTTGGGTCAGGGCTGTCTGGGCTCTCATCCTGGCTCAAGGGCTTCATCCCTACATAACCTTGAACCACTGTTCTCAGCCAGGGGCAAGTTTCCCCCACAGGAGATTTTTGGCAGTCTGACAGTTTGGGTTTCAAGTGAGGTTATGTTCCTGGTATCTGTTGGGCAGAGACCATGACTGCTCCTAAATATCCCACAACGTACAGACCAGGCCCCGTAGAGAAGAATTTCCAAGTCCCAAATGTTGGTAATGCCAATGTTAAGAACCAATCACAGTTAGACCAATCACTAAATTTCTCTGGGTTTCAGTTGTTCCACCTATAAAATGGCAATTTATTGCTAGGCCTGCTCCCAGGCTTAAGAAAATTAAGTATAATAGGAAGCAAACGCCTCATAACACAGTGTCTAGCATGTAATCATTGCTAGCTTTAAAAAAGTGTTAATTATAGGTCCATTGCTATGGTTCAATGGCTAAAATCTCACCTTGTAAGTGCTAAGATCCCATATGGGCACTGGCTTGTGTCCCTGCTGCTACATTTCCTATCCAGCTCCCTGCTTGTGACCTAGGAAAGTAGCAAAGGTTGGCTTAAAGCCTTGGGTTCCTTCACCCATGTGGGAGACCCAGAAGAGGCTCCTGGCTTCTAGCTTTAGATCAGCTCAGCTCCTGCCATTGAAGCCACTTGGGAAGTGAATCAGCAGATGGAAAATCTTCTTCTCTTTATCTCCTTCTCTCTGTATCTCCTCTCTGCAAACTTGCCTTTTCAACAAAAATAAATAAATCTTAAAAAAAAAAGTTTTATTAGGTTGAGCCTCTGGCTGATTTTTCTCAATTACTGCTGAGCCTGGTAAGTGGCTCTGCTTGCTGCTCCTCCTCAGGTTCTGGCTGTGAGTTCCCAACACATGAGTCTCCCTGGCACAAAGAGAGCAGGGCATGCTCCCATGAACAGTAAGAAACTCACTCCCCTAGGCTTGCCTGGCTTGACAAATAAGGAGAGCATGCTCATCTAAATTTGAATGTCAATGAACAGTAAAATAATTTTTTTAGTATATACATATTTCCTATACAAAGTTTAGGGGCACAGTTACAATTTTTAAAAACCTAGTTGTTATTTATAGTAAAGGAAACATAACTAGGTATGCTATATTTTTATCTGACAACTCTAAGGCCTAAACACCTGGACTCTGAACCAAAATGGGGTTCTTCACTCCCCCAAGGGGCATTGCTTTGCCTAACTGAAAGACTGAGACCAGCTCTCTTCCTCACAGAGGAACTGAGGCTATGCTGCTAGCTACAGTGACAAATGGATCTCCAGCAGCACAAAATAAGCCCCTGAAAGATTCAACATGGGGGCTACTCGGAGGCCCTCAGTCTGCTGCCCCCCAAGTCTGCAAGGTGGGTAGCAGGAAGAGAGACAAGATTTGGGAGTCACAACTAACCTGGTTAGAGACCCTTTCTGAATGGTGGTGGGCATCCTGGCAGGGTTGCTACAGTGTTCATCTGTATCAAGCACCTGATACTTTGTCATTTTTTATGTCCCATGGTAGTATCATTAGTACAGTGCCTGGCACATGACTGGGTCTGATACATGCACTACACAGCACCAGTCAGGACACCACGCTGAGAGCAATTACCTCTCTGCTTAGCCACTTGGGTCAACACCGTTGAAGTGCTTTTAAGGCCACATATTCCTGGTGGCAGCTCCAGAACTTTGGCATCAGAAGGTAGTAGGACTCAGACACGCAGGCATTTATCAAGATCTTTAGAGGATCTGGTGAGCAACCAGTTTAAAGAACTACAGACCCATGTCTTAGAATTAGATTCCTCTACTTTCTTCTGCTCATCTACGGTTTTCAAACTTTAATGAGAACCAAAATAACCTGGAGACTTGTTAGAACTAGTGAGCTTCACCCCAGAATTTCTGATTTGGCAGGCAGGATGGGACCTGACAATTTTCACGTCCATCAAGCTCTCCAGTGACACTGATGTTGCTCCCTGGAGAGAACTTGAAAACCACTGTGCTACGGTCATCAGTAGCATGTTATTTACTCCATGATGTTTTAAATTTCCATTTTTCTTCCTGTTGCTGATTTTGTATTATGGTTTTTCATTTAAGGGGATGTATAATAACTCTTTATTGGAGACTATCATATCTAGATGTGAGGATATTCTGCCATCTCTACTTCCAGATCAAAGATGGACTCCCAATGAAACTGTTAAATTTATCTTGACAATAGGATGCTGGACTCTGCATGATCCATGCCTGCAATGATGGAATTATGAATGTTTATGAACTACATTATTGTAATGATAGAGAGGAAATCAAAATGGGGGGAGGGCTTAGGGAAGGATTAAAGGAAATCCCAAAGCCTATGGAACTGTGTCATAAAAACAAAACAAAACAAACAAACAAACAAAAAACCCACTGTGCTACATTCATGGCTTTCAATTGTGATCCCTGCACACCACCAGGGAACTCTTCAAAACCTAGGCCTCCAGTGCTGAATAATTGTATTTACACAAATACCCAAGCTCTTTATCATTACAGTGCATGAGGGTGAAGAATCTGCTTTAAATCCAAAGTGTACTCTAAGGCCAGCAATCCTCCCTGACTCTGAGCTGTGGAACTGAGGAGTGCATTTAGACATGCTCCCTTGGGGATTTCTATCCAATCAAGAAGCACTGCTTAGGCTTGTTTCTGTATAAATGCAACATGTCAGGTGTCTTTGGTGGGGTAGATCCCCAGAGCCCTCCAGCTGGATAGAGAAATACAGGGACAGCGTCACTCAGTGCTTCCCATTCATCAGACAGGTAGCAACCATTTGCTGAGCATGCAAAGCAAGCAGGAACTGTGCACCTGCCCATGATCCACCCAGAACCCTCAGCAGTGAATTCCCAGACTCTGGGAGAACAGGATACAAGACCATATCAGAATCACCTCACTTTGGACAGAGAATGCCACTAGCATGGGTGAAACAGACAGGAATATTAGGTAGGAAGAAGTGAGCGGAAAGAATCTCTCGCAATTTTTATGCAACATAGCCCTGCCCTGTCACTCCACCCCCTTATGGGTCAACATGAAACACTCATTTTTGCACAATTTACCAGTGTCCTATTTGTCCAGCTAGGAGAAAGTACCATTATGGCCACAGGAATTCAAGTGCTTTGGCCCATTGCCTGCTGCTTTCCACGGTGTGCATTATCAGGAAGCTGGATTGGAAGCAGAGGTGACATGCCATCCCAGATACTCCAGTACGGGATACAGGCACTCTAAGTTACTTAACTCGCTGCACCACAGTGTCTCCCTCCCTCAAAATTTCAGTCATTCCCATATTCTGGCCTGCCCTCTGACTGCTAGTGGGGCAGAATACATAAATATTAGTAGATGTATATACATAGGCAAGGATGTATTTTAAAACATTGCTTCTAATTTTTTTTAAAAAAAAATGCAATAAGCTACAGGACTATCAAGAAAGGAGTCGTGCCCTTTTGAACTCAGAGGTCTCTTTTAAAAGAATGAGGACTATACGTGTTGTGTACTATGACTCCTTCTCTCTCTCTTTTTTTAAAGACTTACTTTATTTATTTGAAAGGTAGAGTTGTAGAATGAGAGCTCACCAAAAGAGAGAGTGGGGAAAAGAGATCTTCCACCCACTGGTTCACTCTCCAAATAGCCACAACAGTCAGGACTAGGCCAGGCCAAAACCAAGAGACCAGAACTCCATCCTGGGCTCCCACAAGGGTGGCAAGGGTCTGACTGCTTACTTAGGCCATCTGCTGCCTGGATTCAGACCAGCATCGTTGGATGCCAGCATTGCAGGCTACAATTTTACTCACTGAGCCACTATCTTCACCCCTGTATTTTTAAACCTGTGTGTGTGTGTGTGTGTGTGTGTGTGTGTGTGTGTATTAATAAGTGCTTAAACATCGGAAAATATACTATCAATCTGTAAGCAAATGATTGTTTTTAGGAAGTGAAACTAGACCGGGAGAGATGGGTTTCACTTTTTAAAAAAGATTCATCATAACAAATACATGTTATATTTAGTCTTGAAAAGATCTTTCAAACAGGTGAACCGATTTCATGAGAACTGTAGTTTTTTCTCTGGATATGTTTTCTTTTTTAAACTTTTTTTTTTTAATTTGCAGAGTTACAGAGAAAGGAAGAGACCGAAACAAAGATCTTCCATCCTCTGGTTCCCTCCCCAAATAGCTACAATGGCCACAGCTGGGCCAGTTCAGAGACAGGAACCTCTTCTAAGTCATGGGTGCAGGAGCCTAACCATTGAACCATCCTCAACTGGTTTCCAAAGCACATTAGCAGGGAGCTATATTGGAAGTGGAACAACTGGGACTTGAACCAGTACTCATACAGGATGCCAGCAGCTCAGGCAGTGGCTTTGGCCACTATACCATATGATTCAGTCCCTATATGCTAACTCACGCAAACCATCTGACTATGTGATTTAGGCTCTTTCATTGACATAATACTGCAAGCTGTGAATGAACTGGTTTGAGCCTTCTTAAACATCGCTTCATTCAAGGACAAATGTGTGTGGTCTGTCAGTTAAGGTGCTGGTTGAGGTGCCTACATCCCATATCAGGGGACCTGGGTTTAAAGTACAGCTCTGGACCTGATTGCAACTTCCTGCTACTGTGGACCTTGGGAGACAGTAGTGAAGACTCAAATCATTGGAATTCTGCCACCATGTGAGAGACATGACTTGAATAACTTGAGTTCCTGGCTCGGCTCCTGGCTTTAAGCCCTAACCAACCCTGGCCATCACTGGCATTCTGAGAGTAAACTGGTAGGTGGGACCTTTCTCTGTGTTCCTGATTCCATCTGTCCACCTCTCCAATAGACACACTTTCTTTGGTTGAGGAAATGTTTCCTTTTACTTTTTCCATTTATTATTATATTATTATTAATTATACATAGGCACTGGGACTCCTCTTATGCCCTATATAAATACTCTTCCTCCTCCCCCCACTGAGTTCCCCTATCTTATTATAATAATATAGTTCTTCATAAACAGTCATAAGTCCATCCTTGCAGGAATGGACAGTGACAGAATCCAGCATCCTATTATCAAGACACATCCAACAATTTCATTGGAAGTCCATCTTTGATCTGGAAGTAGGATGCATACTGCATTTTATCCTCACATCTGGATATGATAGTCTCCGTTAAACAGTTAACATACATCCCCTAAATGAAAAGCCTCAAAACAAAATCAACACCTGGAAGAAAAATAGAAATTTACAATGCCATGAAGTTAAATAGTATGCTAGTGAATGACTAATGTGTGACTGAAGAAAAAGGAAAATCAAGAACCTTCTTGAAGAAAACTATGCAAGCTTATGAAAACTTTAGTGAGAAAAACAACTGTTTTGAAGAAATGAAAACATAAACAAAAACGTCAAAAGCCATGAGATACAATTTTTACTGATCTTTGTTGGTGAGATGTGCCTCCTATAGGCAACAAATAGATGTGTATTGGTTTTTTGATCCAGTCTATTAATGTATAATGTTTGATGGATTTAAGCCATTTACATTCAGGGTTAATATGAATAAGTGGTAATTTGGTCCTGTCATTTCAGCAATGGTTTGTTCATTGTTTAAGTTAGTCATCTGTTGCTATTTTACTGGGATGTTCTTCACATCTGCCTTTGTTTTTGGTGAGTACTATTCCTTTTCTCTGTCAAGAGAACATCTTTAAGTATCATTTGTACACTTGATCTTAGCCAAAAGGCCAAGAAGTGATTCTAAGTATCATTTGTAGGGCAGGTTTGGAAGAAGCAAATTCTTTGAGTTTTTCTTCTTCTTCTTCTTCTTCTTCTTCTCCTCCTCCTCCTCCTCCTCCTTCTTCTTCTTCTTTTAGCATTTCTTTATTGTGGAAGTGTTTTATTTCACTTTCAAAGACAAAGGAAAGCGTTGCTGAGTACATTATTCTGAGCCATTTTTTTTTCTTTCAGAATCTGAAATATGTTGCTCCATTCTCTTCTGGCCTGTAGAGTTTCCTGAGAGAGGTCAGCTGTGAGTCTGATTAGAATTCCTCTACATGTCAATTGATTTTTTTCACAAGCACATTTAAAGATCTTTTTATTATGTGCAACTGAAAAGAGCTTGTGTCATAGTGAAGCTCACTTTTGGTCAGCCCTGTTGGGAGTTCTGTGCCCCTCTTACTCTGTTTCCCAGTTCTTTATCCATATTAGGAAAGTTTTCCTTTATTATTTCATTAAATACATTTTAAAATCCAGCTTCTCTTTCTACACCTTCTGTAACTCCTATAACTCTTATTTTTTTTTTCCTTTTAATAATTATTTCTTAAATGCTTTGCTTAATTTGACTCAGTTCCTCTTCCATGCTTTTCATTGTTTCACCATTTTGGCAAGAAATACCTTCTAATTCTGATACTCTTTCTTCTGCCTCATTCATTCTAGTATGGAGACTTTCCACTGAATTTTTAATTTGCTCCATTGTGTCCTTCATTTCTAATAATTCTCCTTGATTTTGTTTCAGTGTTGCTATTTCCTGTGTGACATTCCTTAAATTTCTGCATGTGTTTCTCATTCTTGATAAGAAGCTTTATAACAAGTGCTTTGAATTCTTTATCCCCCATTTATCAATGTATTCCTCAGTTAATTCTGAGGTGGGCAAAGGCTTTTGCTCCTTTGCAGGGGAGTCTTCAGTAATATTCATTGTGCCTCTATCTCTTCTTTTGCTCTTGGTCATTGTACTTCTGGTTTGGAGATTTTTCTTCCTGGGGCAGGTTTCTAAGCTGTGTCATCCACAATTCAATTTTATTTATTGCATGTGTCCCCAGTTCTTTGTTTGCAGTCACTTGTGCCACTCCCTCCAGTGAGTTTCATGTCTGGACACATGTGGTTAGGCTTCCAACATGGTCTCAGTAGCCCCACCACTTTACACCTCCTGTAATCTTGTGCTGTGGTTGCACTGTTGCCTGTACAAACTTTCTCCCGCTTTCGGTTTGAGCAGTTCCCAGGGTCAGGGAGACATCAGATGTCATAAATAACCAGGTTGTTGGCAGTGCTGATCTTGCTGGAACCTGCTAAATATTATGTCTGAAGGCCACCTGGACCTATTTTGACCCATAGGATGCCAACATCAGTTTTATTTTCCATGTGGGACCAGAGAAATGCACTGAGTTCAGTGAGTTCACTTCTAGCACAACGCATGCACAGCTTATTGTTGTCCCTCCAGTCTCACAGCTTTTGCCTCACTGTACAAAATGGCACTTGATGTACCACTGGTAGAGTTCTGGATCTGCTGGCTATTAGTTCTGGGGGCCTCCCCAACCTATTTTGTGTGGAACCTGTAGGATGCCATATTGATGCAATGAACTCAGCCAGAAATGAGTTCACCCATCCCACAACCTATGCCTCCCTACACAAAATGGAGCCCAATGCAGTTCTGGTGGGGGTCTGGGCTGTGAAATCCACCCTGTTCCTGTACCACTTGTTTGGGATCTGCTGCTGCTTCCTCTCCCTACTCCTGGTCAAATCAAACAAATTAGCAGGATGGGCAGTGCTTTGCCTGGGTTTGCTTGCTGAGTTCCCAGTCAACTCCCCTTCACATCTGGCTGCCGGGTAGAGCTCTAGCCACTGGTGAAGCTCAGATTGCCACTCACTGACTACTGCTCGCATATGTCACTGCAATACCACACCATAGTTCCCACTGCTTTCCCATGTCTGTCAGTCTCCAGGCTTCCCTCTGCCAGCCACCCGTCCTCTCCTATTTCCTAGATTTTACCCTCTCTGTTTTGCCCTGGCTAATGATCCTTATTCTGTCATCTTGATTCTCTAGGTACACTTTCATGAATTAAAAATAGAATGGGTTGAGTGTTGCTGCACAGCAAGCCGAAGTGCCACTTGTGATACTGGCATTCCATATCAGAGTTCTGGTCCCTCAAGCTCTGATCCAGCTTCCTACTAGTGCATCTCAGAAGATAGAAGAATGTCCCTTTGTTACAGGATGATGAAGGCAATCTTGGTTCTTGTCTCAACACTGAAGAAATTTTTTATGTGGACAGTGATAATGAGCAAAGCAAGATATTTATTAAGGTGTGACACCCCCTGCAGCGGTCAGGAGCTGCCCCCTCCCCAAGCTAAAATTCTTTGCCCTTGATGTAAACTCAGACCCCACCCAGGCCTTCTCAGGACCATTCCATTGACTTCTACTGGCTTCCCCAAAACTCCACCCTGATGGTCCTGGAGAACCACTTCAGGTATGGGAGCCTAGCTGCAGTCCAGTCAAATCAAAGGTTGCCAAGGGGTTAAGTTCAAGTAGAACAAACAGGGCTTCTCAGAACCATTCTCTGGAACTGGGCGCAATTCTCAGAGAGAGGGGGGTGATACGGACAATTCCCTGATGAGTGAAGGTTTCCAGTTTAGGCATAAGAGAAATATTAATGGATACCAACTCCCAGTTAAGGATATTATGGGCCAGGTCCCTCCACATAGCAACAGCAATAGAGTATAGGATCAGGTGTTGTTGTCCAGTAGGTTAAACTACCATCTGTATCTTAGATGAGCAACAGTTTGAGTCCTAGCCATTTAGGGAGTGAACCTGCAGAAGGAAACTCTTTGTATTTCCCTCTCTCTGCATATAAATAATAAATAAATAAATAAATAATAAATAAATAATTAATAAATAAATCTTTTATATATATATATGTACATATATGTAGTTAGAATAGGATTCAGTGATTAAGTGCATTAGCCTTGAAGTCAAGAGTGGGATTAAGTCCAAATTCTGCCACATATTAGATATTTTAGTATCAGAGATATTGCCCAATCAGTCTATGCCTCAGGCCAAAATGATGCCTAATCATGTGGGTGGTTGTAGATATTAACTGAGGTCATGTGTCAGGCAACCTGGCTCCCAGCAATCCGCTAATAAATATGGCTACCTCATTATCAGTATTATGAGAGATGGATGAGTAATAAAAAGCAGGGAAGCAGGCATTGTGGCACATCAGGCTAATCTGCTGCTTGGGAGGCTCGTATCCCTCATCACAGTCTTACCTCTGTCTCTGTTTCTGAGTTGGCTCCTTGCTGAAGTGCTTGGGAGGCAAGAGATGATGGCTCAAGAATTTAAGTCTCTGCATCCACTTGGAGACAGATTGAGTTCCTGGCTCCTAGTTTTGTCCTGACCCAGCCCGGATTGTTACGGGCAGTTAGGGGAGTGAGCCAATAAATGAGCTCTCTCACTCTTTCTCTCTCTCTGTCTTTTCCTCTAGTATGTGTGTAACTTTCTCTCAGACAAATAAACAGTTTTAAAAGGCAGTGGGGGGTTGGCCTAATGCACAATTTGATCATAATCCTATATTTTATGTGTGTATGATAAATAAGACATAGTCAGGATACACAGGGTCAGATATAGGTACATAAGGGTCTATAGGACTGCCTTTAACCTGCACAGAGAAAACAACAGGCTACAAGAGATTATCAATATGTAAGATACTACACTAAGGTATATGGGAAGATAGAGATGCAGCCTTCCGGTTATGCCCTCTTTGGGTGAGGGGCTCTGCCCCTTCCTGTCTCTCTACTCACCTGATGGGTTATCCAAGGAGATGCTAAACACACGGCTGGAGGAATGTTAGCCTTGCATTGCAGTGGCATGAGGCAAAAACATTCTGGAAAAACAGTTCCTTTGTTTAAAATAGAAAGTTAAAAGGAAGCCAAGCTAACACATGACAAATGACTGATTATCTGGGTCTCTTAGACAGAATTGAAAAAAAAAAAGCGCACCCCTTCACTTCTCCCACAAGAAGAGGAGGAATTGCTGCTACCCAAATACACATTTGGGAAGATTCTCCAGCCAAGCCGGGCGCTAACTGAGTAGGCGATTTCACTTCACCGTCAGTCCGTTCATAAAAGACTTTCCTAATTCACTGCGGCAGACACGGCAAGATAAAAATGTTAAGTACATCCTCACTGGGAGGAGACTGAAGCCTCCACACTCAATCAAAGATTTGCAATAATAGGATTCATTTTAAAAAGAAAAGAAAAACAAAGAAAAAGGGGGACGGAGGACAGATGGGATTAGAAAATGTTGCAGTAAAGACTGTTGGATGAGATGAGCTCACAGCCCCCGGCTGTCTTTTGTGGACCCGCACAATGATCCCCGAGCCAGACTGGATTAGCCAGCCTTGCGACTAAGGTGGGAGTCTGGAGAGCAGCGGCGGCGACCAGAGCGGCTGGTTCCCAGGCACTTGGGGGAGCAAAGACCAGAACGATGCATCAGATTTACAGCTGCAGCGACGAAAACATAGAAGTTTTCACCACCGTGATCCCTTCCAAAGGTGAGTGCAATTGCCCTTGACGGTGGCCCTGCGCGTGGCCTCTCCCGCAGCGGGGGCATGGAGCCTAGCGTGCTGTTGCCCTAACTACATTCTGTCCTCAGGTGTCTCAGGGCTGGCTTCCCTGCTTGGATTGCTATTGTTTTTCCCAAAGGAGGCACAGGATGTAGAATCAGGCCGAAACGATCCATCAAGAGGAAAGCAGTTTCTTTTGTACCGGCAGCCAGGCACGCAGCATGGAAGCCCCACAAGCCATTGCTAAGCAAACATGCCAACAGACTCCTTTCCGGGACTCCCCTTTCTCCCCTGAGCAAGCCGGCTCCAGTGTGTGAGTTTTCACTGGGCGGTGCAGTGGGAAGCCCTCAAGTTCCCAGGGGTGGCTCCACTCTGAGGAGCAGGTGGGGTATCCGGAACTGGGGTTGGCCTCTGATCACCATCCCAGGGCTGCCTTGCCTAACTTAACCAGGAACTTTACAAGGCTTCGTGTACCACAGCGTACAGCGCTGGATCCTAGGGGAAAAGTGCTTGGTGTGTGAGGGGCAGCTCTCTCTCCCGCAGCCCCTATCTTGCCCCTACAGCCTGTGACACAGGCTCAGCCCTGGTCTCATTGTCAGATCTGAATGAAGTGGGCTGGATGTTTTCGCTGGTGTTATAACTGCACATTCCAACAACCTCTTTCTTCCTCTGGTGTCAGCCGCCGACAAGCTTAAGGAGACCAGGGAGACACACAAGGCTGGCCAAAAGAAGCAGCCAGTAAGCCAGCCACTTGCTCACATACAGGATTCTCTTTGGCAACTTGGGTCAGTGGCAGCTCCACCTCTGAGTAATGAGTCCAAGGGAACTAAGCATTCAGCGACTCCCGGGGCGTGATGCTAAGAGACCAGCTGGAGACAACCTGTGTGTCCATGAACTTGATGTCTTTGTACTGTACACTCTGTCATCCTGGGCAGCAGAAGTGCACTGGATGGGGTTGGGGGCGGGGGCGGGAGGCTGGATGTAGATCTTAAAGCCAGAATGTTGCATGGAAACAAAACCAGGCTGAAAAAAATCATATATATAATAGCATTTCTGCCAGCTTGGAAACACAAAGCAATACTATACATTTCTGCTTAAGGGTTTGCATCTAGAGACAAGAATGCAATATACCAGACAGACCCGTGTCATAGTCTCAACACTGGGGACGGGGCAGGGAGACAGAGATTTAGGGGAGCTTGAAAGGGGGCACCTAAACTTTACCTCTAGTTTTGTACATCTTTGCTTCACAAAGAAAACAGTTGGAACAAAGATGGAAATGTTAACCATACATATGTTCCTATTTAACAAACTAGCCAAGAAGTGACTGCCATTCCTCTACTGTGTAACCTGGAGCAAATTACTTAACTTCTCTGGTCCTGACTTACTTTTTCTGTAAAAGAGAAAAGCAGAAAATCTCCCATGATTGCCCTGGGAAAGAAATTAGTTCTTATATGTTAATCATCTAGAACAGTTCTGTCACTTAGAAAGTTTGCATTTAAAACAACAAGTATGTCTAGTGACAGATAAACATTTAAACCTCTATTCCTTTCTTGGCATTTTCATTCATGACCACCTGCTGGTATCAACCTAAGGATTCATTGAAATTCATGAACATTTCACCTCTCAGGAGGAGTTGTGACCTTGCATTGGATCAGGAAGGGACCAGGTCTGCCCCCACCCATTCCTTGCTTTGCCACCCAGGCCTTCTCCTGAGCTTTCGAGCAGGCGGCTCTCTGTACAAGCATGTCTGAAAGAATCCCCACAGCCTGTAACGGCAGAAGTGGGACTGGTTTGACATTTTGCAGCAGGGGTTGCTGCCCTGCCTGCCATGCCCTTCCCCAGAGGCCACAGCTTAGTCAAGCTCATCAATCCACAAGAACCACTTTTCTTTTCAGCACGAGCCCAGCAGTGTGGGCAACATAGCCTAGTTTAGAGTCTGGATCTTAGTCCATCATTGAGTGAACTCCCTGCCGTCACAGTGGAGTTAATGAAGAGCACTCACTTCATGGAGAGGTTGTAGAGATGAAGAAGGTAAACTAAGCCACCACTTACTCACACTGCGTGCTCACACTGTTATCACATTTATTGTTGCATGATAACCCTTTCTGCAACACATACGTATCCGGTTCAGCAAAATACAGGGAACTGCAAAAAAAAGTTCATGGAAAATGGGACGGATACTTGGCATACTAGTTACGGTAGTACTGCTTGGGACACCTTCATCCCACAATCATAGTGCCTGGGTTCGACGCCCGGCTCTGCTTCTGATCACAGCTTCCTGCTGATACACGTCCTGGGAGACAGCAAGTAATGGCTCAAGTGCCTGGGTCCTGCCACTCGGGACACCTGGGCTAAGTTCCTGGCTTCTGCTTCAACTCACCAAGCTCTGATCATTGTCAGCATTTGAGGACTAGACAGGAGATTCTTCATCTCTCTCTCTCGCTCTCTCTCACACACCACCTTTCAAATAACATAGAAAAAAAACTGTGAAGTTCATGAAAGTAAAATTTTATGCAAACAGTTTGAAAGTAATGCATATTTTATCCTAATGTACATTTTCTAGGAAGACATCATATGTCTGCAAAAATTTTAACGGAACCATCTTGATACCTGACAAAGATACAGCGGTGCCAAATATTATGATGTTTCTTAAATGTGTTAAAAGCATAGAATCTAAATAAATAAGTCTGTAACAGATAACACATGAGTATTGTTAGTTTCCAGAGAGAAAGGGAGTTCTTTCAAGAAAGGATGTCACACATACAATTCACAGTAAAACAAACAAAATAAAAGCTGTGGTTTTTCTAAGAAGTAAGAGAAGTTACTTCCTGAGACACACCAATGTGAATTTAGTTCTAGGAGTAATGATACCACATTATTTAGAATAATTATTTTAAGGATAAGTAATAATAATAAGTTGTGGGGATGAGAAGGACAGAAAGAGCAGCGACAAGACATGAGAAAGTTCCAGAAAAAAAATCCTAATGAAAACCTCCAATCTCTGGACCTATTCACCTATTCCTTCCGAATGCCTTCATCTTACAGAGAAGGAGGGTCTTCGTTACCATTAATTCCCAAGAGTGTGTTGTTTGCTAAATGTTGAGCCAGGATTTTATAGATGAGCACATGTGATGCTGGACGCAGATCTCTTGAGGCGGATGCTATTTTGATCTCAGTCTTTTTTTAATTTTCCTAATTCTTTAAAGATATTGAAAAGGAAGATTTACAGAAAGAAGGAGAGAAAGATTAGAATGTTCTTCCATTCACTCATTTACTCCTCAAATACCCACGATGGCTAGAACTGAGCCCATCCAAAGCCAGAAGCCATGAGCTTATTATTTGTTTCCCATGAGGATGCAGAGTCCTAAGACTTTGGGCCATCCTCTACTACATCAGCCCTCCCACAAGGACCAGGATGGGAAATGGAACAGCCGGGACATGAACCAGTACACATTTGCAATCCTGGCACTTCCAGTGGTAGGACTAGCTAATTGTATCAGGTCCATGATCCCAGTCTTATACATGAGGAATGAGGCTTAGTGGGGCTGATTCAGGTATCCAAAACACATAACTGGCCAGTGGTCAATGTCAGACTCATTTCCAAGTGGAGGGAGTTGAGGGCCAAGGCTATTAACAAGCATGTTGTACTCCAGGCTTCATAGCTGCAGGAAAATAACAAAGGCAGCACCTTCGTGTCACTTTACTGCCTTGTGGTAAGAAGTCATTTCCATTCTAAGCAGGGCAGGGGCATGCTGGGATTTCAGTTCCAGGTAGTTCATCCTAGGAGCAATGTGGAAAATAGATATCTAAAGTCTTTTCAACAAAGGCCACACCTTCTCCCAAGAAAGTACTACAACTCCTTCTATGATTAATCAGTTTCTTTAAATTTTTTAAATTTTTTCTTATTTGAAAGGAAGATTTGCAGGGAGAGAAGCAGAGAAAAAGAGAGATATTCCACCTGCTAATTCACTCCTCAAATGGCTGCAGTGACCGAAGCCAGGCTGGTCCAAAGCCAGGAGCCTAGAGCTTCTAGGTCTGCCACATGGGCACAGGGGCCCAAGGACTAGAGCCATCCTCTTCTACTTCCTCAGGCCACAAGCAGGGAGCTGGATTGAAGTGGAGCAACCAGTGCCCATTGGGCAGGCCAGCACTGCAGGTAGAGGATTAGCCTGTTATGCCACTGTGCCAATCTCTTTAAGCTCTTCTAAAAACTGTGGGAAAACACATGTCATGTGAAATTTACTGTTTTTGAATGTGCAGTTCAGTAACAATAAGCACATTCCAGTTTGTATAAGCATCACCATCAACACAGCATTTTCGTTATCCTAAATTGAGACTCCCAGTACTCAGTAATTTCCCCATCCCCATGTCCCCATGTGGGTAACTACCACTTAGTTTCTTTCTCTATGACATGATGACTCTGCTTCCTCTGGGTGCATCTTGTTCAATGGACTCCTACAATACCTACCCATTGTGTAACTTAGTTCGCTTAACACATTTACAGGAACAGTCCACTCTCAGTGTATATCAGAATTTCGTACTTTTCAAGGCTGAGTCATATTCTATTGTGTGGACATACTGTATTGTGTTTACTCATTTATCTATTGATGGGCATTTGGACTGATTCCGAATTTCAGATTTTATGAATCATCCTGTTATTAATTCTTAAACCAAGTACCATCTTAAAATGTTATGGAGTCCTGCTTCTTTTTCCCACCTGCACTTTTATGTCTCCATATCTACTCTATGTCCAGACATTCTCAGTGTTATTACTGTAGGTATATCAGTCCCATGCATATCCTCTAAAAAACATTTCTTTATTTCTCCCCGCAGTGACCAGTCCGGCCAGAAGAAGAGTCAAAAGCTCTCAACACCTCTTGAGCAAGAATGTGAGAAACTTTTTGTTTTGATCCATTTAATTGACTTTCATAAAAATCAGAGCTGGTTTTCCTGCTCACTCTCCCTTGTTCTCTGTGACTAGGGGTGGGTTTTGTTTTCGCATGAGGTTTTTACTGCACTCTTTCCCTTCTACTTAACCAAAATGTCAACCAGGCACCAAAGAGCCTGAATCAATCCCTACTGTTGTGCCATTTTCCCCAGGTGCCAAGAGTCAATATCCATATCAACAAACTTTTTGAAGTTCCCTTATCCATTAGGTATCAATATTATTACTTTGACAATAAACATAGCTTTTTAAAATTTGTCTTTCTATAAGTAGTAATGTGGATCTTCATATTTTCATAGTTTATTGATCATTTTGATATTTTCTTCCCTCCATAGTTTCTTATTTATGAGTTTTTGTCAGTAGTTTGCCTTTGATTTTTTCTTTTAAAAATTTGTCTATGTATTATTCCATGATACAATTTTATAGGCTCCAAGATTTTCCTTACCTCCTCCTAATTCCTGATCCCCTCCACTACATTATAATAGAACAGTCCTTCACAATCAGTTGTTACATCCATCATTCTGGTATTTAAGTGTATCCTGACATTGTAGGCATCAATTTCTTAAGGACAAAATCATATATCTCTTTAAAGTGCAATTTAAGCACTATCTTTTTTTTAACCTTTTAAAAAATTACTATCATTTTATGATACAGTTACATAGACCCTAAGATTTCCCTTTCCCCCTCTCCAAATCCATCCCCCACCCCCGAGTACCCCTATATTATTATTATAGTATAGTTCCCCATACACAGTCATATGTCCATCATTGCAGGCATGGGCAATGGCAAAGAGTCTAGCACTCTAGTGTCAAGATATAGTAAACAGTTTCATGGGGAGTCCATCTTGGTCTGGAAGGAGAGATGCATACTGCATTGTATCCTCACATCTGGATATGATAGTCTCCATTACACAGTTACTGTACATCCCCTTGAATGAAAAGCCACAATACAAAATCAAAAACAGAAAAGAAAATAGAAACTCACAATGTCATGCTGCTAGATATAATAGTCTCCATTACATAGTTACTATAAAATCCCTTAAATGAAAGGCCACAAAAAAAAAATCAACAACAGGAAGAAAAAAAGGAAAAATGACATGAAGTTAAATAGCATGCTACTGAATGACTAATGTGTCGTTGAAGAAATAAAAAAAAATCAAGACTCTTGAAGAAAATGATGCTGCTGTATGATCTATGAGTCAGTGAAGAATTTAATGAAGAGATGGAACTTTAAAAAATGTCAAAATCCATGAGCTATAGTTTCTGCTAATCTTTGTTGGTGAAATGCGTCTCCTGTAAGCAACAAATAGATGAGCTTTGTGTTTTCAATCTAGTCTACAAATCCATGATATTTGATTGATGAGTTTAAGCCATTTACATTCAGGATTAATATGAAAGGTTGGCTGTTTGGTCCTGTCATTTTAGCATTGGGTTGTTCATTGATTTAGTTTTCTGTTGTTATTTTACTGGGATGTTCTTCACATTTGCCTTTGGTTTTGGTGGGTGCTATTCCACTTCTCTGTCAAGAGAATATCTTGAAGTATCATTTATAGTGCAGGTTTGGAAAAAGCATATTCTTTTAACTTTTCTTTACTGTGAAAGAATTTTATTTCATTTTCAAACACAAAGGAAAGCTTTGCGAGGTACATTATGATCAGCCAACAATTTTTTGCTTTTAGAATCTGGAATGTGTTGTTCCATTCTCTTTTGGCCTGTGGAGTTTCCTGTGAGAGATCTCCTGTGAATCTAATTGGCCTTCCTTTATATGTCAATTGATTTTTTTTCACATGCACATTTAAGGATCTTTTCCTTACATTCGATTGAAGACAGCTTGATTATTATCATGTGTCTAGGTGAAGATCGCTTTTGATCAGGATTGTTGGGATTTCTGTGCCCCTCCTGAATCTTGTTTTCTAATTCTTTCTCTAGATTAGTGAAATTTTCCTTTATTATTTCATTAAATATATTTTTAAACCCAGCTTCTCTTTCTGCACCTTCTGAGACTCTTACATTCAACCTTTCAATAGTGTCTACTGTGTCTTTCAGTTCTTGAATATTTTTTTTTAGCTTGACCCAGCTCTGCTTCCACCTTTTCCTTTGTTTCTTCTTGATGACAAGAAATATTTTCTAATTTTGAGGTTCTTTCTTCTGTCTCCTTCATTGTATTTTGGAGACTCTCCACTGTACTTTTAATTTACTCCACTGTATTCTTCATTTTTAATAGATTAGTTTTCATTTGATTCATTTCCTGTGTGACATATTCCTTAATTTCTTGAACTCCTGTATTAGGTGGTTTTCATTGTTGATAAGAAGATTCATAACAAGTGTTTTGAATTCTGTATCCCCCATTTTCCTAATGTCTTCCTCAGTTAATTCTGAAGTTGGCAAAGGCTTTTGCTCCTTTGCATGGGGAGTCTTCAGTAATATTCATTGTGCCTTTGTCTCTTCTTTTACTTTTGGTCATTGTACTTCTGATTAGCAGATTCTTCTCCTTGGGACAGGTTTCTAAACTGTGTCATTCACAATTCAATTTTATTTCTTGCACTTGGCACACAGCTCTTTGTTTGCAGTCACTTGTGCCACTCCCTCTAGTGAGTTCCAGGTCTGGGTTCTTATGTTAGATTTCCACCATGGTCTTTGTAGCCCCAGCTCCTGGCTCACCTGTAATCCCGTGCTGAGATTGCACTGTTGTCTATACAATGTTTCTTCGACTTCCAGTTGGAGCAGGTCCCAGGATTAGGGAGACACCAGATGTCCTCTATAGCTAGGTTGTTGGTGGTGGTGATCTTGTTGGAATCTGTTGGCTGTTAGGTCTGGGGGTCACATGGACATATTTTGACCTGCTCGATGCCAAAGTAGGTATTATTTTCCATGTGGGACAAGTGCAATGCACTGAGCTCAGTGAGTTCACTCACAGCTCAGCACGTGCACAGCTCACTGTTGTCTCCTGTAGCCGTAGCACCTTTACCACACTGTACAAAATGGCACCTGATGTGCCACTACTAAAGTTCTTGTTCTGCTGGCCGTCAGGTCTGAGGGCTACCCAGACCTGTTTTGGGTGGAACTTGTAGGATGCCTCATTGTTGCAGTTCGCTGAGCCAGAAATGAATTCACTCCCAGTTCAGTGCATGTGCAGTCCTGTCCCATAGCCTTTGTCTCTCTAGTCATAATTGCATCCAATTTGGCTCTAGCAGACTGACCGGGTTGTGAAATTCACCCTGTTCCTGCACTGCCTGTCTGGAACCTGCCACTCTGTCTCTGCTTCTGATCCAATCAAACAGACCAGCAGGACGGACAGTTCTTTGGTGTTCACCTCCTGAACTCCCAGTGAATGTTCTTTGCCACCTTGTTGCTGATGGAATTCTACTTGCCAGTCCATTTCAGATAGTCACTCACTGAATGCTGCTGGGTTATCGGTCACTGCAGCACTACCCTGTTGTGCCCTTCCCATGTCTGTCAGTCTCTGGGTACCCCTCTGCTGTTGTTCTGTCCTCTTTTATTTCCTGGAATGTGCCCTCTCTGCTTCACACGGGCTAATGTTTCTCTGTCTGTTCAATCGTGTCCTTACCCTATTCTGCCATCTTGATTCTCAGTAATATCCCTTTTATGAGGCCTTTATAAGGACTTAAGACTATATTTTACATATTAAGGAGTTAAATGCCTTTGTAAGGACTAATGAGTACACTTTACGTATTAAGAGAGGGTCCTTTTTTTTAGTTATTTATTTATTTGAGAGGTAAAGCTGCATAGAGAAAGAACAGGAAAGAGAGAGAGAGATTCCATTTGCTGGGTCATTCCCCAGATGACCACAACCACCTAGGCCTGTTCAAAGCCAGGGGCCAGAAGCTACTTAGAATTTCCCATGTTTGTACGGGATCTCAGCACTTTAGCCATTCTCTCCTGTTTTCCCAGGTACATTAGCAGGGAGCTGGATAAGAAATTTAGCAGTGAGGGCCCCATGTTTTGGGATATCAAATCAAATCTGCAACCCTGGAATCCTGTAAGGGTGATGGTTCAAGTCCCAGCTGCTCCACTTTGGTTCCTGCTCTCTGTTAATGTCCTGTGAATTCAGAGGAAGACGACCCAAAGTGCTTGGAACCCCTGCATGTATTTGAGGGACCCTAAAGTTCCTGGTTCCTGGCTTCAGCTTGGGCAGTAAAAAAACAGATGAAAGATTTCTCTTTCCCTCTCTCTGTTTCTGTAACTCTATGTCTAAAATAAATAAGTAAATAAAACCTTAAAAGAAGTAAAGCATCTGGGGCTAGAACCAGTGTCCATATATGGCAAACTATCACCACCACTACGGTAACAGTATTGGCCAAGATGGGCTTTTAATGAATGGAAAATTTGGTCCTAAGATAGAGCTTCTGATCAATCTCTGATCCCTGAAAACTTAAAGTGTAGAAACAAAATGTTTCAGGTTTCCAAGAACCAGTGAATGAGGTAGTATTAAACAGGAAAACAAAAGAGAGGTTTGTAGGTAATTCAGCATTTCAGAAAGTCCCATAACAGAACAACTTTTTCAGCCAAAAATGTGAGTTCCTGTCTTCACATCCACAATCTTCCTTCAGGTAGGATGGCCTGTAATACCCTCCAGCTATAAGGCTATTTGGTTTTGTTTTAATTTTAGTATGTTTGTATTTTTGAAAAGTTGAGCAAGAGAGTGAGATCTGCTGATACACTCTCCAATGCTCCCGTCAGTCGGGGCTGGGCCAAACCCAAGCCCAGGAACAGGAACTTCAGCTTGATATCCCACAGGGATCCAAGGATTTGAGACCTCCCAGAGTGTGCATTTGCACAATACCGGGTTGCAAACAGGCATGTCTGGCTTTTTGATATTTCCTCTGCATTTCTGATTTCTCTTGATCTTATCCTGCTCCTGCTTGTAAGATCCAACGCCTCTATACAGAACTTTCAAACTAGAAGAGACAGGTGAACTCTTAGTCTGCCTACTCCTTTTATAGAAAAGGAAAGTGAGCTCCAAAGAGGAAAGAGTTGTTTCTGATCTCTTTCTTCAGCCAACAAGTTCTTGGTTTCCTTTTGAGTTTCGTAATGCCTTCTCTAAACTGATGGTTAGAAAGCAATTATGATCATTTATCTTGCCTGAGAAGTACTTCTTTGTTTACAGCTGTGTCAATGTTTGCAACTTTCATTGACCCTGAAGTCTTGTTTGTATCTTCCAGCCCTTGGGCTATCACGTAGGTGGAAGTCAGAGTCCTTTCACTTCCTTTCCACCTGCTACCACCAGGGGCAGACTGCCTCTCTAACTCTCCTGGAGTTGTGTTTTCTTTTGAATCCAGGACACATTCACATCCCGTCCCTTGGCTACAGTCTTTCCAGGCTTTTTCCTTTGTGATTCCTAAGCACTTTTATTGTGATCCTTCTGATGCACCCAGAACCAAAGGGGTATCAATGCGAAGGTACAGGTCAGCTCAGCCTGTCATGGCACGGGAGCCACGTGCATGTGACACGCAGCCCTTCCATAGTTAGCAGCCTGGCTGTCATCAGGGAAGATGGAGAAATGAGATTGCAAATGTCACGTTCTCTCCAGATTTCCAGCTTGTGGGGGAGAGAGCTGTGTATGGTGATCTCCCGGTTGGTTTTTTTTTTTTTTTCTTTTTTAAGTGCACTGAGTAATCGGTTGCTCTTGAACATTCTAATCTGAATACAGACATTTCTGTGAGTTCTACAAAAAATAAAATAAAATAAAATAAACAAACAAGCAAAAAAAAAAAAAAACCCACTCACTTAGGAGGCATGAAAACATGATTCTCACCCTTCCAGCAATTGACCTTGAGCCGAACACAGCCCTCTTTGGTGTCAATTTCCCTCTGTGTTAAATTAGGGAGTGGCCCAGAACATTTCTACAGATACTTTCAGTCCTAAACCACTGATGATTCTCCACAACACAGATCTTTGCTATCGTACTAATTCCCAGCCAGCCTTCTCAGCTGCCAAACAAGCCAAGCATGACTGTCAGTAGATGAAATTCTGGAGCTTGGAGTGTAAGCAGGGTCTTCTTGTTCTACCTCCAAGCTCTCTGAGACCAGCAGAGAAGCAGCAATCTGTTGCAGTAAAGATCGTTTCTCTGGTGCCTTCCCCCAACCCCAGCAGGCAGCTAGCTGACCTGAAAAAGGAAAATCCCAACATTAAAACCCTACTTCTCCTTCCCCTTCCGCTCTAACACCCCCCACCTTCAAGCCCACTCCAGTTCTCTGTTGCCTGATGCGTAGGAAACTACAGGAGCTGCTACTGGGCCAGTTGCTCCAACAGCAGCAGCCAAGAGAGCATCCTAAAGACCAGACAGTCAGGGAGGAGCCTCCAGGCAGCTCACCAGCATCCTTTCAGCTGTCTCCCTGGGGCAAGCCGAGCTTAGGCCCAGGCCTTTTCTGCTCTCTGCCACCTTGGTGCAGGGAAGGGACTGGGAAGCTGTTCCTGAAAAGGAACAGTTGCCTCACTCAGGAGATGCTGGAGGGTGACCGAGTCCTCCCATGGGTATGAGTCAGCTTCTCATTGCTATGATGGAATGCCTGAGCCAGGCTAATTGATGAAGGAAAAATACTCATTTTGCTTGTAGTCCAAGGTCAGAATGCCCTATTCGTTCATCTCTGTTCAGATTCCCAAGGTGGCTCAGAGCACCAGACGGCAAAAGACAGTTTGTGTGTGTGTGTCCCTGACTATGTGGTCTCTTACAGAGCCACCAAGATTTAATCATGGGGATTCCAAGTAATAACGAGGCTAATCACCTCCTAGAGACCCCTCAACCCAATCATCTTAGTTTCTATTTTCATTCTCTCAGTACCATTAGCTAAAAACTTTGGGGACCAAACTGCTGAGTTTAGGAGACCGTAGGGGTGGGTTGTGTAGCTACAGACCTTTAACTGCCAGCACCATGGACTACCTCCCAATCCTTCACTTCCTGCCTTATTATCTCCTGCAAAGTAGACATGGAAGGGGAAACAAACACACACAGTGCTCACTCCTTTCAGAGGAATCATGGGAAAAACATTTTAAAGTCAAGAATTTGTGTAAGGGACTAGTGTTTTGATGGGTTAAGCAACTACCTTATTGCTATGGCATCCCATCTGGGTGCTGGTTCAAGCCCTGGCTGCTCCACTTCTAACCCAGCTCCCTGTTAATCTGCCTGAGAAAGCAGTGGAAGATGGCCCAAATGCTTGTGCTCCTGCTCCTATAAGGGAGACCTTGAAAAAGCCCCTACTCCTGGCTTCAGCCTGGCCATTGTGGCTATTTGGAGAGTGAACCAGTAGATAGAAGATCTCTTTTCTTCTCTTGGTTTAACTCTACGTTTTGAGTAAGTAAATAAGTAAACATCTTAAAAAAAAAAAATAGGGCCCAGAGCAGTACCTTAGCAGCTAAAGGTCTCACCTTCTATGCGTCAGGATCCCAAATGGGTGCCAGTTCTAATCCCAGCGTCCCTGCTTCCCTTCCACCTCCCTGCTTGTGGCCTGGGAAAGCAGTCAAGGATGGTTCAAAGCCTTGGATTCCTGCACCCGTGTGGGAGGCCCGGAAGAGGCCCCAGGCTCCTGGTCTTGGATCTGCTGAGCTCCGGCCATTGTGGCCGTTTGGGGAGTGAATCAACAGAGGAAAGACCTTCCTGTCTTCCTCTCTGTCTCCTCCTCTCTCTATATCTGACTTTGTAATAAAATTAAATAAACCTTTAAAAAAAAGGATGTTAGAAAAGTGGGGGTGTTAAAAGCCTGAGGTCTCTCCTGTTCAACCTGAAGACCCACATCCCTGGGGCCGCCCAGTGCTGGGCAGTCTCACAGCAGACAAAGTGCTGAGGAAGGAGAGAGCAGAGGGGAGTGTGAATAAATGAGCCCAACTCCCAAAATGGGTCTAGAAGAAGTCAATTTCCTAATCCATTTAAGATGGCATTTGAAATAATTCTCAATGCAAAAGTGACAGCTTCTCTTATCCACTATGGGGGACGTAAAGATGTGGTCTTCACAAGATGTAGGTCTGCTCTCAGCATAGAGAAACATGCAGTGTGAGGACAGCGAGGTGCACGCGTGAAACCCCACTCATGACAAGCATTTACTGTGCCACATCCAGCAAGTGCAGAAAGACCCCCTTTCCACATATGGACCAAGTGTCCAGCTGGGACATGTGCTCAGCCTAGCCTGACCCCCAGTGGTCCTATCTTCTTCATCACTGACAAGCTGATAGGAGAAAACATCCTTGCTTTAACTTACATTTAATGAATTATAATATCATTCAGCCTCTTTTTTATTTGTATTTTTACTGTCAACTGCCAGTTAATTTTTTACCCAATTTTTCTCTTAATTTCTGTTAGCTTTGTTGATTGAGAAGCATTCTAGGCAGATGGATAATCCACTGCATGTAACAGATGTTATTGGGAGCTATGTTTAATTCTTATATTTGTTGTGGTTGTTAGTTTATTTATTATTTTTGAGAAACAGAAACAGCAAGCTCCCCTTTACCAGTTTACTCCCCAAGGGCCCACAGTGGCCCAGCGCAGGCTGCAGCTAGGAATCAGGGACTCGACCCAGCCCTCCCACCTGGATGGTAAGAACCCAATGACTCGAGACATCTCCACTGCTTCCCAGGGCCTGCAGTAGCAGCAAGTTAGAATCAGGACCTAGAGCCAGGGGCCAAATTGAGGCAGCCTGATTTGGGACACAGAGAGCTCACCACCAAGCCAAACACCCACTCCCTGGTTGTTGTTTAACACGCAGCTTTGATTTGTCTGGTATCATTCCCAGAGCAGGCAAGGACCCATTTCCTCCAATGACCTGATGCTTATCTCAACAATATTTACTAAAGATCCAATTTTTCTCCAGAGTCCAAATGCCAAGCTATCTTTGAAACATTCATTTTTGCTTTGATACTCAGCGCTCCCCCCACCAAAGGAATGACTTGTTACATGCAGAGAGCCAGAGGAAATCCACAAAAGCCTGGACTGCAAGGGGCTGAGGCAACACACAGGAAGCCCCTGGACTGGCAGCAGAAATGCCCTGTGGGACAACTGGGGAAGGCACAGACCCGAACTCCCATGAGGCTGCAGGATGAGGCTAAGGGAGCTCAAGGGAGCTTCAGGGAGTGAGGACATTCAGAGAGAAGGACCCGACGTCCTTGATGTGGATAAAACATGCAGGATCTGAGCCCAAATGGCCAAGTTGCCAGCTGCTCCATGACTGCCCCATATTAAGATAAAATGGCCTCTCTTGTTTGTTCAAAGTTTGGACTTAAATTACTGCAATGATGTGCTTAAAATCAGTTCTCACTCAGTGCCCTTGGGGGATTGGTTCCAGAATCCCCTTGGATACCAAAAATCTACAGATGTTCAAGTCCCTTATTTGTAGATTCTTCAAAAGTTCACAAAAATCTGGAATTAAAGGAAATTTATTTTAGTGCCAAATTCTGAAATCCATGCAGAAGAGCACAAAATAGATTTGCATATAACCTACACACATCCTCCTGTATCCTTTTAGATCTTTTCTAGATTGCTTGCACCTCAAACAATGTTATTGGTAGAATACTTGTTCATTTGCGTTGTTTGGGGAAGGACATGAACAGGGCAGATGCAGGGGAGTTTTCTTGAATATTTTCAAGACACTGCTGAATCTGTATATGGCAGCCTGCCTTTATTTTTGTCACAATGTGTGGGGTCCATTCAACTGTGCTTTTCTTTGCTGCATTTTCCCAGATAACTCAGCAGCAGGTGATCATAGCATCTAGCACCTGTTCTGGCTTCCCAGTGGAAATTCAGCTGTCAGCTAACCTTAGCACAGACGCTCTGCACCCAGAAGAAAACAGGAGTCTGCTCCATTTTGACAAGAGCTTCTTTCCTTGTCAAACCTGAAACTCGGATGGGCTTAAGGCCTTTGCCTTCACTAGAGTATCTAGAAAGCTGAACCTCCCAGACACAGGGCAGCGAAGCGCCCTGCTTTATAGCCAAGAGGCCCAGGCCCTCAACTCTGTCAAAGGGATGCTGTTGAGAAGGTCCCAAGAGCCCTCCTTTCCTTGCTCCACGGCACTCTCAGCAGCCTAATGTAACTGCAAACAAGTCTGATGTTTCCAGCATACGCTGGAGTGGGGGAAGACTCCTTCATTCCCCCCATCAGCCTAAAATCCACACGCAAAAAGCCCCAGTGTCCGGAGTCGGGGAAGGGAGTGTCCGGAGGAGGAGAGGCCTGAGCTGACTGCCCTTCTTGTGCCCACAGGTGGTGATTGAATCGGACCTGTACACGCCTAGGCCTTTGGAGCTGCTGCCGCACCGCGGAGACCGCCGGGACACAGGGGAGGCATGCAAGTTCGGCCGCCTCCAGAATACACGGCCACCCCGGGCACATCCCGCCAAAACCTCCACCCGACCCGGTAGGTGGGAACCCGCTCTGCGCCCACTACCAGGCAGCAACAGCCGATGTGCGCCCTGCCTTACTTATTGCAAGCAACTGACCGCGTCCTCCACCCCTATATCAGGGGCTTCAGGCACTCCAGACAAGTAAGCACCTGCGGTGTGAGGTGCTAGGTGAGCTGGCATCTGATGTTTTCCCAAATGAATGCTGTTTCCAGTACTGGCAAAGCTCCTCCTCTCAGGCTTTGCCTAGAGCAAGCCACCCCACAGAATGTCTTCTCCCCGGAGTGCTAGCTTTGGATTTGAGCCATGCATAAAGCTCCCCCACCTTTCTGTCTCGCTCAGCAGAACCTGGCGCTGCAGGCAGGAGATGTAAACCGTTATGCTCTGTGGGAGAGAAAGCCACTGCCCAGGAAGCAGCAGAAGCTCGCCTTGTTCCACAGACGTGTGTGCATGAGAGAGGGAGAGAAACTGAGATTTCACAGGCTCTTCATGAACTGTCTTAAAATCTCATCGTACTAAAATTTAATGATTTAGCAAGCTACAAAAATAATTCAGGGACAAATTTGTTTTGGAAATTGGTGACATTGTTTTACCTTTTTTTTAAAGATATATTTATTTTTATGGCAAAGTCAAATATACAGAAAGGAGGCGAGACAGAAAGATCTTTCATCCGTTGATTCACTGCCCAAGCAGCTGCAACAGCCAGAGCTCAGCAGATCCGAAGTCAGGAGTCTGGAGCTTCATCCGGGTCTCCCACGAGGGCACAGGAACCCAAGGGTTTGGGTCGTCCTCGACTGCTTTCCCAGGCAACAAGCAGGGAGGTGGATGGGAAGTGGGGCTACTGAGATTAGAACTGGCGCCTATATGGAATCCTGGAGCACGCAGGGTGGGGACTTTAGCCACTAGGCTACTGCTCTGTACCCTATTGTTTTACCTTCAATGCCATTTTTTTAAGAATAGCTTCCACCCCAAGCAGTTGAATAGGAATCAAGCAGTAATCATTGAAGTCTACCATGGTATTTTGATATTTTAACTTATTTCCATGTTGCCCGCAGGTATTCGTGCTTTAATTCAAAAGACACACACCAAAGCCTGGGATGTCCTTCTTAAAGCCTTTTGGACATCAGCAGTTTTGCACTCCTTTATGATAAGAACTCAAAAGACTTGTTTCAATCATCTTTCCCACTCTGAGGGTTTATTTCTTTTGTTTTTGGTCACTGGCAACTTGGTCCTGTTCTTATGAGCCTAAGTGTGAGAATGCCTACATCCAGTGATATTCTCGCTGTGAGAGATTGCATAGAAGTCTGTGCATGGAGAGTGAAGGCATTAGCTAAACCACAATCTGCCTTGCAAATTAAGTGATAGAATTTTCTCTGTGTCTATGTATAGGTGAGTGGGTGGGCATATGTGTGTGGGGAAAGAAAACAAGACAGACTATTTCTCTTTGCTGCAAACTCTTAAAGAGGATTTATTTTTAAAACATTTTTGTAAAGATTTATTATTTTCTTCTTTATTTGAAGGTAGAATGTCAGAAAGGAGAGACAGAAGGCTTCCATCCACTGGTTCACTTCTCAAATGCTAGTAACAGCCAGGGCAGGGCCAGGCTGAAACCAGGAGCCATGACCTCCATCCAGGTCTCCACATGGGTGGCAGGGACTAAGGTACTTGAGCCATCCTCTGCTGCCTCCCAGGTATATCAGCAGGAAGCTGGATTCCAATCACAGCAGCCAGGATTCAAGCCTGGAATTCTGATATGGAATGTGGGCATCCCAATAGTGGCTTAACCCACTGCACCAAAACACTCTGGTCCCAAAAAGTGAATTTAGAGTCATACTTTCTCAGTTTTTAATATGCCAAAGAATCACTGTGTTTTCGCGCAGAGTCTAATTGTGTAGGATTGGGTGGGCCTGACATGGTTCCAATAAGTTCCCAGAAGCTCCAGGGACATCAGATTGAAAAGCAGAGATTTAGAGATGATCTAATTCAGTGGTTCTCAAAGCGGGGTCCCAGCAGCAGTGGTGGGAGCATCTGGGAATTTAGAAATGTGAATGTTGTTGACTCAGACCGCAGAGTTCCAATGCATTGATTGATCTGTTTCTTAACAAGCACCGCAGGTGAGGCTGATGCACGCTGGAAGCAGAGATCCTTTGATGTACCGCAGCTGTCCCGCTGCCAGTTTACATAAGAGGACACTGAAATCATGGAGACTGTTTGACCTAGCCAAGGTCGCACTGCTTGTTTGTCTCAGAGCCAAGATTAATCCTCAGGCCTCTGATTTCCTAGCTGCCGCCACTCCTCCTTCCCCAAGGTGTTACGTCTTCCCAGCTCTTACGTTAGGGGTCACTTTCCTTCAGGTCTGAGTAGTTCATGACAATCTGGGCTGATGGGGTCAGCCTTTCCTTCTGAGAGACAAGAGCAGTCAGTTCTGAGCTGGAGGAAGTCTGCCCAGCATGTGACTGTCAGCTCATGAGCGGAGTGTGCTAGTCGGATTTTAAAAAAAGAGATGGAGCTGGGCACTGCTTCAATTCCTTCAACTCCTTCAATCTGATGGATTCTAGAGGGGGTGCGAGGGAGTGTTTCTGAGTCAAAGCCAGACCCAAGGACTCTGCACAAAAGCAGCCAGGCACCAGCCATGGGCATCTGGTGTACCATCCTCCTATCAGAAAGCTGTGGGTGTCTTAAGGTGGGGGATGTCTGAGATCTGAAGACTTCTTTTTCCTCCCCCTTTTTTTTCTTAATTCTGAACCCTGGGGAGCTGGCCAGCACCCTTGCACACACCAGAGCCTGCAGCTGCTCAAGTGCCTTCAGTGAAATGGCACAGTACTTACATACACACCCTTATGCACATACTACCATATTATTTATGAAACCAAATCTAACATAATGCTATGTAAATATCTGTCACACTGTACTTGTATCACTTGGGGGATCATGGCAAGAGTAAAAACGCTATACCTACACCTGTTGAGTAATGGACATAATTTATTCCCCCTAAATATTTGCACTCTGAAGTTGGCTGACTCCATGGATGCAGAGCCCATGCACATGGCAGACTCTGTTTCTCTGACTTGTGCCTCTGTACAGTGCCCAATACAGACTCACCAATATGAGCTGCTGTTATTACTTATGCCAGGACACTGTTCTTTGTGGTTCAGTCTTAGGGTTTTGTTATTATTTATTTTATGAACATTGAGATGTGGTTTTTCCTATCTGCTGTCATAAAATAAGATGGGGCTTCTCCCCCTTTGTACCTCAGGGCCTCCCTGTGTTGAAAGCCATTCTGCCTCCACCTTTTGTTGCTGTCTATCTCAGCTCAACGGCTGGACTTCAGATGCTGCAGGTTTCAGGGCAGACATTACTTAGAAGTAGACTATCAGGAGTAAAGGGCTGCAGAAGAATAGCCAGGCACACACCTTGTATGGCCAGGACAGCCAATGTCTGATTTGATAAACCCCATTCCTTCCATGTTTTGGGATGAACTTCCACAGCAGGCCCAACTACTACCCTCTGTTTTATTTATTTAGAAAGGAGAGACAGAGATCTTCCATCCATTGATTCACATCCCAAATGGCTACACAGCCAGGGCTGAGCCAGGCCAAAGCCAGGAGCCCAGAACTCTATCCATGTCTCCCACATGGCTACACAAGCCTGAACACTGAAGCCCCTGAGGCTATTAGGAAGTGGATCAGAAGTGGAACAGTAGGAACTCAAATCAACACTCATATGGGATGCCAGAGTTGCAGGCAATGATGTAACCCACTGTCGCATGCAGGCCCTCTCCTCGGTTTTACAGAGCAGAGCACCGTGTGAAGTCACTGATCTCAACAACTGATCTTTGTAATAAAGAGTTAACCCTGATAACTTCTTATGATCTGAGGCTTAGGAAGGAAGAAGGAGCTGGGACATACTCTCTGGGCATCTATTGCATGTAGACACAGTGCTAAATGCTTCCATATATGTGGGCTTTCTTACTAGGCCTGATCTTTCAGAGTCGTAATAGCAAAATTGATCTGGAGGTACAGAGACTTCCCATATACCCGCTGCTACCTCCCATGCTCGGCCCTTATCAACACAGTCCACCACAGTGGTACAATGAACCCACAGTGACACTGATTTTACTTAGACTTTAGTTCCAGCCCCTGTGGAGAAGCGGGGTCATTTCCCCAGGCTTGACCCCCACTGCCTCCTTCTGCTGCTTGACTGGCTACCATGGTAACTGATGCAAAAGCAGGGACAGGTGGAATACAGAGTGTCACTGAGTAATTCCTCTTCTGTTCTACTTTGCAGCGGGGATCTCAGAGTCCAAAGCATCGCATGTGTGTGGAAGTCGAGCATATGGAAAATCCTTGGTAAGTGAAGTAAGCTGGTTCGTTGTTATCTCTTGTGTTTTGAACTTCTTGTCCCTTGCTCCTGGTCTGAAGATTATTAGAAAAGCTTAACTGGCCATCTTCGCTGCCAAGGCCATCGGTTGCCCCTAGTCACATTTTTGCTGCAGAAATCCAACATTTAGGAAAGCAAAAGGCACTGTACCTCAACAGCCAGCTCGTATAAGGAAACTTCAGAAAGTTGTTGGAAAATAGAGTTCAAAGATAGTGTATACTTTCCATCAACTTTGTGAAGACCCACTTCCATCAGAGGAAAGAACTGATTTCAACCAGAGGCTCTGCCTGAGGAAAGGCATCGGTTCCCAGGGCAGCCAGAGGGGCCAGGAGGCATGGTACCCTCAAGCACTGCTGGAGCTGCTCCAACCAAACCTGGTGAACTGGCTCGTTGATCACACCTTTTCTCCCTGTTCCGGAAGCTGGGAACTGTAAGCTCATGGTGTCCACAGACTGAGCAGCTGCTGCTGAGAGAGGACTGACTCTCCAGCCTGCGGATGGCCTGTCTCCTAACAGAAGGAGTTCTCTGCTAAGTTTTTCTCTTCAACTAAAGACACTGATCATAAGACACTCTACCTTCATGGCCTCATCTAAAACCAATTTCTTCTCCAAAGATTCCACTCCCAAAGTCATCATCATGGCAGTTACCTTTGAGTTTCAAGGGGATGCAAGTCTCTAGTTCAGAACAAAGCTTTGCCTCTGCAGCTAAACAGGGCTGGGTGAAAGAGGGAACTTCTAAAAGTTCATGGGGAATGGAATTGAAAGATAAATTTTGGTGTGGGTATTTGGTACAGTGGTTAAGCCACAGCCTGTATCCCATATATTCCGGGTGCCCGGGTTTGGGTCTTGCCTCCATTCTCACTCCAGTTTTCTATCAGTATGCATTGTGGGAGGCAGCAGGTGGCAGTTCAAGTAACTGGGTTCCTGCCACCCATGTGGGGAACCTAGACTGAGATCTGGGTTTCTTGCTTTGGCCTGGTCCAGGCCCAACTGTTGAGAATATTTGGGAAGTAAATCGGCAGATGGGAGATCTCTCTCTCCTCTCTTCTCTCTCCCTCTCCTTTGCCCTGCCTTTCCACAAAGTGGAATTTATTTAAAACTAACTTTGTGGCAAAAATGTTGAAATCCATGCATGGCTTTTTTTTTTCACAATAAGCATTGCCACAAACTTTTTGAAGGCTCCTCAAATGCATAAAGTGAAACATTTCTGCACCAAAATAGAAACCTTTTCATTGCATCTTCCACAAACTTTTTGACATTCCCTCCTATCTTCACTCAGATGCTGAGGAGAGACCACAAAGTGGCACAGTCCCTCTGCCCACACCCTTGGAGCAGCTCGGGAGACCTGGGTGGGGGATCCTGCTGTGTTTGACCTGGAATTTCCCCCCAGGGATGTTCAGAATGTGGTGACCTGGGGCGGAGAGTAGGACATAGAATATGCCCAAGGAAGGAGTCTCTCAGACTTAGGCCAGGTGACTCCTGTGGTTCATGGTCAGTGCTTGCGTCCTCACCACCTCCTCTGCACGTGGCAAAGGGGCTTTCCAAAAAGCTAAGTTCCATACTCTGCCACTCACCACACAGGGTTTCTGGGGACCAAAACACTGGGCAAACCAGAGAATAGGTGGGATATCAGTACGAGTTATGCATATGCTATGGAGATCGGAGGACAGAGAAATGTCAGCCTAGGCCACGATGAGTGAAAAATCCAGAGTTGGGGAACCTTGAACAGCCTTCAATTATCCTGCAATGAAACATCTCCAGGGTTCCAGAGCCCAGGAGGAGCATTTTGGGGGTGAGGACACAGTAAGTCTGGTTGGAGACAAGACATGCCAGGTGACTCTCCCTTGAAAGCCACCACTAGCCTGGGAAACCTCTTGAAGATGAGAATGCTCAGGCCTCACCTTGCATTCATATCTGACAAAGAACCTGCTTTGCAGTGACTGAGTGAGGCTCCCAGATGGGGTCTTTAGGTCAGTGCTTCTACAAGCAGCTGCCACTGCTGGGAGCTTGTTAGAAATGCAGATTCTCAGGCCCGGCTCTGCTTCAGAAACAGGATTGGGCTCAGCACTGTCCTCACAATCTGCTGAAGTTGGGGGATATCCCCACTCAGGTGGAAGAGGGTTCTAGTCAGGGCACCGCCCCACATTCCCTCACCTTCTCTGCCACAGATTCCTCCGGTGCCCCGGATCTCAGTGAAAGCTCCTGCAGTGCCATCCGTGGAGGCAGCAGGCACAGGCTCCGAAAACAGGACTATGCTGACCAGAGGGTAAGCTCTAAATCTCCCTCCCCTCCTTACCCCTCTCTGCCCCCCATCGCCGCCACTACTACCACCTGTCCTGCCCGCCCCAGCCCTGGTCACAACAGTTAACAGGTGGCCTGGTTTTCAGACTCTCATGGTGGTAAAGACAAAACCCATGCCAGCTGCAAATTGCCTTTTCATGAGGGCATTAATCCCAGGACTGCGCAGCAGCTCATCAGCAGTTCCCATAGGATTTAACTGAAGTGGTTTTGATGCTTTCCACTTCATTAACACCACACTTTAGACTCGGAGAAGTGTCACTGGGGAGGGCTTGGGTTACTGAAACCAATGTGGCTGAGCCACATACAGAACCTCCCATGAACACAGTAGTGTCAAAAATGCCACAGGAGTTAACTTAGGGGTCCCTGCCTCCAGGTGGAAGATGTGTATAAAATGCCAAAGGCTGCAAATCCAGCAAACAACCCAATGTTCCTGTTAACCCGGAACCACAACCACTGCCAAGGAGACAGGCGTGAAGAGCAGCCATAGGCAGCCAAAAAGTGGATTAGGGGATGGTGAAGGTGTAGCCTCTAAACTAGGATCTACTTCCATGTCTCATGCTATCACAGACTTCAACTTGGAGCAAATTATCTGGTCCTTCACCTCCTCATCTCTAAAATAAAACAAAGGGACTACTGTTGTAGCACAGCAAGTTAGATCACCACCTACAACACTGACATCCCATTCCAGGACATCAGTTTGAGTCCTGGTTGCTCCATTTCCGTTCCATTGCCTGCTAATGTACTTGGGAAAGGAGCAGAAGATGGCCCCAGTACTTGGGAAATCCAGATGGAGTTCCTGGTTCCTTCTCAATCATTCTTTCAGTAAATAAAGTAAATTTTAAAAAAGAAAAGAAAATAAATATAGAAGCAAGAATGATAGGAGTGCTCATCTTGAAGTGTAGTTGAGAGAATTGAGACCATTTGTGGAGAGCTTGGCACAGACTATGGTTTACATTTCCCTAGAGACTTACTACCTAATAGTTAGGAAGCCGTGAACTTGGGGAAGTATTCAAAGCACATGTGAGAGATCATGAGATGAAAGTGTTGTCTTAGTCCATTTTCTGTTGCTAACAACACACTACCACTGGTGAGATGGTAACAAAGAGAGGTTTATGGCTGCTCATGGTTCTGGTCCAGGGCGCAGCTGTCTCACTGCAGTGTTTGAGTGTTTGAGGCAGTGCAGAACTTCACAAGGACTTTGCAGAGGAGCTTGCCAAACTGGCTTTTCTACTAGACCCATCTCAAGATTCTGCAATAGTCCACTAATCCATTAATCATGTCACAAGTTAGTCCATTCACAGGGGCAGAGCGCTAATCAGCCTCTTAAAGGTCCCTCTCTTAATATCTCCTCATGGGGATTACATTTCACTATTGAGTTTTGGAGGGAAAAAATTCCATTCCAGCCATGTCAAATAGTAACCCAAACCAGAACACACTATAAAAACTGTGGGAGTCAGGGCAGGGTCAGAACGGTGTGGATCGCTTCCAGCTGACACAGTCACCTGGAAAGAATTATAAAAATAACTCAGTGTGCTAGGACTTAATTGGAGAAAGTTCACTGGCTTGTGTTATTTTCTGGTGCGCATGGTACCCAGTGGCAACCACTATTGCTGGCTGCCCAAGTGCCCATGCCTTAACAGACCCACCGTTCAGTACACGTAGCTACACTGCAAAGATTGCTAATACCTGCTTTCTCCTGTACCCACTCTCCTTCCAAATTCTTCCTGAATCCTAGCTACTAAAGCGAAAAGTAAGCCCCTCTTCTTTTTTTTTTTTTTTTTTTTTTTTAATCTAAGCAAGTGGAGGAGAACAGTGAACACTTACTGAGGGTCTACAATATACTGGATGCTTTATCCAGCAAAGCATCCTCCTCCACAAGAGCTATCACCATTTTCCGTATAGAAAGATGGCGCTGGTGTGGTGACGTCACTTGCTTGAGGTCACGTGGTAAGCCAAGAGCCTGAACACGTTGCCCTTTGGTGGATGCTGCTCTGGGTGCCTGCCCTTTGCAGCCCGATTGTTCACACACACGGGTGGGAGGGGTAGGAAAGGAGAGCTTAAGGCACGACCAGGCCCAGAGGAGAGGGCAGGAGTAGACCAGAGGATTCCGTAAATGAGCACGCCCAGGGCCACCTCCTTCTGGTCCCTGTGGTAGACTCCCCCAGGGGAGGTATTCCTGGGTGGATCCCAAGAGGGGCGCTCCAAGCCCGCAGGGCCTTGACACTGGCTGGAGGAGCAGAGGAGGGGAAGGCCCTAGCCACGCCCTCCTCAGCGCCCCTTTGCCCTTTCTACAGCTCTAGACATCTCAAGAAAATGGCAGAAGAGTATCCAACGCTGCCCCAGGGGGCGGAGGCCTCCCTGCCTCTGACAGGCAGCGCCTCGTGTGGTGTCCCCAGCATCCTCCGGAAAATGTGGACCAGGCACAAGAAGAAGTCTGAGTACGTGGGAGCCACCAACAGCGCCTTTGAGGCTGATTAAAGGTGAGCTTGTCCAGGGATGCCAAGCTCACCCAGGTTCACTGGACGAAGGCAGGGAACTCCAAGAATGGCATGGAGCCACACTCACCTCTGCTCGTAACCGCTCCACCTGCACCCTCTTCCCTCACTACCCCTGCACCCTGGCTGAGGACACCGGAAGAATGCGTCTCTGGAAGGCAAACTAAAGCTTTTTCTTGTGAAAGTGACTTTGGGAGGGTGTGAAGTGTCTATCCCTTTGTTGCGGCAAAACCCTAACCAAACTGAACTCTCTCCACCCATCGGAAAGACCTTTAAGGAAGGGGGAAGTGCTTCCTGTCTTCCATGTGAGCTGGTCTGAAGTGTGTGGTTTCTGGTGTAAATCTAAGAGCTCCACATTTGAGGCATTTTTCACTTCATCATTAACACACTTCACCTTGATAAGATATGATTTTCAAGGGCAGAGCACTGTATGTTCACTTAGTAGTTGTAAGATCTACTTCAAAGTATCATCAAGATCAGCTTTGGTCACCATTTGGCATGATTGCATGACTTCTCTATGCTTTCTTGTGCAGTTTTGCTACAAACCCTGAACATCAAATGGTGAATGCTAATGTTTTCTAAAGTGCCATTGTCTAGTGGAATTAATACCTTGCTTTGGTACAATTATTTTAGCATTTCAAAGTGCTTTCCTGTCCATGAGCTCTTCTCCTCTTCACAAAACCCCAATATGCAGGCTTTGGATGTCATAGAACTAGGTAGAGAACAAGTACTAAAACTACACACCAGTTCCTCAACTTCTTTCCACAGACTTTCTGCTTTGCTTGCTTTATAAGCTGACTGGAGGAAGTCTTCGAATGGTGGGTATGTGTCTCTGGGAACAAATTTGAGGGATAAAAATCTAATGAAGTTGAAACAAGTAAGTGATCTGAATGAAATATGTGTTAGATTAAATCAGAAGAAATTGCCATTTTTTTAAGTCAAAAATCATTGGATATCAATTTCACATGGTTCAACCTATTATATCATATTATGATTTTTCTTCCTTCAGTGGGCATACCATTGTCAATTCCACTGTGGACAACAGTAACCTAAAATGGTAATAAGATAATACTTATAAGTATCACCTATTAATACTTTGCTGTGTGTCAAGCATGATAGTAGGCACTTTACATACGTTACCCTAATATTTCTAACAACTCTGAGTTAGATGATCTTATCCACTTAATAGACTTCATGAATTCAGAGTGGTGAAATGATGACTCCAAGGCACCTGAGTCTTACTGGAGTCAGACTTCAATGCCTATCTTTAATCTCCTCCTCCACACACAGTATGTCAGAACATAGAGAAAGCCTGAAGTTAGTAAATGATTTTCATTTTCTCAAATGGTAAACCTCCTGGCTTGATAGAGGGCACTTGGGAGTGCTGTATGAGGATGGAACCTGAGGTGGAGGTGTGCAGCGATCAATTGGTGATGCCTGTCTTGGAGGGGATTAGTAACATATGCCTTATATGTGTGTCATCTGTGGCCTCAATTCTGCCCCTCAAAAGGTCTGTTTTCCAATTAAGAGATTTGAATTAATCTGACCCATTTAATGAAATTGGAGATCCCATGTAAAATTTGGCCTGAGACCGTGTCTTTGTGTCTTGGCACAATGAAGAGTTTGGCCATATTCCAGATCTCAGATTCCACTGTGATTTATATTTGCTGCCCTGAGGGCATCCAGGGCTTGCTTTTGCTCTCTGAGTTTCCTGTTTCTCAACCTGCAGGTGAACTGCAAGGTGGCCTGGGGCTCCTGGGAATTCACTTTGCTGGTCTCTGCTTTCCCACTGTTGAATCCAACCCTCCTACGGGCAAATGGTTTGTAAAGGGGCTTCAAGTGCTCTGCCCTCAAGGGGTTAATTCCAGTCGGTGTGCAGGCCCACAGCCTCAGGTGGCATACAAGTAGGGATGCAGAACAAAGTTAGAGAGCAAGTAGGTGATCTAGGCTGGACCTAACAGAATATCCTACACCTGGGTAACTTATTTAATTTATAACTGATGTCTTTTATGTAAATGTGGCAGCTGGGGAGTAAATGTGGGCTGCAACTTTTAATTTATATATTTTGTGGTGAGGTGTTTGTCCTGTAGAGATTTTATTTGGCTAACTGAAATAAAAATAAAGTAAGCTTTGTTTCGTGAAGTTAATAAACCAAGGCCAGAGCCTGCCTGAAGGCCTCCTCATTGAAAGAGAAAAGATGAGAAAGAGGGTTAGAAAGAATAAATTGTGTTCTTTCTACTCGAAGGCCATGTCTGGCTGATATTGCAGGCTCTGCATAGTGGTTAACACTGGGGCCACCTGTCTTCCTGAGGCCCGCCCTGCTCCACACAGATGCTGTCCTCTCAAATTCTCCCCCAACAACTCTGCCACAAGCAGAGGGAACCCAATGGTCCTCAAAGGCCCGCTGGTTGGTGGTCCCAGCTAACAGGGAGAAGACACAGCCTTCATCCCCGCACCCACTCCTGTCCAGCCTCCCTGGAGACCACCTCCACGGAGACTCACACCCTACCCACTGGCAGAAAGATGCCATGGCTTGCTGCCAACAATCCAGGCATGGCCAAGCCTGCAGTCTCCAGGTGTTACAGGATTTCTGGGATATCTACTTAGGATCATAAAATCACCTCTAAGGATCCAGCCTGGCAAGCACTTCTGCTCTGACTTGAGCACTTTCCCTGGCAGATGCCCCAGCCCACCCCACACTTGGATTGTCTTCGGAGCCTGGCAGATGGGCAGTGGGAAGAGCCATGGCAGCCAGAGCCCAGTTTTAAAAGGAATCATGTGACAGATCGACACAGTTCCGAGTCAGAACTGGCAGAGAGCAAGCGATGCGCAAGCACATCTCAGGCAGAGATGGCTCTCTGAAGAATTGAAATTTGCATTTGGGGTTTTTTGTTTTGTTTTCCATTTCTTCCCACAACGTCGGCCTCCCCTTAAAGTGTGGAGATAGAGTCACAGGAAGAAACAGTTCCTTCTATAGACCAGGCCACACGTCTGGACGTTTATCCTATCTTTAGTCTTGTGAGTCTTGGGGCAAGACGCACTCCAATGATTACCCTTTGCTGGGAGGAAGTGGGGAGGTCAGGAAACGGCACCTGACGTGCTGGAAACATCGCTAATAAGGTAGCTGAGCCTGTACCAGCCATTTTCCTGTCCCCTTCAGGACCATGGGGAGCCAAGCTAAGAGGTTCATAGCACCCCCATTTCAAAGGTTCTGATATGCCCCCTTGGACTTCTCAGGACCCAAGCAAGCCTGGAGGCCTGGGTGGGCCCCCACACCCCAACCAGCACAGTGGCCATAAATGGATTACACTTGTCCCCAAGGCTTTTTCTAGAAAAGGCCCAGAAAGAATCTAAGATCTGGATCCCGTCCAGCCCCCGGGTGGGCAAAGAGACCTGGAATTCCTGGCAAATCCTGATCAATGTTGAGATCCCATGCACAGAGAAGTAAATTGGATTTCCTGCTCTCTGTCCAAGCCTGGATGTTCTTTAGGGAGATGCCCTGTCTCACCATCGTCAGCCAGCTTCTGCTCACATCACACCCTACCTAGAGGTTGAATCCCTGGAGAGGAGGAGTGTACTGGGGAGCAGGAGTTCATTTATAGCCCCTGATGAATGAAAGACACACTTTTTTTTTTTAACTTGAGAGCCAGATACAAAGAGCTCTTACCCACTGGTTCATGCTCCTAAATACTTTTAATGGCTAAGGCTGAGCCAGGCAGAAGCTGGGAACTTTGCATGGTTGCCAGGAATGCAAATACCTGAGCCATCACCTGCTGCCTCCCAGGGTGCATGCCAGGACTGGAAGCCGGGTGCTCTGATAAGGTATGCAAGCGTCTTAACCGCCAATCCAAACACCTACCCTGACATTGCTTTTTGTAAAGTCACAAGACCTTGTGGCTAGAGTCTCCAAGGTGACCATATTCTCCAAGTGACAACATGCAGATAAAGGACAAGAGAGAGAGAGAGAAAGAAATCCACAGAGTGGCTTTGGTCACAGCAATACCATGGGTGAGGGCAGCTTTGGCCTCAGGTACTCCATGTCACCTTCTCCTCATGCTCACCTGCCACCTGCCCAGTCAGTGCCACCACCCACATTGTTCTGTACCCTTTCCTGGGTTCCACATACCCTGCACCTTGATGTATGGCAAGGCCTGCACCCTCACAATGCCACCTGCCCACTTAGGGTTCCATCCCCTCCATTCCTCCCTCCCAAAATTCCCATCATGAGCCAGGAGCCCCAAGGTGCTGAACTTCTGAGTGCCAGGCCCTCTCTGACTGCAAGAACTTAAGATACTCTTATACCACATGAAGACTGAGTTTCTTCCGCAGATGAACATGTCCCGTCTTCCTTCAAATGTACTAAAAATAATAATGAAACAGTGCTAAGACACAACTGGCTTACGTCAGGATGGCTGTACCAGAGTCGAAATGTCCCAGTATCTCCACACTGCTAATAATGGCCAGTGCCAGGAGCTCCTGAAGTACTCTGCACAACACTGGCCCTGGGACTCAGCTCCTCTATCGGGATTCTGCCTAAGCTCTCTGTGGGCCAGTGACCATGGGCAATGCTTGGCACAGCGGTGGAGGTGTGGGGGCAGGAGGGCCCTGCATCAAGGCTAGCACTTGTCCTTGATGATCACTTGCCCATGCTCTGTCAGTTGTGAACATTGAAACTGTGCCCCCGGGACAATGCTTTGGATGTGTGTGTCTAGTGAGTTCAAAACTGAACTGCATAAATGTAGGCAAAGGTGGAGTTACTGATGTGGCCTAGTAGGTAAAATTACCACCTACAATGCCAGCATACCATATGGGTACCAGTTCAAGCCCCAGTTGCTCTACTTCAGTGGGCCCAATGTGCCTGGGAGAAGCAGCAGCAGATGGCCCAAGCATTTGGGCCCCTGTAACCACATGGGAGACCTGATGAAACTCCTGGCTCCTGGCTTTGACCTGATGCATCCCTAACCATGGCAGCCTTCTGGAGAGTGAACCAGCAGATGGAAGAGTTCTCTGTCACTCCCTTACTCTCTGTGACTCTGACTTTCAAATAAATCAATAAACCTTAAAACAAAAAGGTGGGCTAAGATATAAGAGAATAATACTTTCAACCATCAACAGCCATTTGTATGTTAGAGTAAGTGAACACAGTTTTTCTCAGGGAACATGAAAAGAGCCCATGGTGGCACAGTAATGCTGGAGGGATGCTGAGGGAAGGAGGTGTTAGGAGCCCAGGTGGGGACAACTTCAGGTCACCTCGTCCTATACTCGCTGCAGCCCTACTGATCTGCTGCTGGCATTTTAATGACTTCATTTCAAAGTGCAGTCCTCCCTAAATGCAAAAATAACTCCTTGAAGAAGCAAGAAAATGTCACTGTCCCACTCCCCACCACCCAAGGTGGTTCCACAGGTTTCCATTCAGCAACCTAGTAACCGTGGATATACCCTGGATGGTGCAGGTGGCAAGGATGGCAGGACACCTGCTAACCTTGAGCCCCACACTTGGGGGTAGCGTTTCCTTAGTTGAGCTGCTTGAGTTATTTTCAGCCTCTAATTTCCCTCATCTGTGAAACAAGAATTCAATTACCTGCCCGGTCAACCTCACAGTGTAATGAAAGATCAGAAGCAAGCTAGTGCCAACAAGGCCTTGTAACTTGTGAATGGCTCTTTGAACATATGGTGGGATGATAATCTGCTCTATTCAGAAAGGGGTAGAGCTGGGCGTGGGGAGAAGTGACTCAGGCAGCTCAGGATGGGCGTGAGGGCTGCAGAGCCAGGCAAAGACTGAAAATAGAACCCTTTGCAGAATCCCAGGACCACACCCCAGAGCAGCAGGCAGGCAGGGGCTGCAGGCTGGCAGAGTCCCCTGCTACCTGCTCCCCGATATGTGTGGCATGTGGGGCCAGTACATGCAGCCCGAGGTGGCCACATGTCCTGCCAGGTCAGAGCTGGCCCATGACTCATAGCTCATCAGAACTTCAGGGTGTTGACCATTCTTTTGAATTCAACCAACTTTTTCCACAGTTCTGCCTGCTTGCTGCCAACTGCTGCCTTTGGCCTGTTGCCTGCATTTCTACCAGCAAAATTAGTCCTCAAATAAAACCTACAGAGCACATTGGTTCTAGGGACCACAGGCCCTGGTTGCTGGTGGAGCTGACACCCAGCCCTTCCATTCCGAGGCAGGTGACAAGGCCTAGTACCCACAGGATGGAAGCCCTTCCAAGGGCCAGGGGCCTGGCGGCAAGCTGACCTGTCAGCAAGCTGGCCTGTCTGGATGTAGCTAGGCAAAGAGTCGATGTTTCACAAACAAACGCTCTTCCAGAGCATTCTTGTTGCTGGCTCGTGCCAAGGAAAGCAAGGTCATCGCTCCAGGAACAATGACCTCACTGGGAAAGCAGGCTCCCCAGGCTCACACACACAAACCCCACAGCCCCACATACCCTGGGAGACCCAGTGTGTCATGAAAAATCCCCACTGGGCACTGCCCTGCAGGAGCAGGTGGTCAATGTGGCAGAGACTGGGGACTGGGACAGAGCTGTCTCCAAAAACCCCCACCTCCAGGGTGAGGAGTGAGTGGAGGGACTTTTCAGTCTTAGGGTCCTGCCCTCTTGCCACCACATAAAGAAACCAAAACAAAGCCAAAGCAGTATGTGTTCTTTCCCACCGTCCCAGGTCCCCCTGCCAAGGCTCTTGTGTGAGTAAGGCTGCCTCACAGCTACTAGGATCTGGGTGCTGTTGCAAAAATGTTCAGCTGGCTCCTGTTTCATTGCCCCATCTGCTACTTGTTCCTCTGCGGGATGTGGTAAGGACAGGGGAGAAGGAGACAGGAAGTTGGCAGCAGGGATAGGCATTCCTGTTGATATTCTGGCTCTTTATTCCCTGCTCTTCCGGTTTCATGGGGATCAGTGCAGAAAGCCACCCCAGTGTCTGAAAATGGGGAGACACACCACAGGTACCCTGGCTTCTGGACTGGGGGCAGGCGCACCTGCAGCAACCCAGGTTTATGCGAGGGTTCCTTGAGCCCTCAAGCTGATCCCTCACTTCTGCTAGACCCTCCAGTGAGGAGGTGGCAGACTCCCTCATGTAAAAACAAATGCAGCCACATTCACCAGAGCAGGTCTTTATTGTTTACACGAGCCCAACATTGCTAAAAGTGTATTCAATGCTGAAACTGCCTTGCAGTCCTGCAAACAAGGCCAGGAGATGACGCTTCCATTTGCCCTTGTGCTTTGCGGAATCTTAGAGAGCTAACAAGCTTGCCCAGTGGTTCCAGGCCAGCACAGGACTCAGACATTTGGGCTGTGGAGCCCACAGAACATACATGTCCAATTTGCACACTGCCATGAGGGACCCCCCTGGCAACAAATGCGACGTGTCCTGGCACACAAAGACAACACTATCTGCTTATCCCTAGGGGCAGCTCCTCAGAGGAGCAACACTGACTCAAAAGTTTCAAAGGCTGTGCTCTCACCAGTGACTATATACAATTACATAAAACTATGCACAAGGTACTTTAAGTGCTAATGGAAAATGGAATTAAAAGATGAGTTTTTGTTAGTGCAAAAAACTTTTTTGAAGTCTACACATCATGTTTTCACACTATGTATCTTCTCTAAACTCTTCGAAGTCCCCTCTCTTTTCAAGATTTGTTTATTTATTTGAAATTCAGAGTTGCAGAGGGAGAGATAATCCATGTGCTAGTTTACTTCCTGGTTGGACACAATGGCCAGGGTGGACCAAGCCAAAGCCAGGAGCCATGAGCTTCATCCAGTTCTCCCACATGGGTGACAGCGGTGCAACTACGGGGATGGAAGAGGAATGGGAAATGTAGCAGCCAGGACTCAAACCAGTGCCCATATAGGCTGTCTGCTTTGCAGGAGGAGGCTTAAGTCACTACATCATGATGTAGGCCCCTGAAGACCTCTTACACCTACTCACAGATTCCTCTTTCTTTTTCCTTTTACTTTCTGAACTGGGTCCTAAATTCCAGCCTTGGCCACAGCCAAATAAAGAATAGAGCTGGGATAATTGGAGCAACTCAAGTGTGTATGCCAGGTGGATAAGGAGTCATGGGGCATCCGTGCTGGTTTCGTGATGGACCAGGCCTGCTGGAGTCACAAGGTGGATATCCTTGTAGGTGAGGCACCAGGGATACTCCTAGGCTTTGTACAAATGTTGGCATTATTCCTTTTGACCCATTCCACTTACTATTGAAACAGGTGAGTGAGGTATGCATTGTCTCTCAGTAAAAAATATCAAGTAACATCTGGAAAAAAAAAATAAGCAGTCTCTTGCCTTGCTCTTTGATTCCAGACCCTCCCCCACTTCCGTCATTAAGGTAGAATGATCATGGACTACACATAAGTAAGCAATTCGACTTTTTAAAAGATTTTTCTTTTATCTGAAAAGTAGTATTATAGAAAGAGAAGGAGAGACTCACAGAAAGAGATCTTCTATCCACTGGTTCACTCCCCCAAAGGCCTGCAGCTGGGGCTGCCTGAAGCCAGGAACCAGGAGCCTCTGGGTCTCTCCATGTAGGTGCAGGAACCCAAGCACTTGAGCCATCATTTGTTGCTTTCCCAGGCCTTTTGAAAGAAATTGGAGCAGCCACAATTCAAACCAGCAGTGGCCCCTGCAATTAACTTTTTTTTTTATTGGAAAATCAGATATATAGAGAGGAGGAAGATCTTCCACCCAACGACTCACTCCCCAAGTGGGCACAATGGCCGGTGCTGCCAAGATCCAAAACCAGGAGCCAGGAGCCTCTTCCAGGTCTCCCACACGGGTGCAGGGTCCCAAGGCTTTGGGTCATCCTCGAATGCTTTCCCAGGCCACAAGCAGGGAGCTGGATGGAAAGCAGAGCTGCCAGGATTAGAACCAGCACCCATGTGGGATCCCAGCACGTGCAAGGTGAAGACTTTAGCCACTAGGCTATTGTGCCAAGCCCTGGCAATTAACTTCTAAGTGGTGTGGTAGTGGCAGCGGGAAGTTCTTGGCACTGTATTTTCAATTTCTCTGAAAATCTGGGATTACCTCAATGTTGTTCTCTGCTTTAAATTGACAAAAAATGGACTTTCAAACACAAGCCTTCCAAGGAACATTCCTCTTAGGTTGTAGACCACCAGGACACATCTCCTGCCCTGTGTTCTCACAAGCACTAAAGCGAATGTTTTTGAAAAATTTGGTCACATCCCAACCAGAGGACCTGCAAAGACAGGCCCCCTGAGCTCCCAGGAGTGTTGAACTCCCCAGATCCATCCTCAGCTTCACCTTGGAGAAGGTGACATGGGGCACAGAGCCAAGGACTGCTGGGTCCCTTAACCTAAACCCTCATTGCCCAGCATCGGTCCATCACCCCCAGACAAGCAATTGGCTGCAGCCTTTATGGATTCTGATGGAAAACTTGCTCTAAAGGGGAAATAATCCTGTGCCCTGGGTTCCCGCTCCACAAGACAAGGGCTTTTCTGGTGTACTTAATATGGAGAAACAGGGGACAGGGTGCTGAGAGAGGGGCGAGAAAGCTGTGTCCCCAGCCTGGAAATGTCCAGGCTCCCAGAGTGGTTCCCTCCACAGTCTGCAGCATGAAGAAAACGCCTACCTGCTCTTGAGTCTGTTTTCCTTGGTGGGTGGGTGGGTGGTGGTTACTGGATTCAAGACAAAGGGAACCGACACGATCCTCATTTCTAATGACCTGACAACCACAGGTCACTGTCCCTGGCCACATCAGATTCCCATCCAGAGGGAGGAAATGCTGCTTATGGCTCTAGGGAGGAGGAGAAGACAGGCTTCCTGCCAACCCATTACTCACCAGGTGAGTTTGTTGCATAATACAAGTAGTTCAGTTGTCATTCCAGTGGCCAGGGCAACAGCACAAACAGTGTGCAGCCATCCAGGTCAATGCCCCTGGCTCCCTCTCACAAAATTCCCCAGGGCATGTGTCCTGGAAGGGGGCAGGACCCAGGTGGCATCTGGACATGAGGACTTTCTCCAGCCTGGGCACTCACTTAACTCTGCCTAGAACCGCAGAGTACAGCACTAATTCCCACCCCTGTGAGTCCCTCAGTGTTGGTACATGGCAAAAGAAGAGACCTGGGATGGATTGACAAGGATCACAGGAACACACCCTCCTCTTCAATGTGACTCTGTTTTAAAAGGCAAACCCTGACTTCTCTACAAGAAAACAAAAAACAAAAGCAGCGCTAGGAGACACAGAATTTAACAGCGTGTACACAACTGAACTTGGGACAAGAGAAAGAGGAGGTTGAGACATGCATGAAAAGACATGAGCTGGGAATTATGGGGTAGGAATTTGAGATAGAATTTGGAAAGAAAAGGAGAGAACAGAAGGAGATTAATGGAGCTTGTAGTCAAAAAGCAGAAGAATTTCAGACAGGATAAATTCACTCTTCAGCAAGCAGTGTTGGACACCGAGAAACCAGAAGAGAAATATTCTTGGTTCTGGACACTAAAACAGTCTACTGGAAGATACCAACATAAACAAATGGGGAAACCATGTGACTTGCATTGGGCATTATCCTTCTCTAAGGGAAAAAAAAAAAAAAGGAGAGAATACCTGCCTGGGAGCATCAGGAATATTTTAGTTGGGTATTATAAGACGAATAAAAATTTTGCCAAGAAAACAAAGAGCCAGGACTCCAAGCATTCTAAGAATAAGTAAGTTAGAAAGGAAGCAGCAGCACTGTGCTATAGCAGATTAAGCTGCCTCTTGGTTCACCTGCATCCAATCCAAGTGCCTGAGATGAAGTCCCATCTCCACTTCTGATCCAGCTTCCTAGCAACGTGTTGTCTTGGTGGCGGAAAGTGATAACTCAAGAACTGAGGTCCTTGCCACCCGTATGAGAAGTCTGGTTTCAGCTTGGCCCAGCCCCAGCTACAATGAGCATTTGATGAGTGAATTAGTAGATGGAATCTCTCTGGGGTGTGTGTATATGTGTGTGTGTGCTGCTTTCTCTCTCCCCTCCCTTCTCCTTTGCTTTTCAAATAAATTAAATAAATAAATAAACTTTAAAAGAAACAGAAAGGGCTTGAGAAAAAGTACCAAGCAACCATTTCAGAGAGATTTCTCTTACTGTATGAACAGGCAGAAGTCCTGTGCAAGATGTCTGACCCTTTGACAAATGGATAAGAGAACAGAAAACCAAAGGGCTTTAACTCAAGGAGAGGCGAAAGAGAGCGAGAGAGCAGAATGGTTTTGGTTGTACTTTGCCTACAGGCTCCCATCTCAAATTACTCGTCTATAAAAGGGGGATAATCTCTTCTCTGTAGAGTACAAATGTACATCTGGTTGCTGTATCTTCCATGGTCTGGGGAGAAGGAAAACTGGAAAGTTATTGATTCAGGAACATAAACTTTTCATGCTACAAGATAAACAGGCTCTAAAGATTTGTTGTACAACCGTAAGAAAACACTTAATACTTAAAACTCTTAATACTTGAGTCTTAAAAATAATTCAGGGAGCAGACATTCATCCTAGTGGTTAAGCCTCTGGTTAGGATGGCTAGATACCATATTGGAATGCCTGAGTTTAATTCCTGGCTCCAGCACCTGACTCCACTTCTAGTCATGCAGCTGGGAGACGTGGCTTTTGTTCCTGGTTTTGGCTTTGACCCTGTCTTCACACACAGCTGACGTCTCCCCAGGTCCAGTTCCCACTGCTGATTCTTTGCTCATGACCCGGATGGACATGCAGAATTCGGCAATGTTGGAAGACATACTGGCTGCCTCAGCAGGTGTTGAAATCCAGGGTTAGGCAGTTGTGGGAATGCTTTGTCTCCCCTACCAAACTGTCATTCATTAGAGGCCAAGTGTGTGTCAGGTTCTGCTGTGAGCAAGTACCCCTGGGGATCTCCCAATAAGTGTTTTCAGGGAATATAGAAACATAGAAAGAAGGATCACTATTGTGTAGCATTTTAGTTGCCCTTGCAATGCCAGCATCCAATATCAGAGCATCTGTTCTAACCCAGGCTGCTCCCAGCTAGTGTGCCTGGGGAGTAGTAGATGATGATTCAGGTGCTTGGGCCCCTACATCCATGTGGGAGAACTGGATAGAATTCCAGACTCCTGGTTTCACCCTGAGCCATCCCTGGTAATTGTGGCCATTTAGGATGTGAACTAACAGCAGATGGAAGATTCTCTCTCTCACTGTCTTACCATTTGTTCTTCTCTTGGCTCCAACTCATCATTATACATCAAGCCCTCCTCTTTCTTTGCATTGTAGCCAAAGACAATTACAGAAGTTCCTATCTCCCTTACACTTATGCTATTGTAAGGCTATGTCCATGAGGAAGCTTTGTAAGTCATGGTCCTCCCATCTCCTAGAGCAGGTGGGGAGTGAACCAAGAAACAGAAGATCTCTCATTCTTAAATTTAAAAAAAATTTTTAAAGCACGATAGCTAACATTTATATACACTGTAGCTCACTCTTGGACAAATTCGGCATCTGTTGTAAATTGGGGCCTGAGCCTCTCCAGCCAAAGTGACCTCTTATTTTACCCAATAAAGGGCTCAAATCCCTGCTGGCAGGAGGACCAGGCCTTGTCTAATAGGAGGAACCGGGTAACAGTCTGTCAATCCATTAGTGTGTTGTCACTCAGGATCCAGGAACTTCTTCCGGGTATCCCACACGGGTGCAGGGTCCCAAGGCTTTGGGCCATCTTCAACTGCTTTCCCAGGCCACAAACAGAGAGCTGGATGGGAAGTGCAGCTACCAGGATTAGAATCGGCGCCCATATGGGATCCCAGCACATTCAAGGCAAGGACTTTAGACACTAGGCTATTGTGCCGCCGGGCCCGAGACAGACCCCTTTTAAAGGAAAAACAAAATACTTGTTTCTCTGGAATTGAATCGTTTAATTTAATATATATATATAGATATAAAGTTAAGTTAGAAATAAGCTTTTGAAAAGAAAATATGGACAACACTTAAAGACCAACAAAACCCTGGGTCCAGCACAATGGCTCAATTGGATAATCCTCCTTCAAGTTCTGTCATCTCATACAGGTCCCAGTTCATGGCCCAAGTGCTGTACTTTCCATCCAGCTTCCGGCTTATGGCTTAGGACAGCAGTAAGGGATGGCCCAAAGCCTTGGGACCCTGAGCCCACATGAGAGACCCAGAAGAATCTACTGGCACCTGGCTTTGGATCAGCTCAGCTCTACCCATTACAGCCATTTGAGGAATGAACAAGCAGACGGAAAATCTTTCTCTCTGTCTCTCTGTCTCTCCCCCTCTCTGTAGATCTGCCTTTCCAATTAAAATAAATGAGGATTTTTTTTAAAAAAGACCAACAAAACTTAAATTACACCATGTATCACTTATTAAGAACTGCTATTTATCCCCAGCTGCAAGCAACTGCCTTGGTTGCTTTGTACCTAGGCAAGTGTACTGCTGGGAGAAAAGCAGTCAATAGTTGGTAGGCATTCTCAGACTAGTTAATGCCAAATCTGTGTCAGCTATACCAGTGTGCCAGCAGAGTTGCATCTTCTTTTTTTGCATATGGTTTTTACTACTATTTTTTTAAGTTATATGGAGAAGAATCCGGGGCCCATGCCAGGGTGGGATGGGAGTAGGGAGGAGGGTTGCTGTAGATTGTCCAAAGGGGCTTTGGAGGGCAGTGGGAGTACTTTACAAGTATGAAATGATTTCTTGGGGCTCCCAAGGACTTGATGCACTTGCAGATATACAAGGGAGTTGAGATGAGTAGTTTAGAGAGGGGATATTGGAGGGCATGTCTGGATCAGACCAGTGTACCCACCCATATGGGAGACCTAGGCTGGGCTGGTAGCATCACCTGCCATCTGCTAATGCACACAAAACTAGGGCTAGGGGACCTTCCTGGCAGGGCTAGCCCACAGTACCCACCAGTTAATGTTTGGACAGGAAGGGGCCATGCAAGGCTGGGCCATGGTACCAACCAGTACACAAGAGAATCCAGTCTGGGGGCAGATTCTGTAGGACATTTTTGGGCTCACCCTGTGAAGCTGCAGTACCCACTGATTTGCACAAGACCTGGAGGTAATGACAGGTGGAGCTAGGAGTGACCACAGAACTCTCTGACACTCACAGGACCTGGGATTGCATACAGGCTGGGCTGGCACAGGCATAGGTGGACTATGCCCTGGCAGGAGCTTAGTACTCACCTGCATGAGTAAGATCCAAGTTTGGGAGTGAGCCTCATGGGGGAACTCGGAAACTCCCCTACTAGGCCTCAGCTCTCACTGTGAGCATGAGAGCTAGGTCTGGGGTGGGACAGGCAGAGGTAGTGAGGGGCTGGGCTGGGCTGGGCTGGGCCAAACCTTAACACTCACAGGCACACACAGAAGGCAGAAAGGGGTGTGGACCTTGCTGGATTAGGTTACTTAACTGGTCAGTTCACATGAGAGCCAAGGATGAAAGCTGAACAGGGCTAGGCCACAGCACTCACCAGCAGTAAAAAATGAGTCTGAGGCTTGGTGGGGGCTGTAACACCTGCTGGTAAGAGCCAGAATGGATACAGGCCAATTGGGCAGGTTCACAGTTCCTACCAGTGAATGCCAGGATTGGAGGCCGGACTACACCTGTCGGCATACGTGTGGGCCAGTTCTAGGGACAGGCTGGTCTGGGCCACAGCATTTGTTGACAAGTGAGAGAGCCAGGATGGGGTGCAGGCCATGCCAGGTTGGGCCACAACACCCACTAATTCACATAAGGGCAGGGAGCTGACCAAACTGGATGAAGCTGCAGCACCTCCCAGCATAAGCTGGGGTTGGGGAAAGGCCAGGTGGTGCCAGGCTGCAGCAACCACTGGTGAATGCTGAGGTGGATTAGCCATGCCAGACTGGGATGAAACCCCCACCAGCACACACAAAATTTGTGGCTTGGGGTTAGCCTGGTAGGGAAACTTCAGAGACTCCCCTGCTAAGCCACTATTCCCATTGGTGAGTGTGAGAGTTGCAACTTGGAGCCAACTGGGCTGGACAGGGCAATTATATCAGACAGTCTGCATATGAGCTAAGTTTATGAGAAGACTGGGTTAGACTAGACCACTGCATCTTCTGGCAAGAGCCAGAATAAGTGCAGATCATCTGGGGTTTGCTGCAGCATCCACTAGCAAATGCCGGGACTGGGTGCAAGTCATGTAGCCTGGACTACAATACCTATTCACAAGTGCAATATCCAGGGCTGGGAGTGGGCCTAGTATGAGAACTGTGGGTGCTCCTCTACTGGACTTCAGCCCCTTTTGATGAACACGAGAGTCAAGGCTGGACAAGCACCCATCAGCATATCTGTATGTTCAGTCTAGGGAGTGGACCTAGTATGAGAACTGTGAGCACACCTCTGCTGGACTTCAGCTCCTATTGATGAACATGAAAGCCAAGGCTGGATAAGGCAACAATACCCATCAGCATATCTGTATGCTCGGTCTAGGGATAGATCAGGCTGAGCTAAACCACAGCACCCATGGGTGTCACAAGAACCAGATGGGATGCAGGACACACTAGACCATACTGCTACACATTCTGGCACATGCAGAAACAGGGGCTGGTGGTGAACCTCCCTGTCCCTAACAGCTGTTAGGGTCCATTCTTCTAGGGGAAGGAATGTGAGGAGTCAGACAGGATGATAGGCAGTTAGGGTCTTAATTGTCTTTGTAAAATACAAATCCTGCTTTTCCCCATTTCTTGCCCTTCTAACTTCCCCCTAACTTCATCTCTCAGTCCTACTTTAGAAAACAGAGAAGGGGGATTTGTAGGACAATTTATTGGATATCTGTTTGAGGACAATTGATTGCATATACAAAACAAAGAGAGATACTCCCAGGCAAGGGTAAGGAAATAATGGATGGGTTCTATAGACAAGTTTATGGGAACTCCCATAATCTCAAGTCAACTCCCTGTTGAAATGTAAACTCCTCAAAGCCTCCTGCCTTGTCCTGTGATCCTCAGTCTGAAAAAGCTGGATGCCACTAATAAACATTGGCTATTGACCATAGTGCACCCATATAATTATCAGCTCTGTGCACCAAGTTTATCACTGCCAGACAGCGAACAATGACTCATACCCACACACTGTGTTGTGGGATGTAGACATTTCAAGTAATGTCTTGACCGCTGAATCAAGTGTTGACCCCACAGGTCACTTTTTTTTAAAAGATTTATTTTTATTATTATTTTTTTATTGGAAAGGCAAATACACAGAGAGGAGAGACAGAGAGGAAGATCTTCCGTCCGATGATTCACTCCCCAAGTGAGCGCAATGGGCCGATACTATGCCAATCCGAAGCCAGGAGCCTCTTCCGGGTCTCCCACGTGGGTGCAGGGTCCCAAAGCTTTGGGCCGTCCTCGACTGCTTTCCCGGGCCACAGGCAGGGAGCTGGAAGGGAAGCGGGGCTGCCGGGACTAGAACCGGCGCCCACATGGGATCCCGGGCGTGCAAGATGAGGACCTCAACCACTGCGCCACCACGCCGGGCCCACATGTCACTTTCATGTGCCAAGTTGACCTATGTTGCAGAATCTAACTCACTTCACATGTGCTTTCTGAACTGCACATGCCTTCTGAACATGTGCAGGACACATGCACACATGCAATCCTCCCATTGAGTTCTCGCCAAGTACCAGCAACTCTCCATTAACCCAGCCATGGTCTTATCATCTGTTCTTCTCTTGACTCCAACTCATCATCTACACATCAAGCCCTCCTCCTTCTTTCCATTGTAGCCAAGGACAATTACAGAAGTTCTTATCCTTCTGGCACTTTTGCCATTGTAAATACCAAAAACATCTTGACACTGAAAAGACTACAGCTTCAGGTAAAAAGTGATTTATGCAAACAATCCAGAAGATATTAGATTATCACAGGTTAAAGAAAGGTTCTCACTGCTGCCTCTACAGATCTCCAGTCTGAGAAACGTTAGTTTGCAAGGTCGGCTAATATCCAGAGAAAATAAACTCAGGTGGAGAACCAAGTTTAAGAAACCTCAATGTTCAATTGTTCAATTTCTCCCTTGCTTTTGTTGGCATGTGGCAATATGTTCCTGTGTGCAATTCGGGTTCCAGTTACTGCAATTTGTTAAAAAGCTACAGCCACTAAAACTCTCTGGCCCTTCATTCATTGAATACTTTGATTATTTATATATGATTTTAATCTAAATGCAGCCAGAGAGCTGGTTTACCACAAATGCTTCTTGTGCTACTAATGAAACCACCACATTGACATCAGTTGCTTGGAATTGAAAATGAGCAAAATTAATTTAGAAGAAAAAACATTTGATCAAAATGAATAGCCCAGCTTTACTGACTGACATGTAAGCTCACCCCTTGCAACTTGTTCGTATTTCTGCCTAGCTCCCCTTGAATCGCAATGAAGTTTTGAAGGAGGCGCCCATCTTCTGCATTTCCTGGTCAGCATTGTCCCTATGGCCCTCTCACTGCAGACAATAAATGTTTGTAAATATGAAGTTATGTTCTGTTATCAACTTTTTGAAATCCCAGTAATCTGACCTCCAATTTGGCATTAAACATGGAATTTTCTCTTATCTAATATTTATTTTCATTATAATGAAACTATGCCATTACCAGTTCATTATCATGACACTTCTGAGATTCCAACAAAGGATAAGCCACACCCCTTATGAATATTCAATGAACCCCCACCCCCAATACCACTCTATACCTCCAGTTCATATAAAGGGATGACCCTAAACCTTGCTAGGTGCAAGGCTCTCTTCTCTCTCAGGCAGACCTATCACTCTTTGGGTACCTGCTTTCATTTTGCATGCCTATGAATCTTGCTTCTCTGTTGATTTCATCCTCAAATCCCTTATTTTGTCAGAGACAAGAATATGTACTCAGCCACCCCACAACAAAACCACACTGAATTGTTTTCTTGCAGTTCAAAGCAAAAAAAATCAGGCTCACTGAGCCAAAGCCAAGGTATTGGCCACAGTGGTTGCCTTAGGAGGCTCAGGGGGGAGAATCTGGCTCCTTGTGTTATGGAGCTTTTGCAGTTCCCTTGTATTACATGGCATATTACAGGAGCTGAGCTGAGGCCAAAGCCAGGAGTCAGGAACTCAATCCAGGTCACCCACAGGGGTGGCAACAGCCCATGCCCCTGACCATGATCTGTTGTCTTTCCAGGCATGTCAGTAACAAGCCACGTGGGAGGCAGAACTGCTGGGACTCCCATGTGGGATACAAGCATCATAGACAATGACCTAAGGCACTGTAACACAGCACTGGACCCAAGTTCTTCAAGTTAGTCACAACTGCAGATTTTTGTCATGTAATGTAACACATGACAAATGAACAAAGACCCTGATGTTAATATAAAATATGTTAAGAAAATTATTAAAAATATACTTCAGTATTTTCTAGGTAGCCTGTTGCTAAGAAAAAGGACTATGTTGGGTCTCCAAAACTCCTCCCCTTCATCTCTCTGCCTCTTGTAAAGAGTGAGAAATAATTTGGCAGAGATACAATCAGAAGAAACTTAGAAAAAGCTGAAGTATTTGCACACCTGTCATTCACTGAAAATTGCAGCACTTGGATGCTGCCTCTCCACGAGCAAAACCTGAGGTCTCGGGATGCAGACTGGCATGATTCAAGTGTGTGCCCACAAAAGCAGACTGCCACCAGGACAGCAGGATCCCTCCTAAGGCACACAGTCAGCCCTCAGCCACCGTGCTCTTGTTGGGCTTTCCTCTGGCCTGCAACCTGGCCTGGTCTTGGTTTCTCACCTTACTGGTGTTCAGGGGAAATAGCAGGGAGGTGAGATTCAAGGACTTCATAAAATCAGCTGAAAAAAATTAGAGTTGTGTGTTTTTCTCCCATGTGTTTTTAAGACTTCTTTGTAAAGGTTGTATCACATATACTTGCAGCAAAACCATAGTAACGTCAACAAGCCATTCTCCCCACCTGCCCCTCGCCTTAATGAGATGCCAGTACGTCCTTGCTCCAAGAAGAAGACAGAGGCAGCCACAGTGAGAAGGACCCCTGGAACCACAGAGCACCGCAGAGGTCAGCAGAACAGGCAGGGGTGATGCAATCCCTACCGTATGTGCTAGCTCTTCTTGCTCCTTTCTTTCCTTCCTTGCTTCCATTCCTTTATTATTATTATTATTATTATTATTATTATTATTATTATTATTTTCCTTTTTAAGAAGTAGAACCCACCCACTGGTTCACTCCCCAAATGTTCATAACAGTCGGGGAGGAGGGAGAGCAGGGATAAGGACTGAAGCTAACAGCCAGGAACTTAGTCCAGGTCTCCCATATAGGTGGCAAAGGCCCAGTTGCTTCAGCCATTGCCTGCTGTCTTCCAAGAGTTATAGTAGCAGAAGCTAGAGTCAGGAGCCTGAGTTGGGTCTCCAACCCAGATCCTCCACTAGAGAATACAGGAGTCCTAACTACTCTCTTAACTCCGAGTATATAACTATGTATCACATTTTACACAGGTCAGAGGTTCTCTGATGCAACAGAGCAAACTCAAGCATTCCCATGCCCTGAAGAAACTCAAAATTTCTGAATTACCAAAATTGATGTCTGAAATTAGCATAGGTTAGAGTGGGATAGGAAAAGGGGAAAAAAAGCCTAAGAGATTCATAAGCTAGTGATCCAGCTGGCCTCAAATCCACAGTGAGTTTTGCTCAATATCATTTCACCCTCACTTTTATTTACTTGCTTGTTTCATCCATTTGAAAGGCAGAGAGATAGAAAGCAGAACTCTTCTTTCCGCTACTTAACTCCCCACAGGCCCGTAATGGCTGAGCCAAGCCAGAGCCAGGAACCAGGGACTCACTCCAGGTCCCCCAGGTGGCTGGCATGGATATGGCTACTAGAGCCATCACCTGCTTCCCAGAAGTTACACGAAGATGCTGGACACTTTTTTACCACCCTAATGTCACATTGATGCCTTTGTTACATGTTCGTTAACCTCATGTGGATGAAGGTTCACTATCCTTTTTTTCTCTTCTCCCCATGGTGGACTGTACTCAAGGGAATACATCATGGAAATGTAGCAGAAATTAATGCGTTCAAAGGTGGAAACAGAGAGAAGTCAGTCCTCATGCATGCACTACAAGGATGGACTCACAACGAAATGACTGACAATCTCCTACATTGAAGGGAGACACCGCAGCGGCAGCATGATGTATCAGAATACAGCCAGTGGGGTAGCTGGGACAGCAGAGGCCCATGGGATCCTGTTGAAAAGAGGCTCCAGGAAAGAAAAGGTGGAGGGCCTCTCACCCGGAGTGTGCTCTTACCCCCAGTGAGTCCTTGGATGTGCTTTTGTGCTTCCCTGATATATGGCAAACATCTGTGCTTAGTTAGCCGATTATCCTAGATAAAATGTGCTGCTTATCAATATCTCACACCAATGGTGCTTTGACCCTGGAGCCCTGTTAGCACTCCTGGAACGCCTTGCTTACACACATGTGATGCAAATTATATATCAAACCTGATCATTGTAACCTATGTGTGAGCTGAACTATATTTGAAGTGTTGCTTTGAGGAATGTAAATAAACTGGAACCCTGGAAATAAACTTGTCAGTTGCCTAAGAGAACACTGCTCCCCCCCACATTTGTTTTCAGTCATATCTCTTCCCCAGAAACCCACAAGATGGACTTGTAAAAACTCACAAACAATACCCATTGTAAGACTAAGGGGAGAACAGAAGGGGAGGGAACTTAGAGAGGGAAAAGAGAGACCCCAGTGCCAAATAAACTGTATCAAAAAACAATGAATAATAATAATAACAATAATACAAATATAGGTGGAATCAAGATGGCAGAATAGGATAAGGACCCATTTAAACAGATTGAGAAATATTAGCCAGTGTGAAGCAGAGAGGGCACATTCCAGGAAATAAAAAAGGACAGAATAACAGCAGAGGGGAACCTGAGACTGACAGACACAGGAAAGTAGCGGACACAGTGGTGTGGTGTTAACAGTGACTGATACCCCAGGGGCATTCAGTGAGTGGTAGTCTGAACTGCACCAGCAACAAGGTGAGAAGGGAAGTTTACCAGGAGCTCAGGAGGTGAACCCAGACAAAGAATTATCCATCTGGTGGTCTGTTTGATTTAACCAGGAGCAGAGACAGAGAGGCAGGACCAAGACAAGCAGTGCAGGAACAGGGTGGATTTTATAGTCTAGTCTGCCTGCTAGAGCCATATCAGGCATTTGTTTAAGGAGGCAAGGGCTATGGGACAGGACTGAGCATGCACTGAACTGGGAATGAACTCATTTCTGGCTCAGCAAACTGCAACAACATGGCATCCTACAAGTTCCACCCAAAACAGGTCTGGGTAGCCCTCAGACCTGACGGCCAGCAGATCAAAACTCTAGTAGTGGCACATCAGGTGCCATTTTGTACAGCGTGGTAAAGGTGTTACAGCTACAGGAGACAACAGTGAGCTGTGCATGTGCTGAGCTGTGAGCGAACTCACTGAGCTCAGTGCATTGCATTGGTCCCACATGGAAAATAATACCTACTTTGGCATCAAGCAGGTCAAAATATGTCCATGTGTGTGGGGAGCGGTGCACCAGGAGCTGACCCTACACGTATGAGGGGCCGCAAGATGGCAGCTGGCTGAGAGCAAGGAGGCGGGATTTGTCCCGCCAGTAGGTAAACAAGAAGTCACAGGAATAGGCTAGTGCCCCCACTATGATTATGCCATTGCTACCGGCCTATCAGGTAGCACCCAGTGGACCCACAGGGAGAAGTGATTGGTGGAGAACTGTATATAAGCAGCCCGCTTTTGGCAATAAACTTTTTCGTTCGCCTGCTTTCCGGTTGTCTCTCGCTTTTTGTTCGCTCGTTCGTTTGTGTGTGTGTTCGTGTTTCGTTCGGTGTGTGTGCCGGTTGCGGTGGCGGTCCCTGTTTTTCCAGGCCCTAGAGAGTTCCTCGTCATTTTAGTGTTGCTGCAGGATGGCAGCACGTGTGACCCCCAGACCTAACAGCAGACAGGTTCCAACAAGATCAGCACCAGGGCCCGGCGCAGTGGCGCAAGTGGTTAAAGGTCCTCACCTTGCACGCCCGGGATCCCATATGGGCGCCGGTTCTAATCCCGGCAGCCCCGCTTCCCTTCCACCTCCCTGCCTGTGGCCCGGGAAAGCAGTCGGACGGCCCAAAGCTTTGGGAACCTGCACCCGCGTGGGAGACCCGGAAGAGGCTCCTGGCTCCTGGCTTCGGATCAGCATAGGATCGGCCGTTGCGCTCACTTGGGGAGTGAATCATCGGATGGAAGATCTTCCTCTCTGTCTCTCCTCTCTGTATATCCGCCTTTCCAATAAAAAATAATAAAAATAAATCTTTAAATAAAAAAAAAAAAAGATCAGCACCACCAACAACCTAGCTATAGAGGACACCTGGTGTCTCATAATCCTGGGACCTGCTCCAACCGGAAGTCGGAGAAACGTTGTATAAACAACAGTGCAGCCTCAGCACAGGCTTATAGGAGGTGGAGACTGGTGAGCCAGGAGCTGGGGCTACAAAGATCATGGTGGAAATCTAACATAAGAACCCAGACCTGGAACTCACTAGAGGGAGTGGCACAAGTGACTGCAAACAAAGAGCCATGTACCAACTACAATAAGTAAAATCGGATTGTAGACCTGTGGGTGACACAGTTTAGAAACCTGCCCCAAGGAGAAGAATCTGCTAATCAGAAGTATAATGACCGAGAGCAAAAGGAGAGATAAAGGCACAATGAATATTACTGAAGACTCCCCTGCAAAGGAGCAAAAGCCTTTGCCAACTTCAGAGTTAACTGAGGAAAACATCTAGAAAATGGGGGATACAGAATTCAAAACACTTGTTATGAATCTTCTTATCAACAATGAAAAGCACCTAATACAGGAGTTCAAGAAATTAAGGAATATGTCACACAGGAAATGAATCAAATGAAAGCTGATATGTTAGAAATGAAGAATACAGTGGAGCAAATTAAAAGTACAGTCGGGAGTCTCCAAAATAGAATGAAGGAGGCAAAAAAAAGAATATCAAAATAGAAAATATTTCTTGTCATCAAGAGGAAACAAACAAAAAGGTGGAAGCAGAGCTGGGTCAAGCTAAAAAAGTATTCAAGAATTGAAAGACACCATTAAAAGGCTAAATATAAGAGTTATTGGAGTCCCTGATGTTGCAGAAAGAGAAGGTAGGTATAATATTGTGTTTAATGAAAAAAAAAGGGGAATTTTTCCTAATCTTGAAAAATAATTGGGAAACAAGATCCAGGAGGGGCACATAACTCCCAACAGGCTTGGCCAAAAGCGATCTTCACCAAGACACATGATAATAATCAAGCTCTTTTCAGTCGAACATAAGGAAAAGATCCTTAAGTGGGCACAAGAGAAAAAATCAACTGAAATATAAAAAATGCCAATTAAACTCACAGGAGATTTCTCACAAGAAGCTCTATAGGCAAGAAGAGAATGCAGCAATATATTTCAGATTCTAAAAGCAAAAATTGTTGGCCCAGGATAACATACCCAGCAAAAATTTTCTTTGTCTTTGAAAAGGAAATAAAATCTTCCACAGTCAAGAAAATTTAAAAGAATATGCCTCTTCCAAACCTGCCCTACAAATGATACTTAAGATGTTCTCTTGACAGCGAAAAGGAATAGCACCTACCAAAACCAAAAGCAAATGCAAAGAACATCCCAGTAAAATAACAGAAGACTACTAAATCAATGAACAACACATTGATTAAATGACAGAACAAAATTACCACCTATTTGCATTAACCCTGAACGTAAACAGCTTAAACTCATCAATCAAGTGTCATAGACTAGTTGACTAAATTAAAAAACAAAACCCATCTATTTGTTGCCTACAGGAGACACATTTCACCAACAAAGATCAGTGGAAATTGTATCTCATGGATTTTGATTTTTTTTTTTGTTAGTTTCATCTCTTCAAAACACTTTCTTCTGATTAAACTCTTCCATGACTCATAGATCATGTAGCAGCATCATTTTCTTCAAGAAGCTTCTTGATATTTTTTTTCCATTTCCTCAGCGACACATTAGTCATTCAGTAGCATGTTATTTAACTTCCTGGTTTGGCTAATTTTTTTTTCTTCCTGTTTTTGATTTTGCTTTTGGATTTTCATAAGGAGATGTATAGCAATTGTGTAATGGAGACTATTATATCTAGCAGCATGTAACTTAGCTTCATGACATTGTAAATTTCTATTTTTCTTCCTATTCTTGATTTTGTATTATAGCTTTTCACTTAAGGAGATGTACAGTAACTGTGTAATGGAGACTATCATATCCAGATGTGAGAATACAATGCAGTATGCATCTCTCCTTCCAGACAAAGATGGACTCCCCATGAAACTGTTTACCATATCTTGACACTAGAATGCTGGACTTTGCCATTGTCAATGCCCACAATGATGGACATATGACTGTGTATGGGGAACTGTACTATGGTAATGATATAGGGGAACTCAGTGAGAAGGGAGTGAATTGGGGAGGAGATAAGGTAAATCCCAGGGTCTATTGAACTGTATCATAAAATGATAATAAAAAGAAGTAAAAAAGAAGTAAAATATGAAAAAAATACAAAGCTACATGGTCAGATATGAGACGTGAGCCTCCCAGTAGGCTTTGCCACCTTGCAATGGCAACCCCCGCATTTACTTCTTTTTCCCCAAGGTTGATTTTTTTTCTGGAGGAAGAAATAAAATGCAAAAGGATGCATCATTTAACTATTTAGGCCCATCATTGAATATTTGCTTACAGTTTATGTTCATCTATTTCTAGAATTGCATAAAAACTTCAATGCTTGTCAAGGACTCAAGGGGAGATGAATGCTGTTGCCTCCTGCAAATATGTGTGAGCAGTTGCCATAGGCTCAACTTTTGTTGCCACAAACACATACTCTCATGTAGTTCTCCCAGCAAACTCATTTCCTAAAAGAAATCAGAGCTCAGAGTGGCTCATTGGTTTGCTCACATACACACGGATTCGAAATACTTCCATGTCTGCTTTGATACTGGATTAATGCACTAACCCCAGCTAACCTGGAGCACATGACAAGCAGCTGTAAAATTACTTTTCTTTAAAATTTCTATTACAGGTAACAGGTCATAGAAAACTTAAAGAAAAGTACTTTAGATAAAAATATTTACACGTAATGGCTACATGAGTAATAATGCTTCTTGAATGAGGAAATAATTTGGCTACTTGTGGTTTGGAATGATTGGCCTCACCCTCAGTGACATACCTACCATGTCAGTGAGCTCACTGGGCCTTCCACTTGAATCAAATGAGTATAGCAGGGACTGAAAAAAGGGGAAATTCCATGAATCATCTGAAATCTTGCTTCAGGAATGAATGACTCAGCTCCTAAGCACAGTCTCCCTGCTCAACTTGTCATGCTGTGTGAGAAGGCCCAGGCATCAGTGCACACTTTACAGGACTTAGCTTCCAGAGCATCCACTTCTAACAAATGCATATATTTTCAGCACAAAATCTGCAGACCAGAACAAAACTTTAGAATACTCTGTAGCACATAGACTAGCTTCTCTGATCACCAGCATCCTTGCCTGTAATATGAATATAATGACACCTACTGAATAGGGAAGTTCTGTGACAGGGGCACATCATGGGTGGTAAATGAATGGGAATTCCTTTCAGATGGCTAAGAGAGAGAAGCACTGTAATGAACAGTTGCCACAAAGGGGCTTTCCTGTTCACTTCCTTTCTTCAACAGCCATGGCTTGAGTGCCACTGGGTCCTGAAGACACGGAGAAAACAGGTGGGATGGACAGGTGATGCTCTGCAAGAGAGCTGACTCATTCTACTTGGGCAGCAGGAGGACCCAGGGGAAACTTGGACTGGATAAGAGCAATTTCTACATGGACTAGAAATGAGGTATTGTAGGTAAAGAAGCTAGCAAATACAAAACACAGGCCTGAGAATGTGTTCGTTATCCAGAAAATGGTTCACTCAACAGAGGCAGAGTATATGGTGGAAAGAAGAATGGAAAACAAAGCTGGGAAAGAAGATAGGTCGGTCCTGGAATGTCATCCTGTGGGAGATCGCCCCTGGATCTCTGCCTGCCCAACCCATGTGGGAGGCTGCAGGCACATGACACACTGTGTCTTCAAAGGTGACCCCTGACGGGAGTCTCGGCTAAACCAAAACCCCAAGATGGCCTGTTCATTGGGCATGCAGCAAGAGTACTGGGCTGTACCCAAGTCTCTCTTTTCTGCCTCTTTAACTGGCTGTACTGGCACTTCCTTGGTAAACTCTAGGAAGTCAAATGTTACACATTCATCCTGCTTTTCAATAAGTGACAAGTTTGGCATGAAACACAGCTTCCTGCGCTTCCTGACCTTTAACTTCATGGAAGGGTCCAGAGAGATAGACATATCTGTTAGCCAGTCACAATGTTGTTGTTGAGTGGAAGCACTGTTGAGACCACAATCTGCCTGCCCCCTTCTCCTACCCTATTTAAGCTTGTGACTCCCCTCAAATGAATGGACATTTTTTCACTACCACTTTGTCTCCAGAGTTTCTACTGCAGAAGAGCACTGTCACCTCGCTCCTCGGTGGTCTTGTGGTCTGCTAGACAGAAGACCCCCGAGATATGCCAATCATCTGGTTTTTACCTCTTTGGCCATGGGGAGTCACAGGATGCTCACCAAAAGCATGGGGAGGGGGAGCACAGGAAGGAGGGACGACTTTGAAAAGACGTCCTGCAGCAACTCTGTGAATTACTTGACTAATGGTGAAAAACAGAGACATTTTTCAGAAAGACTCACAGCTAAGTAGTCCATGGATTCTATAATTAGCACCTGAGAAATTGCAAGGATTACGGTAATACGGTAATACATTCCCAGCAGTACATAAGCCTAAATCCTTGTATGCAGTGACTGCATATGCTAAGGGTATACTCCTCCAGTGACACATACCAAAGGGTGACTAAGAGTTGGGCATCTGATAAAAGGCCGTTGGATCCAGTTCAAAGAGGCCCTTCCCCCAGGTCAGGAGGCTAGCTCTTGAGGGAAGAAAAGAAACTTCCATGCTTTCTTTCCCAAGACTCAGTTCCAGAGCTTAAGGGAACAGCCACATGCTGAGATAAAGACTTGTGATTTTACTTTATCCATTAATTCACTCATTTATTCACCATTTAACAATCATTTGTGAGGACCTACTCTCTCTTAGAAGGATGAATGTTGCAACAGAAAATACAGTGATATAAGATTCGGTGACCTAGAAGAATATAGTTACTGCATACAACTTCAAAATGATCTATGCATCTTGACTTCTCAAGGAGTACCCCATAGAACCAGAGTGAAAGTACATATGGGAGTCAGAAATGCACACTTGAGGGTATAGACAATGGCAGACAGTTCAGCATTCTAGTGTCAAGATATATTTAACAGTTTCATTGGGAGTCCATCTTTTATTCAGGAGTAGAGATACATACTGCAATGTATCTTCACTTCTCGGTATGCTGTCTCCATTACACAGTTCCTCTAGGTGACTATATGTATATACATCTTTATCTATATGTCTGTCGATCTTATCTTTAGCATGAAGGTTGCCTTATACCTACAATGTCATGATACACTTAACAAAATGGACTTATAACTATTGTTGAAGCACTATACTATTGCAATAATATAGGGGAAAACAGTGGGGAGGGGGTTTGATGGGGTGGAAAGGGAAACCTATGGAACTGTATCATGAAAAATAAAAAGAAAAAAGAAATGTACACTTGCTGTACTGGCATTGCATGTTAATCCTCCACCTGCAGTATCAGCATCCCCCATGTGCAGCAGTTAGAGTCCTGGCTGCTCCACTTCTGATCCAGCTCCTTGTTTATAGCCTGGAAAAGCAGTGGAGAATGCCCCAAAAATTTGGGCCACTGCTTCCACATGGAAGGCCCAGAAGAAGTTCCTGGCTCCTGGCTTCGAATTAGCCCAGCCCAGCCCTGGCTGTCATGACCTTTTGGAAAGTGATTCAGCAGAAGGAAGATCTCTCCCTATGCCTGTCTCTGCCCTCTGTAACTCTGACTTTTAAGTTAAAAAATCAATCGGTCAATTTTAAAAAGAAAATAAAATAATGCACACTTGCAGACTACAAATGCAGACTTGCATTTTCATAAAATTCTCTGGTATTATGTATGCAAATTCAAGTTTGAGAAGTTTAGAGCCCACCGGGCCCTCAGGTTTGCTTTAAATATAGTCTTCAAAAAACAAGTAAACAATAGACAGAAAATGATCAAGTTAAATCTCTCATTTATGAGATTAGTCTAACCACAACATAATCTTTCAAAATGAGTGCTTTTTTTTTTTAATGCATCTTGTATTTCCAACTCTTCCATTATTCCATCTGAGGTAGATGCAGGTGTGGGGCTCAGAGGAGAAAAGAGAAGGGAGTGGGAGGTTGACAGGGCTGGCAAGTTACCAGCAGGTTCCATTCTAGAAAATAAAGCCTGAGGGCTTTGAGGTGGCCATGAGTCCTCACCCCTGAATCTCTATCTCCTCCCAGCCTTGCAGCTGTTCTCTTAAACACTGTTCTCTCAGCTCCCATGCCTGTATCTTTGTACCAGCTTGATTTTTTCCCCTGTTGTTTAAGAAACACTTGCTAAGTAACTCCTAAGTGCACTGCATTAACTAAAAGATCCCAAGCATAAGGTGTGGTCTGTGATGTATAGAAATCATCAAGAGAATAAGTAAAAAGAAAACAGTATCAAAAAATAAAAACCAGGCCTGATGTGGTAGCATAACAGCTAGGGTCTTCACCTTGCACATGCTGGGATCCCATATGAGAGCCGATTCTAATCCTTGCAGCCCGCTTCCCATCCAGCTCCCTGCTTGTGACTTGGGAAAGCAGTCAAGGATGGCCCAAGGCTTTGGGACCCTGTACCCACGTGGGAGACCCAGAAGCTCCTGGCTCCTGGCTTAGGATCAGCTCAGCTCTTGCCATTGTGGCTGCTTGGGGAGTGAATCATGGGATGGAGGATCTTTTCTCTCTTTCTCTCCTCCTCTCTGTATATCTGACTTTCCAAAAAAATTAAAAAATAAATAATAAATCTTAAAAAGAAAGATAAAATTCTGAGATATTGCAAAAATCCTGACTCAAGAGGTTCAGGAAGGTTTCATGAAGGTAGCAAAACAGCTGAGCCCTAAATGGTCATAAGACTGTGAAGCAGTTGATATGGACTTTGGGCACTTTAAAAAAGGATGTCCTAGCCCACAAGAAGGATGGAGATGAGAGGCAGACAGTTAATGTAGTGGTCAGCATGCCAGTAAAGACACTGCCTCGGCTACTGGTTGATGCACATCTTGGGAAACTGGCAGTGATGGCTCACGTAGCTGGGCTCCTGGGTTGCATTTCCCTTTTCTTTCTTTCTTTTTTTTTTTTCAAATGTACTTTTAGTTTATTTATTTGAAAGGCAGAATTACTGAGAGACAGAGAGAAATCTTCCATCCTCTGGTTCACACAGACAGATGGCCATAGTAGCCAGTGCTGAACCACACAGAAGCCAGGAATTTCATCTGGGTTTCCCCTATGGATGCAGAGGCAGAAACACTTGCGTCATCTGCTGCTGCTTTCCCAAGCACATTGGCACGAAGCTGGATTGAAAGAGGAGTAGCCAAGCCAGGACTTGAACCGGTATTTAAATCGGAAGCTTCTCAGGTCTTCTGGGACCAGACTAGTACATGTGAAATCTCTGCCACTCTCTCTCAAATAAATATTTCCTTTTTAGTTTTTTGTAAAAATGGAGGTAGGAAGGTTACAGTAGAACATAAGAAGGTAGGAAGGTTTCTCTGAGATAAAAGAATCTGAAGAATGTAAGAAAACAAACTAGTTTAGAAGGATCGGGGTTGGAGCAAGGATGACCCAAAATGTCCCAGAGTTTACCAAAGATTTCTTATAATGAACACGTAATCCTTGTACATTTTATGGAGTACAGTGCAATATTTCACACTTGCATGCAGTATAATTCAATCAAATCAATTAGCTTTTCTGTTTCTTTATCTTGCGTTATGTTTGGAGTCTACCAGCTCCTCCTACGCTGTATTGTTTTTTTCTTTTTAATGATATAGTTCTGTAGGCTCTGGGATTTCCCTTATATGCTCCTCAGATTCCCTCCTCCACCACGAAGTTCCCTTATATTATTACAATAGTATAGTCCTTCATAAGCAGTTATAAACCCATCATTCTGCTACTTAAATGTATCCTGGCAGTGCAGGTACGGACAATGGCAGACAGTGCAGCATCCTATTGTCAATATATATTTAGCAGTTTCATTGAGAGTCCATCTTTGATTTGGAAGTAGGGATACATGTGGAACACATATTGTTGTATACCGTAGTCACCCCATTGAGCTTTTATTCCTCCTGTGTAACTTTACTTACCTTGGTAACTATAACCAAGCCCTCCTCCACCCTTCTCTCCTTATCTTTCTTGATCTCTAGTGATCACAAGTTTGGAACAAAGATTTGTGAGCTGGGAAGTGGAATGACTTCTGGGCTGTGACATTTTTGTAGAGCAGGTGCTATTTGCAGGAGAAAGATCGGATAGGAGTGGCCAAAAATGACCAGACTCTTCAATGACATAAGACAGGTATGATCCTCTTCTTTCATGTACATACAGGCCCTACCCTCATACTCCCACCTATAGATGCTCAATATCTCAAGTTGTGCCAGAACTGAGGTTGAGTCCAGTCCAGCTGAGACCCTTTCTGAGGGTGCAGAAGTGTCCAGGTTCTAAAGAAGACAGCCATAGACCACAGGGTGTGTTTTGATGGTAAGTAGTAAAGTCACTGAGTTGTATCAAAGCCCAACGTTGTTGTCCCTCTTCCTGGGCACGCTCATCATTGGAAGGAAACCTCACTTAGCAGGAATCTCCCTTCACAAGTTCTGTTTCTGAGTACCTGCTGTTCTCAGAAACATTCAGTTCCCTTTTTCTGTGACTCTGACTCTCCTGATCAATTTGCTGCTGCTTCTCCTTCTTCTTTTCTTCTTTTTCATGTTAGAGTCATGTAACATGGGAACTGGATGAAAGCATTGAGCCATTTTGCCAGCTCCTTTAAGGGGGAGGCGGAACTCGTCAAGCTGCAGTTGACCAAACCAAGAGTTGAGACTTGCATAGTGTATGAACACTGGAGGAGGGTCTGTGGCATCATCCCCCCTTGGAAGTCACCCTCCACCTCAGCCAGCACCCCAAGACTGCTGTACTCCCAGGAAAGGCTGACTCCAACCTCGGGTCACCTGGGGAGAGACTTCATAAGAGATGCCACAGTAGCAGACTCCCCACCAGCAAACCCCAGCCTGGACATCCCCTGTCTGTCCTACCTACCATCCAGTACTCTGAGAACCTAGGCAGAACCTTAATGCAACAGAATTCTGCACTATCTAGAAGGGAATTCTAAGTTAAGAAAATGCAACTTATTCTGCTTGGCCTAGACCACAGTACCAAGAGATTGATGTGAGATCGCTTCCCTGCTGGGAGCTAAGTGAGACACGCTCAGTGTTTTCCTGTGGAGATGAGAAGCTCTTCTCTTCTGCAACCCCCACGGAGAACCACGCAGTGTGGGATGCAAAGCCCTTTCTGGTGCATAATTCATTCAGCCTCATCGCTATTCACCAAGGCAGTTAGGACTCCTCCTTACCATGTCAACTAGTCCTAAACTGTCTTCATCATCACACCTCTAGGAGAAAAGTGAATGCAGGCTCCTTGAGGCTTCAGAGCACGTGTACACACTAGAAGTCTGGTAGAGCTCTCCTTTTGATTTGGGTTTCCTATAAACACCTGTACTTTAGGTATAGCTTCAGGACTTCCATTTCCAGAACAGAGTTGGCCAACCTGAAGGCAGAGCCTTACTTTTTTTTTTAAGAGCCTTACTTTTTAAAAATATATTTACTTTTAAGTACATCTTGAGAAAGAGACGAGAGAGAGAGAGATCTTCCATCTGCTGCCTCACTCCCCAGATGGCTGCAACAGCCAGAGCTGAGCTGATCTGAAGTCAGGAGCCAACAGATTCTTTCTGGTCTTCCATGTGGGTGTAGGGCCCAAGGCCTTGATCCATCCTCAGTTGCTTTCCCAAGTCATAAACAGGAAGCTAGAACAGAGGTGGAACAGCTGGGATACAAACCAGTGCCGGTATGGGATGTCTGGGCCACAACATTAGCCTATCATATCACCTTGCTGGCCCCTGAGCCATGCTTTTTTGTCTGAAATGACACCATTGCCCCGTGCTATTGTTGTCACCTTCACTGATGCTGGCACAGTCTACACAGATTGTCCCCCTTCACCCTGACCCTGTTTATGTGTATACCTCTCTCTGAACTACAATAAACAGAGAAGAAATAGGCAAATGGCCCAGAGGTTAGGATGCTGATTAAGACACCTTTGTCCTATACAGGTACTAGTTCAAATTCTAGCTGCTTTGCTTCCAATCTAACTTCCTATTATAGAGCCTGGGAAAGCAATAGAAAATGGTCAAAGTGCTTGGACCCCAGCACCCATTTGGGACACCTGGAAGAAGCTCCTGGCTCCCAGCTTAGGACTGGCCCGACTGTGGTTGTAGTGGCCATTTGCGGACTGAACCAGCAGATGGAAGATATCTCTCGTTCTCTGCACCTCCTCTCACTTTTTGAAATAAAAATAATAATAATAATAAATCTTTTTTTTCTTTTTTTTTAAAGATTTATTTTTATTATTTTTTTTTTATTGGAAAGGCGGATATACAGAGAGGAGAGACAGAGAGGAAGATCTTCTGTCCGATGATTCACTCCCCAAGTGAGCGCAACGGTCGATGCTATGCCAATCCGAAGCCAGGAGCCTCTTCTGGGTCTCCCACGCGGGTGCAGGGTCCCAAAGCTTTGGGCCATCTTCGACTGCTTTCCCAGGCCACAGGCAGGGAGCTGGAAGGGAAGCGGGGCTGCCGGGATTAGAACCGGCACCCATATGGGATCCCGGGGCGTGCAAGGTGAGGACCTCAACCACTGCGCCACCGCGCCGGGCCCAATAATAATAAATCTTAAAAAAAAAAAAAAAAAAAAAAAAAACAACTTTGTCCCACACAAGATTGTCTGGATTCAAGTCTTGGCTCCACTTCCTATTCCTACATTCTTGCTGGACACACCCTGAGAGGCAGCAGATCAAGTACTTGAGTCCCTGCCGCCCACTTGGAGACCCGAACTGACTTACCAACTCCCAGCTTTGGCCTAGCCCAGCCCTGATTATTGGGGGTGTTTGTGAACTTAATACATATGGGATTTCTCTATCTCCTTCTCTGACCCTCAAATAATAACAACAAACCACCAGACACAGATCGCCACTATATTATACAGTATGGGATTCTTACAAGTGTAGCACTAGGTGGGAAGGCAGGATCCCAGTAGGTAGCTGGGGGCAATGTCAGTGTCCTTCATGTCCCCTGAAGATGTCTGTCCTGGACACACCCTACAGTACTAAATACAGACCCTTCCCAGCTCTCAAGGACCCAAGACAGTCCACACCTGAAGGTCATAGCCGGCAGCCACCCATTCTTGGGGAAGCAGTAAGGTGTGTTGATGATTCCCACTGGGTTACCATAGCAGATACCCTGAGGCCTTCTGGAAAGAACTCCCAGAGTTCAGTGGAGCAGAAGTTCAGACACTAGATGGGGCTTGCACTCACTCTGCTCTCATGCCCACAGGGTAGTCAACAGAATACTGTAGAAACAAGGTTGAAGCTACTACCTTGCCAGATCTGGAGAGAGGACCACCCCAGGAGGCCGAAGTCATCGGGCTTGTGACTCCAAATAGACCTCTGTCCCTCCATGCATATAGCCCCGAGATTGACCCCTGACCCTAGCTCCCACTTGGCCAGGAGCAGGTGTCCTCAGGAGAGGACCAGGCGGATTGCTGCCCATCTGCATGTGGCCGCAACCTGGCGCCTCTGCATTCCGAGTTCTCCCAGCAGCGGCCCCGGGGCCAGCCGCGCTCACTGGAGCGCAAACATCGCTCTGGTCGCGGCCCCCAAAGACCAGATGGAAACTCCTCCTCGTTTGTTGGCCCAGATCCCACAGCCCAGCCCTGGGACGCCTTCTCCCAGGAGGGCAGAGCCCAGTTCGGAGCCGCAACCCCGCCCCCGCTCACACACAAAACCGGGAAAGACATCATTTGTCCCATGGGTTGTCACAGAAAAAAAAAGTTCTTTCTCTCTTTCTCTCTCTCTCTCTCTCTCTCTCTCTCTCAAAAATTTGTTTTCTCTTCCCGCCAAAACGTCCCCAGCTGCAGCGGCGGCGGCTGCAGGTCCCGGGGGAGCAGCCATCTGACCCGCGGGGCCGTCCCTAATTGCGCCCCATCTGGCGTCTGGCGCGCACAAAGGGCCGCCCGCTGCGCGTTTGTGCCCCGGAGCCTACGCCACGCGTCCGGAGCAGGCGCCATGCCTGGTCACTCAGACCCCGCGCGACCTGCCGGGCAGACCCAGCGGCTCTTGGAGCTGGGGAGTCCCCTGCCCTGCGCGGGGCTGGCACCATCACGTCCTACCAGCCCGACGAGTGAGGTTGTGGGTGTAGGAGCCCTGGAGCCCCACCTGGCACACGCACCCTTAAGGGGATCAGAGGACAAAGTTGCCAGCGAAATATAGGCAGTGCTCACGTTCTGTGTGATAGCGAAAGTTTGGAAACAATTCCAACGATTAAAAAAAGTTTGGGTCCCATTAATTTCACACTGCAAAATGTCCTGTGTGCCATTAATACTGGAGTCCTATGCATGTTAACATCCCAGAATAGCCTCAGACTGCCCAAAATGTAAACAAACAAATAAACAAAAAACAGATTGGGAAAGTCTATGTATATAGCACGGGTCTATTTTATTTTCTGTGTTGTGTGAATGGATGCAAATGAAGCCAACACACCAAGATGTTAGTGATGATTTCTGGGTAGTGAACAGATCCCCCTTTAAAAATATTTCTTTTCAAACTTTTGTTTTGTGGGCTTGTTTCGTTTTGTTGTGTTCTGTTTTGTTTTGAGAGGGTGATAGAAACAGAGACCTGGTATCCACAGAGCTGGCCAGGAATGGGGTAAGGCCATTCCTTAGCCTAGACACTCAGTGCAAATTCCAGCCCCACCTAAGCCATCACCTCTGCCCCCCAGGGCACACTTGAGTGGGAAGGTGAAGTCCAGAGAGAAGGAAGGCATTGACCCCAAGCATTCATTTGAAACAGGACTCACGTTGTAGTCCCAACTGACATCTTAACCATCAGGCCAAATTCCCACCCCTATTTGCCTACTAATGTATTTTCTGATTTCACGTATTTTCTATCATCGAATAATACTTGTATAATAAAATGGAAGACATTTAAAAAGTGAATGCTGGGGACAGGTGTCTTCATTTACACGTAGCTGTTGCTTAAAGCCGTGAACCAGATGAAGTCTCTAGAGGGGACATGTAGGTGAGATCCTGTTGGCACGTTGCTCATTTACTTCTCTCTACAGAGAAAGGGGTTCAGGCAGAGGCTAGGGACTTTACTGTTTAGAAACTGGGCACTGAAGGCAAAGGAGGTAGGGAAGGAAGCTGAAACCAGAAGGTTGATAGGGAAGGAAAGGCCACAGCAGACAGTGGATCAGGGCGAGAGGCGTCAGCTCTGGCACACACCCCCAAGGAGTCAGAGAAAAAGGAAAGACCACAAACGGGCACTGGTTTGGTAATCAGAGGGAAGTGGAGGAAGTGGAGTTTGGCCATGCAGGGTCACAGAGAGGGGGAAGGTTTGGAAGGGGTTTATTCAACGTGCTGACAGATATCTTCCTCTCTGTATCTCCTTCTCTCTGTATATCTGTCTTTCCAATAAAAATAAAATATGTGTTGCATCTGCTACTTCAAGTCAGTTAAATGCACTTGAATACCAACCACTAGTGTGAACTGCCCACCCTGGTCCTGGTCACTGATTAAGACCAGAGGATACAAGGGAAGTCCGAGGGCACAGGGCGTAGCTCTCCAGGAGGAGGGGAGCAGGGCCAGGCCCAAGGCATAACGCTCACATGGGACGAGAGCCTTGTTCCCTCTCTTCCATGACCCCAGCCTCTTTTTTGCTTCTTCAAATTTCTTCTTTGTTCAACTTTTCATTTTGACCTGATTTCACTGTCAGAGCAAAGTCACAAGAATAATGCCAGAAAAATTCTGAGGCGTCTCACACCGAGCGGGTTCACTGATGACTACTGTGTTAGGCATGTTTGCTGCTGTTCTCTCTCCTGCTCATCTGCAGATTCACATACAAACACACGCATGTGTGTACACACACACACACACAAAAGGTCCTGGGAGGACACAGCAAGAACGTGGCTGCTCCTTGCAAGCTGAGAAGAAGGCCCTCACCAGAAACCGAATCTGCACAATTTAATCTTGAACTTCTTGCCCTCCAGCACTATATGAAAATCAAATGTCGGTTGTATATCCCCCAAGCCCACTGTATTTCGCTAAAGTAGCCCAAGCAGATTTATACATTAACGGTCCCAGTAATGTCTGTCGTAGCAAATTTTTTCTGCCCCAGCATTTGCTCTTCCCCAGAGAAACTGTCATATGTTTTTGATAGACATTAAAC